>NC_138182.1:118236731-119477195 GCF_964194105.1 Spermophilus citellus
CTCCAGACTTCACCAATGTTAACAATCCTCTCCACTCTCACCCTGTCTACAACGCCTGACCAGTGACATGTAGGAGGTGTTAGTCTGATTGGTTTATCAACAACACCATGTGTGTGTGTGTGTGTGTGTGTGTGTGTGTGTGTGTGTGTGTGAAGAGCATCACCTCCTCAGTGTCCTGAAAGCCTGAAAGGAGTCCTCCTCACAGATCCACCTCACTGTCTTACCTGTCTGCTTGTGTTCCTTGTTTCCTGTCATTCACTGGCCATCTAGGTCATTGTCATTTAGAATTTAATTTTAGTCTATTTGTTTTCATTTCAACTACTGACATGAAAATTATTGAGAAGTCTCAAAACACAAACTGTTTAATTGACAATTTAAATGTTTACTGTAATATATTCATCCAGATAAAAATCACGCTTTAAATGTTAAGAGTGGGGCTGGGGATGTGGCTCAAGTGGTAGCGCGCTTGCCTGGCATGCGTGCGGCCCGGGTTCGATCCTCAGCACCACATACCAACAAAGATGTTGTGTCCGCCAAGAACTAAAAAAGAAAAATATTTAAAAAAATTCTCTCTCTCTCTCTCTCTCTCTCTCTCTCTCTCTCTCCCCTCTCTCACTCTGTCTTTAAAAAAAAAATGTTAAGAGTGGAGGTGTAGTTCAGGGATTATGGCTCCTGCTGAGCATGCATGAAGCCCTGAGTTCAATAACTAGCTATGCAGTAAAATGAAATAAATCCTATCCTGCTTACAAACTACAAATGTTTCAAACATCTGTTCAGTGTACTCCTGTTGTTGCAGCTACAGTGAAATAGAGAAAGACGAAGCAAGATCCTTCAACATCTATTTTTTAACAGTTCCCTCTCAAAATTTGCAGTGAAATCTTCTCAACTTTTTTTCTATTTATGTCTGAAACAATGCTTATTATTCACCCTGACATGGAGGTCTTGTGACAGCCTGCGTCCACACACACACACATTGGTGGTCAGGCTGCCTCCTGAGCTGTACCTACCTGTGACCTGCAGGGCTTCTGCCTGTAGATGGCTCATCCTGCCTCCTTGTTCCCCTGGTTTCCTGTTACACTGTAGGTTTCAGCCCTGGGGTCCCCTCAAGTGTGTGAGAAACTAAGAAGCTGGGACTTTTCTCCCTGTCTGGAGATTGTCCGTGGCAGCTGAAGCACCTGGGCACAACAGGAACCACGTTGGCTCCAGGCTCCAGCATCCAAAAGGCATTTTGTGTTCCAGCAGCACTGCAGGACATGGGCACTTGGGTTGCTATGGCGTCCTGCCTGTGGCTGGGCATAGACTCAGTAGAGAGCACACAGCAGATGCAGAGGGAGGAATGGGGTCCTTAGCTGACAATCTCCCTTCTGCTCCACCAGCCTCACTTAGGTCATGGCCACTTTGTATCCAACTCCTTGCATGAAGTCTCTTCAGCTTGAAATTTGGGATGTTTTCTTTTATTAAACTGATTTAATGTGGTTACTATGTATCAGGTGATTTAAACAAGAATGTGGTCATTTCCTAAAGGTGCAGTTTTTCCATGCTCAAATCCATCGATTATAAACTGAGCTGAAATAAAAATGCTTATGCAAAAATCACTCTCTTAAAGACATCAACCAGATGACTTAAAGACATCAACCAGTTGCACAGTTTATTTTGTAAAGTAATTCCTTGCAGGGAATAGTCATCCAAACATTTTGATATATAACAATATGTTGCTTTCTGTTAACCTCCAAATCATGCTTCAACATCCAGCTGGAATATGGTATTTCTACACCAGCCTGGAGTATGATATTTTTCCACCTTAGTAAATTTGTTAGAGTCATATTTGACTTGCATTTCTCGCTTACTAATATATCTATATGATTTCTCATGTTTTTCCATATAACTAGCACTTTATGGAATGACTATGTTTTTGCACTTTTTTTATAGTGAAATCTTTTCTTCATAAATATACAGTGATATACAATGGTTTATATATTCAAAACAGTAACTGAGTAGTATGGACTTCAACATTTAATTTCAGTGGTTATTTTCATCAGAATTTTCTAAAGTATTGTGTTTATTTTCACAAATTTAATGAGTTCTTTCAATGTGTTTCTGTTGGGAAAATCTTTGTACATTTTGGGATCGTCTAAAACATCCCCTTTCAAATTTCTATTGAATGAGGTTCAGGTTTTTTGTTTTTTGTGTTTTTTTTTTGTTTGTTTGTTTTGTTTTTTGCTTTTGTACACTTAACTGCTGAGACACCAATAATTTATTTGGGTTGCATTATGTTGGGGATTGTTGGCATGGCCCCTTTCACATAGCTATGAACTTCCAAAGTTAAATATGCTTTTTTATAACTCATTCATTCAAAAAAATTTGGTCAATAACTTATAGCTATTTATTCCAATGCAGTATATTCCAGCCACTAGATTCGGTTTACTTAGTGAAAAGAAGACTATGCTCGCCCATCCAATAGCAAATACAGGCAATAGACTGAGGGATATGTAATGTAATTTCAGGGGTTCATAACTATAGTAAATGGCATTGTTTACAGTAATAAAAAGTAGTGTCCTAAAAACTATAAGGATGCCCTTAATTCTCCAAATAGCCAAAGCAGCCTTGATGAGAAGAACAGGGCTGGAGCCCCCAGAATGCTCTATTTCAAGTGATTTTTACTACAATAATAAAACCACAGCACTGTCCTAAGTACAGAAGTGTGTATCAATGGAATTAAGAGCCCCCAAACAAACCCACTCATGGTAGGCTATCAGTCGTTGATGAGGGTCCCATGGATGAGGAGTGGGATAGAAGAGTCTGTTCAGTGAATGGCTCAGCAGAAGCTGCACATCTTCCTCAGGAGAACAGAACTAAGTCCTTCTTATTCCACAAACACAATTTAAATCAAGTAGAATAAGGCTTAGGTGTAAAACATGAAATTTTAATCTTTAAATAAATAAATAAATAAATAACAAAAGGAAACAGTCCTTCACATTGGTCTTGACAATGATATTCTGGACAACACCAGAACACACAATCTGCAACATGTAAAAATTAAAATGAATGAATACAAGATTCTAGAAAGTTTCTGCACAGCAAAGAAAGACATCAACCAGATGCACAGACAGCCTACCCAACAGAAAACAATATTGGCCAACTGTATACCACATGAGGGGTTAAAATCCACACTACAAGAGCAACTCAAGCAACATGACAGCAAAACTCAAATAATTCAATTAAAAAAATAGACATTTTTCTGAATTGGACGGACAAGTGGCCAAAGGTTTATGGAAAGCTGCTGAGCATCATGGATCATCAGGAAGAGGTGATTAAAACCATCTTGAGATACCAGTTCACACACATCAGGGTAGTTATTGACAAAACCACAAAGTCTAGCATTGCAGAACATGTGGAGAACACAGAATGCTTGCACCCTGTGGAGGAATCATTTATTCTGGCAGCTACAATTGGAAGCAGCCTGATCCCTCAACATCTACTAAAATGGGACTGCTAAGGGACTTGGTGATTCCATTTCTGGGTCTGTATCCAAAGGTAGTGAAATAAGCTCCTCAAGAACATGTTCTCCATGTTTATTGTGCTGGTGCCCAGAGGAGGCAAGACATGGAAGCCAACTTCTTGTCTGGCAGAGGTGGATAGATGAGGAAGACGTGGCATGTAGCTGTCTATATCTACAGGCATATAGACATATAGAATGGGTGTCACTCAGTCCGCAGAAGGAGATACTGCCACTGAGATCCCATGGGTGGAGAACTCCAGGCCAAGTAAATGAAGGCAGACACAGAAAGACCAGCTGTGCATGGCCTCAGGTCTCCGTGGAATCTAAGTTGGAGGGACTACTTAAGATGCAGAGAGTAGGTGGTGGTCGCCAAGGGCTCGGGTGGTAGGGACATATTGACAGGGAGGACAAGTTTTCAATTACAATGCAAATACATCTGGAATTATAAAACATAGCACAACGACTTTGGTTAAGAGTACCATGTGGTATGTGTGAAATTTTTCATGAGAGCACATTTTAACTGTGATCAGTGCAAAGAAAAAAGAGAGCAAATCTGATAGTAAAGTTGTGAGGTAATGAATGTGTTAGTTCACTCACTCTAGTAATCACATTCAGCATATCGAATGCTACAACTTTACATTGTATACCTACATATATACAAGTTTTTCTCTTCATTCATACCTCTCTATATTTGATAGGAATCAGTGGACTATAGCTAAACAGAATGAATCTTTGGTTATTTAACTCTTAGATGGTTATATAACTATTTATTTATACAGCATTTCAAATTTTCAGAGAATTAGCAGGATAAAGATTACTTCTACTAATTCCCATGTACCCTTAACGTCTACACACCTATGAGGAACCCTGAAACTCCTTTGGCTTCACAAAACTTTTTCCTGTTTGCATCTCATCAGATGAACACTCATGACCACATCCTCTAAATATCCACTGTGTATTTTGTAATGATTTGAATATCTTCCCCTAGAAGGAGAAAGTCCTTGTCAACTTAGGTATATAAGGTGGATCCAGGGGAGCTGCATGAGGACTCTGAATGCACAAGCAGTAGACTGGGGAGGCTCACCCCTGAGAGGAGCATAGGGGTGCAGCACTGTGGAGTAGGAGCCCAGGAGATGGCACCAGGAGATCTTCATCATCTGACATGGAGAGAAGGAGAAACCATGGAACTCAAATCCCCTACTTTACTGTTTCCTGAAAGACAGGTCCCACACTCAACATTTTCCTCAGAGCCCCAGTGACATCCTTGTTCCTGAAACTGTAGATTAAGAGGTTCAGCACAGGGGTGAGAATGGTGTAAAACACAGACACCACCATGTCCTTCTGAGGGGTGTGGTAGGAGCTGGGGAGCATGTAGGTGTAGACGGCAGCACCATAGAAGAGTGTGACCACCATCATGTGTGAGGAGCAGGTGGCCAGGGCCTTCCTCCTGCCCTCTGCTGAGTTCATCCTGTGGATGGTGAGGAGGATGCAGGAATAGGAGCCTGAAATGACTGTCACAGGGATGAGGAGCATGAGGACACAGCACAGGTACATGAGCATCTCATAGAGCAAGGTGTCTGAGCAGGAGAGCTTCATCACAGCAGGGACTTCACAGAAGAAGTGCTGGATCTCCCGGGATCTGCAGAATGGGAAGGTCATGGTGACAGGAGTCAGCATGAAGCCATCCACTGATCCCAGGAACCAGCAGCCAGATGCCAGGAGGAGACACACCTATGGTTAATGAGGACTGGATAGCGAAGTGGATGGCAGATGGCTATGTAATGGTCATAGGCCATGGCTGCCAGAAGGAAATATTCTGAACCACCAAGTGTCAAGTAGAGGAACATCTGTATCCCACATTCAGGGACTGAGATGGTACTCACACCTAGCACCTGGTCCAGGAGCATCTTGGGCACAGTGATGGAGATGGACATCATGTCCATGAGGGACAGCTGGCTGATGAAGAAGTACATGGGGGTGTGGAGTTTGGCACTGGAGTGTATCAGAATGATTAGGACAGCATTTCCAGACAAGGCCATCAGGAAAACCAGAAAGATGACCACACAAAGCAGAGCTGGGTGTTGAGATTGACTGAAGAGTCCCACCAGGATGAAATCTGCCCACCCTGTGTGGTTGGTCATCCAGGTGGTGATGTCCATGAGGCTCCACCTTGGCCACCAAGAAAGCTTTGAGTTAATGTTGTACAGAGGGCTGAAGTGACTTCTTAGCTGTCACACACCTATGCACCAGCCTGATTGTGCCAACCAGAGGATGTTCCAGAGCCTGTAGATCCTAGGAATTCAGATGACCTGTAGTAAACAATATTTTTTAAAAAGTATCTAGAAGCTCACCTGTGGGTGAAGTGAGTTGATAACTTGTAGTGAGGTTTCAACAGTTCAAGTTCATGAGCTTCCTGAAAAAAGGAGTTTGTCAATGACAAGTGCATATCTTCGGAATCATTGCTCAAAAAAGTAGGGGACATTTGCAAACAAGGGGAATCACTAATTCCTGAGTTTAAATTATCCAAGTGTGAAATAAGTGTTAATATTTCTGGTTTAACAATCTGGTTTTAGCTGGCATCTAAGGACTCTCCGATCTATATGGTATATTCAAAATGTTTAAAAAGTTGCTGAGACACAATTTGTGGAATGCACATTTAACATTTGAACCCCCCAAGCCTATTGGACCAGGACATGCCAGGAGGTTCTGTGAGTCTGGGATTACTCTGCTGTTCTCTCCAGCACACTGCATTCTACACACAGGACTAAACCTTTTGAGACCTGAGGGGCACCCACCCATAAACATCCAAGGTCATGACTGGTTTCCAACCTTGACTCTTGCTACCTCTGACCTCCCCTTCCTTGTCCACTCTGCCTGAGAGATGATGAGAATGACACCTGACACCAGGTGTGGTGAGGATGAAGTGAGGCAAAGAAATGAAAATTCCCTGAATTCTGACTTTGACAAATGAAGAAACAGGCATGCTGTTGATTGACATCTGCACTACCCACTCTTCAGAACCTGTCCTGGACCTGGCGGTCACTGCTGTTGTACTGTGAGAATCCACACTTCATTTCTCCAATTTGGGTACCTATTTATATAACCAATACTTGATTTTTAAGATTGCATGAGAAAAGACATGCAAGTAAAGCTTACAATCAACTTTAAAGGAAAGTATTTAGATTTGACAATTTTTATGTTGTTATTTATATAAAATGAATAAACTCTAAATATATATTTAAATAAAGGCAAATATAAACAATGGTCTGAGATAGTTATCAGTTTGACGTGACTAAACACAGCTTTGTGGAAAGGCTCATGTGCTTCAGCACAGCCAGGGCTCCTCCTGTTTTATCTTCAAGCTCTGTCATTTGCACTCAATCTCAGGTGGAGAACAAGCATTCAAGGATTACTGCTATTCACCAGAAAGACTTTGGCTATTTTGCCAACACCATCTGCTTTCCCAATAGCCACAATCAATTTTCATGGAGAGAGTGAGTTAACAAAACCACACAGACAGGTCTCTGAGGTAGGTCACATCTGTGTGCTCTGTCTTGATGCTCTGCCACCTCTCTGTAGATGCTAGACACTGTTAAAGGGCTTGTTAACCTGGCCTGCATTTCCGGGGTCATTCTACTTCTCTACAAGGAAAACACCACCCAAAATATTTGAGGCAGGATTTTTACATAGCGACAAAATAAATAAAAAGGGCAATGAACATTTCCACCTTTCTTAAGGAAATCAATAATGGCTTCTTCCATGTTTTCTATTAAAGAGATTAAATCTTTCCAATCTTCTGTCTTTGAAAGCTTAACTGTTAATTTTGATTCTTTATCAGCCTGAGGTTCTGATGTCTCTTCTCTCTAGAAAGACTAGCAGTAGCTACAATTCAGAGGTACTTTTATTTTAAGAAAGGAAAGTTGAAGCACATTTTCTCCCTTGTAGTATTTCCTAAACCAGATGTGATAGTCCACTTTTGACAGCCCCTGCTGGGAGGCACTGAAGCAGTGGACACACTAGACGGCTTCTGATGCTATAGCCTTAGGGTGCAGCATGACTGAGACCCACTGCAAAGGTGGAAAGCAGGAGAGGTGCAGGCCCAGGGACAGAGATGGTAGATGGGTAGGGGTAGTAGGTGGATGATAGACAGAGGAGAGAGACATGATAGACAGATAGACTTTCTGTCCATGAAATCCTAACGTGTTGGCAGATGAAGGCTGAGCTCTTTGGAGAATTTGAGATCTTTCCCATGAACTGCAATCACACCTTGTGTCCTGTCAAACTCTGTGGACAAAGTGGAGCAAGGAATGGACACAAACAGCTGCAGTGAAGACAGGGGCAGAATTTTCTGAGAGGACAGAGGAGAGAGGGGACAGTGAGGGAGAGGCTCTGCTACTGTTCCAGAGCCCAGAACCCCGAGAACACACAGGACCAGGGACCTAGTCTGCTCCATATCCTGGGCCTGTCCCACCTGCTGTCTTACTCTTCTCTAGGCACCTGCATACATTTCAATGGGAACAGCCTGGTGCATGTTTAACTTGGGGAATTGGTGACAATTTTGGTAGACAAACACACAGCCACCTTATTAGCCAGCAGCACCCAGCAATTGCTGACCACGCTCTGCCTTCCCCAGAGCCTCTGAGGTCCTACTCTTCTTATTTCCTCCTAGTACAGACTGACAATCCAGGGTCTCAGGGTCTCTGCCTAACAACATACAAGTGATCCGAGGGAGGGCCGTGTCCCACCCCAGGGTGCAGCAGAGCACCTCACTGCCTCAGTGCCCATGGAAAACAGGGTCCTCCCTCTGCCACCGACAGCTTGGGTCTGGTCAACTCACCGTGTGTGTGTCATCAGGGAAAAATGAAGATGCTCAGGACACTTGCTTCCATCATTACTGTGACCTCAGGAGTTACCTCCACCTGCAGCAAGGACAGCCCTTCTCCCTCTGCAAAGTTGCAGTCTCAGGACAAGTAATGCAGCTTCCTACCACCATCTGAAGCATAAGAACGAATATATAACATTATATGTCCATAAATAATTGGAAATAAAAACTCAATATTTAAGATGTTACAGTAAATAAATGTGTATGAAAGTTTTGTGGTGAAAACATTTTTTCCAGAAAAACAGGTGATAGAGAAAGATGAGGAAATGCCGTGAGGACCTAACAGAGCACCTCAACAGCAGGTCAGCAAGCCCAGCACAGCCATGGCCCTGAGCTCCAGGGCCACCTGCCTGGCTCAACTCACCTCAGAGGAGGCTGCGCCTCACCCAGATGGCCAGGGAGTGTGGCCTGGCTAAGTCACCAGGAAGAGGAGGGTGGCGTCACCCCTGGTTTAGGATGCTCACAGGGGACTGGATGAGACATGTCTGTTCACAGATCCTCTGGGGCCTGGAGGACACTGCAGATAGAGCTAAGGAAGCAGCAGAGCTCTCTGGGGCACAGCTCTGGGTCATCCTCATCCTGTCCTGTCTCCCTCTTTGTTCAACTCCAGGCTTCACCAATGTTAACAATCCTCTCCACTCTCACCCTGTCTACAACGCCTGACCAGTGACATGTAGGAGGAGTTAGTCTGGATTGGTTTATCAACCACACCGTTTGTGTGTGTGTGTGTGTGTGTGTGTGTGTGTACTTGTGTGATCTTCAGGTGTATTCTGTGAGACACTATCACTCATGGGGATGTAACCTGAAGCTCAGAGTTCAATTGATGTGTCAAAACCATCACCCTGGTCAGTGCCATGGGTCCCCCTCTGAACTTCCCCCCACTCTATTACCTCGCTACTTGTGCTCCTTGTTTCATGTCGTTCACTGGCCTTCTAGGTCACTCTTCTTTAGAACTCAATTTTAATCTTTTTTAAATTTTAATTACTGACATGCAAATTATTGAAAAGTCTCAAAGCACAAACTGGTTTAATGAGAATTTAAATAGTCACCTAGATAAAAATTGTGCTTTAAATGTTAAATCCCTAGAATGGACATGTAGCTCAGTGGTAGAGCTCCTGCCTAGCATGCCTGACGTACTGAGTTCAATGCAGTAAAATAAAATAAAGTCTTATCCTGCCTACAAACTGAAGGTGTTTCAAGCATCTGTTGAGTGTACACCATGTCGTAGCAGCTGAGATAAAACAGGAAGTCAGAAGCAGAACCACCATCTTGGACTTTGCCACCAATTCCCTCTCAGCTTTGCCCCTGTGTACATTCTGGAGCCATGTTAGTCATTTCCCCTGAGCTGGAGGTTTTGTGATGGCCTTGTTCTACCACACTGTCTTTTGGTCAGGCTGCTTCCTGCAGCCACCTGACCTGCAGGGCTTCAGCCTGCAGATGGCCTGTCCTGCCTCCTGGGTCACCTGGTTTCCTGTAAGGCTGTGAGTTACAGCCTAAGGACCATTGTGGAATGGGTGGAATAAACAAGCTGGGTCTTTTCTCCTGTTTCTGGAGGTGGTCACTAGCAGCTGGAGCATCTGGAGGCAACAGGGGCCCTTTGGACTTTGGGCTCCACAGAACACTGTGGACTCTGTCTCTGTGTGATTATTTTGTGCAGCCCACTTCACCCAGTTCACCTGAGTGTTTAGTCGTGGAACGCAACATGTGTGTTCATCAACAATAGAAGGTATTAATAAATAGCGAAGTGGTTAGGCAATTTAATCCTACACATAAAAGCCAACAAGTCCATGAAACAGGGATCAACTGCAAAAAAGCCAGAGCAGAGCTAGGGAAAGCAGATCCCAATGGACCACACACAGTGGCCGTGGACTCCCACCTACTTGATTGACATGGGGTTGGTGCCTAAGGTCAGGTATTCCAGGGCAGAGGGGGCTCAGGCCTCCTGGGCAGCTGCCCCACTTCCTCCTCAGGGATCCTGACTGGGAAGATTCTCTTCCTAGTGTTAAAAGTAATGTGAAGGAAGTGGGAGGCTCAGGCAGACACTCAGTCACAAGGCTCTTCATTAGTCAAATGTCAGTGGTTGGAACTCAGAGAGTGGCTGGGAATCCTCCCATCTCCCATCTCCATCTAAATACTAGGGTCCCAACTTCAATAAAGACTTCAGTTTTCCTTTTCATGCTGTTTTCCGCAATGGCAGAGGGATAAACGAAGGGCTCATTAAAAAAACAAGAAAACAGCCAGACATGTGGTGCTGCCCACCCTTGCCTTCTGGTTTACTTGGGTCCTGCTTAAGTTCATGCCTTTCTGTATTGCTCCTGCTCAGATATGAACTCCAGGAAAGTATCTGTCCTGCCAGGTGAAGGAGGAAGGAAGGGCCCAGCTTCAGTGAGAGGCTGAGCCTGGATTAGCCCTCTTCAAACAAGTCTTAAGGCCTCAGAAAGAGTTTCTGTATCTCCCTCCTCACAGGGGGCCTCATGAGAAAGCAGCCACCACCATTGGAGGGCGTTGAGCATACTGAGCTTCTGAAGGCAGGGCAGGTTGGACCTGCTCATCTCCTGTATCAAACAGGGGGTAAACCCCGATGCTCCACTCCCACGGCTTCCCCAAGTCAGGGCAAGTGCAGCTGAGCTTTCCACTCAAGCACAAAGTGCAGGTAGAATGCTGAGGAAAACGAGGTGGAACTCATGTCAGCCTCCCCTAGGGCACTGTTGGCATGGAGCACTAGCTATAGCAATGAGTTCCACTGGGCTCCTTATCATGCTCTGGGTCCCCACTGTGCCCAAAGCGGGTTCCTGACTTCTTCTCTGCAGGTGGAGTGCTTGGTATTTCAGTAGGTATAGAGTTTAGGATGTGACTTTCACAGCACGCACATGGTGAAGCCAGAATTCACGAAGGGCCAGGCCTTCCCAAATTATCACAGGCCCTGGGGTCCATCACGGTATAAATACTGCAATAGTAAGTGACAAAATGTGTTTCTAAACATGAGATGCTTCTCCAAAAAAAGGCTTCTCTGCTGCCTACTTGAGGCAGCGACCCTTGGCACACCTCCAGGCAGGCTGCAGTTTCCCTCATGTCCTGGTGATGACAGTGGGAACCATCACTCTGAGAACCTGCTGTTCTCTTTACTTAAGCCAGGAAAATGAAATAGCCTGTTTCTTCACCTCCTCCCAGTGAGCAAGTCCTTTAGCCTGTCTAGACCAGGTGTCCTCGATTGAGCCTCTGGGTCACACCCTCTGGACTCCACACCATGCAGCGTGGTGCTGGCTGCTGCGCCAGGTTAGGAGGCCTCACCAGAGCCCAGCTCCAGGCGAACAGCAGGTCCTTGGATTGAGCCTGTGACCCTCTTCTCCAGAAGGCCTCAGTGTCCTGTGGTGGTCTAGGTTGTGTGGTTTCTGGCCCACATGTCTTCACCTGCTCCTCCCTCCTAGAGGAGTGAAGTTTGGTTCAAGGTCAGAAATCAGTGCCTGCTGGAGATGTCATCCATTTGGGCAGCCCCAGTGTACTGTGTCTTAGAGAAAAGGTTCTCCCACACCTTGAGTTTAGTGAGACCCCACGCGGTCCCCCATCTTTAACCATCATGGGTGCTGCAGGTGCAAATCTTTGCAGAACCCCAGCCTTCAGTGAATTCTGAAGCTGAGTTCTTAAAGCCAAGGCTCATCCCTGTCCCACTCCCCAGCCAGCTTCACAGGAGCACGATCCATGGACTAACATCTTGGGGGAGTCACAGGCAGATGTTGAAATTCTCCTCTAGTAGAGAGGAAATACCACTTAAAGCCTTGGTGTCAAGTCATATCCTCAGTCTCTTTGTACTAGCAAAAACCATGGGTTTCCCCCCAGGATGGTCTCAGAGTTAACATCTCAGATTCTCAAAGTAGGTAACACAGGGGACAGTGGCCTGACTCAGAGTTCCACCTTACTCTCTTATCCCCAGAAATTCTGGCACCTTGACGCCATGTTTCTACAAAGTCTTGCTAACTGAGCTCTGTATTTTTAGAATATACCTAAACACAAGCCCATCTTTATTAAACCCATCAGGACACAGCTCTATCTCTTCCATATGAACTGAAGGCCTCCAGAAATGTAAATAAATCTAGATAAATAAACAACTTCTGTTGTTTCAAGCAAACTCATTTGTGGTGATTTGTTATGAACCAGCACCTGACCCCAGCCTCAGATACTAAGATGACAGATGGAGACGGTTTGTTTGGAATGCAAACCTTTATCACAGTGGACAAGAGCTCAAGGGCAATCGTGTCCTGCTTCATAAGGAACACAGTCCTCAGCACTCAGAAGGGAGTGTGTGTCTCCTTAGCAGGTCAGTGCCCTCCGCATCACATTCTTGAGATCTGGCCATTGAGAGAGAGGATGTGGCTAGCAAAGGCCCGCCATGGACAACCCAGGATGCAGCCGTTCACCAGTTTGCAACTCTTCCTACCCAGAGAGCTAGGAAAACATGTCTTCTGTCCTGTTTTATAATTCTCTCCATGGCAAAGAAATGCCATTGGTTTATTTTACAAGAATATGAATGCCTGCCTGTGTGAAGGCATTCAGAGAGTAAGGGAGCATTGTAGGACACTGCCAGTGCTCTCCTCTGACCACCCAGCTGAGGGAAACCATTGCCAACAAGTGCAGTGCAGATGACATCTGACGAGTTGAGGGGATCCTCTCCATGTCGCTTTCCAGCTTTGCAGACTTGGGTGAGATTGACCTTCCTGTTCCCAGTGCCCAGGTGTTAGGGAGCAGGAATAAGAGGGTTCCCCCAGAGAGTGTTATGAGGTTAGCTGATGCAGTCATGCCACCAGCACAGAAAGACTCCACGGGCTCTATGCCCTCCCACAGCGACTGTACAGGCATGAAGTCTGCCCAGATGGTTCAGTGCACAGTCCCTTAATAGGAAATGTCTGGACTTGAGGTCTGCAAGTCTGCAGAAGGTGCTCCTGACACCCCATCTGCTTTGGCCTCTGCAGGGTCACGTTTTGCTACCTCCTCTCTGCCCACCTGCAGGTCCACAGCAGGACTCTGAACATTCACCCTCCCGTTCCCTCCTCTTCCCTGTACCCAGCTGGGTGCCACACCTGCATGTTCAGACAGAGGCATCTTCCGCTCTGGGAAGCCATGCCTGAGGCATTTGTACTAAGTGTCCCACTCACTGTGTGTGACTTTGGTCATGCGCGTCATCATGGGAGGGTAAGCCCCTGAAGACACTGGGCTTATTTCATAATCTTCTTCTTTATTCCTCTTTCATATTCCTCCTCCTTAGCACAGCACTGAGGAAGGACTTTGGGTCAACACTCTTTTGTGCCTTAGTCTGGGAAGTCACATTTGTTTGAAAAGTTGGAATCATGAAGAAGACAATCACTAATGTCAGAGGAGTAAATTACTTTTTAAAAAAGTATTAATCTTAATAACATAAATTCAGAGGAGAGAAAAGGGATAGAGCCTCCTGCTCAGAACTATACAGTGGAGAAAGGAATAGACATTTAACAGGAAATGATGAGCTGGGATTAGAGAAGCAAAAATTATAGTAATACAGAGTTTTTGAAAATGAAAATGTGGAAGATAAAACAGAAAAAGAATGTAGTTCTTCATATTTATATGTTGGGAACAATTAATTTATGAGTGATAGTTTCACAATTGATTCATTTCTAAGCCTTTTGCTAAGATTTAGATCAAGATATTCCATCAACAATAGTGTCCTAAGGCCTCTTTTGAACCAATCTTATTAAGTAAAAGGTGTTGGCAGTAAAGGTCCCCTATGTAAGGTATGACAGGTGACATCGATATGCACATGCATTGTGAAATGATTGCCCTAATTAAGCTAATTAGCATTTATCAACTCACATATTTATCATATTTGGTGTGTAGTTACTGATGTACTCTCTTACAGAATTCCAAGTATACAGTGCTTTATAGTTAAATAGAGTCCTTCAATGAGTGGCCTTGATGCCTCTCTTGAACTGACCCATTGTTAAAATATTTTCCCAAGAGTCACTTTGACCTGCTGGCCATGGCCATTCCAGAAGAGGCCCTGAGGAGAAGTAGAATTCTGTTTCTAGAACCTTGAACAGGAAACCTGTTTGCCAAAACATCACAACCCCTCCTTGATCCCAGGGAAGCTCCCAGGACTCCTCTGCATTGTTACTAGGATCACAAATACATATATGTAAAAGTTAATTGCATAGAGAGGCCTCATGACAAAGTCCCTTAGGGATGACCTAGTAGAATGGGAGAAGTGGACAGAAGGAGAAACGCGGTGCTTTTGAAGATATTACTTATTAAAAAATAATTACAAGCCACACACCCAGAGATGCTAATGTAAGTTAAATAATAATGGAAAGGTGGTCAATGGGGAAGAAGTCAGAAAGAAGGAATTGGTCTGGGTGTTCTGTTGTCCAGTAGAGTGACAATAGATAATGATGAAGTACATGGTAGTTTTAAAAAGCTAGCAGAAAGGTTTTTGTATGTTTTCACCAAGAAGAAATACTATTTGAAGAGAGATGAATGTTAACCCAATTTGAACACTAAACACTGCATATGTGTATCAAAACTTCACATGGCACCCCATAGATAAGTAGAATTTTGTGTTGATTTTAAGAAATGTTCTTAGTACATAGGTGGCCGAAGAATTGGTTTTGTATCTTCACTGTGTTTAAAATTTCTTACAATTTTTAAAATAAATCCTCTGTGTCTCCATACCTCTGGGGTCGCAGGGCAGCAGGAGTCTCTTCAGGGTCCCTGATTCCTCAGGATTACCAGGAGAGGGGCCTGGACTGGGAAACTGGGCCCTTCCTGACAGTGTCCCCAGAAGGACACGTGGTCCAGGGACCCTGAGAGAGTGTCCTGTTTTGCAGAGGGCTTGTTCCCCAGCTCCTGCACCTGGATGGTGGTGCTGGTCGTGCTCGTCTCTGTCCTGGTCCTCGCTGCAGCCATCTGTGCTGTGTTCCTGCTTGCTAGGAAAGACAAAGGTGAATGGGGACAGACCGAAGGACTGCTGTGGAAGGTTTGCAAGAAAGTCAGGAGTGGATGAGGGGCAGTCTTCAGAATTAAAACTGAGAAAAAATAACCTGAACAGGAAACAGAATTCACCTTCACCTACTGGCCTGCGTCTTTCTCAGATGACAGGTTTCCTGGTTGAGGCAGCCACCTCGTCACCAGAAGTATGCGTGTGTCTGTAGGATTGTTTTCAGATCCGTCACTTAAATAGTTGCATTCAGAAACTAGAACCCCTTATGGATGCATGTGTCTGTCTGTCTATCTATCATGCATTACCTATGGAAAACAATCAGAAACAAAACTTAGAAAATAAAAAAGAATTATTTGAGCCAGGTGTGGTGGTGCAACCTGTGGCCCCCGCTTTGCAAGCTAAGGAGAGAGGATGGCTTGACTAACCTGGCAACACAGTGAGACCCTCAAGTCAAAAATGACTGATTTATCAAGGAACATCTATATTCATGCTGAAATGTGGGTGTTTATTCCTTACCGTGCATTAATTGAGAATCGTCCATGTGTCAAGGTGTCTGGAGAAGTCAAGGGCACAGGCAACACAGGTGTGACTCTATTTCCCATGGGGGAAGTAACGTTTCCCACTTTCTAAATTTCCTGGTGCCTGGTGTGAGGTCCAGTCCAGGGATGCTGCAGTGGTTGGGACCTGGTCTGGTTACTACCAGGGCCCATTGTGTTCTGCTTGGTCCCCAGGGTTGTACAACAGAAAGGCGGTCAGACTTCTTAGCTGGGCTAATGGGAGGACCTTAGGTCACTGAGGGTGTGACGTGGTTCTCACGCCACTCATTGCTAGTTCCCTTGAGAAGGTTGCTAAAGAGAGATCAGGCCTGGCTCCTCCTCCTCCTTCTGTGTCCTGAACATTGCTAATGGGATTTAAAATGCTGCAGTCTTGGTGAAAAGCAGCCTGGCATTTCCTCAAAAAGCTGTGCACAGAATTATCCAAGACCAAGCACCCCCCTCAGGTGTGTGCCCACAGAGTCAACAACAGGAGTCACTCGCCCTTGAGCATCCATTTTGACATTACTCACAAGAGCCACAGGCATCAGCATCCCAGGCATCCATGGTCATATGAATAGATGAACAAATATGGCATAGTATTCAGACACAAAAAACAAGTTATATTATATTCTCTAATAGAGATAAACTTTCAAAATACTACATAGAAAATGAGCCAAACATAAACAGACAAACTGTGTGTGACTCATTAATATGCAACATTGTCAAATGTCGATTCCCAGAAGGAGAAAGTGGATTAGGGAACAGCTGGAGCTGGGTTGGAGGCATGGGAGCCTCTGCCTAATGCTTAGGTTCCATTTGGTGTGAAGCAGAGCCTGGGAAGGGGAGGTGAGGAAGGCACAGCTGTGGAATAGAGCTGTTGCCACTGGGCCACTCACTTCACAATGGTAAAAGCACCAAAGAGTCTGCACCAGAGCAGGCAAAGCTGCTTTTCTTGTAACATCGGGCTTGGAAGTAAAAGCCCTGAACTCCACTCCTGGATTAAAGCATTGCTTTTTTTCTTTTGCCTTCTTTTTTTTTTCCTGCACCCTGCTCTCTTTAGTTGGAGAAGACAGGAATGTGGACATGTCTGGACTCCTTCAACTACAGAAAGAAATCCTCTGGGGACCTGGCATCTAACTGGATCTGCAGAGCATCTTGTGAGCTGAAAGGCAGCTCCCCCAGGCCCTAGTGAGTCTTACCAATCAATCCATCTTTCTTTTCTTTTCTTAGGTCTACTCAAGACAAAGCACGGTGAGTTCTCTTAGTTTTAACTCACAGAACCTCATCCCCCAATTAGGTCTCTGGAACACACTGTCCAGCATGAGAAGGTGTGGGAAGTGGGAGAGCTCAGAAAGTTCCAAGGAACTCAGGCCACCTGTGTTAGCAGCAGATCAGGGGAAAGCGTGGGTGAGGACGGGCCACCTGCCCAGCTTAACCTTCCCTGTGCTGCACACAGGCAACAATCCAGCAATCCTCAGGTCACAGAAAGAGGAACAGTCCCTGGGTAAAGAGCATGGAATAAGTGACACTAAAAGCAGCCCAGGCTCCTGAATTCTTCACTAAAAACATTAACAGGTGAAAAGGATGCTGTTGTCAGGAGTGGCAGAACTGTGGGGGAGCCGGTGATGGTGTGGGGTCAACTTGGGTTTCACAATTCACAGAGAAGTCATAGATGTCCTTGTTCTTAGGACATACACATTGAATTATTTAATGAGGGGGAAACATGAAGTTTCCGAGTAACTCCCAAGTGACTCACAGAAAGTCTGCACATACATGGTGTGTAGCATGTGTACGCATTTAGCACATATGCAGATCTTACCTGATACTTCTAGTCTTCAAACCCTCTGTGAGACTGAAATCATACCAAAATGCAACATTAAAAGATACACAGTGTACATGTATGACACCCACTTAAGGACCTCCGCTGCCCTCTGAAGCAGAAGATACTTCCTATTGAGTGTCCTCTTTCCACACCACTCACTGTCCCTCCCACCACAACCACAGTCACCTCCCCTTGGGAACACATTGATGCTGCTGACCTTCATGCACACTTCCTGTGCACACTTCCAGCAGAGAGCTGAGCCCTATGCCAACTTCTGGTTCAGCAGGTCCAAGCTGGTCCTAAAAATGAGGACTCTACAAGCTATTGTGTGACGCTGACACTGCAGGGCCAGGGACCACACTGATGGTTTAGGAAGATATTGAGAAGCATTTAAACATCAGAGTTTAAAGTCGATGTATTAAAACTCCGTGTAGGAGAATAGTCCAAGGTTGAACACAGGAGGAATGGGTCAAATCCAGCAAGAAGACAAGCAGTTACCAAGTGTGTCCACACCTGGGTCTTACCTACCTGTGGGCCTTACAAATACAGAAGAAGATGTAAGAAGGAGAAATAGACTGAGATTTATTTCTGAGAGGAAGACACTTTATTCTGCTTTGATTTTAAAATCAAAAGAGCCATTTTGGAAACTCCAGTTTCACTCACTTGGTCTATTTGGACCAGGTAAGTGCACCTGCTCCATCCCAAGGATTACGATTAAGAAGCTACAAGCTGAAGATGAGGAAACTCTGGCAGGTAAAATCAGACTGCTGGTAACTTATCTTAAAAATGTAGACATCTCTGTGAAGCCCAGCTCAAGGCCAGAGGCTTTGTTTGCACATTAATACAAACCACTATACTGGATACGTTTGTGAAAAACTAGTAAGGAGGTGTCCAGCACCTGGAGTGCTGATTTCTTACTGGCCAGTGGCCAAGCAAGATAGGGCAACATGAAAATAGGAAGTTTATCTATATTGTACCGTTTTGTAGAGACTCTTTTGCAGATAGTCCTAAAATCAGCCATGATGTAGATTTTTGGAGAAGCCCAGTTAAAGACTTTTCTGTGGAGAAAGGTGCCACTACACTGAGGGATCCAAAGCTGCTCAGGAAGCCCACCTCCCATCACAGAGGCAAGGCCACCAGCTGACCTGAGCCAGAAGCTGATGGACATGCCCATAAGCCCCATGGAGACAGTGAGGAGCACCAAGCTACCCTCCCCTGGCTGGTGGCTCTCATCGATAGGGAATTTGCATGAAGTCTTACCTAAATCACTGAGGGAATTTATTAAGCATAGAATAATTTTATAGTTTTACTTTTATAGATATAGTTGCTCCAATGCTGTATGTTGATCGTTCTCTTAGTGAAATGTCCTGTGTGTGCACATTCAATTGGAACTTTAAGCCCACTCTTTCACTGAGAGCCCCTCGGGAAGGTCACCTTGCACTGCGGTTGCTCTCTGTAGTTGGCAGAGACCCCTAGGTAGAAGGAGCATCTCTCCCAGCTTGGCCCACCCACCAACCCTCCCAGCCAGAAAACAGTGGCTTTATCTTTTCCTTGCATCTTCAACTGGATTCAAGCCTTTAAGAGATAGAAGAAAAATATAAACAGATAGGATTGGTGAGCTCCGGAGATCCCTGCTGGATTCTGTTTCAGGAACCCTGTGGAAATCAATGATCCTGATTAATATGAATGAAGCCATCCAGGCTCAACTCCAGAACTGCAGGCAGAGTTAAGCTGCACCATGGAGATGTCATTCATAGCCACCAAGCCCCATGTCCATGACATGTCCCAGGGTCCCCAAGGTGTTCACAGAGTAGTGCAAAAATTATAGTTTAATATCAGTCACTGACATAAGTTGTGCACCCTATTTAAATATTAGGTAGAAATAAATATCTTATTATCATATTAATATGTTTTACATGTCTTTGTCTTTATTGTTCTATTTTGTTTTGCCATTCTGAATGATGATTTTATATGGATTTATATAAAGTTATAACTTTTTAAAAAATGAATAAATTATAATGTTTTAATATATTATTAAAATCAAATAACTCTTTTCTCATTAAGGAAATTCATAGTGTTTTGAAACTGAATTAAGTAATCTACTATTATCCCTCTTGTCTGTGTCCACTTATACTTTTATAGAAATATACATACTTTATAAGACAGTAAACTCTCTAGATAGGGAATAGGGGTGGGAGGGAAAGGGAGGGAGAAGGGGAATAGCATGGATGGTTGAAGGAGACCCTCATCATTATAAAAAATACATGTATGAAGATGTGAATTTGATGTCAACATACTTTATATAAAAACAGAGATATGATAAATTGAGGTATAAAGATGTATTAAGAATTGTAATGCAAAAAAAAGAGAGCTCATGTATAATGGCATAATTTGGCGTGAACATACTTTATATACGAGTTACAAAAAATTGTGCTGTGAATGGATAATTATGAATGTAATGCATTCCACTATTGTCATGTAAGAAAGAAATTTTTTAAAAAATTCAAAAGACAGCAAACTCTCATTAAAATATGTACTCATGTGTAATGAACCAGAAAATAACACAAATAATTGCAAGAGTGTAATCATGTTGATATCCAACCCCTCACTCATCTTCCACCAAATATTGTAAATGTAAAGTATGTTTCTCTGGCATGCAGATGCTCCAGGGATTTGATACAGAGGACACACAATTGTGCTGCTCCACTGGGTCAGGAGATTCATGGTACCAAATATGATGAAGAAATGGCAACTGAAACCTAAACTCCTCTAAAGGATGTGGCCAAAGTCCAGTTCCAAACAGGCATGATCATGAAACACAGACTAAAGTTTAAAAACTATGCTTTTATCATGGGAACGCCACAGAATTGTAAGGACAGGATCACCACTATTTGAGACCAGTATGCTTCCATTAGAGAGAAGGGACAGTGCTTCCCAGTTAAGTGGACCTTTGGAGACCGACAGGGAAGAACAGGGTGGTCCCCAGAACCTGTCCTGGGGTGAGGTCTCAGGCTAAGGCTGCTGAGTGGTCCCTCCAGGAGAAGATTGGGCTGTGTCTCCTGCCACTGAGGGATCTCAGGAGGGATGAGAGTGTGCAGGCACACCCATGGTGTGGAAGAAGTGAACAGGGCACACTCAGAGCAGCCACAGCCTGTGTCTATCAACAGCAGGACTTGGTCCAGGCTGCACAGACAGCTCTCAATCCAGGTTAAGTGACACAGTGAGGACCTCAGACCTACTTCAGTAGCCACAGAAACACCAGCCCAGTGACACTTATAGAAGGGTCACAAGGAACTGCTTGCCCAGCCTTGGTCAGTTGAAGAGAAGTGACTTTTGGCAGTGACAGTTGGTTTGGAATGTCCTGTGTTCTGATTCAGTTGGAGCCCAGTGGACACTGGTCCCTGAGTGTTGTCCTTATCACCAAGAAGGTCCACCATGAGGCAGCTGGCACTGTGAACTGGTCCTCCAGAGGAGCTTCAATTGATGTATGCATCCCATTTGGGGTCAGGGACTTAAAATAGAGAGAGGCTATTCAAAGACCTGAGCCCTCATGGCTCAGCCACCTATTCTAAGGTGTCAGCTGTTGTCCCTGCAGAAATCTTTGGTCACAATGTTTGAGCGAGTAGGGGGAGCTGATAGCAAGACAAAAGGAGTCTCGGGTTTGGGGGTATCTCACTCCAGGGAAGCAAAAACTTAACTGCCTCAGATCCATTGCTTATTAATGTTGTTACTGTACCATGTCACTTCTTTCCTCTAAATATCATTGTCCTTAACTATAAAGCAGGTGTCAGCATTTCTACTCAGACCATGTCACAGGTTGACTTAGAGATCACAAGCCATGATGCAAAAGCTCCCAGAAGCTGCAGATCACCACACCCAACAGTGGAGGAGAGGAGCCATTCCCCCTCCCCTGCCTTTAACCACCCACTCCCTCCATGGAGGCAGCCACTAGCCAGTGTGTGGCTTTTCCTCCCAGATATTTAAAATTGAAAGGCCATGCACATTTATGCTGAGCCAGCCATTTTATGCTAAAGCTTCACCTGCATCTGGTTACATTCAGCCTCATGATTCAAATAAGGAGGCACATTTCAGTGCTCAAATGACAGTGCAGAGGACCCAGGACACAGGATTGCATGACATGTACACGTCCATGTGGCTCCAGGCTGCTCTAAGCCCAGACCCTCTGCACCAGCACCCAGGCGCTCAGGCCCTCTGCTCTTCTTCTTGCTCTGCACTGGCTCATCTACAGGAACAGGGTCCCCACTTACCCCATCCGTAGGTGTGCTGATGGCCCCTCTCCACGACCTCCCTGAAGCCCCACTCTGACTCAGGAGGCTCTATGGGGCACCAGTGAACACTGGCATCTGAATTTAAACTCTAAATCTCAGCAGCAATTCCACCCTGGACTAAGAACTTTGTATGGGCCACCAGGAGGAATGGGAGCCATGAGCATCCAGGAAAGCACTGCTCACAGGCCAGCGCCATCTGTGGACTCAATATTTCAGGCTGACCCGAGTGTCCTTCAGCTGCACAGCTGAGGACCTGAGCCCTATTCCTGTCCTCTCCTCCCTCTCCAGGCTTCTTCTGCCCAGGACAGTGGCCCAGCAGCAGCTCGGTCCAGGCTGGTGAAGCAAACTCCTAAGGGAAGGATGCATAATGGGTCTTAGCTGACACTTTTTGACTAATAAAACTTCATCCCTTTAGGAAGACATTTTTAGTCTCAGAGAGGACCATCATGGGTGGACACCATGATATGCATTAAAGCCCTGATATGCACCTAAACCTCAAGAGAAGTTCCTCTGGAATCTGCTTGGCCTTTCTGCTGGGGAAATTTTCAAGAGCTTGATATTGAAAAGTAGGTCCCTAATTCCAATCCAGTGATGAGGACAAGGTTCTGAGAAAAAGGAAAAAGAGGTTTTATTGCTTTGCCAGGAAAGGAGCACACACAGAGGACTCCTGTTCCAGGGGTTGAGATTCTGCCAGGGGGAACACACTAGGCTTTTGAAAAGGGCACAACTAGGCTGTATGCAGCTGTGCCCTGTCAGGAGTCAACACTCATCCACTCATCCATAGCCTTGAGAGTGCTGTTCCTCAGACCCACCGGTGCCAGTCCGGAGTCTGGCTTCCTTCATGCCTGTGGTGGGTGAGCTAAGGACAGAACTCAGTCTAGGATGGGAAACTGTTTATCTGGCTTCTCCTGTGATTAGGGAGGAGGACATGGACAAGAATGAAAGAATAAAATTTTGGTTTTAAAATACGGAAGGTGTGTGGAGTGGGCAGGGGTCTCCGCGGAGGAGGAGGGGGTGGAGGAGGAAAGGGCGGTGGCAGAGGGCGGAGGGTAGTGGGACAGGGGGTCCCGCGGCAGCGCTGAAACTCCGGGTGGGCGTCCATAGCGCTGCTGCACTAACCGGGCTGGGAGCAGCCTGCCTTCTGCTCTCACCAGCTCCAAATAGCCAGTCCTTCCCTGGGAGCCAGTTCCTCCCAGGGCCCCTGAGCCGTGCCCGTCGCAGCCGCCCCGGAGGAGCCAGGTATAAATTAATCCTTAGAAAGCAACTGAACAATGGAGCCAGACATCATTCGAATATACCCTTCAACCCCACCACTAGACAATGGAGCAGAGGATGATGATGATGATGATGATGATGAATTTGGGGAATTTGGTGGATTTTCAGAAGTCAGCCCTTCTGGCATATGGTTTGTCGATTTTGATGCATCAGATTATACTCGTCCTAAGGAAGAGTTTGTATCTTCAAACCATTTTATGCCAATTCATGATTTCTCAGAAAATTAGATAGCCTTACAAGCTTTAAGTCAATTAAACATGGTAATGATAAGGACATCACTGCTGAACTTTGTACTCCCATGAAAGGTCAGTCTGATGTTTTACTTTGTACCATTAGAAAAGACATTATTTCATCTAAAACTTTAGATATTTCTACTGATGACATGGAAAGTCCAGGAGATTTAAACAAAGTAATAGAGCAGAGACAGAATGTTGGAACACCTGAAAGTTTCACTCCAGGAGATTTTAGAACTGATATGAACATTGTTCAACAAAACTAGCAGTTAGAGAGCTGCAATGGGGAAAAGCCTCCTTGTCTGGAGATTCTAACAAATGGGTTTGCAGGGTTGGAAACTGTGAATCCTCGGGGAACGGATGACCTGGACAATGTAGCTGATTCAAAGGGACAAAAGCCTCTGAGCACTCATAGCACTGAGTATAATTTAGACTTTGCACCTAGTCCTGCTGAGGAATTTGCAGATTTTGCCACATTTTCCCAAAGGCTACAACTAGAAGAAATAAGATGGGCAGTTTTAAATGAGAGAGATGCACTAACCATTCAGGAAAACTACAAAATTAAGAGAGTCAATGAACTGAATTCTGTAAAAGAAGTGTCTTTGGTTAAAAGTTTTGATGAAAAAGGAGACACTGATGGAGAAGATCAGTTTGTGTTTCAGAAATAAGCACAGCACCTAACACAAGTTTGGGTGTTGAAAAACACGGCCTTCCAATGCTGCAACAGGATGAATTTTTAAATTCAAATAATCAATCAAAGGCTTGGAATTTGGTAGATTCAACTGATAATTCATTAGGAAAGAACAATGTAAAACTGAGGAAAAACTTCATTTAGTTACTTCAAAATGTGCTGACCTATGCATGGATTCTATTCAAACTTATGATGCTGATGAAGAACTTGGTTCTTCCAAAGAAGAAAGTAGAAAGTTTACTAATTCCCAAATCCCAAACATTGGTCCTACAGAAGAAAATGTTTTGAATGATTCTGTAAGTGTAAAAAATGGCGATAGTAGTAATGATTTGTGGCTTGCAATGATACCAATGAGGATGATTTTGATGATTTTGGCACAGCCAGTGGCACCACTCCACCTTTCGTCATTGGTACTCAAGTGAATGAGTGATGTCACTTTTGAAGAGTCCTCAGAGCACTTTCCACATTTTAGTGAATGAAGTGAAGACTTTGGAGAATTTGGAGATACAAATGCTGCTTCTTACCCGGAGGGAATGATATTTACTGATTCAGACTTGAAACAGATTTCTGATAATTTATCAGAGGAATGTCAATTGGCAAGAAAGTCTAGTGAAACAGGCCCTGAACCTGTTTCAGAACTGAAAAATGGGCAAGACAGTGAGTTTGGAGATTTTGATTCAGTGCCAAATATTCAAGATGACTGCAGTGCTTTTCAAGACTCTGATGACTTTGTGGACTTCAGTTCTGCTGATCCTAGCCAAGTTGTAGATTGGAATGCTTTTGGGGATGAACAAAAAGATGGTTGTTCCTGGCCTGCTTTTGGAGATCAGCAGGCCACTGAAGCTCATCAACGAAAGGAAGTCTGGCAGTCACATAGGAAAGATGGAAATGTTGATACTCCAGGACCCCCCAAGATGCACAGTATCCCTTTAGCAACTCCCAAAGGAGCAGTTGCTAGTGGCCATTTACAGGAATCAGCCACTTCCATTCAGACAGCTTTACTAAACCACCTTGAACAAATTTTCAAAGCATGTTTTCCTTCCATATTTGTCCCTGATGTTGAAGAGGATATTTCTTTCCTGAAGCACTTGCTGGAAACAAGCACCTTGCCAATAAAAACAAGAGAGGCCTTAGCTGAAAGCAGAGAACTGCTGGATGTGTGGACCAATCTACAGGATATCCATGATGCACATGGCTTGAGCTATCAGTGGGGCGGCTCCCATAGCAACAAGAAGCTTTTGTGCTCCTTAGGAATAGACAAACGAAATTCTCTTCACGGGCAATAAGAAGCAGCCTGTTATAGTGCCCATGTATGCAGCAGGATTTGGCATGTTAGAGCTCCACCAAGAACTACTGAAACCACTCTCTTCCTCAGAAAAAAATTGCTTCAATTGGTCAGACAACCACCCTGACACCAGAGATGAACACATGTACATCTGATCAATTCCAGGAGTGTCTACCACCCATCCAGTTTGACTGGAGTAGCAGTGGCCTTACTTGCTCTTTAGATGCTAGTGGAGGTTCCACTCTTCTGAACCTTGATTTCTTTGGGCCCATGGATGACTGTAGCTCTAGCAGCAGAAACACAATCCCAGGTGTGGATCTAGAGTTGTATGAATTAACAAGTTCTAAGCTGGAAATCTGCACCTCAAGCCTCAAAGTGACTGATGCATTTGCAAGACTCATGTCCACAGTAGAGAAGACAAGCACATCTACCAGGAAACCAAAAAGAGAAGAGCACTTGAGTAAAGAAGCTACCAAGGTGATTGCCAGCCTTCCTGATTTGACATTCATGCATGCCAAGGTGTTGATGTTCCCAGCCACGTTAACACCTTCCATCAGCTCCCAGGATCAAGCAGACTGATAACTGACATGAAGTCCTCCTCCTCCCTTCCCTACCATCAAAAGCATACCTGCTTTAATTAAAGAAAATTCAAGCTCAGCTGATTTGTTGGTAAGCTACACTAAAATGGTATACATAGTAATGTATATTTATCTACATACTGAAGTCCTAAATTTATATTAGAAAACATGTGAATAATCGGGGGTGAATATTTTTGAAGATTTATTCTTTTTGTGTTGCTGGGGTATATACATTGATATCTTTGTGAAATACGCTGGTGGTGTCCTTTTTACAAAACTTTAAAAATAAAAATAAAATAACCTCAGTGGCAGAGCAGCAAGGTCTGCACTAAGAGAATGAAGTGGATTCCCATTACATTTTCTGTCAATTGCTACTTTCCATTTCTGGGGAAAACTGCATGACAACATCTCCAAGTTGCTTCCTGCTGGAAATGGACAATGACAGGGGTCCTGGAATGGAAGGTTTGCCTGTTGTCCTTTATCGTCTTCTGGACTCTTCCTAAAATGCACAGACAGATGATTGTCACCTTGTTGGTGACCTGGGAGAAGCACATTCATGTATAGCATTTAAACTTTGCCCCAATACTGGCACACTTTTATTCTAGATTCTTTGGCTATAGCCACAGTTTCCTTCTTCCTGGGGGCACCAGGAAGGGTCTCCCACATACTGTGTTTTTTCCTGGGCTCAGATTAAGCCTGTTCTCCACCCACTTTGGAGGAGAGCCACTGGGAGCACTGCAGATGGGTTTCTTGTATCCATGAAACTGTGCCTCAATCTCTCTTCTTCCTATTTGCATCCAAGGTTTGGAGCAAAGGTTGTTGCTGAGTCTGTCAGGTCACTCTTATAATCGTGATGCTATCAACTCAGTGAGTCCCCACTCTCATTGTACTCGGGGTTCCCCCTCAGTTTTTTCCTACAGGAGGAACATTGACTTTTGACAGAGGGTGACCTGCCATCCTTTGCTTGAGGCTTCCTGGAAGATCCTTTGGCAAGGGCTGCAACAAAACATGTGGGCTCTTGTCTCTGATCCTCCCAGGGATTACTCAACCAGTTGTGTGGGGTTTCTGTCAACAGCCCCTCCACCTGCTGAGGCTCTCTTCTTATGTCCAGGACACTGTGTCTGATGAATATCACATTGACCATGTTGAGAGATTAAGGGATCATTGCCTGCAGAAACCAGTGAGACCAAGAGGCAGATAACCTGTAGGCACGGGGTCTCCAGGAGGCCCTGGTGCCTCCTGAGTTCTGGCAGCAGGCAGGGCTCCACTGGAAGTGCCCACAGGCAGGAGAAGAGCTTGTTAAGTTCGGAGCTGTGAGGTGGGGGAGCAGTGAGTGCAGGAGGAGCATGCTCAGGGGCCCTCCCTACTCCCTGGCTGCACTGTGCTCTGGTTACAGCCCAGGCCTGGTATGTGTCTCGGATGAGAAGTCCATGTAGGTGCTCCTCAACATCTCCCTGGAGCCTGGATTTCTGTTCTTGCAGTGCCTCTGCAGACCAGGCCTTTGGCTTTCATCCTGCATACTTGGGGCCCTGTGGCTACCCAGCAGGATTCACAGTCACTGCTTTGTCCCAAGTCTCAAAATCGAATGGAAGAAGCTCCAGGCTTTTAAAATTTTTCTTTCTCTTTACTTACTGGTTTCCAAGCCACGGCTGTTTTTTTTTTTTTTTTTTGCCCCTTTTGCACTCCTGCCAGTCCTCTTGTTCATATTTATCAGTGGAATGCTGGCTCTACTCCAGCAACCTTGACCAAATGGGGGATCCTGTCAGATCTTCAAAGGGGAGACCACTCCCCTCCCTAGGTCACAATCTAGCCGTTCCAACACTCACTGACATGTCCTTTTTGGCCAGCAGCCCTCTTCCTCCATTAAGCAAAAAAGGCTGGAAGGTGGGGCAGTCGCCAGTTGCTCTGGGTCTCAGTCTCCAGTTCACCCATTTCTCTGCAGCCCAGGCAGCTTCCTGGGATTTGTTCTCCAGCCAATGGCTGGTATCCCTGACCTGTAGGAAGGTCTGTGTGGCTGGGATCAAGCTGAAACCCAGTGGTGGGCCAGCCAGCACCATTGTTGAGAAGATGGAAATGTCTCAACTTTCCTTCCACTGTCCTTGCACACCAGACTTTCTTGCACAATCCACTTAGATCCTATCTGTTCAGACTCCCTTTCATGCAATTGCATAAATACCTGCACCTACTCAATCTCTTCCATCCATTTAAGCTCTGACAGACTAACACTAACTGCAAGAGCATAAAATTTCAAAATATCATTCAGTGACCAGACTGTTTTAGAGTAATGTATTATATTTGTATTAGTTATAGGCTTATAGCTGTATATCATCCAATTAGCCAAGATCTTTCCTGAGAGACTAGGGATCAGTGCATCATTGCCTGTGTCTTAAGGAACCAGTAACAGAGATAAAAATAACCAGAAAAAAAGTACATGAAGACAGGAAAGCAGGGGGAATCCTCAAAACAAGGCTGATACAATGGAAACCTTCATAATAGGTCAGCTTTATGGATGGGGGAGAATCCTCTAGATCCTCTACTCCCACTTTATCATAACTTCTACACACTGGAGCCACAGATACTCCAGAAAGAACTACCAGCAGATCCCATGGAGGGAGGGGAACCAGATGTTCCAACAATGCAGAGTGGGGGAGGGGGTTACCAGATGACCAAGATGACACAAGTTTACTGTATTCAGTTTCAATTTATTCAAAGTAGACCAAATGATGGAGTGAACCATACCTACTGGAATAGTCCCTCAGTTCCTCCCCATGGGAACAGCTCCTCCAGTCAGACCCAGTGAAACTGCCCTCCCATTTCTCCAGCAGATGTCTCTCAGCAAGCTCACCCGCCGCATGCAACCTCCTCATAGAAGGAGAGGGTCCCCCAGAGTGCCATACATGCCCAAGAAAGTCAGAACAGGGACACACTCAGGTCTCACCTAGTTCAGCAAATATGACCCCAGAAGCTTGGTCCTTGTCCCAGATGCCAAACCAGTAACAAGGATAAGGTAATTGAGAAAAAGGAAAAGAAGTGCTATTGTTTTGCTAGCAAAGTTGATGTCACAGAGGACTCCTCCCCAAACGCTGAGATTCTGCAAGGGGGGGGGCAGTGCGCTATTTAGAGGAGATATAAAAACTGAGTTCCTGCCAGGTGATAGACTTCATTTGTAGCCTTGAGACATAGCTGTTGGTCAGACCTGCTGGTGCCAGCCCCAGAGTCTGTGTCTCTTCACTGTGGTGGTCCTTGAGCTGAAGAAGAGATACCTTGGACATGGAAGAGAAGAAAGTTAGCATCGCCTCCCACATGGTGATGGAGAGGGACAAGAAGAAGGAAAGAGGCATGCCAGTTTTAAACTGAGCCACCAGGGGTAGAGAAGCAAGTGCACAAAGTGGAAGTGAGCCCTGGGGTCTGTCTCTGTTGCATCCTCTCCAGCCCAGCTCTGGCCCGACATTAGCCTGCCTACTTGAGGAAGGAAGTTGGAAAGATAGTGAGGAAATCATAACTTAGATTGTGATTCTTGCAAAAATGATGGGACTGATGGTGATGTCGAATCTCCATGTGGTCAAGGTAGTGCTATTATGGAGGCATGATCTATCCTTTATATCTTCTTACTCTTCTTCGGTAGTCTGCCCCGGTGAGAATAATGTCAACAGGTACTCGCAACGCAGAAAGCATGGCTCCTCCATCACCTCCCCACTGGTAGAAGGGAGGTGAGCTCTTTATTACTTCTACATCCGCAATCCTCCCCCCATTTCTCATGGCTCAATCACTGGTTCCTAGCAGGCGCTGGGCCTCAGTGGATGCAGAGCAGTAGAGCAGGGCTCACGATGTCCAGTCAGAAACACTGCTGGCTTTTCAGACAAATGGAGTGGGAAGGGAAAGTAACTGGACTTCAAAAGTTTGTGAATTGTAGGGGGAAAATCGCGTCACTCAATTCAGGTTTGCTAAGTCCAAATCTGCAAATTCTATCAAATCTCAGGAATGTCACAAGACAAAGCATGGTGTGGAGACTGTCCTGCAGAGATGGAGGAAGCTGTGGGTTGGAATCAGGTGTGAGGAAGCAGTTGCCCCTCAAGGAGGCGAGTTCTCATACACACATCCTTGTCTGTCTGTCTGTCTGTCTGTCTCTCTCTCTCTCTCTCTCTCTCTCTCTCTCTCTCATCTCTGCTGTTTAATTGACAAGTGATGCAAGGATTTGTCAGTCAAAAGGAAGGTGATTTATTATTGAAAATCCATGTGCCAGTAGCCCTGGAATGGAATGTCCTGAAGTCTGAGCCTTCTGGTCCCTGAATGTGGTCACCTGGTCTCTGAATGTGGTCACTGGTCACCCTGAGCACTCACTGAGAGGAAGCTGCCAATGTGCAGACAATGGTGGAGGATTGTCACACATTTGCACATCTTGGAGCAGGTGGTGGAAATGGAGAGGAAAGGGAATGGTGGGCGAGGGACGCAAGGGCCCATTCCCCTAGAGGAGGAGCAACCACTGAGAGGGGGAGCCACATTCCTTACAGGGTTAGGGACCCAGGGGCCCATCCCTCTAGAGAAGGGGCGACCCCTGAGAAGATGACCTATCCCTCAGGAAGGTAGGGTGCAGGCTCCCATCCCCACGAGGTGGGTCTCCCCTGGAGGGGAACCACATGCTAGAGAAGGGCTGTCCAAATCCCACAAAGCAGAAAACCCCAAGGGATGCACCACATCTCTAGAGAAAGAGGGGTACTCGAATCTCCTAGAGATGGGTCACCCCTGGCAATAGGAAACCCATCCCTAGAGAAAAGGCTTCCAAAAATAGGGGGATACTGATGATAGAAGAGTGGCAACCATTCAGTAAAAGAGAGATAACCCCAGAGAGCGGGAGACCTATCCCTCGGGGGGTCAGGGGTGCCAGGACCCATCCCCCTATAGGAGGGGCAACCCCCTGAGAGTTTCTGATTTGGGCCAGCCTGACATTACCTCATCTTGTTCATCAGCTCTGGCCTTCCAGTAGTCTTGGGACATGAGATGTAAAATGGCACTTATTAAATATATTTATCTTATCTACTTTGTTGTTGTTAGACCTAGGACATTGGATGCAATTACTGGAAAATCATGAAATTTTGGACATGTCTTTTTGCCTGTTTCTCTTGTTGTCTGTGTTAGTAGGTGGTGGATTTGCATGCTTTTAATGGACTTCTCTTACACTTCTTGTGAGGGTATTTGTAGTGTGCAGGTTTCCCTTTAGAACGTGTCCTGGGCACAATTTATATCTGAGTACCATGTGTGAAAATTAGCATGTTATTCATGCAATTTTTATTCTCCAGAATCTCTGTTAGAGGAGATAATAAACTCCAATCATGATCAGATGCAAAACATCAACTGTATATAAAATAGGTATTTCAAATGATCTCTATAACAGCACAAAATTAAGAAAAGGAGAAGGAAATAACAATATTTTTCTGGCCACAAAAGATGCCTTATTTATAATTCAATTATTAGGACACCTTTAAAAAAAAGAAGAGTGCAAGCATAAATTTTGCTTATTCTAAGCATGTCTCTTGGTAATTGGGACTGAATCAAAAGACAAAGATGAAGAAATTATATATCTTAAGGAGGCTGATTCATAGTGGGGCAGGGAGCATGGGAGGAATAGAAAAACTCTAGATAGGACAGAGGGATAGGAGGGGAAGATAGGGGGCATGGGGTTAGAAATGATAGTGGAATGTGATGGACATAATTATCCAAAGTACGTGTATGAAGACACGACTTGGTGTGAATATACTTTGTATACAATCAGAGTTATGAAAAATTTTGCTCTACATGTGTAATATGAATAGTAATGAATTCTGCTGTCATATATAAATAAAAAATTAATTAAAAAAAGAAATTATATATCTAAGATAAAGTTGCTACATTGGCAGGCAAGGTGTGAAAACTAATCAAAACAAAGAATGTAAAATGGAAAGAATCAAGCCCCCTCTGGGGGTGTCTTTGAAAAGCCAATGGGGAAGGAAAATAATGTAGGAACTGAATAAGTTAGCTAGGAAAAATGAAAAAATGGACAAAATGCTATTCAGCTCTTTTACGTTTATCTGCCTCAAATCAAAGTGAGACTGGTCCTGGTCCAGAGATGATTGGAAGCAGTAGAGACTGGAAGAATCAGAGCAACCTGCAGCTACAAATTTCTTTCCTCTATATCTAGTAGGCACCATAATGTAGAAGATATCCTTAGCAGTCACTCAGATGAGCAACCTAGCATTTTTGACACATTGGTTGTTAAGGACAGCTAATATTCTATGGTTTCATTGATTAAGATTTTTATTAATATTATTGTATTTCTCATTATTTTATTGGTGTGTTGCAGTGAAAATATGTTCCTGAATGTGTCAGGAAAGTACAGTACTCCTGAGAAAAATTCTAGATAGCAAATATTTTGTTCAACCAGCCCTTTCGTGAAAATACTTGAAAAGCTGTCTAGACTTGCCACATCAGATTCATTTTTTTAAAGCAGAAGTATTTATGGAGTTTACCCTGAAACACCAACACTGTTAGTTTTAGTGCATTTTAAAAGTTCTTTGAAACACAACATTTTATTGATATTGGTTAATTCTTTAAGCTTCAAAAAACATTGTCTTTTGGATTGCCTTATCTGAACTCCTTATCCTTTGTCATACATTTTTTTTTCATAGATATGGAACGACTATCTTCACAGAAGACAGAAAAAAGCAATTTGATGTTGTTTAAACTGGAGGATACACGAAAAGGAAATGCACCATTTTTTCCACAAGGGTATGAACAAACACTAGCTGTTATTCTAAATATTATATCTAAGCTAATCAGCTTAGAAAAGTTACTCTGATGGGCAAACAAGTATACTTTCCCCTGGAATATCATAAAAGTTGGAATTGCTAATTATATGGCAAATAAGGGACAGGAAATGTACTTATATTAAAATGGAGTAAATGATTCTGATAGGATTCACTCAAAATATGTGATGCCACATTTTTAATTCAGTTTTGACATTGAACTATGCAGGGTCTTTCTTTCCTACTCTGACAACACATCACTGTTCTTTCCAGCATTCTGCATCTTGACATTGGTATGTATACCAATGTCTTTGTATTATTGGCCATTGCAAAAATGATTTTTCCTTTGGAAAATTAACTGCAAATTTTGCAAAAACTATATTACTGATTTTGATTTAGTAATCTGATTCTTGTGGTTTCACTCAACACATATGTAATTTATTTTAGTCCTTTTCTGTAAAATGAATCCATTATTTGCTAGAGAACAGTCTTTCCAGAAATTTTGACTAAGAGTTGTAAATCAAGAATATGCTTGCACCTACCAATGAAGTGATTGCTCATATTTTTATGATGTTTTTATTGTTTATTTTCTTCTCACTTGTGGGCACTGAATGGCATGCTTTTATATGCGAAGAAGTTGCTGTCTGACTGAGTCTCTACTACAAACCTCTCTGATTCTCTAGTGGGTTTTGTATATCCAAATTTCAGAAAATTTCTGACCAATTTTCTTAATGAGTTCCCTCAACATAGGAAGATATTGCAATAGGAGAAATTACATGGTAAAGGAAAGCAACAATCACAGTTGCTGCATTTTATTACACATTTTATTACACACCTCATTTGAAACCTTGAGTGAGTTACAGTCAGGAGCAGAATCTCACATTCCTGTGGCCCATTCATTTGATTAAACTTCATTCAACACAGGTCACTGAAAATTTTCTATCCTCTGTTATTTCTGGAAACATTCCTTTCAGTCAGGCCTGCATCAACAAACTCATGCAATGCTACATTCTCATCACTCATCTCCATTCATACACATGCCCCTCATGTTTGCCTGCTCATAGCATTGAGGTTAGTCCTGATATTTTTGTATATACTGCACATATTACCATCAGCCCTCTTTAGAACATGGATGTCCAAGCATCTTAGCTTTCCTAGGAATCTTTCATAGTACAAATTCTGCCTCGCTCTCTATGTTGATCCCACTCTATGTCTGCAATGTCCTCTGGCAGGTCTCCTTCCAATCACTATAATGTCAGGCAATCATGTTCCATTTAAACCCCATCTTATGTACAGCCTTTCATGCTTTCAGCATTTCCTGCCTCTGGATGATAACCTCACTTTTGAAGTTTCCATGCATCACTACCTCAAGAAAAGTTTTCATCCCTGGCACCTGTTATCTCCTCTAGATTTTACCACAAAATTAAATACATGTAAAAATAAATAAAATTGTTCAGAGCAACATGGTGTAAAAGCAGTTCCTTCAAGTCCAGGAACTGATGGACTAGACAAAAGAGGAATAATTTGATGGTTAAATGCTTATTATGGAGTTGGGAAGCTGAAAAATGTCTCAGGTAGCCCCCTGGAAAGAAAAACCAGATTATGTCAAGAATAACAGGCATAATCATGGAATTTTCAAAAGACAAAGATTCCTAATATAAAAAGAAAGAAGAAGAAATGAAAAGGAGAATGAAAAAGAAACAACATGGACTTCATTTTATCAAGATGTAAGTGTAAATGTGATTATATGGAACACCAACAATGAAGTACAATGGGTTTTTAAAGCTTAATATTTGAACAGAGAGATAGTAAACCATGTGATGCTTCTTGTTCCAAGGAAATGCAAATTTTATTCTGTGGAATTTTCACCTTGAGTGGATCCACATGTGACATATTATAGGGATTATACATGGTGACACCTAATGTCTCTCCAAATGGTGTTCTGGAGTATTGGATTAGTAAAACTACTCCTAAGTTATGTCAGTATGTACTGGGTTCAGAGGGGCACATCTGGATTTGCAGGTACTTGAGAGGCAGAGGGAGGCCCTTGTCAGGTTACCAGCAAACCAGGGACTTCACAGACAACCTGTCTCCAAATATAAAGACATGGAATTTGAAGTAAGAGCTATAGTATTTGCCAAGAATACACATGTCCCTTTGTAGAATACACAGGCCTACAAAAAAATCCAGCAATTTCAAACAGTAGATATATTCACCTAAAATTAAACTCAATTTAAAACTATAATTGACAAAATAAAATTGTATGATTATTACTACTCTTCCTTTTAATGTTTTTCACATTAATTTATTAAGTAATTTAAGTAAATCTGTGCATTTTTCAGCAGAGTCACATTTGGACATATCATCAGAGGCAAAACAGAAGAGGCCTGATGGTACTGGACATAGCCAGCAAGAGGTATGCATGTGTATCAATTTAATGCCTGATTACTTCTCATTTTCTTGCTTCCAGAAGGTAAATCAGGCCAAATGAAGTGACCCTGTAAAAATACTGCTTTGGAATCCAAACCCAGTAATTTAATATTTAAGTATAGAGAATTTAACTTGTCCTGAACATGAAAGTAACATTAGAAATCAAAGTGGATTACAGATAAACTTTACGATAGCAACTACACTAATATTTTTGAATAATGTTTGCATTTTATTCTGTGTAACATCCTTAAATGGTTATTGATAAATTGGAGACTTAGGAATAGCCAGTTGAAACTAGGAATATACATAATTGCAATGACCACTGAACCTATTTGCCACCGCCTGGCTGGGCACAAAACATGAGCCACTTGAAGATTCAAGCAGGAACAAACTTTATTTTTAGATCCCACGCTGCATGCCGCCCACACGAACTCTTCGGGAACTCTCCAAGAGCTCCACAGAACTTCAGGAACCTCTGGAGCAATCAACCGAACTCAACCCGGAAACTCCACCCACGCGGACTCTCTAGGAACTCCGGAGAGCTCAAAAATAGCAGGCACCGAGGCAGCAGGAACCGGCTCCTTCTGGCAAAATGCCAGGCACCATCTTGACCTGGCCGTGGCTCTCAACATCTCCCCACATTTGTTTAATTAAACTAAAAGTATGTGGCTTAGGGACCATGTCTGTCTTAGGTTGTCCAATACTATGTATGGTCCTTCCCCATCATAGGATGAGCTGCCTCAAGGCGTCAGCCTCCTGCCTTACCATTACAATTGATGTTGAGAGCCACAGCCAGGTCAAGATGGTGCCTGGCATTTTGCCAGAAGGAGTGGTTCCTGCTGCCTCCGTACCCGCTATTATTGAGCTCTTGCAGAGTTCCTAGAGAGTTTGCGTGGGTTGGTTGAGTTCTGGTTGGGCTCTCTTAGAGTTCCTAGAGAGTTTGCATGGGTGGAGTTCACGGGTTGAGTTCCTGGAGAGTTCGGTAGGGGGCCTGCGGCAGGGGTTCTAAAAATAAAGTTCATTCCTGCTTGAATCTTCAAGTGCCTGTGATTTGTGCCCAGCCAGACTGTGACACCTATTCATATAAAATAATTTCATTCCCAAAGCCTTGACATTTAATTTCCCATTACCTGTTATCCATGCTGAGGTTAAAAGTATTGACTGTTAACAGAATCAAAACAATTCAAGAATGGGTACTCTTCTGTTAATGTACAAGCAATAACTATTTTATATCTTTTCCTGCAAGAAATCAATGCTCTTATTAAATATATTTATCTTATCTACTTTGTTGTTGTTAGACCTAGGACATTGGATGCAATTACTGGAAAATCATGAAATTTTGGACATGTCTTTTTGCCTCTGTTTCTCTTGTTGTCTGTGTTAGTAGGTGGTGGATTTGCATGCTTTTAATGGACTTCTCTTACACTTCTTGTGAGGGTATTTGTAGTGTGCAGGTTTCCCTTTAGAATGTGTCCTGGGCACAATTTATATCTGAGTACCATGTGTGAAAATTAGCATGTTATTCATGCAATTTTTATTCTCCAGAATCTCTGTTAGAGGAGATAATAAACTCCAACCATGATCAGAGTTTAAAGCAAAACATTTATCAACTGCATATAAAATAGGTATTTCAATGATCTCTATAACAGCACAAAATTAAGAAAAGGAGAAGGAAATAACAATATTTTTCTGGCCACAAAAGATGCCTTGTTTATAATACAATTATTAGGACACCTTTAAAAAAAGAAGAGTGAAAGTGGTGGGACTAAAGATAGGCAGAAGAGGAGATAAGGAGGAAATGCAATAAAATGGTAAAAGAAAGGATTTTAAATGAGAGTAAAAAAGATCTCTCAATAGTGACCAGGGAGGGGGTGGGGGCGGCAGGGGTGAGGAAAAGAGAATGGAGTAGAACTCTCAAAAAATTAGACAGAATGTGAAAAATTAACTATCATGGAAAACCCATACAAATAATGGACAAAAATATATCAAGAACAACAATAGCGAAAGCTTGAGACTTCCTAATGTTAAGATAGTAGAAAGAAGATATTTTATTTAGGATTTCTAATTTTAGACACACATAACTTTGGGGGGTTTCTGGGAAACAAATATTACCCAGATATTTCTTTATTTGCTCTATAGCCCCCAAAGGCCTAACCTGTTATTTTGCATGAATAAGCAGAGCTCCTCTGCTCCTTTGTCCCCCACCACACACAGAGAATGCTGAGGGAACTTTTCAATTTGAAGGAAACCCTCACCCTCAGTACATGTTCATGTACTCAGACATATGGGTCTATCTAATGTGGGAACTTCCTGACACATACTCTGGTTCATGGAGCCTGGGGACTAGTATGTAATGCAGACCACCTGATGGATTCCTGCAGTCAGTGGTCTAAAGGTGGGCAAGATTCCATGTCTCTGAGGGGTTTCCTGGCAAGCTATTGGAGCATGGAAGTCATGGCCTCCTTACAGAACCTGTGATTTCTTTTGGGAACTGAAGGAAAATACCATTGCATCTGACAATGCCCAACACTCCTTGAATATTTTGTCACTTGAATTCTCAAAAAAGCACTTTCCCCTCACTATTATTTTTCTAAACTACCATTTAAAGAGTTAATGTTCTTTAGACCTCCACACTGCTGCTAACTGTCCAACAGGCATAACATAAATTCCTGATGAGAGTTTTCAGCACATTTCTATTACTATTTACTATCCTGAGATAATATAATCATGGATAACCTTCACCATTTTGTGAAGATAGTTGACTATGCAACTGAGAAGTTTAGACATGCAGTGGTTTAGATCTCTCCCACAGATATACATTGTAGGAACCTTTCTCAATGGTGTTTGACCTCAGGATTTTATTTAATCCCCAGGAGAGTTCTAAAGCTCCAGTGTGGTGGAAATGTGGATAAGGACTCCAAATGCTTCTCAACTGAGTGTCTTAACCATACCTGGCATGTCTGCTCAAGTTTGTTGTTCTTCAGGAGAACATTTTTCTGCCAAACATAACTTTGGCACATGATGTCACACAACTTCAAACAATATGTTTCAAAGAAAGTGTCATAATCTTTTATTCTTTAGGCAGACCAGAGGACCAAATTCTAGCTGCCCAAAGCTCTCAGCATATCTATATCTCAGTTTCTCTTTTACATGTCCCTAATTCTTGTTATGGGTGCCTCCATAACCACTGTTTTTGCCAAAATATGAATATATATATTTTTCTTGTATTCCAAGAAGAAAATATGTATAATGTAGTCAGCAAAAAGAGAATCATGCTTTCATACTCTAACTCTGCCAGGGAGATTTGGCAGTAATTCAAATTCAGCTTTATATCTATGCAAAAATCCAATCTCTCCTTTGCTGAAAAAGTTATATTTGAATTGAAAGGTATCTACATTAGTTTCCTAATTTTGCTCTAAAATATTTTCCTTTATAAAATTAAGGAGATTTTTCTGTTACAACTTTATATTTTATATTCTAAAATTTCATATACTATAAAATCACTACACACAGTGATTTCATATACCATTGGGTATTCATTCTGACACAATGGTGTATCATGAAGAACTAATTTGCTCAAACTCAGTGCCAAGTATCTCCACATGTTTTGTTTTCCATTCTCTATTGATGGGTATCAGAGTTAGTCCTATAACTTTATAATTTTGACTTGTAGTGCTAAAACATCAAAGTTCATATGTAACATGTGCATACTGATTTTCTATACATTGGGATTCAGATCAAGGTGTGGGAAATCTGGGTCATGTGTCAGTCATATTCCTAGTATCCAAAGGAATCTCCATACAGTTTTCCAGCGTGGAAGTCTTAATTTTAAGTTTGATAGTGTAAGATTGTAGTTTCCTGCCACATCCTGCACTGCACTTATTATTTAACTACTTGATAAATGTCATTCTGACTGGGGAAATCTGAAATGTTAATGCCATTTTGAATGGTATTTCCTTGAGTGCTAGATGTTGACCAAATGTGGTATGTCTGTGGGCAATTTGTAATTCCTGATTTGAGAACCATCTCTTGCTTTTTGTCATTTCCTAATTGGGTGGGTGAGATTCTCTGCTGCTCACCAGAGGCAAGATTCCTCTCTTCTATCCAGTTTGTTTTCCCTGGCACAGCTGCAGCCTATTCCTTCTACAAATGAATTTCGATTTTTAAGAGCCATGATTCTGTGTTTTATCTGTTGACTGGGTCTGGGTCATGGCATTCCAGTGTTTCCCCACAGCCTGTCTTTTTTATTATGCAGCCATATAACCATTTTCCTGGATCCAATCTTTGAAAATATTCAGACAGTAAACACAGCATGATACTTTGCTAGTGTTTTCCTTTCTTGGAATTCCTTTTAGTTATTCTTAAATGGAAAGTGTTGCATACTCTAACCAAATTGAGTGTGCCCATTTGTTTACATAAAATATAGATACATTTTCATTCTGAATTTCTCTCCTTTTAAAATAAATTTTTGACTATATATATTTTTCTAAATGGCATTCATGTTTTCCAAGCTCTGGTGACTCAAACAAGTCCAAGTGTGTTTTATTTCCACACAAAGTGACAGATTTGAAAATCTCTTAACACATCAATTTTAACACTAAATAATGGCCCTTTATTATTTAAAATGTTGAATCTGTATAATATTAAGTCCATTTCTCAAGAGAGTATTAAATAAATTTTCTGTTGTGTTTGTAGTATTGCTGAGTATGTTTGCTAGTTAAGCACTGATTTAAATTGTTTTAGATATATGCATATCAGTGTTTGTTATCAGGGAAAACATTCTCTCTTAATTCTTCCTGGTATTACCCCAGCAGAATCCAGATGAAGAAAGCATCTCAGCTTCATCTGGAATGCATAAGATAGTGTCTCATTTGGAAAGTACTGTTGCACAAAGTAATGGTCTTATCTCCAATTGCAATGACTTCATATCTATAAACATGGTGGTGTCTAAAGAGTGATATGAAATCTATATGTAACTCATTACTGCCATTATTTTTAACAGAGTGATTCTGAGCAAGATAATGAGGAGTGTACTTGTTGTCTATTTGGTCCATTCCATTCAACCAGAAAAAAAAGAATAAAAGGATATGTAAAAGGTAAGATACACATAGGATACAAAATATAATAGAGAGAGTATTCCCAAAAAATATGAGCACTAGCATAGAGTAACTGTTCAAAGAATATGTCTATTAAATAGCTAGCAAGGAAAAAGGAAGATAAGAAGTGGCATCGTATTAGGTTTCATTCACAGGTTAAATTGGGAATATTGCTAAATGAATACAATTGTGAGTTGCATTTAAGACATGCTTCTATCACAGGTAAATCTGAAATAAGGAAAAATAAAGAATAAGATATAATGAAGACTAAGAAAGACAGTGAGTACATGCAGTCAAAAAGAAAAAAAGGAATAAGTTTAACCAAGGAGAGGGTGGGAAATTCAAGCTACATATGAGAAGGGTAAAGAGCAGGGTTTTCAAAATGTGGGAAGAATTTGTGAGTTTCAAATTACAAAGATGAATGAAGGGGAGAGTACATCTTTCTGAACCTTCATGACTTATTCACACTTGGAAATGAATTGAGGAGTAAACACTTGATGCCACAAAGCTAAGTTTATTTACCATAAATGATTAGGCATGTACAAAATTTAGTGACAACATTTTGCTACATCCTAGGACAAAAACACGGGGAAGAAACAACAAATGAAAAAGGCAAAAGAAGTACAAATAGTTGCGGAGCATTCCCCAAACCCACAGGTATCTAAAATTAATGTTCAAGAAAGATTACAGATTCTTCTAAACATGACTTGGAAGGGACATCCTAAGATAAAATCCAGAAATATATTCAAATTCACTCAGAGGAATTGGAAGCTGACAAATTTTACACTGGAACTCTGAAAATGTAAGGAATCATCTCTTGGGGATCATGTCCAAAATCTCATTCAGACTGAGCAAGTCTTTCCCTCTCTATGTCCATTACATTCTATAGTGATTCCAAAGATCCTGGTCCTCAGGCAACATCTTTTTCAGACAGGGAATGCATGTCCTTTTGAGAAATATGCAAGAACAGCTATGGATTCCTGCAGTTTAGGTCATAAGCAGATCAATTGCAAGGATAAATATTGAGTTAATTCTAAACATGTATCTTGAGAACTGAGAGGGACTCAAAAGACTAAGATGAAGAAATTATATTTCTATGATAAATTTGTTACATTGCCAGGAAAGAAAGTGGCAAAAATCCATTCAAAGAATGTAAAATGGAAAGAAACAAGCCTCCACTCTAGGGTTCTTTCTGAAAAGCTAAAGGGAAGGAAAAATGAAGGAGGAATCATAAAATTTAGCTAGGAAATATGAGTAAATGGAGAGATTACTCTTCAGGTCTTTACAGTTTGTCTCATTTCATATCAAAATCTGATGGAGAGATGATTTGAACTAGTGGGGTCTGGAAGAATAAGGGCAACCTACAGCTGCCAATTTCTCTCCTCCATATGTAGCAGGCTCCACAACGTATGAGGCATCCATATGTGTCATTCAGAAGAGCAATATTGCATTTTTGAAGAATTAATTGTTTTAAAGAAAGCTAATATTTTCATTCATACTATTCTAATCATTAATATATTTTGTTTAAGCCATTATTTTTTTGGTGTTTTGTTGGGAAACCATTTTGCTTACATGCCAGGAATCCACAGTACTGTTGATATACCTTCTGAACTCTAGAGGACAAATGTTGTTCTGAACTGGGACTTTTTTGAAAATACTTTAAAAGCCTTGTAGATATGCCACATCAGACTCAAACTGGAACCAGAAATCTTTATGCAGTTTAATCCTCAAAAACCAACACCAGGGCTGGGGATGTGGCTCAAGCGGTAGCGCGCTCGCCTGGCATGCGTGCGGCCCGGGTTCGATCCTCAGCACCACATACCAACAAAGATGTTGTGTCCGCCGAGAACTAAAAAATAAATATTAAAAAAAAATTCTCTCTCTCACTCTATCTCCTCTCTCACTCTCTCTTTAAAAAAAAATAAAATAAATGATGATAATCTACATTTGTTTAAAAAAAAACACCATTACTCTTATTTACCAATTTCTTCAAAGCATAATAGTTTATTGATATCTGCAATTTCTGCAAGATTTCATAACAATTTTTTGATGGACTAGTCTGAATCCTTTGTGCTTTATCATATATCTTTTTTTTCATAGATGTTAGATCACTTTCTTCATACAACAGAGGAAAAATAAAATTGGTATTGGTTGAGCCACCTGATACAGGAAAAGAAGACATACCAGTTTCCCACATGGGTATGGATAAACACCCAGATGGTGTTAGCTGACTTTCTCTAAACACATACATCAGAAAACTCTCCATGATGAGCAAACAATTATATATTCCCCAGGAATTAAATCACTACTTTAGATTTGTCAATTCTAAGGCAAATAAGGGATTGGAAAAGTACTTATAATAAAATGGATTAATAGATTCTGCTAAGATTCACTAAAGATGTGTACTGCCACATTTTAACAGCTTTGACATTGAATTTCTCAGGGGTCTTCTTTCCTCCTTTAAATACAGTTCATTTTGCATCTAGAAATAATTGTATAATTGATCATTTCAAAAATGATTTTTCCTTTGGAACTTAACTGCAAATATTACTGAACCCACATTCCTGGTTTTGTTTTAATACTTTGAGTCTTGTGACTTTACTCAACACACATGTAATTCATTTTACTGCTTTTATATAAAATGAATGTGTTATTTATTGGCTGTTTTCTAGAAATTTTTACTGAGTTGTAAATCAAGAATATGCTTGCACATACCAATGAAGTGTTTGCTAATCATTCTATGACATGTTTTATTTCTTCATTTTACCTCAATAGTGGACACTAAAAGAGATCTTTTTGCATGCTAAGCAGTTGCTGTCTCACTGAACCTCTCCCACAGACCTCTCTAATTCTCTAGTGAGTTTTCTAAATCCAGGTTTCAGAAAATTGTGCACCAAGCACCTAAACGAGTTCCTTCAACACAGGAAGATATTTTTACAGAATAAACTGCATGGTACAGGAAAATAACATTCACAGTTATTACACATCTCATTTGAAACCTTGTGTTACAGTCAGGATCTCAAAGCATACTGAGACACTTTCTTTCTTTGTTCATTTAATTAAAAGGGGTTCCATAAATCTCACTGAAAATTTTATACCCTCTGTATTTTTGGAAAAATTCCATCCAGTTAGGCCTGCATCAATTTTCTAGTGCACTACTGCCTTCTCATTATTCATCTCCATTCATGCACATGCCACCCATGGTCACATGCTTATCACATTGAGGTTGGTTTTGCTATTTATGCATATAGTGCATATATGACCATAATACCTCTCTAAAACATGGATTTCCAAGCATCTTACATTTCTTAAGAATCTTTCTTAATACAAATTTTTCCTCACTATGTATTTTGATCCCTCTCTCTGCCTGAGATGTTCTTTGGCAGTTCTCCTTGCCAATCCCTATAGTCAGTCAGGCATGTTCCATTTAAGCCCTGTGTGTACGTACAGTCTCACATGCCCTCAGCATTTCCTCCCTCTGGCAGATAACCTCACTTTTGAAGTCTCCATTAATCTCTATCTCTAGAAAAGACATCAACCCTGGCCCCTATTTTCTCCTCTAGTTCTTACCACAAATTCAATTACAGGTGGAAATAAATAAAGCTTTTGACAGTATTATGATATAAAAGCAGTCCTCTCAAGTCCAGTAACTGATGAACTGGGTAGGAAAATGAATATTTTACAGCTCATATGTTTATTACTCAGCACAAAAGTTGTAATCTGTCTGAGGTAGTCCCAAGGAAAGAAAACCATTTTATGTCAGGAATAACAGGCATAATCATGAATGTTTTGCAAGACAGAGGCAATTTTGATTGAAAAAAATATATGAGAAGAAATGGAACCTAAAAAGAAAAATAATATGGAATTCATTCTATTAAGGTGTAAATGCAATCATTTATTTGGAACACAATGAAGTACAATGGATTTTTTTTTTTTAAAGAGAGAGTGAGGGGAGAGAGAGAGAGAGAATTTTTAATATTTATTTATTTTTTCTTAGTTCTCCGCGGACACAACATCTTTGTTTGTATGTGGTGCTGAGGATCGAACCCGGGCCGCACGCACGCCAGGCGAACACGCTACCACTTGAGCCACATCCCCAGCCCAATACAATGGATTTTTAAAATTTAATAATTGAGGAAGAGATAGTAAAAGTGTGATGATTATAGTGTACATAGAAACTTAAATTTTTACTGTGAAATTTTCATTCAACTTGAATGGATCAAGTTGTGAGTTATTATAGGCATCATACATGGTGGATACTTAGTGTCTCCCCATGTGGTTTTCTGAAGTATTGGACCAGTAAAATCACTCTTCAATGACGTCAGTATACATGGGGTTCAGAAATAACGCATCCATAATTGCAGGTACTTGAGAGGCTGAGGCAGCCTCTCAGGTTTCCAGAAAACCCTGGAATTGAAAAACACCCTGTCTCCCAGTATAAAGACTTGGGATCTGAAGTAAGAATTATAGTATTTTCCAAGGATACACATGTTTTGGGGTAAAATACATAGGCCCACACACAAACAGCAATACAAATTTTACACATGATATATATTCTTCTAAAGTAAAACTTCAATAAAAATATAACTGGACAAATAAAATTATATGATTATTATTACTCTTCCTTTTTATAATTTGGATAATTTGTCTTTTGCATGATTTTTTAAGTACTTTAAGTTTATCTGTGCATTTGTCAGCAGAGTCAAATTTGTGCAGATCATCTGAGGCAGAACAGAAGAGGCTTCATGATATGGATGATACTGCACATCACCAGCAAAAGGTAGGCATATGTGTCAATTTAAATTCCTGGTCATTTTGTTTCTTGCTTCCAGATGCCAATTGAAATGACCTACTACAATACTCTTTGAAAACCCAAACATAGTAATTAAATATTTAAGTACAGATAAGTTAACTGGTCATCAATATCAAAATAGCTTTATCAAACAAGGTGGATGCCAGGTAAACTTTATGCAAGCAATTGCACTAATATTTTCCAATAACGTTTGCATTTTCATCTGTGTGACAGCCTTAAGTGGTGAATGATAAATTGGAGACTTATAAATATCACATATCAGGTGAAACTAGGAACATGCATAAATAGCTTTATTCCCAAAGGCTCAGTGTTTAATTTCACATTAGCTGTCACCCATGCCAAGGTTAAAGATGTCATTCTCCGTGGATTCCTGTGTCTTTACTGAGGAAGATACCAGACTCAGATGAGACACAAAACTGCCTGTTAATTGAATTAGAATGATTCAGGATGGGTACTTTTCTGTTAATATACATACAATTTCTATTGATTTTATGTCCTTTCCCTTCAAGAAATCAATTCACTTATTAAACATATTTTTTCTTAGTATCTAGTGGTTGTTGGACCTAATGTATTTAGGATATAATTATTGAGAAATTATGAAATTTTGGAGGTGTATTTTTCCTCTGTTCTCATGTTATCTGTGTTTTTTTTTATTGATTATTTATCGCATTACATAGTTCATGATATATCATCTTTCATACATTAGACTCAAATTGTGCTTTGAACTCCCATTTTCACCCCAAATACAGATTGCAGAATCACATCTGTTACATATTCGCATTTTTACATAATGGCATATTAGTGACTGTTGTATTCTGCTACCTTTCCTATCCCCTACTATCCCCCCTCCCCTCCCCTCCCCTCCCATCTTCCCTCTCTACCTCCCCTGCTGTTGTTCAATTCTCTCCCTTTTTTTTTTCCCTCCCCCTTGCCCCTCATAACCTCTTATAATTTTATGTATCCTTGAAGGTCTCCTACCATTTCCATATGCTTTCCCTTCTCTCTCCGTTTCTCTCCCCCCATTCGTCTTTGTTTACTGTAGCCTTTTCCTCATGCTCTTTCTTCCTGTTCTGTTCTTAGTTTTTCTCTTTATATCAAAGCAGACATTTGGCATTTGTTTTTTAGGGCTTGGCTAGCTTCGCTTAGTATAATCTGCTCTAATGCCATCCATTTCCCCGCAAATTCTATGATTTTGTCATTTCTTAGTGCTGCATAATACTCCATTGTGTATAGATGCCACATTTTTTTTATCCATTCATCAATTGAAGGGCATCTAGGTTGGTTCCACAGTCTAGCTATTGTGAATTGTGCCACTATAATCATTGATGCAGCCGTATCCCTATAGTGCGCTCTTTTAAGGTCCTCAGGGAATAGTCCGAGAAGTGCGATAGCTGGGTCAAATGGTGGTTCCATTCCCAGCTTTCCCAGGAATCTCCATACTGCTTTCCAAATTGGCCTCACCATTTTGCAGTCCCACCAGCAGTGTACAAGTGTACCCTTTTCCCCACATCCCCGCCAACACTTGTTGTTGTTTGACTTCATAATGGCTGCCAATCTTACTGGAGTGAGATGGTATCTTAGGGTGGTTTTGATTTGCATTTCTCTGATTGCTAGAGATGGTGAGCATTTTTTCATGTACTTGTTGATTGATTGTATGTCCTCCTCTGAGAAGTGTCTGTTGAGGTCCTTGGCCCATTTGTTAATTGGGTTATTTGTTATCTTATTGTTTAATTTTTTGAGTTCTTTGTACATTCTGGATATTAGGGCTCTATCGGAGGTGTGGGGGGTAAAGATTTGTTCCCAGGATGTAGGCTCTCTATTTACCTCTTTTATTGTTTCTCTTGCTGAGAAAAAACTTTTTAGTTTAATTAAGTCCCATTTGTTTATTCTTGTTGTTAACTCTTGGGCTATGGGTGTCCTATTGAGGAATTTGGAGCCTGACCCCACAATTTGTAGATCGTAGCCAACTTTTTCTTCTATCAGACGCAGTGTCTCTGATTTGATACCTAGCTCCCTGATCCATTTTGAGTTAATTTTTGTGGATGGCGAGAGATGTTATCTGTGTTAATAGATGGTGGATTTCCATGCATTGGAATGGATTTCTGTTCCATAGTGTCTCGTGGGCACTTGTAGTGTGCAAGTTTCTCTTTGGGATGTTTCCTGGACAAGGTTTATAGATGAGGATCACATCTGAAAAATGAGCATGTTTAACATGTTACTTTCACTCACAAGTATCTCTGTAAGGGGAGAATATCACAGAGCCACCATCACCCTGCCAGGGTAGTTTCCTGCTCAGAAGGTGTAAACCACCTGGGAAAAAGAAAGTCTCAAATAATTAGTAAATAAATAAGAGACAGAACCAGAAATTAAGTTTGAAAAGGAAAGCAGAGCTCCTGAAATGCTCCCCAATCCCAGTAAAAGCTGGAACCGAACAACTAGAAAAAGGATCAAGTTGTTTCTTTAAGGGAGAGTAGATCAAAGGCAGAGATAAGTTTTTAGCAGGAGAAATATTGCTTTTTGGTGTGTTAGGATTCTTGCAGCAATGAAGTTGATTTGGCATCTTAACAGGCCACACCCAACTCTGAAAGGCTGTGTAGCTGTGTGGCTCCAGCGGGTCCACCCATCTCCAGTGCAATGCTGAACCTGACACAGCTTTGTAGGTCAATTTGCTTCACACCAAGTTCACATTGGCTCCTGTTAGGAGAGAATAAACTCCAATAATGATCACAGCATAAACCAAAATATGTATCCACTGTACATAAAATATTATGTTTTAAATGATCTCCAGAACAGCACAAAATGAAGAGATGGAGTAGGAAATAAAAAGGTTTACCTGCAAAAAAAAATTATGTCCTGGTTATAATCTAATTATTGGAGCATATTTCAAAAAAGTAAGTAGAGGGAAAGTGGTGAGAATAAGCAGAGTCAGAATAGGAGAAAAGGAAAAAATGCAATAAAAATGAGAAATGAAAATATTTAAAATGAGAATTAAAATTGTCTCTGGCTAACAACAAAACAAAATAAATGAATGGAATAAAACTCTCAAATAAATAGAAAGTGAAAAATAAATAACATGGAAAACTCATAAAAATTATCAAACAAAAATATCAAAAAATAATAGCAAAAGCTTGAGATTCTCTAATATTAACATAGTAGAAAAGAAGATATTTCTGTCCAGGATTTCTAAGTTTACTCACACATAACTTTGGGGGTTTCTGGGAAACAAATATTATTCAACACTTTATTTGTTCTAGCTCCAAAAGGCCTAACCTGTTATTTGCATAAATAAGCTGAGCTTCTCTGCTCCTTTGTCTCTCACCACATACAGAGAATGCTGAGGGAACTTAGCAATTTCAAGGAGAATCTCACCATTATTAGTTGTTAATCTACTCAGACATGTGGGTCTATCTAATGTGGAAACTTCCTGACACACACTCTGGTTCATGGAGCCTAGGGACCAGTATGTAATGCAGACCACCTGATGGATTTCTGAAGTCAGTGGTCTAGACGTGGGCAAGATTCCATGTCTCTGAGGGGTTTTCTGGCAACTTATTGGAGCATGGCAGTCATAGCCTGCTTGCAGAATCTTTTGGGAACTGAAGGAACATACCATTGCACCTGACAATGCCCCAGCACTGCTGGATTCTTCTGTCACTTGAATTCTCAAAAAGCACTCTCCTTCAAAATCGTTATTCTAAACCACCTATTTAAAGAGGCAGTGCTCTATGAAACGCTATTCACCTAACTGTCCAACAGACACAACACATGTATTCCTGATGAGAATTTTCAGCTCATTCCTCTCACTATCCTGAGAACATATGAAGAGGGTGAACCTCCACCATTCTGTGTGGAGAGTTGGCTATGCATCTGGGAAGTTCAAACATGCAGTGGTTTCAGATCTTGCCCACAGAGTTACTACAATGGAACACTTCTTAAAGGAGTCTGCCCTCAGGATTTTATTGTAATTCCCTGGATGGTGTCTACAATATCAGTATGGCAATAATAATGCCTCTCAGCTGAGTGGCTTGACCCTACATGGTGTGTATGCACATGTATCTTGTTTTTCCTTGGCACTTGCTGTCACAGAAAATCAAACAACATGAACTTTTAATCTTTAGGCGGACCACAGAACTAAAATGTAGCCACCCAGAGCTATCAACAGATCTATGTCTCAGTTTCAGTTTTATACCACCCTAATACTTGTTGTGAGTACCTCCATTAACCACTGTCTGTGACAGAGGTCCATCTTATTAAAAAATAGGAATGAAATTTTTTTCTGAAATCTGTGAAAAAAGTATGGATAATGTGCATTGGGCGAAGAGGCTCTTGAATATTGCTTAGAATATTTGGCATTATTTTGAATACTGGTTGATTCACCTTAAAAAATTCACCTCCCTCCTTTGCTGAGAATGTTGTATTTGAACTGAGAGGAATCTACATTAATTTCCTATTTTTACTAAAATATTTTTCTTTATATACTTGAGGAGATTTTGCTGTTGTGCCTTTTGTATATTAGAATATTTTAGGGTGCTGAATTCATATAAAGAGTTGGGATTCATTTTGACATAGTGGGGTACAATGAATAAGTATATTGCTACTGATTCATTGCTACTTATTCAGTGCTAAGTATCTTTTTGGTTTTTTTTAATACATTTTACTGTTGGTGGGTATCAGAGTTAGTTCCATAACTTTATAATCTTGACTTGCAGTGCTAAAACAGCAACATTCATAAATCACATGTGCATTCTGGTTTTGGTACACTGGGGTTCTGATCGAAAAGTAGAAAAGTTGGGTCATATGGCAGTCGTATTCTTAGAATCCTGAGAAATCTCCAAAATGCTTTCTAGTGTGGAAGTCTTAATTTTCAGTCTGGCAGTATAGGATTGGACTTACCTGCTACATCCTGCACTGCATGTATTTTTTGACTACTTGATAAATGTCATTCTTACTGGGGACATCTGAAATATCAATTCAGATTTAAATGATATTTCTTTTTCATTGATTAAAAAATGAATTACAGTGGGATGCATTAAAACTGTTAATACACATGTACAGCACAATTTTTCATATTTCTGGTTGTGTATAATGTATGTTGACACCAATTCATACATGTCTTCATACATGTACTTTGGATAATGATGTCTATCACTGTCCACCATCCTTACTAACTCCCTGCACCCTTCTTTTCCCTCCCATCCCTCTGCCTTATCTAGAGTTCATCTATTCCTCCCTTACTCCCCCTCCTATAGCAGCACAATTCACAATAGCTAAATTGTGAAGCCAATCTAGATGACCTTAGTAGATGAATGGAAAAAAATGTGGCATATATACACAATGGAATTTTACTCAGCAATAAAAGATAATAAAGTCATGGCACGATGTTGACCAAATGTGATATATCTGTGAACAATTTGTAATTCCTGATTTGAGAACATCCTATTTCTTGCTTTTTGCCATTGCCTAATTGGGTTTGTGAGACTCTCCTCAACCCTCTAGAGGGGGAATTCATTGCTTGCACATCACTAGTTTTCCCTGGCACTGTTGCCATCTATTTCTTCTATGAATGCACCTCTTGTTTTAAAAGCCATGATTTCTGTGTTGCCCACAGAGGTATTACAATGGAACACTTCTCAAAGGTGTTTGCACTCAGGATTTTATTGTAATTTCCAGGATGGTGTCTACAATATCAGTGTGGTGATAATATGGACAAGAACTTGAAATGCCTGTCAGCTGAGTGGCTTGACCCTACATGGTGTGTAGGCACATGTGTGTTCATCTGGTCACTGATTCCTGTTGAGAGTCCCCAGTATTTCCACACAGGCTATCTTATTCATTATACAGATTCATCGGTTTTTCTGGTTCCAAGCTTTGAAAGTAGTCAGTCAAGAAACTCAGTGTGATGCTATGCTACTGCCTTACTGTTTTGAAATTCCTTTTAGTTCCTTCTTCAATGAAAAGTATTGCATACTCTAACCAAATTGAGTGTGTTTCTTTGTTCACATAAAATATGCACTATATATACAACCAGAGATATGAAAAATTTTGCTCTTTATGTGTAATATGAATTGTAATCATTCTGCTGTCATATGTAACATGTTAGAATACAAAATAGATACATTCTCTTATTGACTCTTCTTTTAGTACTCAATGAGGTAAATATTTGGAAGTCTCTGGAGACTCAAATGAAACAAGTCCAAGAGTATTTTCTTCCTACTGGAGGTGACCCATTGGAAGGGTCTTATCATAACAAGTATCATATAAATCAAAAAAACAATTGGCCCTTCATTTTTAGAAATATTGAATATCTAAAACATGAAATCTAATTCACAAAAGCATTTTAAATAAATTTTCAACTCTGTTTTTAGATTTGAGTAAGAATGCAGAGCTTACTAATTAAACACTGATGTTAGTTGTTTTGGGTATATGCATATCAGTGAGTTTGGTGTAAGAGAATACATTTCCTCTTTAATTCTTCCTGATGTTCCCCATCAGTAGCCAGATGAAGAGAGGAGCTCAGCTTTATCAGGACAGCATGTGAAATTGTGTCTCACATGGAAATATTGTTGCAGAAAATGTAATGGTGTAATCTGCAGTTTCAATGTCTTCCTAACTATAAATATAACAATGGTCAGAGAGGGATGCAGAAAGCTAAATGAAACTTATTATTGTCATTATTTTTACCAGAGTGATTCTGAGAAACATCAAAAGGTGTGTGCTGCTTGTGGGTCCAGGATGTTTGAACCAAGCACAAAGACAATAAATGGACATGGACAAGGTAAGAACCATATAGAATACAAAATACATTGTAAAGGGCATTGTCAAAAAATATGAGCACTGGTATATAGTATTTGTTCAAGAAATATGTCTATTAAAATAAATAGTAGGGTTAAATAAATATAAGAAATGGTGTATTTCATTACTTTTCAGCCACAGGGGTTGAATTGAATGTATTGCTTAAGGAATTGCATTGTGGATTGCATTTTTTAAAATTTTTTTTATTGGTTGTTCAAAACATTACATAACTCATGACATATCATCTTCCATACATTTGATTCAAGTGGATTATGAACTCCCATTTTTTACCCCAAATACAAGTTGCAGAATTACATCAGTTACACATCCACATTTTTACATAATACCATATTAAACAGGTAAATCTGAAATAAGGAAAACAACAGAAGAAGGGGGAGTGAAGACTGAGAAAGGCAGTAAGTACATATAGTAAAAAAAAATAGAAAGAGTAAATGGTAGTCAGGATAGGGTAGGAAATTTCAACAACACTTGAAAAGGGAAAAGAACAGGGTTTTCAAAATGTGGGAAGAATTTGCATGTTTCCATTCCCAAAGTTGAGTGAAAGGGAAAGTAAAACTTTCCCACCCTTTTTGACTTATTCACAGTTGGGAATAAATTGAGGAGTGAAGACCTGTTGCCACAGAGCTAAGTTCAGTTACCCCAAATGATTTAATGACATACAATATGTTGATACAGCCTAGGGCAAAATGATAGTGCAGAAACACCGAATGTAAAAGTAGAAAGAAGTATGAATGGTAATTAAGCATGTCCAAAATCCACAGATATCTAGAGTTAATCTAAAATTAATAATGAAAAATTATCAATGAAGATATTACACATCTTTATGAATTTTAATGTGTGGGGACATTTTAGGGAGAATCCACAGATACATTGAAATCAACTTAGACGAATTTGAAGATGACAAATTTCACACTGGAACTCTGCAACTATAAGGAATCATCCTTTGGGCACCATCTTGAAACTCTTGCTTCTAATTGTCCATTAGAATCTAAGGTGATTCCAATGATTCTGATGTATAAACAACGTGATTTGGATCTGTGCATTGTATCTCCTTTTGGGAAATATGCAAGAACTGCTATTGATTCCTACAGTTTGAGGACATAAGCAGATCAAGTGCAATCATAAATCTTGCTTTCATTCTGAGCATGTCTCTTGAGATGTGCAAAGGACATAGGACTAAGATGAAGACATGATATTTCTAAGATAAATCTGTTACTTTGGCAGGCAACAAATAGTGGCAAAGATCCATATAAAGGGTGTAAAATGGAAAAAGGGAAGCTCCCACTTTATGGATTTTTTGGAAAAACTAAAGGGAAAGTGAGGGATGAAATAGCATTTAGGTAGAAAATACAAGTAAATGGAGAGAATTCTAGTCAGCTCTCTTCAGTTTGTCTGCTTTCAAGTCAAAATCTGGTGCTACGATGATAAGAACGAGTGGCAGCTGGAAGAATCAGGGTACCCTACAACTACCAATTTCTCCCCTTCTTATTTAGTAGGCACCACATTGTGTGAGGTATTTGTATGTGTCATTCAGATTAGCAACATTGCATTTTTTAAGGATTCTTTACTTTAAAGAAGTCTAATATTATCATCTATACATTTCTTATTAACATCCTTAATATTTTGCTTTTATCATTATTTTATTGATTTTTGTGAGAAACCATGTTCCTGGACATGCCAGGAATGCACCGTACTACTGAGAAAAATTCTGAACTCTAGAAAGAAGATAGATGTTGGGATGGTCTGGGACTTGTGTGCAATTCCTTAAAAAGCTGTCTATATATGCCACACCAGACTCAAATTTTAACCAGAAACTTTTATTCAGTTTACTCCTCAAACACTAACACTATTACTCTTAATGTATTTACCGATTTCTTGAAAACACAATGGTTTATTGATATCTGATAACTCTTCAAGTTTTCAAAACAATTTTTCTTTGGGTTGGCCTTGTCTGAATCCTTTGAGCCTTATCATACATCTTTTTTTTCCATAGATGTTACATCAGTTTCTTCACACAAGAGAGGAAATGTAAAACTGATGGTGGTTAAGCGAGTGGATAAACGAAAAGATGACACACCAGTTTCCCACATGGGTATGAACAAACATTGAGATGGTGTTAGCTGATGCTCTCAGCACATATATCTGAGCTAATTAGCTCAGAAAACTCTCCATGATGAACAAACAATTATATCTTGTGTGGGAATTTCATAACAATTTTGGAATTATTAATTATAATGCAAATGAGGATTAGAAAACACAATAAAATGTATTAAATTATTCTGATAAGATTCACTAAAGATTTGCACTGCCACATTTATAACTCAGCTTTGACACTGAATTTCTCAGGCTGCTTCTTTACTCCTCTGACTACAGATCATTCTGCATCTTGACACTGGTATATATACCTATGTCTTTCTATAATTGGTCATTCCAAAAATGATTTTTCCTTTAAAACTCAACTGTGTAAATATTACTGAGCCCATATTCCTGATTTTATTTTAGTACTTCGAGTCTTGTGGCTTTACTCAACACACATATTTAATTCATTTTACTGATTTTATTGGCCCTTTTTTGCACATAGATGTCCATTTGTTGGAGTACAGTTTTCCAGAAATTTTGAGTAAGAGTTGTAAATCAAATATATACTTGCATATACCAAAGAAACATTTGCTCACATTTCTTTGACGTCGTTTGTTTGTTCCTATTCTTCTCAATGCTGGGAACTGAACAGGATCCTTTTACATGCTAAGCAGTGATCTCCCACTGAACCTCCCCCACAGACCTCTCTCATTTTCTGGTGTGTTTCATATATCCAAGATTCAGAAAATTGCCCACATTCTTCCTAAAGGGGTTTCCTGAACATAGGAAGATGTTACCATAAGAAAAACTACTTGGTAAAGAAAAGCAACGTTCACATTAGCTGTACTTTACTGCACTTCTTATTTGAAATCTTTGTAACAGTGAGGTACAAAACCATACATTCTTGTGGCCTACCTTTTTTCTTTGTTCATGTCATTAGTCTTCATTCTAAAAAGGTCACCAACAATTTTCTATCCTCTGTATTTCTGGAAATATTCCCTCCATTCAGCTGGCATCAACTTGCTAATGCACTTACTGCCATCTCATTATTCATCTCCATTCATGCACAGGTCCTTCTTCATCATCACCTGCTCATAGCACTGAGGATGGTCCTGTTATTTATGCATACACTGAACATATGACCATTGTCCTTCTTTAGAACATGAATGTCCAAGCATCTTAACTTTCCTAGGAATCTTTTATAATGTAAATTTTGCCTCAGTCTCTATCTTTTTCCCTCTATCTGCCTGCACTGTCCTCTTGCTCTTCTCTCACCAATCCCTAAATCATCATAAAACATGTTACTATTTAAACCCTGTCTCTATGTACAGCCTTTCAGCTCTGAGTATTTCTAGCCTCTGGTGGGTAATCTCACTTCTGAAGTCTCCACTATCTCCATCTCTAGAATATAAATCATCACTAGCACCTGTTTTCTAAGGCTCTTATCACAAACTCAACTGTGGTGGAAATTAATAAAAATGTTGACTGCTACATAATATAAAAGTAGTCCACTCAAGTCCAGGAAATGAGGAAGTAGACAGGAAAATGAATACTTTACATGTCACATGTTTATTACCCAGTTTGGAAGCTATAAAATGTCTGTTGAAATCCCAGCAAAAGAAAAAAGACTTTACATCAGGAATAACAGCAATAATCATAGATGCTTCACAAGTCAGACTGATTCCTAATAGTAAAAAAGAAAAGAAACAAAACAAATATTTAAAAACTATGAAATTTGTTGATAAAGATGTAAATGTGATCACTTTTGCAAGATATTACAAATGATGTACAATGGACATCTTTAAATGTAATGTGTAAAAGAAGAGATAGTAAAAATTCTGATGCCTCCTATTTCCATAGAAATATTTTTTTTTCCTCTGTGAAATTCACTTTCACCTAAAGTAGATCAACCTGTGAGTTATTTTAGCATTGTACATAGTGACACAGGGTATCACCCCAATTGGTGCTCTCATGCATTGGTCACTAAAATTACTACTAATTGATATCAATATGTACTAGCTTCAGAGGGACACGTCTATAATTGCAGGTACTTAAAAGGCTGAGGACAGATCCCTGTCAGGTTTCAAGCAAACTTTGGTACTTACAGACACCCTGTCTCCAAATATTAAGACAGGGAATTTGATATAAATGCAATAGTTCTTGCCAAGGACATACATGTTCCTGGATAAAATACCCAGGTCTACATGCAACAAAATAAAAATTTCAAACATGAGATATATTCACCTAAAATTAAGCTTGATTGAAACTGTATTTTGAGGAAAGTAAAATGATAGGATTATTACTACTGTTCCTTTTTACTTGGATTAATTGCCATTTACATTATTTTCTAAGTAGTTTAATAAATCTGTGCATTTGTCAGCAGAGTCCCATTTGAGCAAAGACTAAGGTGAAGAGAAGATATTTCTAAGATAAACCTGTCACATTGACAGGCAGCAAGGTGTGGCAAAGAGCCACACATAAAATGTAAAATGTAAGGAGACAAGCTCCCACTTCCGTGGATTTCTTTGGAAAAGCTAAAGGGATGGGAATGTGAGGAAGGTAACATAGAATTTAGCGAGGAAATATGAGGAGCAGGAGAGAATTATCATCAGTTCTTTTCAGTTTGTCTGTTTCAACTCAAAATCCCAAGCAACCATGATAGGAATCAGTTACAACTAGAAGAATCGGAGTAACCTGCAGCTACCCATTTCCCCCGTCTACATCCAGAGGCATCACAGTGTGTGAGGCATCCATGTGTCATTCATATGAGCACTGTTGCATTTTTGAAGCATTCATTGCTTTAAAGGACGCCAATATTTCCATACTTACTATTCTCATTATCATCCTTAATATTGTTGATTTCATTATTTTATTGGTGCTTTGTGAGAAAACTTGTCCCTGGACATTCCAGGAACGTACCATATTGCTGAGGTAAATTCTGAACTCTAGAGAGTAAATGTTGTGATCATGTGGAACTTATGTGTAATTACTTGAAAAGCTGTCAAGATAAGCCACACCAGACTCATTTTTTGACCAGAAAACTTTTATGAATTTTTCTCCTCCAACACCAATACAATACTCTTTTTGTATCAACAAATTTCTTTGAAACACACTAGTCTATTGATATCTGATAATTCTGAAAACTTTCAGAACACTTTTCTTTTTGGAAAAATGCCTAGTATTTCCTAGTCTGCACACTTTAGCTTTACTGTATATTTTTTTTCAATGGATGAGGAACCACTGTCTTCCCAGGAGAGTGCAAAAGGAAAGTAATTATTGATTAAACAAGGGATTCTGGGAAAAAAATCACTTTTTCACATAAGTTTGAGCAATATGTATATTACTTTTTATTCTAAAAACACATATCTGGGCTAATTAGCTCAGAAAACTCTCTCTGATGTGCACATAAATATACCTTCTCCTGAAAACTCATCACAAAAATGGATTTGTTAATTATGAGGCAAATGAGGGACAGGAAGCATACTTATAATAAAATGGATTAAATGATTCTGATAGGGTTCACTCGAGATATGTCCTGCCACATTTTAAACTCAGTTTCCTTATTGCACTTCTCAGGGTCCTTTTTCCCTCTTCTGAAAACAGATCATTGTGCTCTTCAGCATTCTGCATCTTTAGCATTCTATTAAAGACCGTTGCAAAAGTGATTTTACTACTGGAAACTTAACTGCAAGTCTTCTGAGACCTATATTCCTGATTCTGATTTAGTACATTTGAGTCTTCTGTCATTGCTCAACATAAAGCCCCCAAATGAAAGAGGATTCCTAAAGCTAAAGTAGTCTTCACCAATGCTAACTACCAGGACTAGGGTCCATATTCATTTAGTGTGAAATGAGAATAGTTTTGTTATATTCAGATTTTTTTAATTAATTAATTTTAATTAGGTATATACATGACAGCAGAATGCATTTTGATGCATTCTCCGCAATTGCAGCACAGCTTCACATTTCTATGGTTGTACACAGTGTAATGTCACCATATATATACAGTACCTAGGGTAATGATGTCCATCTATTCCACCATCTTTCCTGCCCCCACATACCCTCCCCCCTCCCCTTTGCATATTCAGATTTATTTGAGCATCATCTCAATCTCTTTTCAGTTCGTCGGGATTTATGTGATTCCTTCAAGGTAAAATTCATCTTCTATGTTTATTTTACATTATTAAGTGCATGCTGGATGGGATCAAATCTAAAATATATATTCTATCTTTTATCCAAGAACATCAAGCCTATGAACAAAATCAAAGAAAAGGGGGTAAAATTGACGATGGAAACATGGAACTTCAATATAGGTAACTTTTGTGGTACATTTTTTCTAGAAACCATATAAAGAAACCTTTTAAAGGATAACAAACTATTCACACATGATATATATATTCCATAATGGGTTGTGATTATTGCCACAACATGTGGATGTTGATGCTTGATCCATTTTTCAAAATATTTTTGTAAATTCATGAGGAAAATATATTAAAAAGTGCTTATATCATACTCATCTCTAAAATTATGTTTCCCAGACTAGAGTCATTTTAGTGCTTAGTTGAAACATGAGGCTGATTTTCTTTCTTCCCTAAATTTAAAAAGAACTTAAAGGGGCAGAGCTAGAACTGAGATGCCTGAGAGAATGAAGATATGGTTTTTGCTTGAATCTAGGAGGTCAGTATCAGCCTGTGACATAGGAGAAACCCATTGAAAAGAGAATGTCAACTCTACTATGACAACTTGTGTATGGACTAATTCCATTACCTTGTGTTTTGTTTTATGCTTTACTTTTGTTCATGCCCTTCACCATTGATATGATCAGTCTATAGCAAGAAAGGATGCAATGTATGATCATATGTAATTTATTTTACTTCTTTCCTATAAAATGAATCCATTATTGCTGGAGAAACTTCTTTTCAGGAATTTGGACTAAATGATCTAAATCAAAAATAAACTTGCACATAGCAATAAGAGATTGCTCACATTCCTACGACATGGTTTGTTTATGTTGTTCTCAATGCTTGGCATTGAACTGGATTCTTTTGCATGCTGGGCCGTTGATCTCCCATTGATCCTCTCCCACAGACTTTTCTGATAGTTCTGTGGGATTTGTAAATACAATTTCAGAAAATTTCACACCAAGCTTTTAAATGAGTTCTCTCAACACAGGAAGATTTTGCTACAGGAGAAACTACATGCTAAATGAAAGCAACATTCACAGTTCCTGCACTGTATAAGCATCTCATTTGTGAACATGAATAACAGAATCTCAATTTCTCAGACCCACATTCTGTCTTTGTTCATTTAATTAAAATTGATTCTATACATCTCACTGAAATTTTTCTACTCTCTATATTTTGAGAAAAATGCCATCCAATCAGGATGCATCAATTTTCTAGTGCACTGTTGCCTTCTCATTATTCATCTCCATTTCATGCACATGCCACTCAAGGTCACCTGCATATTGCATTGAAGTTGGTTCTGCTATTTATGCATATACCGCATATATGACCATCGGCCCACTTTAATACAAGGACGTCCAAGCATCTTAACTTCCCCAGGAATCTTTCATAATACAAATTTTTCCTCACTGCATATTTTATCCCTCTCTCTGCCTGCAATATCCTCTGGCCATTCTCCTTGCCGATCCCTATATAGTCAGACAAGCATGTCCCATTTAAACCTTGTGTCAATGTATAGCCTTCCATTCTTTCAGCATTTCCTCCATCTAGCAAATATCCTCACTTTTGAAGTCTCCTTTCATCTTTATCTCTAGAAAAGTATTTACCCCTGGTCCCTAGTTTCACCTCTAGCTCTTATCACAAATTCAACTATAGGTAGAAATAAATAAACCTGTTAACAGTAACATGATATAAAAGCAGTTCCCTCAAGTTCAGTAACTGATGAACTGGCTAGGAAACTGAATACTTTACAGATCACGTGTTTATTACCCATACAAAAGTTGTAATATGTCTAAAGTAGTCCCAAGGAAAAGCAAAAACAGTTTATGCCAGGAATAAGAGGTACAATCATGGACGTTTTGCATGACAGATGCAATTTTAATAGAAAAAAATATGAAAAGAAAGGGAAATTAAAAAGAAAAATAATATGGAATTCATTTTATTAAGGTGTAAATGTGATCATTTATCTGGGACACAATTAAGTACAAAGGATTTTTAAAATTTAAAAATTGAGCAAAGAGTAAACAGTGTGATGATTTTTGTTTACATGGAAATTTAATTTTTTCCTATAAAATTTTTATTCAAGTTGAATGGATCAAGTTGTGAGTTATTATAGGCATCATACATGGTGAATACCTAGTGTCTTCCCCAGTGGTTTTCTTAGTTATTGGACCAGTAAAATTACTCTTCAACGATGTCAGTATAAATGGGGTTCAGGGGCATACATCCATAATTGCAGGTACTTGAGAGACTGAGGCAGGCCCCTGCAGGGTTTCCAGTAAACCTTGGACTTTACAGACACTCTGTGTCCCAATATAAGACTTGAGATATAAAGTAAGCATTATAGTATTTGCCAAGGATACACATGTTTTGGGGTAAAATACACAGGCCCACACATAAACAGCAATAAAAATTTCACACATGACATACATTCTCCTAAAGTAAAACTTCAATAAAAATATAACTGGGCAAATAAAATTATATGATTATTAGTACTCTTCCTTTTTATTTGGATAATTTGTCTTTCACATGAATTTTTTACGTAGTTTATCTGTGCATTTGTCAACAGAGCCATATTTGGACAGATCATCCGAGGCAGAACAGAAGACTTTTCATGATATCGATGATACTGTACATCGCCAGCAAAAGGTAGGCACATGTGTCGATTTAAATTCCTGGTCATTTCTTTTTTTTTTTTTTTTGCTTCCAGACATTAAACTAGGCCAATTGAAATGACCTACTACAATACTCTTTGGGAATCCAAACATAGTAATTATTAAATATTTAAGTACAGAGAAATTAACTGGTCAGCTCCAACTAAAAAAATTTTTTAAAGAAATCAATGGAACTATTAATTATATTTACCTTATCTATTCAGTTGTGGTTAGACCTAATTCTTTGGATGCAATTTTGGGGAAATCATGAAATTTTGGAGGTCTTTTCCTCTGTTTTCCTGTTGTCTGTGTTAGTAGGTGGTTCATTTCCATGTACTTGAATGGATTTCTATTCCACAGACTCATGTGGGTACTTGTAGTGTGCAAGTTTCTCTTTGGGATGTTTCCTGGGCAATATTTATTTCTGAGTATCACAGCTGAAAATTAGCATATTTTATGCGCTACTTTCACTCACAAGTATCACTGTAAGGGGAGAGTATCATGAGGCCACCACCACCCTGCTCATAAGGTGTAAGCCATCTGAGAAAAAGAAGGTCTGAAATAAATTATAAAGAAATAAGAGCCAGAGATAGAAATTAAGTTTGAAAGGAGAAGCAGAGCTCTTAAATGGGTCCCCAATTTCAGTGGAGCTGCAGCTGAGCAACTAGAAAATGTCTCCAGTTCTTCATTTAAGGGAGAGTGTATCAAAGGCAGGGATAAGTTTTCAGAAAAAGGAAACGTGTGTGTGTGTGTGTGTGTGTGTGTGTGTGTGTGTACTAGGGATTGAACTCAGGGCCACAAGACCACTAAGCCACATCCCCCACCCTATTTTCTATTTGATTTAGAGACAGGGTCTCACTGATTTGCTTAGCACCTCACTCTTTGCTGAGACTGGCTTTGCACTCATGATCCTCCCGCTCAGCCTCCTGTGCTACTGGAATTACAGGCATGCACCACTGCACATGGAAACAGGAGGAATGTTCTTTTTGGTGTGGTAGGTGTCTTGCAGCAAAGAGGTTGATTAGCATAGTGGCCACACCCAACTCTGGCTGTGTGGCTGTGTGGCTTCACCTGGTCAACCCATCTCCAGGGCAGTGCTGAACCTGATGGAGCTGTGTAAGAAGTCACATGTAGGGGCCAGTCTCTCAAACCAGCAAGATTGCTGATGGAAATTCCCAGATACCAGACTTCTTCTACCCAATGGCTTCTATGTCTATTTGATTCTCATAAAGTCAGAAGAGAGTAAACTCCAACAACCATCACAGCATAAAGAAAAACATGTATTCACTGTACACAAAATGTATGTTTTAAATTATCTCTAGAACAGCAATAAATAAAGAAATGAAGTAGAAAATAACAAGGTTGACCTCCAAAAACACCTGCCTTGGTTATAATACAATTATTGGAATATATTTTTAATATGAAGTAGAGTGAAAGTGATGGGACTAAAGAGAGACAGAATAGGAGAAGAAGAGAAAATGCAATAAAAATTAGAAATGAAAGGATTTATAGTGAGAATAAAAATTGTCTCTGGGTACCAACCCCCCCAAAATAGAATGAAACTCTCATAAAAAAAAGAGAGAGAAAAATGAAATAATATGGAAAACCAATACAAATAGCAGACCAAAAAATAATGAACAATAACAGCAAGAGTTTGAAACGCCCTAATGTTAACACAGTAGAAAAGAAGATATTTCTGTCCAGGATTTCTAAATCTAGCCACAAATAACTTTGGGGGTTTCTGGGAAACAAATATTATCCAACACTATTTTCATTTGCTCTAGCTGCAAAAGGCCTAACCTGATATTTGTTTGAATAAGCTGAGCCCCTCTGCTCCTTTGTCTCCCACCACACTCAGAGAATACTGAGGAAATTTAGCAATTTCAAGAAAACCCTTACCCTCAGTACTTGTTTATGACTCAGACAAGTGGGTCTATCTAATTTGGGAACTTCCTGACAAACACTCTGGTTCATGGAGCCTAGGGACTAGTATGTAATGCAGACCGCCTGATGAATTCCTGTAGCCAGTGGTCTAGAGATGGGCAAGATTCCATGTTTCTGAGTAGTTTCCTGGCAAACTATTGGAGCATGGCAGTCATGGTCTGCTTGCAGAATCTTTTGGAAACTGAAGGAAAATATCATTGCACCTAACAATGCCCCAGCACTGCTGGATTCTTCTGTCACTTGAATTCTCAAAAAGCACTCTCCTTCACTATCATTATTCTAAATACTTATTTAAAGAGGCAGTGCTCTGTGGACTTCTACTCAAGTAACTGTCCAACAAGCATTACACATGTATTGCTGATGAGAATTTTCAGCCCATTTCTGACTATCACTATCCTGAGAACATATGATGAGGGTGAACCTCCACCATTCTGTGTGGAGAGTTGGCTATGCATCTGGGAAGTTCAAGACCAGCAGTGGTTTCTGATCTTACCCACAGAATTGCTACAAGGGGACCCTTGTCAAAGGTGTCTGCTCTCAGGATTTTATTGTAATATCCAGCAGGGTGTCTACAAGTATAAGCATGGTGGTAACAGACAAGAACTTGAAATGCCTCTCAAGCCAGCTGACTGGCTTGACCCTATCTGCACATGTGTGTTTGCACATGTGTGTTGTTCTGTAGGGGGACAATTTTTCTACCAGAAATAACCTTGGCACTTGCTTTCACAAATCTTCAAACAACATCGTTTAATGAAAATGCCAAGAACTCTTCATCCTTAGGCAGACCACAGGACCAAAGTCTAGCTGCCCAGAGCCATCAGCAGATCTGTCTCAGTTCTCTTTTTCACCTACCTTAATACTTGTTGTGGGTGCCTCAATAACCACAGTTTATGAAAGAGTTCCATCTTATAAAAGTTAAAATAAGAATGAAGGTTTTTTTTTTTTTTCTGAAATCTTGCAGTGCCATTCTGCCTATGCAATTTGGCAGTATTTTGAATTCTGGTTGATATCTCTGAGAAAATTAAAATACCTTCTTTGCTTAAAATGCTGCATTTGAATTGAGAGGATTATACATTAGTTTCCTTTTTTCACTAAAGTATTTTCCTTTGTATAATTAAGGAGATTTTGCTGTTGCAACTTTTATGTTAGAACATTTAGGGCACTGAATTCATATAAAATATTGGGATTTATAAAAAACTAATCTGCTCAAAATCAGTGACAAGTATCTTTTTTATATACATTTTCTCCTTGATGGATATTATAGTTCCATAACTTTTTAATTGTGATTACAGTGCTAAAACGTTGACATTAAAAAGTCACATGTACATGCTGGTTTTGGTACATCGATGTTCAAATCAAGAAGTGGAAAAACTGGGTCATATGGCAGTTATATTCCTAGAATCCAGAGGATTCTACATATTGCTTTTCAGTGTGGAAATCTTAATTTTCAGTCTGGATGTGTAAGATTATACTTTTCTCCCACTCCCTGCACTTCACTTATTATTTGAGAACTTGATAAATGTCATTCTGACTGGGGACATCTGAAATGTCAATGCTGTTTTGAATGCTATTTCCTTGGGTGCTAGTGATGGTGACTAATATTTATATGGCTATGGGCAAGTTGTAGTTCCTGATTTGAAATATGTCTATCTCTTGCTTTTTGCCATTTTTTAAATTGGATTGGTGAGATTCTCCTCCACCCTCCAGAGGGGAGATTTGTTGCTTGCCCTATGCTAGTTTCGCTGGCACAGCTGCAGTCTATTTCTTCTAGGAATGCATATTTTGTTTTAAAAGCCATGATTTCTGTGTTTCATGTGGTTACTAGTTCTCCATCGTGGCTTTCCACTGATTCCACACAGCCTGATTTATTCATTATTATGCAGCTGTACACCAGTTTCTCTGGGTCCAAACTCTGAAAGTAGTTAGTCAGGAAACACAGCGTGATGCTGTGCTACTGTCTTACTTCTTTGAAATTCCTTTTAGTTCTTTCTGCAATTAAGAGTTTTAATTCTCTAAACAAATAGATTGTGCTCATTGGTGTGCATAAAATACAGACACATCTTCGTACTGGATCGCTGTTCTTTTAAAATGAAATTTTGACTATGTGAATATTTTGCTCAATGAGATGCATATTTGGAAGGCTCTGGAGACTCAAAAGAAACAAATGCAAGAATATTTTCTTCCTATTCAAGATGACCCATTTGAAAGTCTCTTATCATATCAAGTATCATATGTGAGCAATCAAAAAAATTTAACCTTTCATTGTTCAAAATGTTGTATCTCTATAACATCAAATCTAATTTAAAAAACATTTTAAACAAATTTTCTACTCTTTATTTTGTGGGAGAATGCAGAGTTTACTAATTAAGCACTGGTATTAGTTGTTTTGGATATATGCATATCAGTGAGTTTCTTCCTGATTTTCCCCATCAGTAGCCAGATAAAGAGCAGAACTCAGTTTCACCTGGACTACATGTGTCTCATGTGGAAATATTATTGCAGAAAATGTAATGGTCTAATCTGCAATTGCAATGACTTCATAACTATAAATAAAACGATGTTCAAAGAGAGGAGCAGAAATCTATATAAAACTCATTATTGTCATTATTTTTACCAGAGTGATTCTGAGCAACTTCGAGAGGAGTTTGCTGCTGGCGTATCCAGTAAGTTGGATCCAAGCACAAAGACAATAAATGGACATGGAGAAGGTAAGAAACACAGGATACAAACTGTATTGGAAAGAGAATGGCCAAAAAATAGGAGCACTGGTATACAGTACTTCTTCAAGGAATGTGCCTATTAAATAACTAGTAGGGACAAACAAATGTAAGAACTGGTGTATCTCATTAGGTTTCAGCCACAGGTTAAATTGGGTGGATAGGTAAAGGTACTGAACTGTGAGTTGCAGTTGAGACATGCTTTTATCACAGGTAAATTTAAATAAGGAAAAGGACATTAAAAAGAGGGAATGAAGACTGATGAAGGTAGTGAGTACACATTGTCAAAAAGAATAAAAACAAAAAAGAACCAGTGGTACTCAGGAGAGCGTAGGAAATTCCAACAACATGTAAGAAGGGAAAAGAACAGGGTTTTTAAAGTTTGAGAAGAATTTGTGAGTTTCCTGTTCCAAAGTTGAATGATGGAGAGGGTACAGTTTTTCCACCCTTCCTGACTTACTCACAGTTGGGAATGAATTGAGCAGTGAAGACCTATTCCCACAGAGATAAGTTCACTTACCCTAAATGATTAGGCAGGTGTACAAGTTAATGACATGCAACATGTTGCTACTCATTAGGGCAAAATTTTAGAGCAGAAACAGCAAATGGATTAGTTGAAAGGACTAGTAATTATTATTGAGCACTTTCCAAATCCACAGGTATCTAAAATTAACTTTGGAAAGCTTAAAGATTCTTGTAAACTTTATTTTGAGGGAAGAATCCAGAGCTACATTCAAATTAACCTAGAGGAATTAGAAGAGGACAAATTTCACACTGACACTCTGCAACTGTTAGGAATCATCTCTTGGCGACCATGTTCAAAATCTTGTTCTGACTGAGCAGGTCGTAGCTTCTATATGTTTATTATAGTCTAAGGTGATTCAAATGATCCTGATCTGTAGAAAAAATGAATTGGAGCTGTGCATTGGATATCCTTTTGGGAACTGTGCAAGAAACACTATCAGTTCCTACATTTCAAGACACAACCAAGATCAAGTGCAAGCACAAATCTTGCTTTTCATTCTGAGCATGTCTCTTTAGATATGGGAGGGACCCAAAGACTAAGATGAAAAATAGATATTTCTAGGATAAATCTGTATCATTGACAGGCCACAAGGCATGGCAAAGAGCCACACATAAAATGTAAAATGTAAGGAGACAAGCTCCCACTTCAGTGGGTTCCTTTGGAAAAGCTAAAGGGATGGGAATGTGATGAAGGTAACATAGAATTTAGCAAGGAAGTATGAGGAACGTGAGAGAATTCTCATCAGTTCTTTTCAGTTTGTCTGTTTCAACTCAATATCCCAAGCAGTGATGATAAAAATAAGTTACAACTGGAAGAATCTGAGTAACCTGCAGCTACCCATTTCTCCCATCTGTATCCAGTGGCATCACCGTGTGTAAAGAATCCATATGTGTCATTCAGATGAGCCGTGTTGCATTTTGCTTTAAAGGACACTAATATTTCCATACTTGTTATTCTTATTATCATCCTTAATATTCTTGATTTCATAATTTTATTGGTGATTTATGAGAAACCATGTCCCTGGACATGCCAGGAATGCACCATATTGCTGAGATATATTCTGAACTCTAAAAAGCAAATGTTGTGCTCATCTGGGACTTTCGTGCAATTACTTGAAAAGCTGTCAAGATAAGCCACATCAGACTCATTTTTTAATCAGAAATCTTTTATGAAGTTTGCTCCTCAAACACCAATATAGTACTCTTTGTGTATCAACCAATTTCTTTTTTGAGAGAGAGAGAGAGAGAGAGAGGGAGAATCTTTTTTTTTTTTTTTTTTTTTTTTACTAGATGGACACAACACAATGCCTTTATTTTTATGTGGTGCTGAGGATCGAACCTGGGTCCCGCCCATGCTAGGCGAGTGCTCTACCACTGAGCCACAATCCCAGCCCTCAACCAATTTCTTTGAAACACAATAGTCTATTGATATCTGATAATTCTACAAACTTTCAGAACACTTTTATTTTTGGAAAAGTGCCTCATATTGTCTAGTCTGAACACTGTAGCTTTACTGTATATTTTTTTTTTCATGAATGAGGAACCACTGTCTTCCCAGGAGAGGGCAAAAAAAGAAAGTAATTATTGATTAAACAGGGATTCTGGGAAAAGAAGGTACACCAGTTTTCACATGAATATGTGCAATATGTGTATTACCTTTTATTCTAAACACACATATCTGGGCTAATTGGTTCAGAAAACTCTCTCTGATGTGCACACATTTATACCTCCCCCCCCCAAACTCGTAGCAACATTGGATTTGATAATTATGAGGCAAATGAGGGAACAGGAAGCATACTTATACTAAAGTGTATTACATGATTCTGATAGGATTCACTGGAGATATGTCCTGTCACATTTTAAACTCAGTTTTCTTATTGCACTTCTCAGAATCTTTTTTTCCTCTTTTGAAAACAGATCACTATGCTCTCCAGCATACTGCATCTCCAGCATTCTATTAAGGGCCATTGCAAAAGTGATTTTACCCCTGGAAACTTAACTGCAAATTTTCTGAAACTTATATTCCTGATTCTGATTTAGTACATTTGAGTCTTCTGTCATTGCTCAACATAAAGCCCCCAAATGAAAGAGGATTCCTAAAGCTAAAGTAGTCTTCACCAATGCTAACTACCAGGACTAGGGTTCATATTCATTTAGTGTGAAATGAGAATAGTTTTGTTATATTCAGATTTTTTGAAAGTAATTAATTTTAATTAGGTATATACATGACAGCAGAATACATTTTGATGCATTCTATGCAATTGCAGCACAACTTCAAATTTCTATGGTTATAGACAGTGTAGTGTCACACCATATATACAGTACCTAGGGTAATGATGTCCATCTATTCCACCATCTTTCCTGCCTCCACATATCCTCCCTTCCTTCCCCTTTGCATATTCAGACTTATTTGAGCATATATCTCAATCTCTTTTCAGTTCATCGGGGTTTATGTGAATCCTTCAAGGTAAAATTCATCTTCTATATTTATGTTACATTATTAAATGCATGCTGGATGGGATCAAATCTAAAATATATATATCATATCTTTTCTCCATGCACATCAAGCATATGAACAAAATAGAAGATTCTCTTCCAATAAGAGCAAAATTGACAATGGAAACATGGAACTTCAAATTAGGTAACTTTTGTGGTACAACTTCTCTAGAAAACATATATTGAAAGTTTTGAAAGGATAACAAACTAATCACACATGATATATATAGATATTCCACAATGTGTTGGGAGGATTGCCACAACACCTGGATGTTGATGCTTGCATCCATTTTTTCAAAATACTTTTGTAAATTCATGAGGAAAATATATTTAAAAGTGCTAAAATTATGTGTCCCAGATTGGAGTCATTACAGTGGTTAGTTGGAATGTGAGGCTGATTTTCTTCCCTCTCTAAATTTAAAAAGAGCTTAAAGGGGCAGAGGGAGAACTGAGATGCCTGAGAGAATGAAGATATGGTTTTTGTTTTAGATAGTATGGTCATTTTGATAATATTAATTCTGCCTATCCAAGCCAATGTAGATCTTTCCATCTTCTAAGGTCTTCTTTGATCTCTTTCTTTAGGGTTCTGTAGTTTTCATTGTATAGATCTTTCACCTCTTTCATTAAATTGATTCCCAAGTATCCTTTTTTTTGAGGTTATTGTAAATGGAGTCATTTTCCTCATTTCCTTCTCAGAGGATTTCTCAGTGATACACAGAAATGCCTTTGATTTTTGGGTGTTGAGTTTATATCCTGCTACTTTGCTGAATTCATTTACTAGTTCTAGAAGTTTTCTGTGGAGTTTTTTGGGTCATCTAAGTATACATATCCCTTTAATTTCTTTCATCTGTTTGATTGCTCTGGCCAGTGTTTCAAGAACTATTTAAATAGAAATGGTGAAAGAGGGCATACCTGTCTTATTCTAGTTTTCAGAGGGAATGCCTTTAATTTTTCTACATTTAGAATGATGCTGGCCTGAGACTTAGAATAAATAGCCTTTATGATGTTGAGATAGGTTTCCATTATACCCAGAGTTTTCTAGTGTTTTGAACATGAAGAGGTCCTGTATTTTGTCAAATGTTTTTTTTCTGCACCTATTGAGATGATCATATGCTTCTTTTTTTTTGTTTCCAGTTTGGGTTTATTATAATTAAAGTTGTTATGAATATTCCTGCATATTTCTTTTTTAATGAACATATTTTATAGTTTTTTAGGATAAATTGTTAGGACTGAAATTGCTGAATTACAAGGTAGTATATATATAATATCATAAGCAATTATCAAATAGTTTTTCAAATTGGTCATACAATTTTAAAGTCTCAACAGCACTATGTGACCGTTTATTCTACCTCCTCATCAATATTTGGTGTCCATAACTTAATTTTGCCATTTTCTTGAATTTTAAGGTATCATTATGGTTTTAATTTGCATTTTCCTGATGATGAATAATGTCAACCACATTTTCACCTGCCTTTCAGTTATTTCTATACCTTCTTTTCTTCTTATCTTTGAGTCTGTTGATTTATTTATTATTTATTAATTTCTATATGTTGAACCAACCTTGCATCCCTGGGATGAATCCCACTTGATCATGGTGCAGGATTTTTTGATATATTTTTGTATTCAATTTGCCAGGATTTTATTGAGAATTTTTTGCATTTATATTTATTAGAGATATTGGTCTAAAGTTTTCTTTCTTTGATGTATCTTTGCCTGGTTTTAGAATCAGGGTGATATTGGCCTCATAGAATGAGTTTGGAAGTGCTGCCTCTTTTTCTATTTCCTGAAATAAATTTAAGAGTATTGGTATTCATTCTTCTTTAAGGATCTTGTAGAACTTCGCTGTGTATCCATGTGGTCCTGGGCTTTTCTTGCTTGGTAAGCTTCTGATGGCATCTTCTATTTCCTCACTTGATATTGTTCTGTTTAACTTGTCTTTATCTTCCTGATTCAATCTGGACAAATCATATAACTTAAGAAATTCGACAATGCATTCAATGTCTTCTATTTTATTAGAGTATACATTTACAAAATAATTTCTAATTATCTTTGTATTTCTGTAGTGTCTGTTGTGATATTACCTTTTTCATCACATGTGCTGATAATTTGAGTTTTCTCTCTCATTCTCTTCATTAGCATAGCTAAGGGTCTGTCAATTTTATTTATGTTTTCAAACAACTGACTTTTTGTTTTCTCAATTTTTTTTCAATTGTTTCTTCTGAATCCAGGAGGTCAGTATCAGTCTGTGACACAGAACAAATCCATGGAAAAGAGAATGTCAACTCTACTATGACAACTCATATTTGGACTAATTACAACACTTTGTGTTTTGTTTCTTGCTTTACTTTTGTTCATGCCCTTCACCACTGATATGATCAGTCTATAGCAAGAAAGGATGCAATGTATGATCATATGTAATTTATTTTACTCCTTTCCTATAAAATGAATCCATTATTGCTGGAGAAACTTCTTTCCAGGAATTTGGACTAAATGATCTAAATCAAAAATAAACTTGCACATATCAGCAAGAGATTGCTCATATTCCTATAATATGGTTTGTTATATTCTTCTCAATGCTTGGCACTGAACTGGATTCTTTTCCATCCTGGGCAGTTGATCTCTCACTGATCCTCTCCCACAGACATTTCTAATGGTCATGTGGGTTTGTAAATCCGATTTCAGAAAATTTTACACCAAGCTCCTAAATGAGTTCTCTCAACACAGGAAGACATTGCTACAGGAGAAACTACATGCTAAATGGAAGCAACATTCACAGTTCCTGCACTGTATTATGCATCTCATTTGTAAACATGAGTAACAGAATCTCTTCTTTCTTTGTTAATTTAATTAAAATTGATTCTATACATCTCACTGAAATTTTTCTACTTTCTATATTTTGAGAAAAATGCCATCCAGTCAGGCCTGCATCAATTTCCTAGTAAACTGCTGCCTTCTCATTATTCATTTCCATTCACTCACATGCCATTATTCATCTCCATTCACTCACCTGCATGTTGCATTGAGGTTGGTTCTGCTATTTATGCATATACTGCATATATGACCATCAGCCCTCTTTAAAACATGGATGTCCAAGCATCTTAACTTTCCCAGGAATCTTTCATAATACAAATTTTTCCTCACTGTGTATTTGATCCCTGTCTCTGCCTGCAATATCCTCTGACCATTCTCCTTGCCAATCCCTATATAGTCAAACAAGCATGTTCCATTTAAACCCTGTGTCTATGTACAGCCTTTCCTTCTCTCAGCTTTTCCTCCCTCTGGCAGATAACCTCACTTTTGAAGTCTCCATTCATCTCTATCTCTAGAAGTCTTTATCCCTTGCCCCTGCTTTCTCCTCTAGCTCTTACCACAAATTCAATTACAGGTGGAAATAAATAAAACTGTTGAGAGTAACATGATGTAAAAGCAGTCCCCTCATGTCCAATAACTGATGAACTGGCTAGGAAAATGAATACTTTACAGCTCACCTGTTTATTATCCTGTACAAAACCTGAAATATGTCCTAGGTAGTCCCAAGGAAAAGCAAAACCAGTTTATGTTGGGAATAACAGGTATAATCTATAATCATGGACGTTTTGCAAGACAGACACAATTTTAAGAGAAAAAATATGAAAAGAAAGGGAAATTAAAACAGAAAAATAATATGGAATTCATTTTATTAAGGTGTATCATTTATTTTGGACACAATGAAGTACAGTAGAGTTTTAAAATTTAATAATTGAGCAAAGAGAAAACAGTGTGATGACTTTTGTTTACATGGAAATTTATTTTATTTCCTGTAAAATTTTATTCAAGTTGAATGGATCAAGTTGTGAGTTATTATAGGTATCATACATGGTGAATACCTATTGTCTCCCTAAGTGGTTTTCTGAGGTATTGGACCAGTAAAAGTATTCTTCAATGATGTCAGTATGCATGGGGTTCAGAGGCATACATCCATAATTGCAGGTACTTGCCAGGCTGAGGCAAACCCCTGCAGGGTTTCCAGCAAACCATGGATTTTACAGATACCCTGTCTCCTAATATAAAGACTTGGGATCTGAAGTAAGCATTATAGTATTTGCCAAGGATACATAATTTTCTGGGTAAAATACACAGGCCCACACACAAACAGCAATAAAAGTTTCACACATGACATACATTCTCCTAAAGTAAGACTTCAATAAAAATATAACTGGGCAAATAAAATTATATGATTATTAGTACTCTTCCTTTTTATTTAGATAATTTGTCTTTCACATGAATTTTTTATGTAGTTTATCTGTGCATTTGTCAGCAGAGTCACATGTGGGAAGATCATCCAACGTAGAACATAAGAGGCTTCATGATATGGATGACACTGCATATAACCAGCAAAAGGTAGGCATATATGTCAATTTAATTCCTGATCATTTCTTTTTCTTGCTTCCAGACATTAAACTAGGCCAATTGAAGTGACTTACTCCAATACTCTTTGGGAATCCAAACATAGTAATTGAATATTTAAGTACAGAGAAGTTAACTGGTCATCAATATCAAAATAGCTTTAGCAATCAAGGTGGATGCCAGATAAACTTTATGCAAGCAATTGCATTAATATTTTCCAATAACATTTGCATTTTCATCTGTGTGACATCCTTAACTGGTGATTAATAAATTGGAGAATTTTGAATAATCAGTTGAATCTAGAAACATGCATAAATGGAATGACCACTGAAACCATTCATGTTAAAACAGCTTCATTCCCATTTAATGTGAAAACATTTAATTTCACATTAGCTGTCATCCATGCCAAGGTTAGAGATGTCATTCTCCATGGATTCCAGTGTCTTTACTGAGACAGATACCAGACTCAAATGAGACACAAAACTACCTGTTAATGGAATCAAAATAATTCAGGATGGGAACTTTTCTGTTTATACAAACAATATCTATCTATTTCATGTCCTTATCCTTCAAGAAATCAATGCAACTATTAATCATATTTACCTTATCTATCTAGTTGTTAGACCTAATTCATTGTATGCAATTTGGGGGAAATCATGAAAGTTTGGAGGTAACTTTTTCCTCCAGTTTCCTGTCGTCTGTGTTAGTAGGTGGTTAATTCCCATGTGTTTGAATGGATTTCTATTCCACAGTCTCATGTGGGTACTTTTAGTGTGCAAGTTTCTCTTTGGGATGTTTCCTGGGCCAGATTTCTATCTAAGTATCACAGCTGAAAAATGAGCATATTTTACATGCTACTTACACTTACAAGTATCACTGTAAGGGGAGAGTATCACAGAGCCTCCATCTCACTGCCAGGGTAGTTTCTGCTCAGAGGGTAAAAGCCATCTGAGAAAAAGAAGGTCTGAAATAATAAGTAAAGAAATAAAAGCTGGAGCCAGAAATTAAGTTTGAAAGGTGAGGCAGGCTCTTAAATGGATCCCCAATTTCAGTGGAGCTGCAGCTGAGCAACTAGAAAATGTCTCCAGTTCTTCAATTAAGGGAGGGAGGGAGAGAGGGAGGGAGGGAGGGAGAGAGAGAGAGAGAGAGAGAGAGAGAGAGAGAGAGAGAGAGTACTAGGGATTGAACTCAGGGCCGCAATACCACTAAGCCACATCCCCCACCCTATTTTGTATTTGATTTAGAGACAGGGTCTCACTGAGCTGCTTAGCACCTCACTCTTTGCTGAGACTGGCTTTGCACTCATGATCCCCCTGCTCAGCCTCCTGTGCCACTGGAATTACAGGCATGCACCACTGCACATGGAAACAGGAGGAATGTTCTTTTTGGTGTGGTAGGTGTCTTGCAGCAAAGAGGTTGATTAGCATAGTGGCCACACCCAACTCTGGTTATGTGGCTGTGTGGCTTCACCTTGTCAACCCATCTCCAGTGCAGTGCTGCACCTGATGGAGCTGTGTAAGAAGTCACACGTAGGGGGCAGTCTCAAACCAGCAAGATTGCTGATGGAAATTCCCAGATACCAGATTTTCCTACCCAGTGGCTTCTGTGTCTGGTTCTCCTAAAGTTTATGGTTTGTTCCTGTCAGAAGAGAGTAAATTCCAACAACCATCACAGCATAAAAAAAAACAAACAAACATGTATTAACTGTACATGAAATGTATGTTTTAAATTATCTCTAGAACAGAGCTAAATGAAGAGATGGAGTAGGAAATAACAAGGTTAACCACCAAAAAAAAAAAAAAAAAAAAGATGCCTTGGTCATAATACAATTATTGGAATGTATTTTTTTTTTTTAGAGAGAGAGAGAGAGAGAGAGAGAGAGAGTTTTTTTTTAATATTTATTTTTTAGTTCTCGGCGGACACAACATCTTTGTTGGTATGCGGTGCTGAGGATCCAACCCTGGCCGCACCCATGCCAGGCGAGCGCTTGAACCACATCCCCAGCACTGGAATGTATTTTTAAAAGGAAGTTGAGTGAAAGTGGTGGGACTAATGAGAGACAAAATAGGAGAGGAAGAGCTTCTGCTTACACTCTGCTAGTTTCGCTGGCACAGCTGCAGTCTATTTCTTCTAGGAATGCATATTTTGTTTTAAAAGCCATGATTTCTATGTTTCAAGTGGTCACTGGTTCTCTGTCGTGGCTTTCCAGTGTTTGCACACAGCCTGACTTATTCATTATGCAGCAGTACACCTGTATCTCATACCTCTGGGTCCAAACTCTGAAAGTAGTTAGTCAAGAAACAGCGTGATGCTGTGCTACTGCCCTACTTCTTTGAAATTTCTTTTAGTTTTTTCTGCAATGAAATGTGTTCATTCTCTAAAAAAATAGAGTATGCTCATTGGTGTGCATAAAATACAGACACATCGGGACTGGGGATGTGGCTCAAGCGGTAGCGTGTTCGCCTGGCGTGCGGGTTCGATCCTCAGCACCACATACAAACAAAGATGTTGTGCCCGCGGAGAACTAAGAAAAAATAAATAAATATTAAAATTCTCTCTCTCTCTCTCTCTCTCTCTCTCTCTCTCTCTCTCTCTATGTCCCCCTCTCTCTCTCACTCTCTCTTTAAAAAAAAAAATTAGTATTTCTAAAAAAAAAAATGCAGACACATCTTCTTACTGAATCACTGTTCTTTTAAAATGAAAATTTGACTGTGAATATTTTGCTCAGTGAGATGCATATTTGGAAGGCTCTGGAGACTCAAATGAAACAAGTGCAAGAATATTTTCTTCCTATTCAAGATGACCCATTTGAAAGTCTCTTATCATATCAAGTATCATATTTAAGCAAACAAATAATTGGCCTTTCATTGTTCAAAATGTTGTATCTCTATAACATCAAATCTAATTCAAGAAAACATTTTAAACAAATTTTATATTTATTTTGTGGGAGAATGCAGAGTTTACTAATTAAGCACTGGTGTTAGTTGTTTTGGATATATGCATATCAGTTAGTTTGTTGTAAGGGAACAAATTTCCTCTTTCTTTCTTCATTGATTTTCCCCATCAGTAGCCAGATAAAGAGCAGAATTTAGTTTCACCTGGACTGCATGTGAAATTGTGTCTCATGTGGAAATATCAATGCAGAAAATGTAATGGTCTAATCTGCAATTGCAGTGACTTCATAACTATAAATAGAATGATTTTCAAAGAGAGGAGCAGAAATCTATATAAAACTCATTATTGTCATTATTTTTACCAGAGTGATTCTGAGCAACTTCGAGAGGAGTGTGCTGCTGGCGTATCCAGTAAGTTGGATCCAAGCACAAAGACAATAAATGGACATGGAGAAGGTAAGAAACACAGGATACAAACTGTATTGGAAAGAGAATGGCCAAAAAATAGGAGCACTGGTATACAGTACTTCTTCAAGGAATGTGCCTATTAAATAACTAGTAGGGACAAACAAATGTAAGAACTGGTGTATCTCATTGGGTTTCAGCCACAGGTTGAATTGAGTGTATTTGTTAAAGGAATTGTGTTGTTAGTTGCATTTGACACATGCTTCTCTCACGGGTAAATTTGAAATAAGGAAAAGGACAGAAGAAGAGGGAATGAAGACTGACAAAGGCAGTGAGTACACACATTCAAAAACAAATAGAAAAGAATCAGTGGTAGTCAGGAGAGGGTGGGAAATTCCACCTACAGATGAGAAGGGAACAGAAGAGGGTTTTCTAGGTAACCTAATCAATAAATGGGCCAAGGGCCTAAACAGACACATCTCAAAAGAGGACGTAAAATCAATCAACAAATATATGAAAATTGTTCATTATCTCTAGCAATTAGAGAAATGCAAATCAAAACTACTCTTAAGATTTCATCTCACTCCTGTCAGAATGACAGCTATTATAAAGATAAACAACAATAGTGTTGGCAATGATGTGGGGGAAAAAGGTACACTCATATATTGCTGGTGGGACTGTAAATTGGTACAGCCAATATGGAAAGCAGTGGAGAGAATCCATGGAAAACTGGGAATAGAACAACCATTTGATGTGCTATCCCTCTCCTTGGTCAATAGACAAACACTTAAAACAGCATACTGCTGGAATACAGCCACATCAACGTTTATAGCAGCACAATTCACAATAGCTTAACTGTAGAACCAACCTAGATGCCCTTGAGTAGGTGATTTGATAAAAATGTGGCATAAATACACAATGGAATATTACATAGAAATAAAAGAGAATAAAATCATGGCATTTGCAGTTAAATGGATGGTGTTGAAGAAAACAATGCTAAGTGAAATTAGCCAATCCCAAAGAAACAAATGCTGAATGTTTTCTCTAATGTAAGGAGGCTGATTCATACTGGGGTAGGGAGGGGTAGCCTGAGAAGCATAGAAGAACTACTGATAGGCAAAGGGGTGGGAGGAGAAGGGAAGGGACAGGGTGTTAGAAATGATGGTGAAATGTGATGAACATCATTATATCCAAAGTACATGTATTAAGATATGAATTGGTGGAAATATACTTTGTATACAAACATAGATACGAAAAATTGTGCTCTGTATGTGTAATATGAATTGTGATGCATTCCACTGCCATTTAATAAAACCATTAAAAAAAGAAAAAAAAACAAAATTTCTTAGAGATAAAAAAGTGGAAATGCATTATATTAACTCATTAAACTATATTTCTGTTCAAAAAAAAAAGAAAAGGATTTTCAAAATCTGGATAATATTTATGTGTTTCCAGTTTAAAAGTTGAATGAAAGAGAGAATAAAACTTTCCCACCCTTCCTCACTTATGCACGATTAGGAATAAATTGAGGAATGAAGATCTGTTTCCACAGAACTAAGTTCAGTTACCCTAAATGATTAGGCATGTATATAATTAAATGACTTGAAACTTGTTGCTACACCCTAAGGCAAATTATAGGGCAGAAAAAGCAAATGTAAAAGTAGAAGGAAATATGAGTGGTAATTGAGCATTTTCCAAAACTACAGGTATCTAAAATTAACAGTGGAGAGATTACAGATCTTTCCAAACTTTACTCTGAGAGGATATTTTAGGGAAGAATCCAAAGCTACATTCAAATTGCCATTCCTCACTGTGTATATTGATCCCCCTCTCTGATTGCAATGTCCTCTGATTCTTCTCTTACAAATCACTATATCTCCATAAAAACATGTTCTATTTATTTATTCATTCATTCATCCATTAATTCATGTTCCCTTTTAAACTCTGTTTCTCCATGTACAGCATTTCATGCTCAGCATTTCTAGCCTCTGGCACATAACCTCTCTTTTGAAGTCTCCATTATTTCCATCTCTAGAAAATAAGTCATCCCTGGCACCTGTTTTCTTCTCAAGATCTTACCACAAACTCAATTGTGGGTGGAATAAACAAAGCTGTTGATTACAATGTGATGCAAAAGTGGCCTCTTTAAGTCCAGGAACTGATGGAGTAGACAGAAAAAGGAATAATTTATAAGTCACATGCTTATTACCTAGTTTGGAAGCTATAAAATGTATGAGGTAGCCCCCAAAACAGTTTATGTCATGAATATCAGGCATAATTATGGAAATTTCTCAAGACAACGTGATGGAATAATACATGGAAAGTAAATAAGAATGGAAATAATCAAATCTCCAGCTCTAGAGGTTTCTTGGTTAAAGCTTAGTGAGAGGCAATATTAGAGAGAAACCAAAGAATTACCTAGGTAATTTTGGATAAAACAATGAGAATACTGGGATAATACAATTCATCTCTTTTCAGTGTATCAACCTCAAATTAAACTTCTCTTCTCCACTCCTACCAGCTTCCATGATGTATGTGGCATCCATTTGAGTCATTCATATGAGAATTTTAGCATTCCTGAAACATTGTTTGTTTTCAAGACAGCTATTTACTTATTATTATTATCATTATTTTTACCATTTTTATTTTATTGATGATTTGGAATGAAACTTGAGCATGCCATTAATTCACTTTTCTACTGAGCAAATTTCTCATTGATAGATACCTAATTTTTTGATCAGCCAGCCCCTTTTTTAAACAACTTGATAATCTGTCAAGATATACCACATCAGATTCATTTGTAACTCATAGTTTTCAGGAACTTTATTCTTTGACTAACAGAACTGTTCATCTTAGTTATATTCCAATGACTAAAATACAAAGGTTTATTAATGTCTGATAATTCTGGCAGTTTTTAGATCTCTTTTATTGGATTGCCACATCTCAATTCTTTATGCCTTATCCTACATTTTTTCTTTGTGGGGCATGTATCTTTGTGCAAGAATGGAAAAAGAAAAATGACATTGGTTAAATCAGAGGCTACAGGGGAAAAAAATCACTAGTGCTCCACATGAGTATGAAAAACAAGGACATGTGTATTAGCTGCTCTTCTAAAAGCATATGTCTGAGCTAATTAGTTCAAAAAACTCTCTGAGGAGAAATTAAGTAAACCTTCTCCTAGAATCCCATCACAAATTTGGACTTACTAAATTGTAGGGCAAATGAAGAGAGGTTCTGTACTTGTAATTCTGATCAGTTTCGTGGAAGATATGTGTAGCTGTTTTTCCTTCAGCTTTCATGTTGAAATTTTCAGATCCTTCTATTTTCCTCTGAATACAGATCACTTTGCTCACCAGCATTCTGTATCTTTTGATTGGTACATATACCCTTTGATTATGTATTTATGGTCATGGCAAATATGACCTCAAAATTGGAACATTAATTGCAAGTTTTACAAAAGCTATATTCCCAATTTTGATTTAGCATATTTTAGACATGTGGCTGTATTCAAAAAAAGTCCCAAACAAGCAGACACACCAAAGTTAAAATCATGTTTATGATACATAACCATTGGGACTCGGGTTCATATTTATTGTATAAGATTATGAGGGTAGTTCTCTTTATATTCAGGGGTTTTTTTGAGAATATATTTTCTTTCCTTTTCAGTATCTCAGAACACACATGCTTCTGGCAAGGTAATTGATCTTCTATGATTATTTCATTGTATTAACTGGGTACTGGATTAAATACACACTATTTATATGATGTCTTTGTCTCTAAGCACATGAAGCCTGCCATCATAATCAAAGATTCTCTTCTATATAAGTCAAAACCGAAGCAAGAAAGAAGGACACTCAAATCAGGTAAATTTTTCAGTACAATTTTTCTGTAAAGTTACCTGGAAACCATTGGAAATGCTGGCAATTTCCCTGTTCCTATTTTTTTCTGAAATTTAATGAGAGGATTTATCCTCGAAAATATCAATCTCAATATTGGTATTCAAGTTTTCTTAAATGATATATTCCTGCATATGAAAAAGATTTTTACAATTTGAACTGTTTCTCAAATTTTACTATGTCTCAAGTTACTTAATGTAATGCCTTCACCATTTATGGATTCTCAAAGGTAAATTATCAGAATGTAATCTTTTTAAAATAATATAGTTTTAAAATTCTTATGGCAAAGATAGGCAGTGGGGCAAAACTATATTCCCATCTTCCTAAAAGATTGAGGCACAAATTTACTTGAGCCAGGGGGGTAGGGTTCATTTAGGAAATATAACCCATATCTTTAAATAATTTATTAGTTTATTTCCAGTACATGATCCAAACTATTGAGTAATTGCAATGAACATATGTTGTACTTTAGGTAACAGTTTTTTTTGTTGTTGTTGTTTTGTTTTGTTTTCCATGGAGGGAATAATTGAAACAAGGCCTTTTAATATGCTGAGCAGTTGCTCTACAATTGAGACTGGCTGCCAGCCTTCTCTTTAAAGTTGATGATCCTGTAAAATCTTTTTATTTGAATAGTTCAGAGAAAATACACAAATTCTTTCACTTGAAATAGGAAGATGTTAATTTTTTTAAAAAATCACATGTAAAATTAAGCACCTGAACTCTTAAAGAGTTCAACTTAAAGAGTTCAGGTGCGTAATTTTACATCTTCTTTGACACCTTCTGTTTTTGTTTTGGACAGAGTCTCATTTCACAGAGACTAAGAATTTTTCTTTTACTTCTTAAATTTAATAACACTTTATTCTTTACTGAATTAGTGAAAATATTGTATCCCAAATGCTCAGAAACATTCCCTTAGTTCAGGCCTGTCTCATCTTTATTTTGCACTGATGCCTTCTAACTATTGTTCTCCATTCATTCTTATGCACCTCATCTTCACCTGCCCACATTCTGGGTGATCTACTTCCAATGCAAATATGACATGAATCAATCTTTAGAACAAGAATATCAAAACATTTTACATTTACATATAAATCTTTCATAATATAATTTTTGCCTAATTATCTTTATCTCTTTCCTCCCTTTACCCTTTCCTCTGGTATTACTCTTCATGGATCCCTACATATTTAGACAAATATAGATCCCATGTAATAGTTATCTTCCTCAGTTGCTACTGCTTATCAAGCTCTTATCCTTTCCCTTAAGCTGGCTGATAATATCAGTTTTTATATCCCTGCTCAGGCATTATTGCTAGACATTATCTCTGATACCATGTATCTACATTAGCACTTACCAGAAACTCAAAAATAATTAATAAGTCAAATAAATAGACACTATTTTCACAGAGATGACTGCAAAGATTATCTCCTCTTCACAAGCAAAAGGGACTGTCAACTAAATAAACAATTTACTGTTTAAGTTAAAAGGATATAGTGGAAAAAATGATAAAGTACTAATGTTGGCTTGAGTAAAGAAACAATTTTATTGCGATAACTAGAGTCCAAATCAACTGTAAGTGCATGAAGCACACTGCGTCTTTAGAGTAGCAAATAATATTGTCACAATTTCAGATAAAGGATTTCAGATAAGGAACAGGGTGGTCACACATAAAAGTGTAAAAATTATCACTCACTTTGGAAGCCATTAATGATGAACAGGAGTTGCATAAAATTTATTTTTATTAGGTAAAAAATAGTAAACAATGTGAATTTCTGATTTTTATCTATTTTAAAATTTTGTTTCTAAGAATTGGTACATTTATACTGAGTAGGTGGATTTGTGGATGAATCTTTGAGATATTTATTTGCCTTCAATCTGGTGACATTCACTTTCTCCACAAAGAAATATTTGTCAAGCAAAAGATTCTGTTTGGATAATCAGAAATACTTCCTAAAGAAGACAAGATTTATTGGGCACAGTGGAGCACATCCACTAGACTTTAAGCTAAACAACAAAAGAGGTTTTATCCCATAGAACATAGTACACACATGTTTTAGGTACTCTACATTTGTATAGTGTATGAATACTGCATGTGAAAATATACAGTCATTCACTTATGAAAATTACTCACATATTATTCCTATTTTGTTTTCTTCCTGATACAAATTCTGTTATCCAATTAAAACATTTGAATGCAGGTTCTTCACATCACATAATAAAACATAATAAAAGTTACTGTTCACAGTGTTTACTAAAAAAAAATGCAAAACTGGAAAATGACCTTTATGAACTTGAAAAGAAATATACTGAAGGAAAAAGAGTAACATCAGAGCTTAAAAAGGAAAATGTAGCATGGAAACAAGAACTTCAAATTTTGAGGTATGGTACACTAGTTTCTTAGGTCCTTGTTAAGTTGCTGAAGTTGGCATTGATCTTCAGATACTCCTGCCCTAGTTACTGAGATTAAAGGCATGTACCACCACACCTGAATAGGAATCTATTTATATAACAAATAGAAATTTTGGTGGTTTTATATCTATATTTTTGCCTTTTGGAGTACAATCAATGTTTCAAGGAATGAAATTTAGAAAACCAGTTTTCTCTATTTGTTTAATTTACTCTGAATACATTTTCAATGTAGAATTATTTGTTTAGAGGTACTTTTTAAAAAGGTATTTGATAGATTTCTAAATTCCTCTCAAGAAAGTTTATGTTACTTATAATTCTCCCAAAGATAATAAAATGGGCATTTTTCAATGTCCAGAAACATTTTAAAACATTTATAGTTTTTCTTCTGCTATATAGTATCAAACCCAGGTGTTAGTTCAACTAAGTAGATATGCTAGTACTGAGCTAGACCCTCAGCTACAGTTTTAATATTAACATTTATTTAAAAATGAAATGGAAAGTGATTACTGATTATTTTATTCAAATTAACTCTGGTTTATAAGTAAAATTTCTTCTTATTTCTTTGTCAAAAAGACCCATAATCTTAATTATTGGATTAAATATTAGATTCAGTCTTGTTCCAAAGGGGATTTTGACTTGTTTACAAAATACATAATGATTAACAAGGTAAGTGCTACCATAAGAGAAACATAAAAGGTAGAATAAAGTTATTTTTTCTCAGGAAAAATCAGTTTTAAGATAAATATATTTTACTGCAGATGTGCCTTTAAAAAGGAAGAGAATACAAGAAATGATTCTCTGTTTCTTGAACCAAATAGGGACCAGTTAAATGAAATAACAAATGAAGATAATAAAGAAATTAAAAAGAAACCTGAAACATCTGTCAGAAAATTTGATATAGAATTAAATATTACAGCAGATGAATTTAATCAGGTAAATGAGCTTTCAGTATATTTTAAATTTTTTTATTTTATTTCAACAAACTTATTTATACTATCCCTTTAACATACTATATCCAGCCATGTTTCACTTCATGAAGGGTATATTATCTGAAAAATATGCTGTTTGGAAATTGTACTGACATACAATCATCATAAGTGTGTACTTGCACAAACTTCAGACATCTACCACAATACAGAATAAATAATCTTCCAGGATCTCCAATAGTTTCTTTTGTTTCAATTTCATTGATTTATGCTCTGATTTTAATTAATTCTTGCCTTCTGCTACATTTGCTATTGTTTTGCTCTTCCTTTTCTAGGGCTTTGAGATGAAGTGTGAGCTCATTTATTTGTTGGTTTTTCCTTTTTTTGAGGAATGACCTCCAGGCGATGAATTTCCCTCTTAAAACTGCTTTCATTGTGTCCCATAGATTCCGATATGTTGTGTCTGTTTTTTCATTTATCTCTAAGAATTTTTTGATTTCCTCCTTTATGTCTTCTGTAACCCATTGATCACTCAGTAACGTATTGTTCAATGTCCATGTGATGTAGGATTTTTCCTTCCTTCTTTTATCATTGATTTCCAGTTTCATTCCATTATGATCTGATAAAGTGCATGGTATTATCTCTACCCCTTTATATTTACTGAGGCTTGCCCTATGGCATAATATATGATCTATTTTTGAGAAGGTTCCATGTGCTGCTGAGAAAAAAGTATATCCACTTGATGATGGTTGATATATTCTATATATGTCAGTTAAGTCTAGGTTATTGATTGTGATATTGAGTTCTATAGTTTCTTTAACTTTTGTTTGGAGGATCTGTCCAATGGTGAGAGAGGTGTGTTGAAGTCACCCATAATTATTGTGTTGTGTCTATTTGATTCTTGAACTTGAGGGGAATTTGTTTTATGAACGTTGCAGCACCATTATTTGGTGCATACATATTGATAATTGTTATGTCTTGTTGGTGAATGGTTCCTTTTAACAGTATATAATGTTCTTCCTTATCCCTTTTGATTAACTTAGTCTTGAAGTCGATTTTATTCGATATGAGGATGGCCACACCTGCTTGCTTACGAGGACCGTGTGCGTGGTATTTTTTTTCCCAACCTTTCACCTTCAGCCTGTGTATGTCTTTTCCAATCAGATGTGTCTTCTGGAGGCAGCATATTGTTGGATTTGTTTTTTTAATCCATGTTACCAGCCTATGTCACTTTATTGTAGAGTTTAAACCATTAACGTTTAGAGTTACTGTTGATATATGGTTTGTACTTCCAGCCATGTTTGATTATTTAACTTTTTTTAATTTAGTTTGCTTCTCCATGATTAGCTTTCCCCCCATCCTCTGTCTTTACTGAGGCACTTCCCACTGATGGTTTTGGTTATTGTTTTTCATTTCTTCCTCGTGTAATGTTTTGCTCAAGAAGCTTTGCAATGCTGGTTTTCTGGCTGCAAATTCTTTTAACTTTTGCTTATCATGAAAGATTTTTATTTTGTTGTCATATCTGAAGCTCAGTTTTGCTGGATACAAAATTCTTGGTTGGCATCCATTGTCTTTTAGTGTTTGAAATATGTTGTTCCAGGATCTTCTTGCTTTCAGAGTCTGTGATGAGAAATCCATTGTTAACCTTATTGGTTTACCCCTGAATGTAATCTGCCTCCTTTCTCTTGTAGCTTTTAATATTTTCTCTTTGTTATTTATATTGGATATCTTCATAACAATGTGTTTTGGCGTTGGTCTACTGTGATTTTGTATGCTCGGTGTCCTGTATGCATCTACAATTTGTATATCCTTTTCCTTATTTATTTCTGGAAAGTTTTCTATAATTATTTCATTCAGCAGGTTGCTCATTCCCTTGATTCGGGCCTCTATACCTTCCTCTATTCCGATGACTCTTAAGTTTGCTTTTTTTATGTTATCCCATATCTCTTGGATGTTTTACTCATGATTTTTTACCAGCCTTTCTGAGTTGGCTAGACTCTTTTCAACATGATATATTTTGTCTTCATTATCTGACGTTCTGGCTTCTACTTGCTCCACTCTGTTAGTGATACTCTCATTTGAGTTTTTAATTTGGTTTGTAGTTTCCTTCATTTCTAGAATTATTGTTTGATTTTTTTATAATCTCTATCGCCTGATAAAGATGCTTAATTTCTTCTTTTATCTGTTTATGTAATTCATTTTCAATGTGTTCTTTCACTGTTTGAATTTGCTGTCTCATATCCTCTTTAAGGTTCCATTCCATCTGTCTAAGGTATTCCTTGAGTTCTTTATTTGACCATTTTTTTTCTGATGTCTCTAGGTCCTCCTGAATATTTAGGCTGCCCTGCATTGTTTGTACTCCTTTTATTCCTTGCTTTTTCATGCTGCTCATGTTACTTCTTGTTCTGTTTGACTGCTGAGTTACTGTTTACTCCTATAAATTTATTTGATGCTTGGGAGGAAAGGTATTAGAAGGGAAGGGAAGAAGTCACTAAAGAGAATGAGAGTAAGCAGGTAGAATGCAAGGAATGGGGAATAACAAAATTGAAAAGAAATGAAAAGACAAAAGAAAAAAAATAGAAAATAAAAAAAAAATTTTAAAAAATGATAAAAAAATAAAAATTAAAATTAAAAAAATAATATTTTTTTAAATTTAAAAAACAACAAAAAAAGAAAATGAAAAAAAACAAATTAAAAAAAATTAATAAATGCAGTCTTAGAGTTTGATTAACTTCTCTTCCAGTAGGTAGAGTTGTGCCCACCAGGCCAAGCTTCTCCTCTCAATACGCGGGAACCAATCACTGTGCAGCAGCTCCTCCTCCCAGACTGGGCGGGTCTCCAATCCTGAGTGCCTAGGACCTTCTCTTGTGTCTAGTCACTTCCCCACTTTTCCTCAAGCCAGGCCCTGCTGACTGGTGACGCTTAACCCAATACTGGCTACACGCCAGGTCTGCTACTCCCGGGAGCCCTATTTTCATGAATGACTGGGCACACTCTCCCTGTTTGCAATTCCCTCAGACCCTAAGTTTGTAGAGCTTGGGGCTTAGAACCTTCAGCGAATTTTGCTTGCCCTCCGGTAGCCATGGCCCTGGTAGCTGGTGCAAGAGACCTCAGATGTTAGCACTGGTGGGAGTGGTAGCCGGGAGTTCCCTGCTGCAGGTCCCGCGCCACTCCTGATTCCCTTGGTCTGGCTATCGAGCTCACGGGAGAGCTGGGAGGGGCCCTTAAGGTTTCCCCGCTGTGTGGAGAGGGAAGGCTAGGGGATTACACACCTGTCGCCACTGGTTTCAATGAAGTTATTTCCTCCGCCACATTCTGGTGACGTCAGTTCTCTGCCATGGTGGTATCCCATGCAAATGGCTACAGTTCATTCCCTTTGCCGGTGACCAATGCAACAGGTGGGTCCTGACTGTCTTTCCCAAGCCCCGTTTCAATCCTGTGGCTACTGCCTATGAAGGCTCTGTTGGCATTAACCTCCATAGGATCAGAAGGGCCGACCAGTTGTTCCAGCGGGATCGTTTAGTGCTGAGTCACAGCAGTTTGTCTGCGAGAAGCTGGTGAACGGGAGCTTGAATTAAGCTGATCCGGGCTCTATGTGTGTTCTGAGAGGCCCAGACTGTTCGCCCCAGATCCACCTCAGCTCAGCATTGCCTAGTGATCCTGAGCAAACAGCATTTAGACAGTTTACGACTCCCTATGCCCACGTAGCTGAAGAGGTCAGAGACTTGATCTCTCCGTGCCCGCCACCATGTTGGATCCTCTAGACAGTTACTTCTTAACTGTATTCTTAACTGTATTTAACTGAACTTATAATTTGAACTTTCCTTAAATTAATTTTTAAAATAAATATCACTATCCATAATTGAAAAGAAATATTGAAGTGATTGACATTGCTTCTGTGTGATTTTAGTTTGTCTGTGCTTTTAACACTTTTGTTTATCTAGCACCACACCCAAGGTTTCCACTCAATCAAAAGTGCATGATTGATACTCAAGAATTTCACCAATATGGATGTTTATAATGTAAAGGATTATTAAATAATTTTATAAATTAAATAAGCTTGTAACACTAAAAATTATTTGATTTCTGCTTTTGCTAAATTGTTTTGACAGTTTTTTAATAAAAATATATCCTTAGTTGTTTTTACTTTCATAATCTTTATCATAGTTCTTGTAAAATATGTTTATTGCTTCACTGTTACTGCTATTATAATATATTTAAACTAGTTTAATTAAGCATTTATTTAAATTTGTAAAACAAGGAGCCCATAGTTTCATACAGAACTGTAACTGTGAATGAGTATTAGGGCTTCAGATTTTCCATCCCTCTGTATGAATACAATAATCATTTACTAAGGTATTATGGCAAGCACTTAGATAACAAGATGGAGATGATAAAGGCCATTCCTCAACAATCATATACTGGTAATTTTCATACAGATTAATGGGCAGTATAGCAGTGCTATACTAAGACCATTTTTATGTATCTATGAATTTTGATGACTGGAAGCAGTCTAAGGTGGCAGTGATATCAAGAGTCTTTGAAAAGCAACCACTATAAAACAGAGTCAAGTATAATCTTTTTATCATCTTATGTACATTGAGCACTGATCCCATCTTCCTGGAGTTATAACAGGAACCTTGCAGTCCCACCATGTGATTTCCTAATACTTTTTGCAAGATTTAAATATTATTCCAAAAATGATGAGCTCTATTTAAGAGTTAATAAGAAAAACAATGTTCAACTATGTTGGACCCATTTTAAGGTATTTCTATAATGTTTGACCATTTTTTATTAGGGGGACTCTTATAACAGTGAGATATCTCTTAGAAAATTACATAAATAAAAGATAGCATCTTGTTTTCATTGTGAGTCATTGTTGTTAAAATATCAATTTTATCACACGTTCTTTTAGACCTTCAATGGTATTTTGATGATCTTAACTCCTATGTTAAATGAGGCCTCCCTTTTTGTTTGGCTTTGAGTTAAAAAAATATAGGAATCAAAAAGAGCCTAGAGGAGGGTAATACTAGCAGACTCCTGATAAAGAAACAGCCCATCTAAGTTATATAAGAGACCATTGCAGTAGAATATTTGAAAAGGGAACATTGAATACATAAATTAAAGGTCAAAGGTAGGTGATATATATTTTTTAACTGTTTCTTAGATTATATGCATACTTTTTCTGGAAAAATTGGGAGAAATGGGCCTGAATTGCTTCAGAGTCATAAAATTGGATGACTGTGTACAAAAAGAGAATAAAAGTTAAATATTTCTGTGATTTATTAAGCACAATGCAAATATAAGATATCCTCATTAGTTCTTACCAGAAAAATCGTGTAATTGTTTTACAAGACAATCATGAATGAGTGTGTAAATGCAGATACAATGCAAAGGAAGATTTTGGGGGGATCAACTATTTTTTCTAGAGAAAGTTATGTTTGTTATTTACTTCCTTATAGGCTAGTTTATTTGAAATTCAATCTGGTAGTCTGTAGATTTCCCTGTGGAGGATTAATTTTTCAAATCATGCTAACCTTAATGAGAGGCTTAACAAAGCACTCCTCTATCAAGATAGAAGCACCTCTCCTTAATCACTACAGAATGCCTCCAAAGGTGAAGGCAGGAGAAGAAAATGGAACTGGGGAGGAAGAGAGATCAAATTATTTTATGTGCATCTTTTAATAGTTCATAATTAATACCACTTCTGTGTATAGTTATACTACAGTAAGAATTTTAAAATACTTTCACTTAAAAAAGAAGGATGGCCTCTCAGTGTCACCAGTTGCTGTGTGCGAAGAGGACCAAGCTAGCTCTCAATAAATGCCTCTTTGCTGCTTACATAGATTTTAAAAAAAGAAGAAGAAGAATAAGACTAGAAATCTATCAAAAGAATTTATCTTCATATGTAAAAAAATGTAAAGTCATTAAACATCACATCATTATTATCACAAAATAGTACTTATTATGTTCATTAATCTACTTTAGACCCTGTTTGTAGAATTAGCAAGATAATTGATTTTATACAAAAAACCCGCACAAAACAAACAAACAAACAAAAGCAACTAGATGGCCACACTTAACAAATAGTTGGAAGTATTTCCACATATTTTAAATCAAGTACATAAACTATTGAACTGCATGTTCCAAAAATGTTGCTCCTACCTTATGAGTAAAAATCAATTAAAATGAAAGAGCTATATATTGTTTCCAAATCTGAGAAATGAACAAATCAGAGTTCTTAGATTTGAAACTGCCTCTTTTTACACTTTTGCCCTACTTTGAAACTGTCAGCCTATACACTGAAAGTATACTTGAAAAAAGAAAGGCATTACCCATTTTCTTTGGTTATGGCAGTTAGCCCAGACTCGTCTAGCAAAACTTAGTCAAGCATTTAAAACACCACCCTGCTCATGACTTTGTCATTGGTTTACCTGTTGCTCTCAAGAAAAGTTTGAAATTTCTAAGCAAGAAGTGAAAATACCCAAACCAAAGAGTTTCTTGTCAAGGTGTTCAACCTTATCTCTTCCCACTCACACTACTGTCACTTTGCTCTAGCTTCTAGTCACACAGGACCACTTACAGTTCCACAAATGTTTTTTTCTCATATCTCATTGACTCTATGCATCCTTTCCCTCTCTGTCATAATTTCCCTGTATCCTTCAGGTGTCAACTCATGTAGCACCTTCATGGAAGGACTTCTAACACTGCCACAAAATTGGAACAGAAATCCCTTCTCTGTGTTCAGTAGTACCTTGTTCTATACATGTCATAGTGCCCGTTAATCTGCATGAAAATTATGATTGTTGAGGAGTGGCATTTATCATCTCCATCTTGTCATCCCAGTGCTTGCCATAGTACCTTAGTACATGATTGTTATATTCATGAAGAGGGATGGAAAATCTGAAACCCTGATACTCATTCACAGTGACAATTTTGCAGTAAAGTATGGGCAAACTTTTTCATAGTAACTTTGTATTGTGGTCGTACAAATGTAAGAAAATTTCATTTCATGAAAAATGATAATTTTTCAACTTTTTGTTTACTGATTGATGCTTATGAAACCTTTGAGATAAAAAATATAATTACTTTTCTCTCCATTTGCTACAGAATTTGAATCTAGACTAATGGGAGTTTCTTCCATAAGATTTACTAAAAAGCCATGACAAGATCTATTTGTGGAAGCATCAAAAGGATACCATCGATATTTTTAAAGAAAAATAGATATGAACGACAGTATTGCATATTTCAAACTATCGCCATGTTATTTTAAAAACTTTATTGAAGAAAATATGTTTGTATTATTCATGTGTTCTCAAAATATGAGACTATTTCTTTGCATCTATAACAAAATTTGAAGTGCAAGTGCATACCAGTTTTTATTGAGTTCTATGTATCCAAACTATGTAAATTGTTGCATTTAAACATTACCCAATGTAGTCAATACTACTACCTTGGTAGAACTAAACATCACATGTTTTAATGTATTACAATTATAGTCCCATCAAACTTATATTCCTTACAAACAAGAAAAAACAACTTAAATTTTTATGATTTTAGTATAAAGCACTAATTTATAATTCTTTCATGATGAGAAATACATTTGCTTAAGACATTTTGCCTTTTTTCTTTGTTTATTCTTTCTTGAAAAATAATAGTCTAGCTACAACTTCTAGCATAAAGTACATTTTTCCCACGGAATAATTTTAGAGTAAATGGCTGTCATATGCCATCATTCATGACTTCTTTAATATTACCTAAAAGTCAGAACATGCTGCATAACTGCAATGCAACCTTCAAAATGAAAGAGTCAATACTAATACATTCTATCAAATGCCTTCTACAACTGAAATCTAATTTTTTTTCATGTTTTGCAACTTGGCTCACGTTGTCCTTTATAACAAAATAATTCCATTCAGATCCATGAAATGAACTTAATATTGTATTTTGTAGACACCTTTAGATTTAAACATTCCTTAATCTTTCCTTGACTTTCATGGCCTTGAATCTTTTCAAGAATAATAGTTGTAAAATGTGCCTAAGATGGATTTTTCTTTATGATTGAGACAAGGTTACATATTTTGGGCAAGAGTATCACAAAAGTTATTCTGTGATTATTCTCTTTAAATCCCAAGATGAAGACCTATATTTTAATTTCTCCATCATTGCTGATAATAACATTAATTACTAAAGGTTTTATCACCTAGATATATCTTATATCATATTTTCCCTTTAATTATTTAGTTTTGTGGGGAAGTACTTGGAGACTATAAAAATATTATTCATCCAACTTTCAATTTATTCATTTACTTGTACCTATACAGATCCATGATTTATTTAATTGAATATACTGTTTGTTAATATTATTATAAAAATATTTCTTTCAGAAATATTGTGTTTTGACAATTTTAGATTAATAAAAGTTTAATATATTGAAGTACAGAGAAATGTTAACCCAAATGTTAACATTTTATCAACTTTAATAAAATGTTGATCTTCTCTTTCTCTTCTTTATCTCTTCTCTTTCTCTTCTTTATCTCTTTTCTTTCTCTCTTTCTAGTAAATATAATTATAGGTATATAACAAAGTTTCTTTTTTCTGAACCATTTGTAAGTTGCAGGCATGTTGTTTTTCATTACTGAATATTTGTATTCCTAAAAGCAAGGAGTTACCTTACATACAGTGTAAAGACCAAAATTTTAAAAATGGTTCATTATAAATATCTAATCTACAAATATGATTCAGAATTTGCCAATTATTTCAGCAATGTTATTTATAACCAAAATAAAATTCAGTCTTGGAAAATTTCAGAATCCTTTATTCGTCCTGTTTCTTTCACCTCCTTTAATCTGGGATATTTCTTTAGTATTTCTGGGCTCTTTATGGCACATAAGTTTTTTAATGGTGTACTTCAGTACCTCTGTAGATTTTCCTTTAGTTCAGAATCACATGATATTCCCTCATGAGTGGAATCAGATTATGCCATTAGAGAAGGAATATCATACATGCAATGCTGTGTTCTTTCAATGCAGCATATTCTAGAGGTACTTGTGGACATGTCCAAGAACTGTGATCAGCCTCTAGAAATATTTGACATTGAATAGGATGAATAAATATTATACATACATGAATATGGTCTTGAATGTACATGTTGTAAGTTAAAGATTCTTATTTTTTTCACATTTTGAAATGTGTAGGGCTACCCAAATAAAGCAGAATTCCAGAAATGAAAGAGTCTGAGAAATTCCCTGTCTGTAGATTAGAGTTCACACCAGAAAATTATTTCATGTGCCTTGGAAAAAAAGTCATTCATATCTTTTTTTTTAATATTTATTTTTATTTATTGGCGGACACAACATCTTTGTATGTGGTGCTGAGGATTGAACCCGGGCTGCACGCAGGCCAGACGGGCGCGCTACCACTTGAGCCATATCCCCAGCCTCATTCATATCTTTTGACATAAAATTTTATGAAAAATAAGTTTTTTTAATTTTTTATTGATTATTTAAAGCATTACATAGCTCATGATATATCATCTTTCATACATTAGACTTAAATTGTGTTTTGAACTCCCATTTTCACCCCAAATACAGATTGCAGAATCACATCTGTTACATATTCACATTTTTACATAATGCCATATTAGTGACTGTTGTATTCTGCTACCTTTCCTATCCCCTACTATCCCCCCTCCCCTCCCCTCCCCTCCCATCTTCCCTCTCTACCTCCCCTGCTGTTGTTCAATTCTCTCCCTTTTTTTCCCTCTCCCTTGCCCCTCATAACCTCTTATAATTTTATGTATCCTTGAAGGTCTCCTACCATTTCCATATGCTTTCCCTTCTCTCTCCGTTTCTCTCCCCCCATTCGTCTTTGTTTACTGTAGTCTTTTCCTCATGCTCTTTCTTCCTGTTGAAAAATAAGTTTTAAAGATACTTTCCCCCCTCTAGTTTAAGCTTATCATGAATAACATTTTCTTCCAAAAAATTCTGCCTTCTAATTTTCAAAATGTTGTCATCATAGTCTAACACCATAGGTCTCAATCATTTCTGAAGATGTTTCTGCTTTCTTCCATTTAAAAGTATTTTCTTCAGATAAGTTTCTGCACTTTCCTATTGCTTTTGCTGGAATGGGGATTGAATAAATTACCTTTTTTTTGGCCAGTAATGTGATTCACTGAGGCACACTTTTTAGAACCCAGAAGGACTCCTGGGCCAAAAAGTGCTGGATATTTGAAATATGTCCTGTTGCAGGTCAATGAAATTGGTCTTTGTAGACTTTCCTCTCAGGCTGATGGCAAGAAGAAATTCACTGGCCACACATTATTTAAAATTTCCCAGGGCTGGGGTTGGAGATCAGTGTTAGAGTGCTTGCCTAGCATGCATAAAGCACTGTGTTTAATCCTTAGAACCACACACATAAAGGTAAAATAGTTCCATTATTCCTTTGTTTATTTAAACTTTTCATATATATATATATATATATATATATATATATATATATATATATGTATAAATTAGTTTGAAATGGTAAGAACTTAGGCTACCCATTAATTGTTGTGCTGTAGATATGATGTGTATTTAAAAGGATGCAAGGATGATTAAACCAAATCATGAGGGAGTCTTGGCTAACCATGAAGTTAGCTAACCATGGAGTTGCTTCTTAGTTCTTAAAAGCAGCAAAAGGACATAAGGAACACAGGATATCCTCAGGAGTCTCCTTTCCAATTTGTCATTTGGCAGAATGAGATGTGAAAAATGGGTTGCTCCTACTAGACTCTTCTTTGCTTTTTAGTTTTTATTTTGAATTCTTAATGGATTTGGTCATACTTAGGCAGGAGAACATGACTGTCAGCCAAATATTCTTCTTTAGTAGAGATTTATTATAAACAGTATAAATGCAACTTGGTTTCACAATTTTCTTCTCCCCCTGAAGGAAAAAGTCTCCATTTTATTAACTGGTTTAGTTTATGAGAGGAGAAAAGGCATAGACAGAAAAAGAGGAGGAGAGAAAAAAGAGTTGTGACATCCCATAGCCTTGTCCATCAGTGACTTTATTTCAGTAAACACCATGGTATTACCCAAAGCTCAGACTTTATTCCTGATGACAATTCATATCTAAGGACAAATTCTGGAGAAAAGGGGGAAGGTGTATTGCTTTGCTAGCAAAGTAGAAACACAGGACTATTGTCTCAGTATGTAATTCTGTCAAGTTGAACAGAAGACTTTTAAAGAGAAGGTTTACTCTAAGATATCATCTCACTCCAGTGAGAATGGCAGCTATTATGAAAAATAAAAAAAAAGTGTTGATGAGGATGTAGGGGGAAAGGTACACTCATACATTGTGGGTGGAATTGCAAATTGATGAAGCCAATATGGAAAGCAGTTTAGAGGTTCCTTGGAAATCTGGGAATAAAAACACCATTTGACCCAGCTATCCCTCTCCTCAATTGATACCCAAAAGATTTTAAAACATCACACTACAGGGACACAGCCACGTCAATGTTTACAGCAGTACAATTCACAATAGCTAAACTATGGAGCCAACCTAGATGCCCTTCAGTGGATGAATGGATAAAAAAATGTGCCATATATACACAATGGAATTTTACTCAACAATAAAAGAGAATAGAATCATGGCATTTGCAGGTAGATGGTTGGCGATTGGAGAAGATAATGCTAAGTGAAGTTAGCCAATCCCCCCTAAAAATATTTTCTCTGATATAAGGAGGCTGACTCATAATGGGGTAGGGAGGGGGAACATGGGACGAATAGATGAATTATAGATAGGGAAGAGGGAAGGGAGAGTAAAGGAGGAGCAGGGGATTAGCAAGGATGGTGGAATGTGATGGACATCATTATCCAAAGTACATATATGAAGACATGAATTGGGTATCAACCTACTTTATAATACAAACAGAGATATGAAAAATTGTGGTATATATGTGGAATAAGAATTGTAATTAAAAAAAAAAACAAGTACACGTATAAAGACATGAATTGGCATGAACATACTTTATACAAAGATATGTAAAATTGTGCTCTATATGTGTAATAAGAATTGTAATATATTCCACTGTCGTGTATTTTTAAAAAATAAAATTAATTAAAAAAAATAAAGAGACGATTTAAAGGCTACATTCCAGCTGTGCCTTTTGAGTGGTCATAATTCACTTTTAGTCTTGGGGATATAGTTGTTTCTTAGAACTTCTAGAACCACCCCTGTAGTCTGAATTCTTTCATTCCTGTGGCATGTGTTTGCTTGAGGATAGATAATTTGGCCTAAGGTGGGAAGAAAGGTAATCTTACTTCTCCCAAGTTTAGGAAGTGAGAGAAAAAGAAAGGGAAAAATGTTGAGCCCAGGAAAGTTGAAGTTTATGGATGTTGATTTTGCTCTGTATGCTCTTCCATTTTACTCTCTGGCTTCTTGTTTCTGCCTCATCATTATTAATCATTTGACTTCAGATCTGACCAAATCATTTTTGCCCTCTAGTGGTGAAATGATGCAGTAACATAGTAGAAATGTGTTAAGCTCATTGAGGTTCACATTCAGAACTTGGGAGAAACATTTTCTTCATAGGATAATGTTGTGACCCGTGCCTACATAATTATGTAAAATGTCTCAGCACAGTATACTGTTGAAGAGGCATAAAGTATCCAATTCTGAGTGCATCAGATTCACATAGAGGCAGGAAAATCTGTTTAGGAAATATTTTTTCCTGTGCTCATATTGAAGTTTCAAAGCAGAAGTAGCTACCTTTAGCTTTTATATTTTTTTTCCCTTAGCACAAGTGTGCATGGTAGCACTACTTATAACAGTCATAATCTAGAAATAAGTTATCTGTCCATCAACAGAAAAATGGATAAAGACCTTGTGATATATTCAGATACAGTATAGCACTGAAAAGAATTTACAGTTACATTTAAAAAATTAAACCAGACTAAAAGAATACAGACAGTATGACTCCATTCATAAAAGCTGACAAGTCATAAAAATAAATCTATCAACTGAAGTCAGAATGGTTGTTACTTCAGGATGAAAGAGATACTAATTAGAATGGAACATGAGGGAAGGTACTTTGGTAATGATAACCTTTACTTGATGCAAGTGATAATTTTATAAATTTAACTCAAACTATGCACTGATTAATTTTGCTCAGTTATGCTTTATTGGTCAATACATGAGAAAGTTCATAAGAAGAAATAAATTGGTAGAAACATAATATGACCTCATAAATCTATAAATTAAAACTAACAAAAGAGCATAAGAGAAACCATAATCATTTTAGCTGTAACTGTCCATAATTTATGGGACTACCTGAGTTTTGCCAGCAGCTGATGCACAGCATAGTGGGTGTGCTGAAAAGAAGGCTGAGCTGACTCGTGGGGTCCTGAATTCCAATCCCTCTGTACTGATGATGAACCATATATTTTTGGATTAAACATGTAGGTCTCAGGTTTGGGGCATTTAGGATAAACACCCTCAAAAATAAAATGTGAAATTCTGGTAACATTATTTTTAATTTTTCTCAGCCCTAAAATTTTCTGAGGGTCCAACACCAAACGTGTGTTAGACATCCAATTATGAATTTCAAACATTTCTCAAGAGTTGATGGTGAATAAAAAAACTAATAGAGTAAATCTAAAACAATTATTACTCTGACAACCATACAATTACCACAAAACAGGAGCATTTTGAGAATGAAAGGTGTTTCTAAAACAATTTTTAAAACATAAGAAAGCTTTAGAAATATATATTAAGACTAACCAACTGTTTGTGTTATTTTGATGGACCTAATATAATTATTTTCAAAAAAACAATTTTTTAAATATTTTTATGCATTAATGCAATGAAAAACAATTTTTACTTAGCTTGTCTTTATTTCCAAAATAACAAAGTATTTATTCTTGGTCCATACAAAAGAACTTTAATCATGTTTTAAAAATCATATTCTTCTTTAGCACTGTGCCACTAATATTTTTCAAAAGAACATATTTCTTATTGCAGCATAGCATATTATTTTTATTTTACATGAGATTGTGTTCAGTATTATATCCTAGGATTAAAACAACTGATTTTCTTAATAGAAACATTTTTTAACTTTTATTTACTTTTTTTTAATGTGGTGTTGAGGATCAAACCCAGTGCCTCACATATGCTAAGCAAGCACTCTACCACTGAGCCACAACCCCAGCACTAACTGATTTTTTTTTAACATCTGACTCTTTTTTTTCTGCAAGTTCTACACACACACACACACAGTTTGTTTATTCAGTTACTTACAGAAAAGCATCATATTTTCTCTCATGTTTTGGCAATTACAATTAAACAGACGTATTATTAATACTGAAGAATATCAGGGTTTTATAAATGTCTAGTTTATAAAAAGTCTTAGCAAATACAAACCAAGAGAATGAGCATACTGTGCACTAAGCATATAAACAAAGTAATCATAATTAATATATAACAATTAGAATTCATTTTTATTTTTATTAGAGCTTTCTAGCTATACATGTTTGTTGCTATACAACAACATTGCAACAAGCTCATGCATAAATGGAATTTGATTTCAGTTTAATTCACCTCTTTTCCCTCCTACCCTCCCTCTCTTCCCCATTCTCCTTCCTCTACTCCACTAGACTTCCTATCACTCACCTATTCATATTTCACTGGTCCTTTTTGCATAAATATAAAATTCCTTGTGGTATATTTAGATAATAAATGACATAATTTTCTTAAAATCATTTTTCATTGCCTCTGCTTACTCATCCTCTCAATCTGTAGATCTCCTTCTACATTACTAATATTTGCATTACCTTTATGTTATTCTATCATTCCTGCCATCTTTTCTTTATTTTCCTCTAGCTTCTGCATATGAAAGAAAACATCTGACCTTTGTGATTCTGAGTTTGGCTTACTTCACTTAGCATAATATTCTCCATTTCCACAAATTTACCAGCAAATGCCATAATTTCTTTCTGTGTTGTGGCTGAGAAGAACTCTATCTATCCATCTATCTATCGATCTATCTAATTTATCTACCAAATCTATCTATCAAATCTATCTATATCTCTAATATATCTACCTATATCTATATCTGTTATCTCTATCTATCTATATCTGTATGCATATATATCTATATTAACCCATTTATCTATTTACAGGCACCTGGTTAATTCCATATTTTGAATTTTGCTGCTATAGACACTGAAATACCTCTATCATTATTAGTATGTCAATTTAAGATCATTTGGAAAAATACTGAGGAATGGAGTAGCTGGGTCATTTGGTAGTTCCATCCTTAGTTTTTCTGAGGAATTTCCTTCCTGCTCTTCAGAGTGGTTGTACTAGTATGCAGTCTCACCAAAAAAAAAAAAAAATATATATACATATATATATATATATATATATATATATATATATATATATATATATATATATATACAAGTGTACCTTTTCCCCAAACCTCACCATCATTTGTTAATATATGTATTCAATATCCTCCTGACTGGAGTGAGAAGGATTCTTAATATAGCTTTTACTTGCATTTCTCTGCCTTCAAAAGATATTCAAAATTTTTTTTCATATATTTTTTGGTTAATTAAATTTCTTCTTTTGACAATTTTCTGTTTAGTTCTTTTGCTCATTTATTGATTGATTATTTGTTGTTAGCCAATGAAGAGTTTTTTTTTCATTCTGTTGACTCACTTCCCATTTTTAATTATTTTCTTTGTTGTGAAGAAGCTTTATGATTTACTGATATCCCATTTATTGATACCTGGTTTTATTTCTTGCACTTTGGGTGTTTTTTTAAACGAAGTTAGTCCTGGAACTTGCTTGAGTTTTGACCACAAGTTTTCCTCCACAATTTGTAATGTTTCTGGTCTAATTCATATTTCTCCAATCCATATGCACAGGGTGAGAAATGGGGATCTATTTTCATTTTTCTACATATAGCTCTACATTTTTCCTAGAAACATTTGTTTAAAAGACTTTCTTTTCTCCAAAATATATTTTTGGCACCTCTGTAAAGGATTAGATAGCTACAAGTATGTGAATTTGCCTGTCTCTTCTATTCTCTTCCTTTGGACTTTATATTTTGTTGCCAATATAATATCATGCTGGATTTTTTACTCCTGTTCTGAGGTATAATATCAGATCAGGTTTGACTGCTTCACTTTTCATGCACAGTATCAAATGGCCTATTCTGGGTCTCTCATTTTTCCCAATAAATTAAAGAATTTTTTTCTAACTCTGAAGAATGTCATTGCATTTTGAGGGGATTGCATTGAATCTGTATATTGTTTTTGGTAGCACAGTCATTTTGACAATACTGAGTCTGCTTGTCCAAGAACTTGGCATGTATTTCCATCTGCTAAGAACTTTTACAATTTCTTTCTTCAGTGTTGTATAACCTTCATTGTAAAGTGTTATATAACCTCCATGGTTAGATTAATTCTCAAATATTATTTTAGGTTATCATGAATGGGATGGTTTTCCTCTTTTCTGTAAAGCTAAATAAATGTTACAGTACAAGAAATATATTGATATCGATATCTGGGTGTTGGTCTTATAGTCTTCTACTTTGCTGAACTCATTTATAAACTCTAGAAGTCTTTGGTGGAATTTTTTTAGTCTTCTGGATATAGGATCATGTCATCATCATCTCCTTTTTCTATATGTAATCCTTTGATTTCCTTTTCTTGCCTGATCACTCTGGTTAATGTTTTTATGTCTTTATTTATTCTAGTTTATTATACATAACAGAAGAATGCATTTCAATTCAGAGTACATATATAGAGCACATTTTTTCATGTCTCTGGTTGTTTACAAAATAGAATCACACCATTTGTGTCTTTAAATATGTACTTAGGGTAATGATGTCCATCTCCCACCATCTTTCCTACTCCTATTCCCCTTCTCTTCTCCTCCTTCCCCTTTGCCCTTTCTAAAGTTCCTCCATTCCTTCTATACTTCCTGCATCCCCATTATGAGTCAATATGCACATATCAGAGAAAACATTCAGCATTTGTTTTTTTTTTTTTTGGATTGGCTTACTTCATTTAGCATAATATTCTCCAACTCCATTCATTTAGCTGTAAATGCCAAATTTTATTCTTTTTTAATGCAGAGTAATATTCCGTTGTGTATATATACCATAGTTTCTTTATCTAGGTTGGTTCCACAATTTAGTTATTGTGAATTTTGCTGCTGTAAACATTGATGTGGCTGTGTCACCGTAGAATGCTTTTAAAAAGTCTTTTGGGTATAAACTGAGGAGTGGGATTGCTGGGTCAAACTGTGGTTCGATTCCAAGATTTCCAAGGAATATCCATACTGCAGATTGGCTGCACCAATTTGCAGTCTCACTGACAATGTATGAGTGTGCCTTTTTCCCCACATCCTCGACAACACTTATTGTTGTTTTTCTTAAAAATAGCTGACATTCTGACTGGAGTGAGATAAAATCTTAGAGTAGTTTTGACTTGCACTTATGTTCAGTTCCTTAGCCCATTTAATGATAGGGTTATTTGTTGGGATTTCTTTTTGGTATTAAGTTTTTTGAGTTCTTTATATATCCTAGATATTAGTGCTCTATCTAATGTGCATGTAGTAAAACTTTGCTACCATTCTGTAGACTATTTACCTCACTTATTGTTTTATTTGCTGAGAAGAAGCTTTTCAGTTTGAATCCATTCCATTTATCGATTCTTTTTTCTCCATTCACTTTCTTTTTAAATTTTTTTTATTAGTTGCTCAAAACATTACAATGATCTTCACATATCATACATTTGATTCAAGTGGGGTATGAATTCTTTTTCTCCACCTGTGCAGATTGCAGTATCACAATGGTTTTATAGCCACATTTATACATACAGCCATATTATTGTCTATTGTATTTTACTACCCTTCATACTTCACCCTCCCCTCCCTTCCCCTCCCATCACCTCTCTCTACCCACTCTATGACACTTTTCTCTCTCTCTTTTTTTTCTTCCTCAAACCATCTTATATGTAATTTTGCATAACAATGGGGGTCTCCTTCCATCTTCTGTGTGATTCCCCTTCTCTCTCCCATTCCCATGCATCTCTCATCCCTCTTTAATGATAATCTTCTTCTCATGCTCTTCCTCCCTGCTCTGTTTTGAGTCACCCCCGTTATATCAAAGAAGACATTTGGCACTTGCTCTTTAGGGATTGGCTAGCTTCACTCAGCAAAATCTGCTCTAATGCCATCCATTTCCCTGCAAATGCCATGATTTTATTATTTTTTAGTGCTGAGTAATATTCCATTGTGTATAATTTCCACATTTTTTTTGTCCATTAATCTATTGAAGGGCATCGGGATTGGTTCCACAGTCTAGCTATTGTGAATTGTGCTGCTATGAATATTGATGTAGCTGTATCCCTGTAATATGCTCTTTTAAGGTCTTCAGGGAATAGTCTGAGAAGAGGAATAGCCGGTTCAAATGGTGGTTCCATTCCCAGCATTCCAAGGAATCTCTATACTGCTTTCCAAATTGGCTGCAACAATTTGCAGTCCCACCAGCATTGTACAAGTGTACCCTTTTCCCCACATCCTCACCAGCACTTATTAATGTTTGACTTCACAATGGCTGCTATACTTACTGGAGTGAGATGGTATCTTAGGGTTGCTTTAATTTGAATTTCTCTGATTGCTAGTGATGATGAGCATTTTTTGTGTATTTGTTGATTGATTGTACATCCTCCTCTGAGAAATGTCTGTTCAGATCCTTGGCCCATTTTTTGATTGAGTTATTTGTTTTCTTGTTGTTTAATTTTTTGAGTTCTTTGTATACTCTGGAGATTAGAGCTCTACCTGAAGTGTGAGGGGTAAATATTTTTTCCCAGGACATAGGCTCCCTATTTACCTCTCTTATTGTTTCTCTTGCTGAGAAAAAACTTTTTAGTTTGAGTATGTCTCATTTGTTGATTCTTCATTTTAACTCTTGTGCTATAGGTGTCCTATTAAGGAATTTGGAGCCCGATTCCATGAAATTTAGATTAGAGCCAACTTTTTCTTCTATCAGACGCAGAGTTTCTGGTTTTATCTATAGCTCTTTGATCATTTTGAGATAACTTTTGTCCATGGTGAGAGAAAGGGATTCAGTTTCATTTTGTTGCATATGGATTTCCAGTTTTCCCAACACCATTTGTTGAAAATGCTATCCTTTCTCCATTGCATTCTTTTAGCACCTTTGTCTAATATAAGGTACTTGTAATTTTGTGGATCAGTCTCTGTCTCCTCAATTCTGTACCATTGGTCTACCCGCCTGTTTTGGTACCAATACCATGCTGTTTTTGTTACTATTGCTCTGTAGTATAGTTTAAAATCTGGTATCGCTATAACACCAGTTTCACTCTTCCTGCTTAGAATTGCTTTTGCTATTCTAGGTCTTTTTTTCCAGATGAATTTCATGATTGCTTTATATATTTCTGCAAGGAATGCCATTGGGATTTTGATTGGGATTGCATTAAACCTATAGAGTACTTTTGGTAATATGGCCATTTTAATGATGTTAGTTCTGCCTATCCATGAACAAGGTATATCTTTCCATCTTCTAAGGTCTTCTATTTCTCTCTTTAGTGTTTTGTAGTTTTATTTGTGTAGGTCTTTCACCTCTTTTGTTAGGTTAATTCCCAAGTACTTTAATTTTTTTGAGGATATTGTGAATTAAGTGGTTGTTCTCATTTCCATTTCAGAGGATTTGTCACTGATACACAGGAACGCCTTTGATTTATGCATGTTGATTTTATATCCTGCCACTTTGCTGAATTCATTTATTAGCTCTGGTAGTTTCTTTGTAGAACCTTTTGGGTCTGCTAGGTATAGGATCATGTCCTTGGCAAATACTGCTAATTTAAGTTCTCCTTTTCCTATCTTTATGCCTTTAATTTCTTTTGTCTGTCTAATTGCTCTGGCCAGTATTTTGAGAACTATATTGAATAGAACTGGTGAGAAAGGGCAACCCCATCTTGTTCCAGATTTTAGAGGGAATGCCTTCAATTTTTCTCCATTCAGAATGATGCTAGCCTGAGGCTTAGCATAGATAGCTTTTACAATGTTGAGGTAAGTTCCTGTTATCCCTAGTTTTTCTGGTGTTTTGAACATAAAGGGATGATGTACTTTGTTGAATGCTTTTTCTGCATCTATCAAGATGATCATATGGTTCTTATCTTTAAGTCTATTGATGTGGTGAATAACGTTTACTGATTTCCATATATTGAACCAGCCTTGCATACCAGGGATGAATCCTACTTGATCATTGTGCACAATTTTTTTGATGTGTTTTTGTATCTGATTTGCCAGAATTTTATCGAGGATTTTTTCATTTAAGTTCACTAGAGATATTGGTCTGTGGTTTTCTTTCTTTGAAGTGTCTTTGTCTGGTTTCAGAATCAGGGTGATGTTGGCCTCATAGAATGAATTTGGAAGAGCTCCCTCTTTTTCTATTTCCTGAAATAACTTGAAAATTATTGGTATTAATTCTTCCTTCTTTTATCATTGATTTCCAGTTTCATTCCATTATGATCTGATAAGATGCTTGGTATTATCTCCACACCTTTATATTTACTAAGGATTGCCCTATGGCATAATATATAGTCTATTTTTGAGAACAATCCATGTGCTGCTGAGAAAAAAGTATATCCACTTTATGATGGTTGATATATTCTATATATGTCAGTTAAGTCTAGGTTATTGATTGTGTTATTGAGTTCTATAGTTTCTTTATTCAACTTTTGTTTGGAGGATCTGTCCAATGGTGAGAGACATGTGTTGAAGTCACCCATAATTATTGTGTTGTGTCTATTTGATTCTTGAACTTGAGGGGAATTTGTTTTATGAACGTTGCAGCACCATTATTTGGTGCATACATATTGATAATTGTTATGTCTTGTTGGTGAATGGTTCCTTTTAACAGTATATAATGTCCTTCCTTATCCCTTTTGATTAACTTAGTCTTGAAGTCAATTTTATTTGATATGAGGATCGCCACCCCTGCTGGCTTCCGAGGACTGTGTGAGTGGTATGATTTCTCCCAACCTTTCACCTTCAGCCTGTGTATGTCTTTTCCAATCAGATGTGCCTCCTGAAGGCAGCATCTTGTTGGATCTGTTTTTTTAATCCACTTACCAGCCTATGTCGGTTTATTGGTGAGTTTAAGCCATTAACATTTAGGGTTACTATTGAGATATGGTTCGTACTTCCAGTTATGCTTGATTATTCATCTTTTTTTTTTATAATTTGGTTTGTTTCTCCATGATTAGCTTTCCCCCCCCACACACTCGCTTTACTGAGGTACTTCCCACTGTTGGTTTTGGTTGTTGTTTTTCATTTCTTCCTCTTGTAGTATTTTGCTCAAGATGCTTTGCAATGCTGGTTTTCTGCCTGCGAATGCTTTTAAGTTTTGTTTATCGTGAAAGGTTTTTATTTCATTGTCATACCTGAAGCTTAATTTTGCTGGATACAAAATTCTTGGTTGGCATCCATTGTCTTTCGGTTTGAAATATGTTGTTCCAGGATCTTCTCACTCTCAGTGTGTGATGAAAAATCATCCATTAACCTTATGGGTTTACTCCTGAATGTAATCTGCCTCCTTTCTCTTGTAGCTTTTAATATTTTCTCTGTGTTCTGTATATTGGATATCTCCATAACAATGTGTCTTGGTGTTGGTCTACTGTGATTTTGTATGCTCAGTGTCCTGTATGCATCTATAATTTGTACATCCATTTCCTTTTTTTATATCTGCAAAGTTTTCTAAAATTATTTCATTCAACAGATTGCTCATTCCCTTGGTTTGAACCTCTATACCTTCCTCGATCCTGATGACTCTTAAGTTTGGTTTTTTTGTTATCCCATATCTCTTGGATGTTTTTCTCGTGGTTTCTTACCAGCCTTTCTGAGTTGACTAGACACTTTTCAAGATGATATATTTTGTCTTCATTGTCTGACAGTCTGACTTCTACTTGCTCCACTCTGCTAGTGATACTCTCATTTGAGTTTTTAATTTGGTTTATAGTTTCCTTCATTTCTAGGATTATTATTTGATTGTTTTTATAATCTCTATCTCCTGGTAAAGTTGCTTATTTGCTTCTTGAATCTGTTTATGTAATTCATTTTCAATGTGTTCTTTCATTGTTTGAATTTGCTGTTTCATGTCCTCTTTAAGATTCCATCCCATGTGTATAAGGTATTCCTTGAGTTCTTTATTTGACCATTTTTCTGATGCCTCTAGGTTCTCCTGTAGATTTAGGCTGTCCTGCATTGTTTGTATTCCTTTTCTTCCTTGCTTTTTCATGCTGCTCATGTTACTTCTGGTTCTGTTTGCTGAGTTACTGTTTACTCCTATAAATTTATTTTGGTTTTGTGTATCTCTGGAGTCTCTCCTTTGTGATGGGAGACTATGACTAGAGATGATGAATTTTGTTGCACTTTAAAGCAGATTCATTCATTTCATAAAATGCATATGGATTCTGATGGCATATAGCAATCTGTGATTTGGTCTTGGGACTTATATTTAGGTCGAGTGATGTGATGGTATAGAGGTTCACATATCTTGTCAACCTTGGAAGATTGCTCTACTGACAAGGGATATTAACAGGAGAATGGTCCAGAGTATTTGGAGGTAGCTAGGGAATTGGTAGCACTATATAACGCCTCATAACATTTACCTATACACATTTAGTAAATTACACATAAACAGCGTTGTAAAGCTTGGGAGGAAAGGTATTCGAAGGGGAGGGAAGAAGTCGCTAAAGAGAATGAGTGTAAACAGATAGAATTCAAGAAAAGAGGAATAAGGAAATTGAAAAGAAATGAAAAGCCAATATTTAAATTTAAATTTAAATTTAAAAATTAAAAAAATAAAAATAAAAATAAAATTTAAAAATGCAGTCTTAGAGTTTGATTAACTTCTCTTCCAGTAGGTGGGGTTGTGCCCACCAGGCCAAGATTTTCCTCTCAATACGCAGGAACCAATCCCTGTGAGGTGGCTCCTCCTCCCCCACTGGGCGGCTCTCTAATCCTGGGTGCCCAGGGCCTTTCCTGGTCTCCAGTCACTTCCCCGCTTTTCCTCCAGCCAGGCCCCACTCACCTGTGACGTTCACCACAAAACTGGCTACACGCCAGGTCAGCCGCTATCGGGAGCCCTATTTTCTTGAATGAATGGGCACACTCTCTCTGTTTGCCATTTCCCCAGACCCTAAGGTTGTGTAGCTCGGGCTGGGAGCCATCAGCTTATTCTGCCTGCCCTCCGGTAGCCATGCCCCTGGGAGCTGGAGCAAGAGACCTCAGTTGTCAGCGCTGGTGGGAGTGGTAGCTGGGGGTCATGTGCCGCTCCTGACTCCCTCAGTCTGATAATCATGCTCACGGGAGAGCTGGGGTGGCGCTTGATATTTCCCTGCTGTGTGGAGCAGAGGGGCCCGGGGGGTCACACACCTGCAGACACCGGTTTCAATGAAGCTATCCCCTCTGCCAAATTCTGTGACCTCAGTTCTCTACCATGGTGGTGTCCAATGCGAAGGGCGGCCGTTCGTTCTCTTTGCCGGGTGTCCCATGTGAAGGGTGGTTCCTGTCTGGCTCTCCCAGGTCCTGTCTCAATCCTGGGCCCGCTGCCTATGAAAGCTCAGTTGGTATCACCTCAAAAGGTTCACGGAAGAACCGACGAGTTGTTTCTCTACTCAGCGGGAGCATTTGTAGCTCCTAAAATGCAGCAACAGTGCACTATTTGAGTTACCCCCAATGCACACTCCTGGTTTAGGAAGGATGGAGCAGGACTCTGCCTTCTTGTTTGTGCTCTCAGTTCATACACTTATGTCCTCTTCTCTGTCAAAGTCCTGTCTCGCTGCTGTCATTATTCTGCTCTTGGAGCTTTGCTGTTCAAAATGCCCTCTAGGTGTGGTGTTAGGTGCTGTCCAGTGTCCCTGAGAACCCTTCGGTTCTGATATGTCTTACTAGGAGAATACATGTCTGTGAGGAGCTTTGAGAGGTTTCTGTCACCACATTGATGGTGATGATCTCAGAGGTGATGAAAGAACCCACAGGGTGCATTGAACAATAGCTCTGTTCCCAGAACAGGGTCTGTGTGGTTGGTGAAAAGGCTATGATTAGTTTTGATCAGGGTTGTTGTGGTCTAACTGCATTTCTCATGAGAGCAATGGGACAGTATTTACTAAGTTAGCATTTGCGGTGACTTTAAAGACCATAGCAACTGTGAGGAGTTAAAATAGTTTCTCTCTCTTTGAGGGTGTAGTTGAGGCCTGGTGTGATGGTGCACACCTGTAATCCCAGTGACCCAGTGTTAAACCATGATGCAAAGAAAAGACCACCAACTTGAATTGTGAATCAAATTAAAGCAAGCTTATCTTTGTGTACACAGGAACTGGCCAGGACTATCTCTCCCCAAACCCCAGGCTAGAGAGTAGCACCCAGTTCTCTAGGACCACAGTTTTATAACACAAAAAGTTGCAAAGCATGTGTCATGAGAACTTATAGATAACAGGATTTTGACAAGCATAATACAAAGGAAGATAGTAAGTTAATAATCTACATGGATTAACATTTCAAAGTAGGGAATAAATTTTGATCCCAACATCAGAATTTATGAGGCATCACTGAGGTTTTAGAGAGAGTTGTTATCTGGTCAGGGAAAGCCAGGTATGGTGAGTTCAAGATATGGGCAGGAATCCCATATAAGTTTAGAAATTGCAGTAATTTATAGTAAAACAGAAATTAACTTTTCATGACTTTGTGACGAGATGGCTCCCAATCTTAAAATGGAATTAGGCTGGGTTCATCACAAGGAGCCCAAGTCAGGAGAATCTCAAGTTCTAAGCCAGCCTGGGCAATGTAGCAAGACCGTGCCTCAAGTTAAAAAATTAAAATTGCTCTGAACATAGTTCAGTTTAATTCCCTGGGTTCATTAAGCAGAAATAAAGAAAAACAAAGAGTGCTATTAAAAAGAATATTCAGAGTGGTATTATTTTTATATTATAGAGGTATAATGAAACAACAAAATTTGCTTACATTTACTTTGTATGACGATATACATATATATGTGGTATGTATATGTTATATATATATATATATATATATATATATATATATATATAATTTTCAGGTATATAGGAGGCATATGTGTACTACATACAAAATGATAATCATAATAAGGCTCTTAAAATGTGAACTCTGGAAATTTTGAGCTCACAGAATTATGTGGGGCAGAAATGGATTGAGGTTGGCTGGGGTCAATAAGTTCTGGTCAGCTACTGCCCAGCATGTAGACTGCACTCTGGGGCATTGTATACTTGATGGTTGCAGAGGGAGGATCCTAAATTTTCTCACTACAGACATAAAAAAATAATGATAAATATGTGAAGTGGTAAATGTGCTAATGTGTCTGAATGTCACCTGCTTCTTCTTCATATCTCTGTCCTCTGGATAGAACGTAACATCCTAGTGTTCTGTTGAATACTAGTGCTGAGACAGGGGACCTTGCCAGATCCCTGATCTTAGATGTACTGATTTCAGTCTCTACATTGATCATAGTTTTTGTTCTTCATTTGATTAATTGATGTATTACATTGATTGGTTGATGTAAGTTGCACCACCCCCGAATCCCATTTATAAATCCCACTTGCTCAAGTGTATGACTTTTTTTTTAATGTGCTGTCCAATTCAATTTGCTTTTTTTCCCAGGATTTTTGCATTACCAGTCCCTTGGGGATATAGCTCTTTAGTTTTCTTTTCTTGTTATGTCCTTCCTTGTGGTTTCAGGGCAATTATTGCCTTCTCAGAATGAAGTTTGGGAGGGCTACTTTCTCTTCAGTTCTTCAAAAGAGTTTGAGACAGATTGCTGTAAACTCTTGAAATGTTTTCTAGAATTATCTAGTAAGTCATCTCTCTAGATTAATTTTTCAAAGGGAAGTTTTGCCAATCAAAAACATCTTTCTAAAAGATTAAACTATCAAAGTTTTAGTTTCACATGATTTGGAAAAAAATCATGTTAAGGTAAGCGGAATTCTCTCATAGAAGCATGGGAAGTGCTGCCTCTTCATGCCAGGAGCTGAGTTCTTCCTCTGGCAGCACAATTAGCTCAACATCTTCAGTACTTTCTCTTCTTTTGTGGCAGATTGCTCTTGCAACATGCTTTGGGGAACTAATTTTCCCAGTTCTTTTGACCACCTAATTTCCCCAAAGATACTGCCTGCATCAGACACCTGAGACTTACATCAGATGCCTCTGGGTATTGCTTGCTAGGTGCACCAGGGTTCATGTGGGAGGGATGTTCAGGAGGCAGAACTCTGAAGATGAGCTCCCAGAGGTTATCCGCCATCTTGTTAGCTTAATGAGTCTCATGACTATTCTTCAAAAAATTCATTTGCCAGATTCCAAAACGTTCCCTCATTTTTCCAGCCATTGCTTATCTCTGTGATTTGCTCATTATTGTGCCTCTGTTCTGTGTGGCCCTCTAACTGTGCCCAGAGGGGGTTAGAAGTGCTTGCTCTGAGTGCAGGCTGTCTGCAGCTTTCCAGGGCTGGAATCCAAAAATCTCACCATGAAGACCAGTGTTGAAAATATTTTCCCTTAAGCTCGTCTCCAGAAGTTTGATAGTTTCAGGCCTTACTTTTATGTCATTTATCCATTTCAAGATTATTATACATGTGATGTAAGAAATGGAGCCAGTTTCATCCTTTCACTTGTGGATATTCCTTTTTACTCAGCAACGTCTGGAAGAGACTCCTCTTTCTCAATGTGTCTTCTTGGTGTCCTTGTTGAGATTCTTTCTACCTGACCACATATATTTGGATGATTTCTTAGCTCTCTGTTCCATTTATTTAGGTTCCTAGTTTTGTGCCTGTGTTATACTGTAGATTGCTATGGCTTTGTAAAAATATCTTAAATTAGAAAGTGTAATGCCTCCGACTTTGTTTTTCTTTCTCAGCGTTGCTACGAACATTTCAAATTTTGTGGCTCCAAAAACTTTTTTTCCATTTTTTTTGTGAAGAATGTTTCTGAGATTTAATAAAGACTCCATCAAATCTACATTTATTCGGGTAGCATGGATATTTTAACCATATAAATTCCATATAATAACAATGAACATATGGTATATTTCCATTTATTTATGCCTTCTTTACTTTTTTTCACCAATGCTTAGTTTTGAGTGTACAAATCTTTCACTTCCTTGCTTAATTGATTTCTACAGTTATTTTTATGCAATCAAATGTGTGGTTATTCTCTTGATTTCCTTTTCTCCTAGGTAATTATTTGTGTAGAGAAGTACTACTGACTTTTGTATGTTGATTTTTCCAATTTTTTTTAAATAATTAATTTGTTCTAATTTGTTATACATAACAGCAGAATGCATTTCGGTTCATAGTATACAAAAGGAGCAAAATTCTTCATTTCTTTGGTGGTACACAAATTAGAGTCACACCATTCATGTCTTCATACATGTACCTAGGATAATGATGTCCATCTTATTCCACCATGGTATGTTGATTTTGTATCATGCTACTTTCCTGAATTTATTTATTAGTTCTAAATTTTTGGTGCCTTTGAAATGTTCTACATATAAATTATGTTATCCACAAATAGAAATCATTTGATATATTTCTTTTTGATTGGGATGACTTTTATTCCTTTTTCTTTTCTGATACTTCTTCCTAGTACTTCCAGTACTCTGGGAGGTAGAGCTGTGAGAGTGGGATTCCCTTTGTTCTAGTGCAGTATCCAGCCTTATATTAAAGTCTTTAATACAGTTGAGTTGGTACATCAAGGAAGTGCTGGGAATTTTCAGTGCTATTCTGCATGTAGAAATCTGGTTGTCCATATACCACTCTTAATCCTCCTACTAGTATTTCAGAAATTGTGTGTATTGTAACTGCATTTTTAAAAGGGGTTTTGGTTTGTTTGTTTGTTTGTTTAGTGGTGCTGGGGATTGAACCAAGGGCCGTGTGCATGTAAGGCAAACATTTAATCTACTGAGGTATATCCCTAGTACCTGAAAGGAAAAAAAAAAGTTTAGAATGCCATCATGCATTTCAATTTCTATTAATACAAATGTGTCTTTTCACATATTTCTACATGTATAACATTCTTCTGTTATTTTTTATGATGTTCATTCACTTTAGGCTGGTGAAGCCCTGATGTCCTCTTTATCTATTTCCTTATGATATATGTCTTCTCTCAAATAAGACCAAAGAATATTTTATATTTTAAAATAACATATTAATCCAATTGTTTATAAGGTGTTTTAAACATACTTTTATATATTAGGATTGTGTTTGACTTTATATTATTTATTCTTCTTTTGTGTGTGCATTTTTTGTGCACACAAAAATTTTGTGTTCTAGTGGGACACATTGTTACATATTCACACATGCACACACTATAACAATATAATTGGCCAATATCATTCCTCAGTACTTCCCTTTTTCCTCCCCTCCTCCCTCCCCATGCAAACTTTACTCTACTGATCTCATTTCTATTTTTGGAGACTCCCTATCTTTTCTTTCTTTTTTCAGTCTACTTCCACTTATACACTTGACCTTCTGAGTTTGGCTTATTTTATTTAACATAATCATCTCAAGTTTCATTCATTTTCCTGCAAATGACCCAATTTCATTGTTCTGAGTGGCTGAGTAAAACATCATTGTATACATACAACACATTTTCTTTATCCATTCTTCCATGGATGGACACCTAGGCTGGTTCCATAGTTGGAAGCTGTTTTGAATCGTGCTGCTATAAACATGGGTCTACATGTATCCCTGTAGTCTGATGACTTTAATTCTTCATAAATACTGGGGAGTGGTATAGCTGGGTCAAATGGTGGCTCCATGCAGAGTCTTTCATGGAACCTCCATACTGACTCCCATAGTTGTTATACTAATTTACAGTCCCACCAACAGTATAAAAGTGTTCCTTTCCTCACTTCCTCTCCAACATTTATTATTATTTGAACTCTGCATGATTACTCTGTGTATCTCACCTACAGGAATGTCTTTAGCTCACGTGAACATCTCTATCTGGATTCTGAATGCTCAAGTCTTCAACTGACTATGTGTAGAATACCTTTCCATTCATCCGTGACTACTGTGACTTCTTTCTGCAGCGTTTTGTAATTTTCTGTACAGGAGCCTGTCACCTCCTTGTCCAAGTTAATTCCTGAATGTTTTATTCTCATGTCCTTGATTAATAGAGTTGCTTCCTTGTGGTCCATTTACAGACCTCACCTAAGTGGTTTGAAGCCCAGCTGTACCTACCACCTTTGGCCTGAGTGAAGTGAGCCTTTCTCATGTCGCTGTGGAGATGAGGCAGCTGGTTTCCCATCTCACTGAGCACAAATCCAACACCCCTGCAGCTGCTGGCCAGCTGGCTAGCACCACAGTGAAGTATACAAGTGCCCCCTTTGCTGAGTTTTCTTTACATTACCCAGTTCCCTGAGAAAGACTACAAATAATGCCTGTGGACCTTGATGGAGGCAGATTCCCATGGTTTCTCTCCCCAAACTTAACTCTTTCTCCCTGTCACCTCCAACTCTCAGTTGTCACCTCTGACACATCTGGGACATGAGCGTAGGAGAGCAGTACATTTCTTCTGTGTATTGCCCTGGGCTTTTTTTTTTTAAATTGGTTGTTCAAAACATTACAAAACCCTTGACATATCATATTTCATACATTCGATTCAAGTGGGTTATGAACTCCGATTTTTACCCCAAATACAGATTGCAGAATCACTTTGATTACACATCCACATTTTTACATAATGCCATATTAGTAACTGTTGTATTCTGCTACTTTCTTATCCTCTACTATCCCCCCTCCCCTACCCTCCCATCTTCTCTCTCTACCCCATCTGTTGTAATTTAATTCTTTCCCTTGTTTTTTCCCTTCCCCCTCACAACCTCTTATATGAAATTTTGTATAACAATCAGGGTCTCCTTCCATTTCCATGCAATTTCCCTTTTCTCTCCCTTTCCCTCCCACCTCATGTCTCTGTTTAAAGTTGATCTTTTCCTCCTGCTCTTCCTCCCTGCTCTGTTCTTAGTTGCTCTCATTATATCAAAGAATACATTTGGCATTTGTTTTTTAGGAATTGGCTAGCTTCACTTAGCATAATCTGCTCTAATGCCATCCATTTCCCTGCAAATTCCATGATTTTGTCATTTTTTAGTGCTGCATAATACTCCATTGTGTATAAATGCCACATTTTTTTATCCATTAATCTATTGAAGGGCATCTGGGTTGGTTCCACAGTCTAGCTATTGTGAATTGTGCTGCTATGAACATCGATGTGGCAGTATCCCTGTAGTATGCTCTTTTAAGGTCTTCAGGGAATAGTCCGAGAAGGGCAATAGCAGGGTCAAATGGTGGTTCCATTCCCAGCTTTCCCAGGAATATCCATACTGCTTTCCAAATTGACCGCACCAATTTGCAGTCCCACCAGCAATGTACAAGAGTACCCTTTTCCCCACATCCTCTCCAGCACTTGTTGTTGTTTGCCTTCATAATGGCTGTTAATCTTACTGGAGTGAGTTGGTATCTTAGGGTGGTTTTGATTTGCATTTCTCTGACTGCTAGAGATGGTGAACATTTTTTCATGTACTTGTTGATTGATTGTATGTTGTCCTCTGAGAAGTGTCTGTTCAGGTCTTTGGCCCATTTGTTGATTGGGTTATTTGTTATCTTATTGTTTAATTTTTTGAGTTCTTTGTATACTCTGGATATTAGGGCTCTATCAGAAGTGTGAGGAGTAAAAATTTGTTCCCAGGATGTAGGCTCCCTATTTACCTCTCTTATTGTTTCTTTTGCTGAGAAAAAACTTTTTAGTTTGAGTAAGTCCCATTTGTTGATTCTAGTTATTAACTCTTGTGCTATGGGTGTCCTATTAAGGAATTTGGAGCCCGACCCCACAATATGTAGATTGGAGCCAACTTTTTCTTCTATCAGGCACAGAGTCACTGATTTGATATCAAGCTCTTTGATCCATTTTGTGTTAACTTTTGTGCATGGCAAGAGAAAGGGATTCAGTTTCATTTTGTTGCATATGGATTTCCAGTTTTCCCAGCACCATTTGTTGAAGATGCTATCCTTCCTCCATTGCATGCTTTTAGCCCCTTTATCAAATATAAGAAAGTTGTAATTTTGTGGATTGGTCTCTGTGTCCTCTATTCTGTACCATTGGTCCACCTGCCTGTTTTGGTGCCAGTACCATGTTGTTCTTGTTACTATTGCTCTGTACTACAGTTTGAAATCTGGTATTGCTATACCGCCTGATTCACACTTCCTGCTTAGAATTGCTTTTGCTATTCTGGGTCTTTTGTTTTTCCATATGAATTTCATGATTGCTTTATCTATTTCTACAAGAAATGCCGTTGGGATTTTGATTGGCATTGCATTAAACCTATAGAGAACTTTGGGTAATATCACCATTTTGATGATGTTAGTTCTGCCTATCCATGAACAGGGTATATTTTTCCATCATCTAAGGTTTTCTATTTCTCTCTTTAGGGTTCTGTAGTTTTCATTGTATAAATCTTTCACCTCTTTTGTTAGGTTGATTCCCAAGTATCTTATTTTTTTTTGAGGATATTGTGAATGGGGTGTTTTTCCTTATTTCCATTTCAGAAATTTTGTCACTGATATACAGAAATGCCTTTGATTTATGTTTGTTGATTTTATATCCTCACACTTTGCTGAATTCATTTATTACCTCTAGTAGTTTCTTTGTAGAACCTTTTGGGTCTGCTAGGTATAGAATCATGTCTACCGCAAATAGTGATAATTTAAGTTCTTCTTTTCCTATTCTTATGCCTTTAATTTCTTTTGTCTATCTAATTGCTCTGGTCAGTGTTTCGAGAACTATATTGAATAGAAGTGGTGATAGAGGGCATCCCTGTCTTGTTCCAGATTTTAGAGGGAGTGCCTTCAATTTTTCTCCATTCAGAATGATGCTAGCCTGAGGCTTAACATATATAGCTTTTAGAATGTTGAAGTAAGTTCCTTTATCCCTAGTTTTTCTGGTGTTTTGAACATAAAGGGATGCTGAACTTTGTTGAATGCTTTTTCTGCATCTATCGAGATGATCATGTGGTTCTTATGGTTAAGTCTATTGATGTGGTGAATAACATTTATTGATTTCTGTATATTGAACCAGCCTTGCATCCTGGGGATGAATTCTACTTGATCATGGTGCACAATTATATTGATATGCTTTTGTATTCCATTCGCCAGGATTTTATTGAGGATATTTGTATCTAAGTTCATTAGAGATATTGGTCTGTAGTTTTCTTTCTTTGAAGTGTCTTTGTCTGGTTTTGGGATCAGGGTGTTGTTGGCCTCATTGAATGAATTTGGAAGATCTACTTCTTTTTCTATTTCTTGAAATAACTTGAAAAGTATTGGTATTAATTCTTCTTTGAAGGTTTTGTAAAACTCTGCTGTATATCCATCTGGTCCAGAGCTTTTCTTAGTTGGTAGTCTTTTGACGGCTTCTTCTATTTCCTCCTTTGTTATAGGTCTGTTTAAATTGTGTGTATCTTCCTGACTCAATCTGGACAAATCATATGACTTAAGAAATTTATCAATATCTTCGATATCTACTATTTTATTGGAATATAGGGTTTCAAAATAATTTCTAATTATCTTCTGTATTTCTGTAGTGTCTGTTGTGATATTGCCTTTTTCATCCCGTATGTTAGTAATTTAAGCTCTCTCTCTTCTTCTCTTCGTTAGCATGGCTAAGGGTCTGTCGATCTTATTTATTTTTTCAAAGAACCAACATTTAGTTTTATCAATTTTTTCAATGTTTTTTTTTTGTTTCAATTTCGTTGATTTCTGCTCTGATTTTAATTATTTCTTGCCTTCTACTACATTTGTTGTTGTTTTGCTCTTCCTTTTCTAGGGTTTTGAGATGAAGTGTGAGTTCATTTATTTGTTGGTTTTTTCTTTTTTTTGAGGAATGAACTCCAGGAAATGAATTTCCCTCTTAAAACTGCTTTCATTGTGTCCCATAGATTCTGATATGTTGTGTCTGTATTTTCATGTATCTCCAAGAATTTTTTGATTTCCTCCTTTATGTCTTCTGTAACCCATTGATCATTCAGTAACATATTGTTCTTTTTCCAGGTGATGCAGGATTTTTCCTTCCTTCTTTTATCATTGATTTCCAGTTTCATTCCATTATGATCAGATAAGATGCATGGTATTATCTCCACACCTTTATATTTACTAAGAGTTGCCCTATGGCATAATATATGGTCTGTCTTTGAGAAGGATCCATGTGCTGCTGAGAAGAACGTGTATCCACTTGATGATGGTTGATATATTCTATATATGTTGGTTAAGTCTAGGTTATTGATTATATTATTGAGTTCTATAGTTTCTTATTCAGCTTTTGTCTGGAGGATCTGTCCAATGGAGAGAGCGGTGTGTTGAACTCACCCATAATTATTGTGTTGTGGTCTATTTGACTCTTGAACTTGAGAAGAGTTTGTTTTAAGAACGTTGCAGCACCATTATTTGGTGCATACATATTGATAATTGTTATGTCTTGTTGGTGGATGATTACTTTTAACAGTATATAGTGGCCTTCTTTATCCCTTTTGATTAACTTAGGTTTGAAGTTGATTTTATTCGATATGAGTATGGCCACTCCTGCTTGCTTCCGAGGACCATGTGAGTGGTATGACTTTTCCCAACCTTTCACCTTCAGCCTGTGTATGTCTTTTCCTATCATATGGGTCTCCTGAAGGCAGCAGATTGTTGGATATTTTTTTTTAATCTAGGTTACTAGCCTATGTCTCTTGATTGGAGAATTTAAGCCATTAACTTTTAAGTTTACTATTGATATATGGTTAGTACTTCCCATCATGCTTGTTTATTTATTTATTTTAATATGGCTAGTTTTTCCTTTTTGGTTATTTTTTTCCTTCCCTTTACTGAGTTTCCTCCCACTGTTAGTTTTGGGTGCTGTTTTTCAGTTCCTCTTCTTGTAGTGTTTTGCTCAAGATGCCTTGCAGTGCTGGTTTTCTGGCTGTGAATTCTTTTAACTTTTGTTTATCATGAAATATTTTGATTTCATTGTCAAATCTGAAGCTTAATTTTGCTGGATGCAGTATTCTTGGTTGGAATCCATTATTTTTCAGCATTTGAAATACGTTGTTCCAGGATCTTCTCGTTTTCAACGTCTGTGATGAAACATCAGCCGTTAACCTAATTGGTTTACCCCTGAATGTAATCTGCCTCCTTTCTCTCATAGCTTTTAATATTCTCTCCTTGTTCTGTATATTGGATATTTTCATAATATCTTGGAGTTGGTATATTATGATTTTGAATTTTTGAGGTCCTGTAGGCTTCCAGGATTTGGCAATCCATTCCATCTTTCATATCTGGGAAGTTTTCTAGGATTATTTCATTCAATAGATTGTTCATTCCTTTGGTTTGAACCTCTATGCCTTCTTCTATCCCAATTATTCTCAAGTTTGTTTTTTTTATGATATCCCATATCTCTTGGATGGATTGCTCATGAGCTTTAAGCATCCTTTCTGTGTTGACTATATTCTTTTCAAGTTGATAAACTTTGTCTTCATTATCTGATGATCTGGATTCTACTTGATCTAGTCTATTTGTAATATTCTCATTTGAATTTTTAATTTGGTTTATGTTTTCCTGCATTTCTAGGAGAACTGTTTGATTTTTTTAAAAATCTCTATTTCCTGGTAGAGCTCATTCTTCGCCATTTGAATTTGCTTATTTAATTCATTTTCAAAATATACTTCATTGTTTGAACTTGCTGTCTAATGTCTTCTCTCAGATTCCTTTCCATCTGAGTTAGGTATGCCTTGAGTTCTTTCTCTGTCCATTTTTCTGATGCCTCTAGGTTCTCCTGTGTATTTAAGTTGTCCTGCATTGTTTGTAATGCTTTTTCCCTTGTTTTTTCATGGTGCTCAAGTTACTTTTCAACTTTGTTTGACTGCTGTGTTTCTGTTTTCTCCTTTAAATTTGTTTTGGTTTTTATAGTTCCACTATCTCTCCTTTGTGTTAGGAGACAATGTTTAGAGATGTTGGATTTAATTGTGATTTAAGGTAAATTCATTAGTTTCATTAAAGGCCTTCAGATTTTGATGGCATATAGAGAATTGAGGTTTGGACTTAGGATTTTATGTTAAGGTCGGGCGATTTGATGGTATGGAGGTTAGCATATGGAGGTTAGTATATGTTAGCTTCTTTGGGTGGTTGCTCAAATGCAGGCAGATATTAACAAGAGAATAGACAGGAGTACTTGGGGGGAGTTAAGGGCTTAGGTGGACTATAGACCTATTCCTAGTATTCATCTATTTGCATTTAGTAAGTTATATGTAATCTGGGTGTTCATGCTTAAGAGGAAAGATGGGGAAAAGGTAAGGATGAAAACCAAGAAATAGAGAGGGAGAGAAGAAAAAAAGAGAAAAGAATAGAAAAGAAAAGAAATGATAAAAAATAATAATATAAAACGCAGTAAAATAAAAATTACAATTAAAAAATTACAATTGAGAAAAAATGATTAACAACAAAAAAATTTAAAATTAAAAAATGAGAAAAGGAAAAAAAAGGCACTGTTAGGCTTCTATTTTCTTCGCTTCCAGTAGGTTGTGCTGTGCCTTCCAGGCCAAGATTTTTGCCCTCTGGCTGTAGGATACAGTCCGTGTGAGGCTGCTCCCTCCTCCCGCCCCTGGTGTCTCTCAAAAACCTGTTAGCTTAGGTTTATTCCTGGCCTCTCATCCTGGCTTCTTCTGCTAGCCAATCCTTCCCCAGTGTGATGCCTCTGGGCAGTTCAAACTATACTCTGGGCCTGCAGTTTGCTGGGTGTGGAGTGTGGCTATTGGGAACTGACACCTTATTGTTTAGATTTATTCAGCTTGCCCCTCCCCCAGAGCTGGCAAGACAGGTTTCCTTTTCGCCATTGATGGGAGGGGGAGTTGGAGGTCAGGTGCCTTTACCTTTCCCTACGTCTCTATTCAGGCTCGTTCTGATAATCCCTCCCCCAGAAAGCCGGGGGGAGATTTTATGTGAATTCCCCGCTGTATGGGTGATGGGCTGAATAACACACACCTGTTCTATTGCTGCAATCTGTCAGAAACCGGCGATGGTGAAGTCAGCTCTCCAAGATGGTGGCCGCTGACTTCCTTGATGGACTGTCCAGTGTGGGGGACGTAACTGGACCGCTTCCTTCCCCGTCTCAAACCCTGAACTCAGCCCGGAGCTCAGTGAGGGCACAGCCGGCAGGACTCCACAGAATCTGCAGCACCATTTCTCTCTGCGTTGCTGGCCGCGTCTCGGTGCCCCACCATCTCTAGCCACGGGGTGGTTTGCGGATCAATCAGCCTGGATCTCTGGGTTTGAGACCCAGTAACTGGTCCTCGGTGATGGAAATCCTTCCTCTAGTTTTCAGTGCACCCCAATTTTGCTGGAAATTCCTAACAAGATAGATTTTGGTTGTTCTAACTTGTTATTCACCTGCGCAGTGACTCGGTACACGGGGGTGATGCACTCTATTTGACACCATCTTGATATCCCAGTGCGCTGGGCTTTCACTTCCTTCTCTGCCCTCTGTCTGACACACCTGAACCTGATGTTCACCAGTCAGAGCTCCTCCAGGGAGTGCCCACCTTGGCCTCTGGCCACTGTCAAGAGAGAGACCTCAAATCCATATTGGAAGGAAATCAGATCAAAAGACAATCGTGTTTATTCTTTTTGTTGCTACTACCAATGGAATTGTTTTCTTTATCTCTTCCAATTGCTCATGGTTATGTTATAGACATCACTGTCTTATTTCTATGGTTCTTTATTGTGCATCTTAGCTGCACTCATTTATTAATTATAGCAGTTTATTGGGAAAACTTCATGATTTTTTTAAACAGATAAGATCATGCTATTGGTAAATTAAGATAATTTTGTCAGTTATTTTGTTAGATGTCTTTTATTTATTTTTATTTAGTTCATTATTCTGGCTGTGACATACAGTTCTTCATTAAATGAAAGTAGTGAAAGTAGGAAATTTTTCTTGTTCTGATATTAGAAGGAAACTTTCAGACATTCATCATTGGTCATTGTCTTTGCTTTGAGATTTACTGTAAGACTCTGACTGTTCAGAGGTAGTATCCTTCTTATTATTCCTGCTATTCAAATTCTTTCCCTGTTTCTATTGTTTCCCTAAGTGGATTCCCATTTTCTTCAATTTCCATTTTAATAGCCTATCATGAAACTATAATGAGTTTTACAGAGTGCCTCTTCTCCACCAGGGGAGAGGATCATCAGTGCTTTTTCTCCCTTATTCCTGCTTGCATGTATTGTGACATGATAGATTATGTTTGTGTATGGGCATTGAAACTCTTGCACTTAGGGATAAGTGCCAGTTATTTATGCTGTGTAACACTTTCCATGTGCTTTTAAACAATGAATTAAGCATACTTCAATGTTTTATGAGTACAATTTAGTTATTTCTATGTTGGGGTTTATTATGACATAGTCATACAAGCATGGAACATAATTTACTCTAATCCAGTCCCCAGTGCCTCCTATTTCCCTCCTTTCCTCCCTCCCTCATTCCCCTTCCTCTCCTCTTCTGATGCTCCTTCTATATATGTATCTTTTAAATTGACCTTCATAGATACCCATAAATGTAGAATTCACTGATATACTCATATATGTAGACAGGACAATTTGATAAATTCATTCCACCATTTTTCTCCTTTCCTATCCTTCTTCCCTTTTCCTCAGCCCCTTTCCTCTATTTCACTGATTTTCCTGCTTTGTTGATGGGATTCCTAAACTTTTTCCTAATTCTGCTCTTCCACGCATGAGGGAAAGCACTCAACCCTTGATTTCTGAGTCTGTCTTCTTCACTTAGCATGATGTTCACTAGTTTCATCCATTTACCTGAAAGGGCCATGATCTCATTCCTCTTTATGGCTGAGTCAAACCCCATTGTGTGTTTGTACTGTATTTTCTTAATCCATCATCTACTGACAGGCTTCTGAGCTAGACCATGACTGGTCAGAGTGAATTGCTCTGCTATAATCATTGATGAGCCTGTTTCACTGTAGTATGCTGATTTTACTTCTTTTGGATCAATACCAAGGAGTATGATTTCAAAAATACTCACCTGGGATATCTTTTGTGTTTAATATTTTTTCCTTTGGCTTGACATAAAGTAATGCTAGTCTCAAAAAATGAGTTAGGATATACTTTCTGTCTTTTATTGTGTAAGAGTTCTGTTAAAGTTCTTTTTATGATACCGGGTATTGAGCCCGGGCACTTTATCTCTGAGCTCCATCCCCAGGTCTTTAATTTTCATTTTATGTTGAAACAAAGTCTTGCTGTTTTGCTGAGCATTGATTTTTCTTTGTGATTTTCAATTTAGTTTGTCTTTATTTGTTTTCAATCTCTATTACTCCATTCTTTCCTAAGTTTGTGTCTAATTTGTTTTGCTTGTTCTATGTCTTCAATGTATAAAGTTAATTGCTGTGAAGTCTTTCTTTTTTGAATCTGAGTATATTCAAATACAAATCTCCTTTTCCCACAGGTCTCCTGGCATCCTTTCATTTTTTGTGTGTTGTGCTTTTATTTTCATTTTTATACAGAAATTTGCTGATGGTGATGGCAATTTCTTCTTTAACTGCCTGTTTTCTCATGAGACAATGTTAATTTACACACATTTGTGTATTTATCATTTTTCTTCTGTCTTTGCTATGTAGTTGCAATGCGTATTTCAAGTTTATCCCTTTCCTATCACTGGGTGGAGTGCTATAGAGAGGTCTGTTAGGTCCAGGTGGTATGTGGTGCTGTTTTAGTTTTCTATATTCCTATCTGTTTCCTGTTGTAGCTTCTAGTTAAATTCAGTTGGGTTTTGAAGTATATAAATATGAGTTCAGAGCTGTCTCTCCCTTTTCTTTCTGCCATTTTTCTAAAATTATTATGAAGCTCTGATGCGTGGTGAATATGTGCTCATGATTGTTAATCCCACATGTGCATGACCTTTTATCATTATGTAACGGCCATTGTATTTTTAAGTTTTTGACTTTGAATTAATTTGCATTCTGATATTTTTATAGCACCCTGGTATCTTTCAGTTGCTTTTTAAATGGAATGCATTTCTTTATCTTTCTTATTTTGGCCTTTGTGTTTACTGAAATCTGAGTTGCTACTCTAAGAGACAGTAAAAGGTTGTATGATTTTGAAAATCCAATTTGCTCACCAACTGCAGTAACACTCACCTGTAATTCTAGCTGTTTGATAGAGACAGGAGGATCTCAAGATCAAAATTAGCTTCAGCAAAAGTGAGGCACTAAGCAACTCGTTGAGACCCTGTCTCTAATAGGGCTGGAAATGTGGCTCAGTGGTTAAGTGACCCTGTGTTCAATCTTCAGGACCAAAAAAATTTAAAAATTCAATTTACTGATGTGTGTACTTTGATTGGAAAACCTAATCCAATTACATTTAATGATGTTAATGACAGAGGACTTCTTCTTGTCACTTGCTGTTTTCTATGTGTCTTTGAGCTCTTTCATTTTTATTTATTTCTTTATTGATGTCCTTTGAGTTTGATTATTATTTGTAGTGACATATTTTGATTCACTTCTCCTTTTTATTAAGTAATATAAATACATGTTGTGTGTGAGTGTGTGAGTGTCTGGTTAGCTTGGGAATGATATCTATCAACCTAAGTTTATCTTGCTTCATAACACTCTGTTTTAAAAAGTCACAAACTTAATTTTGATCATGCACAAAATTTCTACTTTCTTAGATTTCACCTTACTGCATTAACAATGTCACAAATTATATATTAATATGTTATCTCCCAAATAACAAACCTAAAATCATTTGGTTCTAAACTGTAAGAAAAGTTAAATGTGGAGAAATCAACTGAAATAACAATATTAATAGCTTTTATATTTTCCTTTATCAGAGAACTTTATTTTTATATGACTACATATCACTGTCTATTGTCATTTTTATTTTAATTTAACCATTTCTTGTGGGACATGTATAGTGCTAATTAACTTACTTACTTTTTATTGTTTCTGGAATATCATTATTTCTCTCTTATTTTTTTTTCTCTTTTTTTTCTCTCTTATTTTAAAGAGTAGTTTTGCCATATATAAAATTCTCAGCTGTTAGTTTCTCTTTCCCAATGCTAAATATATCAAACCACTGTTCTCTAGCATGCAAAGTTTCTACTGAGAGACTGAGCAGTAATATTCTAGAGGATTAGTTTCATATGATGAGTTGCTTTTCTCTTGTGCCTTTTAATATTTTTTTTGCCTTTTCTTTAGACACTTTGATAATAATGACGCTTGGTCTTCATCTCTTTGGATTTATTTTACTTGGAGTACATTGAGCATCTTGGATTTGCAGATATATTTACATATATATTTATTTAAGTATGTATAGTTTTTGTATGTTTTTACAGAAGGTCTCAAATCTTTCTACAATCTGATATCATCTTGTAAGTTTCTAAGAATATTTACTTTTTTCATTTTCTTTTTGTTAGACTTAATAATTTCAAATTAACTGTCTTCCAGTTTCTTGATTCTTCTTTTGGTGAGTTTGAGTTTGATATTGAACATTTAAGTACATTTTCAATTCATTTCTGACTTGTGGCTTCAGAATTTTTCCATTTCCTTTACTTTACAATCTCTATATAATTGTTGGTACTTTCACTTTTTCCAGGTATAATTTTTCTCTTTTGCTTTCTTAGTATTTTCCTTTAGCTTTTTGAATGTATTTAAAGCAATGGATATTAAATCATTGTCTAGTAAATCTGGAGTTGGTGTCTTTAGTATTTGTAGATTTGCATTGTTCCTTTAACTAGACACATTTCCCTGTTTCTTTGTGTGTCATATGATCTTTTATTGACAAGGGGGCTTTTTATAAGACATCAACTATATTCTGCCATTTAAGGCTGATTCTGTGTGTGCTAGAAACATCATTGATCTGAAGGCTCACTGAGAGGCATCTTTACTCAGCTTGTGTCTTCCCTTCCCTGTGCATGTGTCTCCCCACAATCCTCCCAAGGTCATGGATGCTTTTATATGTATTCACTTTCCTGTGATTCTTATCTATTCTTTTTCATAGTGACTGAATGCTCTTTTATGTTCCTTGGCCTAAAATATCTTGCCCCCACATACCTGCAGGTCTCTCTCCTTTGATCTTTCATTCCCATGGTGCCTGCCACAGAAATTGGCAATTTCCAACTTTGGGAAACAATTTTGCTGCTATTGCTCTTTAAAATCTGAGTCAAGTGATACGGAAATAGCTCCTATGATGTCCTACAGATAGGACAGACTGCATCAAATTCTGTCCCTTTCCCTCCATCCCAAGGGAGGAAATTGAGAATAGGACTACTTTCTCTTGTATGTTATGATGTATAAATGTGATAAAGATTTAAAAGGAAAAAAAAAGAATATGAAAAGACTTTACAAATTTCCCTACTAACTGGATGTGAGTTTTTGTTGATTGGACATCCAGAGGGTTCATATGGGTCATTGAAGAATGTCTATAGTTCTCAAAAGGCTAGCCAATCTATAGATTTTCAATATTTTCATGGGGATTGATGGTTTGTTACTGCCTAACCCACGATCTTGCTGACTTCCTATAATTTTGGCTAAAGGAGGGTTTTCCTGGTGTTTGTATTCCATAAGAGAATGTCTAATTTTGTGTAATGTCTAAAGAAAGAAGAATATTTGACCATTTTGATGGCTGGGAAGTGCAAACATCATGGTACCACCATTGAATATAGTAAAACAATGGAGAATCAAAAAGAGAACTGGCCATGTGAAGAAGGGGCACTGTGTGAGCCAGGAGGCATGAGGACAGGGAGGAAGTCATTGGTCACACTTTACAACAACTTGGTCTGACAGGAACGGATCTAGTCCTATCAGAGCCACACTAGTCTCTCAGATGGTGCTGCTCCCATGTGGAATCATTCAAGGCCTCACCACCTCAGGACTGTTCTTGTTTCATATTTTTTATTGGTGCATTATAGTGGTAAATAATGAAACTCATTGTTCATATTCATACATGTGCACATAAAACAATATAATATGCCCCCATCACTCCCCACTTTTCCACTTTCCCCTCTCCTCCTCTCTCCACTGGACACTTTCCTATACTCTACTGTCTCCCTGTGATTTTTCTGAGGTGCACCCCACACACATTTTTGTCCTTTGTAGCTTTCACATCTGAGATCATATATATGACTCTGGACTTTATGCGTTTGGCTTATTTTTCTCCATCTATTTTCTCAAGCTCCATTTATTTTTCTGCAAATGACATAATTTCATGCTTCTTTATGACTGAATAAAAATGTGTATTACCACATATTCTGTATCCATTCATCCAAGGACAGACATCTGCATTGTTTGAATAGTTTGGCTATTATGAATTGTGCTACTAAGAACATGGGTATGCATCTATCAGTACAGTATGCTGACTTTAATGCTTTAGGGTAAACACCAACCATACTGTTAAACTGGGGACCTTCCTCTAGCACATAAAACCTTAAAGGAAATACTCAAAAGACATTCAAAACAGAGCATTATTTGTGTTTAATTATAATAGGGAAATGAATGAAAAGTAACAGCAATGTAGATGGTATTTGATAAGCACAAGACAAACCCAGCATCTTTCATTTTTTAAAAAAAATTAATTCCACATAAGAGTTTTACGTGTGCATTGTTGAATATAAAGAATGGTCATTGTGGTGTGTAGCTAGTAAAGCAAGTGAATATGAAGATGTTAACCTGAGATAAACCCACATGGAGATTGTAGTCTGAGCTTTGATTCTGCTCACTGTTGTTCCCACAACTTCCTGCAACACACCTTCTGGATGCAATATCTAAATGTCTTTTTTTTCTGGAATTCATACATATATGTTCAAAGGAGCTGGAAGTTCAATTGAGATTGTACCCCTCTCAGTCTTTGCCCTTAGTAATTCCTGTGATCTCATCCTCAGGATGAAGAGAGATTACTGTTCCAGTCCTGGGAAACTGGGCATGTGGAAGACAGGCACTGTCTTAGAATCCTAGGTACACATTGTATTGGACTCTATATTCAGCCACCTCTTCTTTTTGCAGATTAATCTCCAATTTGCTGGTGTGTGTGTGTGTGTGTGTGTGTGTGTGTGTGTGTGTGTAGTCATTTATCTGTATATGAGTCATTGTGGATCCCCCACTTTATTTAGAAGTTTGGTAGAATATTCTACTGATGCTCGTAAGTGAGTTTCTTCCCTGTATACTTTTATATATTGGATGTCATCTGGTCTCATTGGGATATCAGGATTCTATAGTCACATTTAATGTGTGAAGAAAGCTTTCCAATGTACTGTCATGTGCAAAAACACATCTAGTGCCTGTAATTTTTGAAGGAAAATCATTTGATGAAGCTCTATCACCACTGGACTGGAGCCATGGACTTAGGAGATGGGATACTTCTGGCTGTCAGTCATTATCTTCAGTTGCTTTTTCTCCTGTTTTCATCTGTTGTTGCACCAGATGGATTTTTTCCAGTAAAAATATAGTTTACTTTTTAAAAATCTTAGCCTGAACAATTTTGTAGTTTTGTTCTATGAACTTTTATCTCTACTCTTTGGTTACACCTGATATTTTTTTCCACTTAATTTCCATTAGTCCTTTAATTTTCATGTATTTTTGCAAAGGTAATATTTAATATAATTGCACATTCTTTAAGGGTATAAAATGCTGTCATTTTAAATATTTGATTTTTCCAAATTTATTTCACTGTTTGAAAATATAAACATAAGTGTCAAATGGAATATATAGTTAATGATTGGGCCATATGTGAAAATAGAGCCCTGATCACTGGTGCACAGGAAGCCAGCCTGCTGAAGACCAGTCCTGTAGAGAGACACCACCACTATAGGGGCGTGGGCACCCAGCACAGGGCCTCACCTTCCCCTGCTCCCTGGGACCATGCTTTCTCACAGGAGTGCTCCAGGAGCTCCTATTTTTCTTTAGTTTTTATTTTCTGCTCAGGGAGATTATGTGGGAAGACATTAGTTAAAACCACACAGAGCACCCAGAGAAGAATCTGCATAAATCTTTTCAGTGCAACGGTGGCTTCAGCTGCAGTGTCTGCACAGCAGTAGGTCCCCAGTCAATGACAGTTGAGGGGTGACTAACATCATTTGCTGAGGGCCCCTTCCCGGCACTTGAATTATTGATATAAGATTTATAGAGACACTGGGCTTGCTTGTTTCTAAACACTGGGGCATGAGCTTGTCACTTGGACCTCTGGGTAAAATGAGAGGCCAAGAGTAAATGGTGACCCCTATAAAATCAAGCAACCTGCGCAGTCTCAAGCCACTGTTTAGAAACTTGCTTAGTGGAGATTTAGACACCAAGAAAGTCTAGGCCAATGCCAAGCTTGCACCCCCTTCTGTTCATCATCAGGGTGTACACTTTCCTCTGGGGAGGTGCAGCTCCTCATGCTTGTCAGTGGGTTACAAGGGCCTTGGTTGATGCAGGTTTGAGAATATTCAAGGATAGGACTTCTGCTTTTCTTCAAATTTTCTGGGTAAACAAATTCTGAATCCTTTGAATTCAGGATACACATGCTCATCGTCATTTATATGATCAACATATTTGCTGCAATCTTTACATCCTAGGCATTGTGTAGGTAGGGAAATTATAACATGCATTAATATTAAAAAATGATTTCCAAAAAGTAAAATAAAATTTCAGTCACTTAAAAGAGAAATTTGCAATATGGGAAAAAATGTCAACATAAAAATTTTTAAAAATCAAGATTTTGTTATTGTACCTATAGGTTCATGAGTGGACTTCACATGAACATTATAGTCTACATCAAAATCAGTATTTAGCTGCAAGGAAATTTAAAGTTTCACAATGGTGTCATGGAATGGATTGCTTGAGAAGGAATTAGTATTATGTGCAATGTATTATAAATGCAATTTATTATAGGTTATTTGGCAGAGATTTTTCAGATATTTAGAAACAGGAGATAGGAAGAGATGTCTTGGACCATGCAGCATGAGGCCAGTTCTGGCCAGGATGGGCCACACTAGTGGTGCCAATGGGTGCCCACCTGCAGCTGACACTGTGTAGGAAATGGTTAGTAAGGAGGAAGCATATTTTCCTCAACTTTAGTGGGGAGCAGGCTGGAGCTCAACTTTAGTTCTTTCTTCATATTATTTAAAAGATATGAAGTCTACATTGATCAAAAGCTTATTTTGTATGTAACTCACAGTTTTTTTTCCTTGTAAAATATTGAAGATAAAAAGTATATGCTTTATATTCAATTTATCATCCTAAACTTAAACAACTCAAACAAGATGCTATAGTTACGATCCACATGTTCTGTGTAATTAAACTAGGGTAACACATGGAAGCTTTTTTTAAAAAAAAATTTTTAGTTGGACACAATATCTTTATTTATTTATTTTTATGTGGTGCTGATGATCAAACCCAGGGCCTCGCATGTGCTAGGCAAGCACTCTGCGTCTGAGCCACAACTCCAGCCCCCACATGGAAGCTTAAAGTGTAATGCTGTGTCTTGAATAAGCATAATGGAAACATGATGTAATGTAATATATATTAATTTCTGTTTAATACCTTAAATTACTTAGTTTCTCTTATTTGCTATAAAATGCATCATCATTTGATAAATTTTATTCATACACCGTGTGTCTTTGTAGGGATTTTCACAACCGTGCATACTTATTGTTGGCTTCCAAAATGCAATAAATGTATGTCTCATAGTAATGATAGGATTTCCATGGGATTTTCTAAACTATGAAATTGAAAGCCTAAACTATGATTATGTACGTCTCATCTGGAAAACCTGCTAGGGTTAAAGGGTTTTCAGACTCTATAGATCACTAGCTCACCCCTATGCACAACACTGGTAAGATGTGCTGAGTGAGTAACCTGAGGTCCGTGCTGCCCGTTGGTGAGTGACCAGGTGCCCAGGGACACGGTGCATGGAGACAGGAAGGGGCCAGACCTACAAACCCTGGGACCGAGGCTGCAGTGAATCAGAACTGACCTGAGCACCGAGGCTTAGAGCAACCTGTGGCATCTCCAGAGAGACAAAGTGAGGAGGCAGCAGGAGGGAAAGAAAACAGACCCTTGGGTCCTCATTGGCTTCCATGTGACACCGAGTGAGCAAAGCATCGAGTGCTGAAGACGGACACAGAGAGATACTAGGGTGTGTTAACACACACTGTGTTCAGCAGCATTGAATATGATTCACGATGAGCATGAGCAGCTGTACATATGATAATGAACCAACATCTGAGGTGCAATGTGAAGCCTGAAATGAGTCCAGTAATGGCCAAACCGCGCCTGCACTGACCTACTACAGATCTAAAGACGATGAAGTTCTCCATCTATGTTTAACTTTCTTTCTGCACCAAGCATATGAGTGACTGATAATAGTGGTTAAAAGTGGCCTACAGCACCACCCAAAGTCAAAGTAAACAATATTCTGCTATTTTGTGTAGTTGAATTAAATTTACTTTGGTTGATACATTAAAAGGACATTGTACATATTCTGAGGCACCATGTGATGTGTGCATTCCTTAACATTGCATAATGTTTAATCAGGATGGACACATCTATTCCTCAAACATTTGCCATTTGTTTATAATGAAAACTTCCAAAATCCTTCTTCCAGGTTTTAGAAATAGACCCTCCAGCGCTGTCATCGATAGTGGCTGCAGAGTAGCAGGGCAGATCTTTGCTCCTGTGTAACTGCACCCACTGACCACCCTGGGCCACCCTCCTTCCTCCCACCCCACTCTCCATCCTCTGCTGACCACCCTGCAGCTCTGCACTCAGTGAAGCAGCTGTCTTTGTTCCAAGTGTGAGGGCGCTGGGCAGCGCTCGCTTGTCTGGGTCTGGCTACTTCACCAAGCACAGTGACCTCCAGCTTCACCTATGCTGCCACAGACTGCAGATTCTTGTCTTTCTGAGGCTCAGTTTTATTCTGTATATAAATGTACCAGCACTGTCATCCACTCATCATACATTTGGTGACACTGAGGACTGAACTTGAGTGCACTCTCCACTGAGCTGTGCAACAGGCCCCCAACCTTTGCATTTTTAATTGTGACTCAAGGTCTTACTAGGTTTCCCAGGCTGGCCTTGTATCTTCTATCCTCATTCCTCAACTTTCCTGGATGTTGGAATTGGAGGCCGCACCTCCTTGGCCTGCCCATTTCTCAAGTGTTTGGTGGACACTCTGGCATCCATTTCTAGGATGCCCTGAATGGAGCTGCAGGACAGTGGTCCTGCTGACCTCCTTCTGCACCCTCATGTCATTTCCTTTGCGTAGGTACTCAGCAGCAAGTCTGCTACAACATATGGTAGTTTTATGTAAAAATAGAATGTTGATAAGATAATAAAAGCAAAAAGATAACATGATATCTTAAGATAATAAAAGGTAAAACAAGGCATGCTTCAATCTTCCCTTCTTCTCCAATGAACACTTATGAAGATGTTTCCTTAAAGAATTTTGTTGCCGCACATCGTTATTTATCTTAAGTCATCAGACAGAAAATGAAGAAGTTCAGTTATAATCTCTCTCTCTCTCTCTCTTTCTCTCCCTCTCTTTCTGTCTCTCCCCATACACCCCCCTTCTCCCCCTCCCATCTCTCTCTTGGCAGGTAGGAGCTGGGAGTAACTCAGCTTGATTTGAAGCATATTTTCCCTGCAGGTAAATGGAAAGATATGAACGTTCAGTGATGAAAGAGAGATATTAATGAGCACATATTTAACAATGTCACTTGGTAGTTCCAAGCAGTGGTTAATGGAATAAAATAAATATATTTTCAAAGTGTTAAGAAAAGTGAATTGTTTTAATATAGCCATTACATTTGCACAAAAATTTTTAAAGAAATTCTTCTAATTTACCACAACACAAAATTGTGTACTGTTGTGACCAGGGGGCATTGCCAGTGCACATGCCCCTATAGTGGTGGGAAAGCTGCCTGTGTGTGAAGAACACGACTACAGGTCACACCTGCCTCCTGCTCAATTGGTATTTAACATATGCTCTTTAGCTGGAGGGATACTTTATTTACTAGGTGTTGTTTTGCATCTTAAGGTATAAGAAATGACTCAGGAAACAATTGCTACAAAGGCAAAGATACAACACAACAGCATCAAGAGTGTCCTACCATGTGAGGGAGGTCCAGACCTCCTGCCCATTTACCAGAAGACTCTGAGGTCACCCAGGGCACGTTTCCTCTTTGGCTTTCAATCAGTGACACCAGAGAGTCCACAGCCTTAGTTGAGTAAGACATTTAAACAACTAACTTGAAAATATCTGAACCCAAGATATATGATTTCATCCAAGAAGCGGAAGACAAGACAGCATGATGGGAAGAGGGGCAGACCCCCAGTACCCCCCTGGCAGTTCTCCTGGACTGCAGTGTGCCAGACCAGGCCCCCCTTCAGTGATAACCCGTCAGTGTCTTTCACTCCAGTTGGATCACGATCAGCACCAAGGTTGCAGGAACCCTGAGACAAGAACAGGCCAGCTTAGAGCAGCCCGGGACATGCACAAACATGGAGAGGGATCTGCTCTATCCGTGGAGGAACAGGAGGATGTGCTGCTTTGTCAGGAGCTTCCCGGTGACCAGCTTCTCCAATCCTGCCTTCATGGCCTTGTTCCTCAGGCTGTAGATGACGGGGTTGAGGGATGGGGGCAGCACAACAGAGACCACAGAGAGCACCAGGTGAGTGGAGGAGGAGGACCCTAGGAGAGGCTTCAGGTAAGCAGTGAAGGCAGTGGAGAGGAGAAGCACTACCACTGCCAGGTGGGGGAGGCAGGTGGAGTAGGCTTTGGCCCTCCCTGCTGTGGACGGGATCCGCCTGACGGTGGAGAAGATGAAGACGTAGGAGACGACGATGCAGGCAAAGCAGCCAGTGTCCAGGATGGCACTTATGAAGATGAGCACGACTTCAGCAGTCACGTTCTGGGAGCAAGAAATAGCCAACAGCTGCGGAATGTCACAGAAGAACTGCTGAATTTGATGGTTTCCACAGTAAGAAAAGGAAAAGGTGCTACAGTGTGCATGGCACATACAAAGCCACTGCTGAGCCAGGACAGAGTGACCATCTGCACACAGGTGTCCCTTCTCATGATGGCTTCATAGTGCAGGGGATGGCGGATGGCAGCATAGCGGTCCATGGACATCACTGTGAGGAGACTCAGCTCTGCAACTGCAGAGAAAGGAACCAGGAAGACCTGGGCCACACAGCCGAGAAAAGAGATGGAGTAGCAGTGGGTGACAGAGTTGGTGACAGCTTGGGGCACCACAGCAGAAATGAGGCAGATATTCCTCAGGAAGAAGTACATGGGCAAATGGAGGCCCGGGTCCAGGGAGGTGATGGTGATGGTGAGGCCATTCCCCACCAGGGCAGCCAGGTAGGCTGCAGCGAGAGCCCCAGCTTGTAGGAGCTGAAGGCTGCATGGGGCAGGGAAACCCAGGAGAAGGAAGCCCGTGAGCCCTGACGTTCTGTTCATTCTTGATGAAATGTTCTGCAATAAAAAGGGCAAGTTGGATGGAAAGATCAGGCTTAATATTTGTTCCTATTTAATGTGTGTGTGTGTGTGTGTGTGTGTGTGTGTGTGTGTGAGAGAGAGAGAGAGAGAGAGAGAGAGAGAGAGAGAGAGAGAGATTTTGGCAGGAAAGGGGATTCAATGTTGGCTGTAACAATAAAGTTTTTCTATAAAATTCCAGTTGATTGATCACATTTTCCATGGTGTCTTATCATGTTTTCTGAGTTTTTTTTCACAAAGTCTGAATGTCCTAATAGAATGCAGCAGCACACAGACACTTTCACAGGAGAAGGGCCAAGCAGCCCGGGCCTCCAGAGAATGGTCCTGCTGAAGTGTGAGGAGTGAAGTCAAGGATGTGCACTGTCCACTACTCACGTGCACACTTATTTCCCAGTCAATGGACTTTGATTCCGAATATTCTTCCACTGTGTCAGTTTCTGTAACAATGTGTGTGTTTCTGTCTTCTCTGTGTGAATGTGCTTTCCTCCTCCTTTAACTTTTCTGAGTCCATTTGGTCACTTTGGTGACTGATTAAACGTCTTAACCCAGATCCTGCCCTTGGCTTTTGTTTCCTCACCTTTCTTCTCATGTTTCATGTTCTTTTATTTTCCTGATTTTTGTTTCTTTCTTTTTTTCTTTGGAGGGACAGCTGTAGCCTGCATTTTGAGACTTATATTTCTACAAAAATACAAAGGCGATAGAGGCAGAAATTCCTGCCAGGCTTTAATTTAAATGCTGATTCACAGCATCCTAATCTGTCACAAAACCAACAATAATAACTGTTCATGAATGATACTGTATCACTTAAGGTCACTGTTACTTGGTTCTTTTTAGTGGTCACATATTGGCAATTTAAACAAATATTATTAACCTCACCATTATTTTCTATCATGTCTTACTCTCTTCCTCATAAGTGAATTAAACTTTCCCTTATATTTTCAATAATCTATTCATTGATTACAGTGTTGTCAGTATCCTGTTTTGCATGATGAGATTGTTGATATTTGCTTTGAATATTGCTATATCCTTAAGCCAAAATTCTACAATAAATTGGAGTCTTTGAAATAAATCCTGAGTTCATGTTTCAGAAATTAGCATAGAAAATATTGTTTTATGCCCTGTCATCTGTATTAAGAAGACTAGGTTTAGAGATCTTAAAATTGACGTCTAATCACCCCAAAAAAACATTTCTTATTAGGACATTTGGATAAGAATTTTCTCGAGACCTATGAAAGTCTTATGAAAATTACAGTCAGCCATAGTCTAAGGGAAAATCGGAACTCTCTGAAGACCTTGTCCTACAGGACGTGGGAGCAGTCCAAAGCTCTTGCAGGCTCTGGGGAACTTGGTGGTGGTGCAGAAGCTGTGGCTTCCCTCACTTCTGGGGGTGCGGAGCCCTGAGCTGCCTGCTGCCTGCGCTGTCAACAGGGCTGTGGAGAGGAGTGAGCACCAGGAGGAGGGTGGGGGTTATGTCTTGCCCTGACCCGAAGGTTGAGTTTGGCATGGGTCCAGAGGGAGATGCTGCCTCTACTGTGACTGTCACCCTGTTCCCCCCAGTGGCTGTCCCTGATGTGGCCACAGTGCCTCTCCCCTGAGCAGCTTCCCACCCTGGAGTAGGGTCCAGAGAGGCCAGTGAGGCTCCGGGACTCCATCAGTCACTGAGGTTCCTGTGGGAGAGACCAGGGGCGAGGCTTCCCCAGGGCTGCTGTGAAGTTCAGGTCCACCTTCACCAGGCTGTCTGTGGCCACGGCCTTGTTTTCTCTGCAAATCCAGAGAGACTAGCCCAGCCTTCTTTATTGGAATCACTACCCTGTTTCCATGGCAGTAGTGACATATTTTTTCAAAACCAATTCCCTTTTCATGAGTAGGTTCATTTCTGGCTCTCGGTTCTGATCCACTGTCCAAATGACCCAGATTTTCTAAGTCCTGTGCTATTTTAGTTGTGTACAGCTCTGTGGTAGGGTTAGAAATAAGGTCTTACGCTTTCCCTGCTTTTGTAGTTTTTGCTCATTATTTCCTTTCTCTCTCTGTGTGTGTGTGTGTGTGTGTGTGTGTTTGCACATGATTTTTAAAATGGTTTATTCTCTGTGAAAAAGGAGAGTTTATACAGTGATTTCATTAAATCCACAGACCTTTGGTTGTGTATATATTATAATGTACTCATTCTTCCAATGAAAATTTTTAATTCTCAGTAACTTCTTTAACCTCCTGGTTGAATTTATCACTACATATTGCTTTGTACCCATTATAAATGGGTTATTTATCTTCATTTTTATGATAGTTTGCTGTTTGGTTACAGCATACTTCAACTTTTTGAATGCTTATTTTGTATTTGTCAACTTTATTGAAAGTGCTATATCAATTTAGCAATTTGTGTGTGTGTGTGTGTGTGCGTGTGTGTGAATTCTATATATTACCTGTGTCCTCAGCAAACTATGATAATTTTTATTCTCTATGTCCTATGTGGATGCATGTTCTTGCTTTATCTCACCTGCTTGTTCTGCAGTCTTTCAATACCTTGCTGGGTAGAAGTTTCAGGAAGGTGCCTTCATGTCTCTTTTGAAACTTCCCAAAGATTCCTCCCCTTTGCACACTGCTGGTCTGAGCAGAGGTTGTGGTTCTTCTGTCCTAGCCTGGGGCAAGTGCATGAGCCTGTGGTTCCTTTCCTCACTCCAGGACTCCTCCTCTGCCCCTCAGCATGCATTCCTTCATGCTGCTTTCCTGTAGGGCTTTGTGTCCTGCAAAAGGGCGTGAGCTCTCCCCTTCAGTGCTGATTGCATTAATTTAGATTTTCTTTCTTTCTACTTGTTAATCAACCTATAGATGTGTTGGTTTGTTTCTTTTTCAAAAACATACTTATTTTTATTAATATTTTGTATTTCTGTTATTTCTGCTTTGATATCTTTTTCTTTCTCTTCTTTTTCTCTCTCAAACCCTCTAGTCCTCCCCTTCTTTATTTCCCCTGCTAACTTTGGAATGAGTTAGTCTATTGGTTTCCTAGTTACTTGAGATACTTTTTTTTACAATTTTTATACTTTCATTTTTTTCCTTGTAAATTGTCTTCTTAGTTTGCTTTGGAGGTACCCCCATATTTTGGCATGATGCTTTTCCGTTTTTATCCATCTCACAGTATTTAGACTTGGCTTTTACTGTTTTATCAACCTACTAGGTGTTCAGAAGTGTATTTTAAAATTTCTCTGTATTTTCATTTGTGATTTTCCAAATTCCTTCCTGTCCTCAGTTTCTGCTCTCATGCCACTGTGGTTCAAAGGAAACCACATATTATTGTAATCTTCCTGAACTTGTTCCTGTGCCATGCCCTAACATGCAATCTGCCTTCCAGAATGTTCTGTCTGTGCTTGAGGAGAAGGTGTGCTCTGTTGCTCTGCCATGGCACGACCTCTACATGTTTGCTAGGCCCATTTGGCCTGAAGTGTTTTTCCAATCTAGTATTTTTCTGTTGGTTTGCTGGCAGTGCGACCTGTGCATATTTGAAATTGAGGTGCTCAGGGCTGGGGATGTGGCTCAAGCGGTAGTGCGCTCGCCTGGCATGCGCGGGGCGCTGGGTTCGATCCTCAGTACCACATAAAAAAAAAAATAAAATAAAATGTTGTGTCCGCCAAAAACTGAAAAAATAAATATTTAAAAAAAAAAAAATTAAAAAAAATAGGGAGAGAGAAGATGGCGGCGGGAAGTGAGTAAGCCGCTCTGAGCCCCGCGCCGCGGCGTCTGAAAAGATGAGGTAAAGATCATTAAAGGAGATCTGTCGACAAAAACCCAGCACCGTGTCATGATAGGGGCCTAGGTGGTGTGAATCAGCCACTAATCCAGCCAAGGTGAAGGGAGTACAGCAGGACTTCAGCGCGAGCAGTAAGGCTGCAGCCCGAGCCGCCCGGCTCCATCAACCCCATCCCCTTCTCCCTCCCCTTCTCCTCTCCGCCTTTCCACCTTGCTTCTTTCTCCCCAGCCGTCTCTCCTCCCAAGCTCAGTCTCTAAATTTAGATCTCAACTTCTTTCCCCCACCCCGCCCGCTCTCCTGCGTGTCCGGTACCGGACCGCGTGGCCTGAGGCGCCGCCTCCCCTCCCCCAACCCGCACCCCCTCCCCGGGGGTCCCGAAGGCCGCCGCCGCTGCCGCCGCCGCTGCCGCCGCCTCCCACAGAGCACCACAGAGCAGACGCTTCACCGCGCGATTGAGCTGCCGAATTATATGAAACAGCTGATAAGATGAGCGACAATTTAAAATCCAAGTGATCCGAGAACACGCACTGAGCTCTGGCCCGCTGAATTCAAACTCCCGGTCACCTGCTTCCCGCAGACAAACAGCTATGACTCGGCATTAATTCATCCTGCTGAAACAACGGGTCAGCCCTTCTCATCCTACGAAGGTAAATGCCTACCGAGCCTTCATAAGTAGTGGCCACAGGTTTGAAACGGGGCTTGGGAGAGAAGGACCCACCCGTAGAATTAGTCTCCCGGCAAAGGGAAAACGTGTCATCAGACTGCTGCGGAGATAACTTTGTTGAAACAGGTGTGTGATCCCATAGCCTTGCCTCTCCACACATCGGGAAAACTCTAAGAGCCCCTCCCAGCTCTCCCCTAAGGGCACCTCCCAGCTCTCTTGTGAGTGCTTCAGCCAGCCCGAGGGAATCAGAGGTGGTGCGGGTCTCACAAGCGGAAATACCGCTCCCACCTGGGCTGATTGCTGAGGCCTCTTGCACCACCTACGGGAAGTGGATACCAGAGGGCAAGTAAAAGCCGCTGAGGATTCTCAGCCCCAAACTCTACAAGCTTAGGGTCTGAGGGAATGGCAAACTGGAAGAGTGTGCCCAGTCGTTCATGAAAACAGGGCTCCCGGGAGCAGCAGACTTGGCGTGTAGCCAGTATTGTGGTGAGAGGGGCCTGGCTAGAGAAAAAGTGGGAAGTGACTAGACACAAGAGGAGGCCCTAGACACTCAGGATTGGAGACTCGCCCAGTCTGGGAGGAGCTGCTGCACAGTGATTGGTTCCCGCGTATTGACAGGAGAAACTTGACCTGGTGGGCACAGCGCCATCTACTGGAAGAGAAGTTAATCAAACTCTAAGACTGCAGTTATTAGGTTTTTTTTTCTTTTTCTTTTCTCCTTTTTTTTTTTTTTTTGATTTAGGTTTTTCTTTCATTTTCATTTTTTTCTTTCTTGTTGTTTTATTAATTTTTTTTTTACAAAATAGTTTTTAAATTTTTTTTCTACTAATTTTAACTTAAATTTTTTTAATTATTATTATTATTTTTTTTAAATCTTTTTCTTTTTTAGTTCCTATTCTTTTTCTTCTTTAGTCTTCTCATTTTTCTTATCCCCCCTTTTTTCTTGAATTCTACCTGCCTACTCTCATTCTCTTTAGAGACTTCTTCCCTTCCATTCAAATACCTTTCCTCCCAAGCATCAAACTAATTTATAGGAGTAAACAGTAACTCAGCAGTCAAACAGAACAAGAAACAACATGAGCAGCTTCAAAAAACAAGGAAGAAAAGGAGTACAAACAACGCAGGACAGCCTAAATATTCAGGAGGACCTAGAGTCATCAGAAAAATGGTCATATAAAGAACTCAAGGAACACCTAAGACAGATGGAATGGAACCTTAAAGAGGATACAAGACAGCAAATTCAAGCAGCGAAAGAACACATTGAGAATGCATTTCACAAACAGATAAAAGAAGAAGTTAAGCATCTTTATCAGGAGATAGAGTCTATAAAAAATAATCAAACAATAATTATAGAAATGAAGGAAACGATAAACCAAATTAAAAACTCAATTGAGAGTATCACTAACAGAGTGGAGCAAGTAGAAACCAGAACATCAGATAATGAAGACAAAATACACCATCTTGAAAAGAGTCTAGCCAACTCAGAAAGGCTGGTAAAAAATCACGAGAAAAACATCCAAGAATTATGGGATAACATTAAGAAACCGAACTTGCGAGTCATCGGGATAGAAGAAGGTACAGAGATTCAAACCAAGGGAATGAGAAACTTACTGAAGGAAATAATTACAGAAAACTTTCCAGAAATAAAAAAGGAAACAGATATACAAATTGAAGATGCATACAGGACACCGAGCACACAAAATCACAGTAGACCAACGCCAAGACACATTGTTATGAAGATATCCAATATACAGAACAAAGAGAAAATATTAAAAGCTACAAGAGAAAGGAGACAGATTACATTTAGGGGTAAACCAATACGGTTAACCACGGATTTTTCATCACAGACACTGAAAGCAAGAAGGTCATGGAACAATGTATTTCAAACACTGAAAGACAATGGATGCCAACCAAGAATTCTGTATCCAGCAAAATTAAGCTTCAGGTATGACAACGAAATAAAAATCTTTCATGATAAACAAAAGTTAAAAGAATTTGCAGCCAGAAAACCAGCATTGCAAAGCATTTTGAGCAAAACACTACACGAGGAAGAAATGAAAAACAATAACCAAAACCATCAGTGGGAAGTGCCGCAGTAAAGACAGAGGGCAAGGGGAAAGACAATCATGGAGAGACAAACTAAATTTTTTTTTTTTTTAAAAAAAGGATAAACAATCAAACATGGATGGAAGTTCAAACCACATATCAATAGTAACTCTGAATGTTAATGGCTTAAACTCTCCAATAAAGCGACATAGGCTGGTATCATGGATTAAAAAAATAAATCCAACAATATGCTGCCTCCAGGAGACACATCTGATGGGAAAAGACATACACAGGCTGAAGGTGAAAGGATGGGAAAAAATATACCACGCACATGGTCCTCGTAAGCAAGCAGGGGTGGCCATCCTCATATCGAATAAAATCGACTTCAAGACTAAGTTAATCAAAAGGGATAAAGAAGGTCATTATATACTGTTAAAAGGAACCATTCACCAACAAGACATAACAATTATCAATATTTACGCACCAAACAATGGTGCTGCGACATTCACAAAACAAATTCTCCTCAAATTCAAGAATCAAATAGACCACAACACAATAATTATGGGAGACTTCAACACACCTCTCTCACCATTGGACAGATCCTCCAAACAAAAGTTAAATAAAGAAACTATAGAACTCAATACCACAATCAATAACCTAGACTTAACTGACTTATATAGAATATATCAACCATCATCAAATGGATATACTTTCTTCTCAGCAGCACATGGATCCTTCTCAAAAATAGACCATATATTATGCCATAGGGCAAACCTCAGTAAATATAAAGGGGTGGGGATAATACCATGCATTTTATCTGATCATAATGGAATGAAACTGGAAATCAAGGATAAAAGAAGGAAGGAAAAATCCTACATCACATGGAAAATGAACAATATGTTACTGAATGATCAATGGGTTACAGAAGACATAAAGGAGGAAATCAAAAAATTCTTAGAGATAAACGAAAATACAGACACAACATATCGGAATCTATGGGACACAATGAAAGCAGTTTTAAGAGGAAAGTTCATCGCCTGGTGGTCATTCCTCAAAAAAAGAAGAAACCAACAAATAAATGAGCTCACACTCCAACTCAAAGCCCTAGAAAAGGAAGAGCAAAACAACAGCAAATGTAGCAGAAGGCAAGAAATAATTAAAATCAGAGCGGAAATTAATGAAATTGAAACAAAAGAAACTATTGAAAAAATTAACAAAACTAAAAGTTGGTTCTTCGAAAAAATAAATAAGATCGACAGACCTTTAGCCATGCTAACGAAGAGAAGAAGAGAGAGAACTCAAATTACTAACATACGGGATGAAAAAGGCAATATTACAACAGATGCTACAGAAATACAGAAGACAATTAGAAATTATTTTGAAAATCTATATTCCAATAAAATAGAGGATAGTGAAGACATCGATAAATTTCTTAAGTCATATGATTTGCCCAGACTGAGTCAGGAGGATATAGACAATCTGAACAGACCAATATCAATAGATGAAATTGAAGAAGCCATCAAAAGACTACCAACCAAGAAAAGCCCAGGACCGGATGGGTATACAGCGGAGTTTTACAAAACCTTTAAAGAAGAATTAATACCAATACTTTTCAAGTTATTTCAGGAAATAGAAAAAGAGGGAGCTCTTCCAAATTCATTCTATGAGGCCAACATCACCCTGATCCCGAAACCAGACAAAGACACCTCAAAGAAAGAAAACTACAGACCAATATCTCTAATGAACCTAGATGCAAAAATCCTCAATAAAATTCTGGCGAATCGAATACAAAAACACATCAAAAAAATAGTGCACCATGATCAAGTAGGATTCATCCCTGGGATGCAAGGATGGTTCAACATACGGAAATCAATAAATGTTATTCACCACATCAATAGACTTAAAGATAAGAACCATATGATCATCTCGATAGATGCAGAGAAAGCATTCGACAAAGTACAGCATGCCTTTATGTTCAAAACATTAGAAAAACTAGGGATAACAGGAACTTACCTTGACATTGTAAAAGCTATCTATGCTAAGCCTCAGGCTAGCATCATTCTGAATGGACAAAAGTTGAAGGCATTCCCTCTAAAATCCGGAACAAGACAGGGATGCCCTCTATCTCCACTTCTATTCAATATAGTTCTCGAAACACTGGCCAGAGCAATTAGACAGACGAAAGAAATTAAAGGCATAAAAATTGGAAAAGAAGAACTTAAATTATCACTATTTGCAGATGACATGATTCTATACCTAGAAGACCCAAAAGGGTCTACAAAGAAACTACTAGAACTAATAAATGAATTCAGCAAAGTGGCAGGATATAAAATCAACACGCATAAATCAAAGGCATTTCTGTATATCAGCAACAAAACTTCTGAAATGGAAATGAGGAAAAACACTCCATTCACAATATCCTCAAAAAAAATAAGATACTTGGGAATCAACCTAACAAAAGAGGTGAAAGATTTATACAATGAAAACTACAGAACCCTAAAGAGAGAAGTAGAAGAAGATCTTAGAAGATGGAAAAATATACCCTGTTCATGGATAGGCAGAACAAACATCATCAAAATGGCGATATTACCAAAAGTTCTTTATAGATTTAATGCAATGCCAATCAAAATCCCAACAGCATTTCTTGTAGAAATAGATAAAGCAATCATGAAATTCATATGGAAAAATAAAAGACCCAGAATAGCAAAAGCAATTCTAAGCAGAAAGAGTGAATCAGGCGGTATAGCGATACCAGATTTCAAACTATATTACAGAGCAATAGTGACAAAAACAGCATGGTACTGGTACCAAAACAGGCGGGTGGACCAATGGTATAAAATAGAGGACACAGAGACTAACCCACAAAAGTTACAACTATCTTATATTTGATAAAGGGGCTATAAGCATGCAATGGAGGAAGGATAGCATCTTCAACAAATGGTGTTGGGAAAACTGGAAATCCATATGCAACAAAATGAAACTGAATCCCTTTCTCTCGCCATGCACAAAAGTTAACTCAAAATGGATCAAGGAGCTTGATATCAAATCAGAAACTCTGCGTCTGATAGAAGATAAAGTTGGCTCAGATCTACAGATTGTGGGGTCGGGCTCCAAATTCCTTAATAGGACACCCATAGCACAAGAGTTAACAACTAGAATCAACAAATGGGACTTAATTAAACTTAAAAGTTTTTTTTCAGCAAAAGAAACAATAAGAGAGGTAAATAGGGAGCCTACATCCTGGGAACGAATTTTTACTCCTCACACTTCAGATAGAGCCCTAATATCCAGAGTATACAAAGAACTCAAAAAACTAGACAATAAGATAACAAATAACCCAATCAACAAATGGGCCAAGGACCTGAACAGACACTTCTCAGAGGAGGATATACAATCAATCAACAAGTACATGAAAAAATGCTCTCCATCTCTAGCAGTCAGAGAAATGCAAATCAAAACCACCCTAAGATACCATCTCACTCCAGTAAGATTGGCAGCCACTATGAATTCAAACAACAACAAGTGCTGGCGAGGATGTGGAGAAAAGGGTACACTTGTACATTGCTGGTGGGACTGCAAATTGGTGCGGCCAATTTGGAAAGCAGTTTGGAGATTCATGGGAAAGCTGGGAATGGAACCACCATTTGACCCTGCTATTGCCCTTCTCGGACTATTCCCTGAAGACCTTAAAAGAGCATGCTACAGGGACACTGCCACATCGATGTTCATAGCAGCACAATTCACAATAGCTAGACTGTGGAACCAACCCAGATGCCCTTCAATAGACGAATGGATAAAAAAAATGTGGCATCTATACACAATGGAGTACTATGCAGCAATAAAAAATGACAAAATCATAGAATTTTCAGGGAAATGGATGGCATTAGAGCAGATTATGCTTAGTGAAGCTAGCCAAACCCTAAAAAACAGATACCAAATGTCTTCTTTGATATAATGAGAGCAAGTATGAACAGAGCAGGGAGGAAGAGTAGGAAGAAAAGAGTAACATTAAACAGAGACTTGAGATGGGAGGGAAAGGGAGAGAAAAGGGAAATTGCATGGAAATGAAGGGAGACACTCATTGCTAAACAAAATTACATATAAGAGGTTGTGAGGGGAATGGGAAAATAAACAAAGAGAGAAATGAATTACAGTAGATGGGGTAGAGAGAGAAGATGGGAGGGGAGGGGAGGGGGGATAGTAGGGGATAGGAAAGGTAGCAGAATACAACAGTCACTAATATGGCATTATGTAAAATTGTGGATGTGTAACTGACGTGATTCTGCAATCTGCATTAGGGGTAAAATTGGGAGTTCATAACCCATGTCAATCTAATGTATGAAATATAATATGTCAAGAGCTTTGTAATGTTGTGAACAACCAATAAAAAAAATGTAAAAAAAAAAAAAAAAAAAAAAAAAGAAATTGAGGTGCTCAGTTCCCATGCTGTCAAGGAACTAATCTTTCCTGCCTTCCCATCCCTGATGTGTGTTTCCCTGCGTGGGTGTGTGACATGATGTGTGCTGGGTGTTACATCCTCTTGAGGAGCTGAAGGCGTGTCATTACTGGACTTTGCCTCTGCCTGTCCTTAGAGTCTGGCTGAGGTGTATACAGCTGCCCTTGCTCTCTTTGGCCTTCATAACATACAACACCCTCCCTGTGCCATTGCCTCACTCTGTCTTCACAGTGAGGTGAGTCTTCAGGAGGCAGCTCATAATTAAACTTCATGGTTTCATAAATTCAGCCCCTCTGTTCAGGTTGCAGAACTAAATCCACTTACACTCAAGGAATCATTGACAGGAGAGGACTGATTTCTAACATTGACCCTCTCTTCTTGCCTGCCTGCAGTTTGATATTCCTGTCCTGGTAACCTTTGCATGTTTTACATTCCTTCCTACTGAAGGTATTTGCTTTGAGGTTACTATGAGGTTTCAGTGGAACCTCATATTGTTCTAACAATTGCCTACAAGCTGATAACCACTTAATTCGATTGTAAACCAATCTGCACTATCTCCCATCCCACATCTTATATTTTAAAATAACAAAATTATGGCAGTACTTGTTATTGAACTAGGGGCACTTTACCATGGACCCATATCCCCATTGCTTTTTAAAAAACTTATGTTTTGAGTCAGGCTCACTAAATTATCCATAGTGGCCTCAAACTTGTGACATTCCTCCCTAGCTCCCAAGTAGCTCATTACACACACCACAGGCTCAGCTGTGTGCTTCTCTCTCTTATTTTTATTCTACAGGACAAATTTATTTAGCACCACTCAAGAAACACCCTCTTTGGCAAAGTAGACACAGCTGAGAGACTTTAATTTTTGGAATTTATTAATGCACATACATACATACACCTGTGTATGTACATAGGTAAATCTCTAAACCGTCTGCATACCTAAGCACCTCCCCTCCTAGAATCTGATAGACCCTCCACATGAGCTCCTGTTCTGTAGCCATTTAAACTCCTGCATTATCAACCTCTACCATGTATTTTATTAAAAATTCTATTACTAACTGGCATTTCCATGTTTTCCAGGAATTGTTCTGTTTCAATGTCTTTCAAATTTCCCAAGGTGCCCCTAGAAATTCTCAGGCCATAGTATCTATAAATAAAATATCCATGGAGTGGTACAAGGACAACTCTCTAGAGAGCTCCAATCCCATTATCTCATTTTCCCTGCTGGTGTGAAGTAAGGTCAGTACTTGTTATTTAATAGACATGCAGAAGAACCAGCCAACTCCCCCATCTCCAGCCTTCTCCTCCCTAGGACTTGCTGACCTGCTGATGAGGAAGTTCTGCTCTGTCCTCACCTGGATGTGTCTACATACAAAAAGTAAGTCTTGCTCCGTGCGAGATCTGATTAACTGAGACAAAACCTCAGTGGTTGCCTCACTGCAAGTGATGTCTTTAGTTTGTCTTTCATTGATTATAGAATGTTGCAGGGCTAGAGATTAGACAGACTCTGATAAAATGGGTATACTATCTCTATTTTACAACCACTCAGAGCTCAAATTCACGCCTGCATCTGCACACCAGCTATGCACAAGCACAACACACCTACTTCTAGTTTACCAGTCTTTTATATTCCAGATGGGAATCACTGCTAATTCCTATTTCTGCAGCTGTTTAAATGATTTCATCTCTGTTTTGGAATGTTGAAAGCATCAAATGGCTCTTCCGGTGTAAAGATGAGAATAAAGATTCACATGTGTTTCACTATCATGATCTTCTTGAAGATGTCCACAAATGACCCTGTTTTAGGTTCCCATGTTTTTAGGAATTATGACCTAATGCACACTGCCTCTAATAAACACGCCTCAGAAGTTAGGGACTGACTTGCTTAATGTGCACCTCTGACTGCTGTAGTAGAATCAGGTCTCACTAGAGAAGCATGGGGTGAACCTGTCTCCAGAAAACCCCAAATGTGCAGAGAAAAGATATGAAGTGCTCACACTTAGTGACCATAGATAATGCACCAGCTGCTTTTAGAGAACTGCCCTTGAAGACATAGAATTCTGTTTAGCAGGAGATTATCTACAAGTACATTGGACACTCGAGACATCATAACCATGAAGACACTGGAGGGCTGGAGTCCTTGAATGACTGGCTATGGTCCAGGCAGAGATGGTCTTTCTGTGTGGTTTGTGGTCATCAGATAATCTTTGTGGGGATATTTGAAAAAAAAAGAAGAAAGAAATTAAAAGACTGATTGTGCCTGCCCTTGTAAAGCTGAAGTGGGTACAGGGTGGAAGGCAGCCTGAGTTGTCTGAACGGGGCAATGGGCTATCATAGGAGGACAGGAAGGATGAATTCAGGCAGGACGGTGGCAGGTGGGATTCCAGGGACAACAACAGCAGTGGCCCCATAAGAAGAATGTGCCTCTGCTCTGAGCAGCTTCAGTTCAGGGCCACCTGCCTGCCCTCTCCAACACCTAGCAGCACTCTGAAGGAAAGTGCAGATTCCCGAAAGTGCAGGAACATGAGGTGCTCCCCTCTGGGTTGCCACACCTGTTTCAAACTATTATTTCAAATGTGTTTTCATGATTTATTATGTGCTAATGGAAGCAGTGCTTTCTCTTTTGCAATTACATACACATTGAAGCAGAAAGGCAGGTCAAACTGCTATTAACCCTTGGGAACAAATGCATTCATGGGCCAGGGAAAGCAGCAGCATGCTCCCATAAAACATTGCTTTCATTGGTTGGCATCCTCTAGAAAGCAGAGTATGTGAGGACCCTGGGTTAATGTTTAATTTTGTTAATAAAGAGAATGATGTTTTACTGTTTAGAAGGCACAAGTTGTCATGTTGGAAATTCTCCCCAACACAATCTTAATTTCCAGAGCTTCTGATATTTGCAAACATCTGAACTTCACTGACTCCTGGTGAGACCCACTGTACTCTGCTTTCCTCGACATACAGTTGGTTAAAAGGTTTGGTCATCCACCCAAGAACACATCCCACACTCAGGAGTTGACATCTCTCTCTTCCCTTATCCAGGGGTGGCCTCTATCATCCAGGGTTCCTCAGGTCCTCCTGGGATGAGGGAGGACTAGGGAGGTGGTTCAGGGAGGGAGAAAGGGGACATCTTGTCCCCAGCTCTGCTGGACTAGCCTCAGCCCAGGTACACAGACACTCTCCCCTGCTCCTTGAACCTTGAAGCAGGAGCCACAGACTCGCCTGGTCTCTCTGACTTGAGCCGGTATGGGCATCCTGCTGACCACTGCTGAATCCCTGACCAGCCAAGAGCTCATACCCTTCTGGTTTCCCCCAGGATCTTGCTGCTCGCTCATACACACACTACTCCTTGAATTACTTTTCCTTGCATCTGACAGAGAATTATGTGACAAGCTGCATCAGGAATTCCAGGTAGGAGAAGACCCTGGGGTACCTCCCACACACAATAGGTATTCTAGTGGTTGAACTCTGAGCAAGTTGCCATTTCCCAAGTATTTCACCGATATCTCTGTCCTAAGGAAAATTCCAGCACTGCCTCCAACAGATTCCCAGAGTTGTAACTCAAGCAGCATCCTCACCTGTATCAATGCTCTTTAGTGTCCTCCAAGTCCAGTTCTACCTACCCACTGACCATTGGGAGGAGGACCAACTGTTCTCTTTCAATTCTTACTAATTTTGAATACTGAGGGGAGCTGTGGGAATCAGAGATGGGGTTGTGACCTTGGCTCTGCAGTTCTGCAGCATATAGGGAATGTCTTCTCTAGACTTTGGGTAAATTAGGGAAGGAAGGGCTCAGAGCGGCAGATGAGCTTCTATCAGGCAATAGTATTCAACAACTGTCTCAAGCATATTTCATTCTGGGGTTATGATGACTGCAGGGTTCTTGACTGTCCTATGCAGGAGGTTGCACACTCACACAGCTGGAAATACTAGAGCTAGCTCCTGCAGAACCACGTCTAAAGCCGAGTGTGTGAAGGGTAACTTCCACCAGGTTGCACTCAGGCTGCTCCCTCCTTTATTCTCTGCTGAGCACAGACTGCACATAGGGAAAGAGGCCTGTCTTGCTCTGGAGGATCAGGCCCGCAGAGGGAGAAGACAGCAAGTAGGAAACAGACACTAACCAGACCCCTAGGAGCAGGGATTTGGTGCGCACACCTGGGCTCAGGGCTTAAGTTAAGTTCCTGCATTCAGTCAAAGACAGTTTCCCTGGGTCCTAGCAGAGCAGTTTTATAAAAGATCCCACAAAATTGAATTTTATGTATTCTAATTTCAATATGTTCATTGTGTTCAACTTGACTTCAATGTGTTTGAGGATAGGAAGCAATTCTAGGACTCCTCCACAGGAGGTGACAGTGGAGAAAAGTTTGCATGGATGTATTTAAATTTTATTGAATGTTGGAATAAACTTAAATTTCCTAACTTTAACCAACTTCCAAAGTGAATAAGAATTTCCTATGAAAGTGTTGTTGATGGGCAGCTGTCAGAGCTTTGTCATAGGGCCTGGCTGGAAGAGTTAAGCCTTGAGTCAGGATTCTCAGTCACTCAGCTGAGGAGACCTGGGAATAAGAATGGGCCTGCAGGAGGAGGTGAGCTGTGGCCACTCCCCAGCACCTTCCTGCTGCTGCATCACAGCAAGTGTCCTGTCCTGTCTAAAAAATGAGGCTTGAGGGACATCATCCCCCAACAGGGGTTAGGAGCCAGAACTTCACTATGGCACTGCTTGACACATCTATGCAGAGAAAAGCAGCTGTTTAAACCTCAGATTTGCTAGGTATGTGTTTTTGATCTTCCCTTGTTTGTAAAATATATCCATGTTAACTAAATATGCTATTCTGTAGTAAGTACAGTCTATAAGATTTTGTGAATTATATTAAATATTCCATATTTTAAATTAAATTAATAAAGTATATATGTAAGACTTTCCTTTTAGAAATTTGACACTAATTTTTTTACTAAATAATTTTAATGATTTTATTGGTGCATTATAGTTATATATGATAGTAGGTTTTATTTTGAAATATTAGTATGTGCATGAAACTAAACTGCCACCTTTCAGCCCCCTGTACTTCCCCTTCCCCTCCCCTTTCCTATTCTCTGACCTCCTTCCTGTTGTAATGGACTTCTTTCTATTTATTTGTTGTTTTTTAAATTAGCACTGGGCAGATAAACATAAGGGTGGCCTTCCCTGGGGGTTTACACATGTGCACAGAATAGTTTGCTGAATCTCATTTCTCAGCTCCTCCTCTCCCACTGTCTTCCCTTCTTGAGGTCCACTCTTTCCCCCATTCCTTATTTTGTTCTAACCCACATAAGAGAGAAAACATTCCACCCTTGGTTTTCTTACTCTGGCTTATTTCACTCAGCATGAAGTTCTCCACCTCCATCCACCTACCAGTAAATGACATCATTTCATTCTTCTTGGTGGCTGAGCAACCTCAGCCATATTAGTCCACATTTTCTAGATCCATTCATGTCTTCACAGGCTCCTGGGCTGATACCCTACCTTGGCTCTTGGGAGTCGTGCTGTAAACGTGGATGGATGTGGCTGTGTCACTATACTAGGCCAATTTTAGTTCTTTTGGATGAATACAAAGGAATTGGAGAGCAGTTTCATTTCAGGGTTCCATTCCTAGTTTTTTATTATAGCTAGTGTTTTCCAAAGTATTATTCCATGCTGAAGTAAATACATGAGACCTCTTACCTGAATTACACATGGCACAAAGAACAAGCATCTTCTAAAACAGAAGTCTTTGCCTCTGTAGGTCACAGACTGAGCTCTGAGGAGTGGACTTCTATTTTATTCTTTCAGAGACAAGAAGCCCCTCCAATCTCCTTTTGGATGATGTCTGCAGTATATAGAGACCCAGCCACACTTCACAAAGAGACGGAATCCCGAATGGCGGGAACACATTCCTGTCCTTCTCCTGTGCACTCTGCTAAAAGGTTTGCTGCAGAGAGACTGCATTTCATTCTCTGTCCTAACCCCTTCTCTTCTACTCCTCCTCCTGATCTGTGCCTCCTTCCTCCTTTCCTTTTGTTCATTGTGTTTTTTAGATCTTATTCGCTAGAAGTTGGGGTTGTCCTTGTTGGTTTTTAATGAACTAAATATTTCCTGATCAAGATGTTAATTGTATTTCATAAATTAAAAAAAAATGTCAACACCATATCTGGTAATAAATCCTGAAACTACCAAAAATACCAGTAGAATATTTCAACTTGACAAAAAAAAATCCCCCAAGAATGCCAATAGTTTAGGAAAGAAATTAACAGCAGTAAAGGAGGCTGGGCGAGAAGGTGATAACAGGAAAAACCGAGGAGGGCTGAGGAAATCTATGGCAGGAGCACCATGAGGAAGGAAGGGGTTAAAAAAGACCCATCTCTCCATTCACTAAAGCATCACCAATTGGGTTAATGTTGAAACACCCCAAGTGGTGACCTGGGTCAATGTGTGAAGTAAATACATGAGACCTGTTACCTGAAGCCCCCACAACGAATGGGAGGAAAAATTGTCAGACATCTGTCTCCTCTGTTATCTTCTCCTCTCTGATTTCCTTCCCTCCCCTCCTCTCCTCTCTTCCATGAGACACTGTTTTCCTGCAGTGTGATCAGAGCAGTTGACTTGGGGCACAGGTGCAGAGTGATTCCTCAGAATAATCAAATTTCCTGGATTATGATTCTCATATAAGCTGCTTCTAGGATGTTTTTCCATTGAGAGAAGATGAACCTCTGTAGACAAAGGACCTCCCTGGACATATTCCCAGCTGACCTCCTCTTAGCTATCTGTGGCCACTGCATCTGAACACAACTTCAGAGGGGGAGAAATGTCCAATCAGACCAGAGTGACTCACTTCATCCTCAGGGGCTTCTCAGACATCCCAGAATGGAGGCCAGTAGTCATTGTCTCTTTCCTGTTGGTCTATGCCTTTGGCCTCCTAGGCAACATGTCCATCATCACAGCTGTGCTTAGAGACAGCCACCTCCACACTTCCTGAAGAATTTGTGTTTTCTGGACCTGAGCTACACCTCGGTCACCATCCCCAAGGCACTGGCTACCACACTACAGGGCCCTGGGGTCATTTCCTACCTCGAGTGTGTGGCTCAGCTTTACATGTTTTTCACACTTGCTTCAGCTGAGTGCTTTCTGCTCACAGCCATGGCTTATGATCGGTGTGTGGCCATCTACAGGCCCCTGCTCTATGGGACCATCATGAGCCACGGACGGTGCTGGGCACTGGTGGTCCTGGCCTGGGTGGGCGGGACCCTCTATTCAGCCTTCCACACTGGGACCCTCTATTCAGCCTTCCACACTGGGACCCTCTATTCAGCCTTCCACACCGTCAACACCTTCTCTCTGCCCTTCTGTAGGCCCAATGTAGTGGAGCACTTCTTCTGCGACATCCCCGCTCTCATGAGGCTCTCCTATGCTGACTTCCACCCCAGGGAGGAGGTGGGCTTTGCCATGGCATGCTTTGTGCTGGCCATCTCCAGTGTCTTCCTGTGGTGACCATCCATTCACTGTCCATCAATGCTCCACTGGATTTTAGGTTCTGAGTCAAAGGTTTACTCGGCAGTCATGATGTGTAGTTCCACTTCTGAGGAGAGGTCCCTCGCTGCCAGGACCTCACCTCACGCATGACAACACTGAGACTGACATCCACTAAGTGCTTATATCCCGGTACTCACTGCTCTATCAGGGGCGACTTGTAGCACAATTTTTCCTCCTGATTTCTGATTTAGGCCACTCTCCTTATCTGATCTTTTCTTTAAGATCATAGTCACACTTTGTATTCAGCCATGATGTTTTCTCCTTGTAACTGAATGTAACTGTTATGAATTTTAAAAGGATGAGAATTCATGGTCATTTATTACCTGAAGCATATTAGAATATGGAAAGTACTCTACATTGTCAAATCTTACTTGCCTGCTTAAACTGAAAAGAGAAGTAACAAAAAGAAATGGTGCACTGAATTTCCTCTGAATTAAAACAGCGAACACAAACCAAAACACTAGTGTTTAATTCCTCCTAAATTATAATATTTTTATCATTAGTCACCGGTTATATAATCCTGCATAGTTGTATAAACACCATTTTCCCATCTATGAGGTGGAATTTCTCATTATTACCTCAAGCAATTATTATGAAAATTAGGATTTTATATTTAAAAAATCCTTAGGAAGCATGTGAATGTAGCATGGATTTTCATCATCTGGTTTTTTTGCAGGTGCTAATTGATTAAGAGATCAGTCTGCAGGGTTTAGAAGATGGCTATTTTAGTTTTATAAAAGGTGCACAGTGTCAATATGAAGGAGAATAAGTCCACTAAAAAGAAGAATTGGAGCTTTAGAGACATGTGTAGGCTCAGCCTGAGGGTGTTACGGAATGTGACTGTGAAAAGATCAAATAACTCAATGCGATCTCTTGGGTGAAAAAATTAAGGGAAAATGGGGAACCTAAGTAAATAATCTGGTAAAGAAAACAAATGAGCCCTAGTTTTAGAGAAAAAAAAAGTTGGAAATTTGAAATTGTTGAAAAAGTAAAGCCATATTGAAATAGAAGTAGAAAAGGAAATGGAAACCTATTCATATACTCCACCATTGAGCTTGAACCTTAGACCCAATAATCTGATTTTAAACATGGTTTAGCTTTTGACAGCTTCTTCTTTGCAATAACATCAAGTTAATTAAAAATAAAATAAAGAGTTTCCTTGTGATCTACATGATAGGATGATATGCAGTGACATGAAGAACTGACAATCACAATTTGGGGAATGAGATGATTAGTAACCTTTCAAAATTCAAATAAACATAAAGCAGGCTATTGTGTCCCACAACAGTACTGTTTGGGCAGTTATTGTGTGAATATTATGAGTTACTTCATTCTCTGAATTTTCTCAATGCACAAAAAGTGACACAGTGCTATTTGAAAGTGGACCTAAGTTAGATAGAATGTATGTTAGAATTCAAGGACAACCACTAAAGTTTTTTTAAAAGATGCATAGTTAGTATGCTAAAAGACGTGACAAATTAAATCACATAAAATACTTTAAAGAGAGAGAGAGAGAGAGAGAGAGAGAGAGAGAGAGAGAGAGAGAGAGAGAGAGAGAGAGCGCAGCCAGGGGTGGTGGTGCAGGCCTGTAATCCCAGCAGCTCAAGAGGCTGAGGCAAGAGGATTGATATTTCAAAGCCAGCCCCAGCAAAAGCCAGGCCCTAAGCAACTCAGTGAGACTCTGTCTCTAAATAAAAAACAAAATAGGGCTGGGGATGTGTGGCTCAGTGGTCCAGTGCCCCTGAGTTCAATTCCCAGTACAAAAAAAAAGTCAGAAAGAAGAGAAAAATAAAAAAGCATATATGAAAGAATTAAAAACATTGTAGATGTTGAATTAATTCCTTCAATAATTACTTTAAATATAAATGTTCAAAACGGAACACTTAAAAGATGAAAATTATCAGAGTTGATTATAAAAAATCAACTATATGCTACTTATTAAAAAATCACTTTAAATATAAAGATATTGGTAGATTAAAAGTAAAGAAATGGAGAGAGAACCTCCATGCTGAAACTAAACAAAAGAAATTGGGCAGTTGTGTTGAGTTCAGACAAGGACTTTTGGAACAATGAAAGTAATTAGGAATAATGACAGAATTAGATATATGAAACAGGTCATTTTGCAAAGAAGATGTAAAATTCCTTAATATGTTTACCCCAGACACAAGGGCATCAAAAATTACTGAAATTCCAGGAGAAATAGACACATTCACAATTTTATTGAGAGACTTCAACACCCTTACGTCAGTTATTAATAAATTCAGCAGATAAAATAATGCAATACAGATCTGAAAAACACTATTGACCACATTAATCAAATCAACATTTACAGACAATGTTGACTGACATCAAAAGAAATTGTAGTCTATACAAATTCACATAGTGCCATCTTTGAGATGGAGCATGGTCTGAGTCCTAAGCAATCAATGAAAGGCTAGGTTTGGGGGTCACCCCTCAACCACATAAAGGGTGCACAGGGCGAACCCATGGACAGCATGGTACTGAGCAGGAAAACAGAAAGAAGTTTCTCCAGAAGCAGGAATAGGGCAGGGCTGTCCACTCTTACCACCCCTCTTTAATATGGTACTTAACATTTCAGGCAGAACAGTCGGGCAAGAGAAAGACACACACAGGAAAGGAGGAAGTGACTTTAGTCCTGCTTCCAGATGACATGAGTCCTTAGACAACCCTGAGGTGCCACTAAAAGACAGGTGAAACTGATAAACCCCGCAGAGCAGGAAGTCAAAATCAGCACATAAAACCCAGTAGCTTTGCTGTACAACCCAAGTTGACCTGTTGGGAAAGGACCTGGGGGAAATAATCCCATTCATAATAGCCACAAAATAGCTAGAAATTAACCTCACCAAGAAAGCGAAAGACTATCTGCAATGGCAGGATCCATCCTAGAACACCTGAAGAACTAGAGACAAAACACAAGCAGAAAAGTAACAACAAAAAAACAAGTAATTTAATTAAAAAAATGAGCAAATGCATGGCATAATAAATCCCACTGTGAGTATAATTATGATGCACCAATAAAAATTTAAAACAACCAAAAAAAAAAAACAAGTGGGAAAATAATCTGAACACTTATAAAAGAAGTGTAAATGATCAATGAATATTTAAAAATAGCTAAATGTTTTTAGTCATCAGAAAAATGTGAATAAAACTATATTGAGATTCCTTCTCACCCCAGTCAGAATAGCTTTAATCAAAACAACCAAGCAAACAACGATGCTGGTGGGATGTGGACACAGAGGAGCCCGTGGCCCCACACTCTGCTGGGGAATGGAAGTCAGCACAGCCACTGTGGGGAGATGTCAGTTACAGGCAAAGTCGGATTTGTTTTAGCAAAAGGATGATACGATCAAACCACTGAACATCCCCATCACCCCTAATGTTGCCCAGTGGGAACGTCCGGCTAACTTTCCCAGCCCAAGGCGACCAGTGTTCTGATTTCTGTCCCCAGAAGCACGCTCTGCCCATCCTGGAGCACTGGATGAATGGCATCAGGAGCATGCTGTCTTTCTTTGGGGCTTGTTTACTGCTGTGCCTGTGAAATTGGGTCTGTTGTGGCAGTTTGATTTTGTTTGTTTTGCCAGTTTGTTTATCCAGGATAAACTAGGATGGACACTAGTCTCTGTTTACAAAGCTGCTGTGGATATTTGCATACAAGCAAAGCTTTTTAGGATCAGTTTTCATATTATTTATATATACATAGAAATGGAATTTATTAGGACATTGAATTAACTTTAGAGAAACTGCTGCCACCCACTCATGGAAGCAATATCTGAAGACACATTCTACAAGTTTGCCAGCATTTTCCTACTTTGCTGTTTACACCTGCCCTGAACATCACATCTTGATAACTGTAACACCAGCATTTCCCATGGTGTGACCATGGTCCCTGCCTCAGCCTCCCAGGGAGCTGGGATTACAGGTGTGCCACCACATCTGGCTAAGAAGTATATGTTTAAAATGTACATTTCATATCCTGAGAGCATGCAAGTTTCACCAGAGATTAAAATATTATTTTGATCTTTTCATGGATTTTTTGGGGGTTGTGATTTTTCCGTGTCCAAATTAATTGATTTCTACTTGCATCTTTAATTATTTGGACTCATGTACCTTGATCTTTGGAACCATTAGGCAATACCCAATTTCTCAGTGACTTGCTTCTTAATAAATGCAAATATCTGGGAAATGCCTTGTCCCTCCTGATCAAGAGAGTCACAGCCTTTGGGACAGGAGTCTCCTGTGTTTCTCCTTTGCTAGCAAAGCAATACTTCTTTCTTCTTTTTCTCAAAATAAATAAATGAATGCAAATATCTGGAACCAGGCATATCCATAGTAAATTTCACTACATGTTTTCCTCTGCACATTCACATCTTCATAATGGAGTTAAGAATGGAGTTTACTTCTGAAATTACCATGAAGCTGTTTGTTTACTAGTTGGGAAGCATCACACATTAATTAATCCTTTGAAGTCTGTTTTTTGGATAATCTCTAGTATACGTCACAGACTTGACTCTAATAAAATAAGAGCAGCAATTCTCTAAAATCTAAAATTGATATGATGGGTGGTGATACACAGATATAATCCAACATATTTAGAGAGACATGAATATTATAAAATCCACTCATATTTACTATTTTAGATCTATAAATAAAAGTCAAATGATCAGGTTCTTAGATGCTGTAAAGAAAGCTGCTAAATTCTGCACTAACTGCTAACTACTCTCTACTCCAATATATATGCACCCACCCAAAAGAAAATGGTTTTATATATATATATATATATATATATATATATATATAATATTTATATATATACATATACAAATACATATAAATATGTATATTATATATATAAAGTTGCAACATTTTGAGGACTAGATAACATTGAAAATATTTTTGTTAAATTAAAAATAATCTCAGATGCTTACTACATCATTATTTTCCATGTACATTGGAATTCTTGACCAATGCAATCCAATTAAAACACTAGGCTCATAAAAAATATGAGTCCTGACCAATATGATTCTGCAACATGTACACTCTTAAAAATGAAATTGTATCCCATCTATGTATGATATATCAAAGTGCATAAGTATATTCTACTATCATATATAACTAATTTAAATAAATAAATTAAAATATGAGTCCTGAAAATTGAAAATCATTGCCAAAATTTTTTTAAAGAGAGAGAGAGAGAATTTTTTTAATATTTATTTTTCAGTTTTCGGTGGACACAACATCTTTATTTTATTTTTATGTGGTGCTGAGGATTGAACCCAGCACCCCAAGCATGCCAGGCAAGCACATTACCGCTTGAGCCACATCCCCAGTCCCATTGTCAAATTTTAATATGCAACAATATATATATATACACACACACATATATATATATATATATATATATATATATATATATATATATATATACTTACTGCAATATATTTATGTTTGAATGGCCATAAAATTTGAAAATCCAAATGATACAACAACAACAACAAAAACTATAAAAACTAGCATTAAATAAATTTTATCATTACTTTTTCATGAGTCAGGACATATTCTCATCATATCCAGTAGAATAAATCTTGACACATATATATGAGTTTCATGTGACACTTGAGAAAGTGTAAAGTTTGTAGAAATTAGAATATAGTATTGCTTACAATGTCTAGAGCCCTAAAACTGAATCACACACTCAAAATATCTTTGGTGTTTGTGCTAGGATCGTCTCATTCATGAACTCTAGCTACACAAACATGAAGTGCTAACATGGTGATGAAGTCATACGTAGACACTGCAGTCCCACAGTGAGGTGGATAGAGAGATAGTGCAGTCCCACAGTGAGGTGGATAGAGACATTCAGCTGGGTTTGGCTTCTCATTTCTGGAAGATTCAGTACAGATTACTCTGGTGTTTGGCCCAGAGCACTTTCCTGTTATCAGATCAATTAAGCCAGAATCATTATTTGCCTCTGTATGTAGGAAAGGGCCTGGGTGACAGGGTCGATGTCATGCTTACCCTCACATCCCAGGGTTGTGTGTGTATGTGTGAGTCTGTGTGTGTGTGTGTGTGTGTGTGTCTGTGTCTGTGTGTGTGTGAGACAACTTATTGCCTCATAGCTATACTAAAATAGTTCAGATTTAAATAATGGAATAAAAAGATAAATATTTTAAAATATATATAGTAAATGGTGCCAGTATGCTACGGCTAACACAGCATCCAGAACAATTGGGGATGGCCGCTTTATTTTCATATCACAAGATTTCTGCAAAGTCCTCTTTCTTTATTTAAGGACTATGTATACCCATTTGCAGAAAAGGATGGGCAGCTGGCTTGTAAGAATAAATTATGGAAATATATAGCATCTGGTTCCCTCTATTTTTGAGATGACATACATTTCAGAGTTGTTAATTGGCAAATGAACAATTTGAAATGTAGCTACAAAAATCATGTAATTTTAAATGAAAAGAGTTCTTGGGAAAAGATAAATAAGGAAAAGATAAATTGAGAAATAAAATTTCTCAATTATAGCCTTGTGATTTATAGAACATTAAGGAAAACAAGTAATTTACTAAGAAATTTTCCCCTATTTTAATTAATAATTCTGGCAAAATATGATAAATCTAAAACCATTGTTATGTGTTTAGAAAACAGTTAACCCCCTCTATATGGATTCACTTCACTGAAATGGAGCTTTCATTGCACCCAGGAGCAAGGATGGCAAGGGTGGTACAGAGGGGCACTCGGCAGACACTCTGCCATCTGTGTCAATAGTGCCCACCCTATTGGGGCTTCACCTAAAGCCTTAAAGCACAATAAGGTGTTCTTTTTGTAGGGTCAACCTGGTTCTCTGTGGATAGACAGAATTCAGTACTATGACTTTTAACATATTAATTGCATCAACACTCAGATGGATTTAAAAACCTGATATGGCCAAAAATATTAAAAAGACATTTCAGGAAAATAAATATGATTAGAACCTGTTTTTTTCACATTCAAATTCAGTTTTTTAAATATCCAGAAAGACTGTTCCCTCTTTTGATAGCACACTAGATTGCATTATGTCCACCTGTCTGTAGGACTTCTCCAAACAGTAACCAGTATGAGGATATTGGATCACACGTGCTCTGTAGAAGGAGAGAAAGTATCCATCACTGTGTGGGAGAGAGGACTGCAAGGTAGAGCCAGACTCCCATATACCAGCGAACCAAAGCTCAGATACAGAAAACTCAAGGAATATTAAGCAGAGATGGTTCCTGAGAATCTATGGAAATGATTATAATTTCTGACAACTTTGGTTGAAATCATATCAGGGACCCTCATTTATCAAGCCCTGGAGACACTCACTGTCCTTCACCATCACACTCAGCTCTCGGGAGAGTCAGCACAAGTGACATGTATCACAGAGGATCATGGATGATCATGCAAACACCCATAAGTAAACCTATAAGTGAGATCCATAAGTAAAGAGCAGAAAGACCAGCAGAGTAGAGGTAGGGGCAGGGGAGGGAGGAGAGAGGGGAGTGAGGACGGAGTATACTCCATGCCTTTATAATTATGTCAACATGAATCCTGCTGTCATGCATAACTAAGAGGGACCAATACAGAAGAGGGACAAAACGAAGAATTGTGACAGCTGAGTAAGGAGCCTGAGTAGCCAGTCTGGAGATTTGCTGCCACTGGGGCAGTGAAGGAGGTGCTTCCAGCGGAGTCCCTTTCCCACCAGGGACAGTGTGGTGGCTAATTGGCTGTATTCCCCTGGTATTTACCTGCCCTCTCGGGGAATCCCTGTGGAGCAGCAGCAGCATGGGTAGCAGTCCTGGCCCTGGGGTGGCACCCCCTGCTGAACAGGCCCCTGGGTCACACTGTCTCCTACCTGGCTGCTCTCCACAGATGTAAGTCACTTCTGTGAGGGCTGGCTGCACCCATGTGTCCGGATTGTGCTCCTTGGGTCTGCCCTGAAGCTCAGGAGAGGCAGCAGGTGATGCAGGGAAGTCAGAACACATGCTAAACTCACCTCCTGGCAGCCCACAGGGAGACAGAGTGGAGGAGACCCCTGGGACCACCTGATGCCAGACCCTGGGCTTGATATACTGCATGTGAGTCAGGAACAGAAAGCTAGGATGTGAAGTCTGTTTTCAGGACGAGAGGCACGCTTCGGAGGAGCCCAGTTACCAGGTCACTTCTTCAAACTTTTTTTATGGCTCGGCACACAGGTGGCCTTCCACTCAGGAGGCTGAGGCAGGAGGATGCAATTTGGAGGCCTGGGCATTGCAGAGACCCTGTCTCAAAGTCAAAATCAGAAAGGATGGGGGAAGCAACTCAGTGGTAGAGTGTCTCTCTATTCAATTTCAGGAAAAAAAGAGCTGTTCCTGAAGGCATCTGGGGGCAGGTAAGTTATCGACACTGAGAGGCCTGTGGAGCCTGGCCACCTGCATTCAGGTCCTGCCCCGGCTATGTGAGGTGGGCTGAGTGCTCAGGTTTCCTGCAAGGCACTCCCTCCCTGTTATAAAGATGTAAGTATTATGTATGAATATCACTGCAAATTGCATATTTATAAAAATATGTACCTTATTATATAGTGGCATATTGCAGGTTGATCTTAGCATAGATATAAATTATAGTAACACTTGGAAAGACTCCAATTGTGGCTGGTAGAGGTTAAGCACTCGGGATCTCAGTTTCCCAGTAGTGAATTTCTTCAACTGAATTGTTCTGCCCTTGGCGAGCCTTCCACAGTGCAGCCTTCCCATGTTCCCTTACTCTGAAGAAAAGAGCAGAAGCCATCACAGGGAGCTCAGAGTCCAGGAGGGTGAGCTCCATAAACTGGACACATTCTCCTCATATGGACCTTAGGAGCCAATTTCTGAGTTATTCATATTGAAGAGGGGAACAGTAGACATTAAAATTATTTTGGAGACCAGAAATATTTTCAGAAACTTCCAAAAATATAAAAAGCCTCCACTTTGTTTCAATTAGAATCCACTTTAGCTGGTCTTTCGGAATTGATACAATTATAATATTTTCTGAATATGTTGAGTGATCAAAGATGGATGGGTGTGTGCATGCTTCCAAAGGGACTGTGGGGTCTTCCTGTCCACTCGGAGCCCAGCCAGGGAAGCCAGGGGCACCAGCCCTGGGCAGGCTGTGGGTGCTTCCAGGGACAGAGGAGGGCTTTCCCCAAGCACATCCTTCTAACTGCACATCAGCAATGCCAGGACGCTCTTAGCAGGAGCCGTGACGTTTTGTTTTATGTTACGTTAATCAAGGAAGCACGGACAAATCACGTGTGCACCCAAAGCTGCTGCTCACCCTCCCTGAGGCGAGGACACTCTGCAGGCTGCTCCTCTGTCTCCCATTAGCACAGGAGTCTCCTACAGCCCTGGGTCCGGGACAGCTAGGTTGGGAAGAGGGAGGCAGTGAGAAAGAGGCAGAGACACCATGAGGCCAGCAGGGACTGTCCCTCTCACTCCCTCCCAGTTTGGGAGCAAATGGGAGAACTTCATCCCCAGGGCTCTGCAGCCAGCTCTCTGTTCTGCCCTCTGTTCTCCCTCACCCATTGAAGAGCACATCTGACCTTCCCTGCGTTTTTTCCTCCTTATTTTGTGCTTTCTCTTTCCCTCCCACACCTGGTGTGACCCTGTCCTGCCAACCTCCTGGGATGGCGCCCTCATGTTCTCTTAAAAGTAGCATCCTCACTTGGTTCCCTGTCCCCCAAACTCCCAGCTGGCAAGTTGCTGAATGTGGACAGCAGCTGTGCGAGGGATGCGCCTCTCTGCAGCCCTGCAGCAGGCCCTGATGCCCTTGCTGAGGCAGGACAGGTGAGAACTCCTCTCTCAGCCTCCGCTCCTCCTCGCCAGCTCCCACCTCCTCCTCCAGCACCTCTCAGACCTCCGCCTCAGCACATACCCCAGAGGAGCAGAGCTTAGAGGACCTTCCCCTTTCCTCCGCTCTCTACACCAGATCCTCTTTGTTTTCTCCCAACTCATGACACACTTGCTGCCTGCCCTTGCCTGGCCCCCTGGGTGCCATGGTACATGCTTATTCCAGGTACTGTTTAGGAAATTATTCTGTTATCACTTATCGGAGAATTAAAATGTAATTCCCTCATAGTAGTTTTGAGATAAGTGACTGGGTCTCCAGAAGGAAGAGGAGCTCTTGCTGAGAATTTATTTTGACAGCTGGAAACGACAGAGTACGTCTGTGTTTACTCAGGAGACAGAAGAAAATTGGAAAGTGATGGGTACAAATACTTTTAAGAAAAAAAAAATGAGAAGGTCTCCAGTAAAAGCCTCAGCACCAGCAGGTGCCACGTCCGTCTGAGTGGGCATCACCACTCCTGCCCTGGGTCTGTCCCAGGGTTTCTGATTCAGTAGATCTGGGAGGCAGGAGGCAATGTCTGTTTTCCTTGCAAGTTTCTAAGGGATGCTGTGTTGCTGGTCAAGAGCCACACTCTGGGGACCACTGGTCAGGTTGAGCAAAGAGCTTGTAACAAACACCAAGTCAATGTCACACAAGAGTGACAAGCCACCCTTCTTGGGCAGTGGGGTTGTTTGTATGCTACCTTGTGTGCTGTGCGTATGGCAGGCTGACGTCATGACCCAAAGCTTCATGTGGCTACAGGGGGACTAAAGGAGGAACACAGGTAGGACTGGAAGGCAGCATGGGTAGGTCTTTTAAGAGATATGGAGTTTACAAAGGGACATATCAGGATAATACCCCAGGAAACAGAAAATTCTGTTTAGGAAAAGAGAGCAGTTTGGGTCACTGTCTCCACTGGAATTGATTTTGAAGGGCAATTTTCATTTATTTTCTGAAGTGTAAGGTGCCCATGCAACACCATGCCACTTCATATTTCCACTGCTGTGTAACCATTCCCAATCATATCTAGACAAAGACAAGCTGCCAGTATCTTCCCACGGAGCATAAGTACCTATACAAAGTCAGCACCATGGTATTTGTTAAATTTTCATGTATCTATTTACATAACAAAAATTCAAACTGCAGAAAGAAAAGGGGAAAATTGGGGGAAAAAGTCTTTAAGTGCAGAAGTTTTATCAAGAACAAAACAAAAAGCTTAGTTTGACTAATTAATAGCATTGTTCAGGAAAAACATTGTTGTCCTTCACCGAATAAGCACTGGGTTAGGAACTGGTCTCGGGGGAACCCTGGAGTGGCTGCTAGCCCTCACACAGGGATCCTGCCTAGTTGGCTCCTCAGAATACACTTGGAAACATGGATGTTAAGCTCACTTTGCAAAACAGCATCAGTGTCCCCAGTGCAATCTGCACTACAACTCTGTGAAGGAGAGGGCCTTTCCTCCTCTTAGACATGGGAAGGAACATAAAAGCAAACCAGAAGAGAGCGCTTGGTGGTGACATGCAGGGGTTTCCTACCCTCAGCCTGGTGACAAGCAGCCCACCTCCACTGACAGGTGAGAGCTGGAAGGCTGTGGCACCCAGACTGACCCAAAGGGGAAAGCAGAGCCAGCAGGCGGTTTTGAACAGAAGGGGGGAATTGGTGCCCCAACTGCCTAGGATTCACTGCAGTGTAGCCTGAAAGACAAGGGCATCCACTTTGAGGATTTTGGAGAGGATAAGAAGGCCTGTATGTGCAAGAAATTAGTGTGGATATTACAGTAAACAGACCAGTGCTACAGAGCAGCAGGGTTTAGTAAACTATGACACGACAAAAAAATGAAGAGCATCTTTGCATTTCTCTTGTCTGTCTCTGATGCATTATTCCCCTAAGATCTATCAAGTATTTTCATGAAGTGTGGCTGTGAATATTAGGAATTGCTATCCAGGTAAGTGCTGAATAAGATAGATAGATAGATAGATAGATAGATAGATAGATGATAGATAGATAGATAGATAGACAGTCAGACAGACAGTAAAATCAAGACTCTCATGTGATATAAAACAAGCACAGGCTATGGAACCCAGAATGAATTCCTCCTGACTGTGTCTTCCTGCCCTTCCTGCCTCTTTGGGCCCACTCCTCCCTACTCTTCCCTGTCTCCAGTGACACTGTTCCACTCTCCTCTCCATGAGGTCAGTGTTACAGTTTTCACAAATAGTGAGAACGTGTGGTGTTGTCTTCCTGTGTCTAGTAGGGTGACCTTAGCCTTCAACAGTCTGTAACATATTTTAAAATACTGAGAAGAGTCTAAATGTTCCTACCCAACACATGGAAGTGATTCGTGTTGGAGAGAAGCAAATGCTGGTTACTTTGACTCCATCATTACATATCACTCATACTGTGCCCCAAGATATGCACAGATACTGTATGTCAATAAAAAGTGCAGGACAAAATTTGGTCTAGCTCATTAAATAAGGAGGGACTGGCAAGACACCACAAGTGGTTCAGAGGAGAAATCAAAGTGTCACACTCAAGGCAAATGGAGCAGGATGGGGTTTACAGAGGGATGTGAATGACATGGTCCACAGAGCAGCGACCTACTGCACTACATGAGAATTTGAATCAGTTATGTTTCTATGAACAAGAATGATCTTCATAGTTGACAACATCCTAAAACCTCCAGCACTGTAAAGTAGCTCACAGTAATAACATGCAACTAGATGCAACACTCAGTATTTTTTCTATTGTTTTCACATTTTCAATGTTTTTTCTGACTTTGCCATAATGAAGGAAGGCTGAATCCATATGGAAGTAGTATGGGTTAAAGACCTTCTTGTTCACAAACTGTTAGATATTGTATTGCATTATCACTTTGATCAGATACCAGGTGGAAAAAATTACACTGTAAATTGAGGGAAATGATGTTTGGATAATTTATTTGGGGTCTCAGTGTTAATAAGTGCCTCAATGAAAATTAGTATTTGGAACTGATGGCTCCAAAGCCCCTGCCTCTTCTATTTTAGTGTCAAGTATGTGACGTTTGAGTCAGGTATGGATTGTAGACCTTCGTGCAGATTGGATGACAGCCTCATGATTTGGACTAGGCTGACCTCCCTCTTCCATCATGCACACAGTGTGGATACGGTGCTCAAATAGCCTCACGGAGGCTTGTTGGTGTCAGTTTCAGGTCATCTCACATTTCCTGATCCATGCACGGATGAGTGAGAGGAAGAGAATCAGGAAAACAGAAGAGTGAAGCCTTTGGGTGAAGCCTGAGCTCACACTCTCTATTTTTCATAGTAAATGCTGGGACATCCAGAGAGATGGACAACCTCACCTCTGGGAGCTCCTTCCTCCTCATGGGCTTCTCTAACATCCGGGAGCTCCAGATCCTGCACGCTGCGCTCTTCCTGATGGCTTACCTGGCTGCCCTCCTTGGGAACCTCCTCCTCATCACCCTCATCACCAAGGACCGTGGGCTGCACACCCCCATGTACTTCTTCCTAAAGAACTTATCCTTCCTGGATCTGTGCCTCATCTCCATCACTGTTCCCAAATCCATTAAAAACTCTCTGACAAATTGCAACACCATTTCATTCCCTGGGTGTGTTTCCCAGGTATTTTTCTTCTTCCTCTTTGCCACAACGGAAGTAGCCCTACTCACAGTCATGTCCTATGACCGCTACGTGGCCATCTGTCACCCACTCAGGTATGAGATCCTCATGAGCCGTGAAGTTTGTATGCAGATGGCAGCCTCCTCCTGGGTCAGTGGAGGTGTCAATGCAATCCTGCACACAGCGGCTACCTTCTCCGTACCCAGGTGTAGGTCTCCTGATGTTCACCAGTTCTTCTGTGATGTCCCACAGCTGCTGGCCCTGGCCTGCTCCTACAACATTGGGGAGCTAACGGTCATTGGGCTGAGCCTGCTGTTGGACTTTGTCTGCTTTGTGTTCATGGATATTTCTTACATTCACATCTTCTCCACTGTGCTGAGGATGCCTTCCAGAGCGGGCAGGTCCAAAGCCTTCTCCACGTGCCTGCCTCACCTCCTTGTGGTGACTCTATTCCTCTCTTCTGGCTTTTTTGCCTATTTACGGCCCCTGCCGCAATCTCCATCAACTCTGGACTTGCTAGTTTCAGTATTCTATACTGTAGTACCACCCACTGTGAACCCCCTCATCTACAGTCTGAGGAACAAGGATGTGAAGGTGGCGCTGAGGAAGCTGCTGGTGAACAGGCGTCCTCCTTCCAGTTAGAAGGGTTGATCTCACAACATCACCATCTTTTGCCCTCTGACTTAATCACCTGCACCTCTGGTAACATATTTGGCCATGATTTTGGACATTTACAGTAAGGAGCTGATGAGAATCAGGTCGTACTCATTACAGTGACACTGAGAAGCATCTCTGTGCCCAGATCAAGTGGGTGGGGACCGAGGCCTCCGCTGGTGAGTGGACTGAAGTATGCTGGCCTTTCTCTTGTCATCCCAGTGGAGCTCCTTGGTCTGTGACAAGTGGCACTGGACAGGATGGTGGGACATAGAGATAGAGAAGGCCTCTCTCAGGAAAAGTGTGGTGGTCCCTGGCAAGGGTGGGGTTTGGAACGCCATGTTGATGGTGTAATTTATTACCATCCTAAAGGGACTGTTTTGGAGTTGACGGCTACAGGGACATAAGGATGTAGGAAATGGCCAAGCTAAAATGCCAGTTAAAACCCCTGATTTTATGTCTAGTGAAGGTTGCCCTCTTTGGTCTTCCAGCCCCGATCCATGCTGGTTTCTGCACAGTTGGTGTGGTTGCAGTCTCAAGAGAGGAGAAAGACATTAAAATTCAGATTTCCTATATACCAATACATATGCCTATAGAAATATCCAAAGGAGGTTTTGGGTCCAGGAAATAAAATCAACAAACCAGAGACTTCACAAGAGATGCGGTGAAGGAAGGCCATTGTACTTTTTTGAAAAGGGGGATATCTGGGCTTTTCTTTCAGGGATGAAGAGGCATGAATCTGTAGGGGAGGGAGGCAGACCAGAAAGACCAAAGTGCAAGCAGAGGCTGGAGGACAAGAAGGCCCACACAGCAGAGATGGGAGAGGAAGAGAGTCAAGTCCCCTGGGGGAACTGCAGTGAGCTTGTCTTCAAAGATTGCCAGGATTGCTGAGGGAAGAGGCTTGGGGACCCTGGGTGCGGAGAGCACCGTGGACCAGTTGCTGCCCTTAGGAAAGCTCCACAGGCCTTTCAACCCTAGGTGGCAGAGATACCCACCCAAGGGAAAGTCAGATGCTTGTCACCTCTGCTGGAACCTCCTCTCCGACCTGATGCCTGAGTGAGCACGCCTTCCTCCGCTGGTCCAGAGATGGTCCGTGTGATTCTTCCTCCTCGGATCCCTTCACAGGGTCACTTTGTCCAGTCAGATGCCTCTGGGCACCGCCAGCCACTGCTTCTCGGCAGTTACTTCGGTTGTCATTTGACATTTCACAAAGCTTTTGACTGTGTTATTCTTAGACTGTGTTATTCTTTTGACTGTGTTATTCTTGCAGTTCACCCACATCTGCAGAGTCCTGTGCGGTAGGCATTTGGCACGTGTTTCCGTAACAAGTAAATTATTAATGCACACGATCCACATCCTTTATGTTCACACAAAATTTTGTATTGCCTCTGTTTTAAAAGTTTTTAATGTCTTGTTCACGATGTCAATCTTGAGTGTATTCTTGTGGAACAGAGTTTTGGGGTTTTTTTAAAGATAGTGGGCAGTCTGAAAGTTTCAAATTCCTTCAAGAAAACAAGTCAAAACCTATACATTGCTAAAATTAAAATTGATTTAAAGTGCATGTACAGAGTCAACTTAATTCTCAACAGACTGAGTCTAAAAATGTTCCTACAATTGCCATGAGGTGCCTTCTAATTTGTTCTGGGAGCAATGGACCATGAAAACCCTTCTGCAATGGCTCTAACCAAAGTACAAGTAGCTTTATCATGGGCAGCTGAATTTCCACAGGGACAATTAATCAAAAATTGATGGATATGTGAAATTCTATGACTAAAAAATGTGCACAAATTTCTTTAAAGAATGCTTTGCGTGATTGGCTCATTCTCAAGTGTTTGGTGTGTGTCACACAGATGTTAGCATTTGAGAGGATCCCAAGGACTCACAGATACCCATCATTTCTCCATGTATGACATTTTTCTTTTATAGTTGTGCCTCTTTTTCCTTTAAAACCAAGTAAACCTCAATTTTGTGTGTATTGAAATTGTCAGGGATTTGCACATTCAGGGTAGTTTTCCTAGAAACTTGTGAATATGTTGCTATCTATGGAAAAAGACTTTGCAGATATGATTTAGGTAGAAGACCTTGAGATTGATCATCCTAGATGAAACAGATTGGCCCAAATTCTCTACATAAATCCTTCAAAGCAGCAAGTATTTCCCACCTGCAGTCTGAGAAGTACAGAGATGACAGCATAACCTACCAATACTGCCCTTTGAAGATAAGCAAGGAACCCATGATCCAAGGAATGTGGAAAGCCTCTAGAAACTGGAGAAAAAAAAGAGTTTGTCTCCTGGGACATACAGAAAGGAAGGTAGCCCTACTGATACCAGTTTTTTTTTTTTAACTATTCTAAAAGCCTTTTTCAGGACCATTGAGAGGTGTAAAGACTATCCCATCCAGGGAGCTAGATCAGGCCCAACTTTCAATAAGGGAGGATAAGTGAGGTTTATAGCCCAAGGGAGGTGGGCATGGAGCAGTTCTGTGCATAGAAAATTACTGGGATGAAATATCAGTGGTCAGGGGATTCTTGTTGGCCCAAGGGAAGATGATCTTTGCTTAAGACAGGCAGGGTGACAAGCTACCAAGGGTTGAGGATGAGAAATTTATATACACAATGGAATATTATTCAGCATTAAAAGAAAATAAAATTATGGCATTTGCAGGTAAATGGATGGAGGTGGAGACTATCATTCTAAGCGAAGTAAGCCAATCCCAAAAAACCAAAACCAAAGGCCACTCACTGATAAGTAGATGCTGAACCATATTGGGGAGGGGTGCATGGGAAAAATGGAGGAACTTTGACTGGGCAAAAGGGAGGGAGCATGAGGAGGGGGCATTGGTGCAGGAAAGATGGTAGAATGAGATGGACATTATTACCCTAGGGACATGGATGACTGCACATATGGTACTACATTGTGTACAACCGGAAACATGAAAAGTTGTGCTGTAATTGTGTACAATGATCAAAATGCATTCTGCTGCCATACATACTAATTAAAATAAATTAATTAATTAATTTTAAAAATGATGGTATTGGAGGAAAAAATGGGGAAAAACTGACGTGCAAGAGTACCATTGATTTTTAATATATAATAATATTTATAGCACTATTAATTTAAAAACCGATGCTTTGTTAGTGTAAGTTAATGTTGTCACCCTAATAATAAGCAAATATCTAACAATTCTAACCATTTGGATTTCTGACCAGATATTGAAAGAATAAAAATTCAATCTCTGGGGGAAAAAAAAAAGAGTGAGAGGATAACGGGAGGGGTTGAGTTCTCTCTGTGTTGACTCAGCAGCAGAATTTTTAGGAAACCTGGGCTCTGCAGTTGTGCCAAGGATGGGCTCAGTTAAGGAAAGGGCTGTGGGAAGCGGACCAGAGACTGGTCAAAGAGATCACCTATGACATCCTCTTCACTGTTCAGAAGGGGGAACACACATCTTCTTTTTCTAAAGAAGATGGGCTGAAGATGTAATTCAGTGGTAGAGCGCTTGCCTAGCATACATGAGGCACTGGGTTCGATCCTCAGCATCACATAAAAATAAAAATAGATGTGTCCATATACAACTAAAAATATTTTTTAAAAAAGAGAAAAGACTTTCTTACTACAACAACATAAGATCATTTATTTGGCCTCCTTTGGTTCATCAAGCATCTGGTGACCCATCTGTCGAGACTTGGCAGTAGAGGACATTTGCTGAATGTTATGTTTTAGAAATGAACTCTCCCCCCAAAGCTCATGTGCAAGGTAATGCAAGGAATTTCAGAGGTGAATGATTAGATTATGAGAGGTGCTACTTAACAGGTGGATTAATCCACTGATATGGATTACCTGCAGTAACTATAGGCAGGTGGGGTGTGGCTGGAGGATGCACCTTTGGGGTTTATATTTATATTTATATTCCTGGTGAGCAAAGCACACTTTCTCTTCTCTCTGCTCCCTGAGGTTTCCTGAGGAAGCCACTGCCCAGGTCCTTTCATCTTTTCTCCCAGAGCCCCCTTGGCTTTCTCACCTCTTCCCCACAACCTCTTCACATGCTGTGAGGACCACATTCCCCATGTCCTAACCTCCTGGGAGTCCAGGAGTTCCCCAGAGGCAAAGGCTGCTTACTCACATGAGTGACTTTGAGATGGAGCAGGGGAGTGTGGCCCATGGACATCCTTGGGCCAGCTTTCCCAGGCTATGTTCCTGACACCATTTCTACCAAGACTGATGTTTGCCTAGTGAGCAGCAGGGGGGGCACTGTGGCTCTTCCCAAGGTCTGTGCACTGGGGCTGCTGCTGCTGTGCAACCCTCCCAAATCCCCAGGGCTGGAATGTGGGTGCCTGACTCTGCTGACAGGGACTCACCAGCTGTGCCTCTCTGGACTGGATAGTCTGCTCACAGTTGTGGAAGGTCCCAGCAGCTGCTACTCCTTGACCTTCCCATGGGAAAGCTCTAGAACTAACCCATCAGCACCCTGTATGTAGACACTCAGTCTCAGCATGGAGCAGAGATCGCCAAGAGTGGAAATCAGTTGGCATGCCCAGTTCCTCTTCTTTCAGGCCACTGGGGAAGGTGAGAGAGACTTCAGCCAAGCAGCCCTGCTCTGGGGCTCCAGGGGGCTGATTTCACGATGGCCTGGACTCCTTCTTCCTGTGTTCCTCTTACACTGACAAGTAGGGACAGGCCTCAGAGACAGGGACAGCCTCAGCCTGTGTCAGCCCCTCTGCCTCAGACCACCAAGCAGTTTACCTCTGGCCTCCATTCCATCACTCCTGAGTGTCTGTCTGCAGGTCCCTCCCCAGCCTGTGCTGGCTCATCACCCCTGAGGTCTGCAGGTCCCTCCCCAGCCTGTGCTACCCATCACCCCTGAGGTCTGCAGTTCCCTCCCCAGCCTGTGCTGGCCCATCACCCCTAAGTGTCTGTCTGCAGGTCCCTCCAGAGCCTGTGCTGGCTCAGCTCTCCTCCCTCTCTGCATCCCCTGGAGCATGGGCCACACTCCCCTGCACCTGAGCAGTGGCCTCAGTCCTGGTGACTGAAGGACATGAAGTTTCCAGAGAAAGCCACAGAGCCCTCCCAGGTACCTCTTCAACTACACACAAGCAGACAAGGCACTTCTCTGGATCCAAAGATGTGCAGGTGAGCTCAGGTGTTGTGTCGACCTCTGGGCTCTAGGTGAAGGATGAGGCCACTGTTCCTGTAGCCCTCCAAGCTATGCTCCTAGGACGTCATGGTGCTCCAGAGCCACGGGGAGTGGGACCAGCTGCCCTGCACTCTCCTGGTCTGCAGCAGGCAGCCCTCATCGGGTTCTAAGGAGGTGATTTCTGTGTCACATTAGACCCTGATTTCCTTGGCAGAGTAGATCTGATGAGGTCACAGACCTTTAGCTCAGAATCTGGACTGTTCTATCACCAGCACCTGCCTGATTCCAGACTTCACAGGCAGGAATTTCATCCTTGGAGATCAAAATCTCCCAATAGACACTTTGGAGTAAAACAAAAAGAGGTGATTCCACCTACTCCTCAGTCAGCCTCGAGGAATAACCCCAAAAATTCTCTAAGTGCTTCAACTGGTTTGGGGGAAAAAATGTCAACATGAAGAAAGAAACTGATTCCTATAAATAAGCCACCAGCTAGTCAAAAATAAGGCTGTGTTCTCTCCAGTGTCGTTGGCTCCTTTGTTGGGACCCAATTGGCTGTCCATGTGGGGTTAGTTCTGGAACTCTGTTCCACTGGTCTGTGTACCTTGCTGTTTAGTTGGCTCTGCTGTGTCTGGAAATGAGAGATTGTTATGTTTCCCACATTCTTATTTTTTAATTAATTTTAATTTTTAATACACAACAGCGGAAAGCATTACAATTCTTATTACACATATATACCATAATTTTTCATATCTCCATTTGTATATAAAGTATATTGACACCCAGTTCGTGTCTTCATACATGTACTTTGGATAATGATGTCCATCACATTCCACCATCCTTGCTAATCCCTAGCCCCCTCCCTTCCTCTCCTACCCCTCTGCCCTATCTAGAATTTATCTATTCCTCCCATGCTCCCCCTCCCTACCTCTCTATGAGTCAGCCTCCTTATATCAGAGAAAACATTCGGCATTTGTTTTTTTGGGGGGATTGGCTAACTTCATTTAGCATTATCTTCTCCAATGCCATCCATTTACCTTCAAATACCATGATTTTATTCTCTTTTCTTGCTGAGTAATATTCCATTGTGTATATATGCCACATTTTTTTTTTATTTGTTCATCTACTGAAGGGCATCTAGGTTGGTCCCACAGTTTAGTTATTGTGAATTGTGCTGCTATAAACATTGATGTGGCTGTGTCCCTTTTTAATCCAAATTGCTTTGGCTATTTGGGGTCTTTTTTGAGCTTATATAGGAATCCTTTTTTCATATTCTGTGAAGAATGTAATTGAATAAAATAAGAAATATTTAAGAAGGAAAAACTGGGGAAAAAAAAGAAAATCTCAAACACGGAAAACTAATACAAACTCACTGAGAACAATGCAAGGAGTGTTAAATAAATGCAGAGGCTGCTGTGTCAGCACAGGGCATGGCCCGGGAAGGTGGGGGGGTCCCCCTTGAGTTTCTGAACCCTGCCTGGTCTGCAGCGTGACTGGGGAGCTCCTGCTGGACCTGGAGTCCCCTGGGCTTCTGTGCCTGGGTCTTGTGCTCTGAGCTGGCCCAGACTGTCAGGACTGGCACCAGAACCGAGCTCCTCGTCCCCACTCTGGCATGAGGACAGTGCCTGGTCATGTTTTATTGCCAAGAGCAGAGTTTCTGCCCCATATCCGCCCTGCTGAGGGATGGGCTGAAGGCCCTGGTCCTGTGCTGCTGGGGAGGGTCTTGGAGAGGCAGGTTAGGCAGTGCCCTGTTCCTTGATCCCCAAGGAAGATGGGGAGTGGGTGGCTGGACTGTGTGAGGTCTGCTGACCCCCCAGGGATTCGTGTCCATCCCAGCGGGGGTGAGGTGAGACCAGCTCACATTCCACTGATGCGACACAGCACACTGCTTGGAGCCTATTTATTTTGTATTTATTTGAACAGAGTTATGTCCTATTTTTATAGATTTGTTTAATTAATAGCTCATCATTTTCAAGTTCATTTTTTATTCATTTTTATGTTCCTAGTTGATTGTACCTTTCCATCTCCACCTTGTGGGGGTGGGGGAGAAGAGGGAAGGGCCTTGGGAGTGACCCTTCCTGGGCCCACACCGGTGTCCTGTCTGGTCTGTCCAAAGAAGTTCCTCTCAGGACTGGAGACAGGAAGAAGAGGGGAGAAACCCCGACCATGGAGAATGCACCCCTTAGGGGGTCAGCAGCTTTTCCCCAGGAGGCCTGAGACCTGGAGGGGGAGGGGCAAGGGGAAAAATCCTGGCCATGGGTGGATGACAGTCCCAACCTTGCCTGGACAGGGAGGAGTTCTTTATTTCATCCCTTTTGAAGGACAGGGTAGTGAGATGCTCATCGTGAGCTTGTGACAAGGGGGTAGGGCTGGAGGACAGGGTGGCCATTTCCCCACCCCAGCCAGGAAGTGGGCCCCTCCCTCAAAACCCACAGCTGCCCTTGCTTGGTAATGCTGGTCAGCTGGCCACTTGACATTTGCACCTCAATTCCCCAGAATGGCCTGATGAGGACAATTTAAATAAGATGCAAAGATCAATGCAAAAATTGTCATATATAAATATATAGTTATAACTGGAATTTGTCAAAAGCAGATTAAAGAATTAGAAGCTGTCATTCAAAACAGCCTTCTAATAAAGTTGTTTCAAAACTGCTGACAGAAAAATAAATAAATAAATAAATAAATACATACATACATACATACATACATACATACATAGATACATAAATAAATAAATAAATGCAGAGGCCTGCTAGTTTATGGTTCAGGACACTAAGTGTGGTCATGATAAGGATCCACAAAACGTGAAGCCCCCTGTGCCCCCACAGAGGTCCCTGCCCAGCTTTGCCAGCTCCATTGATGTGGACCTAGACCTGAGTCCTCCCAGGTCCCAGGACCAGCCTTCTCAGGTCCTACCTCCAGAAAGGAAGCACATCTCTGTCAGAGGGAGGAAGCTGGTGGTGGGGAGCCATGAGCTCATAGTGTCCCAGGGAGCGAGGCTGCCCTGCCTTCTAGACACTTGGGGATGCCCCGTCTTGAGGACTTAGTGCCGATGCCTGAATCTGACAAGCTTCACCGCTGAATATAAGACATTGCACTGACTTCAGGAAATAGGGAGAAAAATTTCAAATCCTTTTTTTTTCCTACTGAGAAGGAAAAAAGGGAGCAGAGGAGAGTGGGTGTTCAGGAGGCCCCAGTGGACCTCTTCTCTTGCAGGTTATTAGTTTCCAACCCCAAAATGCTGCAAAGACCTTGAGAATGAAAAAAAGTGCCTTTTTATTTTTGGTAAATGACTTGAGTCATCCCTTAGCAAGTTTTAGTTGATTTCTATATGCAATCCTCCACCTGCCATTTCTGTGTGGCGAGAAGACTGTCTTCTAGCTATCTGAAATGCATGATATATTCACCCCTGAGTGCAGCAGCCCAGAACTTACTCATTCTCTGTGTCTGGAACAGTGCGCCCACTGACCAACCTCTCTCCTCTGCCCCACCTCCCCCGCCTCTGCTCATCCTGGTTCTGCTCTCAACTTCTGCGAGATCAAGTGTTTCAGCTTTCAGGTAGGAGTAGATCCAGAGGTCCTCGTGGTCCTGTCTCTCCGTGCCTGGCTTATTGCACTTCACATCATGTCCTCCAAGTTCATCCTGTGGTCACATGTGAGAGGGCCTCCGCCTGTGACTGTGAGGCTGAGTGGGGATGTGGCTCAGTGGGGATATGGCTCAGTGGGGATTGTTTTTGCCAGTTATGTGGTAAATTTCCACTCAGAATGACATGGGAATTGAAGTTGTTTGTCATTTAGGGGTGACAGTTACCAAAAGAAAATTCTCCTTTTGCAGGAAGACATGGTACATTTTTAGAAACAATTTGTTTTCTCAATAGGCAATCATGTTTCATATTTCATATCTGATATGTACTTGCAAGAGTCTCACTTTCTTTATAAAAACAAATCTGAGTTTCAGAGAGAAAGGATAATGTAGAACATAAGTAGGAGAATCAGAATTTGAATTTAGATAATTTAACATCCTGTACTTCTTTTTTTTTTTTTTTTTGGAACCTTAGTGTGTAATTAAACCCCGTGTGTGCTGACACCATGTGCCATTCAATCATTTATTCAGGAGTTGTCTATATAGCCTTATATGAATACTTGAACGTAGGCATTATGTACTCAGTTCACTATATTTTTCTATACATCTGGCAGGTTTAAAGCCCATTCTATGTGCACATGTAACTTTTATTTACTGTAGAGTTGTTTCCTAATTGTTTATCTGTGCATACACCAATAGCTTCAAAGTTTAAAGAAATATGTGTCTGAAATATTAGCATCAAATTAGCCTTCTGATTTTTAGACTATTCCATTTCCTCTGGAGTGCCCTGCCTCCAGAGACGGGGCTGCGTGGAGGCCAGGGGCAGGAGTAGAATATAACAGAGAAGAGCATTTGGCTAGAAGTTGTAGAGCTCCTGTCCAAGATTCTCTTTGCTTCCACCTTGGTCAAGATGCTCAAGTGTCTGAAGATCAGTTGCTCTGAAATCAATATGCAGCACTTTAATACAAGGTCCAGTGATCAATCTTCACATTTACAGCCAATGATTGTTCACAAGGCACCAAGAACTCATTGCTTAAAAAGCACCAATTTCTCCATGAACTGTGCTGGGAAAACTGGATATTCACCTGCCCAAGACTGAAATGGGGTCCTTGGGTAGAAATTCAACTTGAAATGGGATGAAGACTTAAACATGAGACAACCAACCACAAAACTAGTAAAAGAAAGTGTAAGAGAAATACTCCAAGGAATTAGTTTTGGCAATTTCTCAGGGGGAGGCGAGGAGGAGGATTTAATTCAAAAGCAAAGGCAGGACTAAAAACAAGAAAGAGACCAAAGAAATTGTATAGAATTAAAAAACTTCTGCATATGAAAAGAAACAACGTGGTGAAAAGACACTACAGAGAGGGAGAGCATATTTAAGACAAGGCTTCTTCGGCCCAGGATGGTGGGGGTGGTGGTGATGTGGGCCTTTGATGGGACCCAGCTGGGCTCCTGGGAGTACAAGGAACAGGTCCTTGGAGACTGTGAACCTCCTCTCTCTGTCTCTGCTGTGGTTCAAGACACGACCATCCACACTCCTACTTGATAGCCCTCCTTGACAGCTCTCACCAGGAGCCAAACAAATGCAGCCAACTGACCTTGGCCTTTGTTCCTCATAACTGTGGGTTGTAAGAGCCTTGTCCCTTCATAAGCTACTGTCGAGGTGTTTTGTATTGTAGTAATTCTAGATTGGCCAACCCAGTTCAGACCCAAAATACACAATCATGGAAAACAATGACTCACTTGAAGTGTGGGCTGAACAGGGATCAGGAGTCCAAGTCTATATGATGAGTTCAGGGTCAGAGGTGTTGGGCAGGTGGCTTTGCTCCACCTGTTCTGTATCAACAGGTATTTCAGCATGGAATCCGAGGCCCTGCCTTATGTTGCTGCATTTGAAAGGGCAAGTCAGCAGCTCAAAGTCCCCTAGCTCCTTGGTTTCATTTTCCATCATGGGCAGAGTGGCCTCCGGCTCTTCCTCTGACGGTCCTGTCATCAGTGCCGCTGCAGAGGTGTGGTGTGAGCCAGACACCAGGGCTGCCGGTGCCCATGCAAGGACGGGGTCCGACTCTCAGACACAGAGGCACCTCTTGGGATGCAGCTCTGGCAGGCAGGCCTCGGGACCCTCCTGCTCTCACTCCTGCTTAGCTGGCCAGGTGCAGGTGAGTGGCAAGGGGGACATATGTTCTGTGCTTTGTCCTGGACAGTAGCCTGAAAAGAACTGTATTCAACAGGACATGGCCAGGGCTTCAGTGCTCATGTCCTCTCCCTGACACTCAGGAACTCATCTCCGTCTGTCTTTTCTGTTTTCCTGTGCCTTCCACCTTTTCTGCTTTTCTTTAATTTTAATTTTCAACTGGCACATCATAGCCATATGTCTTTATGAGGCACATTGCAATGATGTAATACAGGTATGTGAACGTGATGAGCAAACTCTGATGCTTCTTTACCTCAAACATCACTTCTTCATGGTGACAGCATGCAGAGCATCTTTTCTAGCAATCTTGACACAGACCCTCAACACTTCTCACGTACTCCCCCCACTGGGCAGCAGAACTCACTCTCCCTAATTCGTGCTTGCCTTGCAGTGTCTCCCTTTCACTTGGTCCCCACAGTCCCCGGGGCTCTGCTGAAGCCACACTGCTGTGCACTGCCCAGGGACCATCTCCTCACACCCTCAGAAAGTGCCATCCTGTGGGGTCCATGGTCCTGTGCCTGGCTTTCCTCACTTAGGGGAACACCCAGGTTCATCCTGTGCCTACACGGCAGGGTTCCCTTACCTCACTGTGGAGCTGTGTCCCTCTGTGTACACACACCACAGTTGCTGTCTGTGTCTTCTTATTGATGGAGACTGAGGATGGTCCCATGTCTAGGCTACTGGGAGTTGTGCAGCCATAAACACAGGAGCAGGCTGCCCCTCCACCATGCTGCTTTCATCTCCTTTGGTTGTGTACCTGGCATCAGGATTGCTGGATAGGAGGGACAGGATCTCACTAAATTGCCCTGGGTGGTCTGGAACTGCCATCCTCCTGCTTCAGCTGCTAAGTAGCTGGAATTACAAGCAAGCACCATTGCACCTGGCTGAGTTCATGTCTTAAATGTGAATTCATGCCAGGTGTGGTGGCGCCCACCTGTGATTCCAGCAACTTGGGAGGATCACAAGTTCAACCATGTCTAGCAACTTATTGAGACCCTAAGCAACTTAGCGAGACCCTGTCTCAAAGTAAAATATAAAAAGTGGGGGGAAGTTGCACAGAGGAGAAGCACCCTTGGGTTCAACCCCTGCTAACAAGAACAATCAAACAAAAGTATCCCATTCAATATAAAAACTGAACATTCACAAAGGTTGTGTGGAAGTTGGATCAATTGAGGTCACATGCAATGGGCAATGTCAACATAACTTAAAAAAATATTCAACTTAAATAGAAAATTAAATAAGAAGGTGAAATATGGTACATCTTACCAGAGAAAATCCATGTTGATTTTAATGAAATACATGCTATCAAATACCAAGATGAATTTCATTCATTGCTAGCAAATGAGAAAGACAACTGTAAACAAGAAAATGAACTTTGTAATAAATTTATTTCTAGTTGATACCTGGTTATTTTGTGGTGTTAAATATTTTAAAATGTATAGGTCCCTGCATACTGAAGTGGCTAAATCAAGCTAATTAACATAAGAATTAACCCACGTGCTCATTACATTGTGAGTGTGCGGTCATTGCTATTAAATGGACTCAGTGGGTCATACAGTGGATCTCTTGCACTGATTTCTCCTGGGCAACCAAAGCTGCCTCCTTTGACCGACGCCTCCCAGCCTCCGAGCCCAGCCCCTGGAGACCCATGTTCTACTCTGGGTCTCCATGGGCTCCCCTTCTTTATGGTCCACAGGTGAGTGAGAGTCTGTGGCATCTTTCTTTTAGGTTCTGGATTATTTTACTTGCGATAATGTCTTCCAGGTTATCCGTGTTGTTGGGAATGAAACAATTTCCTTTCTAAAAGACAAGACTTAGTTGTCCCTTGTGTGTCTACACCATATTTTAACCTGGTCATTCATGGATGGGCACTGAGGTTGAGTGCACTGTGGACCCTGGGGGACTTCAGTGATTGAGGACTTCAGGTATCCATCTGACACCTGGCTTTGCTGTCCCTGGCTATTGTGCACCTGGTAGCAGGAGTGCAGAATCACGTGGTAGTTCCAGTTCTAATTTTCTGGGCACTTTGTCTTGTTACCAAGTAGCTGTGCCAGCTCAGAACCCCCTACAGTTTACCAGGGCCCATCTCCCCCGGCCTCACCAGCACCCGCCTCCTGCCCTTCTGAGGACAGCCCTTTGACAGGCCAAGGTGCCTCGTGTTCACGCGTGCGTTTCCTGGATCGCTGTGGGTGGCGAGCAGCTTCCTAAACCCGTCAGCCCTGCCCAGGGCTTCCTCTGAGATGCTTGTTCAGGTCCTGTTCTAACTTCACATTGGGTTGTGTCCTTGCATGCTATCGACTTGAGTGGCTGTTCCTTTATTATGTCACCCCCTTACCAGATGTGTAGTTTTCAGGTTGCCTCCTTCCCACGGGCTCTCCCTTCCCTCTGTTGACTTCTGTCCTGGGCAGAATCCTTTTATGTGTTGCAACCTCATTTTGCTTTTGTCCTCTGTGCCTGGGGCCCTGTGCTGGAGATCAGTACCCAGGGGAATATTGGGGAGCAACACTGTAAGTGTCCCTCTTCTGTTTCACAGTGTTAAGTTTTATGTCTCTTTATGGTCTGCTTGGGTTGATTTCTGCCTGTGGTTGAAATAAAGGTCCAGTTCTGTTCTTCTGCCTGTGGATATAGTTGCTTTTGAAGAGACTGACTTTCCTCATGATGTGTTGTTGGAAGCTTTGTGGAAACTCAATGGTCTGTGACCGTGTGGAGTACTTCAACTTAGATTCTGTCCCACGGATCAGCTTGTGTGGTTTTGTACCAGTGCTATGCTGTGGTGTCAACTTTAGCTTGGTAATACATTTTGAAATCAGGCTCTGTGGTCCCACTAACTTTCTTCTTTTTTGCTCATAATAAATTGGCTCCTTGGGGTCTTTTGCACTTTTATGTGAATTTACATATCTTTCTCTTCATTTTTGTGGAAAGTGACATTGAAGTTTCCATAGTGGCTGCATTGACTCTGTGGATCACTCTGGGAACTATGGTCATTTTAAGAGTATTTTCCAATGGATGGCCTAGGGACCATAGTGTTATGAGAAATAAAGTCAAACTCAGAAGGTGAAGGGTCATGTTTCCTCTCACAGGCTGAAGCTAGAGAGGAAAGGGGAAAAGAAATGTGAGAGTGGATCTCCTAAAACTCTAAGGAACAGCAATAGAGGAAAGGGACCAAGGAGGGGAGGGAGGGGGAATTCTGGGGAGTGATATTGGCCATACTGTGTTGTCATATTGTGTGCACATATGAACATGAACCAACATGTCCCATCAGTGTGTACAACTACAGTGCACCAATAAAAACTGTGGGAAAAGAAAAAGAATTGATACGACAAAAAATATTTTCTAATCCATGGCCACAGGATATTTTTTAAAGAGTTTTATGGCTATATATATATTAGCTGGGTTCATCCCAACAAGCTCATGCATGCATGGAAATGGATTTTGGTTCATGATCCCACCTTTTCCCTCCCACCCTCCCCTCTCCCATTCTCCTTCCTGTACTCTACTAGACTTCCTTTAGCTTGTCTATTAATTTATATTTGATTTGGTTTTCATGTCTTCCTATCCTTCTCTCCCTCTTTTCTTTATTCACTATAGCTTCCACATATGAGAGAAAACACTCCACATCTGAGTCTCTGAGTCGGGCTTCACTAAGTTCACTTAGCATATTCTTCATTTCCATCCATTTACCAGCAAATGCCCTAATTTCATTCTTTCAGTGACTGAGCAGAACTCCATTGTGTGTACATACCACAATGTCTCAATCTATTCATCTATTGATGGGCATCTGTGTTGATTCCATAATTTACTATTGTGAATTGTGTTGCTATAAACATTGGTATATTTCATTTATGTGTGAGTTTGTTGTTCAATTTCCTTCATCATTGTTTGTAGTTTTCATTATGTACATATTTCACCTTTTTGACAAATTCACCCCTAAGAATTTTATTGTGATTTTTATGCTACTGAAACTAAGATTGCTTTCTTTATGTATTTTTTCAGGCAGCTTGCTGTTGAGAGTCTGTGTGGGAATGCACACAGTGCTACTTGGCTCACATTGCATGAGCTTTTGTAAACTCTGGCTAGTTTATGGGAAATTCCAGCCCAATATGACATGTGCCAAGAGTTTCTCATATGGCTAGGTATCTCCCCAAGCTCTTGTTGATCCAGAAACAGTTTGGCAGTTCAGCGACCCCTGGACTGTGAGCCTCCCAAACTATGTGATGACCATGTCCTGGCCCTGTCAATGCTGCTCTTACAGGGTGGCATGGCTAGTCCTCTTCTGGGGGTGCTGAATGACCATGGCGCAGCCCAGGTTCCATGCAGACTCAAGTTAACTATGTCATAGAAGTGTCCCCTACAGTAACAGGCAAGGCGTGTCCTGCACCTATCCCCATGTACCTTGCCCAGGTCAGAGGCCTCTGCCTTTTATGGATTAACTATCACGGTGTCCAGGTGACAGTCACATAGGAAGCTGAGCAGTCTGGGGAATTCACAGGAGACGTGGCTTTGGGCACATAGAAATTCCTTGGGGAATGGAATGGGGGACTTCCTGGTTCAGGGTGCTGAGGGACCTCAGTCCCAAGGCAGGGTGCTCGGTCAGCATGACCATATCAGGGGCTTTCAGGGGTGCTGTGCCTTGTGCTGCTTCTCAGGCCCTGAGCTCTGTGTGCAGCCTGTGGAGTGCTTAGTGCTGTTCTCCTACCTGCACTGGCTGTTTCCTTCCTAGGCCTCAGCACAACCTGCAGACTGGGGTCCCCACTCCTGGATCAAGCGTCTCCTCCAAGTCTGTAAGGCAGGTTCTGCAGGTGTAGAATCCAGGCCTCCTGTCCTTCGTTCTCGTTAGATGCTTCCTGAAGTACTGAACACCTTAATGCCACCAAGACGGTCTCACCTTGCTCACTAAGAAGAAAAGACATCAGCTATTTAGAAAGAAGAAATTTCATGTTAATAACAGGAGCTTCCCCTCATGTTTATAAGAAAGGGTTAATGTTTTAAAAAATGGAGGCTGAAAGTTGTGAGTTGGCACTTGATGTGCAAGAGGGTTATCTGCACACAAAAGGCCATAAAGAAAAATATGATACTTACATAAAATCATATAACAGGGAAATAATTAAAAATGAAATATCCAACAATCTCAAAACTTCTCTTTAATGCCATAGAAAAGTATTCAGAGAGCAATGAGCCTCTCAGACCACAGACCAGTTTCACTGACTGTAACACAATTAACTCTCTGACACAAGAGCAATTCAGAAAGAAGCCTGTCCACTGATTTAGTCTAGCCAACATGGTGCAGTAATCTCACATTCTCCTACAGGAAGGCCCCTTGTCCTAAGTCAGGGTGTGTGACAGCACCACGTCCCACATCTTGTTCATCTCAAGTTCCTTGGCCAGCGGCTGTCCCCTGTGCTTGCTGACTACAGAGTTGCTCCTAACTCCCTGACAATCAGGGACCAGGCTGAAAGGTGACAGAGACAAGGGTGCAGCCTCCCTCCCTGCCCACACCGCAAGGCCCCCCTCCAGGTCCCCATGCTGTCAAAGTCCAGGAGGCTGAGGCAGTTTTTAAAAAAATCACACCTGCCAAAGAGAAAGAGAAAGGGTTTACATTTCCAGAATTCTTCAAGCGATGCTCTGAGGAAAGGGAGGGAGGAAAGGACACTTTTAATTTTGCCACCAGGCAGATCAAACATTGTCTGAATACTTACATTTACATTTATCTTTTCACTTTTCATAATTCCTAACCTTAGATATAAGCTGTGGCAATGTCTTAGACTGTTTTTGTAAAGATGCTCTCATGCCTGTTTTCTAAAATGCAATAACATTGTACATAGTGTTCCCTTTATTCGTCACACAAAATCATGGCATTTAGTTGTTTCACAGTACACATCGTTGTACGTACTATGTATTGTATATTGAGTAATCCAAGGTTTAAACAGAAACCTTCAGATTGCTGGTGCTAGAACACTCTCTGAGCCTGGGTCATGACAATTGGGGACAAGTCCCTCATGCATTCATTGACTCAGTTTATGCCAATGTAAAATGAGAACCACACTCTGTAACTTTGCAGGTTCTGTTAGACCAAAATTGATGCACACGGATTTGAATTCAGTTCTTGGCCCCTGGGAAAGCACACCTGAAGGACCAGGTCTTTGCACCCATCCTCACAGCCCGTGTTACCTCCTGAACTCACCTTGCCTTCCAGCGTCCCCTGCTCACTAGCTGGCCATGGCTCGGTGTGTCCATGAGCTGATCTTCTGCTCTCATCACACAGTTGCAGCCCCGCCTGCCAGCCCTTGGCCATGACGCTTTATCTTCCTGATTTCCAGGACAATTCCACGTGATAGGACCTCGGTCACCAGTCATCGCTGTAGTTGGAACAGGGGCCGAGTTCCCCTGCCACCTCAGCCCCTCCACAGATGCCCAGCACATGGAAGTCAGGTGGTTCCATGGCAACCACTCAGGCCTGGTGCACTACTACAGGGACTCCAAGGACTATCTGGAGCAGCAGCGGCCAGAGTACCATGGGAGGACCGAGCTCCTGAGGGAGAACATCACCAGAGGGCAGGTGGCCCTGAGGATCCACCCCATCCGCCCTGCAGATGAAGGGGACTACAGGTGTTTATTTGTAAGCTCCACCTACCACAATGAAGCACGGTTCCATGTGGAGATCACAGGTGAGCCTGTCAAACAGAAGCTCTGATTGAGTTTTTATTGATATTCTGTTTTATCAAGAGCCAGATTGATGCCATCCTGTATGGACAGAGTTGGGCAAAGCTACACAAATGCTAGATATGATGCCAAGAAAGGTAGAGATGTGAGGCTCTATTTTTGTCTTTCTTACGTTTTAACAGGAATCTATTTGCATCTCCGCATGGTCAACATAATTCCATGGAGGGAAGTGGAGGGATTCTAGCGTGCCTCGTTTCTGATGGGTCCCAGAAGCCCACACCCTGGGCTTTCAAACCCCACAAGGAGCCAGACAGAGGGAGAGAGACTCCACAACCCACCATCAGGCCTGAGTTCAGTGCACCTCACTTCCATGCACATCCAGCACGATCCTGGGTGGTCTAATGTGGTGCTGCCCACCCTTGCCTTCTGGTTTACTTGGGCCCTGCATAAGTTCATGCCTTTCTGTATTGCTCCTGCTCAAATATGAACCCCAGGAAAGTGTCTGTCCTGCCAGGTGAAGGAGGAAGGAAGGGCCCAGCTTCAGTGAGAGGCTGAGCCTGGATTAGACCCCTTCACACACATCTTAAGGCCTCAGAAAGAGTTTCTGTATCTCCCTCCTCACAGGGGGCCTCATGAGAAACCAGCCACCACCATTGGAGGGCGTTGAGCCTACTGAGCTTCTGAAGCCAGGGCAGGTTGGACCTGCTCATCTCCTGTATCAAACAGGGGGCAGCCCCGATGTTCCACTCCCACAGCTTCCCCAAGTCAGGGCAAGTGCAGCTGAGCTTTCCACTCAAGCACAAAGTGCAGGTAGAATGCTGAGGAAAACGAGGTGGAACTCATGTCAGCCTCCCCTAGGGCACTGTTGGCATGGAGCACTAGCTATAGCAATGAGTTCCACTGGGCTCCTTATCATGCTCTGGGTCCCCACTGGGCCCAAAGGGGGTTACTGACTTCCTTGTGTTCTCTGCGGGTGGAGTGCTTGGTATTTCAGTAGGTATAGAGTTTAGGATGCAACTTTCACAGCACGCTGCACATGGTGAAGCCAGAATTCATGAAGGGCCAGGCCTTCCCAAATTATCACAGGCCCTGGGGTCCATCACGGTATAAATACTGCAATGGTAAGTGACAAAATGTGTTTCTAAACATGAGACGCTCCTCCAAAAAAAGGCTTCTCTGCTGCCTACTTGAGGCAGCATCCCTTGGCACACCTCCAGGCAGGCTGCAGTTTCCCTCATGTCCTGGTGATGACAGTGGGAACCATCACTCTGAGAACCTGCTGTTCTCTTTACTTAAGCCAGGAAAATGAAATAGCCTGTTTCTTCACCTCCTCCCAATGAGCAAGTCCTTTAGCCTGTCTAGACCAGGTGTCCTCGATTGAGCCTCTGGGTCACACCCTCTGGACTCCACACCATGCAGCGTGGTGCTGGCTGCTGCGCCAGGTTAGGAGGCCTCACCAGAGCCCAGCTCCAGGCGAACAGCAGGTCCTTGGATTGAGCCTGTGGCCCTCTTCTCCAGAAGGCCTCGGTGTCCTGTGGTGGTCTAGGTTGTGTGGTTTCTGGCCCACATGTCTTCACCTGCTCCTCCCTCCTAGAGGAGTGAAGTTTGGTTCAAGGTCAGAAATCAGTGCCTGCTGGAGATGTCATCCATTTGGGCAGCCCCAGTGTACTGTGTGACTTAGAGAAAAGGTTCTCCCACACCTTGAGTTTAGTGAGACCCCACGCGGTCCCCCATCTTTAACCATCAGTGGGTGCTGCAGGTGCAAATCTTTGCAGAACCCCAGCCTTCAGTGAATTCTGAAGCTGAGTTCTTAAAGCCAAGGCTCATCCCTGTCCCACTCCCCAGCCAGCTTCACAGGAGCACGATCCATGGACTAACATCTTGGGGGAGCTGCAGGCAGATGTTGAAATTCTCCTCTAGTAGAGAGGAAATACCACTTAAAGCCTTGGTGTCAAGTCATATCCTCAGTCTCTTTGCACTAGCAAAAACCATGGGTTTCCCCCCAGGATGGTCTCAGAGTTAATATCTCAGATTCTCAAAGTAGGTAACACAGGGGACAGTGGCCTGACTCAGAGCACCACCTTACTCTCTTATCCCCAGAAATTCTGGCACCTTGACGCCATGTTTCTACAAAGTCCTGCTAACTGAGCTCTGTATTTTTAGAATATATGAAACACAAGCCCATCTTTATTAAACTCACGAGGACACAGCCAGTGATGAGACACAGAGGGACGTGTTTTCAAGTGGAAGGGCCAGGAGGGACAATTGGAAACTACCCTCTTTTCCTTCACTGAGCAGCCCTGTATGCTGAGCTGTATGTTCTTATTATAGAGCCCCAGCTACTCCCTGGCTTCTCCAGCCCCTGCGCTGAGAGTGTCACCCATGTCCTAGGGAAAAGGAGCTGGTGTCCCTAGAGCTGAAGCCACTGGCTCTGCTGTACTGCTCCATGTCAGCACAGGAAATGGGGTCCCCCCCCCTCGCTGGGCCCAGCAGGCGTTCCCCACTGCTTCTCAAAGCCCTCAGCTTCTGAAATGACCCTTTCCTGTTGAGACACTGAGGTCCCTGCTCTGAAGGTCACCATGGGCTTGAACATTCAATCTTCACTCCAGATGCTTGTTTAGGGCCCAATTAGCAAGGCCTCAGGAGGTGACATGAGAGGGTCATCAATAGACTCTCAGGGCTTCCATTAACAACTCACCACAAAGGAGTTTGCTTGAAACAACAGAAGTTGTTTATTTATCTAGATTTATTTACATTTCTGGAGGCCCCAAGGCCCCTGGGGACAGCTTCCCTCTCTGATCCAGCTTTTGGAAGCCCAGCTGTCCCTGGGCTTGTAGCTTCACCACCCAATCTCGAACTCCACATCTGCATGGCTAATGTCCCTGTGTCCCTGGGTCTAACTTTTTTCTCTTGTTAAAAAGTTGCCAGTCATATGGGATCAGGACCCACCCTAATCCAACTCAACCTAGTCTTTACCAATTATCTGAAAAGATCGTATTACCAAAGAATGTCACATTCACAGGTATTAGGGTGAGGACTTGACCATGTCTTTATAAGAAACCGAACTCAACCCACAACAGGCGGGTTGGTCCGGGTACATTTGTTTGTATCTTATTATTTCTGTTAGCTAAGATTGTGATTATTCACTAACCTGCAAACGAGTGTCCTATAGCAGAGCTTCCTACCTCAAGTGCAGGGGTGTTGGGCACAGGTCTGCCGCAGCAGCTGACCTGTGAGGTTCCACAGTCCATTGTTGACCTTGCACCCACCATGGCATGGACTCCTTCTTCACCACCAGGGATGATTCCCAGCCTCCCTGAACTGCAGCCACAGCTAGGCTTACCTTGCCCAGGTCTGCATGGTCCAGAGTGGTGGCTGCTGGGTGCAAACTGCTTTTCACATTTAAACCTAATTGACACTAAGTGACAGGCAAGTCCGTGCCACAGTTCAGCCAGGCATGTAGTGCTCCGCAGCCTGTGCAGCAAGGGATGGCCACGCCGATGGAGGGCCCCAGCAATGTCCAGGAACATAGTGGTGAGCTCCTCTGAGAAGGGCCAGGATGAAGGCCTGGAGGCCAGATGTGGGACTCCCGCTGGGTCCTCATCACCACCAAGGGCAGCTGCACAGGCTGCTCCTGGATTGATAATGAGTTTGGTGTCCAGTTTTCCAAATAACCAAATAAAATGATTAGTATGGCTTCAAAGGGTGGAGAGGAAAAATAAAAAGGACGATAGGGACTTCATGTTAAATGTTGACATGGGTGATTTACTTTATTCCCCCTAAAGTCATTTGTGGCCAGTATTTATTTATGGATTGATTGATTAGTTTTAGTCCCACTCCCAGTTTACAAAGATGACCAGCAGACGTAAGTTCACACCACTTGAAGTGGCTGAGAACTTGAAGAAGCTGTGTCTGCCTCTTCACTTTCCAGGCTCGGGGTCAACCCCTCATATTCATGTTGAAACTGACGATGCTGACGGCCTGAAGCTGACCTGCACATCCACGGGGTGGTATCCAGAGCCCGAGGTACACTGGGAGGACTCTCTGGAGCAGCACGTGACCCCAGCCTCAGAAATCAAGACGACAGATGGAGATGGCTTGTTTGGAGTGCAAACCTCCATCATGGTGGACAAGAGCTTGAGTGCAAATGTGTCCTGCTTCATAAGGAACCCGGTCCTCAGCTCTCAGAAGGGAGTGCGTGTCTCCTTAGCAGGTCAGTGCCCTCCGCATCATATTCTTGAGATCTGGCCATTGAGAGAGAGGGTGTGGCTAGCAAAGGCCCGCCACGGACAACCCAGAAGGATGCAGCCATTCACCAGTTTGCAACTCCTCCTACCCAGAGAGCTAGGAAAACATATCTTCTGTCCTGTTTTATAATTCTCTCCATGGCAAAGAAATGCCATTGGTTTATTTTACAAGAATATGAATGCCTGCCTGTGTGAAGGCATTCAGAGAGTAAGGGAGCATTGTAGGACACTGCCAGTGCTCTCCTCTGACCATCCAGCCCACTGCCCAGGGAAACCACTGCCAACAAGTGCAGTGCAGTTGACATTGATGAATTGAGGGGTTCCTCTCCATATCGCTTTCCAGCTTTGCAGATTTGGGTGAGATTGACCTTCCTGTTCCCAGTGCCCAGGTGTTAGGGAGCAGGAATGAGAGGGGTCTCCCCATAGAGTGTTATGAGGTTAGCTGATGCAGTCATGCCACTGGCACAGAAAGACCCCACAGGCTCTACACCCTCCCATAGTGACTGTGCAGGCATGAAGTCTGCCCAGATGGTTCAGTGCACAGTCCTTTAATAGGAAATGTCTGGATTTGAGGTCTGTAAGTCTGCAGAAGGTGCTCCTGACACCCCATCTGCTTTGGCTCCTGCAGGGTCACCTTTTGCTACCTCCTCTCTGCCCACCTGCAGGTCCACAGTAGGGCTCTGGACATTCACCCTCCTGTTCCATCCTCCTCCCTGTACCCAGCTGGATGCCACACCTGCATGTTCAGACATTAGCATTGTCCCCTCTGGGAAGCCATGCCTGAGGCATTTGTACCAAGTTTCCCACTCAGTGTGCGTGACTTTGATCATGCGCTTCATCGTGGGAGGGTAAGCCCCTGAAGACACTGGGCTTATTTCATATTCCTCCTCCTTATTCCTCTTTCATATTCCTCCTTCTTAGAACAGTACTAAGGAAGGACTTTGGGTCAACACTCTTTTGTGCCTTAGTCTGGGAAGTCACATTTGTTTGAAAAGTTGGAATCATGAAGAAGACAAGCACTAATGTCAGAGGAGTAAATTACTTTTTAAAAAAGTATTAATCTTAATAACATAAGCTCAGAGGAGAGCAAAGGAATGGAGCCTCCTGCTCAGAACTATACAGTGGAGAAAGGAATAAACATTTAACAGGAATGATGAGCTGGGATTACAGCAGCAAAAATTATAGTAATACAGAGTTTTTGAAAATGAAAATGTAGAAGATAAAACAGAAAAAGAATATAGTTCTTCATATTTACGTTGGAAGCAATTACTATATAAGTAATAATTTCCCAATTGATTCATTTATAAGCCTTTTGCTAAGATTTTTGGATCAAAGTAATCCATCAACAATAGTGTCCTAAGGCCTGTTTTGAACAAATCTTATTAAGTAAAAGGTGTTGGCAGTAAAGGTCCCCTATGTAAGGTATGACAGGTGACATCGATATGCACATGCATTGTGAAGTATTGCCTTAATCAAGCTAATTAACATTCATCAACTCACATATTTATTACATTTGGTGTGTAGTTAGTGATGTACTCTCTTACAGAATTCCAAGTATACAGTGCTTTATAGTTAAATAGAGTCCTTCAATGAGTGGCCTTGATGCCTCTCTTGAACCGACCCATTGTTAAAATATTTTCCCAATAGTCACTTTGAACTGCTGGCCATGGCCATTCCAGAAGAGGCCCTGAGGGAAAGTAGAATTCTGTTTCTAGAACCTTGAACAGGAAACCTGTTTGCCAAAACATCACAACCCCTCCTTGATCCTAGAGAAGCTCCCAGGACTCCTCTGCACTGTTACTAGGATCACAAATACATATATGTAAAAGTTAATTGCATAGAGAGGCCTCGTGACAAAGTCCCTTAGGAATGACCTAGTAGAGGGGGAGAAGTGGACAGAAGGAGAAACGTGGTGCTTTTGAAGATATTACTTATTAAAAAACAATTACAAGTCACAAAAATAGAGATGCTAATGTAAGTTAAATAATAATGGAAAGGTGGTCAATGGGGAAGAAGTCAGAAAGAAGGAATTGGTCTGGGTGTTCTGTTGTCCAGTAGAGTGACAATAGTTAATGATGAAGTATATGGTAGTTTTAAAAAGCTAGCAGAAAGGTTTTTGTATGTTTTCACCAAGAAGAAATACTATTTAAAGAGAGATGAATGTTAACCCAATTTGAACACTAAACACTGCATATGTGTATCAAAACTTCACATGGCACCCCATAGATAAGTAGAATTTTGTGTTGATTTTAAGAAATGTTCTTAGTACATAGGTGGCCGAAGAATTGGTTTTGTATCTTCACTGGGTTTAAAATTTCTTACAATTTTTAAAATAAATCCTCTGTGTCTCCATACCTCTGGAGTCGCAGGGCAGCAGGAGTCTCTTCAGGGTCCCTGATTCCTCAGGATTACCAGGAGAGGGGCCTGGACTGGGAAACTGGGCCCTTCCTGACAGTGTCCCCAGAAGGACACATGGTCCAGGGACCCTGAGAGAGTGTCCTGTTTTGCAGAGGGCTTGTTCCCCAGCTCCTGCACCTGGATGGTGGTGCTGGTCGTGCTCGTCTCTGTCCTGGTCCTCGCTGCAGCCATCTGTGCTGTGTTCCTGCTTGCTAGGAAAGACAAAGGTGAGTGGGGACAGACCGAAGGACTGCTGTGGAAGAAAGTCAGGAGTGGATGAGGGGCAGTCTTCAGAATTAAAACTGAGAAAGAATAACCTGAACAGGAAACAGAATTCACCTCCACCTTCTGGCTTGCGTCTTTCTCAGTTGTCAGGTTTCCTGGTTGAGGCAGCCACCTCGTCACGAGAAGTATGCGTGTGTCTGTGGGATTGTTTTCAGATTCAAAAACTAGAACCTCCTATGGATGTATGTGTCTGTCTGTTTGTCTATTTATCTGTCTCTCCATCCAAAGATGGCCAAAGGCTATGGCGTTTTCTCTTAGCAGAACCCCTTGGTCAGCTTTAGGGCATCTTCTCCTGTCCTCAGAGTGCCAATGTTTTCTAACTTTGAAAGGTGCATGCTGGATCAGGCTCAGGTGACTCCTCTGGGAACAGTCACAGGATTTTGACAGATTTAAACTACACTCAGGCCAGGGCTGCATGCGCCTGCCTACCTTTTCCCAGTCTCCAAAGAAAGCATCTCCTGAGAGAATTCATTTCCATGCCCCGATTTTCACTCCAGGTGGGCAGTGCTGGGATTGAAGCCAACTGTTGGAAACCTGGGTAGCCCAGGGAACTGTGCAGGATGGGAACCAACTGCTCATCTGTGGGCAGTGAAGGAAAAACGCTTCTCAGAAAGAATCACTCCCAGGAGGGCTGGAAGAAGAGCTGAGGCCTTGCCTTCCAGCATGTCCCCCAGTTTGTTGGAAGGTTTCCCTCCATCAGCATCAATGCCAGTGCTGTCCAGGCCCTGACCAGCCCTCCTGTAGGACCAGGATGTGGCTGCCTTAGACCCCTCTATTGATGGATGCTCTCCCCATTGCAGTATCCTGAAGAGCCAGCTGCACAATTTACTTTTTTTTCTGTTGCCCTTTTTTTTTTTTTTTTCCTGCACCCTGCTCTCTATAGTTGGGGAAGACAGGAATGTGGACATTTCTGGGCTCCTTCAACTACAGATAGGAACTCTGTGGGGACCTGGTATCTAACTGGATCTGCAGAGCTCTTGTGAGCTGAAAGGCAGCTCCCCCAGGCCCCAGTGAGTCTCACCAATCAATCCATCTTTCTTTTCTTTTCTTAGGTCTACTCAAGACAAAGCACGGTGAGTTGGCTTAGTTTTAACTCACAGAACCTCATCCCCCCATTAGGTCTCTGGAATACATTATCCAGCATGAGAAGGTGTGGGAAGTGGGAGAGCTCAGAAAGTTCCAAGGAACTCAGGCCATCTGTGTTAGCAGCAGATCAGGGAAAAGCATGAGTGAGGACGGGCCACCTGCCCAGCTTAACATGCCTGTGTGCACACTTCCAGCAACATCTCCAAGGGACAGCTGTGCTTTGGCAGTTCCAGAGAACCCAGGCAGAATCACCATACCACACTGCCTAAGTCTTCTATGCAGAAAGTCTTCTATGAAGACCCCATAGAGCATAGGGTCTCCAACTTGCCACAGGTTCAGCTGTTAAAAGTGCAGAGAGCTGAGCCCTATGCCAACTTCTGGTTCAGCAGGTCCAGGCTGGTCCTAAAAATGAGGACTCTACAAGCTAATGTGTGATGCTGACACTGCAGGGCCAGGGACCACACTGATGGTTTAGGAAGATATTGAGAAGCATTTAAACATCAGAGTTTAAAGTCGATGTATTAAAACTCTATGTAGGAGAATAGTCCAAGGTTGAGGAATGGGTCAAATCCAGCAAGAAGACAAGCAGTTACCAAGTGTGTCCACACCTGGGTCTTACCTACCTGTGGGCCTTACAAGTAGAGAAGATGTAAGAAGGAGAAATAGACTGAGATTTACTTCTGAGAGGAAGACAATTTATTCTGCTTTGATTTTAAAATCAAAAGAGCCATTTTGGAAACTCCAGTTTCACTCACTTGGTCTATTTAGACCAGGTAAGTGCACCTGCTTCATTCCAAGGATTACAATTAAGATGCTACAAGCTGAAGATGAGAACCTTTGGTCCTGCTGCTGTTGCAAAGATGTCCCTGGCAGAGCAGGCTGGCCCTGGGGGAGGCACTAGGCTTACAGGGTAAAGCAGTTCTGAGGGAATTAGAGAGGGGCAGCACTGCCCTGTGTCCTAGTCCAGGGCTCTGGAGGGCAGATGCTGAGCTTGATCAGAAAAGCAGGTCTCCAGGTCTCCAGAGCACGCAGAGATTCCTAACAGAGTTGAGGTGCAAGTGTGATCTCTGCAGGCCACTTCTCAGGTGAAGAGCCCCTCCAGGTGAGTAAACGTGGGTAACAATCATCGATACTACCTGAGCTTAGAAACACAATGTTGGAGGTAAATCTCCTTTGGGTCTTGACCATTCCTCTACCTCCAAGTAGTTAATAATATCAGAGAAATTATCCTTCAGACAGTTTAAAATTATTTAAATAGAAAATGCCAAATGCCTGTGGCAGTGTTTCCCCCAGGGAGCCCCATAACCCAGAGAACTCTCCTGTACCATAACCCATAACTCTCTCCTGTACCACAGTGGGCACCCAGAGAAGGGGTGAGGGAGAGGGTGCTCAGGCAAACCCATCTGACCCATCCCAATCTGACATGGATGGAATCACAAGCCAAGATCATCCATCCCTGTCAACTGTGACTCTGAGCACAGCCACATCTCTGAGCTCATACACATCGAAAACGTAAATCCCAACTTACACAAATCATAGACTTTGGAGGCCTGTGGAGTAATGAACTGTCAGGATTTTAAACAAGTACCTTTTAACTTGGGCACATATTTGTTTTTAAGATAGGCTCAAGGGACACATGGTGAGTCATTCATAAATTCCTCTCTGCTAAAGTATTTGGCTACAATTTAAAGGCCAGGTGATTTTGAAGGACAGATTTGAGGAAGGAAATATCAATAAATATCAATAGGGAGTTTCGGATTCTTAGTGTCCCTAATGAGCTTAATCAAGCATCCCTTTGCTTTGTTGGATTATTATCTCTGTTATTCCTTCCAGGTTGTAAATATGACTTTGATTCCAAGGAATAAAGAAACTGGTTGTAGAAACTGGGCAGAATGCTAAAGCAAAGGTTGCAGTAAATCCATAAAATCCTAGAAAAGGAGCCAATCTGAAAACAGCCCCCCTGTCCACCATTGAGAGCTCTACCAATGCCTGCTGTTACCACTTCTTATTTCTTGCTCATTATTTTGCTGGTTTTGCTTGCTTACTCCTTTCCCTGGGTTTGAGAAGAAGGAAGGCTCCCTAATTGTATGTGAAGTGCCTTCTTTGCATTTGCCTCTCTGTGCCTGGAGGATCCTCTCTAACCCTCTGGGGTTTAGAATCCTTCCCCATGCCCACACACCAATAACCAAAGAATCATTGCTCTTTATCATCACCGAGTCACACCCTATGAAGTGCTCAAGGACAACAACATCTTTGCAATGCCCAGGATTTCTTCCAGTTGTGGCCCTGGAGATGGACTGGCTGGTCCAGGGAATCCTGACTCTTTCCACTCTTTCCACACCTACTCCTGCCCAGGGCCTGGGACCCTGTCCCTGTCCCTTAGTGCTCAGGTCTCACAGAAGAACCAGACGAGTTCTTTGAGGAATATCTTACAGGGAGCCCCACAGAAAAGAGCAGAAACCTGAGGCAGGGGTAGACACAGACCACAGGGCAATGGCCCTCCACAGTGCTTTGCAAGTCTCAGAAAACCACCTGGGGATGATGAGGAAACACCATCTCAGCATCTCTTCTGCCTTGTCTTCATTCTTATCTCATATCTGGCTAATCTTTTATAGTCATGACTTGAAAGAATCGAGTCAAGATTGCTTCTCTAGCAAGTCTCCCAGACTTCGATAGCTGTGGACTTACCTTTGTTTATTACTTATCTCATTTCATACAGAACTGCTAATTAAGCAGAAAGGTGAGTACGATTTCTTTACATTTTGGAGGCAAACATACTGTGGAAAAATATTTGATATATTAAAGTTATGTTACAATTAATTTAGACATAATAATCATCAATTATTTTAAAGTGTATTTATGTCATTTATCTGCTGAAATTATCATTGATAATATTATGAATTGTAGTCACACAGACATTTTAATTTTAAGATTATCACACTGAAGCATATTCACTGTGAATATCTCAGCTTATTAAATGATTTTATTTTTTTAAGGCCACATAAAGCATAACCCTAATCCTAACCATAACCCTAAACCTGGATGCATATTCTTGGTTGGCCTTTTCTATGATTGTTTCTAGGTGAATACATCAACAACAAAATTCTGATTAATTTTCACCTTGATTTTTCTTGTGATTCAGTTTTAAATTTTTCCCTTAATATTATTTTTGATTTATTATATTGGGAAATACTAACCAAATGTATCAGAATCAACTCTGAACTTTTTTAAAGGTTTTTTTCCTGATCTTATGTAATAAAATTTAAAAAATATCTGAAACGATTGACCCATTTATCCATATTTTAATGATTTTTCTCACAATATATTTTAATTTAATTTATTTTCTTGTCTCTTTCAACCTTGTTATTTTTAGCTTTGTTGAGGTATCAGGACAAATAAAGCTTGCATATATTCCAGCTGTACAAGGTGGTGTATACCTATAGAGCTGTAGCTCTCCCTGCTATATCAACATGTCATGGCTAATGTTCTCCTCTGTCTCTCCACATGGTTTTGAGTTAAAGTCCATATTAGTCCAGGTGACTCGGTTCTTTCTTAGATTCACTGGCATGAGACGGTTTCCATCACTTCACTTTGGGTGTATCTGTCCTTATGGGTGAAGTGACTTTCCTGTGGTTTGTGTACAGCTGCAACTTGTTTCCAATGCCTCCAGCCACTCTGTCTTCTAACGAGAGGATTCAACCCCCTTGCACTCAGGCAGTCAATGGCAACAGGGCTTGCTACTGCCATGGGCCTGTTTTCTTACTGGTTTCTCCCTTTTCTCCTCCTAGCATCTGTGATTAAATTATTTTCTCCCACAGTATCCTAACTCCTCGCTGTTTGATTTTTGTGCATCTCTTATAAGTTTTGCTTTGTGGTCCCTGTGAGGCTTACAGAAAACATAGTTTTAACAAACTATTTTAAGCAAACAGGAACCTAAATGACCACAAAGAAATGAACTGGGCAGAATGAAACTCAACATCTTAACTCCATTAACCAACACACTCTTGAAAGCATATGTCACGATTTTTATCTTTTTATATTATGTGTCCCTTGACCATTTGCTGTGGCTATGCCCTTACTTTTAATCTGTGTCTTGGCTTCATGTTAAGACTATAGAGGGATTCCACACGTAGTTACCATGTCTGCACGCTGTCAACACAGACCTCGGGGTCCCTGGTCACACCCCACTTGGCTGACACATGTAGCTGCAGCCCTTCTCCAATAGCCTCTCCATACATCTCAAGTGTGTTGATTTTTCCTGGTGATCTTTCCTTTGGAGTTATCATTTGCTGGGTCCCCTGCAGAACTATTCCTGTTTGGGAATAGCCACCTCACTGCTTGTGAGGAAAGGTGGGGCCTGGTGCCTCCTACTTCTCCATCTGGCCAGTGTCTCTCACTGTCAGCTTTGTCCTTTATAATATTTGCCCTCTGGTAGGTCTTTGGACTTGCTTTTTTCCCATCTGGAACTTGTGTGTCCTTGTTTACCTCCAGGTTAGCCCTGCCTTCCCTCCAGGAGAGTGGCGACTCTTTGTTCCCCCTGGGGTGGGATGGAGCCCTCCCCGGGCTCCCATTCTCTTACTTGCCCTGTCACCTTGCATGTTGGTCTGTATAGGTGACAAGGTGGAGCTACCTCTCCTTCACTGCTAGACCTGGTGGCCTGCTGAGTTTCTGGCCCTTGGCTGACATATAACTAACTGTTGAGTGGAAGAATGAATCTTTTTTTTTTTTTTGAGGCAGATATTGATTAGCATGTTTTTGAATCTATAGACATATTTAAGGAGAAATGACATATAATCGATCACTTAATGTTTCTCAAAATTATTTTGTGTCTGGCTGATGAATTTCATGGAATGATTTTTAAAATTCATTTTTAAAGTGATTATTGATTTATATATTTTTATTCATTCTTTTTAGTTATACATGATGGTAGAGTTTATTTTGATATATTACACATACATGGAGAATAACTGCCCATTCTTGTGGTTGTATATGATGTGGAATTTCACTGGTCATGTGTTCATATGTGAACATAGGAAAGCGATGACTGTCTAATTCATTCTACTGCCTTTCCAGTCCTCTCTCCCCTCCCTCCCACCCACTAATCATGGCCCGCTTCCCACCCCTGCCTACTGTGAGTCAGCAACTGCATATTGGAGAGAACACTAGGCCTTTGGTTTGGGGGTATTGACTTCTTTCAATTAGCATGATAGCCTCCAGTTCCATCCATCAAATCAGATAGGATAAGAGAAATATGAAATCCATTCTGTTTATTAGTCTCAGGTTTGAATACTCTGTAACACCTAATTTTTCATATAATCTGTTATTCCTGGCAATTAATATTTTATAGTGACTTGGTCGTACATTGGTATGAGCAATTTGGTACGTGCATTTGACAAGCTTCCTCTGGGCCACAGAGAGTCCCATCTGAACAGTCAGGTCAAGAGCTGCCTAGGAACGCGCCAGCCCATGGGGGATCAGCCAGACTGTACAGGACCTAAGAAGGAAGAAGTGGTGGTTCCAAAGGGAGTCTTTAAGTTGTCCATCTTGCCATAAAGAGACATATAGGGACTGGCCAGTGGTTGCAAGGGCACCGAGGATTACCTTTAAGAATGTCAACACAGAACCAGGCAGATGAATGGAAGAGCAGGGAATGGAAGAGCCAGGTGTAGGGGTGCACACCTATAACCCCAGAAGCTCAGGAGACTGGGGCAGGAGGATCTCGAGTTCAAAGCTAGCCTCAGCAAAAGCGAGGCACTAACCAAGTCAGTGAGACCACATCTCTAAATAAAATACAAACTAGGGCTGAACATGTGGCTCAGTGGTTACATGCCCCTGATTTCAAGCACCAGTACCCATAAAGAAGAAGAAGAAATTAGAGGAGGAGGAGGAGGAGGAGGAGGAGGAGGAGGAGGAGGAGGAAGTCATCAATACAGAGATGTCCTCTGCTGAGACAGGGTCCTCTTCTTTCTCTTTTCAAATCTGCACCTGACCTGTCTTCAGTGCTTTTGTGCTGGGTAAACCAGAGGCTTTGAGGAGATGTGAGAAGATGTCCCCTGGGTGCAGAGTGGGAGGCTGCATTTCCTAGACAAATTATGACCCCAGATCTCTATTAATAAAAGGTTCTGGAAGCCTTTCTGAAGGACTTAGAGTGAGATCAAATGAGAGTGATTCCTACCTAAAGCAAGTGGGTTGTATGTCTTCCTATAGCCAGCAGCAAAGGTGTAAGTGACCGTGTGCTATGTGGCCACATTTGGTCAAATGCTTAACTGCTGTTTTTAGAAAACATGAACTAGGTACTACGAAACAGAGATTATTATTGTGACGATTCCGAAGAAGCTTCTGAGGTTCTGTTTATCCTTGATGTCTGAAATACTCCAAATGTGAGGCAGATGAATGGAAGAGCAGGGAAATTCCAGACATCTTCAACTGTTTATGTAGGAGAATCAGCACAAAGTGGAGACTGAGGTAAGGTCCAGCTTGGAAGACCCCAGGCTTCAGGACGGCTAAAGAGCCAGGACTCTAAAGCACTAAGATGTGCATCTGGAAATACTCTTGCTGTTTCTGGAGCTCCCTAAGACATGTTGTTTACGTAGAATGCAAAAGGCATCCTCCTTCTTGGTCCTCAGAATGAAACAAGCCCTTCTGGAAATACCATCCAGGGCCCGCTCTGCCCTGAGTTATTTTATTTGCTCCTGGTCACTTGACAGGTCTTCTCCTCTTTAATGCTTTGGTGATGAATTGAGTACCTCAAAGTTAGTTGAGGATGGAGAGTTTGTGACTAATTGTTGCCTGTTTTCTCAGCAGGAGAACCTCACCCGAAACTTTAAAGGCATAAAGGGAAACTTTTTAATATTCTGTTCCATATAAATATATTCACAGGTTAAAAAGTGTTTTTCAGTTTGTTATGATTTCTTACTCAGGTAATATGAGTTCCTCTCTGTGTCACACACACTAGAACACCCAGCTTTGGTCTCAGGTTCTCTGTTGTCAAATGGAGACCAAATCCTGGGATGGACTGTCTGTGGTTAAGAACAAGAGGAAATTTGTTAATATTGGTTTTTTTGTACTTTTTCATATATAGAAGAAATAGAACAAGAGAAAGGTAAGTGACATTTATTTTTGACCTATGCAGTAGTTTAACATACACAATTGATATTTGTGATTGTTGCAACAAAACCTAAATCCATTAGTAATTCCTTTAATCACCTAAAAATAATGTCTGGGGACAATTAAACCAATATCATGGTAATTTGAAAGGTCTGTATTGAGCATTCATAGAAGGTAGACAGTCCTCGGCAGGGATGGGGGAAGGCGTTGGTGTGGGGCTTCAGCCCTTCCACCTCCCTCGCGCCCCACAGTGATGACGAGTGACTCCTCCCACAGCAAGAGGAGTGAGCCCATGGGTCCTGCTGAGGAGGGGCCAGCCAGGCCAAGGAGCTGAAGAGCAGGGACGAGGAGTGAGAGGCGGTGGTGAGGAAGGAGAGGGCTGGCAGCAGGGACCTCCACAAGCACTGCTGTCCAGAGTGTGCCAGTAGGTGGCCTGGTCAGAGGAGAGGGACATCAGCCCTGGGACTCTCTTTCCCAAGCCCAGGCAGAGCCAAGCCCAGGCAGCCAGCACGCAGATCTGGTTCCAGGAGAGAATGTTACCTGAACGCTGGCCAAGAATTGAGAGGCCGAACGGATCTGCGCTCAGGTGGTACTGCGCATGTCACATTTTCTTGAGGGCAGAGAATGCATTATACGGTTAAGTGGGAGGTTTTCTGGAAGAAAGCTAAGAAGGAATCCACTCAGAGACGCTCCAAAAAACAAACAGCCTAAAAGTCAGCCGATTATTTGGTATTCAGTATTTGGTATTAAAATTCACAAATCAGATTTATTCCTGAGCCATTATACAAATCTAACAGTGCCTAATCTATTGAATAAAAACTGTTTCATTGAAGGAAATAAATTCTGTGTGATTCCTGTGGTTCCTTTTAATTTATTCATCCATTCATTAATGTTGGTTCACATAGGAGATAAATAAGTGGTGATTACACTTTAATGTGTATTAATGGGATCTGAAATCAGACTGTCCTGTTTAAAATTATTTCAGTACTTAAGATTTCCAAGATCTTGCAGAAGTTTTTTAATCTCACTCAGCTGCATTTTTCATTTGCAATTTACCTATGATAATGCTATTGAGGTGATATCATTCACACTCAAGATTAAAATTTTGCATATTTAAATACCTGAACATATATTACAGATAATGTTATTCTTACTACTACCAGAATCATAGCTATTAATTTCCAGAGAAAGCATGATTTTATCTGCTTTACCAAATTCTGAGATCCCATGAAATCAAAATGAATCTATGGCGTCTATTTAATCCTCACTCAATTATTTCTGTGAAATAATAAATTAGCTTAAAAATTAGTTTAAATTACCATGTAGGCAACAATGTATCCTGGGCCTGAATATTCTCCTCTCACATGCTCACTGCTCTTTCACTGACAGAGCTGGTCTACGGCCCAATATATTCATAAAGTATTTCACTACATTGAGCCTCCCATGACCAGGGATTGTTGACCTGTGCATGGTGATAATGAGTTAAGGGTCATCAGTTAGGTGAATTTGCATTTTCACCCATGTCAGCTAATTTTTTTTCCACTTGTTTGTTTTTCAGCTGCACTCCTGGAGAAATGTGGTAAGTTTTAGTTAGCCATTGCATACTGAAACTCACCATTCTGTTTTAGGAAGATAAATCTCTTGAGGTGCTCATGAATATGATGATTTCACCATTATCCAGGATATGGTCACAGAAAGGCTGAATTCATGAACCTGGGAGAAGTAGGAATCTAGTCCTTAAATTATGTTGGGTTCCAGAGAGAGTTTCTTCTTTGTCCACTCCAGTGTCCATTGCCCCAAGTCTCTATAACACTGTTTTGCTCTCCCAAGTCCACACTCCATCCAAATACAGCCTACCACTGCACACACACACAGCCAAGTGTCCTGCCATTGCTCATCCTAGAGCCACAGAATGGTCATTGTCTCTGGAGGGACTGGGCCTGCTCCACTGCACACAGTGCCACTGCCAAGACTCACAGCCCCACTAGAGGAGACAGGCCATAGGGTCCCAAATGGAAGAGGCTCTGCCTGTTCCTAGGGACTCTGAGCCTCAAAACTTACCAAAAATATCCTGCTTCAGCTTGGGATGGCTGTGTGGGTGCCATGCCCAGGGGTGAGGAGCCTGCTCCTGGGCTTGTGCCGGGGCCTGTCAACGCTTCCAAAGAGGGCTCTCCATGCTGCCAACACATAGAGATTTGTGTGAAAGCAAAGAAACAAGAACAGCATGGTGGGACTGTTTCAAAGCATCCCACGCTGCCGCCTCCCCTTAGGCACCAGACAAAATGCCACCAGGTTTGCCAGAAGTTGTTCACAATGGTATTTGCAAAGTTGTCCCTGCTTCATCTGACTTTGGAGGGAACTCAGAGGCAGATTCTCTGCCTAGCAAAATCTTCTTCCATAAGGTAAGCTTCTAAGTACAGCAGTGCTTCAAATGGGCCTGTGCAAAGAAACCCCTCATTGGATTTAGGATGACTTCAGTCATATCCTGTTCTTTAAGCCTTTATTTATTTGTTTGTTTATGTTTTCCAATAATTGTGACCAACTCATTCATACAGGGTAAATTAATACTTGATTTTAATTTAAAATAAAATCAAATGCATTTTTTTGGTTTTAGTACCAAGGACGAAACCCAGGGGTGCCTAACCACTGAGCCACATTCCCAGTCTTTTCTTTATGGTTTATTTTAAGACAGGCTCTCACAAAGTTTCTTGGGGCCTCCCTAAGTTGCTGAGCCTGGCTTTGAACTTGCTATCCTCTTGCCTCTCCCTCCAAAACCACTGGGATAACAGGTGTGCACTACTGTGCCAGGCTCAAATGCATTTTTAAAACAATGCAAACAAACTGCCCTTGTATAAGGAAAAGAAAAGCATCATGCATGGAAGAAAAAAAGCTCATAACTATAGTTTATGTTACTTAAATTGGTCATATTATATTTATCTGTTTTATGCTCCTATTATAGAATTCCAGAGACTGGTATTTCATATGTACCTTGATTTATTTAAAGCACAGATTTACTTCTTACAGTGGTCCAAGGTCATGGCACCAGCATCCTGTGAGGGCCAACTTGCTGCATCATTTCATGGTGGAAGGTAGAAAGGCAGAAGAGTTCATGTGCAGCATAGAGAGGGGAAGGTGCCTCACCCACTCCTTTATCAGGAACACTCCCAAGAGAACCAGCTCACACCATGATTGTAGCACTAACTCCTTCATGAGGACGGTTCTCCCATTACAGAATTGCCCAGTAATAGTTCTGTCTTCCAACACAGCTGCATAGCAGATTATTTCTTCCACATGCACTTCCAGGGACATTCAGACCACAGCTTTCCATGGTGAAAATTTCTGGTCCCCCACATCTATGTCATTCTCCCATGCAAAATACATTTATTCCATCTCAATATCCTCAAAGTCCGAATTTTTTCTATCACCAAAGGAAAAGTCTAAGGACCAGAGTCTCATCTGAATCAGACACAGGGAAGACTCCAGGTGTGAGTCACATGGGGACAATTCTTCTCCAGCCCAGAGCCTGTGAAATCAGCAAGGTTCATGATTCCAAATATAAGGAAAGACATGGGACAGGTATACTTTTTTCCAGTTATTATATAAGAGGGAAAAAGGAACAAAGGAGTAACAGATACCAAGCCTAAAACTTCACGGATAAAATAACCTCTAGCTGGGCACAGTGGTGCACACCTGTAATCCTAGCAGCTCAGGAGGCTGAGAAAAGAGGGTTGTGAGTTCAAAGTCAGCCTCAGCAACTTAGCAAGGCATTACGCAACTCAGTGAGACCATGACTAGAAATAAAATAGAAAATAGGGCTGGTGATGTGGCTCAGTGTTTGATTGCCCCCGACTTCAATTTCTGGTACCAAATAGTAATAATAAATAATAATAACAACAACAACAACATTAAGATTTAAAGCTGGAAGATAACATAATTTCTACTGCAGATTGATGGAGCACATTGATGGGCTTCCTCATGCTATTATCTTCATGTGACTATTATTGTGCTTTGATTTTCTCTGTCCTACCTTTACCCTGGCTTCTCCTTCCTTCTCTTCCCCCTCCAGAATACTTCCTCTTCTACTTTCAGCTCATCTTTTTACATACAAGGCATTAAGATCTTTTTTTCTCAACATACTCACCACGATGCTTTGCTCTGTCTCGATCACAGCCATTCTAACTGGGGTGAAATGGTTTCTCATGGTGGTATCAACCTGCAGTTACTGATGACTAATGATATTGAATGGTTTTTTATTTTGTTTTTTTGTTTTAAAAAACTTGAAAAGGAACTTTGATCATCTACTCTGGAAAGATGTGGGGACCCATGTCCTTAGCCCTGTCTTCAGGGCTGACAAGGACTTTGAGGGTTTACAGAAAGGGGACTGAGGTCCAGTGTGAAGAGCTCACACAGCTGGAGGCTTTGCACAGCTGCCAATACAGAAGGTCTTGGTCAGGTGTGCCCTGCCCATCCTTATCTCAGGCTGGTCCCACAGGGCCTTGTCCAATAAGGAAGTTGCTGTTGCCTGAGCTGGGGAAGGTGGGGTGGACTCCACTCTTCACATGAGGTCCATCCATCATCCCTTTGTCCTGGAATTCAGGATGACTTTGGAGCAAAGAAGGTTGGTGTAAAATGCAAGCAGAGAAGCTGAATCTTTAGTCCCCCTTTTAGCCCCCCCACAGACATTTACAGGACAAAGTAAAGAATCTAAGTCCTTGTCACCATCTTTCCTGTCCTCTGCCCATTCCTCAGTCCTGAGGGACCTCAAGTGTTGGCCAGTCTGGTCAGCAGGTTCCTTGTCCCAGTGCTAAACTGGTCTTTAAACAATAGCTGGAACATAAAAGCAAAAAGGATCAGAAGTTAAGCCTGAAAGTAGAAGCACCATGATAAATTATAAAGCGGAATACAAGTGAGCCAAAGTCTGAAGTTGCCAGTTAGGCTTCTCTCCTTTTAAATGGTTCCACAAATATGGGCTACTAAAAATATATAGTTGGGATCATATTTTCTTGTTTTTTTTTTCTAAATACAGGGCCCCTGTCCAAGCTATTTGCTCCACCTTCTCTGTGCAGGAGTCTGGTGGAAGGGCTTTGGTGCCAGGCAACCGTCCGTGAGAACCCCTTCTCGGTGACTTGGGGGCTTTACTTAACTTCTGCTAGAGCTTCCACAACTGCACATAGCGTCACATTAAAAGGGCTTCTGTCTTCCTCTCAAGTCTCCCTGCATCCCTGTTGTCCGACTTCTCATTCCTCCTCGTGTTATTACATTGTTGAACTTCCCTGCTGAGTGTTCAAGACCAAGTAGGTGACGCCTGTGCTGACCCCTCTCCTTCTACTGCTCAGTAAGCTGAAACTTTTCAGGCCTACCCTTAGAAACTTTTGAGAAGCCTCTTGGCCCCTTCAGTCTCTTCCTCTACTAGTTGTGTCATCTGCCAGAATGTGTCAAAGTCTTGCTGACCACATGGGGCTTGCCTTGAACTGTTAGGGACATTTTCCTCCCCAAAGACACTCCTCTGCAAAATGTTTGCAGATAGCTTCCTGGCCTCCAGGGTCCTCTTGGTCCCCCCCTGACTGGTAGGGTAGGTGACTCATTCAAGTGGCGAGGCCCTTAGAGAGGGTCCTGGCTGACCTTGTAAAGCAAGATCAAAAATATTTGTTATTTTTCTTGGCCTTTATAATCTCACAGATGAGAAATATAAATAATATTAACTTGTGTGTCTGCTTTGATCCAAAATAAGAAAAAAAAATTAAATCCATAACAGAAAAGACTAGGCCACTAGTCATTATTTACAAAAATAAATAATATTCAGGCATTAAACTATGCTTGTTACTTTCATGGAAAATATGAAATAAAGTTTAAATGAACAGAAAAGATGATGAAGTGGCATTATTGGATGGTCTTTTTTGCTGTTATGAATTAAAATATAAGTAAAAAGATATTTTAACATTTTGTATCTAACTATTGAAAATATAATAGGATTGATTTCTCTCTCTCTCTCTTCCCTCCCTCTCCCTCTCTCCCTTTTTCTCTCTAATAACATGAATACATACTGAACAAAAATAATTGCCATGAAGAGCAATGAACCAGTGCATGGCAGTTTCTGACACTAGATCTAAGGAGCAGATTAAGTGACCTCCAGGGCAGACAAGCTCTGGCTCTCTGTGTGCCCTGCATGTGTTCTGGGCAGCCAGCCCATGCAGTCCTGAGCCCAGAGATGCCCTGTGTGGTCTGAGGCAGCTAGTTTCTTCAATCTCTGAGCCCAGAGATATGTTCCACATATCCAGTAATGCCAAACAAGTCATATAAAATTAAAGCTAAGGATCAAATGTCTCAGAATTTTGTAAATTAATATCTTTCTACCTGTTTTATTTGTTTTAGATAAAATTAACAAAGAGCTTGGTAAGTCCTGTGTCTCTATCATAAGGTAAATTATAAATGTGTCCTGTGACCACTTAGAACATTTACCTCTTCCTATTTACTGTTGCAGAAGAAAGAAAATTCCTTGGAGAACAGGGTAAGTGAAGCCAGGATTCCCAATTGATGTGCCATGTACCATTACCTAAAACAGCCCTGTCCTTCCCTGTCACTCAGTTAACCTTGAACATCTTCATCAATTGCAGGTCTGAATAAAATCCGAAAATTTTCAGGTAAGTGCAAAGTGATTACTCTGTGGAGAAGACTTACTTTGTGCTTGCAATGCCATCTGAAGTTCCATCAGTCCCCCTGTGAAAAAAAAAAAAAAAGAGAAGTGTTTTCCCTCCCCATCTCTAGCACACATTTGAACTGTCAACATAATCTGATTTGGGGCTTACGTTCTGTCCAATGAGCACCAATTTGCTGACTGGGAAAGGTTTCGTTTTAGAAAAGACCACAGTGCATTAGCTGTGCAAACAGAGGTAGCATGGTGTCACCTCATCTGAAATAACTTTCTAGGTAAGTGAGAAATCAGTCCTCTCTCTGTCCTGACCTCAGCAATTCCACAGCCACAAGACTGTCTAGATCAAGCGGACTGGTGAGATGGGCTGGTTTCCCTTTCTCTCTTCTCCTGAAGTCTCAGAGCTCTCACGCCTCTCAGGTTCCCCTGATCAACCTGCACAAACACCACCATTTCTCCTTTTAGAAAAGAGAAGGTGGAGAGGGCTGCCTCTGTGGATCCAGTCCCTGCCACCCCCACCATGGGTACCCTCTCATCTGTCCGACTGTCAACCCTCCACAAGGAGCTGCCTCTGAACATGCCCTCTCAACTCTCTCCCTTGCCCTCCACTTTGTCCAGAGGCCCCGTTCCTGAAGACAGGCTCTGGTGGGGCCTCCCTCCCTCCGAGTGCTGCCTTTCTGGCTGGGTCCTCTGTCTGCTCACATGCCCACCGCCCACCTCCCGCTGCTTAGGCCCTCAGGCACGCTCTGTCTCTCTGCTCTGCATGTAAGGGCCTCCACAGCCACCTCTATCCCTTTGAATCCACCCAGGTGGGCAGGGTAGACCTTGCTTAAATATTGAAGAAATATCCTGATATCTGTACTGTTGTTACCTATGTCAAGGCCCTAACCATGGTCATCCCAACCTATCACCAGTTCCTTTGGAACCTGTGATGAAACACCTCACGTCTGTTGTAGAGATGAAATAGTTCAGGGATAGTTCACACTGAGTCAGAACCGTTTTGTGTTTTGATGTGGAATGGCCTCATGGGAAATAGCATACGGATCCTGTGCTTACTTATGAAAAGAACCTCAAGTGTGACCTGTTTTTGCCTTGTCTTACAATCTGGATGGTTCTAGTGGAAGTCGTACCATTAATTCTCCTTCCTTCTGCAGAAGACATAATACTGGATAAAGACACTGCTCACCCTTACCTTGCCGTGTCACCTGATGGAAAGTGTGTGAAATCCGTGACCAAAAAGCAGGACGTGCCTGACAAACCTGAGCGATTTGATACAATGCCAGCTGTGCTGGGTCAGAACCGTTTCTCCAGTGGCAGCCACTACTGGGAGGTGGAAGTAGCAGGGAACAGCAAGTGGACCGTCGGGATCTGTGTGGAGTCAGTGAACCGCAAAGGACAGTACATCTCTGCTAAGACCCAGAGCGGGTTCTGGACCCTGTGCCTGAAAGATGGCACGTACAAGGCCCTCTCCGTCTCCCACCACGTTCTCCAGGTCACAGGGCCCCTCCTGAGGGTGGGCATTTTTCTGCAGTATAAAGAAGGGTTGATCTCATTCTACAATGTGACTGAATGCACCATTCTCCACACTTTCAAAAGCGAGTTCACTGAGCCCCTGAGGCCGTACTTCTACCCAGAGCCTGCTGGTGAGAAAAGTACAAATGGCCTTACCATTGTCACGGTGCCAGCCGCAGACCCCGCTGTCCCTCTCTAGAGCATAGTGGTTATGTACTCATGGGTCATAATGACAGTCTGGGTTGTCATTCCCAGAGCAGAGAGCTGCAAGCCACAAGAAGCCAGGCTCCCTGCAGACATTTGGGAAGACTCAGGATGCCTTCAGGTGCTCTGGCTGCTGTCCCTCCCCCCCTCAATGAATGTGCTTCCTTCCATCCCCTTCCCCGCAGAAAGACAAAGCTCTGCCATCCTTCTTAGACTCTGAAAGTGCTTCAGGACTGTCCTTGGTAGGTCACTGTCACATTGCCTAATGTGCTTTACCAGCTGACAGACTGTTTCTGTATGAGCAGGAAGTGGTGAGGTTTCTCAGGCGAGAGACCTACTGTTGTTCACTGTAACAATCGTCACTTTTCTTGAGCAAATACAGCACTGAACGCCACAGAATGGAGTAGAATTGAATCGCCCAGAAGAACACATGCTCTCCAGGCATTTCTGTGCAGCTCTGTGTGTAATCCCAGGGCCTTTAGGTCGCATGATCATGCAATCAGATGCAGGCCATGATGTCTGCCTCCAGCCTAAACCCTTGAGCATCTGCTGTGTTTGTTGCCTGTCAGAAAAGACACAAAGCCTTGCTCACAGAAGAGCTAGAAATAACAGAAAATGAGTTTAGAGCAACTCGAACTTGCACACTTTGCTGACTGAAGAATCCATTTGAAGAAAGATTTGGTTATTTCTCATAATGTTAAATGTGTTAAATTATTACTACTATCATCAGTAATTTCACTGCTGGGTGTTATTCTAGAGCAATAGACACTATGAACCAAAGATCTTCAAGAATGTTCTTAGCAGCTATATTACACACAACTGAAACTAGAAATTAATGTCCTACATGAGAATCTGTAAGTAAACTTAAATCCATTCATAGCCCAAAATAGTGTTTGGAACTGAAAAAAAATGAGACACTGAAATATGCAATATGTAGATGATTCCCAGATATATTTTGCTAATCAAAAAAAAAGGCAGACAGAAAAAAAAGTGCACATCTCCATCTGTATAAAGTTCTTCAGCAGGTAAAATAAATATCTTGTAAAAAATAAGTAGATGGTTTTGGAGGTGACTGAGTGGGAAGGGGCAGAACTTGAGTTTCTTCATTTCACTGTGTTTTCACTGTTTTCAGTGTGGTCAGAAGTGATCCTTGCTCCTGTTATTGGTACCCTTGCATTTCCTCAGTGAGTAACAGCCATGCTCCCAGAATCCAGTGGAGTCAGTGTTACGTGCATCCCAGTCACATCCTGCAGTGGACAGCAGGTGTCCCCTTGGCCTGCTGGATAACTCACTGTGAAACATGGTAGCGCCATGCCGTGAGGGCACTCAAGCAGTTCCGTGGAGAGGCCCCGTGGGGAGGCCCCTTAGAGGGAATTTTAGGCCTCCTGCTCATATCCATGTGGATGAACCAATTTGAAGTGGACAGTCTGGCCCCTGTAAAACCAGCAGCAACCAGAACTTCACAAGAGACTAAGAGCCACAGCTACTCAACCATCCTCAAATTCCTGAAATACAGAAATGACAAAAATCTTGTATGAGAAACTATCTCTGTTAATGGACTAAACTTTAGGATGATTTATAATTCTGCAATCTACACAACTATTAATTGAAGAAAAATGAATTTTAAATTATAATAAAGAATCCTTTTAGCAGGTTTGCTTTGCAGAGTCATGGCTTAGCCCATTTACACACACACACACATAACGCACACACATATACACATATATACATATATATTTAAGGCTTACTTTAATGCCTTTACTTTAAATAAAAATGAATACTAAGAATGAAGCAAAATGGCAACTGAAACTCCAAGTTGAACAGATATCCATTATTTTGGTCAGTTTTTCATCACTGTAAGCAAAAGACCTGAGAACAATGTAAAGGAGGAAAAGTTTATGTGGCTCTCATGGGTTTCAGAGGTTCGGTCCATGTTCAGAGGACTCCGTAGGTCTGGGCCTGTGGAGAGGTAAGTGTCATGGCAGACTGGCACAGCAGAGGAAATCAGCTCAGGACATGACAGCCTGGAAGGAGGCGCACATGCGCGTGCACACTCACACTCACACACACACACACACACACACACACACACACAGAGCGCTTCCCACCAGGGCTGAAGTATAGATCCACTGCTTAGGTGAGGCTCTCTAACCTAATCATTCCAACTCTGAACGTTCTTGCATTGTATTACACATGAGTTTTGGGAGAACACCACATATTCAACCCATAACATTCATGCACCAAACTATCTTCAAAAGAGCTAAAAAGAAAACAAGTGAGAGAAGGTGGTGCTCTTTTTTAGTATAACAGAAATACTTCTTGAAGTGGGCAGGAAGGAACGAGTTGCCCAAGTCACCCGCCCCAACTCCTAGAAGCCCAGCATGGAGAGAGATGCCTCCCCTTTCAGGGAGGAAGAGAGAATAAAGTTTGGGGCTTAGACATGAAACCCAGGCCCAGGCCCACTACAGTAACCCCCTGTGTAGGCAAGGCTCCACCCCTTCTGACAGGCCATTCCCATGGACTTAGCCTGGAACTTCACTAGGCCAGGCAGCTGAAGGCCTGTACCCCTCCACCAACCTCAGAGGCTGACCTGGGAGCAAGACTCCACTCAGTGATCAGCTAGGCATGAAAGACAGCAAAAGCTTTGTCTAAGATTCTAGTGCCAGCCTGTCTCGGTGAGACAAAGCACAGAAGGCCCTGTAAACAGGCCAGAGTGCAGATGGAGCCTCTAGACCCGTTTAAGACTGAGATCTGCCGTTATCGTTTAGCTATGAACTGTCTCTGGAAAGGTCATGTGTCAGAAGATGCAAGAAAGTTTGGAGGAGAGATGATAGGGTTATGAGGGTCTTAACCTAATCAGTGCATTAATCCTCTTGAATGGATTAACTGGGTGGTGACTATAGGCAGGAAGGTGTGGCTGGAGGAGGAAGGTCACTGCCTTTGGGGTTTATATTTTGTCCCTCCTGAGCCAAGCTTAGTCTCTCTGCTTCCTGAAACCCATGTTCTGGCTTGCTTTCCTGTGACACTCTTCTGCCCTGATGTTCTGCTCATCTTGCATACAGAGCAATGGAGCAGGCTGTCTATGGACTGAGACCTCTGAAACTGTAAGGGTCAAACTTTCCTCCTCTAAAAAGTTCTTGTCAGGTCTTTTGGTCACAGCAGCCAAAGAGCAGATGCCACTTAGCACTACTGGCACAGACTCACAGTTCAGTGTGCATTGCTCCCAGCCTCAGAGGGGACCCAGGTCATACCACCTCCTCCTAAGTCTGTGCAGGCCTCTGTGGCTGGGAGACTTGGCATATCCCAGTTAAGCACCAGTGTTGGCGGCCAAGGCCAACCTTGGGCAACGCAGATCTCAACAGACAACTGTTCAGACATAGGACTCTAGAGTCACTCTGGCACAAGGTGGGAACTGTGGGATGGACTCGTGTGTGAGCCTGCACCACATCAGCTTCAGTGTGGGCTCACCGCACTCCTGAGACTTCACAGGTCATTGCCATTCTGAGAGGCAGGTGTGACCTAGCTCAGCATCCGCCTGGGTAGCCAAGTGACTGCCTTCACCAACATTACCCCGACCTCAGGCAGCAGGGTGGGAGAAGACCCATCTTCTGGGTAACAGGAAAGTGTTATAAGTGTAAGACTTTGCCCTAGAACTCAGTGTTGCCCAGGTGAAAACTAATACTGGGCAGGTCCTAAGTGCCTCCACACCCAGGCTTGCCTATCAATGGAGACTGTGGAACAGCTCCAGTTTCAGGAAAGACAAGCAACTCCAGTCTATAGACATGGTTTCAGCCAACAGCACCTGTGTTTTTTTGCTATGGTCTTGGGTCACAAGTCTGCCTCAGCAAGAGGTAGCCAATAGCAGTGTGAGTTTTTATTTTTTCCTACCCCAGTGTTGTGCTGTTTTTGGTGGACTGTGTGCAAAGAATGTAACATAGATTGACAGACTGACAGAATTGTTGGCCACAGGCTGGTATCTGTGGATGAAGCATCCAAGTCTCTCCTGGCCCCAGGGAAAGACTTGTAGATACAGACTACTCTTTCTAGGCACTTTCCTGTTTCTTTTGAACAACCCACCAACAGTGTGCATTTGGGAAAACCCAGGGCTTGGATTTATCTCTACTATTGAAATAGTGGCAACAGACCAACAACAGACCACCATAAAATCTGGACCTGAGTGCCAAACAGGGCTGAAACAATGGAAGTGACTACAGTCTCAGAGAAAACAGAGAGCCTGGTCAGAATTTTTATAAACAAGGTAAAATCAAAGCCAAATTAGGAGACTGAAATAAATGCCAACATTCTTTAACACACAAATAATAAGCAAGGAATAAACATACTACTGGAGACAATCACCAAACCACAAAGGTCAGGCCGTAAGAGAGACAGAGTGAGTCACCTTTGTATTGCTGTGATCAAAACAGCTAATAAAAAGAAGACAGAGGAGGAAAAGCTTGTTTTAGCTCACAGTTCCAGAGGTTTAGTCCACAGTCAGCCATGTCCATTCCTCTGGGTCCAAAGTAAGTCAGCCCAAGTGATCCTTTAGGTTACAGCTCTCATAATCAAATCATATCCCCCCTGAATATTCCTCATTAGCACAAATTTTGGGGGACACCTCACATCCATACTACAGCAGGGAGGAAGACCAGAAGGAACTATAATAAAATAAAGCCCAGGTTGCACAATGGTTGTAACAAGACCTTACCTGCCAACAATCACCTCAAAGGTAGATGAATTAAATTCTCCAATTAAAATTCACTCACTAGATTTGCATGAGCTATTTGCACATTTCTTCATGTCTATGGCTTTGCCCACTGTTAGGCTAATGGAAGAACTTTGAGCTTAGCTATGTATGCTAAGGTGCTCGGAAGGTCAGCTATGATAACTGTACCTCAACTTACAGTAGGGTTTCATCCCACAGCTACTTTGTAAGTTGAAGAGTATCTGTATTTAAAAGCCTGGCATTCAGAACCCAGTGAAACTTGAAAGAATGCTGCAATTGGAAAAATCATATTAAAAATGAATAAAGAACTCCTACAACTCAGTATTAAAGCACTAAAAGACATCAAAAATATGAAAATTATTTGAATAAGCATTTCTCATGAAAGGACATATAAATGGATGACAACTGCATAAGCTGCACTCAACAACACTAATCAGGAAACTGCCAGTCGAAGCTCATGTGATGTCACCACGTGCCTGTTAGGATGTGGTCTTAGTTGTTCATTGCTATAACCTGAGGCTGTGCAATGCAGGATGAAGAAGTTTATTTAGCTCATAGTTTTAGAGGCTGCAAGTCCAAGATCAGTTCTTCCCACAGGATTGTCCTCTGCTAAGGGCCTCGTGGTGGATGGCATTACAGCAGGAACCCAGGAGAAATCACATGAGAGAGAAAGGTGGAGAGTGGGAGGGTCCCATCCTTCTCTGTTCATAACAATGCAATCTCACACACACACAAAAAAAAAAACCTCATTCTGGGAGACCATCATCCCTTCCAGGACCAGTGCCTAAGTGATCCAATTGCCTTTCATCAGGCTCCATCTCCTAAAGGTTCCACCACCTCCAACATCACACCTGAGGACCACAGTCCAAACAGGTGGGCTGCTGGAAGCATGATCAAAGCATATTCAAACCATAGCACTCAACCCTGGCCTGCAGGGCCTATCCTGCCTCACAATGAAAACTGCATTTATGTGAAGCCCAGTCTCAAAGTCTTGATTTTGTGGTGGGGAGTGGGCCCACAGGGCCTTGGGCAGCACCACACCCATGGCTTTGCTGTCTGGAATCCCAAGAAGATGCTCCCTGAGGCTTCGCACTGACACTTGGGACTTCCCAGGTCTGCGAGTGCATGCTGCTGGTGGCCTTACTCGAGCTCAGTCCTGGTGATGGCCCCATCCCCATTGATATACCAGGCATCACTGCACTGGGTGATCTCAAGGACACTTTGTCCTGCAGCCAACGTTAGCCTGGCATCCCAGGCTGACCTTCAGAATCTTACATGAAGCTGCCATGACTCTATCATTGGTGCCTACGCAACCAGCATCATGTAGATGCCACTGAGTTCTACTGTCAGTATGACCAGGACCTGGGTGTATTTGTGCCCTGGAAGTAGCCATGGAGTGCTTTACCAGAAAATAGGAAGCACAATTCTGAAAAGGGCCTGGGCAGCCAGCCCGTGGAGAGCACCAGGTGCCTTCTCTGAGACACACACACTCCCTTTCAGGCCTCTGCTCCTATGGAGAGGGCCAGCCCTATCAACCTCTGCGCTGCCTTCTGTGATGTTTCCTTATTGTCTTCTTGTTAGCACAGGGGTCCCTTTCATCTGCAAAAATTGCTTCAGCAAGTGATTGCTCATTGACCTTTCCTTCATTTTATTCTCCTGGAAAGTTCTTTATTTTTTCTCTAGCCAGGCTATAAATTTTTTTTTTTTTTTTTTTTGCAGGGGAAGTGTACCACGGATTGAACTCAGGGGCACTCGACCACTGAGCCGCAAGGTGCAGGTGGCCTAAGCCAGAAATACCTGTAACCACGGGAGATCAGACTCACCCATGCTCCTCAAGGTTAGAGGCAAGGTGGAGGTTCATCTCCTGGAGCAGTGCCAGGGAAGACCCCTGACAGGGATGCTGAGGTGAGGACTGGACATCTGTGCTATCCTTGCCCTTCTGCACACAGCTCCTGACCACACTGACGTTGGAGGTGATGGCCTCACACTGCACAAATAAAAATGTGATGGCCATTTTTTATTATTATTTTATTATTTATTATTATTAAAGTATATTGAAAAAGCAAATACATGGAGCTCTAAAACCAAAATTAAAACAAAAATAAAACTAAATGGCCAAGCATAAAAAAATGTTCAACCTCTTCAGGAATCATAAAAATGCAAATTAAAACTGCACTGAGAGTCCATCCTACTCCAGTTAAAAGGGCAAGCATCATGAACACACATAATCATAAATGCTGGCAAGGATGTGGGGGTAAATAAACTCATATACACTGTTGGTGATATTGTACTTTAGTACAGTCACTCTGGAAATCCATGTGGAAGTTCTTCTAATCACTAGGCATGGAAGCATCATCTGACCCAGCTATACTACTAGTCAGTATTTATCCCAAAAAATTAAATTCAACATGCTATAGCAATACATGCATATCCATGTTTACAGCTGTGGAATTCACAGTAGCCGAACTATGGCACTAGCCTAGGTGTCCGTCAACAGATGAATATGTGGTGCATATATACAAAGAGTCTTATTCAACTATAAAGAAGAATTAAGTAATGTCAATTTCAAGAAAATAGATAGGTGTTGCATCTCACAACTAAACCAATCTGGGTCACTCCAAGTGAATTTGGGGAATAAATAAAGACAGACTCAGAAAGTACCTTTTCTTTGGGTTCATTGACAGCTCCTCAGCTGCAGCTCCCACAGGAGAGCAAAGCAGGCAAGAAAAAGAGTGAAGAGCATGTGCTGAACCCTTTCATTGGGGAGAAGCCATTCAAATGAGGCAAGGAGTAGGGTTACAAATGGGTAAGTATAACTCAACCCCAGCAAGGTGTCGCCTACACCTGGAGCCATGCCTTGTTTTCTTAGCAGGGGCAATGCCCAAGTTACTGCGACCTGGCACTGCCATGCAGGACTGAAGACAGTAATTGGTCAGAACCCGGTGCATCAGGACTTAAAGGCATCTGCATCCAGGGCAGCTCGAAACTTATTCTTCCTTTCTTAATATATATTTTTTTAAAAAGGCAACTAGAGAATTGTATATTTTAGTCATTGGATTCTTGGTCCAAGGTTGTCATGATCTACTATTGAAACACAAAAAGAATTAGTTGAAAACATACCATTTCAATAACATAACTTTGGAAGATCTAGGTTATTATTATTATTCTGTCAAATACTCATCAGAAGATTCTTAATTATTTCCCAATTTTATTGAGAAGCATTGTGTTTGACCATAGTAACATAGACATTTTTATTTGGCATGACATTCAAGCCTTTCCACAAACCATAGAGCAGAGGGCTCATTCACATTATTCATTACAATGGTTTGTAGAGGATTTTAACTTAGTTTCAATTCTTCCATCAGCACTTATCTGACTATGAGGGATCTTTGAGGAAATTTAAGTAAAATTATTTTTTAAAAATCACATATTGTTTTAAAACATAGCCACAAATGCTGTATTGTAGGAACAATGAATAATGTTTTAAGTATTCACTTCAAGGATCATGAAATCAAGAGCTTGCCTAGGTCTGGTTAATTGGCATGCATCTGTTTCAAAGCCAGAATGTTAACTTCTGCATGCTAGCTGACAATAGGATAAAGGAAAGTTGATGAAGGATCAATGTCCTTTTCCACTACTGTAACTAGGGATGGAATGAGGCAAGTTATACCTTTTATAGGCTACAGGATTTTTTAACCATCCTTTCTCTCAATTATCATATTAAGGAGTCTTTTAGGTCAGTAATGCAAAAATTCTGGAGGCAGAAGCACCAGACATTCTGTTGGATGCCAACTCACTGAGGGTTAAGTCTTCTGTGATTTTCCTTGTCAATTCTAGGAGACCAGTCTGTAAATGCCTGGCCTATATAGGAAGGTTTTATTTCAATAGTCATTCTATTTTGACAATTGTCCAGATATATAGTCTTAATTTCTAAGGACCAGCATGATTGGCTGGTTTACTTTTCTCATATACTGTCTTTTTCTCAAAAGATACTCCCAGACAGCCTGTTTACACAGGATCAACATATAGGTGTAACTGACCATTACAGTCAGGAGAATTAATCTGATTATATAGGTGGACTTTCCAGTCCACAGCACAAAGCACATTAAAGGTGGACCAGAGAAATGGGCCTATAGAAGTTTGATCCTAATTTTTACTTACCTGACAAGCTCATGAAGCTGCATGGATGTAAGCTCCGCAGTTGGGAGATTTACCTTTCTGTGTCAGGGTTTTAACCTTTCCATGATAACCAGGTTAAACTCTATTTTTTGAAATTTCATTTAATATACTGAATCATGTTTAGCAGCAGTAAGACTCAATACTACAATTAAGAAAAATTTTTAAAAATATTTTGTAAGATTTATTGTGACCCTGTGGGGTCCTGTTTCTCCCTGTTTTAATATATTAACATTGAATGAAATGCTGACATATATCATAATATCATTAGTATAAATTATTGACAATAGTACAAGTATTTAAATGATAAAGATTTATTATCTTCAGCTGGTCGTGAGACTTGACAAAAGTCAATTTAGGGGGCATGGTAAATAGAAATTTAGCCTTTACTAAATGTATGACTTGATTTTGACTTTAACAGAATTATCAAAAATGAAGAATACAATAAGTTGTATACAAAAATTTATATTTTGAAATTAGTTCTAGATTAACTTAATCAATTATCTTAATTTGGAATAAAGGTAGAGACAGAGTTTTTAAATTAGGAGTGGTGGTAGTCTTTACTAGGGGCATGAAAAATTATGTAAACATCTATCCAAAATAGAAAGTCAAATGCTAAATAAGCCTAGAGAAGACATTTTGTTTTTACCATTACTAAAAAATGAAATAGAGAAAAGAAATTAATAGTCTTTTATCTATGAATCTAAAAAAAAGCTGTCATTATCATTATCAAACTTAGTGTAGACTTAAGTATGGAGAGTTAGTATCTCAAATATTAATAGGTAAAAATAAGTCAATAGTGTGATTTAAAACAATGACCTAATTTAGAATTTGTATAAAACTGAACTAGCAATGACATCTTGAGGGATTATTGTCAAAACAATTGTGTATAAAGAAACATATGCATGAACATCTTTAATAACTCCACTTAATGTAGCAAAATTAGCTCCAGTAACCATGCATAATCCATGACTTTACTAATTTCAAAAATATTAATGTATGTAGGGTATCATCTCAGAGCACTAAAATTGAAAAAAAGCTCTATTATGTTAAATTTATTACTAAAATTAGTTATTGGCTATGGAGCTGGTTTATTTATGGCTGTCTAATATTTTAGGAGTAACTATTTTTAGGGCTATTTTCCACAGTGACAAACTGTTGACAGGGCCAAGACTCCATTTTAATGTTTAGAGGCTCTCAAAACCTGTTTTTAATTAGGAGTAAAATTTTTAACTAAGAATCTTATTTTTCTTGTGGTAAGATTACAACTTTAATCTCTTTTTGTCTGTATGTTTGCCTTTCTTTTTCTTCTTCACTTGGGCTCCATTTAACTATGGTGCAACACCTAAACTTGGCTAGAATTATGTAAATCCTTTGTAATATTGATGGCTAACTGGATAATAGACTCATCTTTTGAAAATAGGTGGCCCCTTATAAGTTTAGGTGCTGTATTGTCCCTTTAAGTATCTCTAAGAAAATAGTAGAATTTTTCTAAAGGCTTACTAAAATTCTTTTTTTAGGCATTTTGTTTATATGGTGAATATCTGTTTTGGAGGGTTGTCTGTACTTCAGTTAGACTATCAGATTTGTCCCTATTCTGTGTTACTGGAACATGGTTAAGATAAATCTCCCTTAAATCTAGTTTTATTTTTTTATTATTAGTTGTTCAAAACATTACAAAGCTCAATTGCCTTCTATTTCAAAATTTAGCTAAGTAATAGCATAATGTTTCTCTAGGTAAGATTAAACATTTGGCATAAAATTTGAAATAATACATGAATTTGGATTTCTTGAAAATCTTCCTGGATTTGTTTTGGTCTATATTAAGTTTGAAAAGTTCCCTTCAATATTTCTTTCTAGTAGGCAATTTTTAAGGCCTTCTTTGATGATAGAGTTGAGGCTAGATAAGAAAATGAGATACCATTTGATTATTGTAATCTCCCAGTATATAGACCAGTTGATTCATTCTAACAATTCAAAAAGATCCCTCAATCTCTTTTTGAGAGAAGGTCTCAAAATATCTCCATATCTCAGAATATTAACCTTTAAAGAGGTGTCTCTTAATTGTCTTTTTAAAAATATGATTAAGGTTACTTCCCAGTGTAGGGAGTAGTATATGAGTCTTACCATATTATTTATGGATAATAGGTCCAGTCAGACAACTTATATAATACCAATGAATTTCCAACAAAGTTTGTAACTTTTATTGTTCAAAACTAATGTATAACATTAATTTGGAGAACACCCATCCTAATTAAATGTTCTTCAAAATCCCATAAACATCCAACAAATACAAGTAATATGCAAGAATCAAATTTAGTCTCCAAGGAGAAATGTCAAAGTTAGAATTTAGTCAGCATTTTAAAACATTGATTGTTTTAATTAAGGATGTGAATTTATTCACTAAAATTAATTCTTAAACATTAAGAATCACTAGGTAAATAAAAACCTTAGTTAAAGAAAATAAACTTAACATTTTAATAAGTCTTTATTATGTCAAAATATGGATAAAATCTTAGCTCACATCAACATAATAAGGTCAGGGAAACAGCCTAAAATATACTGGAATTGATTAGTTTATATTTACAGTCAGTCCAGTTATACATAAATCAGTTTCTCAATTATTTTAAATTTCTCTATTATCTGTCTAGATAATAGATAATGATGTAAGGATTTCCTTATGTAGAAAAATCTAGAATATAACAACCTTATATTTCCCAAAGAGGATTTCTTTCCTCTTTGTAGGACCTCCAATTTATGTTTCCTCTCTGTAGAAGTATCTTCTTCTCCGTTTAGAATTCTTTCTTTTGGTTATAATTTGGAAGAATTTCTATAAGTCTTAGAATCTAAACAAATTATTGTACCTTGGTATGAAAAAATATCTCAATGAAAATATATTGAAATATGGATATTTCTGTAGACAAAATTATATTTGTTTATTATCTTATAAAAGTTTGTACAATAATTTGAGAATTAGAGATTACTTGATGGTTGCATTATCTCTTGAAAGGAAAAATTTTTATAGTGAAATACATTTCTCAAATATCTGTAACTATAAAAAGCAGAGCATCCAATAAATGCATGTATAAGGAATATAAATTATGTGTTTTCTGTTGAAAGAAAATTATAAGAAGCAAATACATATATATTAATTAAATAAATAGACATATATGTTAAATATTCTATGAATTAAGGACTATAGATTATTCAAATAACTGAGAAAATATTCATTAAGAATAAAGGTAAAGGCATAGCTTATAATTATGTAAACTTTATGAAGCCATGTGTTTTTTTAAAAATATTTGGATCCATTTTAGCTTGCTTTTAACTAGAGGTACACCCTTAACTCTATGTGACATCACAAAATTTCTGTGCACATATCTGTCCATCTTCTGTATTTACATAGTTAGAGAACAAGAAGAATAAGGTCAAATCATCATGAGAGGTTTTGAGAAAACTATCTCAGATTGCCCATCTTTTATTATCTCCTGAAGACCAAAGGTATTCTTATAATTCTTAAATAAAACACAAGCAAACATATGCATCACTCATAAATGTAACGTTATCTTTGCAATTTCTCTTAATAATACAGCTATAAAGAATTTCTAAAGGAACCCGTCAAAGGACAAAAATCAGATTATTTAACTTTGAGTACACATTAGGATTAGGGCAGCAATGTAGAAGTCTGTGAACCATATTTTGTCTGAAAAGGAAATTTTTTTAATGCAAAGATATTAAATAGGATTGGAGAATAGCATATTCAGTGAAATAATTCAGCCTCAGAGAGTCAAAGTGTGTGTTCTCTCTCCTATGGAAGCTAGAGAGGAAAATGTAAAACAAAACAAAACAAAAAGGATCTCATAGAAATAGAAGGGATACCAGTAGACTAGAGGAAGCCAATTAGGGAGAGGGAAGAAGGGAGGGTAAAGGGTGGTACTGGGGAAAGAAATGAAGCAAATCATAATATGTGTATGTACAAACATGTCACAGTGAATCCCAACATTGTGTATTATTATAATGCACCAATAAAAAATATCTCCACAAGCAAACCAATCAAAAACAGAAAACAAAAATCAAAGTCTGGAAAAAGATATTAGAGTCCGTTTCCTTGGTGCTGGGAGGGGTTTTACCATATCATAATGACTTCTGTGTATCTCTTCTCTTTCCTTATTTGGTCCTTTAACATGTAAAAGAATGACTCAACTTGATCAAAGTCCACTTGCATGACACTTTACTTTCATTTCCAGGTATTCAGTGATGTTGTAAGTTGGTTTTCTGTTTAGCAATTGTTTATGGAGAGGGATGTAGGTACTGCATCTCAGGACTGTGCTCTGTGACAGTCCCACAGGCACTGGGACCTTCCAGCTAGGATGCAGTTCTTCTGTGTGGGCAGCTGGACATGCTTGCTTTCCCTCCTTCTTCCCTGGCCAGGTGCAGGTGAGTGAGAAGGAGGAAGACTGCTTTCCTTTACACTGGAGACTTGTTGAGAGGACATCTTATTCCATACTACAATTCCAGGCCTCAGTTATTTCATGTTTTCTACAACTAAAGGTCTTAGGGCTATTCTCAAGTTTCTGTCTTTAATTCTATTGGGGGAGGTACTTTTTCTTTTCTATTTTATCTTTGACTTATGTTCACACAACATGCAAAATATCTGGTTGACAGCCATCAATTTCTGCAAAATACTTGACCTCCAATTTCCAGAAGGATAAAATAATACAATTTATAAAAAGATGATTATAACTTATAAATAATAAAAACTGATATTTTAGATTTTTTCCAGTCTTTCACTTTCTGTGCATATTCATTTTTAAAGTGAGTTTCTTATAGGCAGCAAATGTCGGTCTTGTTTTTATAGCCATTCAGCCAGTCATTATCTTTTAGTTGGAGCATTTAGTCTACTTAAATTCAAGGTTAGTTTTTAAAAATAATGTCTTATGCCTGCACTTTTAAACTTTTCTTCTTCTTCTTCTTCTTCTTCTTCTTCTTCTTCTTCTTCTTCTTCTTCTTCTTCTTCTTCTTCTTCTTCTTCTTCCTCTTCTTCTCCTCCTCCTCCTCCTCCTCCTCCTCCTCCTCCTCCTCCTCCTCCTCCTTCTTCTTTTTTTTTGCAAATATTCTTTGTTTTTCCTTCTCATTCATCTCTGGGATTTGAGGTTTTACTGTATTGGTAACTCTACTGTTTCAATGGGGTTTATTTTGTTGAAGTTGGATCTTTGTTCTAGTTCTCTTCTGTGTACCTAACTGTCTAGGGATTTTTATATTTCACATGCTTTCACTATGTTTATCATCTTTCTTTCATTTTCGGTTGTAGGAGATTTCTAAGCATGGTTTGTTAGCTATGTGGTTTTCACATGGGCAAGAGAAGAAGGGATCAGACCAAAGCAAAATCCTTTAGTTCCATGTTTGGCATCCAGGGCACATGGGGGCAGTGTGTGGACTCCAAAGGGCTTGGCAAGCTGTGTGACCTTGCCAATTGTATCCCACATGATCACTGTATTGGGCTGGCTCTTTTTATTGCCTGCTGCTTTTTTTGACTAACATCCCAAATTCCCAGCATCTCCAACTTCCTGTGGTCAGCATAACAGCTTTGGCGACCCTCCTTATTCTCACCAGTTAACACATTAACCCTTCAGGGAAGCTGAGACTGTCCTACCCAGCCTGGCTTATTGGTCTCCCTTTTAAATCTCAGTGGAAATCCCCATGATCCCATAGCTCTTGCATTCTCCATTCCTCCAGAACCAGCACCCCATGAATGATGCCAAGAACTGCTGCCAGCTCAAGCATTAGCTGGACCCACTGGGACTATGGCTGCAGTGACTTCTGAATTCCTAGTTAGTTGAGCATGCTGACATGAATCCTGGGGAAAGCGATTTTCTAGATGGTCCTTTTGGAACAGGGTATTCCTGCCTCTTTTCTCAAAGCAGTCTTTCAAGTGAGTTTGTTCTTTGACATCATTGAGTTTGTGTTGTCTGTACAATTCTTGATACCCTGGAGACATCTTTCCAAGTGTCCCAATGAGAAGCACTTGTATTTTTTTATAGACACTGATCTCTTCAGCAATCACATCCTCCTTGACCACAAACTTAAACATGTTCCCTTTCTGCCCAAATTGAAAGTTTTTCAAATCTTTCTGCTCTGCTTTTGGCTCCCAGAATTGAACCTGGCTAAAAGCTGCCAACAATACACTGTCATTGCCTTAGTGCTGTGAGTTGGAAATTCTCTCTCCTGGATCAATGAATCCATCATATTTTAACTCAACCTCACACATAGTCTCTGAGCATGGGTGAAATTTAGACAGGTTATTTTCTGGAATGTAACAGATGTGACTGCTAGTCCAGTTCCCCACAGCGTGCTCATTCCCAGACATGAATTGGTGTGAACATACTTTATATACAAACAGAGATATGAAAAAATTGTTCTCTATGTGTGTAATAAGAATTTAAATGCATTCTGCAGTCATGTATTTAAAAAATAAAGTCAATTAAAAAATAAACATAGATATGTACATAAAAAAGCCTAATGAATGAAGTCTTTATTGCCCATATGCCTTTTGGCATTTCAATCTTCCAAGCTCCTATCAGAAGAGTCCTTCATTAAGTTCCACTTTCAACATTATAGGACTTCTATAGAAACTTTCAACCTTTTCCAACCTTCTTCCAACAACCAATTTCAAAGGATTTTGGACTATCTGTTCAGGTATAGTCACAGCAATAACCCCCCTTCTCAGTATTTATTTTCTGAGTTAGTTCATTTTTTAATTTATTTGCTGTTATAAGATGCCTGAGAAAATCAACTTATGAGAAGGAAGATTTTTTTTTGACTCATGGTTTCAGAGGTTTCAGTTCATGATTAGCCAGTTCCATTGAATGGGCTGGTGGTGAGGCAGAGACCCACAGCAGAGAGGGCATTAATTGCTACTCAATTAATGGCAGCAAGAAAGCAGAGTGAGAGCAAGAGGCTGAAGACAGGATAGAACCACTCCCTTCAACTAGGTGCCAGCTCCTATAGTTTCTGTTACCTCCCTATAGCACCACCATCTTGGGACCAACTCTTTAATACGTGAGATTTTGGGTACCATTGGAGATTCAAATTTTAACAAGCACCACAACAGATGCTATAGGTGTCAATTTCTTCAGCTCATGTGATTATCCAAGTGTGAAATTCCCTGCCTGACCTCATTGGATGGATTATCATCAAAATACAGGTGCACTAAAAATGTTCTATAAAATTAGCTTCAGGCTATGTGCCACACTGTATGCAAAGGCTCTATCATTTTTCTTGATCACTTTCAGGGCAGTTCCTCGTGATTGGACCAAGCTCACCCATCACTGTCATGGTGGGAGAAGAGGCCATGTTTTCCTGTCACCTCAGCCCTTCCATGGATGCTCAGAACATGGAGGTGACATGGCGCCATACAAACAAATCAGGCCTGGTACATAACTATAGGAATTCCCAGGACAAGGACCAGCAGCACCCAGAGAACCAAGGGAGGGCAGAGATCCTGAGGGAGAACATCACCAAGGGGCAGGTGGCCCTGAGGATCCGCAACATCCACCCTGCAGATGAAGGCGACTACAGATGCTTCTTTTTAAGCTCCACCTACCACAATGAAGCACATTTCAAAGTGTTGGTCACAGGTGAACTTCTCTGGAATGAAAACTCTTTATATTCTGTAGAACGTTAACTCTGTTTTTTGTTCTGCCAATACTTTGTTAGGATAAATACTGGGTTTAGTGGACAGTGGAGGTTTAGTCTAGGCAAATCCTATGACAGAATTTCAAGAGTGTTAAAGAGGAAGAAAACATCTGACCAGTCTATTCCAATGGTCCCAGGCTGTAAGAGAAATATAGTCGCAACCCGTTTCTTTGTCAACATAATTAAGAAGAGGAGAAAGGAGAGAATCTAGTATACCTCATTCTTTCATTCCCCTTCCTTCCTCCTCCTCCTCTTCCTCCTCCTCCTTCTCCTCCTCCTCCTCCTCCTCCTTCTTCTTCTTCTTCTTCTTCTCTCTCTCTCTCTCTCTCTCTCTCTCTCTCTCTCTCTCTCTCTCTCCTTTCCTTTCTTCTCTCTCTTTCTTTTTTCTTTCCTTCCTTCTAGGGATTGAACCCAGGCTCTCAATCATGCTGGGCACATTTTCTGTCATTGAGCTCCATCCCAGCCATGATATTTCCAAGGAGTCCCAGAAGCACATCTCAGTCTAAGATATCACTCTAGTTTCTAAAATCCAGAAGGAGATGGAAGGAGACAGGAAAGATAAGATGCACCGACCATCAGGAACTGCTCTTGCCCAGTCCAACATGGTTGTTTCCATCTTCCTATGACACTCTTGTCTGCTTGGATCCCTGCACTGAGCTCGTGTCTCAGATCCCAGCTCTGCCCAGACACTGCGCCCAGACACTGCGCCCACAGCCCTGCCAGTTCTGCCAGGGTGAGCAGGTGTGGAGGGGTCCAGGCTTCAGGCTTACACTGAGCTTGAACAGCTTTGCCTCTGCTCTTGTCATGGGACCTTGTGACAATCTCAGGCAATGAGTTTCTCCATTGCCATCCTCACAATTGGCCTTCAGAGAGGACCACCCAGTCTGTCACAGGGAGCCCAAGAGGAGGAGATCTCTTCCTGCAGTGTGCCTTGACAGGCCGTGTCCTTGCCCTATATTCAGTGACAGTTTTGGACAGGCCATGAACACCCCTGAACTCACACTTGCACGGTGAAAGGTGGGTACTTATTGATTCTTCCCAAATTCAAGAAGACTAAGAGAAAGAATTACTGACCAGTTGAAAACAGATTTTTCTGCTAAATTTTCTTCTAACTAGACACCTTTGTGCACACATATCCTGAAAACATTTCCAGGGTGAAGACATCCAAACTCAAGGTGTCATCCTCCTGTAATCCAACAGAGAGGCCTGTGCCTTCCAACTTCCAGACACTTCCTGCACTGTGACCACGCCATTCTAAGATCTGCTTCCATCTCGCCATGCCATCTTGGCTCTGTGCGAATGTCCCACCTGTCCAATATGACCTATGTAGGCTCATTTTTAGGAATTACATCTAAAACAACACTATTTCCACTCACAGCAACCTTCACAGGCACTGGGTTTAGGACTTGAACATATCCTCTGAGGAACATGATTCAGCCCACAAAAGTGATTGTTTAATACCAATAAATTTACTTTAGTTTTTATTATACACTGTGATGGTTTGGATAAGTTAGTGTTAGTATACACTAAGCTGCAAAACACTGTGCACAAGTGACAGCTGCTTGTCATCCCAAATCTTGGGAGGAGGGACAAAGGCAGGAGGAGTGGGGCTCACTGTGCATGTACACCTTCCTTTACTCCTGATCCTCAGCCTTCCCCCAGTGCAGCCTTCATCTTCACATTGGGAGATGAGTCACTGCTGCTCCTGCACCCCTGTCCTTGAAGAGAGAGACAGTGAGGGAAGGATGAGCCAGTTCCTTTGGCAACGTGATGACCAAGACACACAGATCATGTCCAGGCACAGCACTCTGGCCAGCCTCTAGGACACTCCCAACAGCAAGGGCACTGAGGCAGCCCCCCCACCCTCTGAGCAGGTGTATCCATGGATGCAGTTCAGGGGGGTAGCTACTAATCAGGGGGATGCATAGACATCTTTCAAGGTTCCTTTGCCACAGTGGCTAGTGTCTGCCATATTGGCCCAAGGCCATATGAAGTTCCATATGAGGTAGTTGTATAGGAGAAGGGTGATAGAAATTGTGTGGACAACTTGCAACTGACATCTGAAGCCACCAGCTCATGTGTGTCCACTGGCTGCAAATGGACTAATGGGTTTTACTAACTACATGTAGTTCTCAAAGGGGAACAAGGGAAAGAAACACAGCAGGAAGGGACCTGTAGGTAGGAATTGGAGTACTCTAGTAAAGGCCAAATTTCGGTCTTAATCTGTTCCTCATCCAAACCCTTTGTGTGACTTTACCCCATTGTCACAAAAACAAAACACACAAACAAAACACAGAGTTGAGGTTCACAGAGGTTAACGAGCAATCGCAGTTTCACTGGTCTATGTGAAACAGCTGGACATTTCTGGAACAGTGTGCTCTCTCTGCCTCCTTCTCTCTCCAGGCACCGGCATGGCTCCTCGTGTTCACGTGGAACCTGACGCAGCCTGGGGCATCAGGCTGACCTGCACGTCCACGGGGTGGTACCCCGAGCCCCAGGTGCAGTGGAAGGGCAGGCAGGGACTGCACTTCACACAAGCCTATGAGACAGTGAGAACGGAAGAGACTGGCACGTTTCAGGTGCAGGCATCCATCACAGTGGACGAGAGGTCAACAGGAAACTTGTCCTGTGTTGTAAGGAACCCACTCCTCGGCGAGCAGAAGGAAGCACATGTGTCCCTGGCAGGTGAGTTCCCTCCACAGACCGCGCTGTCCTTGCAGCTGATCAGGTGTGACGGGCAAAGACCTGGGCAGTCACCTGGGCCAGGTTCTGGTCCATTCCTCTGTGACTTCCATGTGAGGAGTCTTAGTGAAAACACATCTCATCCTCAGCTCCCATTTATTGGCAAAGAAATGATTTTACTTATGAAAATGAATTTATGGATATGCAAAAGCCTTCAAAGCCCATGCAACATGGGAGAGAATCTCCCAAATTCTCCTCAAGATGTTCTTTAACTATTGCCCAGGAGAAAATCACTTCAACATTTTGTTCTGCCACCAACTAATTAGTGTGAATCCTGGCAGTGCCACCCACCATCTCTGGGATCTTGGGTGGGTACTGACCTTCCCTGCCAGTTCCCAAAGGAGAAATAGGGCTCCCAATGGTGTGTGCACCATGAGAAGGCTGAGGAGTGACTGATGGAACTCACCTGGGCAGCACAGACCCAGAGTGGGCATTCCACAAGAGTTGGTCCCGACTACTCTCCTGCGGCTCTCTGTCCCTCTGTCCAGTCAGGGCGTGACAGTGACTCAGGTCCACAGCCTCTTCCTCTCGTCTGCCTTCTCGTGACCTCTGTTTCAACTCTGCACTTCCTTCCTTTCTCTATCCCGTCCCGACCACAGGGTACCCCACACTCCTGTCCTCTGGGAGCCTTCACCAAGCTTCCCCACTGGTCCTTCAAGTCCCAGCCCAGGGACCTGTCATCCAGGAATCCACTCCAGCCCCTGTGCACTGCGGTCCCCCTGTTGACCTTACACCATGGTGGACTGCATCCCACTGGCTGAGGTGGTGTGGCACCCAGGGGGACTTGTGTCTTAATTCTCCTGTCCCCATCACTTCCCAAGGGCTCAGCTCAGGTGTGGCACTGCCTGTTCACTGATGAAGGCTCCTAAGAATCCCATCAACTAAAATGCCCTTCCTCGGGTGCTTCAGTTCAAGCACCCACATTTGTTTGACATAATGGAAGAAAATTCCAGGTTCAAAAGGAGAATGTGACAAAAGCATATATCAGAGCAGTAGAGTTGTATTTTCTGGTTTTTTTTTTAATTGCAATTTCAGTAAAGCAAAATTAGAGAAGGAAAAATCAACCAAGTCACCCAGTTAGAGTTTCATAGTGAAGAAAGCAGCTGAGGCAGCTCATCATGAGCGGGAAGTGACAGAGGCAAACTCACCAACGCTCAGGTCATCATACTAGAGCTCTCTTCAAAATAAAATGGAAAATGAAAATTAAAAAAGTGTCTTCAGATAATAGTAAAAATGCTTCTATGTGGAACTTAAAATCATTGATAATAACTAAAAGTCATTGATTGATTAGATCGAAAGCATCTTATTGACATGAGTGCAATCCCTGAGTGAGGAGGTCTTCGGGACCTCTTTTCAGGGAAGGTTATTGCACAGACAGGTGTGGATGGCCCGGCCAGGGCTGCTTATTTAAAGGACCAGTGGTCATTCCTCTCAGAAGGATTCCTGGGCATGTTAGGGTTTTGTCTCTGGGACTTGGTCCCTGCGACCTATTGGATTTACCCTCTGAAAAGATCAAACTTCCTCATTTGCCCTCAGAGGAGCTCCCCCTACCCCTCAGCAACATGTTGTTGGGCTCACTCATGTGCATACATGTATGAAAACAACCACGTAAAGAGGACTTGGCCACATCAGGGCTTTCGAGGAAGGAGAAAGGAGATCCACATGGAATGAGAAAACTGTGTTCTATTAGTAACATTTTATTATAAAATAATTACATGTCACAAATATAATTGTAAGCACTATTGAATCTAGATGATACCCTGTGTTGATTTATCATAACATGTTGGACATGTCTCAACATCTTCATAATCCCTTACATGACCTCTGGTCTCTGTCCCATGCTGTGAAGGAGGAGCACCTTCAGGATTCCTGACTCCCTGGAGTGGAGCAGAGGGCCGGGGTGCTCAGAGTCTTTGAGCTCCTCCTGTCTGGAGAAGGCTCCTGGAGAGTCACCCCACAGCCAGGTCCCCTGCTGTCCAACTGGACTCCAGTCTGATGATTGTGTGTTTCAGGTGCCTTGTTTCCCAAGGACTGGTCCTGGACGATGGGGCTGTGTGTGTTCGTGGTCCTCTTGGAAGTCAGCCTGGTGGTCACCTGTGCTCTGCTGATGCGGGCCAGAAGAGCCAAAAGTAACAGGGAAGTGCGTGGGGAGGGGTGTCTCAGGTTCCTGGGAAGCAGAGGGCACTCGTCACCACAAGTCAGGAGTGGACTGTGGGTCCCCTGCATCACTGAGAACTGGCAGGAAACGCCGTGAAAAGGAAGAGTTAGTCTATCTTCAGCTTATCGCCTCGCATAGTTACCAGAACATGAAGTTTGGGGGTCAAGATCAACTCTTTCATAAAAACAGCATATATGCTTAGAACTTTTGTGGTCTACCCTTAAATTGGTTGATTTGGAGACCAGTTTATTTATTGAGGTATTCATTAGTGTGCCCAGGGATGATGAAATGCTCTGTGCATGTCCTGGGATGGAAACCCTGGCTTATCACAGTCATATACCCTCCTGAAATGGCAATGGGAAGGCCCTGCTGCTGCTTTCTGTGTGTCCTGGGGACTCATGGAAGACTGCAGTTGACCACGAGTACCAAGACTACCAGTGACCACTGTCACCCAGGGCCTGGCCTGCCTGAGGCACCACCCCTTTCCAGGGTAGCTTCTCTCCAAGCAGGGCCACTCACTAGGGTCTCCTGCCCTGCTGCCTCTAACTTCTGAGTGTGTCTTGGGAGTTACTTGGAGCACAGCTGAAGCCAGCCATTCCCAGCGGCTCCTGGAGGGATGGTCTGTGATTCTGTCCAGTCCTTTTCTCAGTTGGCTGGATTAGTGTTTGCGTGTCCTGCCTGTTGAGGGTGACTCCCCTGCCAGCAGGACTTAGGAAGGGCCAAGGTACTAATCCAAGTGAGCAAAGCCAGGGAGGGAAGAGGCGCCCTCCTGAGAAGGTGCTTGCTGCTGTCTGGGGGGGTTGTCAGCATCCCAGATGCCCCAGAATTACCAGGCAGCCTCCTCTGCCCATGGGTCACAGGAAACTTTGTGAAAACAGGGCTTTTTGTCTGTTTGGTTGTTGTTTATATGGGAACTTTCCTTGTGTCAAGGCATATTTGGGTTTCTGGCTGTTAGGAAACAGCAAAAATGGGAATATACAAATCCAAGACTGGAAGTGCATAGAACAACAGAAAAAAAATGGAATAATCATTTATAAAATTTGTCCAATTAATATAATATAAATTAGCCAATCTAATATAATCACACGCCATCCACTCAGAAGATTCAGTGCAAACAAGTCTCACTGATGGGTCTGTTTGTGTCTGTTGCAGGTTTGCTCAAGGAGCAGCACGGTGAGTGGGTCCAGCTGCTAGGCAGAGAGCCTTGTGCTCCATGTAGGGACAGGGCCACAGTGCAGGGCACCCTGCAGGGTCCCTCAGGAGGCTGAGTGCCTGGAGAGGCTGCTTGGGTCTTGATCATGCATCTGAGGATTAGTATTCAGTGGGAGATGGTGGAAGAGGGTCTATGCCTTCCCAGGTGTCCCCAGGCTACTGCAGTATAGGTGACTCACAATCACCCCCACACATCCAACAAGCCACACTGGGCTCCCTCAGGATGCAGCACTACTCACGCTGTTGGAGGGGCTTGGGGGAGGGTCCCTGCCTCTGACCTCTGAATAATCACAGTGTGGACTCACAGTTTGGAAGAATTGGCCTCCTATTTCTCTGCCAGTGACCCTGCCTTAAATCTCTTGGCTCTCACATGTCAAATAGGTAATTTTCAGTTCATTTTGATCACAGTGTACACTGCTGTAGGGCAATGAACCAAAGAAGTTTTGAACATTTAATCTTTTAATGTCTACTTTGGGATTTGAAAGTGAACTCCAGCAACAATATGAGAAATCATTCATGTGTTTTCCCTCATGCAAAGATTGATAATTATAAAAAAGATCAGGCAATTTTGAAGGAGAGAGGAAAGGAAAAGATTCTGAGTCTCTTTTTTTTTTTCCTTTTTTATTGGTGCAACACAGTGACACATAATAATGGGGATTGTTGTTACTTTTTCATACATGCACAGAGTTTCTCTTGCTTAACTAGTAGATGCCACTCTTCCTGAATGTTGTTGGATCATTATCTCCACAATATACCAAATTTTGATTACACAGAGAAGTGTGTGTAATCAAAGTGCCAAATGCTGCAGTAAACTCATAAAAATACAGGAAAGGATCATGGTGCATCATTTAAAATTCAGAACACAGCCAGGTGTGGTGGCACATGCCTGTAATCCCAGTGACTGGGGAGGCTGAGGCAGTTTTGCAGTTTTGAGGCCAGCCTCAGCAACTTAGAGAGACTCTAAGCAATTTAGTGAGTCCCTGTCTCGAAATAAAAAATAAAGAATGCTGGAGAAATGGCTCAATGATGAAGCATCCCTGAGTTCAATCCTCAGTACCAAAAAATGAAAACTAAAAGTAAGATTTGGAGCTGAGCCTTGGCTGCCACCCAGAGCTCCACTAAAGCTGGCCTGTGGTGTGTTGCTCTGCTCCTGGGCCTGTGGCCGCCTTTCCAGCAACAGGGAGGAGAGCCGGTGCAGATGCGCTGGCAGTGCCTCCCTCTCCCTGGCCTTTGCAGGTTTCTTTCTGGCCCAGCTGGACCCTCAACCTTGTGGGGCTGATGTTTGTGTTGTCATCAGGCTGATCCATGAAAAGTGTTCAGGGACGACTCTGCAAAGCCTAGGGTTTCTTCTTGCAGCAGGTGGGGAAGGCCGCCGGTCTCCTTAGACCCCTGCCTCAGCCTGCGAGCCCTGGCCCTGTCCATGCCTCCACTGCGCACACCCTGCAGAGAGCCAGGCTGAACTCTGCCCCATGCTGAGCTCTGCACGATTACCAAGTGGGACTTACTTAGACTTAGATCAGGTGGAGTGGTACTGCTGCCGTGGACTAGTCCAGCTGCTCTGGAGTCACTGGTGACCACCAGGCTCAGCCCACAACAGATCTCTGACGTGTTCCTCAGACTCCCGAGGTAGTCACCTTACCAGCAGAAAAGGATGCTTCAGGCCCACAGACTGGGAGGGGTCAGTCCACACTTGGGCAGCTGCCTTTGTGTTGGCCTGTGGCAAAGCAGCACCTCATGGCAAGACTGCCCACCTGGTGGCCATTGCCTGTCCCACACTCCCCATTGGGGCACACCCAGGGGGCCTGAGGACCTCACTGGGCCCACCTCTTAAGGACCCACCACCACATGCCACATTGCGCCAGGCTGGCAACAAAGGCTCTATACGTGGGCTTTAGGGACACTGGGATCAACCCCAGCACCTATCTCCCGGGTGAGCCCTCATCCCCATCTGTGACGACTGGCTAGTACTTTACTGAGACACCTTGGAAGATATTAGGCAGAAAAGCTTCCTGGGTAATTTCTCCTGACTGATTTTGAAAGGTATGCATTTATTTTTGCATATTATTTATCATTTTTTGTTTTTGTTTTTGTTTTATAGAGTTGTTGAAAAAACAAAGAGGTGAGTGGTGTTTGCTTTCATTTTGGTGAAAAATGTCATAGAAAAGTATATTTGATCTACTAAAAACTATATTCATGATTGATTTCCATAGAATAAACTATCAATATTCTAAACTAGTCTTTATATAATTACTTATCAGCTAAAATTCATATTTGGTAGTATAATCATTTATACACTGCACAAACTTTTCCCATTTTAAATTAGTTACAGTGAGACACATTTGTTCTAACTTTTATCAGGTTTGTAAATGTGTTGTTATTTTCAAAGTTCTTATTAATTTTAATGTTTTTTGTTTTATTGGTTTATTTTCATGAATAAATGATAATTGTGGATACTTATGAGTTTTTGTTCTACCATTTCTTCTGTTTATAAACTAACTCCAGAATTTGAATAATTTTCACACTTCTTTTCTTTAACTCTTCATTGCTATTTTATGATATTTAATCATAACTGGTGTTGTATTATGTGACAAGCTGTCAACCCACATACACAGACAGCATTTGACTTCTCCAAGGGTCTCTCGTTTCTTGGCAGAACATGTCTTGTACTAAGACACTTGTACTAAGACATGCATAACTTTGACAGTTTCTCTGTATTCAGGGACTTTTTTTTTTCTTTGCACTCGCCTTTGTTTTCCTTGGTTTTTGATGTCTCTCAACCTTGTTCTTCCAGGGAGTGTTTGTCTAGTGAGTGAGCCAGTGCCCTCCAGGAATTTGCACTTGCTACTTGTCCTCTTTCCCAGGAGATGCCCTTTTGTGGTCATTTCCAAGTGCACTCTGCTCCCCCATGATGCTGGCCCTTTCTAGCTAAGGGAGGGGTCTGAGTGTCCTCCAGGCCCTGAGCTGTGTGGACACTGGACTTCCACTGCATGCAGCTCTGCAACTGTGGAAGGTGGGACGCCTCTCCTCTTCCTGTGAGTCCCAGTGAGCACCCTGCTCAGGGTGCCTGGTGCACAGCCCTCAGCAGAAGGAAGAGTGGCCTTCTCTGCAGCGTGTGCTGTGTTTGCTTTTATTTGCTCTTTATTTTTCAGAACACCAAGGAGAATACCAAGGAGACTTGAGCTCTTTTAAATTTCCTGGTCCAGGGCTAACCTGTCTTACAACATCTGAACTTAACAGAACTTCAGGGTTCATGATCATTCCTTTATGTTCACTGATCTCCTATTGACCTGCACTTCATGCCACTGGCTGAGGTAGATTATCTGAGAATAGGAGCCAAGGACCCTTTCTAACATAGCATTGTTTTTGTGTGTTTTGTTGCTTTGTACAGAGAAAACAGAAGACGAGAATGGTAAGTGACAGCTCCATTTAACTCATAAATTGTGGAATATTAGAATATACCACACTTGATGTTCTTTTATTATAGCAAGAAAGCCTTATGTGCAGACACACCAAATGACTTAAAATAGTATTTTAAGTCAACCACAAGATCTTTCTTCCATATTTCAAAAAATACATATAAGTATGTGCAGGATGATGAAAGTTGTTAGGTGTAGACGGAGAAAGGGGGATAGCACATGAACTGAAGCAAGGTGTGGCGGAGCCCGTGATTCTTCCAGTGCAAACCAGAAGTGGCCAAGGGATCCTGCTGCAGGGACCCAGGTCAGGCTGTGAGGAGGACAGGTGAGCCTGGTGATCTCACTGCAGAGACCCAGGGAAGACTGTGAGGAGGACTGGTGAGCCAGGTGATCTCACTGCAGAGACCCAGGACAGGCTGTCAGGAGGACATGTGAGCCAGGTGATCTCACTGCAGAGACCCAGGGCAGGCTGTGAGGAGGAGAGGTGAGCCAGGTGATCTGACTGCAGAGACCCAGGGCAGGCTGTGAGAAGGACAGGTGAGCTAGGTGACCTGCTGGCCAGGTGATCTCACTGCAGAGACCCAGGACAGGCTGTGAGAAATACTGTTGAGCCAGGTGATCTGGCTGCAGAGACCCAGGGCAGGGTGTGAGGAGGACAGGTGAGCCAGGTGATCTGACTGCAGAGACCCAGGGCAGGCTCTAAGGAGGGCAGTGGCTGGAAACAGCACCTGCTGGCCATGTGTAAAGGTGCTCAAGGAATGGAATTTTGAACATTGGCTTTGAAAATGAGCAAATCATTGACATTCTCACGTGCAAATGTTATCACAAGTAGATATTGAATTCTAAACATTTTTTCTTGTTGGTAGAGAACAAGTTAGATGTTGAACAGCTACAATCTTAAAGAAAAAAGAAGGAACCCAATTAGGGACATGCTCTCATCTAAATAAATAGCTCTAGAGAGTCAACAAATAATAATGTAGCTTTGGTGTTTCATCTTCAAAATCTCAATACATTCATTTTTATTATTTTTAGAAATCTAATAGTTTGGTATTTCGTAATGAAAACAGTTCCAGTACAAGGGAGAATTTCTGTGTGACCCGAGTCTTCTTTTTTTAACTTCAACTCCTTATTCATTCACTCACTCTTTCATTTACTCTCACTCAGAGCGAGAGAAGTAATTGATAGTTAGGCTCTTGTTTTCTTTTTAGATGAATTATGGTGTCAGAATATACAGGTTTAAATTATGTCTCCATATCTAATCAGTTCCAAGACCGTGCAGATGCTTAGCCTCCTGGGGTACAGTTTCCACCTGTCATGTGGCTGTAATAATGTCAGCTGTGACCTAGGGTCATTCTCAGTGTTGGATGGGTGCCTCAAAACACCTCCACAGAGTTCCAGACACTGTGGTTGCTATGGCCAGCCTCAGTGGTGTGGTGGCTGAGCTGAGAGAAGAGGTTCTTGTCCTGGGCAGTATCTGGACCCTGGGAACCAAAATGAACCTACTGAGTTTTCTGTGAAAAGCGCAGAGCCGCCCTGTTCATACTGTCACGAGACCACAAGGCACCATCAGCCTGGTGGCCTCTTCCCACCTTCCTGCTCTAGGTACACCGACCCAGCCAGAACCTGAAATAGTCATAAAATATTATATTTGGCTGCCACAAATGTCACATGACCAAAGCCTTAACTTATCATGTTGACTAATAAAAGCATCATTTGATATTAAAGTTACATTATCAGTATTGTCTGCCAATTCTCTTTTCTTGTTTTATTTTCAGCTAAATTAGAAGAAGAATGCGGTAAGTCTTCTTCAGCATTTTATGTCTCACTGGCTCATTGTCTTTAGGAAGGTACCTCCACAGGTAAGCCATGAACGTGACAGTCTCAGGTTTACCCAGGAAATTGGCTGATCTGATGAACCCGGATGAACTGTACTTCTGCCCTCAGTGGTGGATTCACAGTTCTGGGGACATCACAGTTTCAGGGAAGAGTAGCTCCAGGTGCAGCATCCCTTCACTAGAGCCCCTGGGGCAAGACATTTTCCCTTCAGTCGATGCCCTGCCCAAACATAGAGCTGGCCTCTTCCTAGGTACCCACCCCATGGACATAAGAGGGAAGAGGCTGCCCACCAGGACCCCACCCCATTGAGAAAGGAGACTGCCCACCAGGTTCCCACCCTACGGATGGCAGATACTGCCCTCCAGGCCACCACCCCATGGAGGGAAGAGGCTGTCCACCCAGTTTGTGCCATGCTCAGCTTTCCCAGAGCTGTGCTTCCCATGTCCTCCAGCCCTTGAGGGCACTTCTGCATTACAAAGAGCACAGGGCATTCCCGAGGGCTCACACACAGTGTTTCTCATCTTGGACTTGAGGAGAAATTAAGATTAAATGGTTTTGGCCTGGATGTTTTCCCAGCTCACCTCACTCTGGCTGCAAAGTCATGTTCAGGTTTTTCTCTTTTTTACTAAGAGAAGATATCTGTCAAATGAAGTTCATCACATGTGCCTAAGCCCCAAGCCCCCCTGGTGCAACATACACCTCAGGCCCCCAATCCAGAAACAACTCCACATCCATTTATATTTCCAGTCTGTCTGCTCAACTGATCTGAGCAGAAATGAATTAATATCTAGTTTAAATAAGGAAAATATTTTAATGGATTTTGCCAACAATGCAAAGAACCAGATCTTCTGCTATCACAAAACAAGAAACCTGACTACTAAAGAAGCAAAGCATTTAACTTTAGTGCTTAACTGTAATTGGGCCACAGGGCTAGGTTGTAGCTCCGTGGTACAGCTCTTTCTTGCCTTACATGCACAAGGCCCTGGCTTTGATCCCCAGCACTGAAAAACAGAAGGATAGAAAAAAATCAAGCAAAGATATTGCTAAAGAAGTAGCAGAAGGGATGAGTCAGGAGAGGTGGACAGCACTCAGGGCATGAAGTCCTCACATTTTTCCCCTGGATGGTGAACAAAAGGAAGAATTCTGAATAAAGAGAGACTGAATCTGCTGAAATCACAGGAATTCCATTTCCACCATTGGGGTGATGATCATGGAAAATACATAAAAATTTTGGGGAGAGTGTGGAGACAGGGAGCTCCCCCCACTGCTGGTTTAGCCATTGTGAGGACACCATGGAGATTCCAATAGGTAAGAGGGGGTCTAATGTGTGACTATGCTGTCCCTCCTCTGTGTCTGTACCCTAAGGAGGTGACATCACCACCTTCTAAGGCTATCCCATGATTCAAAACAGCCAGGATATGGTGACTATTTGGGTGTCCATTAGCAGAGGATGTGACCATTCCCCGTGTGCTGGCACATATGCACAGTGAAATATTCAGCCTTGAAAGAGGAGAATCTGCTGCTCATGACCCAAGTGGACTGCAGTACCGGGGGGACTTTAGGCTGAGTGGAGTAGACAGAAGGAAAGTGCTGTCTGGTCTCATTTCTATGTGGAATCTAAAGCAGAGACATCAACTACACAGACAGAGAACCAAACAGGTTTCGAGGGGCAGGGAAAAGAGAGGAGGGGGGGATGTTTGTAAAAGGAAAAGAAGCAGGTGAGCAGAGCCCACATGTCTAGAGATGTGGCCTGCAGTGAGGGAGCTCCGGCTGGTAAAATCAAACTGCTAGCAATGTTCACCAAACGGCTTGATTTCAGTTGTTGCTCTCACAAGTGACTATTTGCAATATGTCTGCTAATTTGCTTCACCTCAGCAACTCTTTAATTGTCTATATGTATTTCATAGCATCACATTGTAAACCTAAAATACAGAAAATGGAATTTTTTAGAAAAAGCAAAATGCAGACTCTTGGGTATATAATACACTGTCACAAGCAAGAGAGGACATCAGAAGACCAGAGGAGTATCCTCCACAGAGATGAGGGAGACTGGCAGGAGGTGAAGTGTTGGGAGGGGATGCCAGCCTCTGAGACCCAGGACCAGGCAGGCCAGGAGGCCCCAGGCAACCAAGTGAGGGCCAGGGAGGCCAGGAGGAGGAGCCGCTGGGTCTCCCTCCTGCTGCACAACCAGATGTTGTGTCCACAGAGATGGTGAAGAGATCCCTCATGGAGCGCGATTCATTAATCTCTGGATGCATTTACACCCACACATTTTAACGTGGTTGTGTCTGGGTGATGGCTACCTCATGGGATTGCCTTAACTTTCTGTCTAATTTTTTGATGAAATAAGCACTTGTTGCTTTAGCAATACTACACTGTATTTATAATTAATCAAGAAGTAAAACCTGTGCAGAAGTGCTGGAGAGGCCGCCTCTGTTCCCCCAAGCACCCGCCTCTGGCATGAAGTTACAACTGGCACCTTGCAGGCCAATTCCCCTGTGCCTGGACACATGGTCACCCTCATCCCAGTGATCCTAGTACAGGAAATCAAATGCAGAGACTCAGGAAAACATGCTGGTTAAGCAGGAAACTTTTGGAATCAACTCAGGAATCCATGACTAGAAACAGAACCAAGGCAGCTCTCACTGAAGGCTGATAAGAGGAGGCCTCGCTACGTAAGCTTTAGGAGCAAGTGGTGAGGTGAGGTGCAGCCAGAGACCCCACACATGGTGGGCTTTCAGTCCTTGGGCCTCACACTCCAGAGCTCTCACCTGATGTCCACCGAGATCCTCCAAGACCCATAGAGCCAAGACCTAGGATTAAAACATCCGGGAATTTCAGAAATTCATATTTTTTACCTCCTTCTTTTTTAGGTAGAGTCAAAAAAGAACTTGGTAAGTTGTGTTTCTCTGGTGGGTTGAATTTAGAACGAGCCAGCATCCCTCAGGATATTGACCTTGCTCTGTTATTTCTTGCAGCACATAGAAAACGCCTTGCGGAAGCTGGTAAGTAAGACCAGTGACCTCACTGCTGACCTGCTGTACCCCCCCCCCGCCCAGTGGCTCAACTAACTGTGCATGTCTCTATCTCATTTTAGAACTAAAGAAGATTCAAAGATTTGCAGGTAAATATGATGGGGGAAAAAATGTGTGGCCAGGATGACTTTTGCCTTGCCATCTAACCTCTCTGAATTACCTCAGAAGATAAAAAGATTTTGCTCAAATAATCCATAAGACACATTTCAACTCTCAAATAACTTGATTCTGGAAATATGAACTTGTTGTAAGTAACCAAATTACTGTCTGGGAAAGATTAATTTAGGAAACTGCCTTAAAATGAATGCACCAGGTGTGCCCAGCAGAGCTGTGGTGGGACCTCCTCATTGTGAAACGCAGCTTCTAAATCTGGGCAAGAAAAAGTCCTGGCTGTCCTGATCCCACCCACACCACCACCATGGATCCTCCAGAGCCAGAGATGATTGATGCAGTGGGGATTTGGCCCCTGTCCCCTCTGCTCTCAAAGCCCCCACCTGTCACGTCCACACCCCCTCTGCCACATCCTCATGTGCCATTTCATCCTGTCTGCAAACAAACACACGCAGGAGATTCGCCCACCATATCTCCTGATGCAACACCTTGGTGCCTCCTGTCACATTTCCTTTCCTTTACAGTAACACTTCCCTGAATAGTTGTGAATACATGCTCTCTCCATTTTCCACTTTCTGATTTCTCTCCCTCTTATCCAGAAAAAGGCCACGATCCAGAGCATGATCTCTCCTCCAGAGGCAAGGTCCAGTGTCCTGCTCTTTGGTCTTTCTCCTGGAATTGTCCCTCTGAAACATCCCTATTCTTCTTCTTTGCTTTGCCTACACCCCTGCCAGGCATAATAGTCCTGGGGCAGACATGGCAGAGGCACTCTGAGGTTACTAAAGACCAGTCCCAAGGTGAGGGCAGTGTCCAGTCTCAGCCCTGCCCTTGCACCTGAGGGTAACCCTGCAAATCCCTTTCAGGTTGGGGTCTCTGGAGATGTCATCTCCCAGGAGGAGATTTGGGGATGGAAGGCACCAAGGGCAAGTGTGTACTGCTGGGGTCTGTGTTGTCTCTTTGGATCTCTAAAGGACCCTCCGAGGCCATGCGCTTGGCCCTTTCACACAGGAAGACTGCTCTCTGAGTTGCCTGACAGTTAATGGGTACACTTCCTTCCCCTGCAGCAGACATAACACTGGATGCAGCCACCGCTCACCCTTACCTGGCCGTGACAGATGATGGGAAATGTGTGACATACGTGCCTGAGAGACAGGACGTTCCCGACAACCCTGAGCGATTTGACACACTGGTGGGCGTGCTGGGTCGGAACCGCTTCTCTGGCGGAGATCACTACTGGGAGGTGGGAGTGGCAGGCAAAAGCATGTGGGCCGTCGGGCTGTGCTTGGAGTCCGTCAGGCGGAAGGGCCAGTACACCAAGGCCTGTCCTGAAACCGGCTTCTGGATTCTTCGCCTGCAGAATGGCGAGTGCTCGGCTTTTGCCACACCCCGCACAGTGGTTACCCGAGAACCCCTCTCACGGCTGGGGGTTTTTCTGGAGTACGAAAAAGGGTTGATCTCTTTCTACAATGTCACCGAGTTTGTCATTCTCTTCACCTTCAAGAGCAACTTCAAAAGCGAGCCACTGAGGCCCTATTTCTACCCTGGGACTGTCAGTGCCGAAAAGACAAATGGCCTTAGCATCCTGAAGGTGTGAGCAGTTACCTGCAGGTCCCCACAGCACAACTGCACCAGGCCACAGCGGCCAGCCACAGGGACCACGGTGGTGCACAGGCATGCCCCTCCTGGACTCTGAAGAGCAGGGTGCTGGCGGTGTCCTGCATGCTCACTCTCAGCTTTGTGGGAGACTAGGGGCAATCTTCATTGATCCTCTCGGTCCCTAGGCCCTCCTGAGCCCCTTTCCTGTGATTTCTTTGGGCTTTAATAAATAACAAGTTCTCCACTTCTTCCTGGATTTGAGTTTGAAATTCTGAAAATAGTTGGCGGATTCCTTAGCAGAATCAGTGCTGTGCACTTCTCATCACACAACACACAGACTGGCAGGTGTTTCTCTGTCACTGAGGATAAGCTGTGGACTTTTCAACACCACATGCTAATGACTTTGATTGCCATCACCACACCAGAATCAGTATCTTGAACATGACATCACATTTAATATTACCGAGTAAAACCGAGTACTGTCAACAACAGACTAACCCATTTGCAGGTGGCCTGCGGTGCTGTAGGTGGTCTCCCCTGTGGGGCTGTAGGTGGTCTCCTCTGCGGGGCTGTAGGTGGTCTCCCTGTTTGCAGGTGAACTGTGGCGCTGTAGGTGGTCTCCTCATTTGTAGGTGGCCTGAACTGTTGTAGGTGATCTCCCCATTTGCAGGCTGCCTGTGGTGCTGTTGGTGGTATCCCCTCAGATCCTCTGTCACATGGCTCTGAAGTGTGCATCCCAAATGCAGCCGATGCCCCTCTGCCTGGTCCATGCTGTGAAGCATGTGTCACCGCACATACACAGCCCTGCACAGTCTGGCTAATTAAAGGTAAAGAACATGAGACAGTAAAGGAAACTAAACTCACATCTCTGGTACAGTGGCTTTGGGAAAATGTCATTTCTTTACAACTATGATCAACAGTGTCACTCTGAGAGACATCCTCTACAGGACTGAGTGTACAGGTGTCTAGTGTCTTGCACATGAGTGTTTATAGGAACTTTATAAAGAATAATGAAAAACGGAAATCAACCTAAGTATGGTTTATGAGAACACAACTTCAAGGAGAAAAATGCATACATAGACCATGTGTGTTTATATAGTGGATGGTGTTTGACAGCTAAAAAGAACCATTGACACGAAAATATGAATGAGGGTCCAAGATGTGCTCAGCAAAAGAAAGTGGACACTAAAAAGTGCATAGTGTTGACCTCTCTGTGAAATTCTTGAGGAGGAAAAGCAGATCTGTGGTAAAGAAATCAGGTGATGTGCAAAGCACTGACTTTGATTCTCAGCACCACATATAAGTAAATAAATGTCCATCAAAAACTAATAAAATATTTTTTAAAAGCTTGAAAAAAAACAAATCAGGTGACCTCCTACTGTTGAGGGGGCTTGCTAAGTGGACACCCTGAATTTAGGGAAATGTTCAGTTATCTCTCGGGGAGGTCTTGAGAACATATTGGTGGGATGAAATCACTCTGTGCACCTCTTTCACCAGCTCCTGCTGCCTGGCTGCCTTCCTCCAGGGTAGCTCCCAGGCTTCTGCCTTCCTTCTGCATCATTCCCTTGCATGGATGTCTCCTGCTGGATGACAGGCTGTGGCTTAGAGACTGCAGGAGAGAAGTGCACAGCATCCAAGGCCTGTTCCAGACCTCATCCTGGCTTCATGAGGACCTGTAGGTGGTCCTGCGCAGAGGACTAGAAGGACAGTATCAGAGGCCTCCTGCTGGGCACGGGGATGTGACCCTCTAAAGTGGATATTCCACTCCAAACAACCCTATGAGACCCAGCCAGTCCCCAGCAATACTCCTCAACCCTGATCCACAGAAAGTTGGCAGAAAGTGGGGGTGGTCTCTGAAGTTTGGTGATGCAGCATTGATCAAATAATACCAGATTCATGTCCATCGTATGTGAATGGTGTGAGCTCACAGCAGATCTAAGAGCTCCCCTTAGTAGATGTGCTCATTGCCCTGTTGAGGCGAGCATTCTGAAATGCGTTTCATGCATTCTAGTCTTTAAACTATGAGTGAATAGATGATAGGAACAAGGGGAGACTCAGGCTTCTCACAGGGAGAAAGAGCGGCTGCCCGTGTACACAGCAGGAAGGAGCTGCGCTGCCCACAACCCGCAGCTCTGCGAGGAGAGCGAGGCAGGGTGTAAAGGCCACACATGCACACACACAGTGCTCCCGCCTCGCACTGGGATTTTGTCCCAACAGCCGTCACAGACTAACACATGGTAAGTGCAAGGTGCTCTGGATGCACAGCCCTCTGAGCCCCCCTGCTCAGCAGCAGAAAGCACCGCGGGGTGTGGAGGGCTCGCCTGCCTGGCCCTGGGCTGACGGAGGGGCGGCTCACCCCCTGCCTAGCGCTGGGAGAGGGCATGGATCACATATTGCTCGCTCAGAAAGAACCAAAATTCAAATATAAACTACAGACCAGTGGGCCTAAGTATAAACGCACGCTCGTGTGTGTGTGTGTGTGTGTGTGTGTGTGTGTGAGAGAGAGAGAGAGAGAGAGAGAGAGACAGGGCACAGGCCTATCGTCTGATCAGAAGGTCTGGAAGCACAGACAGCTGGATGCATTGCTTGCTCTCGGTCACCAGGTCTGGATTTCTAAATGTATTTCTCCACTAGAGGAAACAGGAACCTTTGGAGGAGAGGAAGCTTCTGGGAGAGAGAAGTCAAGCTTAACATGAGCCTGCCCTCTTTCTGCTCCCCAAAATCAAGCTGGCAGGGTATGACAGGGACATGGCTAAAGGACCCGCTGGACAGGCCTCTTCTTCACCCACTCACACCACCCTAGTAACATGGCTCAGACTGGATGATTTATTTAGACATATAAGTGTATTTCTCGCAGTTCAGGAGGCAGGAAGTCCAAGGAGCCCACAGGCTGGGTATCTGGTAAGGGCCTGGTCTCTGCTCTCTGGTGGTGCCTTGTGCCTGTGTCTTCCAGACTGTAAGAACGTTGTGTGCTCATATCTAAAGAGGGGGCAAAGGTGGTTTAGAAGGAGGGGGCCCAAGGTCCTGTTTATCCCATTGCCAGTCACTCACCAAAGCCCCACCCTTGAAACAGACAGCGTGTATTAAATTCTAACATGTGTGTTCATGGGGATGAAACTGTCCAAACCACAGTATTCCACCCCTGGGCCCCAAAACGGACATCCTTCTCATATGCAAAATACCTCATCTCTTTCCAATGGTCTCCCAAGGTCAACGTGTCCCAGCACCAACTTCAAGTCCAAAATCTCCTTTAAATGTCATCTGAATGGCAGATGCATAAGGCTCAAGATGTGGTTCATCCTGGGCAGACTCCTCTGCAGCAGTGACCCTGTGGGAGGGAGAGGGCTGCAGGCTCACCCAGCGCAGAAGTCTTTTTTGGGACAACACAGGGCACACAGAGTCAGAGACAGAAATCAACAGGTCAGAGGTGGGATCTGGAGGCTAGACTTAGTTGGGAAACTTCTGGACACAGTTTGTGGGCTTTGGGTCCCCCATGCCAAAGGCAAGAAAAAACAAAATTGTAAGATACTAAATTCCAATCACAAAAACAAGAAAAACAGTAAAGTCAAAAATAGAAGCAAAGAGCAAGAAATAGAGACACTGCTAACTACTGTAGACATTGCCAACTATGCCCACAGTCACCTCAAACATCAATGTTCTGATTACATCAATTAAGAGACAAAAATGCCCAGATGACCATCAACAGATGAATAAATAAAGAAATGTCATTTATATACACACTGGAGTTCTACTCAGCCCTGAAGAAGAATGAAACCATGGTATTTGCTGGTACATGGAACTGGAGACATCAACCTACGTAAAATAAGGGAGACTTGGAATGCCAAGGGTCAGATGTTGTCCCTCATTCATGGAAGCCAGAGAAAAGTAAGGGGTTGAAAGGGGTGTCCCATGAAAATAGAAGAGATCAGTAAGTAGAGGAAAGGGACTGAGGGGGAGGGGCCTGGGAAAAGGGAGGAACAGGGCCATGAAATCCAACAAACTGTCCTAAAAAAATATACACCACAGTGCATTCACCTTCATATAAAACACAGAAGTAAGTAAAAGGAAGACCAAGGGAGTAGAGGAAGGGAATTGGAAAGGGAGGAGAGGAGGGAAAAGGAAGTACTGGGGACTGAGTTGGGGCAAATTATATTCCATGCTTGAATATTTATGTCAAAATAAATCCTAATGTTAAGTGTAACTATAATGCATGGCTAATAAAATAAAAGAAAAAAAATACAGCCCAGAAAGAGGCTATCCAAATGATGGCAAGAAAGACAGACAGACAACAGAAAACTCTAAAACAACAAAATAAACATACACACAAAAAAAAAAAAAGAGAAAGAAAGAAAAGATCCACACAAAAATTGTCAGAATGGATCAGAAAGCAAGATCTAAGTGTATGTTGGGAAGAAGTCCATTTACAATGTAAATCTCATGCAGCTCAGATCAAAGGATGGAGAAAGACTCGTGATGCTGACACCAATCAGAAGCATCAACACCTACTTTGGTTTCAGACGTAGCAGACCTCAAAGCGAGGCAAGGTGGAAGGGGCCAGAAGAGCCATGCATAGTGACCAGAGGCTCCGCTCTCCAAGACACAGAAAAAGCTGACAGAGTGCAAGGAAAAGTCGATACTTCCACAATTATAGTTGGAAACTTTACCACCCCTCTATAGAAAGACCTGTTAATTTTGAAAATTTTGTGGATTTTCCTCTCACCAGGAATAGAACCCAGTGGTGCTTAACCACTGAGCCACATCCTCAGCCCTTTTTATGTTTTACTTTGAGACAGGGTCTCACTAAATTGCTTAGGGTCAGACTAAGCTGCTGAGGCTGGCTTTGAACTCGTGATCCTCTTGCCAGAGCCTCATGTGATGCTGGGACTACACCCACCGTTGCTCCCAACTTATCATCGATTTCTAACTTTATCAGGTTGTATTAGTAGAAGATACTTTGTGTATTTAATATCTTTTAAAATCTATGGACACTCAATTTGTGGTCTAACATACACTCTGTCCCAGGAATTGTCCCAAGCACACTTGAAAAGAATGAAAATTGTGTCATAACTCGTTCATTTCCTGTGCTGCCCAAGTCCACTGCTTCTCAACTTTTCTGCTGTGAAGCTATCCTGTCCATTATTGAGATGAGATGCTGAAGTCTGCAGCTATTATTGTAGAACCTTTTGTTCCTTCCATCGTTTTGGTCTTCTTTTGTTTTATATATTTTGGTGGTCTGTGTTATGGGGTGCTTAAATGTCTATGACTCTTATGCATTCTTGCTTTATGGAAACCTGTGTTAATATGCAGTTTTGTTGTTGATGTTGTTGTTGTTGTTTGTGACTGGTTCTGAATGATTGGCCTGGCACTAGGGGTTCTTTGGTCTTTACCTTTTACTGGGTTTCACTGCATGGGCCTGGTACTGAGTATTGAGTCTAAGGTGTGGACAGAATTCCATTGTTCTCCCCCAGATGAGAAGCCTCTGTGCCCTGGGGTTATGGAGCTGGGGCGGGGAGCTCATTGCCACCACTTGCAATGCATTTTTTCATTGTGCTCTACTAAAAGCAGGCATTATGGTCTCTTGCCTGATTTTCTAAGCTCCTGTACTAATAGTTGGGTGCATGAAAACTGTTCATCTTAGTGGTCTATGGGGAGAGGTAGCTGAAGGATCTCACTCTGTCATCATTTAGTTATTTATTCTCAAAATAAATGTATTAGATCTATGTTATCAGCAACATTTTACAGATAAGAATATTGGAAAGAAACCAGTCTCCACATGGAAGTTACACCTGAGATTGTGAGTCAGGTTATGACCTCATAGTCCTTTTACCTGGGAGTCAAAGGCCCCATGCACCTTCCCCACACAGACTTACCATGGCTCTTATTCCACTCCGGTTCAAAGTGTTTCTGTGTAGACTTTGCCCTTGGGAATGTTTGTTCTTGATGCCCAGGTCAATGCACCTGTTTGGCAGAACCTGCAGATCAACTTCCTCATAGCTGAGCATGGCCACCTGGGGTGTGTGCACCCACACTACCCTTACCATTAATCATTGCCAGGAATGTTGTCAGCACTCCTGAGGTCACAAGTGGCTCCGGGCAAATTCCACTGAAAACCTTTATGAGGAAATGTAGTTTCCCTGCTATTTCCTCCCACTCTATTTCCAGGTGCCTCAGAAAAATCTTGTAGAGACAGAGAGGATTCACTCAAGTGAGATCAACTCCCCTGAAAAAATAACAGTACACACCAGCATCAGCTCCCCATGGCCTGTGGTGGTTCATGTCGGCAGGAATTGGTTTTTGCAAAGTAATCTTTGAATCACAGCAGCAAATGTGTTATAAAAAGCTGAAGCTCAAGGTGGAAATTTCACAAAGACTTGCTGAAATGAATGGAATTAGGATTTCTGGTTTCTGTTATTTCACTTTGAAAGGCAAACACACTCTGATTAAAGCACCAATAGCTTATTACAGAAAAGAACTGGGTGGGTTTTCGCCACAGTCAGAATGTCACTACAATGAAGCAAATTGTTCCAGTATTAGCATCCCCTTATTTCTTTAAGTAGGTGAGTAATTGAAACTGATGCTGAAGAATGCTTTTGAGAGTTCTGAGAGGTTTAAAGTCTCCGTGCTCATGTTATTTACGGAATCTCTACAGAACCTTAAATCATATCCAAATAACAACATAGGGATTGTAAATGTCATAAAACAATTAGAAGGATATTGGCCCTTAAATGGAACCTTGAACCTAATGCTGATGACCAGATGACCAGGCCTGAGGGCTGGGGATATAGCTCAGTTGACAGAATGCTTGCCTCACATCACATGCACAAGGCCCTGGGTTCAATCCCCAGCAATACACACACACACACACACACACACACACACACACACAAAACACAGGCCTGCTAGTGACCCCAAAATAGAAAATAGTGGGTAACCAGTAATTGAGGGGTGACAGATGCCTCCCAAGGCATTTTGCAAGTTGACCTCTACAGGAGGAATGCCCTTCAGGGAGCTGTAGCTCATGGGAGGGTGTTCTGGAACTCTGAGTAACTGAAGTGGAGACAGACAGGCATGCTCCAGCACACCCTCCCTGGCTCCTGTGTACTGAGTTCCTTCTAAGTGAGAAACTATGGGAATTTAACTATATTTACAAAGAGATGCTTGTTCCCTAGAGGGAGGGCTTACGTGATGAAGGAATTTGGTGGGCAGGAAGGATTTGTACCTAAGCATCATGGATATGGCATTTTAGGAGAAGAAAAAAGGAAAATGTCATGAAGGTTTCCAAGCTGACCACACTTCGAAATGCGTCTTGTGATGCAAACATAAGAGGTCATTGAGGGATTTTAAAGGAGGGAGTACTGAGAGGAATTTTAGGAATGTTCCTCTGGCAGGATCAGGAGAGATAAACCAGAATGAGGATATGTGTGAAGGAATGTCAGCCAGGCATATCTGCAAACCCTCGGTGCTCATTTACTGTAACAGAAAAGGAGTGGAAAAAATTAGGCTCTGGGAGTTGAGTAGAATGCTAGTAAAAATAAATAAATAAAGATAAGCCATGGAGACTTGAAGGCAGGTGCTGTTCACCGTCTTCCAGGGTGCTCTCCTCTCCACTCCTTGGACGCTCCCCTGCAGCCAGTGTGGTCACCAGGGAATCCCAGGCAAGAGCTGTGGGCAGGAGACCTGAAGTGCAGAAGGCCTAGATGCTTTGCATTCTGGTCACACCGACTTTACTGGGCTTTACTCACCCTGGTGCTCCCCCTCTAGAAATTGCTCCAAATAAACGTCAGCTAAGAGAATCTCGATTCCTGGACTCCTAGATTTCTTTCTTATCTAGCACCACGTGCAGTCTACGTTTTCATCTCCACCAAGCTTAGAAATCTCCACCTGTGACCTCAAACAGGGCCTTGTGAAAACTAGCAGGTGTTTTGCTCTTTCTTCAGAACTGAAGGCAAATCCTTAACCCTGGGTGAGCTGTGGGCTTGCCTTTTCCTACAAGCAGATTTTCAGGTACTGATGGAGAATACAGGGCACATAGGGATACGGAACACCATCCATTCCAGCGACATCAGAGTTGTCAGTTATTTCTGATAAGCATTCTCTATTTCCCTATCCACATTCCTTCCCACCATTCGCCATGTGAAACTCTGTCCGTTAATGCCTTTCTTGATGTCACCACATAACCTCTCATTAAGTCACCTCACTTCCTCCCAGACACAATCAACAATTTCTTGATCCTTCTATCTTATGGTTAAGTGGAATAAATAGTGTCCTTCCTCCTAGCCACCTCCCTGTCCGCCTCATTGATGTATCCCCTCTGGCCTCATTTTCAACAGGATTTCACATCGTCCATTAGCTCATCACTCACCTGACCCTTCCCCTTATATTATAAAAATGTGCCCAATTCCTTTCTTTATTTTTTATATATTTAAAATTCTGCTCTAGAACTGTTGTCATAAGCCTCCTGGATATATTTTTGTAGAATTCTCTCCCTAATGCCTCACAATCTGGTCATGATTTCTGTAAGATCCATAAATTACTACATTGCTGCTACATCCACTCCTAATTTTTAAAAATCTTGGATTTTCAGTAATTGTGCCATTGTGGTCCCCTAGCATACGGCCTGGGGGGGTGTGGGGGGCTCTCCTGGCATGACATAACAGGGGGGCTGCTCCTGGGCTTCTGCCATCACACAGGTGTGCCCTCTGCCCATGAGGTCTTCTCTACCTTGTACCTTCTGGCTAACTCACAATGTAAATTTACATTAGACGTAACATGGCTTATTCATTTCTTTGTGCACAGAGTTATTTTACACATGTCTATTGATCACTTCTATGTACCAGGAACTGGGATTGGGCAGCTTTACAGAAAGAAAGTCATCTTTGGAGGTATCCAGGCTAATTTGCTTCCACTTCACTGCTGCTATCAATGTGTATCCATATTTTTATATGAATCTTAAAAAACAATAATATTTATATTTTATACTTTCACTAAATACAGAAGTCCTCAAGATTACTGTTGTGTTTTGACCCTTGAATCTTCCCCAGTGGCTGATGTGCTGAACATTTCATTCCTAGCATTTGGAGTTACTGAGAGGTGATGGACGCTTTAGGATATGGGCAGGACATGGGACCTATTGGAGGAAGAATTTCACGTGGTGCCCACCCTTGAGGGGTGTTTCTCGTTCCTGGGTCCCCTTCTCTTGCTCCAGGCTGCCATGAGGGAAGTGTTTTTCCTCTCCCATGTACTCCCCATCATGATGCCCCTGTCCTAGAAACAACAGAGCCCAATGACTATGCACGGAAGGCTCTAGAACTGAAGTGGCACCCCCTTTCTCCACAGAAAAGCCCTCTTCACCATGGCTAATTTTAGGACTGTCAGCAAAAGAGTCCATTGTAGATAAACTTCCTATTTTTGTGTCACCCTGTTTACTTGGCCACTGGCCCAGAAGATAGCAGCACTCCAGGTGCTGGACACCCCCTCACTAGTTTTCCAAACATATTCAGTATAGTACTTTGAAGAAATGTGCAAACAAGGCCTCTAGCCTCGAGCTGGGCTTCACAGAGATGTCTACATTTTTAAGATAAGTTACAAATGGGTTCCATGGTAACAGCTGGCAGGGGGAGGAAAGAAAGGGGAAATGAAGCTCTCCCCTTCTCAGGTGCTGTCCTTGAAGGGTTAACTTGCCTAGAACAGTGAAAGAAAAAGCTGCTTTTAAGTGAACTTCTGCAGACTGTGAGCTTCTGAGCCCCTCCCCTTATATGCTGGGTATAAAACACTGAAACTCCCTGAACTCAGGATTCAGGGGATTGATTGATTACAGCAAAGGCTGTACCCTATGAACCTGGCTGCAGCCAAATAAAACTGTTTCCTGCTATCTTCAATGCCTTGCCTCGTTTGTCCCTACAACAGAACCATGAAGGGATCTTTGCTCCTTTAGGCTGGTTTTCCCAGGTACTTTTCACAGTTACAAAAAGTTGACTAACAGTAAATTGTTTTTGAAAAATTCTGTATCTGATGATGTGGTTCAGAAGCTTCCAGAACTGCTTTGTAAGAAGAATTTGGAATGGTTTAAAGAGTATCTCTGTCCCAACTAAGAAAAGCACCAAAGAAAAATCTTCAGATGGCAAATTTGAATAGGACTGATAGGTCCCTGGTCCAAATGAGAATAAAATTTCAAGAAACAAAAGGAAACTAGAGTTTTATTTGTAAGTACAGAACCTAGATAATCAAGCAAATAAAAACAGGCATGTTTGGGTGAGTGGTACAGGAGGAGCCTCTTAGCTGTGCCCTCTGTGATGTCTGATAGGTCTTCAGTGCACAGTAGAGAAGCACACCATGCCAGTGCTGTAACAGCCCTCCCCACAGATGTACCTGTGTCTGGTCTTGTTAGGCCAGGATGCAAGAAAAGACCACTGACTCCAATTAAAATCAAATTAAAGGGCTGGGGATGTGGCTCAAGCGGTAGCGCGCTCGCCTAGCGTGCATGCGGCCCGGGTTCGATCCTCAGCACCACATATAAACGAAGATGTTGTGTCCGCCGAGAACTAAGAAAAAATAAATAAATATTAAAATTCTCTCTCTGTCCCCCTCACTCTCTCTTTATTAAAAAATTAAAGCAAGCTTATTATTTCGACCTGCCGGGCTGCCTCTCCCTCCCAAAACCACGGGAACAAGACAGCAGCCCAGCTTTATAGCCCAGAAAGTTACACAAAGGGGGGTTACAGATAACAGAACTCTGACAAGCATCACACTAATGGTAGTTTACATTTTTTGCTGGCCCCAACATCAGAATTTATGAGGACCATTAGAGCCTCAGAGAGGGTCATTGTCTGGCCAGGGAAGGCCAATATTTATGAGGTGTCACTAAAGTTTCAGAGAGGGCTGCTATCTAGTCAGAGAGCCAGGCATGGGTGAGTTCAAGGCATGGACAGGCATTCCAAGCAGGTTCAGAATTTGCAGTAATTTATAGTAAAGCTGAAATTATCTTTTCATGGCTTTGTGGCGAGATGGCTCCCAATTTTAAGAAAAGTTGAGTCTATCAGTCTCTCCTCAGCTACTACCTGGACTGGATCACATGATGCAGTTTAGATGCAGAAGAGAAACAACAGGAAAAGGTTGCTTTGGTTCTTGAGAAGGTAACATGGTTTTTATTGGGATTCATGTAGGAATTCTGTGACCTGGCTTGGTTTAGTCGTATTAAAGCCAAGTTATTCATCCTGTCAAATCTTAATCAGGTAAATAAATAATTCTATACATTTTTTTCTCTAAGTACCTAGTTTTGCTGTCTCATAATTTATAATTTGACAAATGTTTATCTTCACTTATTACTAGCATTATCCAGTTTTGGTAAAATTTTTGTGGACATGTGACCTTGAAAGTATTCTCTAAATACACTATTTCTTCCACAAAGGTCCTTGGGCCTAAGTCTGTCCTTCTTGCTGCAGAATTTTTAGGTCTGTTGGGTCACATAATGCCCATGCAGTTTTACTACATATCGCCAAAGTCCTCTCACAGGTGCGGAATCTCACTTTCCCAGCCACACGCAGTGTGAGCATAGCCACATGAATAGACAGATGCGAGACTCTGGAAACTTTACCTCTGGGAGATGAGAATTGGTATCTCAGCTCAGTGTCAATTTTAAAATATTTTAGAGTAAGCTTAAAGCTCTGTCCTTCCCCTAACTGTTTCTCCACAGCTGATGTGGGCCTATGGGATTGCTCGTGGTCTTTTACTTACTATTTTCATGGACTTCTGTATGGAACAGGTTAAAGCCTATGTGATACAATAGTCAAAAGGGTTTTCTGGTTTCTGTTTTATACATCTCTCTTGTTCACTGAACTTTACATCATGCAAAAATCATCTGTTTTCCTATGACAATGCTCATCTCCATGCTCTCTTAGAAATGGCTAAATAGAGAGACGGCTGCTGCATTATAAAGGAACTGCAAGGTCTGTTGAAAGCACAGCTCTGTCTCGCTGTCTTGCTGTGCTCTGCTGAGATTTCTTTGTTGCAGGTACTCCTGAGGGATCCCAAGGTGGCTCAGGAAGCCCACCTCCCATCACAAAGGCAAGGCCACCAGGTGACCTGAGCCAGAAGCTGATGGACATGCCTATAAGCCCCATGGAAGACAGTGAGGAGCACCAAGCTACCCTCCCCTGGCTGGTGGTTCTCATCCATGGGGAATTTGCATGAAGTCTTACCTGGGAAGTCACTGGGAAGAGAAGTGGCCCTGGGAAACAGGCGAGGGGCGGAGCTTCAGCGGTGCCCTCCCCACCCCGCCTAGCCGCTCCCCACACACTCACCTGGGCAGGGAGCAGGAGAGGAGCCCCGGCCTGCTGCATCCAGCTGGGCTGCTCTACAGGACGGCGCTGGGCAGCCTCAGCCCTCCGGTCACTCCAACACCGGGGGCGCGGCTCTCAAGCAGGTGAGCTGCCACCTGATGTGGCGACCACGGATTAAGGGGACCCAGGGCCCAAGCTGTGCTTCCCGGCAGATGTTCTCTCCCGGAGCCCGACCCACGGCGCCCTCTACTGTCCTACAGTGATATCGTGGTTTCAAGTTTCACTCCAGCTACTTTCTCTATTCGCACCTGGGAGACAAGGTCAAAACCAGGTCAGTATAAGACTCGAGAAACCAGACAGGTTATGTTCGCTGGCCATCCCTGCGACTGGGAAGCTGAGGCAGGAAGATTGCAAGTTTGAGACCAGCCTCAGCAACTTAAATTAGACCTTGTCCCAAGATAAAAAGTAAAAGAATAGTTTGGAGATGTAGCTCAGTGGTAGTGTGTGCCCCTGGGCTCATTCTGCAGTCACACACACACACACACACACACACACACACACACACACACAAAAAGATTTAAGAAAAAAATGAGAAGCAAGGCAATTAAAGTGGCCCAGGATTATTGAATTAAAGAGGAAAAATGCTTTATACTTTGTCACTTAAAAAAAATTCATTACATCATCAAAGAAAATATGTATGATATATTTAATATCATGACTCTAAAAAATGCAAAATTAGATCGTCATATTATCCTATGCCACAAAAAACAAAAAAACAAAAAAACAAAAAAACACACACACAACTGAGTGCATGGGGTGACCTACCACCTACTGGCAGCATATAAAGTAGGTGGACTCTGACACAATCCTGGAAGAAGGCAGCCACTTTGTAAGCAGATTTGCCATCCTGTTAGCATACAAAGTTAACATAAACTTTCTTGAGTGAGGTATCATTAGTGAATTGTCCAAGAGAATTACACAGTAATTCATAAATGAAAATGCATCACAGGATTGTTCATCACACAGCCTAAATATCTGATAGTAAGCCAACAGAATTTCAAAACCATTCTGCTTACATTAGAAGACCCACAGGACAGAGTGTAGGTGACATGTCTTGTGCAGATGAAATTCTGTGAAAGAAAAATCTCTAGTGACACAGACAAGGTAAAAGGGTCCTGGGGGCCAAGGTCAATGGAATGTTGACTGAAAATTACCATAAAATCATGGTTGATAGAAAAATTTTGATCTTAATTTTGAATTCATGAAAAATATTAATATATCAATATGAGGACTGGGGATGTGGCTCAAGCGGTATCGCGCTTGCCTGGCATGCGTATGGCACGGGTTCGATCCTCAGCACCACATACAAAAAACAAAGATGTGTGTACGCCAAGAACTAAAAATAAATATTAAAATTCTCTCTCTTTCTCTCTTTAAAAAATATATCAATATAAATGTGTATTTCTTAAATAATTATAAACACAATGCATCTGAAATATATTTTTTTTTTCAATACTCACCAAACGGCTTAAATGGATACATATTATTTCGTATGAATTCCACCTTTAGTTTAAAACAATGATCACAGTATTTTGAGATGAAATTACAAACATTTTTACGAGCTACTTTTCAAAAAATTGTGCTCCTTTAAAGAGAATATTATTGGTGGGAAAAAGCTTAAAAGATGGAAAAATAGTTGAATACTCATGCCTCTGTCCTTAGTTACAGATGAAGTGATATTTCCCTAAGACACCGCTGCTTTTGGAGTCACGGATTTCACATCGTGGATCTGGTCCTGTGGTAGGAAAGACCTAGGTAACTGAGGTGGCAGAGGCCATGCAAGACTCACCTGGTGCAGGGAGGGTCTCAGTCCCCTCGAGGGAGAAAAGAAAGAAGAAAGAAATCGGTGGCCTCCGTGTGCAAACACCAGTAGTACAAATGTGTCAACTTCGCAAAATATGATTAGTAGTGTTGTCACATTAAAAGACTGAATGAGGGTGAGGTGACCAGAAATCTAGGGATGGGGACTAGAGGAAGAGCGGCGGCCAAGCAGGTCTTGAGTCCTGGTGGGCGCCCTCCCCTGGGCGGAGTCCTGGTGGGGGTCCTCCCCTGGGCGGAGTCCTGGTGGGTGCCCTCACCTACGTGCTTCTGTAGAAGGGAAGGGGCAGCCAGGGCGGGTCCCTATGCAGCTCAGCGCAGAGGTGCGTGGAGGGAGACACGACCTTCCAGGGGAAGGTAGACGTCAGGGGACGCCTGAGGATGTCATCAGTGAGTCTGCAGGCATCCACTGGACACGTGGGCTGGCTCAAGGGGAGGACGGTGAGGCCCCTAGTCGGCGATGAACGGGTCACTAGGAACACGGGGTTCGCAGTTTACAGACCAGGACGATGAAGTCGCTTCGCGAGTGTAGGTGGCTGCACTGTTAGGTGCCTTCTTGCTGGTACCTGGCAGCCGCGCCACTCTGGCTGATTCGCCCCAGGTGCTGTGGGATGCACCCGACTGGTTCCCTAACAGCTCCTGCCTGCGGTGGCTCAGCTTTCGGGCACCGTTGTGTGTTTCCTTCCCCTCAAGCCTGGATTTGCCCTGCTGCAGGGCAATTCGCCTACTGGTGCCTCCCAGAAATGTATCAGTGGAAAGGAGCTCAGAGCAAGGTCTGCGGGCCAGGGTTTCCTTGTCTCCCTACCGGTCACAGCTGCCTGTGAAGAAGGTAGCTGCTGCCACCGCGGGGTGGGGGGGTGGGGGACAGCACAGTAGTCATTGGCCTCACCTCTGGCGGCAGCCCAGCCAGGAGCAAGCGCAGTGCATCAGCGGGGCCTCCTGGGATCCAGAGAAGCAGCAGGGGGCGCTGGAGACTTGGTGCTTGAGGCTGACGGTGGTATCAGGGCTACCTGGGAGGGCACCCAGCTGCTGCTGGAACGGGGATATGCCAGTCACCAACGCTGAGGCCACTGCTCAGGGTGCAGGGGAGTCTGGAGATGCCCCCAAGTGATACAGAGAGGGCAGCTGCTGAACCTCATGGGTGCAGAGAGGGAACCTGCAGACACAGGAGACATGGGTTCCGGGCACCTACCGGTTGAGAGCTGCTGGTGAGATCTGAAACGACTTCTGTCACATGTTGGGGAGTTAGCTATGGTGGAAGAGACCAGTCCCCGCCCATGCAGTGAGAGAGCAGCAGGAGGGGCAGTCCAGGGCCCATTGGACATCGCCTTCCAGGGTCCAGGGTGCACCCAGGCTTCCCTAGGACTATCTTATCACCACCCCACTGGCCTCATAGAGGAGGCCACGCCTCTCTCTCTCCACCATGCAATTGGTCAGGGTCAGTGCACCCTTCAGCCCAGCCACCACTGATGCTACCTGTGCAGAAGGACCAGGAGCAGGAAGGTTCTGGGACCACAGGGAGCAACACAGCTCTGGGGCTGCATTAGAGGAGCTGGCAGAGCTGGGGAAGGGTCTCTGCTGGAAATGCAGAGCCTTTGACTTTGTAGACTCCCAAAGTGACCACACTCAGTGTCCCTCTGCATTCGCTCAACACTTCTTGCATTGTCCTCAGTGAGGTTTTATTAGTTTCCAGAGCATTCAACTTTCCACTTTTGTCAGTTTTTCCTCAAGTATTTCATATTGTATGCAATTATCAATTGCAATGATATTCTTCACAGAGATAAAAGAAAATAATACTAAAATTCAAAAGCTAGCACACACACACACACACACACACACACCTCCAAATAACCAAAGCAATCTTGAACAAAAATCAGAAAGTGGGAGTCCTCACAATCTCTGATTTCCAGATGTTGCAGAACAGCATGGTACCACCATAAAAATAGACACAGACCAGTGGAACAGAACTGAGTTCCAGAACTAACCCCACATGGACATCCAAGTGGCTCCCAATAGAGGTGCCAAGGACATATGCTGGAGAGAACACAGCCTTATTTTTGACTAGCTGGTGGCTTATTTCTAGGAAACAGTTTATTTCTTCATGTTATTTTTTTTTTCCCCTAAAACCACTTGAAGCACTTAGAGGACTTTTGGAGTCATTCCTCGAGGCTGACTGTGGAGTAGGTGGAATCACCTCTTTTTGTTTTACTCCAAAGTGTCTATTAGGAGATTTTGATCTCCAAGGATGAAATTCCTGCCTGTGAAGTTTGGAATCAGGCAGGTGCTGGTGATAGAACAGTCCACATTTTGAGCTAAAGGTCTGTGACGTCATCAGATCTACTCTGCCAAGGAAACCAAGGTCTAGTGTGACACAGAAATCACCTCCTTAGAGCCCGATGAGGGCTGCCTGCAACCGACCAGGAGAGTGCAGGGCAGCTGGTCCCACTCCCCCATGGCTCTGGAGCATCATGACGTCCTAGGAGCATAGCTTGGAGGGCTACAGGAACAGTGGCCTCATCCTCCATCTAGAGCCCAGAGGTCTACATAACACCTGAGCTCATCTGCTCAACTACACAGATGCAGACAAGGCACTTCTCTTCCAGAGAAGTGCCTTGTCTGCATCTGTGTAGTTGAAGAGGTACCTGGGAGGACTCCCTGGCTTCTGCTGGAACCTGTGTGTCCTTCAGTCACCAGGACTGAGGCCACTGCTCGGGTGCAGGAGAGTCTGGCCCATGCTCCAGGGGATGAAGAGGGGGAGGAGGGCTGAGCCAGCACAGGCTGGGGAGAGACCTGCAGACCTCAGGGGTGATGGGCTAGCACAGGCTTGTGGGGGGGGGGCACTTGCAGACAGACACTCAGGGATGATGGGCCAGCAGAGATTGGGGAGGGACCTACAGACCTTAGGGGTGATGGGCCAGCAGAGACTGGGGAGGGACCTGCAGACAGACACTCAAGAGTGATGGGCCAGAGGCCAGGGGTAAACTGCTTGGTGGTCTGAGGCAGAGGGACTGACACAGGCTAAGGCTGTCCCTGTCTCTGAGGCCTGTCCCTATGTATCAATGCAAGAGGAGCACAGGAGGAGGGAGTCCAGGCCATAGTGGAATCATCCCCTTGGAGCCCCAGACCAAGGCTGCTTGGCTGAAGTCTCTCTCATCTTCCCCAGTGGCCTGAAAGAAGAAGGGCTGTGCATGCCAACTGATTTCCACTCTTGGTGATCTCTGCTCCATGCTGAGACTGAGTGTCTATACACAGGATGCTGATGGGTTAGTTCAGAGGTTGGCCATGGGAAGGCCAAGGAGGAACAGCTGCTGGGACCTTGCACAACTGTGAGCAGCAGGTGATCCAGTCCGGAGGAGCACAGCAGGTGAAAGCCCATCAGCAGATGCAGGCATCCACACCCCAGCCCTGAGGAGTTTGGGGGTTTGCACAGCAGCAGCAGCTGTGCGGCAGACCCTGAGGTCATAGTGATTCTGGCCTTCCCCCCCGTGCATCATGTGAGCCAGCATCTCCTTCTTGCTCTCTAGAGATTTCTGTGAGAGCAGTGGGCACCCGGGTCCCTACAGGGCACAAGTCCCTCCCTCTCACTGTTCCTCTCCTCCTGTGGGAAACCTGGGCCATGTCCTAGATCAGCAGGCAGGCAGCTAAAATAGGGGTAACCCTTGGAGTTCCCAGCCAGAGAGTGAACAAGCAGGGAATGTGCTGGTAATTTCTTAGATCACCACTGGCAGCTTCTTTCTGTATAGGAGTTCTTCCTTTAGTGTGTCTTTCCTCACAGTTTTCCTATGAAGAATCATGCCACTATTTAAAGAATGAGGTTATACTTGATATTCTGCTTGGAAATCTCAGCTGAATCTCCAAGTTTGCTTCTTGGCAGTGCTTTTTTTTTTCCAGACTCTGTTTACATAATTCAAACTTCAGCATTCAAATTGAGTGACTCCTACATGCATCCAGTCACTGACCACAAATCCTGGATGGTGCACTGGAGACTCTAGAGATCCAAATCTTCCACTCAAAAACCTTGAATCAGACCATCTTTGTGGGCCTTTGACCTTGCTCAGTAGGGCCTTGTGCTAGATTTATTGCTATTGTTGCCATCTTAGAATTCTTTTTTTTTTTCTTTTCTTTGCAATACTGATGATTGAACTCAGGGCCTCACATGAGCTAGGCCAGCCTCTACTACTGAGCTGCATCCCCAGCCCAGCTATCTTAAAACTCTTAATATTTTAGTCCCTGAAGATGTTTTTATTTATTTATTTTTAAGTGAATTCTGATGGAATTGGAAACAAAGGAGCATGTATATCTGACTTTTCTTGCTACCCAATTTGCATACAGCATTCACTTTGCCCCTGAGCAGGGCATTCAGGTGAACCCACAAGGGTGGGATTTCAGCAAGACTCAAGGCCAACAGGAGAAGGTGAGCATCTGGCCTTGGAGTGGGCTGAGTCATGAGATCCACTCTCACTCCCACCTAACTTGCTCTGGAACAGAAGGTGGGAAAGAAGCAGCACCTAGGAATCCCATGGTGCTTCCTCGCCTTGTTCTCTGCCTTAGCAATTCTTTCCTGAAAGTGAGGATGTGGGTGGAGGGAGAATGATGCTGCTAATGGGAAAGGTGGTCTCTGCTTTTAGCCCAGCTTGCTAGCAACCTTCAAATGGGAGCTTCAGCAGCATACGTAAATAACCGAGAAGTGAAATAAAAACAAATGAAGTTAGTTTTGTGCAGTTTTTGCTTATGCATTTACAGATGTGAACTGTGAGTTGTGTGACTTGTTGGATCAGCATAAAGATTTGCACTTAAAATGGTGCTGCCCACTTTTCAGATAAATGGTGAGATCCACAGTAATAGTTTAAACTTACCATTTTCTCATAACAACATTGAATGGCCAACTCATTCAAAGGTCAGAGCAGACAGAGAGATGCTGAGAAGAATGAAAGCCACATGAATCAGTGCCTCTGCTATCCAGCTAGGCCCACTGTGCCCCTGTGCAGGTGCCAGTCACTGCAAAGATGAACTTGGCAGAATTTGGGATCTATTTATGAAGCAGCCCAAGACTTGCAGGAGGAAGCCTCATGTCCATTTCCCAAGGACAAGGTTTATGGATCCTTGTGTGATAGAGTAGCAGGTAGTTGAAGGAATGGAAAAAGGTAACTATAGGCCAGGGAAAGAGGAGCCACTGATGGTCACAAGGAGCCAAACATCTCAGTTCTTCATAGGACACATGTTTAGAAAAATGGCAGCCTTAGCCTGGTCAGGCAGAGGCTTACTCTCCAATGTCAAAGACATCAGGTGTTGGAAGCTCAGTAGGCCCAAGGTCAGTGGTTTCCATTGGTTTTAGACAAGAGTGTTTTCCAGCTTAGGCCACTGTGACCAACATCACCCACATGTCCAGGCATCCTCTATTGCAAATTTAGGGGGCTCTTAGCTTCCTGACCTCTGGAAATGGTGTGTCAAAGTCAGCTGAAGCAAGGGGAGGGGGCAGCCTAGAGGGCACACTCAGGCTCACCTGGAACTCAGCTCACTCCTGCATTATGGAAGAGGACCCCCAATCTGGACCTCACAGGTCTCAGCCCCAGGCCAATAATAAGATAAAACACAAATGTTAACAGAACATGGCCAGCTAAAATTCACATATAGGAGTGCTCTAGGGAGCCCCAAAGTGCCCTCCCTGGTCCCTTGCTTCACTGTCACAGTGGCCCTGTGGCAAGTGTCCATTTCGAAGGCCTGCTTAATACCCCGAGGCCATGGCTTCAAAGGCAGGCTTCCTTTTGCCCAGGCAGATGTGGATGGGGGACTTGAGGAAGCTCATTGGCCTGATCACTCAGAGGCAGATACAATCCAGCAGCTTCCCCTGGAGTGCTGCTGTGCACCAGCCCACTCAGTCTTGTCCTGCAAGCTGTGGTTGGGCTGTGCAACTTCTTCCAGCCTCAGCCAGTTTAGGTTTTTGACTGGGAAGAGAAGTATTGATAATATAATAACCTAAAATTAATGAGTGGATAGATGAGTGGGGGCAGCACATAGATGACATTTAATTTCACTGTATGGTATTGAATAATAATGAGTTAACTCTCTTCCATAGGGAATTTGAATTTTTAAAAAATGTCAGGATCTTCTTTTCACATTTGAGGTTACTTTTATCTTGCATGGAAAAGGTGCAGGGCCTACTTCCTGTGATCTCACAGTGAGTAACTAACTCAGGCTTGAATACAAAATGCCCCAAAGACACTGTGAACTTTAGTGTTGGGGAGAGGGAGGCTCCCCTCCCCAGTCCCCACCAGCTGGCTTTCAGGGAACCTAATTAGCACCTTTCACTCTTATCTGTGGATTGTAAAGGACTTTCCCTGGGATCTGACTTTTTTCCTTTGGAGTGTAAACACCTAGGGAAGGCTCTGGATCCAGGGCTAGAGGCTCCTTGGAGGCCCCAGTCTCCCTTCCTGCACTCTGCTTTTGTAAACACACTCCCCCTGGCAGATATTCTCTGTCAATAAAGCTTTGCTAAAACTCAGAGCTGTATCTCTCCTGGATATTTGTGCAGCTACCCTAACACCAACCAAAAGGGTCCTGAAGGAAGGAGGCAAATACTGAAATGCTGGGTTCTGGATTTTCACCCTTTCCCACTGCAGATGACTTCTGGAAGGAGAAAAGCAAATAGTGAGGCTCTAGGTAACAATGGGTCCCAGAGATAAGCAGGGAACACCTAGTTGTGGGCTTTTCCCAGTGACAACAAGTTTTAAAATTTTTACAACTGCCTTTCTGAGATAAAATTTTAACTTGCATAACTAGGTCCCTGACTGTCCAAAGTGCACAACCTCAGTCTCTAATGAAGTAATATTCACCCTCATTGTAAACTACAAAACCCAAACTCCTTCTGTAATCCGGGGACCATTTGCTCTACCTAGAAAATGAACCCACCAAGGCCTGATGGATTGACTTCGCTGCAGAATAAAGAAATTTGCTTCCCTTCTCCAGCCTCCGTCATTTGTGGGCTATGTGCTTACAGTAATACCTCATTGCATCAATTGCATAGAAAAGCAATATTATTTTACATATATTGCACTAAAGAAATCACAACCAATTTTATCTGTGACTTTCTCTCACTTTTTGAATCATCTTGTGTTTTTGCAGGGGATGGAACACAGGGACTTGCAAAAACACTCTACCACTGAGCTATGCCTGAGTTATTTTAACTATTTCTTTTTTTTTTAAATTTTTTTGAATTTGTAGGATATACATACATACATACATACATACACACATACACACACTAGTTTTTAGGTGGACACAATATCTCCATTTTATTTTTATGTGGTGCTGAGAATCGAACCTAGTGCCTCACGCATGCTAGGCAAGCATGCTACCACTTGAGCTACCTGTTTCTTTAACGTTTTTGTGTGGCTTCCAAAAAATTTAAGAATACATGACACAAATTTCTTTTCAATTAAACAGGGCCTTGCTTTCTATAGCTCAGACCATCTACTGAAAGGAACACAGGTGAGGAAGGTCATGTAATTTGAAACCTTAATAAAATTCTCAAGTTGCTCCCAATCGTGGACAACACGGTTTCTAGATATCGCTGACCTTCCTAAGTCCTCCTCTTTAGCTGTTGCCTTCTACACCAGGCTAAATACAAACGTTTCCCGCCAAGGTCAGGTCCCAACACAGCAAGAAAGCCCAGCCTAAAAGCCTGGACCTGTCACTCTGGCCTGTTTCAGTCACTGATTGGTTAGGGTAGCTGTCACTCAAGACTGGGTCAATGCCTGGAGGCGGAAATCAGGGACGCTGGGGAGGAACTGTCCAATCAGGTGCGTAGGCGGAGGGGAAGGGCGGGCTCTCACAATCTCGCATCTTTTCTTTCTCCCTTGCTGAACTCGTCCTCCACTGCTCCGTAGGCTTCTTACGGGATCCCCAGGTGACCCTGCATAGCCGGAGTCCTCACCAGCTCGGGTACCGGGAGATCCTCAGGAGGTCGGCGAGTTACGCCGAGCGTGCGGCCAGGACTGGCGGGACCCGGTCATCATCTGCCTTGGGGACCCGAGTGCATTTGAGCTGCGGCGCTTGGGGCGAGTCCCCACCGGCGGGTGGCCCTGGGCCCTGCCCCCTGGTCCCTTCCGCTGGGTGCGTTGGGAGGCAGGTTCTCCAGGTCAGCTGCAGAGCATGGCCGAATCCTCTCTGGCGGGTCGCCCTAGGCCCCTGTCCTATGGGTGAGCTGGGCAGCAGGTCCCTGCCCTCTTTTCTCCTTCCTGTTGGCGACCTCCCTGGTTCAGATCTGGGCAGCTTATGTGGCCTGATGCCCCCAGAGTGCGTGGTGAGCAGGAGAAGATCAGGGTTCTGGACCCAGGTGTGTTCTGATTGTGACATTTGGCCTTAGGGGTCCCCGTCTGTCCCTCTTTTCTCCCCAGGATTATGAGTCATACAGACACATACTCCTAAATGTGCAGGAAACGGTATCAAATCCATTTTCCATTCTGGGACCTGGCTCCTCCTAAGGCTGGCAGCAGACACCTAAATTCCAGTTCCCTCCCGCATTCCCAAATGCCAAATGCACCCTCCAGATCACACTTTGCCAACCATTTGTTCCACTCTACATTCAAATAGACAGTGTTTTAATTGTGGTAGTTTCACTTATTAATGAATGTCATTTTAAAAAAATTATTTATTTTTTTAACATGCACAAACATTTCCCAAGAGTGGAATGCAGAGAGGAATGACCTGGAAGTTGAGTTTAAAAAGTACTTAATTCCTCTCTTCATCTTGCCCAGACCCAGACACCTGTGCAGTGCCTTTGGGCAGAGGAGTTCTTTGGATATTGAACAGGGTTCTATGTCCTCAGTCATTGTTCTGTCTTTTCCTGGGGCTGCTGCAAGTTGCCCTAAGCTTCCCTGTGCCCTGCAGGGCGCAGGCAATTTCAAGCTCTGCATCAGCTCCTCCTAGAGGACAGCTTGAGGTGTTTAGTGAGAGGAGCAGCTGGAGACACCCAGGTCAGGCAGTGAGATGCTGGTGTTGAGGGAACATGACACTCCTGGTTCCTGCCCTCTGGATGCCCTCAGAGCTTTGAAGGAAGAACAATTTTCTCAAAGAGCAGGGGAAACTGACCCCAGCAAGGTGGAGCAAAGCCCTACAAAGCTCTTCAGCAGCAGGAGGGGGTGGGAGGTTGTGCCTGGTGACAGAAGCCTGACCTGAAGCTGGAGTCTGACAGGTCAGTGTCCAGTGGTGCTACAGCTCCCCTGGGTTTGTTGCCTTGGAAAGACTGGCTCAGGTATTTTAGTGTCAGTTTTTCATGAACTGTAAAACGTAGTTTATTAGTAGAGCTGATTAGGAAATATCCCTAAAGGGTAAGATAGAGATACAATTCAGGGGGAAAAAAAGAAGGCTAGAAACGGAAAAGAAAGAAATACTTGGCCTTATATTCCCTTAGTTAAAAATACTTATGAATGTTTTTGTTCACAAGAGTGAATTTACCGACTTTCTCAGATGCCTTTTTTTTTGGGGGGGGGGGAGCAGGTGTTGCTAATTTAAAATAGAATTCCAGGACTTTGCTTTGGGAATGCTACCTAGGAATAGAAAAAGGGAAAACCTATGTTTCAGTGTGGCTGCAGATATGAATGCCCCAGAAGAAAGTGTGGTAGAGATGTTGGTTTCTTTATTACAAAGATTCAACCTCACTAAGTTGAAGAGGGCCTTGTTAAGTTGCTGAGGATGGTTTTGAACTTAGGTTCCTTCTGTATCATCCTCCGGAGTCACTGGGATTACAGGCCTGCACAGTACCCTTTTTCTCCTTTAAGATGTGTTCTTTATGGGAAAGTGGGGGTGGGAGAGTGGTTTAAAATAGAATTCCAGGGCTTGGCTTTGGGAATGCTACCTAGGAAAAGAAACAGGGAAGATTTCTTCCAATATGGTTGCAAAAAGTGAGTACATTAACCCAATTCATTGTGATAGATGAATTGGTTCATTACAAAAATTCACCAAAACATCAGCTCTGTAGTTTGCAGGGCTTTGGAAGTGGATGGGTCTGTTCTGTACCCTGTGAACTGCAGGTGAATGTTTAACACTGATTCTGTTGACAGAACTAGGAATTCCTAATAGAAGTCACATATGATGAATGATTATCAAATATTATCTGGGATATAGCAATTAAATAACATGTTTATTGTCTGAAAAGGAGTACCTAGATTTTCCAGTTGAAATATTAAATTTAAATGGATAACAGGAATGCTCCACTGTACCCAGAAAAGAATTTCATTCCTTCATTGAATCAAAGATTTTTATGGCATGGGTTTACAACTATTTGCATAGAGTAATTTGATGTAAAGAGGAACAGAAAATTCTTGAAATAATTTTTTAATGCTTAGTTTAGTAAGAATCTGTAAACCCATATATCCCTGTCTAAATAGGGACAAGGTGGCCCTGGGCAGGCTCCCTCTCTCTCTCTCTCCCTGCTCCCCCTACCTGTGCAGAGAGGTGGTACAGTGCCAGTTCCTTCTGTCATTCCTTGTATTTTAACTAGCTGTGAGGAAGCAGAATTTTATTTGTTTTTGTCTTATTTGAGTTTTCAGTAACTGAATGTTACCATTTGTGCTCTACCACTGTGGTGCTCTAACATGCATTGTATGGGTTCTCTGCCTCAGTTGGCTAGACTCCTTTTGCTGTCTGAGGCCGTGGGTCTCCCAGGTCCCTCCCATGTTCCTTCTTCCAGAACCTCATCTGTTTCCAGTGTAACTTTTATATTCTTTACAATTTCATTCTATTTTTAAATTTGGTCCCCAAGTTGGCCCACTTTATAAGTATGTACACATTGGAAAATCGTGGTTATGGATAAATTGCAGTGCAGTGTGTGGAACAGCTCTCTGGCCATTCATCCATGTGTGTTTATCCCTCTTACCTGTCTGTCTGTGTTTACTTTGTGTGACTAGATATAGCTTTTCACTGAATACCATTTGCATGAACATTTTTCTGTGTATTTCCATGTTCTTGTAAATGGTTTTCACTCATTTTCTCATGTTTAGTTCATTTGTGAGGTTGTTTCTTTTTTCTTTTAATATTTTCTGTACATGAATTTATTTCTCTTTGTAAAGACTGCAGACATCTGCCCTGAGGTAGGGCAGCCTTTTTGCCTCCTCTTGCAGTTTGATGGAGAGACCCTCTTTTAATAGAAGTGACTAAATCATTCTCTTTCTTTTGAATTTATCTTATTAAGAAAACCTAAAGGACAAGGGGTATAGAAGGTTCCAGAGGTAAATGCTTACATGTCCCCCCCTGGCCAGCAGGGAATGAGCCCTCCTGGGGCCACATTTCAGCAGTCAGACTGTGGCTCCCAACTTGGGAATGTGTTTACCCTTCTACAAGTTGGTTTTCATTCTGAACTGTGGGAGAAGCAGGTGCCTTAAAGTGTTTGCTTTTCCTTTTATTGAATTCTTTCTATTATTACCATATAATTAGTTTTTCATGCATTTAATAATTGTATTTCCTGATTATATTTTTATTTTTTTGACTGAAAATGAGTTGACTGAGAGGTAAAATGTTTGGAGGCCTTGGTCATGTAGCACCAGCCTCTTCTAAAGTGATGGATGCCTGTCCCCTCCTTTTCAGTAAGGCCTGACCTGGCACTCACCATCTCTGAGGTCAGGGTCCGCTGCATTGGACACCAAGGCTGTAATTCCTCATACAGGCTTGTGACTCTGTACCCAGAAAGGCAGGAAGACAGTTCTGCCTAAGTAGAAATGTTCCCCTGGTGGGGCAGGTCCCCTTGCAGGGAGGACACCCTGCCTGAAAAGTGCTTTTGCCGGGCTGGGGATGTGGCTCAAGTGGTAGCGCCCTCACCTGGCATGCGTGCGGCCCAGGTTCGATCCTCAGCACCACATACAAAACAAAGATGTTGTGTCCGCCGATAACTGAAAAATAAAAAATATTAAAATTCTCTCTCTCTCTCTCCCTCCCTCTCTCCCTCTCTCTCTAAAAAAAAAAAAAAAAAAAAAAAGGAAAAGTGCTTTTGCCAAGACCATGTCTTTCTGGCCTCATTTATCCAGGAGTCTGATACATCTCCTGTCACTTAGGGTCCCAAAGGGTATGTATGTGGGCTGGAGTATGCAGGGGTCTTGTGGCACCCTGGGCAGTCAACAGGCAGCTGGTGGGAGGGTGTGGCCTTCCACAGTCTCAGAGGCCTTATCTCTCACCCTGTGCAGCTCAGAATCCATCTCCAGGACTGTGTCTTCTCTGCTGTGTGAGGTCCAAGTGGCTCTGGCTCAGGTCTGTCTCCCTGTGACCTGCAGGTGCTATGAGGTCCACAGGAAGGATGTCAGGACTCCCCAGAAGGCAGGAAATGGTGAGTGTGTGGGGCCTGGACTGCTCTGGGAGGTGGGCTTGTTAGAACTGGTGGGAACCAGCTGTGGCTGGACTCTGGCCTTCCACTGTCAGCCCCAGAGTCAGCCAGCCCAGACCTGAGTCAGATGCTGCTACAGCTCAGCCCTTGATGCCTTCAGGACATGGTGTGGGCTGGTGCAGGTGGGTTCTCAGTATGCTGCCTGGTCTGCAGCCACTTTGGCAGAACCCTCTCTGCCCAGCTGGACCCCAGCCCTAGGCCCTCAGTGTGTAGTGAAAGCAGAGGGCCTCATGGATCCTGCTTCAGGTGTAGGGCTCCTGTGTGGAGGATGCTGATCTGAGGATCTGTGTTCCTTCTCCCCAGGAGTCACCTTGCTTTCCCCCACCCAGACCCTGCTAGGGTTGTTGGCACAACCTTAATATTCCTAACCTCTCCTCACATTTCCAGACTGTATCTCCCCCTCCTCTTCACAGCATTATCAATTCCTTGCTCCTCGTACTGCATTCCAGTGGCACAGCATGAAAGATTTGTTTTCTGTTTCTGAATTTGCCATGTGGTGAGAGCAGAGGACAGTCAGCTGGAACTCCATTGTTAAAAGACTTTGTTCCTGTCTTCCTTTATCTTCCCCAAGCACAGACAATGTAATATCTTTGGGTAGAAATTTCCTTTGACTCTTCACAGGGTCCTGTGTCCTCAACTACTTTCCTGTCCTTTCTTGGGGCTGCCCAAAGGTGCCCACAGCTACCTTGTGTCCTGCAGGAAGTAGGCAAATTCAGGCCCTGGGTCAGCTTTCCTAGAGGACAGCCTGAGGTGTGGCTGAGGAATCTCCTTGAACAGGCCCCAACTAAAGAGCTTCCTCCTTCTGACTTTGTCTCCCAAGCCCTATCCCCATTTTTTGGAGACAGGTGGACAGTGAGCCTGTGGATGGTGGTGCTGAGGGGCCAGGTCAGCAGTGATTCCTGCCCTTGCATTCTCTCACATTGTGAAGGAGGAAAACCCCAGTGCAGTGCTGTGCAAACCTGAAAAATCTCAAAGACTGGAGTCATGGTCCAGGTCTCCTGGGAGACCAGGTAGGAGGATGTCCAGTTCTCAGGGAACCTTCGTTGCCCCTTCAGCCTGACACATCTGTGCTCCCTCAGCACCAGCCCTTTCTGTGTTTATCACTTTGAAATAATTTGCTCACCTATTAGAGACCTAGGTTTCCCTTAAACGTGAAATGTATGTATTCAGAGCTGAGCATGGTAAAATATTCTAAAGAGGTAAAAAGAAGTAGATTTAAGAAAAAAAAAACCTAATGTTTTATTTGATACAAATTCTTTCTTATCTTTCTGCTTCTTCTGAGCATGTATAGAAATATCTAGAGACCTCAATTTTTTTATAATTTGATTTCAAATGGAATTACAGGTCCTAGACTCAGGAATAGTACTAGAAAAAAAAATCCATCTGTCATTTTTGCTGAAGAAAGTGATTAGATATTCACAAAACCTTAGTAGGTAAATTCAGACTACAAGGATCCATGAGAATATTTGTTCCTTTGTACAGTTAAGAATTCCTGATGGTGGAGAGTCTGTTTTGTTTCCTGTTTTCTGAACTTGGAAGATTAACAATAAATTTTATGAGACAAACATGGCAGTTGCCTGAAATATCAAAATATGATCATTGTTTACAAATTGATTCAGTATCATGAAAATTGTTATTAAATGACATCTCTGCTATGTGCACAGAACATGTTTACATGAGAACACTAATAATTCATGAGCATCCTTCATGATTTCATCTAATTCCATGTCCCTCCCAGATGCCCCTTCCTAATACCATTCCACTTGGAGTTCACCTTGCACCTTGTGAATTTTGGGGTTTGCATGGACCTTCTGACTATAATACTACCTGATGGTGTTCTTTACAAGGTGTTGGAGACTTCTGGACATTTGGCCACTCTTAGATATTCGTCTACTCTTTCCACTTGTAGAAGTAGTTTTCTGAATTTCCTCAACAAAGCCATCCTGGTCTTGGATTTCACAGAATTTAAGAAATGAAGCTAGGGAAACAATCAAGCTGCTTCTCCACACTTTGATCAAAATGCATTCAATTCACTTCTTTGTTTCTCTTGTTTCTTATTTCCTGTGTCTGCCGAATCCAACCATCTGTGGTCCAGGCAGGTTCTGTGGCTTGGCTGCCAGAAACTGTTCACATCATGGCATATCACATAGGCTACAACGCCTTGAGGAATGAGTTGGAAGTGTTACCTGCTTCCTTTTAGAGGGAATTAAGGGGAGTTTTCATTTCCTCCTTAGTGTGGTGCAGAATCCACCATGACATTACTAGGCTAGGCCTTTCCTCTGATGATGGTTAGTATCACTTCATTAGCCTGTCCATGTTGTGTGTTCCTCCTTCTGTGTGACTTGTGGTAGATTGTTTCTCTCCAAGAATTGGTCCAGTGATGAAGATCAGGAATTGAGCGAGACAAGAAACAGTACACAGGGGACCCAGAGCTGTGGAAAGCTAAGGATGTTTATTTTAAGCAACCCAGACATTATATATCCCTTGTGTTAATCTTAGAGTTCAGCAAGTTGTTTGAGGTTAACATAAGCAAGATACCAAGAATAACATTAAAATAATGTAATGTTCACAAGCTACTTCCTTAATCTCTGTCTTAGATCTAAGTCCAATGATTAATCACAACTTAAGGGGAACAAGTTAACATGAATATTCTCCAAAGTAATTTTAACCACATAGTATGCATAAAGCAAGTGTCAGTCTTAAGAGGAACTTGTGGCAAGACTGATCACGTCAGCAGAGTGTGTCCTGAGAATAGTGTGCCATTCTTGCTTGCTCTGGTGTGCCAAGAGTTTGGAGGATGTTAACCTTCTACATGTCTTGAGACTTAAAGCACTCCATCAGTCCAGTATATCTGAGTTCACAAATTGTGGCCGCACAGTTCTTAATAATATTCCTTTATGGTTCCTTTGCTCTCTGTAGGATTAATAATAGTCTACTGAGTTTCATTTCTACTTAGTTAGTTTTTGTCTTTTTCTTTACTTTTCTGTTGTGTGTCATTACAAGGATATTCATGATGAACCCGCTTTTGATTTTTATTCTATTGATTTCAACATTGCAGTTTCATTGGTGTCTTATATGCTAGCATCAGATGTATGTTCACCTTGTTCTTTGTTCTTTAGTTCCTAAAGTGGAAGTTTGAATAGTTGATTTTAGTTCTTCTTTTCTAATGTAAGCCTTCAGCACCTTTAATTCCCCCTAAGCCCTGCCTGTGCTCTGTTCCACAAAGTTTCCTAAGATGCAGTTTCAGTTCTTTTCCATTGAAATATTCAGACTGATCCTGAGACACCCTTGACCCATGTGTTGTTTAGAACTTTGGGATTTGACCTGCAGATATCTGGTGGTCCCCCAGCTGTGTTTCTGTTACTGACGCCATGGTAATTCCAGTGTTCCTGGTGCCATGTTGGGATTTGGTAGCCTTCTGTACTAACGCCTGTTGGGGCTTAGAGTGTCTGGTCTTGGCGACTCTCCTGTGATGTTGAGAAGGATGTGTGCTCTGCTGCTCTTGGTTGAAGTGCCCTAGATGTGTCCTTGAAAACACTGTAGTGGGTGTGATGTTGAGTCAGACTGTCATCTCGAGTGCTCTCCTGTGTGCTCCATCTGTCACTCACTGTTAGATGATTGCTGTTGCCATGTTTCCTTGTGAGTCTCTCTGTTGTTCATCAGGTGTTTTGAACTGTTGTAGGTCATGCATCTAAATGATCAAGGTAGTGAGTTTTAAGTCTTTTTAGTGAGTCTAGTGTCAGTAGTGTTTTTTTTGTTTGTTTGTTTGTTTTGTGCTGGGGACTGTACCCTGGGCCTTGTGTATGCAAGGCAAGCACTTCACCAACTGATCTATATCCCCAGCCCTCAATAGTGGTTTAATTCAAGCATTTTTTCCACTGATGAGATGTATTTTCCTATTATGTGTTTTTTTATTTTGTTGCTTTCAAAAAGTGGGTATATGAATATTATAATGGTTCCTCTGAAATTAGTTTTTCCCTCTATTCAGAGTTTGCTCTTGTTTGTTATTATGTGTAGTGACTTTCTAGAGTATTTTTCGAGACAGTAGTTTAGTTGCTCAGTGTACTCAGAGGGTCTCTCTTAGCTTTTTTTGAGCCTGAGTTTTGACAGAATTCCGTGAGGAAATAGCTGGAAAGAAAACAGAAGAAACATCGAGAGCTCAGCTCCTCCAGGGCCTGTGGACATTTGTGCTGGGGCTGCTGCTTTAACGCATGGTCATGCTGTTTGTATCCCTCCAGCCTCAGTTCTCTGCAGAACTGAGCCTGGAGGGCAGCCAGTGCTCAGCATTGGGTCTTGGGGCTCAAGGTGAGGTAGAACATCATGGGGGAAGATTGTGTGGTGATCAGGAAGCAGAGATAGAGTTTTCCACTCACCAGATACAATATATCCCCCATAGCCACACCCAGTGAACCTCTTCCTCCAGCCACACCCCAGCTGCCTCCAGTCACCACCCAGTTAATCCCATCAGGGACTAATTCACCAATTAGGTTAAAGTATGTAACACAATCATTTTTCCTTCAAACCTTCTTGCATTGTCTCACACATGAACTTTTGGGGGACACCTCACATCCAAGCTGTAATACTCAGACTGCTGTCTTCTATATTATCATGCATGTATTAAGCATATATATTATGTACTATATATTATTGCTTTTTATTATTGTTCCATATTTGTTTTTGGGATTCTTTTATAAATGAAATTTTGTCTTAATTTCATTTCAGTATTTTATTTCATATATAGAAGTTGATTTTTTTATTATGAATTCATTTTTATTGAGGAATTTTTTCTTTTCTTTTTCTACCTACTGAGCTACATACCCCAGGCCCTTTTAATTGATTTTTATTGAGTTTTGTGTCTTACTTTTTCACTGCTGGCCTTGAGCACACATCTTCCTATTTATTGGGGGCTTCCAGGTTTTAAGCACCACTTGTCCTGCTGCTGTAAGTTTTGCAGTGCGGCGTGCACGAGGACCTACATGTGGACTCATTTGGGATACATCAACTTTGGGAAATGGCTTGGGGTCCAGGAACCACCACTGTGACATATGACATGCAGATGGTCACTTAAGCCTTTGAAAGTTGAGCGGTCATGGCCCTGTGAGGAGGTTTGTGTGAGGCCTCTGTGTATGTGTGGGTGTGCTGGAGGCCCGCGAATTCTCAGTTTCTGATCTCCCGCTGTGAGCAGGCTTTCTGGTAGGAGCAGCAGTGAAGGAGCAACCTCAAATGTCCCTGTTCTTTTGCAGTAGAGACTCTAGGGAGCGGGAAACCAGAAATAAGTCAAATGCACATTGTGTGAACTGGTTGCTATGGATGATGGAGAGAGGTGATGGGTGCAGAGGCTGCTCTGACTCCTCCCATCTTGGGGCCTGTTGATGCTGTCTCTGTGGGTGAGTCCCACCTGTCTTCCCACCCTGTCCTCCCTCTGGTGACAATCTTGTACTTTCTGTGAAATCACTCTGTAGCTCACTTTGTGAGGGGGACACACAAGGGCCTTGTGTGCTGCTTTCTTTCTCTGAACTTGGTGCCATAGTCCCAGCCTCAGTGCTGCAAATGACAGGACTGAAAGCTGTTTTTGGTGAAATCAAATTGATCTGTTATGCTTTCATTAATCTCATGGATGGTACAACATCCCAGAAACCATTTCCAAATCTAGTGTTGTGAGACTTGTGCTCTGCATGTTCTTGTAGGAATTGATGAGATTTACATCTTATGTTCTAATCCTAGGGGAAAGCATTTCTTTTTTTCACCATAGGTCATGATGGTCCTTTGTGCTTTCCAGGTATTACTTAATTATGTTGAAGTAACCCCTTTCTTGACCAAATTTGTTGTGCTGTTTATTGTACAAGTGTGTTGTCTTTTTCAAAAAATTTTTTTTTTCTGCACCAAGTGAGATGGCTCTGTGTTTCAGTCATGTTGCAAATCCTGTGTCACACCAATTGATTTTCAAGTGTGAGACCATCTTGCAGTTCAAGAATACAGTTCCTTGGTCTTTATGTGTATTCCTTAAATGAATCTCCTCAGACGGTTTATTGGTATTTATTTGAAGATTTTTGCATAGGTATTCATGAAAGACAGTTATGTGCAATTTCTTAAACATAATCAGCACAATTTTGGCCTCAAGGAGTGATTGTGGAGTGCTTTCCCTTTTTCAGTTTTCAGAAAGAATTTGAAGAAGATATGTATTAATTGTGGTGAATTTTGGGGAGATTTCAGCAGTGAACTGCTGCTCCTGGGTTTTCATTCACTGAGGCTAATTCACTCTGTCCATGTCTAGAACTGTTCATATATTCTCTTTCTTCCATACATGATGTGTTTCTCGACTTCTGTCCACTTCCTCCGTGTCACTCCATCTGTTGTACCTTGGGGACTTGTTAACTGAGGTGTGACCTATGGTTCCTTCAGCCATGCTGTTGTGATGGAGGTATTCTGCTGGTGGTGCGGTATTTTGTGGGGGGCATTCTCTTGACTGGGCCTTGCCCTGGTCTTCAGGACACTCAGGCCTCCCAGGGCCATTCTTCATGAGCACTTCTCAGCCCTTCCGCCTCCTGATCTATGCAGGAAGAGTAGGGGAAGATGGGCTTGGGGTTCTCTTTCCCCAGACGTGTTGGCTGAGAACGTCTCAGGTGAGTGAGCCTTTGGAAAGAGCTTCTTCAGAATGTAGGGCTCAGGAAGGATGGGTTCTCTGGGAATAGTAGAAAATGTCTTCTTTCTTGTCCCCATGCCTTAACCAGTGAGCTTGAGGTGGGGCAAGATGTAAGCATGCATGTGTACCAGGTCATAAGGGAGCTAGTGAAGGAGGGAGGGAGGAAGAGGGAGAGAATCTTCACTGTGATATACTGGCAGTGTTTCTGGGGAAAAAACATTATAAATTTGTAGGAATAGTCAGGAAAACCCGTGGGCTGCAGGTCGTGGTAAATTTCACAAGAGACAATATTGCTGCAGGGGCAGCCTCCTGCTCTCCCCAGTCCTCCGTCCTGACCCAAGGTCCCGGGCCTGCAGTGGGTGTCAACGCCATGTGCTTGTCGTTCTCCTGGGCCTTCCTCTTCACTGAGGTGGTCCTCTCTCCACACGTGGCTTTCACTTCTGCTCCACGTCCTGGTTGTGTTCCATTTCAGTTGTGCATTTATTCCTCTCATCTGTGATCTTGCTCTGGGGTGTTGCACGTATTGCAGGTTTCTCCTCCATTTTTATCTTTTAATTCCCTTTATTTAATGTGTTTGAATTTCTCATTTTTTCAATATTTACTCTTTCAATGTTTACTCTTTGTGAAAAAGAGTTTTGTATTCTGTAAGACATTTCTTATACACATCTGAAAGTGTTTAGTTTTGTTTTTCACATCAGAATCTCTAATGAACCATAGTCTATGGATTAGAAAGGAAAACAGTGCATGTTTGCAATTAGATACCAGTTAGTTTTGGTCCCATTTCACATTGTTTGTGATTTATTTTTCCCTCTCAAATACCTTTTATGTCATTATTCAGCTTTCCCTGTAATTGTCAGCCCCCTTAAAATGTTTTCCTGTCTTGCTTCATTCTTACTCTGTCTGATAGCACAGAATCAGCAGATAGAGTAAGAATGAAACAATAATTCTGAGTATCATAATTAGAAAGTCCTTTATGTACACTCTTATGTCACATAAATACAGGGATACATTCTGGAGGAACATTTTTAGGCTGCCTCACCATTGCACAAACATCTTTCTGTATTCCCCAAATCCTGGATGGCACAGCCTCTTGCACACCTAGGCTTTATGGTCTCAATGTTTCCTGGGATAAAAATCTCCACAGCATTTTGCTTTATGAAATACTGCAGTTGACAGTGCATTAGGTTTGTTTATACCAGCAGCACTGTGCACACACAAGGAGTCCCTTTACTACAGACAACTTTAGTATATAATGACCTATTATTAACCCAAAACACCTTTGAGCAAAACATTATTATGAGGCACATGACTGTAGACTATATAAGCCAACAATCTGCTGCGTTTACACATTAATTATTCTTATTATGCTTGGAAGAGTAGCATCCATTGACTACTAGTAAGTGTTATTGAGATTATATCAAATTTTATATGGATATCATGTGGAAGAATGACCTCTTAGGGACACTGAATTTTTTTTTTTTTTTTAGATTCATGGTAGGTTTCTACTTATCCCATTCTGTTTTGACATCAACTTAAAGTATCAATTTGTTCTGTGTGTTGATCATTAGGCCTTCAGTAAATCTGTTTCAAACATTCAATGGTTCTCTTGGTGTAGTTCCACAGGATGAGCTCAATCCCCAGTTAACACATTGTGACCACCTGAATGAAATGTTGTCTATCAGAGAGTCTGTGCCTGTTCAAAGGGCTTATTTTTATTTATTTATTTTTTTGGGTGGGGGTTGGCAAGAGTTGAGGGACAGGGACCTGATCCTTTAGGGTCTTATCCTAAGAAAAGAACTAAATAATAGGCTTTCTGAAGGAAAGCAGACATCTAGTATATAACATGTTGATTCCCTTCTATAACTATAACTATACTATAACTCAGTATTAATGCTCAGTTTGGTGGGATCCCTCCCAGATCCCTATCTGCAAAGTTTCAACTTTGTCAGCAGGCGGTTCTAAGGGTGTGCACTATCAGGAGGACTAATATTAGTTCTCTTCTTCACATGAGGTAGTAGGGCTTCATTAGTCCATGTATTAGACATGCACCCTACAAAGACTCCATGAGAAGGGTGTTTTTCTATTGCTTTTCTGAGTAGTTCCTTTCTAATATTGGAATGCATATGTTTGAGGAAGTAAGTTCTGACAGTTTGAGTTTTTCTGAACAAATCATGGAGTAAATATTGGAGACCTCAAAATCATGTGAATATCTTGTGTGTAGAGAAGAGATCCCTCATGTTTTCAATCTCTTCTGGTCTCCAACACACATTTGTGTGATATTTTAGAATATTTAGATATTTTTGATGATATATAATTCCTAATGATTTTATGGTTTCCTTTCAGGAAGTAAACAGTACGATCAGAACATTGAAGATCAGAGCAAAAACTCCATGGAGGAATCTAAGGTAATTTTACTCAAAAGAGGAAGCAGGGTCCCTTGAGGGAATTTTAGCACATCCTATAAGTTTACATGCAAGGAAACAAAAGAAATAGGCACAATATAGAATTCTTAGCATTTTTTCACCAGAAATATAAGCTTAATGAAGATATAAAGAATAATTGATTTTCTGACAGTACTGATACCACATTCTTGATACCACCGTTTTTGTTTTGAGGGGGTAACAGGGATTGAACTCAGGGGCACTTGACCACTGAGCCACATCTCCAGCCCTACTTCTTTTTATTTGATTTAGAGACAAGGTCTTACTGAATTGCTTGGCACCTTGCTTTTGCTGAGGCTGCCTTTGACCTTGTGATCCTCTTGCTTTAGCCTCCAGAGCCTTTGGAATTACAGGCATGCATCACTGTTTTGTTAATAGCTATGCAAGCAATTTTTCAACATAATCAATTCATTTACTCTGAAATGATTTGGACATGACAAAAATCTGTGCTTTCTTTGGTATTATAATAATGAGAGTCTAAGATCTATTAAAGAAAAAAAAAAACAATTAGAAAAACAAAAATAAATATGTGCTTTGAATTTTTCCAGAAGTCATATGACAGACTCTACCAAAATTAAAACAGATATTCATTGTGGAAAACCCTTTAGTGAGATCCTAAATCTTAACTTAAAAAAAGACATATCTGCTTGAGTAAATCAGTGTGAGTGCAGTGTATTTGGAAATGTCTTCATATTTTCCATTCTTTTTTTTTTTTTTTTTGGAGGTGGGGGTGCTAGAAATTTTACTCGGGCACTCACACTAAGCTACATTCTCAGCCCTATTTTGTATTTTATTTAGAGACAGGGTCTCAGGGAGTTGCTTAGTGCCTCACTTTTTGTTGAGACTGGATTTGAACTTGAGATAATCATGTCTCAGCCTCCCGAGCTGCTGGGATTACAGGCTTGGGCCACCACACCAGGCTCTATTATTTCTTAATAGGCACATCATATTTCAGTCTGCTTACAAACCAGATGAACATGAGAAGTGTGGTGGGAAGACATATGAACTTCAGCAGTACAGAAAACCCTTCATTTTTCTCCCAAGTATTCAAAGGAAGTGATGAAGCACACTAGAAATGGACCTTATGAATGTGTATGTAGGAAAGGGTTCAGTTGTTCCCAGAGTTTTCAAAACATGAACCATCTCACACTGGTTTAGTGTCCTAAGAATGTAAGCGATGTGGAAAAGCCTTTGCTTACTTCAGTTCCATTTGAAAACACCTACTGGAGAAAATCCCTGTGAATGTTAACAGTGTTGGGAAAGCCCTCACTAGTTCTGATTATCCTCAAATGCAATGCAACCAGTGTGGTAAAGCCTTTGCTACATCCAGTTCCCTTCCAACAGTTGGATCAGTTCATACCAGAGAGAAGCAAGATTGTCAAGATTGTGGGAAGCCTTCCCTGTTTCTGTTCATCTTCACTCACCTAAAAGTACTCATATTGGAGAGAGACCTTACGAAGGTAAACAGTGGGATAAATCATTTACAGTTCTTACCTGACAGTACATCGAATAACTGAGACTGGGGAGAAGCCCTATGAATGTAAACAGTGTGGAAAATCCTTCACTAAGTCTGGTAACCTTCATGCACATGAACAAACTCACACGAAAAGAAGGCCTATGAATGCAAAGGACGTGGAAAAGCCTGGAGTTGGCCCTCTCACCTTCAAAAGCAGAAACAACTCATATGATTGTGAACAGAGTGGCACAGCCCTCACTTAAAGTTATGCTCAGAAAACATCAAACAACTCATACTGGAGAGAAGCACTGTGGATGAAAACAATGGGAAATGCCTCCCTTTACTATAGCTTCCTTTTAAATATGAAAGACATTGTGCTTGAAAAAAGCCATTGAATGTAGAAAAAAAAATGTGGCAAATGATCTGAAACTTTCAGTCACCTTCAGAGTCATGAAAGGGCTCACATGAGAGAAAACCTCTTTGAGTGTAAACAATAGTTGGTAAGTCATTGAGTGTTCTCAGTCGCCTTCAAAGCCATTTCATTCACTCTGGTAAACAAAACTGAATGTGTGTTGGTTCCTTTTCCTTCCTCTGCACAGATTTCTTATTATGGAAAGAAGCCCTGAGAATGTGAGGAATATGGGAAGTGTCCAGTTTTCCCAGGTTTTTGTTATGATATCTGGTGCAGGTGTCCAATATTCCAATTCTCCTCATTTGTTCACTTTCTACCCCTGTGACAAAATACATGAGAAAAATCAACTTAAGGAAGGAAAGATTTATTTTGGCTCACTTGATCATAGGTTGCTGTCCATAATTGAGTGGCCCCATTGCTCTGGGAAATGGACCATCATGGTGGAAGCGCAGAGCAGAGCTGCCTCCCTCATGGCACCCAGAAGGGGAAAGAGAGAGGGAGTAATGGGCCACCAACCACATATAGCCTTCAAAGTCACGTCTGAGTAGTCCACCTGCTGCAAGTAGACATCCCCTCCTAGTGTCCTCCTCCCACAGCACCACCAGTTGGGGACCCAGCCTCCCAGTTTCCTCCTACCAGCCCTATCCCAAACCACATAATTTTGAGGGAACCAAGAGCACCTCACTTTGATGATACTACAAAGCTTTGCCCCTTGCCCCTTATTACATCAGCAATCAAGTGCAATCCCTCTGTGGGCCTGGATGGCTTCCTGTGCCCTCCTCTGCTTAACTCTGTGTTTCCATTTTTCTTATGTGTCCAGTGGGGGTGTTACATGTTTGTCCAAGTCACCCTGGGTGCTAATTCATTTGTAGCTAGTGGTGTGAATGGGAGGCTGTTAGAAACCTTTGCAGCATAAACATAATGGAGTGAACATGAATAAAAACAGCTGCTCAGCTTTTACTAATTGCTATTGGTGACTGGTTCCACGGCACAATGAAACCACCTGAGTAGCACCTGCACTTTTTGATGGGTTTGACCTTGGTCTGCCCACAGTTACTGATTTGTACCTGGTGTTGCCATTTCTCCCCTCACATGAGTACTCACATCCCCTACACATAATGGTTCACTGGCTTTACCCACTGAATGCCTTCCTCCCTCAAGGCAGTGAAAGAATAGCTACCCAACAAGTGCTTCAGTCCTGATTAACAAGAAACAGGCTAAAGCTCTGTGGACCCTGCATTTAATTTGGGAACCATCACTAATTGATTGGGATACTCCTGGGAGAGACTCAGGGATGGTCCTTTGTGAAATTCAAGAAAGAAGGGGATACCTTTGTAATGTTGTGAACAACCAATAAAAAAAAAAAAGAAAGAAAAAAAAGAAATAAAAACAAAGATATACAAAAAAAAAAAGAAGGGGATACTTACCTTGAGAAGAATTAAGTACATCACCTAGTTTCTCAAAGTTGTTTTCATGGAGCAGACAAGAGTAGGGGCCTTGCTTGTCTCTCGTGTGCTAATTACCTTACAGCACTGTGCACCCTTCTGTTGAGGGGCACATCCATGATGCTTGATGGTCCAAATGCTGATAAGTAATGCATGAGGCATTAGCTCCTCGTGAAACCTGGGAGGAGTATCTCAACCATTCATGCTTTGGAAAACCCCTCACCAGCGTGTGAGTTTTCCTTAGCACTAATGCTTGTCAGCATGCCAAAGTCTCATGGAAGAAGGCTTGCTGGCCTTAGAAAAATGACTTACTGCAAGTGGGTATTAACCCACACAGAAATAAGTCTCATTACCTGAAGGCTGAAGTGGTGTCTTCCAGTGTGGGTTACTGGGCTTCTGAACTCTTCACCTTAGCCACACATGAGCACTAGCAGTGATCAGATGGAGACAGTACTGGGGAAACCTGCAAGTTTGCATCAGTGGAAATCCAAAACGTCATAAATCCCTGTGGGTAGGGAAGGGAAAGGTGTCATGTGCAGTGATCAGATCTAGGAACCCAGCACCTGATGGCTTGGCTCCCCAAGACCCAGCAGTTGTACTGCCACAGCCACTACTGCCTGTGCCTCTGTCTCAACAAGTGTCCTAGTTCCTGTGTGAAGGGTGTAGATGGCTATCCAGACATCTTGGACCAATGCAGTTGTCCCTTGTAGTTCTTAAGAGAAAACAGAGGTGATGAGTATGTAACTCCACAATGGATCCCCTGTTTTACATGGGAGAGGAACCTGTGTTCAATCCCCAGTACTGCACAACAGCAAAACAACAATAAAAGAGCAACTGTAGCTGAGTGTAGTGACACACACCTACATGTCAGCAGATAGTGATGCCAAGGCAGGAGGATAGCGAGTAGAAAGCCAGCATCAGCAAATTAGTTAGACCCTAAGCAATTCAGCAAGACCCTTTCTCAAAAAGTTTTTTAAAAAAAAAGGACTGGGGATGTGGTTCAGTTATTAGGCACTCCTGGGTTCAATCCCCAGTACCAAAGAAACACACACACACACACACACACACACAAAAAAAAAAAAAAAAACCCAAGCGAATAAAATAAGCAACTATAAAATGTGTGATGGAGAATGAAGACCAATCCCATAAAGTCAGTGGCTGAACTTCTTGCATCTTGGAAAAGATGAAAAGGAAGGCAAAACACAAGAGGTTAAGGACATGAGAAGCTTATGGGTGGGTATAGGGGGCATTGGCCTGGGGTCAGCCTGGTTGATTGGGCCTTGTTTTAGTCAGTTTTTTGTCAGCTGTGACTAAAAGACCTGTCAAGAACAATGCTGAGGAGGGATTGTTTGTCCCAGGCACAGTTTCAGGGGTCTCAGTTCATAGACATTCCTGTCCATTGCCCTGGGACCAAGGTGAAGTAGGACATCTAGCAGAATGGATGACCGAAGAAAGCAGCTCCAGACATGGCAACAGAAAGCAGAAATAGAGCTCTGCTAACCAAAAGTAAACATAAATCCTGCAGGAAAGCCCCCCAGTGAGCCAGCTCCCCCAGCCACACCTCACATGCTTGCAGTCACCAAGAGTTCATCCACTCAAGTGGGTTGATGCTCTGCTTGGGTTACACAACATGCTAGGCAAGTGCACTATCACTGAGCCCCAGCACCAGCCTCTTGATGACAATTCTTAGCCTAAAAAATAAGAGAGGGAAGTGGAAAAGGGAAGCAGGAAGGAAGCCATAAGTAGGAAAGAGGTGGAGAGGAATTAAGTGTGAGCAGATTTTTGTAAGGAAAATTGAAATTGATGAATACAGAAGACTGTTCTGTGGTGAAATAAGACTCTTTCTCTTGAAGTAGAATATCGGATTGTTCCTCAATGGGCAGGAGGCAGTAAGAGTCAAAACTGCTGGCATATACACATTGTAGGTGTAAAAAAGTTATGACACTTGATGTGTCTTTCAGAATTCATTAAAAATTTTGAAGCAAAGTTCTCTTTTATGTAATGGGTTCACTTTATTTTTTGAATGTGGGGGATTAGGAAAAAGTTAAAAGTCATCTAATGGGCATTTGGCAGAAAAATTATGATAGTCCAGACCTTATGGAATTCCTTCACTACATCCAGGATATTCAGGGGATGCCACATGGCTTGTTAAAGAAATTCTTGATGACTTCAATGGTTTTAATCCTTGGAATACATTAAAACATACAATATGGTAAATTCTAGAATTTTGTGTTTGCTACTAATTCTCATTTGTGTTATAACGATAAGATGCCACATCTTCAGATAAGAAATCTGACAGCTCCAAATAATAACAAAACATTTGTGGTCAAAAAATGAAAAAGGAGGAGATGTGGAGAGAGGTAACGTTCTCTGATTGCATTGTGGTTGTGGTGCACTTGCCCTGGGAAATTCCTGTGTAAAAGTCCAGATCAAGATTTGCCCAGTTGCTCTGGTGACATCCTGCCTGAAGAGGCTCTGTGAAGAGACACAGAGTCACATCAGTCTTGACCTTGAGATCACACACCACCTCCCAGGAATAGAGAATTCTGAATATGACAAAACCACAATGTTTCACCCATGCTGTGACTTCTAAGCCTGCCCACTTAGCAGAAACTCTGGCAATGGGCTTCCTGGGTGTTAACAGGATGCCCCTAGGTTTACAACAATAGAATAGCTACAAGAATGTTTCTAGTCTTGTAACTTTTTAATGCGCAAAGAACAATGCCTCTACAGTCTTTAACTTCCTGATTATGAGACACTATATAATACATGTGTTGTGCCTGCTGTGGGTCACTTCTTCTCCATTAGAGATGAGTGTTTCACCTGATGCCAGATTTCTCTCTAAATGTGTGTCTTTCCTAATCCCCCCTCACTGGTTTTTGAATTAAGAGCTATGCAGATGATAGTACAGAGTTATTGGAGATTGCCTATATCAATTTTAGGTTGATTCTTTTTTCCTTTATTTTGCATAGAAATACCATTGGGATTTTTGATAGGATTTCATTGACTTTGTAGGTAAGTTTTGGATAGTTTTGATTGTATTACGACCTTGGAAATGTCAATACTAGCTGTGTTTCCCTTAATTTGTATATATTTTCATTTCTTTCAGGATCATTTTATAGTTCTCACTGTATAAGCCTTTAATCTTCTTGGCTAAGTTATTTCCCAACTTCTATTCATAGTATTTTTTTTCCTTTTCAGATTACTCATTATTAGTGTATGTTAATGTACCTTAGTTTTGCAGATTGAGTTATATGCTCTGCATCATTGCTGAGTTCATTTATTAGTTTCCTTAATTTTAGTGTATTTGAATTTGTTGCTCTTTGTTACTCTTTTTTCTTCAGTAGATAATTTGCCATTGGGTATGGTGGCACTCACTTGTTATCTCAGTTCCTCAAGGGGCTGAGGCCAGCCTGGACACTGTAGTGAGATTTCAAAATAAAAATATAAAAAGTGTGTAGCTCACTGAAAGGTAAAGCTTCAGCTTAGTGTAATGTGCTTGCCTAGCCAAAGCCAGAGTGCATACTGCTGCTCAGAAGACTGGCAGTTGTTAACATTTGTTTTCCCATTAGCATTGGAAAAGTGATTTCTATAGACTAACAGAATGTGATTTGGAGATTTAGGAAACTTTCTAGAGGTGTCCCTTGGAAGGTGTCATCTTGTTGATATTAGTTGTTTCTGAATCCATGCTATGTTTTCTCTTATCCCACACTGTTTTAACTTTAGTTAATAGACAGCTTCATGTTGTTCTGTTTGTTGAATATTACTCTTATTTACTACTTGGCAAAATGTTATCTGGAGTAAACCAATTGCTACCTTTCAACTGTTTTTGTTTATTACTAATCAAGTAGTTTGAGATGATTTCTACAAATAGTGACAGCCTCTCTGAAATATGATCTTCTGGGCAGCTGGTTAGAGACTCTGCCTGGAGCATGGGCTAGTGGGGAAGCTGTTCATGTCCTCAGCACTGGTGTAAGAGTGGGACAAGGTGGTAGAGTTTGGGAAGGAAAAAAGAAATCCAGTAAATACTATCTGGCTTATATAAATTCATTATGAATAATGAGCCATGCTTCACCATTAGGGAGGTATAATCTATCCAAATCCTGATTTCCCATATGGCAGCAACGTTCAAGTTTGTGTGCAGGCTTTTCTGAGGATATATGAGTTCAGGAGTGCTAATAGGAAGAAGTCCTTTCTTCTTAGCAAGCAGATGGTTGGAATTTGTTTTTAGATGCATTTGAGGCACAATCTGCAAAGGGAAATTTTGGTGGCCCAGGGTAATATCTTTCTCCCAGGGCTCTCCAGTGACGAGGGTATTCTTGATCTAGTACGGCTTTTTTGTGTAATTTAATTCTAGTGTAGGAACGCCTGCATTTGAGGAAATGAGTGTGATGAGTTCTGAGTTTTGGTGACCAAGTCACAGAATAAGTATTTGGAGAGCACAGAATCATGTGAACACCATCATGTTAAGAATATTTGTATTTTAGTTTTTGGCGGACACAACATCTTTGTTTTGTATGTGGTGTTGAGGATCAAACCCGGGCTGCACGCATGCCAGGTGAGCGCGCTACCACTTGAGCCACATCCCCAGCCCCCAAGTATAGATTCTTAGTAGCTGCCAACCTCACAGCCCTCAACTACACATTTGTAGGATATATTTAACTCAGTTGCCTTTAGGGATGTGGCTATGAACTTCACCCAGGAGAAGTGGGTTTTGCTGGATCCATTGAACAAGAATCTCCACAGAAATGTGATGTAAGAAGTCTCCATGATATTTCTTTACTCAGCCCAATAGAGAACATGTGGGCCTTTGCTTTTAATTATTTTGATGTCTTCAATTTGAAATATGTAAAGGTAATAGTATAGTAAACAAAGGAGTCATGATTCTGTGGGAGACTACTCAGAAAACACACAAAGTCTGAATTTGAAGCTAATTAAAGAATTTTTATTTTACCTATCTGATCCTGGCCAGGCACACTTTTTAAAATTATTTTTATTTGTAGGTGGACACCATACCTTTATTTGTTTATTTATGTGGTGCTGAGAATCAAACCCAGGGTCTCACCTGTGCTAGGCAAGTGCTCTACCACTGAGCCACAACCCCAGCTCCCTAGGCACACTTCTGACAGAGCCCTAGTAGCTCTCTGAAAGAAGCATGCCAGGCTCTCTGTGGTTGCAATGTTTGAGAAAGAAAATCACATCCTATGGAATTTTGCAAATTGCAAGCAAGTAGAGTACAGGGGTTGAAAATGCAGTTAGCAGAGCAAGTCCAGACAACCACATCCCGGGGACTTTACAGTTGCAGGCACAAAAAGTGCAGGGGGGTGCACAAAGTGCAGAAATACACATTTTTATCATCTTAAAAATATCTCATATAATAGTTTCACACAGGAACCATAAAGTTGGAGTACTTCTTCTATCTTACTGTTACTTCTTCTATCTTATAACTAGGGCAAACCAAGGTAACTTATCATCCCTAATTTTATAACATTTCTCGTATAATCCTATTATCCATGCTATTTCATTAATCTTATTTCATAATCTATAATCTATAACCTATTACTTGTATTGATTTAACTCAGAGCATAACACAATACAGCAGAAGTACACTAAAATTTTTGTAGCTCATTGCAATTCAAATGATTTTACTGGATCTGCCTTTTAGGCTGCAAATACAAATACCAGAACATTGATGAGGAGAACAAAAATTCTGGGAGAAATCAAAGGTAATTTGTAGTCATTCAGCATGGAGTGACCCTTCAGGGAATCATAGCATGATATGGAATTTTTGGGGGGTGTGAGCCATTTCAATTGAACCGTGGTGGACCTTGAGCACAGTAGTCAAGCATTCTATCATTAACCTACATACCCTTTTCTTTTCTTTTTTTTTTTTAATTGTTGGTCGTTCAAAACATTATATAGTTCTTAATATATCATATTTCACAGTTTGATTCAAGTGGGTTATGAACTCCCATTTTTACCCCGTATACCGATTGCTGTATCACATCAGTTACACTTCCACTGATTTACATATTGCCATTCTAGTGACTGATGTATTCTGCTGTCTATCCTATTCTCTACTATCCCCCTTCCCCTTCCTTTTTCTCTCTCTACCCCCTCTACTGTAAATCATTTCTTCCACTCTACATACCCTTTTCATGTAAATTATAAGAAACATAGAACAAATAATCAGAACTTTAAATATATTTATTCTTTTTATTTTTTCACTATTGTTATATACATCAATACAACACAGATGTTCCAGAGTTTACATTATAATTGAATTGCAAACATTGCTATGTAACTACATTCACAAATATCACTGTTTTTAAAACATATTTTTATTTGTAGGTAGACACAATATATTTATTCATTTATATTTTTAATATTTTCTTTATATGCTGGTGGACCTTTATTTAAAAAAATATTTATTTTTAGCTATTGGTGGGCACAATATTTTATTTTTACATGATGCTGAGGATCAAACCCATTGCTTCACACATGGTAGGGAGCATTCTACCTCTGAGCCACAACCTCAGCCTGGAGGACCTTTATTTTATTCATTTATTTATATGCATTGCTGAGAATCAAACCCAGTACCTCACACATGGTAGGTCTGTGTTCTACAACTGAGACACAACCCCAGCCTGCTTATTCATTTATTTTTATGTAGTGCTCAGTATTGAATCTAATGTCTCACGTGTGAGGCAAGTGCTCTACCACAGAGCTACAGCCCCAGCCCAAATATCATTGTTTTGATAATAGCTATTGAGAAGCCATGTTACAAAGTAATAAATTCATTCACTTTTTATTAATGTATATATGATACAAAACCTAGGCTGGGAAGCGTGGCACATGTCTATAATCCCAGTGGCTCAGGGGCCTGAGGCAGGAGGATCTTAACCTCAGCAAAAGTGAGGTGCTAAGCAACCCAGTGAAACCCTATCTCTAAATAGCATATAAAATAGGGCTGGGGATATGGCTCAGTGGTCCAGTGCCCCTGAGTTTAATACCCCCTCCCAAAAAATAGTGTGTCTGAGTTTGCTATTTGTATTTCACATTTAACTGTTTGGATATTGAACAACAAAGAGAAACTAATGAGAAGCTATATTGGAAGCATATGTGAAAATTTCTAAGGCATTCACATAAACTTGAGCACACACAACGCAAACTCAATTAGCTCAGCAATGTTGCAGATGACAAGAGGAATACACACAGAAACAGAAGATTTTTACACTGGAAATAAACAATCTCAAAATGAAAACAAGAAGCAGTTCTATTCAAAATTGTATGAAACAAAAAATACTTGGAAATTAAATCTTACAACAGAAGAAGGTTAAGACCCATTGACCAGAAAGTTGAAAGTAATCAAGAAAGGGCTAAATAAATGGGAAGTAGCTAATATTCAAGCACAACAAAACTCAACAGTGTTAAGATCATGTTATTCCTTATTTGCTGCATCCAACAGAATAAAACAAATATGACAGTATATCATTGTGCATCTTGGATCCAAAGGTCTTGAGTGCTTCTTGTCTTCCTAGTAGAACCCTCTTTCTCCATGAGTGCAAAGACTGTGTTGCTGATGGAGGAGGAGATACAATGGGGAGGAGAACCAAGGTGCCCCAGCCAACAGCCAGTTCTCCCCAGAAGCAGAGCTTCCTGGTCAACACGTAGAACACAGGCCGGGTGGGCCCCACTGTGCCCAGATTGCTGACCAGTCACCCTTGAGCTGGTACCTTATGGAGTGATTTGTTCTGCAGTCAGAGCCATGTGACACATAGACTCAGTGCAGATGGGAGGCCAGGGTTCAACAACACATTCACTGGGAGTTACTGTCCAACAACAGGATGCCAACAGGAACTGAGTTATCTTCCCCTTGTTTAAGGTTGGGTTTCCTATTAGATGATGTTGAGTTACACAGGTATGCATATGAACATCTGTACATGTGATTGGTAGTCACAGGGCACTCCTCCTGTGAAGTGGAAACACACAACCACAGCCTGCAGATTAGAGCCAAGCTACTGGCAGGGAAGGGATGTTCCCTCATTATCGCATAAAAGTAGGTGGATGTTATAGGTCCTTTTCTGCTGACAGATATCGGGGTCACAAACCTCACAGATGAACCTATGTGGCAGCCACAAAGATTAGGTTGGACTCCTGAGCACATGGAATGTGGCTGGTTTGCATTGAGCTACTGAGAGAATACAGTATAATTTAAAGAAATAGTACCATAAAGACAAGTAGTTAATTAATAGTAATTGAAGGGTTATGGAAATTAACATTCCTATGAGAGCTCACCAAGAAAAATGAAAAGAGTGTGGCTTGGGAGGAGGGAGAGGAAATTAGTAAACATTTACAATGGACACTGAGGGAAAAAACCAAAAATTCATCCCTTCTTGGGTTCTTCCCCAGCATTTCCACCAAAAGCAGACATTACCCCTGCTCAACCATAATTGGCCCTGAAGGAAGGAGGCAAATACTAAAATACTGGGGTCTGGACTTTTTATCCTTTCCCATTGCAGATGAGTCCTGGAAGGAGAAAAGCAAATAGTCATGCTCTAGTAACAATGGATCCCAGAGATAAGCAGGGAATACCTAGTTGTGAACTTTTCCCAATGACAGTAAGTTTTAACCTTTTTACAACTGCATTCCTGAGTTAAAATTTTAGCTTGCACTACTAGGTCCCTGAGCCGCCAAACTGCATGTCTACAATCTCCAATGATTAATTCATCCTCATTGTAAACTATGAAACCCAAACTCCTGTAACCCTGGGGAGGCATTTCCATACCCAGAAAATGAGCCCTCCTATGCCTGATGGATTGACTTCACTGCAAAATAAAGGAAAGTTGCTGACATTAAAGAGTTGCTGTCTCCTGCCTCAGTCATTTGTGGGCCATGCACTTACAGTAATACCTCATTGCATCGGTTGCATAGAAAAATAATTATATTTTACATATATTGCATTAAAGAAATCAACCATTTCACCTGTGACACTCTTGCGTTTTGAATCTTTTTTTTTTTTTTTTTTTGCTGGGGATGGAACACAGGGCTTTGCCTTTGGTACAAAAACACTCTACCACTGAGTTATGCCTGAGCTACTTTACATGTTTCTTTTTTGTTTTTATGTGGCTTTCAGAAAGTTTAAAAATACATAACACATTTCATTTCAATTAAACAGGGCCTTCCTTTCCATAGCTGGGGCTGAGCCATCTAAAAGAACACAGGTGAGGAAGGTCATGCAATTTTAAATCGTAATAAAATTCTCAAGTTACTCCCAATCGTGAACAGCACAGTTATTTGTACATATCGCTGACATTCCTTAGTCCTCTTCCCCTGTTGCCTTCTACACCAGGATGAATATAAAAGTTTCCCGCCAGGCTCAGGTCCCAGCTCGCCAAGGAAGCCCTGCCTGAAAAGGGCTGGGCCTAGAGCCTGTCATCTGGACTGTATCAGCCAACGATTGGGTTAGAATAGCTGTCACTCAAGGCTGGTACAGTACCTGGAGGCGGAGCAGGAGAGGAACTGTCCAATCAGGTGCGCAGAGGAAGGTGAAGGGCGGGCTCTCGCAGTCTCCCGGCTTTTCCTCTCCCTTGCTGAGCTCCTTCCTCCATTGCTCCTTTGTCCTCTTCTCCGGATCCCCGGGGACTCTGCGTAACCTGGGGCCCCGAGGAGTTCGGAAACCAGACGTCCCTTGAAAGGACGGCGGGTCACCCTGGAGCCCCCAAACGGTGAGTGTGGCCAGGACTGGCGGGATCCGGTGAGCACTTGCTTTGGCGACCAGAGTGCCACTGGTGGATGACCCTGGGCCCTATCCCTAGTCCCGCGGGGTGGGAAGTGCTTGGTGGCAGGTCCCCGAGGTCACCCTGCTGGCGGGTGGCCCTGGACCTTGTCCCCGTGGTCCCGCGGAGTGGGTTGGGTGGTAGGTCCCCGAGTTCAGCTGCAGAGGGTGACCCAGTCCTCTCTGGCTAATCGTCCTGGGTCTCTCTCTCGGGGCTGGTCCCTGCCCTCTTCCATTCCCTGTTGGTGACCTCCCTGGGTCATATCTAGGCAGCACACAGCCTGACGCTCCCAGAGTGTGAGGTGAGCAGGGGAGGGTAACAGGGAATCTGGACTCAAGTGTGTTCTGTCAGTGAGAAGTTGGCCTTTGGGGGTCCCGGTCTGTCCCTGTTTTCTCCACAGAATTAACCTGTGCACCCTTCAACACATACTCCTAAATGTGCAAGAAGCTGGGTATGGAATCCATTTTCCATTGGGACCTTTGCTCCTACTAGAGTTGGCAGCAGACCCTTACAATTCCAGTTCCCTGCCCGCATTCCCAGATGGCAGCTGCACTCTCCAGGGCGCACTTTATCATCCATTTGCTCCACAGCCTACTGTTCAAGTAGACAGTGCTATCTTTTTCCTTGTCTTTTTTCTTTTGGTTCCCGGGATTGAACTCTTGGGCACTTGGCCACTGAGCCCCATCCCCAGCTCTATTTTGTATTTTATTTAGATACAGGATCGCATTGAGTTGCTTAGTGTCTTGTGGTTGCTGAGGCTGGCTTTGAATTCGGGATCCTCCTGCCTCCATCTCCCCAGGCACTGGGATTGCAGGAATGTGCCAGTAAACCTGACCAGATAGTGTTTTAATTGTGGTAGTTTCACCTTTTAATGAATAGCACTTTTAAAGATTTTCTTTCTTTCTTTTTTTTTTTTTTTTTTTTTTTTTTTTAATGTGGGCCAAGATTTCCCACGAGTGGAAAGCAAAGAGGAATTACCTGGAACTTGAGTTTTTGTGTTTATAAAGCACTTATGCATCTCTTCATCTTGCCCAGGTACAAACACCTGTGCAGAGTCTTTGAGCAGAGGTGTCCTTTGGATACCACACAGGGTCCTGTGTCTTCAGTCATTGTTCTGTCTTTTCCTGGGGCTGCTGCAATCCTATGTTTCAGTGTGCCTGCAGCACACAGGTGTCCTGTGTTCTGAAAGGTGCAGGCAATTTTAAGCTCTGCATCAGGTCCTCCTAGAGGACAGCCTGAGATGTGGAATGTAGCCTCTCAGGGGAGCAGCTGGAGACACCCAGGTCAGGCAGTGAGATGCTGGTGTTGAGGTAACATGACATATATGGTTCCTACCCTTTGGATGGGCTCAGAGCTGTGAAGGAAGAACAGTTATCCTAAAGAGCAGGGAAAACTGATCCCAGCAAGGTGGAGCAAAGCCCTACAAAGCTCTTCAGCAGCAGGAGGGAGGTGGGAGGATGTGCCTGGTGACAGAAGCCTGACCTGAAGCTGGTCAGTGTCCAGTGGTGCTGCAGCTCCCCGGGTTTTTGCCTTGGAAAGACTGGCTCAGGTATTTTAGTGTCAGTTTTTCTATTAATTGTAAAATGTAATTTATTAGTAGGGTTGATTAGGAAATATTCCTAAAGGGTAAGAGAGAGAGATAATTCAAGGGGAAGAAAGAAGGCTAGAAACAGAAAACAAGCAAACACTTGGTCCTATATTGTTTTAGTTAAAAATTCTTAGGACTGTTTCTCTTCACCAGAGTGAGTTTACTGAGTTTCTCAGATGCCTTCTTTTATTTATTTATTTATTTATGTGGGGGGCGTGTTCTACCAATTTAAAAATAGAATTCCAGGGCTTTGCTTTTGGAATGTTATGTGGGAATAGAAAAAAGGGAAATCCTATGTTGCAGTGTGCCTGCAGTAGATATGAATGCATTCCCAGATGAAAGTGTGGTAGAGAACTTGGTTTCTTTCTTTCCTTTTTTTTTTTTTTTTGTGGTGCTGGGGATTGAACCCATGTCTTTGTGCATTCGAGGCAGGCACTCTACCAAATGTTATATCCCTAGCCCAGAAGTTGGTTTCTTTTTTACAAAATTCAACCTCACAAGGGCTTTGCTAACTTGCTGAGGTTGGATTTTAACTGGTGTTCCTTCTCTGTCATACTCCAGAGTCATTGGGATTACAGGCCTGCACTACTGCACCTCTCTAGTTAAAATTTCTTATATATCTTTTTCTCTTTTCAGATGTGTTTTTTACTGGGGTTTTGGGGGTGGAAGAGTGGTTTAAAATAGAATTCCAGGACTTAGCTTTGGAAATGCTACCTGGAAAAGAAATAGGAAAGATCTTGTTTCAGTATGGTTGCAGAAAGTGAGTACATTTTCCCAGTACCTATGGTAGAAAAGTTGATTCATTCATTACAAAGATTCACCAAAACATCTGCTCTTGTATTTTGGAGGGGAGGGCAGCAAGGACAGGGCAGGATCAGATCCCAGGGCAGAGAATGTTTCACCACAAGTCAGCCTGATCTCAGGAGGGGTCAGGAAGAAGTGTATAGACTGGCTCTAGCTGCCAGTGGGTCAGAGTTCAGGGTCCTGGATTAAGGAGAGAAACTTGAGTCAGTTTTGCTTAAAAAGTATTTTTTCTGATCCCTGAAAACGAAATTCCTAATTGCTTATGAGAAAAAAGAAGTGGGGAGGAATTTTCAGGATCAGTGTGTTTCTGCCATGGGCTGAAAAGGGAGCATCATTTGAGTCATAATGGGAAGGGGGGTGTCTGTGCAGGAACTGCTCTAGCAGAATGCAGAGGAGGGGGATTTATTCAATCAGTTTTTTCACAGGAGTCCCTTTGTCACTTTCTTTTTCTTACATATCTTTTCCATTTTGGCCAATTCTAAGTTGAGTCTTTTAAATTGAACATAAATGATGTGCTTTGTTAAAATCAAATCATTGAAGTTGAATAGGGGGTGATAGAGTCCCCAGTTTGTAGTTCTTTGCTCTCAGCAGGACTGGCCCTCCTGCCCTGCAGCTGGCATCTACAATGGGGCAGTGTTGTGGAGCTGACCCTGAACTAGGGTTTGTGCTGACTGGTGGTGTCAGAATTGAACTTTTGAGTGACCAGTAGTTTTGGAGAATGGATTGGTGTTCATCAAACTCACGTTGTAGATGTCAGAAGCGGTTTCTTGGAAAAGGTCTCGCAGGCCAGAACCTCCGTGTGCCTGCTGGTGGGTGCTTGGGTGCCAGTGACAACTGAGGTCCTGCAGGAGGGAACATTCCACTCTAGGGAAAAGAGAACACAGTGACCTTCCAGAACCAAATGTCCCAGCTGCTCATGTTTTCTTCATTTCCTAGGAAAATCCACCTGAGCTGCATCTACTGTGAGAATGGTCCCCAAGCTTGGGGAAGAGTTAGTCACAAAAGTGGAGATTCCTGGTGTACTGTGGGTGAGAGGGTGCTTCCCTGAGCTGGTTCCTGTTGTTTTCTTTATCAAATCTTGGTGCCATAAAATTCCACTTTGTTCCAAGAATGTAGGAAGTTCGTTTTTTTTTTTTTTCCCCCTCTTAGGTACTGGGGATTGAACTCAGGGACACTCAACCACTGAGATATCCCTGGCCCTTTTTTTGTATTATTGTTGTTGTTGTTATTTAAATGTATAGACAGGGTCTCACTGAGTTGCTTATGCCTCCCTGTTGCTGAGCCTGGCTTTGAACTCATGGTCCTTCAGTCTCGGCATCCTAAGCCAGTGGGATAAAAGTCATAGCCATGTCACCTGGTCAAGAATTTTATTCCTTCACTGAATGGGAGATTTTTATATTATGGATTAATATTTATTTGGGTGCAGAAATTTGATGTTGAAATATTATTTTAATGCTCAGTTTAGTAAGAATCTATACATCCATATATTCCTGTCCGAATAGGGATGGGTTGGCCCTGGGCAGGCTGCCTCTCTCCCTGCTCTCTCCACCCTCTGCCTGGAGGTGAGTGCAGTGCTAATTCTGTCTTTCCTTCCAGTTTAACCAGCTGTGAGGAAGCAGAATTTTTCTTAGTTCTGTCTTATTGAGTTTTCAGTACCTTAATGTTACCATTAGTGCTCTATCACTGGAGTTCTGTAATGTGCAGTGTGTGGTTTCTCTGCCTCAGTTGGTTAGACTCCTGTGCTGTCTGAGTCTTTGGGTCTCCCAGTTTCCTTCCCTGTTCCTGCTTCAGGAACTTCACTTGTTTCCAGTTTCATTTTTACATTTTTGACAATTTCATTCTATTTTTAAATTTGGTCCCCAAGTGTGTACGCTTTATAATTTTGTACACATAGGGAAATTCTCAGGTTATTGATTATGGGTAAACTGCTGCAGTGTGAGGAGCAGCTGTCTCACCATTCATCCATTTACCCTCCTACCTGTCTATCCTTTTTTACTTCCATGTGGCTATATATTGCTTTTCACTGAATACCATTAGTATGAGCATTTTTCTGTGTATTTCCATGGTCTTTGAAATGGTTTTCAGTCATTTTCTCATGGAATTTATTTTTAGGTTATATTTTTATCTTTTAATTTTCCCTTCAAATGAATTCATTTCTCTTTGTAAAGACTGCAGACATCTGCCCTGAGGTAGGGTAGCCATCTTGCCCCCTATTGCAGTTTGGTGGAAGAGCCCCCTTTTTATAGATGTATCATTCTTTTTTTCATTTGAATTTATCTTATTAAGTATATCTATAGAACAGGAAGCATGGTGGATTTTGAGAGATAAATTCTTAGGTGTCCCCTCCTAGACACAGGGAATGAGCCTTTCTGGGGCCACATTTCAGCAGTCAGAATCTGTTTCCCAATATGGGAATGTGATTACCCCTTTGCAAGTGGGTATTTATTCTGAACTGTGAGTGAGGCAGGCTCTAACCTGAGCTGGTTCAAATGTTTGCTTGTTCTTTCACTGAGTTTTTTGTAATTGTCATCTAATTCGTTTTTTATGCACTTAATACTTGTACTTCCTGATTGATGATGATGATGATGATGATGATGATGATGATTATTATTTTGTCTGAAAATGAGTTAACAGAGTAAAAGTGTGAGTAGGCCTTGCCCATGAAGTTCTGGCCTTTTCCCAAGTGATTTATGCCTGGCTCCCTTCTTCCCAGTCAGGCCTGACCAGGCACACACCTTCTCTGAGGTCATGGTAGGCTGCCTTGGAACCAAGGCTGTAATTCCTCACATATGTCTGGGACTCTGCCCAGAAGAGCTTCCTAGCCAACACGACCTGCTGTGGAAAGCCAGGCTCAGCTCTGCATAAGTGGAAATGTCCCCCTGGTGGGGCAGGTCCCCTTGCAGGGAGGAAGTCCTGCCTGGAAAGGGCTTTTGCCAATACCTTGTCTTCCTGGCCTATGTATCAGGAGTGTGATGCATCTCCTGTCAGTCAGGGCCCCAGAGTGTGCATATTTGTTGGGAAGAGAGAGGGGTCTTGTGGAGCCTTGGCTAGTTAGCAGGCAGCTGGTGGGAGGGGGTGGCCTTCCACAGTCTCAGAAGCCTATATCTCACCCTGTGGAGCTCAGAATCCATCTCCAGGACTGTGTCTTCTCTGCTGTGTGAGGCCCAAGTGGCTCTGGCTCACATTTGTCTCCTTGTGACCTGCAGGTGCTATGAGGTCCACAGAAAGGATGTCAGGTCTCCCCAGAAGACGGAAAATGGTGAGTGTGTGGGGCAGGTCTGGTCAGGTGGGAGGTAGGCTTGTTACAAGTGATGAACCAGCTGTGGCTGGCCTCTGGCCTCCCATTGTCATCTCTATAGTCATCCAAGAGTACCTGAGTCAGATGCTGCTTCAGCTCAGCCCTTGATGGCCATGGTGTGGGCTGGTGCAGGTGGGTTCCCAGTGTGCTGCCTGGTCTGCGGCTACTTTGGCAGAATTCTGTCTGCCCAGCTGGACCCCAGCCCTAAGTACTCAGTGTGAAGTGAAGGTAATGGGTCTCAGGGGATCCTGCCTTAGGTGTGGGGCTCCTGGGTAGAAGATGCTGGTCTGAGGGATCTGTGTTTCTTCTCTCAAGGAGTTACCCTCCTTTCCCCCTTCTATGCCCTACCAGGGCTTTTGGTACATTCTTAATATTCCTGTCCTTTTCTCATATTTACAGATCTGACTCTCCCTCCAAGTTCACAGCATTTTCATCTCTTTTTGTAAATTTCCCATATGATGAAAGGAGAGAACAGTCACCTGGAACTTCACTGTTAAGAGAACTTCTGCCTGCCTGCCTGCCTCTCTCTCTCTCTCTCTCTCTCTCTTTTTTTCCTTCCCAGGAATTGATACCTTATCAAATTGTGGAGAGGTTTCCTTTGGACCCCTGACAGGGTTCCATGTTTTCAGCCACTGTATTGCCCCGCTTGGGGCTGTGTCAAGTCCTGTAGGCTGCCCTGTGTCCTATAGGAAGCAGGCAATTTTAGGCCCTTGGTCAGCTCCTTCTAGAGGACGTTGTAAAGTGTATCATTCAGCTTATGAGGGGAGCAGCTGGAGCCCTTATGCTGAGGAATCTCTTGGAATAGGCCTCATCTAGACAGCTGCCTCCTAGGGACACTGTCTCCCCGAAGCCCTGTTTTCATTCCTTGGAGACAGATGGACAGTGAGCCTGTGGATGCTGGTGCTGAGGGGCCAGGTCAGCAGTGATTCCTGTCCTTGCATTCTCTCACAGGTGTGAAGTAGGAAAACTCTCCCAGAACATAAGGACCACCCACCCCAGTGCAGTGCTATGCAAACCTGATAAGACTTGTAGCCTGGAGTCATGGTCAGGTCTCCTGGGAGGATGATCATGGAGTGTTTCAGTGAGCAGGACCAGGTGTGAGATGTCCAGCTGGCAGGGACCTTACCTGCTCCTTGAGCCTGACACATGTGTGCTCCCTCAGCACCAGCCCTTTCTGTCACTTCAAATTGGTCTGCTTACTTATCAGAGACCTAGGTATTCCTTAAATGTCAAATGTATTTATTCAGGGGTGAGGTAAAAAGAAAAAAAAAAAAGAAAGAAAGAAAAAGAAAAAAAAATCTTCTATTTGATCATTGTTTTCATTGGACTTGTTTTAGGACTTTAAGAAAAAAAAGCTCCTAATAAGTTATGTTGTTATTCTCATTTCCTTTGTTGTGCTGAGTGTCTAACCCAGGGCAGTAGTTCTCATATATTCTCAAATTGTCCCCCACCATTTGTATTAGTATATTAGTTATACGTGATATTAGGGTTTATTTTATTTATTTATCTTTTTGCTCTCAGGGATTGTACTCAGAGGAACTTTACCACTGAACCACATCCCGGGCCCTTTTTATATTTTATTTTTAGACCATCTCCTTAATTTGTTTAGGGCCTCACTACATTGCTGAGGCTGGCCTCAAACTTGCATCCTCTGCCTCAGACTCCTCGGTTGCTACTGTTACAGGTGTGTACCTCCTTGCCTGGCTAATGTTGGGTTTTATTTTTTATATAATGTGCAAGCATTAGGTTGGTGTAAGTTACTCCACTTCAGTCCCCAGTAATTTTCCTTTCTCTCCTACTTTCTTTGTGTTTCCTTACCTCTACTCACTAGACTTCCTACTATTATTTATTTCAAATTTATGCTTTATGGATCAACATAATGGTGGAATTCATCATGATATGTCATCTATGTGCGTAGGATGATCTGTTCAACTCCACTCCAGTGTTCTCTCATTTCCTGTTTCCTCCTTTATCTCAGTCTCTGTCCTCTTCTTCACCTCCCTCTCTTCTATTTTCACGGGATCCTGCCTACCCCACTTTTTGTCCTGATTTTGCTCTAGCTTCCGCATATGGGAAAGAAAACATTCAGCATCTGAGTTTCTGGCTCTCACTTATTTCACTTAGTATGTTGTCTTCCAGTTCTACACATTTTCATGCTACTGACATACTTTCATTTTTTATGACTGAACAAAATCCCATTGTGTATGTGTACTTCAATTTCTTTATTCCTTTTTCTCTTGATGGCATCCTGGGCTGGCCTTGGATACGGGGAACTGTGATGTGACTTTATCACTGTAGCATGTTGATGTTGCACAGGGCGCTCAGGCTGCTCCCTCCAGGATGGTGCTGAGTCCCAGGGTTTGCAGTAAGGACTGAGGTGCATCATGAAGTTATGTGAAATTGGAGGCTGTTCCAGGGTCACATTTGTTCTGCTTCATTTTCCCTGTTTCCATGTGGAGCAGCTCCACTGCTATTTGGCTGACCTTCTGCTCCCCGAGACTGCTATCATTTCTCTTCTACATGGTGTTCCAGGTACCATTACTGCACCCTTGATTACTGCCGACTTGAAGTGAGCTTTGTACTCATGAAGTGCTAGTCAGACTGCTGTTCTCGTTTTCAAAGTCCTGTGGTATTCTGGGTCCCTCGTAATGTTGAATGACATTTTCAATGTCTAAAAAGGAATCATCACCTGGGATTCTGATGGGTTTAAATATAATTGGTAGATTCTTTGGGGGTATCACCACCTTAATAACATTAAACCTTTAGTCCATGAGCATAGAATGGTATTTATTTGGATGTTGAGCTACTTCCACCAAGCATTACAGTTTAGAAAATAAGTTTTATAATTTTCTATTTGCTATTTATTATGTATGTATTATATATTATTATTATATTGTCTATTCTTCTATATTTATTTTTTGAGTGTCATTGTAAATGAACTTTTTAAGTTCCATTTCAGAATTTTATGAGTAAAAAGTTGATTTTTTTGATTATTAAATTAATGAGTTTTGTTTATTAAATTTTTCACTCCTGACCTTGGGAACACGTCTTCCTCATGGGTGCTTCCAGGTTTTGAAAATCATGAGTGCTGGTGCACTGAACTTTGTAGGCAGGATGTCATGTGGACCTACATTGTGAACTCATTTGGGTTTCCCCAACTTTGCGAAATGGCTTAGGGTCCAGGAGCCACCGCTCTGACACATGAGATAGGGTTGATCACTTCAGCCTGTGACAGTTGAGTGGCTGTGGGCCTGTGAGGAGGTTTGTGTGAGGCCTCTGTGTGTTAGAGCCCTGGGACTTCTCAGGTATCGATCTCCCCCATGTCGAAGGCTTTCTGGTAGGTACAGCAGTGAAGAAACCCTGTCAGATGTCCTTATCCACTTGTAGTAGAGACTGTAGGGAGCAGGAAGCCAGAAATACAAGGCAAATGGGCACTGTGTCAGGTGGTCACTGTTGATGAGATGAGAGGTGGTGAAGGGTGCAGAGGTGTCCCTCTCTCCTCCTGTCTTGGTGCCTGTGCAGCTGTCTCAGCCCATGAGTGGGTCTGAGTTTTTACCTTTCCCACCTTTATATGGTGGAGTCCTTGGTTTTGCCTCAGTATCTGGTGCTGTGTGAGTCAGCCCTGAGGTCTGGAATGCTGTGATTTTGTTCCTGGCTTCCCTGGGAGCCCCCCTCTTGCTGTGTTGTCTAGAAGTAGTGAGAGCAGGAATCCTTGACTTGTTTTTCTGTCACGGAGACAGGGTTTTGTTCTTCAGTGTAGCCTTAGGTTTTATAGATCCCTGTGGCTTTTTAGGGTTTTTCATTCTTTTCCTGGTATGTGCATGTTGATGTCATGAAGATGGGTTTGATTTTTGTCAGCTGCTTTTTCTAGGTATCAAACCTTCTCCAGAATCATGATGCGCCGGTGTTTTCCACATTTCTTTGGGGTGCCATTTCACTCTGTTGGTGGTGTCCGATGAAAGTTAAAATTTTCACTCTTTAGTGTTGATTCGCTTTTAAATTGCACATGTAGATGAGGTGCAGTGAGCTAGTTGCAGATCTGTTCCAGTGTGTCGTGATAAGATTAGGGCTTTAGCCCTTCTGACCCTTACATTTATCATTTCTGGGTGTCTGTGGACTACTCCCCATGCTTTATTATGAAATGTACAGTGACATGTTGTGCACTACATGCTCTGGACACTCTACTGTTCTGGAGAGCAGTCCTGCTGGCCCCTCCTGGGAGTATTTTAGTACCTGATACACAGTCTGCTCTTCCAGTCCTGCCCTGTCCCTTCTCCTCTCTCTTCCTTGCCTCTGGTGACTATTCTTGTACTTTCTGTGACTTCAACTTGCAACTTCTCTGAGTTTGTACACACAGATGTCTCTCTCTGTGCCTGGCTTGTTCCACTAAGTGTGGTGTCCAAAGTTTCACTCTCATTGCTGCAAATGACACAACTGAAAGCCATTTGGTGAAATCAAGTTCATCTATTCTTTCATGAATCACCTGGATGGATAAATATCCCAGAAACCATTCCCAAATCCACTGTTGTGAGATTGTGCTCTAGTTTTGTGAGATTGTGCTCTGCATTGTCTTCTAAGAATGGATGAGGTTCACATCTTCAGGGCTTTGGTCCATGTGGATTTCATGTAGGCACGTGCTGTGAGGGGAGGGTCTGACTTCACGCCTTGACATAAACACACAGTTTCCTGGCCATTCATTTCCCTGCATGTCCTTTTTTCCTTGAATGACCCCGGTTGTGCAGCATCATTTCCTTCTGCATGGGTCATCAGTGTCCTGATCCCGCATTTTTCTCGACTGCTGCCTTTAAACCAGTGCCACTGGGTCTTTGTTAGTGTACTTTGAGGAGGTTTTGAAAGCTGGAAATGTGGTGCTTTCCAGTTTATTTTTCTTCTTCCATTGTTTGTTTTCTTGTAATTCCATGTCAACTTAGAATGATACTTTTTATTTTTATATAAAAATGTCATTGGTATTTTGAAAGTGATTGAAGTGACTTCATCGATAATATTTGGGTAGATTTACAATTCCTTATTCTTGCAAATGCCAGATATCTTTATATGTATCATTTCCCTCATGTGGTTTGTAGTTTTAATTGTCAAACTTCATGGATAATTTCTAAACATTTTTTAATGTGGTTTTTACCTTCTGTTCCGTGTCCTGGCTCTTTTCCATTTCAGTTGTGCATTTATTCATCTCACTATGCCCCCATGCCCTCTAATACACATCCCATGTATTTCAGGCTGCTTCTTGATTTGTTTTCATCTTTTAATTCCTCTAATTTTAATGCATTTGAATTTCTCATTTTTAATTATTGCTTATTCTCATGTAAAAATGTTTTCTGTTTCTCTAGAAAAAAATTTTTGAAATTGTTTTAGTTTTGTTTTCACACAAGAATCTGTAATGAATTAATATTTGTGCATGGAATCAGGAAACTAATGCATTGTTTTCAATTAGATAACATTTTTTCTTGACTCATCTTTGTAATTGAATGTGAATGTTTCCACTTCTGCACAATACCTACTATGTCATTAGTCAATTTTCCATATGAATATTAAACCACTGAAAACTTTTCTCTTGGTCCATCTCATGGTTCATCTCTCAGCTAACTGTAAAGAAGTGAACAAAGGAAACATAGATATACAATGCAGAGGAAGAAAAGTGGCTGCTCTCTCCATCAGCCCTGTTTATTATCTCAACAGTTACATAGCTTATTGTTACCATAACTAGTTATGAATTAGTCTTCCTTTAATCCCAATTGCTAGCTAACTGAGATAAGGTCCAGGTTAATATAAACACAGAGCTCCTTTTCTCCAAGGATGTAACCATAGAAACTATATAGTGTGCCTTTATAGTTATCTTAATGGCTTCAAGGAGAAACTGCTGGGCATTACAAGCATGGGAAACAGAGTGCTGTTACTCCTTGGGAGTTTGCTCAAGAGAAGAATGCTTTCCTGTACATTTCCAAGGTCAGAATACCTACAGCTGCCCCCGCCCCCTTTAAGGCCTTTTGCATGAATAATCTGTTCTTTTTTCTTAATGCTGGTGGGGGCAAAAAATAGGGTAGGTATTGAAAACAGTAAGTGCAACGTAACAATCCCAGTAAACATCCACCTATGAATCCTAGTAAACATTCACCTATGAGTAATTGTTTGATCCAGATGAAATTGGGTAACCACAAAATGAGCCAATCCAACAAGTCTAAACCTCCATAATCTTGTTGGTATCTTTAAGGTAATCTAACTCCTTTGAAATAGAATTATCATTATCACTTAAATTGAAGCAATACATATTATTAAGCTCCTGACATCCTTTATGATGTAACAATAACAGTTAATCAATTGCAGCCCGATTGTCGAGAATGGCTTGATATAGTTTTTGTTCTTCATTAAGTATTTTTTTGCTGTTATTTAAAAATTTTTTTTTTAGTTATACAGGACAATAGAATGCATTTATGCACTTTGATATATCATACATGGATATAATTCTCATTTTTCTGAGTGTACATGTTGCAGAATCATATTTGTCACGTAGTCACACATATATATATAGTAATAATGTCTGTTTCATTTTACTGTCTTTTCTATCCCCACATTCCCTCTACTTCCCTCCCATCACTTTCCTCCACTTTATCTAAGGTAATGCTATTCTTTCCTAGTGCCCCCTGCCTTAATGAAAAATTGTATCTATATATTGCAGAGAACATTCATCCTTTGGTTTTGTGGGATTAGCTTATTTTGCTTAACATGATATTCTTCAACTCCATCCATTTACTGGTGAATGCCATAATTTCACTCTTCTTTAAAGCTGAGTAATATTCCACTGAGTATATATACCACGTTTTCTTTATCCATTTATCTACTGAGGGACACCTAGGTTGGTTCCATAGTATAGCTATTGTGAATTGAGCTGCTATAAACATTGATGTGGTTCCATCACTGTAGTATGCTGATTTTAAGATCTTGTTCTTTGGGTATAAACCAAGGAGTGGGATAGTTGTGTCAAATGGTGGTTGCATGCCCAGTTTTCTGAGGAATCTCCATACTGCTTTCCATAGTGGTTGCACCAATTTGCAGTTCCACCAGCAATGTAAGAGTGCACATTTTTCACCACATCCTCACCAATATTTATTGTTGCCTTTATTCTTGATGATTGCCATTCTGACAGGAGTGAGATGAAATCTTAGAATAGTTTTGATTTGCATTTCTCTATTTTCTAGAGATGTTGAACACTTTTTTTTTTAATATTTGTTGATCAATTGTATTTCTCAGTTCTACTCAGTTCTCAGCCCATTTATTGATTGGGTTGTTCGTTTTTTTGGTGTAAGTTTTTTGAGTTCTTTATATAAATAACTCATTAAGCATATTAATGGCCATAGAAGTATGATTAATATTTTTTTTTTACCATAGTACAGGCCAGTTTCATAGTGGTTTTATAAGCCCTGACAATTATTCCAGGGATACTCACAAAGGATAATGTCAAAGCATCAAATTTTGCATTAGAGAGAAGGTTTACTGAATCTTCACAGTTTTTATCACAGGGAATAGACCTTTTAAGAATACATTCTGCAAGATGGTGGCCTATTAAATTGTTTGGGGATGATAAGAACACAGTCTGCTAAGACAACTATGGGTACTGTGCAACATTCTAACAGATATATAATTAAAAATGTGTGTTCCACAAGAAAAGAACCATCCTGGTGGTAAAGGGACATGACCATTTCCATACATAATGGGCTCCAACTTGGTACAATTAAATGAGTCGTCCCAAAGAAACACATTTATGCATAGAGCCTTGAATTTCAGCATAAGTGTTGGTTGCATTTATAGCCATAGTGAAGGTAAGTAACATCATAGCATTAGAAGGCTTAACATTTTGAGGATTTCTCCAATTTTAAGGATCTTTATGGTATATTTGTTTTTGGATACCCCGTTGGAGAACATTGTCATACTCAAAATTTCATGTGCAGGTCGGTACACAGGAAGAATACAAGAGCCCAGTACATTTCCCATACCAATATCTTGGAGGATACAAATCTCAGATGAATTAATAATTTCAGCCAAGTGATTCAGATATTATAATGGGTTCTAGAAGTTAGGGAGTCTGGATTGTATTGGATTTCCCACGGCTTGAGTACAACAGAACAACATTATTATTAAGACCAAAGCATTTACAGAGTTTTGTGTGAGTTTAGCAATCAAAGCAGTAACTAAGTTTTCTGGAGTGCATTCTCACCCCATTTGAGCCAGCTGCTATTGAGCTAAGGCTGTTAATGATTTTATGTCCCCCCAAGTCACTGGAAGTCTAGTACTTGGGATCCTCTTTTGATGTACCTTTTAATGTTTCTTCTCTTTTGAGGAGACTCATCATTGTCCTTTTGTTTGGCGGGACTTTTCTCATCCAGGATCAAACAGACTTGATGATCAGGTTTTGATGCCAGCTCATGATTTGCAGGTCTCACACACTGAGATGGAATATGAACAGGATGTGTTGGTGTAAGCATAGCAGTCTATCCCTTTTCCCATGTGATCAGAGGCATGGGGTCTTGTCATTCTGGGTAAGGTGGGACCCTATATTTTACATAAATTTTTTGGTAATGGCTGTTTGGGAATAAAATGTGTATCCAAAGCAGATGGCCAATTATGAGTAATAACTTTGTATTGTATGTTGTTCATTATCTGTAATTAAAACAACATTTATGCATAATTAATATGAGAGAGGCTAGGTCCCTATTTTTGTTTTTGTTTTAAAAGGCAAGCTTTAAACCTATGATGCACTTGTTGAACCAAAGCTTGTTCAGTAGGATTTTGAGAATTCCATGATTTAAATTTACATTGATTACATAATTGTGCAAAAGCACGAGATGTATATACAGGGACATTATCTGTCTTTAAATGAATAGGCTTGCCCATAGTGGCAAAGCAAAGCAGTGAATGAGAAATGCAAGCAGATACCTTTTCAGATCTGTGGGCACTAGCACAAATGAACCCAGTATGGATATCAGTGGAAATGTGAAGAAAGGTACAAGGATGAAAAGGAGGGAAATGGATAACATCCATTTGCCAAAGTGTATTAGGATTTATAGATTTACAAATTTTCCACATAGGGACCCACAAGGGTGCACAGTGAGAACAGTGGTTGGCTCTAGCACAAGCCTGTTGAGAAAGATAGAAACATTTTCATTAGTGATTGAGCATTTTCACGAAAGAATCCATGGGATTCCATAGCGTCTGAAAACAAAGGACAAAGGGATTTCACAGTTCATCTGCGCGTGCGTTACCCTTTGTTAGAGGTCCAGGAATCTTGGTATGGCTGCATATATGAGCAAGGAAGACGGGAGAGTATGACATTGTAAAAGAGTTGGAAGGGCTAAAAAAAGAGATACTAAGTTGGAATCCAAATGGGGGGAATAACAAAGACATGGAAATATGAGGCATGAGCTTAGCTAAATATTGAGAATCTGATAATATTTAAAGTAGTAAATAACAATCTTACTGCTGAGATAATGACAGCTAATTTGGCTTGCTGTGGAATGATTTGAGGTTTAGTCCATTTATCATTAATTAAAAGTGAGGTATAAAACATGAGTGTCCATGCCTGTTAATGATAAAATTTTAGTATAACCATCAGAAATTCATTTAGCGAACATATCAGCAAAAGGCAAAATATTACAGCCTAAAAAAGACAATGATATGTATAAAGTTCCTGGTTAAAATAGTAAGTACTGCTGTAAAAGCCTAAGGTGTTTTAACAAAAATTATTAATGACAGTGACACATTAGATACAGGACATTGATTCACCATGACTGTTGATAACTTTTATCAATTCTTTTTAAAACCCATTTTAAAGAAGGAGTCAAAGAAAGGAGGCAGCGTCCTGTTTGTTTAACAACTGGAAAAAAGACAGAGATCAGTTTGGCATCAGCTATAATTTGTAATTAATTTATTTAAGAAACCATACTTATTTTTTTTATTGGTTATTCAAAACATTACAAAACTCTTGACATATCATATTTCATACATTCGATTCAAGTGGCTTATAAACTCCCATTTTTACCCCAAATACAGATTGCAGAATCACATTGATTACACATCCACATTTTTACATAATGCCATATTAGTAACTGTTTTATTCTGCTACCTTTCCTATCCTCTACTATCCCCCCTCCCCTCCCCTCCCATCTTCTCTCTCTACCCCATCTGTTGTAATTTAATTCTTTCCCTTGTTTTTTCCCTTCCCCCCCCACAACCTCTTATATGTAATTTTGTATAACAATGAGGGTCTCCTTCCATTTCCATGCAATTTCCCTTCTCTCTCCCTTTCCCTCCCACCTCATGTCTCTGTTTAATGTTAATCTTTTCCTCCTGCTCTTCCTCCCTGCTCTGTTCTTAGTTGCTCTCATTATATCAAAGAAGACACTTGGCATTTGTTTTTTAGGGATTGGCTAGCTTCACTTAGCATAATCTGCTCTAATGCCATCCATTTCCCTGAAATTCCATGATTTTGCCATTTTTTAGTGCTGCGTACTACTCCATTGTGTATAAATGCCACATTTTTTTAATCCATTCATCTATTGAAGGGCATCTGGGTTGGTTCCACAGTCTAGCTATTGTGAATTGTGCTGCTATGAACATCGATGTGGCAGTATCCCTGTAATATGCTCTTTTAAGGTCTTCAGGGAATAGTCCGAGAAGGGCAATAGCTGGGTCAAATGGTGGTTCCATTCCCAGCTTTCCCAGGAATCTCCATACTGCTTTCCAAATTGGATGCACCAATTTGCAGTCCCACCAGCAATGTGCAAAAGTACCCTTTTCCCCACATCCTCGCCAGCACTTGTTGTTGTTTGATTTCATAATGGCTGCCAATCTTACTGGAGTGAGATGGTATCTTAGGGTGGTTTTGATTTGCATTTCTCTGACTGCTAGAGATGGTGAGCATTTTTTCATGTATTTGTTGAGTGATTGTATGTCATCCTCTGAGAAGTGTGTGTTCAGGTTTTTGGCCCATTTGTTGATTGGGTAATTTCTTTTCTTATTGTTTAATTTTTTGAGTTCTTTGTATACTCTGGATATTAGGGCTCTATCTGAAGTGTGAGGAGTAAAGATTTGTTCCCAGGATGTAGGCTCCCTATTTACCTCTCTTATTGTTTCTCTTGCTGAGAAAAAACTTTTTAGTTTGAGTAAGTCCCATTTGTTGATTCTAGTTATTAACTCTTGTGCTATGGGTGTCCTATTAAGGAATTTGGAGCCCGACCCCACAGTATGTAGATTGTAGCCAACTTTTTCTTCTATCAGACACCGTGTCTCTGATTTGATATCAAGCTCTTTGATCCATTTTGAGTTAACTTTTGTGCATGGCGAGAGAAAGGGATTCAGTTTCATTTTGTTGCATATGGATTTCCAGTTTTCACAACACCATTTGTTGAAGATGCTATCCTTCCTCCATTGCATGCTTTTAGCCCCTTTATCAAATATAAGAAAGTTGTAATTTTGTGGATTGGTCTCTATGTCCTCTATTCTGTACCATTTGTCCACCCACCTGTTTTGGTACCAGTACCATGCTATTTTTGTTACTATTGCTCTGTGGTACAGTTTGAAATCTGGTATCACTATACCTCCTGATTCACACTTCCTGCTTAGAATTGCTTTTGCTATTCTGGGTCTTTTGTTTTTCCATATGAATTTCATGATTGCTTTATCTATTTCTACAAGAAATGCTGTTGGGATTTTGATTGACATTGCATTAAACCTATAGAGAACTTTTGGTAATATCGCCATTATGATGATGTTAGTTCTTCCTATCCATGAACAGGGTATATTTTTCCATCTTCTAAGGTCTTCTTCTATTTCTCTCTTTAGGGTTCTGTAGTTTTCATTGTATAAATCTTTCACCTCTATTGTTAGGTTGTTTCCCAAGATTTTATTTTTTTGAGGATATTGTGAATGGGGTGGTTGCCCTCATTTCTATTTCAGAAGATTTGTTGCTGATATACAGGAATGCCTTTGATTTATGTGTGTTGATTTTATATCCTGCCACTTTGCTGAATTCACTTATTAGCTCTAGTAGTTTCTTTGTAGACCCTTTTGGGTCTGTTAGATATAGTATCATATCATCCACAAATAGTGATAATTTAAGTTCTTCTTTTCCTATTTTTATGCCTTTAATTTCTTTTGTCTGTCTAATTGCTCTGGCTAGTATTTCGAGGACTAAATTGAATAGAAGTGGTGATAGAGGGCATCCCTGTCTTGTTCCAGATTTTAGAGGGAATGCCTTCAGTTTTTCTCCATTCAGAATGATGCTAGCCTGAGGCTTTTACAATCTTGAGGTAAGTTCCTGTTATCCCTAGTTTTTCTAGTGATTTGAACATAAAGGGTTGCTGAACTTTGTTGAATGCTTTTTCTGCATCTATCGAGATCATCATGTGGTTCTTATGGTTAAGTCTATTGATGTTGTGAATAACATTTATTGATTTCCGTATGTTGAACCAGTCTTGCATCCCAGGGATGAATCCTACTTGATCATGGTGCACAATTTTTTTTATATGCTTTTGTATTCGATTCGCCAGAATTTTATTGAGGATTTTTGCATCTAAGTTCATTAGAGATATTGGTCTGTAGTTTTCTTTCTTTGAGGTGTCTTTGTCTGGTTTCGGGATCAGGATGATGTTGGCCTCATAGAATGAATTTGGAAGAGCGCCTTCTTTTTCTATTTCTTGAAATAACTTGAAAAGTATTGGTATTAATTCTTCTTTGAAGGTTTTGTAAAACTCTGCTGTATATCCATCTGGTCCAGGGCTTTTCTTAGTTGGTAGTCTTTTGATGGCTTCTTCTATTTCCTCCTTTGTTATTGGTCTGTTTAAATTGTGTGTATCTTCCTGACTCAATCTGGGCAAATCATATGACTTAAGAAATTTATTGATATCTTCGCTATCTTCTATTTTATTGGAATATAGGGTTTCAAAATAATTTCTAATTATCTTCTGTATTTCTGTAGTGTCCCTTGTGATATTGCCTTTTTCATCCCGTATGTTCGTAATTTGAGTTCTCTCTCTTCTTCTCTTCGTTAGCATGGCTAAGGGTCTGTCGATCTTATTTATTTTTTCAAAGAACCAACTTTTAGTTTTATCAATTTTTTCAATGTTTTTTTTGTTTCAATTTCGTTGATTTCTGCTCTGATTTTAATTATTTCTTGCCTTCTACTACATTTGCTGTTGTTTTGCTCTTCCTTTTCTAGGGTTTTGAGATGAAGTGTGAGTTCGTTTATTTGTTGTTTTTTTTTCTTTTTTTGAGGAATGATCTCCAGGAAATGAATTTCCCTCTCTAAACTGCTTTCATTGTGTCCCATAGATTCCGATATGTTGTGTCTGTCTTTTCATTTATCTCCAAGAATTTTTTGATTTCTTCCTTTTGTCTTCTGTACCCTATTGATCATTCTTAACATATTCTTCTTTTTCCAGGTGATGCAGGATTTTTCCTTCCTTCTTTTATCATTGATTTCCAGTTTCATTCCATTATGATCAGATAAGATGCATGGTATTATCTCCACACCTTTATATTTACTAAGAGTCGCCTATGGCATGATATACGGTCTATCTTTGAGAAGGATCCATGTGGTGCTGAGAAGAACGTGTATCCACTTGAGGATGGTTGATATATTCTATATATGTTGGTTAAGTCTAGGTTATTGATTGTGTTATTGAGTTCTATAGTTTCTTTATTCAGCTTTTGTCTGGAGGATCTGTCCAATGTAGAGAGCAGTGTGTTGAAGTCACCCATTATTATTGTGTTGTGTTCTATTTGACTCTTGAACTTGAGGAGAGTTTGTTTTATGAACGTTGTAGCACCATTGTTTGGTGCATACATATTGATAATTGTTATGTATTGTTGGTGGATGGTTCCTTTTAACAGTATATAGTGGCCTTCTTTATCCCTTTTGATTAACTTAGGTTTGAAGTTGATTTTATTCGATATGAGTATGGCCACTCCTGCTTGCTTCCGAGGACCATGTGAGTGGTATGATTTTTCCCAACGTTTCACCTTCAGCCTGTGTATGTCTTTTCCTATCTTATGAGTCTCCTGAAGGCAGCATATTGTTGGGTTTGTTTTTTTAATCCAGGTTACTAGCCTATGTCTCTTGATTGGTGAGTTTAAGCCATTAACGTTTAAGGTTACTGGTGATATATGGTTTGTACTTCCCGTCATGGTTGTTTATTTATTTATTTTAATATGGCTAGTTTTTCCTTTTTGGTTATTTTTTTTTTCTTCCCTTTACTGAGTTACCTCCCACTGTTAGTTTGGGGTGCTGTTTCTCAATTCCTCTTCTTGTAGTGTTTTGCTCAGAATGCCTTGCAGTGCTGGTTTTCTGGCTGTGAATTCTTTTAACTTTTGTTTATCATGAAATGTTTTCACTGGACTGGGTGTTTTAGTCGTGGAATACAACAGAGACTTACCCATATAATGCAGAGGCAAGAAACAAGTGGCTGCTCCTCCTAGCACCATGTTTATTTATCTCCCAAGTTACATAGCTTGTTGTTACCATGACTACATTGTGATTTAGTCTTCCTTTAATCCCAAGTGCTAACTAACTGACATAAAGTCCAGGTTAATATAAACACAGAACCCCTTTTCTCTAAGGACATCACCATATAAATTAGATAGTGAGCCTGTATAGTTATCTTAATAGCTTCAAAGAGAAATTGCTGGACATTCCAAGCACAAGAAACAGAGCACCTGTAACTGCCCCCCCCCCCGCCCCCAGGAGTTTGTTCACCAGAAGAACTCTTCCCTGTACATTTCCACGGTCAGAATACCTACAGGTAACTCTGTGCTAGCCGTGTCCAATAGTATTATTTTAAAGTTCTTTATTTATACTCAGGTGTCACTTAAACATTCTGGTAGTTTATATTTAGGCTGCCTCACCATTGCACATACACCACAGTATATTCACACGGTCCTAGAAGGAATGGCTGTTACATACCAGGCTGTCTCATGTAAGTGCTTCCTAGGGTCCAGCCCCACACAGCATTTCACTTAACAAGCTACCAGAATTGATCATGCGTTAGGTTTGTTTGCACCACCGTCACTACAAACACTGCAATAATCCCTTTTCTATTGATAACTATTTATATGTAGCCCATTATTATCCAAAAATATCATTGACCAAAAGGTCATGTGGCACATGACTGTATATGATGTAAGACAACAATCTGCTATCTAGAATATATTGACAGGTGTTACACATTTCTTATTCTTATTGGGCTTGGACAAGTACCTTCCATTGATGACTAGGAGTTTGGTTTGTGAAATGTCAGAAAAGTATTTGGCACTTTTCCCATTATATTTTGATTTTAATTTGAAGATATCACAAGTTGTTTATTGATGATTGTTCTTATAATTAGTAGGTTACATTTGATCTGGAATAAAGCACCAATATATTCTAATTGGTTGTCTTGGTTGTAATCACACAGGTTGAGCTCAATCCCCTGTTGCCATGTTGTGACCACCTCAATGAAATGTTGCCTATCATGAAAGCTCTTAGACTTTGTTTTCAGAGGGGATCTTTTTCTTTTTTTAAATGGATTGGCGATCATTGATCGTGGAGGTTCTACATTGTATGAGTGGGACAAAATAATATAATTTCCAGAGTAAAGCAATCATTCAGCACCTACTATGTTGCTTACCTACACTGTCAAGCACTGTGACTCTGTGTAAATGCTTAGTTTGGCAAGATCCTATCTAAATCTTTACCTCCTTCTACCAGCTGAAGTACAACTTTGTCAGTAGGACTTTCTCAGGATAGGCACTGACAGGAGAACTAATCTTAGGTCTCTTCTATACATGATATAGTAAGGCTTCATTATTCCATGTATTACACATTCACCCTAAAAAGATCTTAGGGGTGACTCAGTAGCATGCCTGAAGTAAAATTGAGAAGGAATTTTTTTTTTTTTTCCTCTGCTGATGCTTTCCTGATAGTTCAGTTCTTATATTGGAATGCCTGATTGGGGAGTTGAGTGCAGAGAGAGTACAAGTTTAACAACCAAATGATAGACTGAATATTTGGAGATCACAATTGTGAGAGCATCTCACATATTAAGAATAGAGCCCTCATGCTGACTTTCTGTCCCGGCCTGCATTACTTTTTGTGGGGTATTTTAGAATTCAGTGGTCTTCGAGGATGTGGCTGTGAAGTTCACCCAGGAGGAGTGGGCTTTGCTGGAACCTTCCCAGAAGAGTCTCCACAGAGATGTGATGCAGGAAGTCCTTAGAAACCTGGCTTCTATAGGTAAGGATGATGTTTCATTACATAATCAAGGATAGAGCACCTGGGAGGGCTTTTTTTTTTTTTTTTTTCCTTCATGAATTTGGAAAGTGGGAAAGGGAGTACTTAGGGGAATAAATTGGGCCTAATGTCATTGCCCTCTGCAGCATAAATACCATAATCCTTTTTTCCCTCTTTTTAAATCTTTTTAAATGGGTGCAGTATAGTTGTCCAAATTGTAAATCCCATAATGCATTCTGAAATCATGATGATTCTAATGACTTTTCTGGGACTACATTTCAGGAGACACATGGGAGGACCAGAACGTGGAATATCAGAATACAAATACTGAGAGAGATGTAAGGTAATTTGTACTCACATGAGGAAACCAAGTGCTTTGAGGGAATTCTAGCACATCCTATAATTCTACAAATAAGCAAGAAAAACAAGCATGAGATGAATTATTCTTTTTACACCAAAATGAACTTTAATGTAAGGTAATTGTTTACTGTATTAAAAAATTATTGACTTGTTGACAATGTCAAAAAACTTCATTTATGATAGCACTGCTTTAGTAGCAGTTGTATTGAAGCAGTCTTATAAAGTAATTGTTACATTGATTTTCAAAGAGCATACAGTATAGACATAACAGAAAACCCATACTTTCCCTGATATTGATAATATAAGTCCAAAGCCTATTAATAAATGTAAAAGTATTAATGATCCAACCATAAATTGTGCTTATAATTTTTTTACAGAAGTCATATGGTAGGCTCTGGAAAACTTTGAAAAGGTACTCTGTGTAAAAACCTTCAGTGAGATTCGAAATCTTAGTCTTAAAGGAACATTTCTGCTAGTCAGTTCATGTGAAAGCAATGTGTGTGGACAGGTCTTCACATGTCACGTTTTCCTTAATAGGCCCATCTTATCTTACTCTGCAAACAAACCGTATGAGAATGAGGAGTGTGGAAGAAAGCTATATGAATGTAAAGAGAAGAGAAAATCCTCCATTTCTCTCACAAGTGTTCCATGCCACGTGTCAGAGCACACCGTAAATGGACCTAATGGAGGTCTGACATTTGGAAGAGAGTTCAGTTGTTCCAGGTGTTTTCAAAAATATCAACCATCTCATACTGGAGAGCAGCCACCTGGATGTAAGCAATGTGGAGGCGCCATTACTATTTCAAATAACCTTCAAATGCATGTACAAACTCCTACTGGAGAGATCACTTACAGATGTAAACAATGTGGGAAAGCCTTCACTCATTCATATTCTCTTCAAATACATAAACAAACTCATACAAGAGAGAAGCGCTATGAATGTAAAGAATGTGGTAAAGCCTTCAGTAAATTCTCCTACTTTCGAATACATAAACGAACTCACACTGGAGAGAAGCCTTATGAATGTAAACAGTGTGGTAAAGTCTGCACATGTTCCTCTGAACTTCAAGTACATGAACGAATTCATACAGGAGAGAAGCCATATGAATGTAAGCAGTGTGGTAAAGCCTTCACTCGGGCTTTTCACTTTCACTCACATGAAAGAACTCATACTGGAGAGAAGCCCTATGAATGTAAACACTGTGCAAAAGCCTTCTGTACATCCTCTTCTCTTCATATACATATACGGATTCATACAAGAGAGAAGCCCTATGGATGTAAGCAGTGTGGGAAAGCCTTTCTTTCTTACAGTACACTTTGGAAGCATGAACAGATTCACACTGGGAAGAAGTCCCATGAATGTAAAGAATGTGGTAAAGTCTTCACTTCTTCTTATGAACTTCAAGTACATATAAGAACTCATACAGGAGAGAAGCCATATAAATGTAAGCAGTGTGGCAAAGCCTTCATTCGGTCATCTTGCCTTCATTCACATGAAAAAACTCATACTGGAGAGAAGCCCTATAAATGTAAACAATGTGCAAAAGCCTTCACTACATCCTCTAAACTTCAATTACATGAAAGAATTCATACTGGAGAGAGGCCCTATGAATGTGAACAATGTACAAAAGCCTTCACTTGTTCTTCTTCCCTTCGGATACATAAACGAACTCATACCGGAGAGAAGCCCTATGAATGTAAGCAGTGCGGCAAAGCCTTTAGCTCACCTGGTACCCTTCGCATACATAAAAGAACACATACTGGAGAGAAGCCCTATGAATGTAAACAATGTGGGAAAACCTTCACTCGGTTATCTTACTGTCACTCACATGAACGAATTCATACTGGAGAGAAGCCCCATGAATGTAAAGAATGTGGTAAAGTCTTTACTTTTTCCTATGAACTTCAAGTACATAAAAGAACTCACACAGGAGAGAAGCCATATAAATGTAAGCAGTGTGGCAAAGCCTTCATTCGGTCATCTTGCCTTCATTCACATGAAAAAACTCATACTGGAGAGAAGCCCTATGAATGTAAACAATGTGCAAAATCCTTCACTACACCCTCTAAACTTCAAATGCATGAAAGAACTCATACTGGAGAGAGGCCCTATGAATGTGAACAATGTACAAAAGCCTTCACTTGTTCTTCTTCCCTTCGGACACATAAACGAACTCATACCGGAGAGAAGCCCTATGAATGTAAGCAGTGCGGTAAAGCCTTTAGCTCATCTGGTACCCTTCGAATACATGAAAGAAGTCATACAGGAGAGAAGCCCTATGAATGTAAACAATGTGGGAAAGCCTTCGCTCGGTTATTTAACTGTCACTCACATGAACGAACTCATACTGGAGAGAGGCCCTATGGATGTAAACAGTGTGGTAAAGCCTTTTCTTCCTCTAGTAAACTTCACAAGCATGAGCAAATTCACACTGGGAAGAAACTCTATGAATGTAAACAATGTAGTAAAGTCTTCACTTGTTCCTCTGAGCATCAAGTACATAAACAAACTCATATGGCAGAATGTAAACAGTGTGGAAGAGCCTTCACTACATCCTCCAAACTTCAAATACATGAAAGAACTCATACTGGAGAGAAGCCCTATGAGTGTAAACAATGTACAAAAGCCTTCACTTCTTCCTCTTCTCTTCAGCAACATAAACGAATTCATACCGGAGAGAGGCCTTATGAATGTAAGCAGTGTGGTAAAGCCTTTACCCAGTCCTCCATCCTTCACTCACACAAGAGAACTCATACCGGAGAGAAGCCCTATGGATGTAAACAATGTGGGAAAGCCTTCTCTCAGTCCTCTACCCTTCACGCCCATGTACAAACTCATACTGGAGAGAAGCCCTATGAATGCAAAGAATGTGGCAAATCCTTCACTGCCTTCTCTTCCCTTCGAAAACATAAACAAATTCATACAGGAAGGAAGCCTTATGAATGTAAGCAATGTGGGAAAGCCTTTAGTTCAACTGGTACACTTCAAGCTCATGAAAGAAATCATACTGGAGAGAAGCCCTATGAATGCAAAGAATGTGGAAAAGCCTTCACTGCCTTATGTTACCTTCGAAAACATAAACAAATTCACACTGCAAATAAGCCCTATAAATGTAAGCAATGTGACAAAGCGTTTATTTCATCTACTAAACTTCACAGACATGAAAGAACTCATACTAGGGAGAAGCCCTTTGAATGCAAAGAATGTGGAAAAGCCTTCTCTGCATTTTCTTACCTTCAAAAACATAAACAAACTCATACTGGAGAGAAACCCTATGAATGTAAGGAATGTGGCAAAGCCTTTAGTTTATCTAGTACCCTTCACAGACATGAAAGAACTCATACTGGGGAGAAGCCCTATGAATGTAAACAGTGTGGCAAAGCCTTTAGTGCATCTGGTACCCTTCGCATACATGAAAGAACTCATACTGGGGAGAAGCCCTATGAGTGCCAAGAATGTGGAAAAGCCTTCACTGCCTTCTCTTACCTTCAAACACATAAACGCTCTCATACTGGAGAGAAGCCCTATGGATGTACAAAATGTGATAAAGTCTTTACTAGTTTGTTTAACCTTCAAATACATAAACGCTCTCATACTGGAGAGAAGCCCTATGAATGTAAGCAATGTGACAAAGCCTTTAGCTCATCTGGTACCCTTCGCACACATGAAAGAACTCATACTGGGGAGAAGCCCTATGAGTGCAAAGAATGTGGAAAAGCATTCACTGCCTTCTCTTACCTTCATAAACATAAGCAAACTCATACTGGAGAGAAACCCTATGGATGTACAAAATGTGGTAAAGCCTTCACTAGGTTGTTTAACCTTCAGATACATAAACGATCTCATACTGGAGAGAAGCCGTATGAATGTACGCAATGTGGTAAAGCCTTTACTACTTTGTCTAGCCTTCAAATACATAAACGATCTCATACTGGAGAGAAGCCCTATAAATGTAAGAAGTGTGGCAAAGCCTTCACTTGGTTATCTAACCTTCACTCACATGAAAGAACTCATGCTAGAGAGAAGCCCTTTGAATGTAAGCAGCGTGGGAAAGCCTTCACTCAGTCCTCTGTTCTTCAGGCACATGAAGAAATTCATATGGAAGGGAAGCCCTATGACTCTAAGCAGTGAAACAAAGCCTTCACTAAGTACATTGAGTTTTGTACACATGAAGGAATTCATGGTAGAGATAATCCGTATAAATGTAAACAGTGTTGAAAAGCCTTCACTACTTTAACTATCCTTCAAATACTTAATCAAAATCATACTGGAGAAAATCATGATCCATATGAACACTGTAGGAAAACCTTTTGTTCATCCAGTTAACTTTGCTCACATAAACCAACTCATAGGAAAGAAGTCTTATGAATGTAAACACTGCGTGAGAGACTTTGCTTCACCTGTTGAACTTCACTCCCATGAAAAATCTCATATTGGAAAGAATGTTTACATGGGTATGTAAACATTGTGGTAAAAGCTTTAGATGTTCTGTTTATCTTCATGTGCCTGAGCAGACTCACACTGGAGAGAATCTATGAATGTAAAGAATGTGTTATAACCATCATGGTGGGGTTGTGGCTTGGTGGTAGAGCATTTGCCTGGCGTGTGTGAGGCACTGGGTTTGAGTCTCCTTACCACCTATAAATAAATGAATAAAATGAAGGTTCATCAACATTTAAAAAATTTTTAAAAATAAAAGAAAAATCTTCATGTGTTTTCCCCCTTTTCCTTCAAATACATGAACAATCTCATTGGAGAAAGGCCCCATGAGAATAAATGGTGTTGTAAAGCCTTCAGTGGTTTGAATTATCTTCGAATACATGACAAAACTCATGCTGGGGAAAAACCTTGTGAATGTAAACAATGTGAGAAAGCCTTCACTTATTACAGTGGGCTTTAGACACTTAAAAATATACTGGAGAAGAGCTCTGTGAATGTTATGATGTGGTAAAGCATTTACTAGTTGTGTATATCTTCATGTACATGAATGAACTTATTGGAGAGAGACCTCCAATAAGTACTTTTACCTCATGTAAACAATGTGGTACAACTCTTGCTCATTCTAATTCAGTTTGAAAACTCATACCAGAGAGAGACTGTATGAAAACAGTCTGGAAAAACTGTCAGGATTGTCACTCTCTTTTAAGCGTATAAACACACTCATACTGCAGAGAAAACATGTAAATGGAAGCAATGTAAAAAATGTTTCCTTATTCTTTTTTCTCTCTATATATATATGTTTGTTTTAGTTGTAGTTGGACACAATGTGTTTACGTTATTCACTTATTTTTATGTGGTGCTAAGATAGAACCCAGCCTTCACATGTTCTAGGTGAGTGCTCTGCTGTTGAGCCATAAGTCCTGCCCTACTTTATTATCAGCTTCAAATTATAAACAGATTCATGCTGGATAGAAGCCTAATGAGAGTCAACAATGTGAAAAAGCCTTCAATTAATCTTGCTATTTTCAAATATAAGAACGAACATTGTATATAAAAAGCAAATCCTTTATTTGTTGCAGTGACATTTAAAAAACATGAAATAACTTATTGGAACAAAGCTATATTAATGTAAACAATCAGAACAAACATATATTAATGTAAACACCTTTGGTGCAGTTCCTCTAATAATCGTTAAAGAAATGGTAATGTAGCAATGCTAATTGAACGCAAAAATTCTGGCAAATGACCAATTTTCCTCGTCATCTTCAATTGGAGGATTCACACTACAAAAAATTTGAACATTAATGAAGTGGTAAATCATTTTTTCCTGTTGCTTTTAAAGCCATTTACTCATAGTGGAAGAGAAACCCTCTAAATGTGTGATATTTACTTGTTATACATAGAAGGTAGTGGAGCAAAGGAATGTGTGAAAATGTCCAATTTTATGGTTCCTTTGAAGAACATAAAACTGTTGCACAGGTTGAGAAACTCTGAACCAGAGATCTGATAGAGCCTTCACACATTCCAGTTTGATTTATGTTTCAGATTTCCATTTCACTCTCAAAAATACTAGAGAAAATTCAACCTAATAGAGAGAAGATTTATTTTCGCTCATGGTCATATAACATTCAGTCTATCATCGACTGAACACCTTGCTTTAGGACTGAGGTGAAACAGAACATAATATGTGATGGCGAAGTAGAGAAGGACTTCTTACCTCATGGCAGCTGGGAAGGAGAGAGAGAGAGAGAGAGGAGAGAGAATATGAATTAAGTACATCACTAGTTGCCTAACAAGTTTTTATTGTGCAGACTATAGTTGTGGCCTTTCTATTTTCAGTGCTTCTGCTTCACTTGATAGTGTAGTGTGCACTTGTGATAGGGTTCACATCATTTGTGCCTAATGTTCCAGGTACTGATTTTGAAAGGAAGATGAAGCAATGGTGCTAGCTTCTGATAAAGCATGGGAGAGGCTCTTCTGAGGGCAAAATCCCTAGTCAATGTGTGGGCTTTTTTTTAGCAAACTGTTTAACAGCATTCCAAAGGTCTTATGAGAAGGATTGATGGCCTTAGACAAAAATCACTTTGCATTTTGTACAAAGCTTAATAGCAATGAATCACATTTCCTGAAGATTGAGATGGTGACTTCCATTGTAGGTTATTGGGCAGCAAAACTCTTTCACCTAACCACACAAAACATGAGCACTACTGGGGATAAGGGGAATATATTACCTGTTCAATCTGAAAGTTTGCATGAATACCCTAAAGTTTTCAGAAGCAATTTTTGTAGAGAGAAGAGTAGTTATGTGTAGTGTGCAGTTTTAAAAACTTAATAATAACAAATGACTTGGCTTAACAAGACCCTTGAATGCTACTTGCTATGCCAGTATCTCAACAATTATGCTGATCCCTTGGTATCAAGGTACAGGATGGTTCTTCCCCACCCCTCTTTGTTGTTTGTAAGTGTCGAGAATAAATGTGAAGTGTGGACATAGAAGAATAAAGAGCAATCCCGTGCACCACTGGCCAAACTTTCTGTGTCAAGGAGAAGGTGAAGAGATGGAAGGCAAAAGGTAAGAGGGGACAGCCATGGAAAGTGGAAGGAGATGGGGATAGAGCTAACAGACCATACCCTTCCCTGGCTCAGGGGTCAGAACAATGGACTGGAGTCTAAAGATTTGGTCTTATGTGTCAGCATCAGATGTCTCTGTTCTTATTTTCAATGAATCCAATTTCCTAGGGATAAGTGAGAACAATATTGGGATGGGTATTGGAGCAAAGTTATTGACATTCTCAAATCTGGATGGTAGGTGGAGTGATGATATGAATATTATTAATACATTTGACCTGGTGTTTCAGTTTCCTTTTGTGGCCACTGAGCCCAGGGTAATGGAGAACAGTGTCCCAGAAGGAAGGACCCACATCCAAATCCTGAATGCCACCTCCTTTGTCCATGGAATCTGCATCATATACTAACTTCATTCTGGTATATTCAGAGGCAAATTTTTAATCAGAAATTACATTAGTGGGTGAATAATTACAAATTAATTTTGAATATGCTTTATGATCAGATGATTCATTGAATCCACATTTCAGTAATTTATTAATAGTAAAATGAATCATTAATTTGAAAGCGCTAACAAGGTAAGAAAAATTTGTAAAATAAGACTCAGAAATTTCATGATACAATGTTCTTAAAATTGAAATATGTTCAACCGGAGAAATGAGACAAATCAATGGAGCAGACTAGAATTCAAAGAGAAAAACCCACACAGATTTAGTCCTTGACAAGTATGACAAAACATTGGAGAAGAGATAACCTGTTTTCCAGCAGCATTTTTTTACAAAGGCTATCTTGTAAAAGATTGAGACTAGATCTCTCTCACCTTGCATAAAAGTCAATTCAATATGGATCAATGGGCTATGCATTAGAGAATAAACTGCAAAGCCTAGGAGAAAATAGTTAACACTTCAATATAGCTGCAAGCAACAATTTTTTTTTTCAGTAGAATCCGTGAAGATCAAGAAATAATTTGAAGAAATAATATGAAGAGTTAATAAATGTGATTTTATCAAATTCTAAGTCTTCTGCAAGGCAAATAAAATATGGAAAACCCATAGGAGGGGAGAAAGTCTTAGGTAAGTTCCTCTTTGAGAGAGGAGTAATAGTATGCATAAAGATCTCTAAAATTTTATAATAAAAAAACCCAGTTAATAAATGAGCAAATTAATTACTTTTAAAAGAAGAAAGAATTGTATATTTTATATACATTATATGTATATATTTATGAAAAAAAGTTTACCATCTTTAGGAATTAGGGAAATTAAAATTGACGTTTTATCTCACTCTGGTTAGAATGACAGTAATCTGAATACAAAACATACTGGAGAAATTGTGGAAGAAAACTGTTACTTTCAACTATTGGTGGGATTGTACATTAGTACACTCACTGTGATGTCATTAGGAAACTCCTCAAAACACTATGAATGGAAAACTCTATGACCCAGCTATACTGCTCTTTGATATTTATTGTAAAATAAGTTGTTAGGATATTATAGTGATACATTCATATCCAGGCTTATAGCAATGTGATTACAAATATGCAAGTGGCCTCAATGTGTACCAGTGGATAAATGCACAGTAGAATCTTATTCATTCATAAAGAAGAATGAAATTGTCATTTGCTGGACAATGCATGGAAGATGGAAATATATGTTAAGTTGAAAAAGGTCAAACTCAGAAAGTCAAGGCTCATGTTTTCTCTCATGTGGGAGTTGGGAAAGAAGAGATATGTACTGGCAGATATCACAACAATCACGGGGAGATTAGTAGAGAAAAAGAATCAGGCACAGGGAGGAGGGAAGGATAAGGAAAAAGAATAAATGCTGGGAAATAATCATGACAAAGTTATATTGTATTTTGTGCATGTATGATAACCTAATAACATACCCCACCTGTATATATTAATTCTGATGCACTAATGAACATACGGGAAAAAAGAAAAGGTCCATGTCTAACCTGCAGTCTCAGTGTCTGAAATTCTCTTCATCCCCATTCTTTTCTCCTGTTGTAGACACCCGTAAGGAGGAGTTTTTCCTCTCATGCCCAGTGCTGTCTGGGATTCAAGGAGTGAATGGGAAGGCAGGTAGAGAATGAAGGTTGCATATTCCCTCTGGGGTACCTTCATCTCCATATTTGCAAACACTAGCCAGTTCCAGGAGAGTTACTCCCTACCTGCCTCTCCTGACCTGTGCTGGGTTATGTTGTCTATATACTTCCTCTACTTGGCTCTGGCAACTCATGAATGTGCTATTAGCGTCTAAGCAGGTACTCCAAGCCAGTCCTCCATATGTAGGGCACATGATATGATATTGATATGTATATGTAATTTCCGTCCCCCCTCAGGAAGTGGTGATGTAAAGTGAGAACTTACTTTATTCTGCTGAGGCATATGGGAATTACCATGGCCTTGGCACAGTTTTATGTTAACCTTCATGAGGTTTTTTTTTTTTTTTCTTTTTCCCACTGCGGAAGAGTTTTGAGGAGCTTTTATACCTATGGTACAAAAATTATGCATCAGTAGGTATATTAAATTCTTCCTTGGGATCTTTATGTAGGCAAGCAAGGAGAAGTGCTTTATAGATTCAGAAATTATCTTGTAGAGTTTTTAGCTTTAAGATTGCTGTAGAGAAGAGGTTGGCTAAGTTTAATGATACATTTTTAATAGCACAAGGATGTCAGATCAGATATAAAATGTGAAAACATATTTTAAAGGCACTCATATAGTTCAAAATAATTATGGTTCTTGACATGCAATATTCTTCCCTTCTCAGTCATGAGGGTCTGCTCAATGAAGGTCTTATACTGTGCAGGATCTCCAATACATATGCAGCTTTAGAGAAGTACAGCTTGGACCCTTTGGTCTAAGTACCACAGTGTGCATGCAGAGTTGAAAGTCTCCATCATAGCATTTGATAGAGAGTCTGAGAGAGAGGAATGTAGTCTTCAGGAAAAGGAAATAATTTTAAAGCCATAAAGGAAGCAATCCCTGCATGATGATAGTGGTACTAGCCATTGTGAGCTCATTCTCAGCTTTAGTCATTTCCATCCTCTGCATCTGACAGCATTTCCCTGCAACATGAAATAGGTCTAAAGTGCCAATGATCAAGAGTATATTGTGAAGAAAATGTAGTGAATGAGTGGTTAGACATCCAAACCAACCCCCAAATCCTTCATATATTATACTCTAATGAGACTGACAATGGTTTTCATGTAAGTACACTCACCTATACTTGATGAATTATTTTGATGTTTGGAGTATTTAAAATAATTATCTATTCATTCTAATTTTGTCTCCTGGCCAATTTGAGTCTATAGCCATGAAGTCATGTTCAGGGGCTGGGTCTAAGAAAGGTTCATCTTTAATGTCCAAATTATTGTAACTCTTATTCTCTCTATGTATCATTTTCATAAGATTCAAAATATTGGGAAATCCCATACGACAGTCAACAGAGTAGTAGTAACTGTGAGGTAGCTAGAAGTCAATATGTCATAGTGCTCCCAAGAATTTTCTGCATCTAATGATAGTATTTACATTATCTGGAATTTTGAGTCCATCATATTGTTCCTATAAATGTAGTTTATAAATAATATTGTACCACAATGACAAGGAGTGGATGTCCACACAGATTTGTTCCACTAGGAAACAGGTTCAGCTGCAATAAGTTGACCATTATACTTGTCATACGAAATTTGTCAGAACTTACTGTCTCCAGGAATAATGATAAAACTGTTTCCGGTTGACTAGATTCACATTAGCCTGCTTTCTTTTTTCTTTGCATAGGAAGAAGGTTAATTTTGGCTGGAAAGCTTTGGTATATGAAATAGATTCCCAAAGGGGAATTATGGTTTGGATCTGTGGCATGCCCCCAAATTTTCTTTTAATGCAGGAATATCCAGTTGAGGAATGATTAGATTATGAGTGATGATCTCATCGGTCTATTCTAGTTTGGATGGACTGACTGGGTTGTAAAAGGAGACAGGTAGGTGAGGAATGAGTCACTGGGAGCATGTCCCCAGGACAAGCAAACAGCTCCCCTGCTTTTTGACTCACCATGACCCAAGCAGATACCATCTGGTTGGCTCTTTCACCAAATCCTACTCTCTCACCTTGAGCCCAGAGAGACACAGTCAACCATGTGTAGACTGAGACCTCTGAAATCAAGAGCCCCAAATCAACTTTTCCTTCTCTACATTGTTTTGTTGTGTATTTTCATTGAAGTTATGCAAAAACTGACCAAAATATACTTCCTCTTTAATAGATGTGGTTTAGACTTGTGTTGTTCCACAAAAGTTCATGTGTGAGACATCGGAAGAAAGTTTAGAGTTGAAATGGTGGAACATGAGCATTTTAACCTGATCAGCTCATTAATTCACTTTAATAGTTTAACTTGGTGGCAACTAAGAATGTAGGTTGTGGCTGGAGGAGATAAATAGTTGGAAATGTGATTCTGTTTAATGTTTTGTCCTTGGTGAGTCTCTTTCTCTTTCCTAATTGCTATATCCAGAGCTGCTTTCCTCCTCTAGGCCCTTCTGCCATGGTGTTCAGCCTCACCTTGGGCCCAGAGCAGTGGAGTTAGCTGTCTATGATCTGACACCTTTGAAACCATGACCACCAATTAAACTACCTGCTGTAAAATTGCCGTCTGGTCTTTCAGTCATGGCAGCAAAAAAGCTGATTAAAATGGCAGATTTAAAATGTGGTTTTACCCAAATAAAACCTGGAATTTCTTGTTAAATGTAGTGAAATAATAAGAGAATTATTCATGTAAAATTTGAATCTTCCAAAGTTTAAATTTTGGTTCCAGTAAGTTAGAAGATGTGAGTTAAAAAAATGTATTTGTAACAAAACATGATTAATGTGAGGACAATGTCATAATTTGTAGTTAAATGAAACTCTTGAGTTAATAGCATTATTCTTAACATTTAACAAAATATGCCAAGGAAAATCTCACTGGGTCATGCATAGGGCAGATTGTCAGACCCGCTGACAATCTGTAATTCCTGGTACAGCAGAGATGCTTAAGAAAGACATGCACACACACCTCTTTACTTTTTTCTCTCCTTCTTTTATAAAGCATTGTTAATTAAAACAAGGGGAAAGAAAAAAACATCCTTTCGTCAGCTTAATCCTTATATGCATGGATAAACATTCTCAGGAAAACTTTGTTTAAGGTCACAGTGCTCCATATTTCTTATCAATTAACTTGTGGTTAGTTATTCCCAGGCATGCATATATATATATATATATATATATATATATTTTACACTTGGCAGAACATTCTTTTCTCCTATCTTCATAAGACAGCAAAAAGGACACAGTTCAAATAGTTCACACTTTCTCACAGAACTCCTTGTTTTGCTAAGCACAGCAAAACTTAACTGTTTGTGTGCGTGATCTCACAGTTCCCCCTTAAATAACAATGACAGTGATTGCGCCTGTCTTAGGTTGTGAACCATACTGCAACATTCTTACCCGTCATGAGGACTTCCATTGATGGAAAATGAAAGCCTCTGTCTTGGGTTGATATGTGCATTGATTCATCTTACCCGTCATTGGCAACAATCATCCAAACCGTGTGGGGGGGGGCGTATGAAGTCACCACAGGAGGACGAGATAAGAGACAAGTGATCATACGGTGACCAATGACATAAACAAGTATAAACATGCCAAGTATCAAAATCACTCATATTATTAATTCTTTTAACAAGGAACTATTAGGAAACCAAGATGTTAACCATGAAAATAAGTATTCATTTCCTTCATATTGTCTAATATTATCAATCATTTCTTTCAAATGATGAATTTCTGTATCAATAGGAACACTGTTATCTGTCAGATTAAAGCAGCATATATTTTTTACTTGAATACATTTTTATGGTGTAACAATAGTAAATATAGCAGCTCTATTATCCAAAACTCCTTGTCGTAAAACCTGCTGTTCTTCATTCAACAAGGCTAGAGCATTAGATGTACAATTAATGTTTTTTGCCATTACACATGCCAATTTCATAGCTGTCTTATAAGCTCCTACTGCAAATCCAGGGATCCCTACAAGGGAAAAAGTCAATGCATCAAACTCTGCTTTAGATAATAAGTTTATATCGTCCTTACAGCCCGAAGTTAGCATAGCCATTCTTTGTAATCGATGAGAAGGATGTTCAGGAAGCAAATCACCAATGAATGGAAGGAAAACTGTGAGATGACTGATAGCAACGTGTTCCATGAGTCATATTTGCCAGTATGTAGTTGAATGTATAAGTTCCACAGGAAAAAAACCAGCCTCTTGGAAGTGGCAGATGTCCACAACTTGAAGGAACTGCAAAGGAATTATTACATGCAAAGGAAGGTCCCATAGATCTACATTTAGTTGCACAATTGTGAAACTCAGCGCAGGTGTCATTATCTGTTACAATAACAGTAGTGGTTACAACTTAAACTGCATTTTGGGGCAGGCAATAAGAAGGGGTGCCCCAATTAGAATAATCAGCATAAGTAATAGTTTTATCAAAATTGGGGAAAAAGGTCATATTTTTTATTTCTTTTTCTGGATGACAGGTAGTAAACAGGAACCCAATACTGCCCCCAGATGGACATCTTGTTTTAGGCAGATATTATCAGTCCCTGCCAATTAAGCCAATCTCAGCCATACATTGGTATGATTGAAAGAGGCAACTTCCGTAGTTCCGAAAAGGAGAAAAAAGGTTAGGGACAGCATCTATAAGATATAAAACAAACCAAAGAGGTAAAAGCATTCATGATGTAGTATCAAACGAGAAGGAATCCATCAAGGTCCGGGATTATTTTGCAGAAAAACACAGGCAGCTCCTTTTCCCCACATTAATACAGGATCAGGACCCATCTATTGTCCTGTTAAAACATCTTTCCACCTTACAAATGGATGGGCTGTTTGTCCCTTAGCATGCCATAAGCGATCTGCAGCTGTCAGTTTTGTAGCTGGGTCTACAGTTAAAAAATTTAAAACAAATAATACATGTACTAAACGAGAGCGGAGACTGCTGCTATTCCCCCCTTTTGTTTTAGACAGATATGCTTTAAGAGTTTGATGAGCTCGTTCTACTATACCTTGTCCTTGAGGGTTATAAGGAATACCTGTCGTGTGTTTTACATCAGAAGTGTGAAGAAATCTTGCAAATGATGTACTAGTATATGTTGGTTCATTATCTGTTTTAATATGTTTAGGGAGACCCATAATAGAAAAAGCTTCCATACAGTGAGCAATTACATCTTTGACCCTTTTCCCTGAATGAGGAGAAGCATAAATGAAATGAGAGTAAGTATCTATAGACACATGAACATATGCTAATTTGCCAAAAATGTTAATGAGTAACATCCATTTGCCATAAATGACCTTGTAAAAGGCCTCTGGAATTAATGTCAAAATTAGGAGAGTGTATCTGTGCAGAGCAGAGGGAACAATCGTGAATAATTTGAGAAGCCGCTTCACGAGAACGTTTACAATGATAAGCTAAATAAGAAGCATTAAGGTGAAATTGAGAATGTAAAGTTTGGGGATCTATAGATAGAAAGGCAAACATTTTTGAGGCTAAATCAGTGGCAGCATTTTTCTCACTAAGTGGTCCTGGTAAAGTTGAATGATCTTTGTGTTTAAGAAACCTTTAATTCTGTTATTCAGTGCTGGATAATCGTACTAGTAAACACCAAGCCTACCTGTGTAGGTTAGGAACATCCGTAGGCCTTAAACTAAAAATTTCTCTGGCATCTCCTCTTGAGAGTCTCTTTTTATAGTTATCAGACATTTCTGTCTGAGAATGCTTCTTTGTAGCCTCCAGTCTTACTTGTTTTACTTATCTCAGGCTATCATAAGGTGTATATCTTAAATAATAACAGTTAACAACAACAATTATTATTGTTATTATCCTCATTATTATTATTATCATCACTATTCAAAATGCCCAGGTTTTAACCATCTTTACTGAGTGTTTAAGATGAAGCAGTCAAACTGACTTTTGTTTTTATCTATTATTAATAGTCAGCTGAGTTTTTATGGGAGTCATTCCTGGGGAAACTACAGCAGCTTCTCAGGTCTGCTAATGTCATTTGCACTAGGATGGTCCAGGTGTTGCTTGACCACGTGGCTTCCCTTGGAAGCATCAGGGATGTCTCCCTTCTCTGATGACCGTCCTCTTCATGGTCTCATTAATCTCCCTGATCGAGAGGTCATGTGGCCCAGAGTTGCCAAACTCTTTAGAGAGTCCCCTGTTCCCTGGATTCAGACTGACTCAGAGGGAAGGAGCCAAATATTGGTTTTCTTGTCCCTTTTGATTTAACTTTAATTTTAAATTTTAATCTTAAACATCTAGCAAATAAATTTTAACAGCCTTATATTAAGAGTACTGGGCTTTAATGTCTATAACTTTATAATTAATCTGTTTTATTAATTGGGGTCTGTATTATCCTGTCTTTTAGGTGATGGCTTATTATCTTAAATTAACCCAGGTTGTGTGTTTTAAAAGCAGTACCTCTGTAAAACATTAACAGGCAATCTTTAGACCATTTATAAGAAAACTACAAAATAAAATTAAAAAGAGTTAAAACATATTTAGTTCGTGTAATAGCTCCCTTGAATTTTGGCTGAGTTATACACTATATCCCCTGTTTGAGATCCTAGTAATCTTGATAGAAAAAAAAGTAACTTTAAATGAACTAAAGTCTGGCCTACTGCTTTTGTAGTCATTCTCACATGTAGTAAGATGGGACACAGAGCCTTATCTCAGGTAAGGCAAGGCTCTTCATAAATCTTAAGTACTGTAGTTCTGAAGCTGATCTTTGTCTTTTAAATATCATTTTACAAAGTTTACGTAAATTGAGGTCACATGAACATTAGCTAACACCATATGATATCACATTTAAAACATGAGTTAAAGAAAGGCTGAAATTTTTTAACCATTTGTGGAAAGGTAGCAAAATATTTTGTGCTTATCAATATTAACCTTTACATAGATTAGGCTCTCATTAACTTAAAAATACATTTAAATTGTTCCCCAATGTAAAAAGTAATATAGAACTTTACATATCTTATGATAACAGGTAAACAAATCCCCAATATATATTTTTAAGCTTAAAATTACCATACAACTTTAGAACACCAGCTTGATATAATGTTTTTTAAAGCTTCTACCTTATAGACTTGGATACCTGGAAGATATGAGTACATTAATAGCATCACAATTACATTGATGTTTTTATATTAACCAAGTTTAGCTTTTAAAGAAAGGACAGTACAATGCTCTAAAATAACAGTTCTTATTTAACCAGTTGTTTAATTTTTATGGTTACTTGCTCTAGAAAAAGTAAAACTCAATAAACACAATGTTATGGGTAAACATGTTTTAAGAAATTTTTGTCTTTTTAACACATGACTGATTGTAAAAACAAACTTATACAGACCTTAGTAAATCAATCAGATATCTAACAAAAGTACTCATGAATGAGTAATCCCATATTAAATTTACTTATTTTATCAAAATATTAGACAAGTATGTTGAACAGTGTTAGTTATTTTTTTATTTTTATTTTTTGAAGGAAAAGTCCTAGAACCAAGGCATATTAGACATTTTATAGACGTTAATATTTTATTAGTTTTTTTGAACACCTAGAAAAACTTGTAAACTTAAATTTAAAGACATTTATTTTTATCTGTTTATTAAGTTTAAATTGAACCATTTTAATCACATGAATTAAAGATTTTTGGATCCATTCTTTAAAATTTTTATGAGCGCTCTTATATGTTTGTATATCATATATATGATATACGTACATATGCACATACAGACATACAACACGTAACACAAGTGTGCACACATAACACAATAGTAAAGGCCTTGTAGATTTTTGCAGGTGAAATCTCCATTGCAGTGTTTTTTTAAAAAAAAAAAAAAAACTCTACAGTTGATTACAAATAGAACTGTTCAGAAAAATATTAACCTAAGTCTGTAGGATCAAAATTATGAGCTCAAAAATTACAGAATCTAAGAAAAAGCAAGAGTCCTAGGAAAAAATGACTGGCCAGTAATTTGTAAATACCATACATATTTTGTATCATAATGTTGAAAATTATGATACAAGTTTAAGACAATTCACAAAATTTTATATCTTTACATCTTGTTTTGTCAACAGATACCATAATATGATTTACTTTCCTTGTCCAAATTAATGCACTTGTACACACAGTGACATTTTTTTTAGGCTAACCAATTTAAAAATTGGTGAAAAAACTGAATGACTGGGAGTTACTTGCCAACTTGGAAGTAGAGTTCTGTAGTTTTCCATCCTAAGTATTTAAGTTCTCTGGCATGAATTATCTGAAATCATAAACCAAACAATTACCTAAACCCAACTTTTAACTGCAAGATTGTGCAATGCTTCAAAAACCCATTCAGATAAGTAGACAGAGGGAGCATAATCCTTACAGTGCAGGGAAGGAAGGCGGGAGTTCCCCGGAGCAAAATAGGGCTTTGGTAGCTGCTGGGAGTCCCTCAGTCCCTCCTTTTACTTACAGGATTAGCTCCTCTTTTGTAGGTGGTGGATCCTCTGTTTTTAATTTAGAAGCATCCTAAATGGGGGCCTCATCATCTAAGGAATCACTTTCACTCACTGAAACTATTGATTCCCTGTCCTGAACCTCCATCCAAGTTCCCTGTGTCTGCTGTAAAAATTCACGCACTCCTACATCTGGAAATAAAAGTGCATCTTTCATCAACTTCCACAAAGAAAAAGTAGCTACAGGTAAACTGTCCAGACCCTTTTCCCTTAAATATCTTTGCAAATCTTCCTTTTACATGTTCCCAATCAGGAACCATTAAATTCCCTGAGTATAAAAACCAAGGAGATGCAGTTTTAATAGCAAGCATAAAAACAGAAGCTGTTTTTCTATTAATTACAATTCCTTGCTCCTTAAGCAAAGTCATAATTGCCTGTTGCATTTGACTTCTTGAGATTTTTGATCCCATGGTACCTCTCCCCTTCACTTACCTTTGCCAGTAAGGGGACTCTCTGCTGCCCATCCAGGGATGCCACCTGTCAGACCTGCTGACAATCTGTAATTGCTGATACAGCAGAGATGCTTAAGAAAGACACACATGCACACACACGCATTCAGTAGAAAATGAGCACCGTCTTTATTTTTTTCTCTCATTTTATACAGAATTGTTAATTAAAACAAGGGAAAAGAAAAAACATCCTTTCGTCAGCTAAATCCTTACAAGCATGGATATACATTCTCAGGAAAACTTTAAGGTCACAGTGTGCCATATTTCTTATCAATTAACTTGTGTTTAGTTATTCCCAGGCAAACACACACACACACACACACACACACACACACACACACACACACACATATAAATTTTACACTTGGCAGAACATTCTTTTTTCCTGTCTTCTTAAGACAGCAACAAGGACACAGTTCAAAGAGTTCATGCTTTCTCACAGAACTCTTTGTTTTGCTAAGCACAGCAAAACTTAACTGTTTGTGTGCGTGAGCTCACAGCAGATGTTATGTATGGTAAGACAACAATAAACAAGAGAGTAACATTTTCTGTGAACAATTTGCACAAAAGCAATGTAATGTTATCCGCTCTTCTTTCTCCTCCTCCTCCTCTTCTTCCTCTTCCTCCTTCTTTTCTTCCTCTTCCTCCCCTTTCCCTTCTGAGTCAACTCCCCCAGGTTTATACTACAGTAATGACAGCTATCAGATTCTAGCAAGGCTGGGTAGGAAATTGATTTCTAAAAGCTCAGAGCTTGTGCTTCGGGTTAAGCATTGTGTCAATACCATTGTTTCTCCAAGCAAATAAAGATGAATATAGGTACAGACTTACTAAGACAAAATGAGGGACATGAGGTTGTGGCTTCATGGTAGAACTTGCCTAGCATATGAGGCCCTGAATTCCATTCTCAGCACCACATAGAAAAGAATAACTAAGATAAATATTCTGTGTCCATCTACAACTAAATATATAATTTATAGAAAAACAAGGACAAGATGTCAAGGAAAATTTCCTTAAGCAGATATAATTTTTAAAATATATTTTTAAGTACATCCAAATAGATGCCTTTTCCATTTTTTTAGTGATTCGGTCCACTTTCCCACCCATAGATACATACTGTATAAATGGAAATTTCCCTTATAGACATCATTTTTTAAATCAAAGTATGTTAAAATATGCTGAATCTAGTACTTTTTGAAATCACATTTGTATAGGTCATTAGTTTTCCAAGCTTCCCCTCCCTCCCGCCTTTGGGAATTAAACTCAGGGGAACTTGGCCACTGAGCCAAATCTCCTGTCCTGTTTTTTATTTTATTTAGAGACAGGTTCTCACTGAGTTGCTTAGCACCTTGCTTAGGCTGAGGCTGGTTTTGAACCCATGATCCTCCTGCCTCAGCCTCATGAGCCTCCAGGATTTCAAGCATGGGGCTCCACGCCCAGCTATATTTTCTTTTCTTTTGTTGAACTGTGTTAAGCAATGAGGCCCATTTTGCCTGCCAAACAGTAGACGAATCCCTGGAAGGTGACTAATGTAAATGAGAGAGAACTCAATTCAAGCAGAGTTCAGATGTGAGGAGATAGGAGTAGGCTTAACTCTGCCTCTGAAGGATGGGGAAGTTGTGATCATTTGTGTTTTGTTATCCTGTCCTTTTATAGGAGTGTGTTTAATAAATGGCATCATTAGCATGAGGTGGGGGGAGCTTTTGAATCTCTGATGTCAAAAGTTCACCACTAGACACATATACAATCTCAAGTGAAGAACTCATTGATTTTTACTTTTAGTTTGAGATGGACAAGCTAACAGGGAGTGCTTTTCTAAAGCCATGACACTTTACTTCTGCCTGAAGATGTTTTGTGGTAACCAGGCAGAATAAAGCTTGGCATATCTGCTTTCATTTTGCTTCTTTGTCCTTTGTTACTATAAGTGTTGGGTCAGATACTTGCTCACTGCTTTCTCTGTTCTTTTGCATGCTAATTATTTAAAGAGTATTCACCTAAAACCTATCTATGTAAGTTTTTATCAGCCCCAGATTTACCTAATCTCCCTTTCCTCTCAAGATGGGCAAAATTGGAGTATTCCATTTCAGACCCCTGTAGAGGCATCTGGAGATTTGTCATACAGCTTCCAAGAATGATGTGAGGCAGGCAGATCACCCACAGTGGGACTGCTTTCCTAAGCATGGGGACTCAATTGCCTCTTCCAGGATCACAGATCTGGTACACAAGCATCCTGAGCACCAAGGGGAAATTGCCCCGAAGCATTTAAAAAAAAAAATCTAGAGGCAGTCTCCTTACAGAAGCAGGACTGAGAGGTGATCTGTGACTCCATAACCATGGAGACCTCTCAGCCATGCCCCTGTCCTTCCTCCACACCTGAAGCTCATGTCAGCAACTGGAGGACAGAGCTGAGATGCTGGTTTCCTTTTGATTTCCCATTGTGACCATGTTTATTAGTTGTCTTTCCTGCTCAGCACAATTACATTTTCTGTTTGGTTTTGGTGGTGAGTGGCCAGATATGATTAGTTGGTATCCCCAGAATGAGGCATTTGACCTATGACTCCCATGACATAAGTTCATGAAAACAACTTAGTCAACTACTGCCATTGTGACCTGTAGGTCAGAGGTATTATGTATAGCAAAGTCAATGAGATTATACACTCAGCCTGATGACTTCTGGAACAGGCAATAATAACATTGGTAAGAATAAAGATTTATTCTGTTTTCCCTCAGTTTCAACTCCATTTATAAAATCATGGTGAGTACCATGGTATTCACTGAGTACTTTGTATGCCTGGACTCAACATGGGTACTTATAAGATTGCCTTCTAGACAGATACTGATTCCTTTTATACTGTGTTGTTCCTAAAAAGAAGTTTGTAGTGTAGCAGAAGTAGAATAAGAAAGAGGTCAACAGTGTTAGTACAGAACACAGTCACCAGGGATTTGAGAAGGGGGGCTGTGGTGGAATAGGAAAAGTAGCAAATTATTAGCTATTTTATTAATTTGGAAAGGGGAATTTGGAGCTATTTAGAAACTCCAACCAGAGTCCTAGGGTTCAGGATCTCTTTTTTATTAGGGGAGCAGTCCAGTTGAGAAGTGGGTCCTTCAGAAGACTAGCATTACAATGGAGGGTCTATCTTCCAATGCTCTGATGATTTACAATAAAGGCAGTTTCTCAAAACAGAATTATTTAATTTGTACCCTCCAAAAATGTATGAAGGTGCCCTCTAAATCCCCAAGAAGGTAGGTGTGTGTGTGTGTGTGTGTGTGTGTGTGTAGGAGTAGTCTTCTCAACTTGGCCAGAATTTTTTTAAAGAGATGATATTTTATTTGTTTAGTGTTTTATTCGCCCCCCAAAAATGCACCTCATTGATTTGGAGGCATTATTTTCTCCATCGTATTCTTCAGATTTAGAACCTTTTTTTAGGTTTAAACATCTCCAATCTTGTCACTATAATTATATTTGATCTTTAGTAGGACAAATTTTTTCTCTTGAAATGCACAGGTTCACAGTGGAGAAGTCTTAGAATTCTTTTTTTTTTTAATATTGGTTGTTCACAACATTACAAAGCTCTTGACATATCATATTTCATACATTAGATTCAAGTGGGTTATGAACTCCCAATTTTTACCCCAAATGCAGATTGCAGAATCACGTAGGTTACACATCCACAATTTTACATAATGCCCTATTAGTAACTGTTGTATTCTGATACCTTTCCTATCCTCTACTATCCCCACTCCCCTTCCCTCACGTCTTCTTTCTCTACCCATCTACTGTAATTCATATCTCTCCTTGTTTATTTTCCCATTCCCCTCACAACCTCTTATATGTAATTTTAGCAATGAAGGTCTCCCTTCATTTCCATGCAATTTCCCTTTTCTCTCCCGTTCCCTTCCATCTCATGTCTCTGTTTAATGTTAATTTTTTCTTCCTGCTCTTCCTCCCTGCTCTGTTCATAGTTGCTCTCATTATATTAAATAAGACATTTGGTATTTGTTTTTTAGGGATTGGCTAGCTTCACTAAGCATAGTCTGCTCTAGTGCCATCCATTTCCCTGCAAATTCCATGATTTTTGTCATTTTTTAGTTCTGCGTAATACTCCATGGTGTATAAATGCCACATTTTTTAATCCATTCATCTATTGAAGGGCATCTGGGTTGGTTCCACAGTCTAGCTATTGTGAATTGTGCTGCTATGAACATCGATGTGGCAGTATCCCTGTAGTATGCTCTTTTAAGGTCTTCAGGGAATAGTCCGAGAAGGGCAATAGCTGGGTCAAATGGTGGTTCCATTCCCAGCTTTCCCAGGAATCTCCATACTGCTTTCCAAATTGGATGCACCAATTTGCAGTCCCACCAGAAATGTACAAGTGTACCCTTTTCTCCACATCCTCGCCAGACTTGTTGTTGTTTGACTTCATAGTGGCTGCCAATCTTACAGGAGTGAGATGGTATCTTAGGGTGGTTTTGATTTGCATTTCTCTGACTGCTAGAGATGGTGAGCATATTTTCATGTACTTGTTGGTTGATTGTATATCCTCCTTTGAGAAGTGTCTGTTCAGGTCCTTGGCCCATTTGTTGATTGGGTTATTTGTTATCTTATTGTCTAATTTTTTGAGTTCTTTGTATATCCTGGATATTAGGGCTCTATCTGAAGTGTGAGGAGTAAAAATTTGTTCCCATTATGTAGGCTCCCTATTTACCTTTCTTATTGTTTCTCTTGCTGAGAAAAAACTTTTTAGTTTGAGTAAGTCCCATTTGTTGATTCTTGTTATTAACTCTTGTGCTATGGGTGTCCTATTAAGGAATTTGGAGCCCGACCCCACAGTATGTAGATCATAGCCAACTTTTTCTTCTATCAGACGCCGTGTCTCTGATTTGATATCAAGCTCCTTGATCCATTTTAAGTTAACTTTTGTGCATGGCGAGAGAAAGGGATTCAGTTTCATTTTGTTGCATATAGATTTCCAGTTTTCACAACACCATTTGTTGAAGATGCTATCCTTCCTCCATTGCATGCTTTTAGCCCCTTTATCAAATATAAGATAGTTGTAACTTTGTGGATTAGTCTTTGTGTCCTCTATTCTATACCATTGGTCCACCCGCCTGTTTTGGTACCAGTACCATGCTGTTTTTGTCACTATTGCTCTGTAATATATTTTGAAATTTGGTATCACTATACCGCCTGATTCATACTTCCTGCTTAGAATTGCTTTTGCTATTCTGGGTCTTTTATTTTTCCATATGAATTTCATGATCGCTTGATCTATTTCTACAAGAAATGCCGTTGGGATTTTGATTGGCATTGCATTAAACCTATAGAGAACTTTTGGTAATATCGCCATTTTGATAATGTTAGTTCTGCCTATCCATGAACAGGGTATATTTTTCCATCTTTTAAGATCTTCTTCTACTTCTCTCTTTAGGTTTCTGTAGTTTTCATTGTATAAATCTTTCACCTCTTTTGTTAGGTTGATTCCCAAGTATTTTATTTTATTGGAGGATATTGTGAATGGAATGTTTTTCCTCATTTCCGTTTCAGAAGTTTTGTAGCTGATATACAGAAATCCCTTTGATTTATGCGTGTTGATTTTATATCCTGACACTTTGCTGAATTCATTTATTAGTTCTAGTAGTTTCTTTGTAGACCCTTTTGGGTCTGCTAGGTATAGAATCATGTCATCTGCAAATAGTGATAATTTAAGTTCTTCTTTTCCTATTTTTATGCCTTTAATTTCTTTTGTCTGTCTAATTGCTCTGGCCAGTGTTTCGAGAACTATATTGAATAGAAGTGGTGATAGAGGGCATCCCTGTCTTGTTCCAGATTTTAGAGGGAATGCCTTCAATTTTTCTCCATTCAGAATGATGCTAGCCTGAGGCTTAGCATAGATAGTTTTTACAATGTCGAGGTAAGTTCCTGTTATCCCTAGTTTTTCTAATGTTTTGAACATAAAGTGATGCTGTACTTTGTCGAATGCTTTCTCTGCGTCTATCGAGATGATCATATGGTTCTTATCTTTAAGTCTATTGATGTGGTGAATAACATTTATTGATTTCCGTATATTGAACCATCCTTGCATCCCAGGGATGAATCCTACTTGATCATGGTGCACAATTTTTTTGATGTGTTTTTGTATTTGATTCACCAGAATTTTATTGAGGATTTTTGCATCTAGGTTCATTAGAGATATTGGTCTGTAGTTTTCTTTCTTTGAGGTGTCTTTGTCTGGTTTTGGAATCAGGGTGATGTTGGCCTCATAGAATGAATTTGGAAGAGCCCCCTCTTTTTCTATTTCCTGAAATAACTTGAAAAGTATTGGTATTAATTCTTTTTTAAAGGTTTTGTAAAACTCTGCTGTATACCCATCCGGTCCTCGGCTTTTCTTTTTTTTTTTTTTTTTAAAGAGAGAGAGAGAGAGAGAGAATTTTTAATATTTATTTCTTAGTTCTCGGTGGACACAACATCTTTGTTGGTATGTGGTGCTGAGGATTGAACCCGGGCCGCACGCATGCCAGGCGAGCGCGCTACTGCTGAGCCACATCCCCAGCCCCACTGGGCTTTTCTTGATTGGTAGTCTTTTGATTGCTTCTTCAATTTCATCCATTGATATTGGTCTGTTCAAATTGTGTGTATCCTCCTGACTCAGTCTGGGCAAATCATATGACTTAAGAAATTTATCGATGTCTTCACTATCTTCTATTTTATTGGAATATAGGTTTTCAAAATAATTTCTAATTATCTTCTGTATTTCTGTAGCACCTGTTTTGATATTGCCTTTTTCATCCTGTGTGTTAGTAATTTGAGTTCTCTCTCTTCTTCTCTTCGTTAGCATGGCTAAAGGTCTGTCAATCTTATTTATTTTTTCGAAGAACAAACTTTTAGTTTTGTTAATTTTTTCAATAGTTTCTTTTGTTTCAATTTCATTGATTTCCGCTCTGATTTTAATTATTTCTTGCCTTCTGCTACATTTGCTGTTGTTTTGCTCTTCCTTTTCTAGGACTTTGAGATGAAGTGTGAGCTCATTTATTTGTTGGTTTTTCCTTTTTTTTTTTTTTTTTTTTTTTTGAGGAATGACCTCCAGGCGATGAATTTCCCTCTTAAAATTGCTTTCATTGTGTCCCATAGATTCCGATTTGTTGTGTCTGTATTTTCATTTATCTCTAAGAATTTTTTTTGATTTCCTCCTTTATGTCTTCTGTAACCCATTGATCATTCAGTAACATATTGTTCATTTTCCATGTGATGTAGGATTTTTCCTTCCTTCTTTTATCATTGATTTCCAGTTTCATTCCATTATGATCAGATAAACTGCATGGTATTATCTCCACCCCTTTATATTTACTGAGGGTTGCCCTATGGCATAATATATGGTGTATTTTTGAGAAGGATCCATGTGCTGCTGAGAAAAAAGTATATCCACTTGATGATGGTTGATAATTTCTCTATATGTCAGATAAGTCTAGGTTATTGATTGTGGTATTGAGTTCTATAGTTTCTTTATTCAACTTTTGCTTGGAGGATCTGTCCAATGGTGAGAGAGGTGTGTTGAAGTCACCCATAATTATTGTGTTGTGGTCTATTTTATTCTTGAACTTGAGAATTTGTTTTATGAATGTCGCAGCACCATTATTTGGTGCATAAATATTGATAATTGTTATGTCTTGTTGGTGAATGGTTCCTTTTAACAGTATATAATGTCCTTCCTTATCCCTTTTGATTAACTTAGTCTTGAAGTTGATTTTATTCGTTATGAGGATGGCCACCCCTGCTTGCTTACGAGGACCTTGTGCGTGGTATATTTTTTCCCATCCTTTCACCTTCAGCCTGTGTATGTCTTTTCCAATCAGATGTGTCTCCTGGAGGCAGCATATTGTTGGATTTGTTTTTTTAATCCACGATACCAGCCTATGTCGCTTTATTGGAGAGTTTAAGCCATTAACATTTAGAGTTACTATTGATATATGGTTTGTACTTCCAGCCATGTTTGATTATTTATCCTTTTTTTTTTTAATTTAGTTTGTTTCTCCATGATTATCTTTCCCCCAGCCCTCTGTCTTTACCGAGGCACTTCCCACTGATGGTTTTGGTTATTGTTTTTCATTTCTTCCTTGTGTAGTGTTTTGCTCAAGATGTTTTGCAATGCTGGTTTTATGGCTGCAAATTCTTTTAACTTTTGTTTATCATGAAAGATTTTTATTTCGTTGTCATACCTGAAGCTTAATTTTGCTGGATACAGAATTCTTGGCTGGCATCCATTGTCTTTCAGTGTTTGAAATACATTGTTCCAGGACCTTCTTGCTTTCAGCGTCTGTGATGAAAAATCCGTTGTTAACCTTATTGGTTAACCGCTGAATGTAATCTGCCTCTTTTCTCTTGTAGCTTTTAATATTTTCTCTTTGTTCTGTATATTGGATATCTTCATAACAATGTGTCTTGGCGTTGGTCTACTGTGATTTTGTATGCTTGGTGTCCTGTATGCATCTACAATTTGTATGTCCGTTTCCTTTTTTATTTCTGAAAAGTTTTCTATAATTATTTCATTCAGCAGGTTACTCATTCCCTTGATTCGGACCTCTATACCTCCCTCTATCCAGATGACTCTTAAGTTTGTCTTTTTTATGTTATCCCATATCTCTTGGATGTTTTTCTCGTGATTTTTTACCTGCCTTTCTGAGTTGGCTAGACTCTTTTCAAGATGATATATTTTGTCTTCATTATCTGACGTTCTGGCTTCTACTTGCTCCACTCTGTTAGTGATACTCTCATTTGAGTTTTTAATTTGGTTTATCGTTTCCTTCCTTTCTAGAATTATTGTTTGATTTTTTTAATAATCTCTATCTCCTGATAAAGATGCTTAACTTCTTTTATCTGTTTATGTAATTCGTTTTCAATGTGTTGTTTAACTGTTTGAATTTGATGTCTCATATCCTCTGTAAGGTTCCATTCCATCTGTCTAAGGTTTTCCTTGAGTTCTTTATATGACCATTTTTCTGATGACTCTAGGTCCTCCTGATATTTAGGCTGTCCTGCATTGTTTGTACTCCTTTTCTTCCCTGCTTTTTCATGCTGCTCATGTTACTTCTTGTTCTGTTTGACTGCTGAGTTACTGTTTACTCCTATAAATTAATATGATGCTTGGGAGGAAAGGTATTAGAAGGGAAGGGAAGAAGTCACTAAAGAGAATGAGAGTAAGCAGGTAGAATTCAAGGAAGGGGAAACAAGAAAATTGAAAAGAAATGAAAAGACAAAAGAAGCAAAAAGGAAAAAAAATTGGAAATAAAAAAAGAAAAAAAATAAAAATAATAATAAAAAAATTAAAATTAAAATTAGAAGAAAAAAATAAAAAAAATTAAAAAAAATTAAAAAACAACAAGACATAAAAATGAAAATGAAAAAAAAAACCAAATCAAAAAAAAAAAAAACACAAAAAACTAATAAATGCAGTCTTAGAGTTTTATTAACTTCTCTTCCAGTAGGTGGAGCTGTGCCCACCATGCCAAGCTTCTCCTGTCAATACGCGGAAACCAATCACTGTGCAGGAGCTCCTCCTCCCAGACTGGGCGAGTCTCCAATCCTGAGTGCCTAGGGCCGCCTCTTGCGTCTAGTCACTTCCCCACTTTTCCTCTAGCCAGGCCCCTCTCACCGGTGACGCTCACCACAATACTGGCTACACGCCAGGTCTGCTGCTCACCCAGTTTTCATGAGCTACTGGGCACACTCTCCCTGTTTGCCATTCCCTCAGACCCTAAGTTTGTATAGCTTGGGGCTGAGAATCTACAGTGAATTTTACTTGCCCTCTGGTAGCCACGCCCCCGGTAGTTGGTGCAAGAGACCTGAGTTGTCATCACTGGTGGGAACGGTAGCCGGGAGTTCCGGCGGCAGGTCCCGCTCCACTCCTGATTCCCTCGGTCTGGCTATCGCGCTCACGGGAGAGCTGGGAGGGGCCCTTAAGGTTTCCCCGATGTGTGGAGAAGGAAGGCTAGGGGATTACACACCTGTAGTCGCTGGTTTCAATGAAGTTATCTGCTTCGCCGCAGTCTGGTGACGTCAGTTCTCTGCCATGGCAGTGTCTCTTGCAAGTGGCGACAGTTCATTTCCCTTTGCCGGGTGACCAATGCAATGGATGGGTCCTGACTGTCTCTCCTAAGCCCCGTTTCAATTCTGTGGCCACTGCCTATGAAGGCTTGGTTGGCATTTATCTCCATAGGATCAGAAGGGCCGACCAGTTGTTTCAATGGGATGGATTAGTGCTGAGTCACAGCTGTTTGTCTGCGGGAAGCAGGCGAACAGGAGCTTGAATTCAGCCGATCCGGGCTCAGTGTCTCATAGTGTTTTTAAACTGAATTAAGTAACCTACCATTATCTCCCTTGTCTGTGCTCACTTACACGTTTATAGAAATACACAAAGCTTATATTTATAAGAAGACAGCAAACTGTCATTAAAATATATACTCTAAGTCACGTGTAATGAACCAGAAAATGAGAATAACACAAATATTCAGAGTATAATCATGTTGATATCCAACCCCTCACTCATATTCCACCTAATATTGTAAATGTAAAGTATGTTTCTCTGGCATGTAGATGCTCCAGGGATTTGATACAGAGGACACACAATTGTGCTGCTCCACTGGGTCAGGAGATTCCTGGTACCAAACATGATGAAGAAATGGCAACTGAATCCTAAACTCCTCTAAAGGATGTGGCCAAAGTCCAGGTCCAAACAGGAATGATCATGAAACACAGACTAAAGTTTAAAAACTATGTTTTTTTTTAAAAAATTATTTATTTATTTATTTATAGTCATACATGACAGCCAAGTGAATTTTGACATATAATACATATATGGAATGTTTTTTATCATGGGAACGCCACGGATTTGTAAGGACAGGATCATCACTATTTGAGACCAGGATGCTTTCATTAGAGAGAAGGGACAGTGCTTCCCAGTTAAGTGGACCTTTGGAGACAAAGGAAGGGAAGAACAGGGTGGTCCCCAGAACCTGTCCTGGGGTGAGGTCTCAGGCTAAGGCTGCTGAGATTTCCCTCCAGGAGAAGATTGGGCTGTGTCTCCTGCCACTGAGGGGTCTCAGGAGCGATGAGAGTGTGCAGGCACACCCATGGTGAGGAAGAAGTGAACAGGACACAGAGCAGCCAAAGCCTGTGTCTATCAACAGCAGGACTTGGTCCAGGCTGCAGAGACAGCTCTCAATCCAGGTTAAGTGACACAGTGAGGACCACAGACCTACTTCAGTAGCCACAGAAACACCAGCCCAGTGACACTTATAGAAGGGTCACAAGGAACTGCTTGCCCAGCCTTGTCAGTTGAAGGGAAGTGACTCTTGGTAGTGACAGTTGGTTTGGAATGTCCTGTGTTCTGATTGATTTGAAGCTTAGTGGACAAAGGTATCCCTAGTGGTGCCCTCATCTCCAGGAAGGTCCATTGTGATGCAGCTGGCACTATGAACTTGCTGAACAGTGACCCCCATCTAAATTTCATCCTGTCCTCAGAGGAGCTTCCTTTGATAAAAAGTACATCCCATTTGGATCAGGGACTCCAAATAGAGACAGAGGCTGGTCAAGGACCCGAGCCCTAATGGCTTAGCCCGCTCTTCTAAGGTGTCAGCTGTTTTCCCTGCAAAAATCTTTGGTCACAATGTTTGAGTGAGTAGGGGGAGCTGATGGAAAGACAAAAGGAGTCTCACGTTTGGGGGTCTCTCACGCCAGAGAAGCAAAAACTTAACTGTCTCAGATCCATTGCTTATTAATATTGTTACTGTACCATGTCACTTCTTTCCTCTAAATATCACTGTCCTTAACTGTAAAGCAGGTGTCAGCATTTCTACTCAGACCATGTCACAGGTCGACTTGGGTGTTGAGAGCCACAGCCAAAGGGGCCCCAGCAAACTTCCAGCTGCCAGCAACCAGCTGCCAGCTGATGATTGGCTCACAGCAGCCCCAGCAACATCTAGCTGATTGGCTCCTCTGTGGTGATGTTCATTGGGCTGTTTCCCTGCCCTTCAGACTGCCGGCTGATGATTAGCTCACAGCAGCCCCAGCAACATCTAGCTGATTGGCTCCTCTGCGGTGATGTTCATTGGGCTGTTTCCCTGCCCTTCAGACTGCCAGCTGATGATTGGCTCACAGCGGCCCCAGCAACATCTAGCTGATTGGCTCCTCCACGGAGCTGCTCATTGGGGGACTTCTTTGGCTCCGCCCACGCAACCCAGCCAATCGGCCTCAAGAACAGGAGGATTGTGGGAGGTGGTGAGGTTTGTGTGGGGGTGAGAGGCTTGGGGGAAGCCGGTGGTGGCAGTTGGGCTCTAAGGGGTTTTCCCTGAGGAGCTGTTTTGTTTGGCGTTTGTAGTTCTAAAAATAAAGTTAGTTTCTTTTGACAAGTGGCTCCTGAATTGTGCCCAGCCAGACTGCGGCATTTGGTGGCCCGCACGGGGAGCGACTGAGGGTAAGTAAACTGCTCGCCCCTGAGGGCAGGGTGAGAGGATGGATAGCCATTCTAAGTTTCCTTTTTTGTTTTGCTTCATTTTTGTTTTAACTTGCCTGTTCCTGGAGATGAGTGAGACGGAAGAAAAACCGCTCACATCTGAGGAAAAACTATTTGCGTCTGAGGAACAGATAGGGAGAAAGGACGGATGCACATGTCAGGAAGATAGAAAGGCTGATATAATGATTTTGTGTGGTTCCATTTTTATTGCATTCTGTCTCGGTTTTGTTTGGCATCATCTTGTTGGGTTGTATTATAGTAGAAATACGGGATCAGAAATTAGTAAAAAACAAACCAAAAGACTTTTAAGTAAATTGTTAGAGGAAGGAGGCATCTCAGTAAAATCAAGAACAGTCAGGGCATACGTTGATACAATACAACATTGTAGCCCATGGCTTTTTAAAGAGGAGTTGTTAGATATATCACAATGGAACCATCATGGTGAAGATTTAAAAAGAATAGAAAAGAACAACCCAGGGACTCTGCCAGTTGGCACATTGACATTGTGGGCGTTGGTATCTGGTTTGCTTAGTCCAAAGCCTTCAATTCAGACAAAGGTAGAGGAAGGAGAAGACATATTGATTCAAGTAAAAGAGAAGGTCTCTCAAGTTAGTCAGAAAGAGGAAAAGATTCAAGTAAAAGAGAAGGTCTTTCGAGCTAGTGAGACAGAGGAAGGAAGTTTAGAGCAGAAAAAGCCATCAGGGGAAAAGTTACAACAGGAGACTGCTAATAACACCTTTCTATCAGAGAGTGTAAGTGTCCAACCATCAGCACCACCTCTACAGGAGACTGCTACTAACAGCATTCTATCACCAGAGGGCATAAGGGTCCAATCAACAGCACCACCTCCATATGCTAGGAGACTCCCAACCCCCGCAGTTGATAGTTGGGATCCTGAGACAGGATCTCAAGTATGCCCTGTATTTGAGGTAGGAGGGCAGCGAATTTACCAGGGTTTAAATTTCAAAACAGTAAAGGAGCTAAAAGAGGCTGTAACAACCTATGGTCCTCAAGCACCCTTCACTGTAAGCTTGGTCGAATCCATTAACAACTTGAATATGACGCCAGCAGATTGGGCTAATATGTGTAAAGCTGTGCTAAATGGAGGTCAATACCTGTTATGGAAGGTTGCCAATGAGGAATTTTTCAAGGAGACGGCTAAGCGAAATGCAGCAGCTGGTTATTCTCAGAGAAATCTAGATATGTTGTTAGGAAAGGGACCTTATGAGGATCCGCAGCAACAAATTGCATATGATCCTGGCGTATACTCACAAATTGCTGTAGATGCAGTTAAGGCATGGGAGACTTTACAAGGACATGGAGGTTTACAAGGTCAATTATCTAAGATAATACAAGGAGCTAATGAACCTTACGCTGAATTTGTAGATAGGCTTATTCAAACAGCTACCAGAATTTTTGGGAATACAGAACAAGCAATGCCATTAATAAAACAACTGGCTTATGACCAAGCGAATCGTTGGTGCAGAGATATCATTAGACCATGGAAACAGAAAGATTTAAACACATATATTAAATTATGTAGAGACATTAATGAACAAGAGCAAGTCATGGCAGCTGCAGTAAAACAGGCTTTAGATGCCAGAGACATTAATGAACAAGGGCAAATTGTGGCAGCTGCAGTAAAACAGGCTTTATATACCAGGCCAAGAACATGCTACAATTGTCAACAAACAGGACATTTTAAAAGGAATTGCCCCATAGGAGGAGGGTTTAACAAAACTAGGTATCAAAGGAGTAGAATACCGGGTATTTGCCCACGACGTCGTAGAGGGAGACATTGGGCTAATGAATGCCGTTCTCAAACCACCATAGAGGGTACTCCATTACATTGGGCTAATGAATACCGTTCTCAAACCACCATAGAGGGTACTCCATTAAAAAACGAACAAGGACAAGGTGTTTATCCACAATATCGTGGACAAAGGCATCGGGCTCCGTTGCCAAAAAATGGACAGGGGGCCCCAATGCTCCAGGGCCCCAAACCACAAATATGTGGAGCACTGGAGGAACCCAGCAACCCCATCAGGGTAGTGCCCAGGACACACTGTCCATCAGATCCCTCATCAGACAAACCAGAGGGAGTGCAGGGTTGGACATCTGCGCCTCCACCAGATCAGTACTAACTCCAGAGATGGGAGTTCAAATCATTCCCACAGGGGTAAAAGGACCTCTTCCCAAAGGAACAGTAGGCTTATTATTGGGACGCAGCTCTTCTACTCTAAAAGGACTTTTGATAAGTCCTGGGGTAATTGATACCAATTATGAAGGTGAAATAAAAATTATAGCCAGTTCTCCAAAGGGTATATCAATAATTTCACCAGGAGATAGAATAGCACAGTTACTAATAATACCAAGCCTACATGATAAATTTTCCAGTCATGCTGTAGAAAGAGGTTCCAAGGGATTAGGCTCCACAGGTGTAGATTGGGCTATGCTTTCTTTAAATTTAGATTCTCGCCCCATGCTAAAACTAAATATTCAAGGACATGAATTTAATGGGCTACTGGATACAGGTGCAGACCTTAGCATCATCTCTCGTCAAGAATGGCCAAAACATTGGCCATTACAACAAGCCACTCAAACGCTTCGAGGCCTAGGAGTGGCGACTAATCCCGATAGAAGCGCGATGGTATTAGATTGGAAGGATCCTGAAGGATGTGAAGGAACTATACAGCCATATGTATTGGATCATCTTCCCGTAAATTTATGGGGACGAGATGTCTTAGATCAATTAGGTTTGACATTAACAAATAACATCAATCAAAATGCACCCACTATTATGGCTAGACAAGGTTTTAGGAAAGGAAAAAGATTAGAAAAACAAGAACAAGGTATAGCAGCACCAATACAAATAGATCAAGGAACAGGCAGACATGGGTTGGATTTTCACAAAGGGCCACTGAGACAATAAAAATCACATGGAAATCAGAAAGACCAGTATGGGTTCCTCAGTGGCCCTTGACTAAAGAAAAGATACATGTAGCCCATGATCTGGTCAAACAACAATTAGCAGAAGGACATATACAACCTTCTGTATCTCCCCATAATACTCCCATTTTTGTCATCAAAAAGAAATCTGGTAAATGGAGATTATTGCAAGACTTAAGAGCCATTAATAATGAAATGGTCATTATGGGACCTGCTCAATCGGGGATTCCTCAATTGTCTGCTTTGCCAAAAACTTGGTATGTTTTAGTTATAGATATTAAAGATTGTTTTTTTTCAATTCCAATTCATCCTGAGGATAGTCCACGTTTTGCATTTACTATCCCTGCACTAAATCATGAAGGTCCTGATCAGAGATATGAATGGAAAGTACTCCCTCAAGGGATGGCTAACAGCCCAACTATGTGTCAAATTTATGTTAACAAAGTAATCCAGCCACTTAGAAATCAAAATCCTGAACTACAAATATTTCACTATGTGGATGATGTATTATTAGCACACAAAGCTAAAAACACATTGCTAGAATGTTATGCCACACTTATAAATTTATTGAAAAATTATAATCTAGAGATAGCAATAGATAAAGTGCAATTAAATTTTCCAATTAATTATTTAGGAGTTCTATTATCCTCAACCATGGTCCGTCCACCAAAAATTCAAATACGAGTAGATCAACTCAAATCACTTAATGACTTTCAAAAGTTATTAGGAGACATAAATTGGATAAGGCCTTATCTAGGTATTCCAACAGGAGAATTGGGACCTTTATTTGATATCCTAAAAGGTCCATCAGATCCAAATTCACCCCGAATGTTAACGCCTGAAGCAAGAAAGGCATTAAAAATCATTGAAACATATATGGAAAATATGCATTTGGATAGAATTGATATAAGTTTGCCTTTATTATTTATTGTACTACCAACAAAAAATATTCCTACAGGAGTATTTTGGCAAGAAGGTCCATTATTATGGATACATTTATCTTATTCTCCTAACACTATTCTTACTAGGTATCCTGAGGCTGTAGGACAATTACTACTCAAAGGAATAAAAACAGCAAAGGGAGTATTTGGAATTTCTCCCAATAAAATTATTACTCCATATACTATGAATCAAATTGATGAATTAGCTAATGAATTAAATACTTGGGCAATAATCATGTGCAAATCTAATGTTTCATTTGATAACCACTTACCATCTAATCCTTTATTGTCTTTTTGGACATTGCATCCTGTAATTTTTCCAAAAATGACAAGAAAAACACCTATCATGAATGCTCCAAATATATTCACTGATGGGTCAAATAATGGTACAGCAGCAATAGTTACACCTGATCAAACTTTTACATTTTTAGTACCCAAACAATCAGCTCAAAAGGTAGAGCTTAATGCAGTATTACAAGCTTTTGTGATGTTTAAAGATTCTGTATTTAATTTATTTTCTGATAGTCAGTATATAGTTAATGCTATAATATCCCTTGAAGATGCTGGTAGGATTTCCCCTTTTTCTAATGTTTTCTCTTTGTTTTCCACTATACAAAGTTTAATCTGGGACAGAAAAGATCCATTCTTTATAGGACATATCAGGGCACATACGGGATTGCCTGGAGCCCTTAGTTTGGGCAATGATTTAGCAGATAAAACTACACATGACATACATATTTTCTCTACACTAGAAGAAGCTATAAATTTTCATAAAAGGTTCCATGTCAATGCTAATATTTTACAAAAGCGTTTTAAAATAACTAAGGAACAAGCTAGACAAATAATAAAACAATGTCAAAATTGTGTGACCTTTTTACCACAAGTTAATCTTGGAGTCAATCCTAGAGGATTGATACCTAACCATATTTGGCAGATGGACGTCACACATTTGTCAGAATTTGGAAAATTAAAATATTTGCATGTTACAGTTGATACTTCTTCTGGATTTTTGATGGGCTCCCTTCATGCCGGAGAAAAAACTAAAGATGTTATAGCTCATTGCTTACAAAATTTTGCCACTGTGGGCATTCCAAAACAGTTAAAAACAGATAATGCCCCTGGTTATACTTCTAGCTCTTTTAAACAATTTTGCTCATCATTTGGCATTACTCATATAACAGGAATCCCATACAATCCACAGGGACAAAGCATAGTTGAAAGAGCTCATCAAACTATTAAAATGTACTTATTAAAGCAAAAAGACGGAATTGGGAAGGGGTATATATTCCCCAAAGATAAACTTAAAATAACCCTTTTTACTCTAAACTTTTGAAATTTGGATTCATCAGGACTTAGTGCTGCAGAAAGGCATATGTGTCCAAAAAATGTACATAAGCCCAAGGTACTTTGGAAAGATATTCTAACAGGACAATGGAAAGGTCCTGACCCAGTGATTGTCTGGAGTCGGGGGCCTATTTGTGTATTTCCACAGGGAAAACAGCAGCCGATTTAGATTCCAGAGAGATTAACTAAAGCGATTTCTACAGACCAAAAAGAAGATGATTTGGCTCAAATCCATAACAGCTGATATCCAAAATTCCAATTTAGCTATCCTTACATCTGCGACAGAACCAGGATGCTTTTTTCAATATCTATTTTATTATTGCCTTTTCCCATATCATGAAGTTCTATTTTGGTTTTTGAGCTCATACAGACCTAAGTTAATGTTTTGCTGATCAGTTCTATTTTTTTTTTTGACTATAGAGTTTTTAAACATTGCAATGGAGATTTCACCTATAAAAAGTTATAAGGCCTTTACTATTATGTTATGTGTTGTATGTATTATATTATGTGTGCACACTTGTGTTTTGTGTTATATGTTTGAATGTACGTATGTCCATATATCATATATGATGAGCGCTCATGAAAAAATGGATCCAAATTTTTTTTTTTATTCACGTGATTTAAATGGTTTAATTTAAATTGGGTAAATAACTATTAAGAATTGTTTTAATATGTAAACAAAAAAGGAGGTTAACAGATCTGTTTGTTTACTTTCACCTTTCCTTTTCATTATATTTAATAATTCTCACCTTACCTTTTCATTATATTTAATAATTCTCTTCAAGATAATGTAAATTGTTAAGAAAATTGTTTTCTTTTAGTGTCTTCTGGAATGTTACACAATTTTTTCTTTAGCCATTATTGCCAGAATTCCTATCATCATCCCAGTGCCGGTGAAGACAATGTAAATTGTTAAGAAAATTGTTTTCTTTTAGTGCTTTCTGGAATGTTACATAATTTTTTCTTTAGCCATTATTGCCAGAATTCCTATCTTCATCCCAGTGCCAGTGAAGACAAAGATAAAACTAATCTACAGTTTCTGCAATAGCCATCACTGAACTGCTTGCAGAACTTGCCTAAACTATGTGTCACTTGTATGCATTGTGAACTCACTTGTATGCATTGTGAACTATCTGTTGGTGCAGCGACTTGTGGTAGTGTTGGAGTATTTATACTGATGATGTCACCGGTTGTACAATTTTTCCAACAAGAGCCGTCAATTGGCGTGGTGTATCTTCCTCCCTTCTGCTTGTCATGACAAAGACCTCTCCACAGGTGTGGCTGTATACTGGACCGGTAGTCAATGACGGGTAAGATCCAATTACAATGGTACCAACCTAAGACAGGAGGCTGACGCCCTGAGGTCAGCTCATCCGAAGACGGGTAAGGACCATATGTAGTATTGGACAACCTAAGGCAGGCACGGTCCCCAAGCCACATGCTTGTTGTTTAAACAGAGGGGGGGAGATGTTGAGAGCCACAGCCAAAGGGGCCCCAGCAAACTTCCAGCTGCCAGCAACCAGCTGCCAGCTGATGATTGGCTCACAGCAGCCCCAGCAACATCTAGCTGATTGGCTCCTCTGCGGTGATGTTCATTGGGCTGTTTCCCTGCCCTTCAGACTGCCGGCTGATGATTGGCTCACAGCAGCCCCAGCAACATCTAGCTGATTGGCTCCTCTGCGGTGATGTTCATTGGGCTGTTTCCCTGCCCTTCAGACTGCCAGCTGATGATTGGCTCACAGCGGCCCCAGCAACATCTAGCTGATTGGCTCCTCCACGGAGCTGCTCATTGGGGGACTTCTTTGGCTCCGCCCATGCAACCCAGCCAATCGGCCTCAAGAACAGGAGGATTGTGGGAGGTGGTGAGGTTTGTGTGGGGGTGAGAGGCTTGGGGGAAGCCGGTGGTGGCAGTTGGGCTCTAAGGGGTTTTCCCTGAGGAGCTGTTTTGTTTGGCGTTTGTAGTTCTAAAAATAAAGTTAGTTTCTTTTGACAAGTGGCTCCTGAATTGTGCCCAGCCAGACTGCGACACTTGGGGATCACAAGCCATGATGCAAAGCTCCCAAAAGCTACAGATCACCACACCCAACAGTGGAGGAGAGGAGCCCTTCCCCCTCCCCTGCCTTTAACCACCAACTCCCTCCTGGAGGCAGCCATTAGCCAGTGTGTGGCTTTCTCTCCCAGATATTTAAAATTGAAAGGCCATGCACGTTTATGGTGAGCCAGCCATCTTATACTAAAGCTTTACCTGCATCTGGTTACATTCAGCCTCATGATTCAAATAAGGGGACACATTTCAGTGCTCAAATGACAGTGCAGAGGACCCAGGACACAGGATTGCATGACTTACCCAGGTCCACAGCTCCAGGCGGGTATGATCCCAGGCCCTCTGCACCAGCACCTAGACACTTAGGTGCTCTGCTCTTCTTCTTGCTCTGCACTGGCTCATCTACAGGAACACAGTTTCTACCCACCCCATCTGCAGGTGTGCTAAGGGCCCTCTCCACGACCTCCCTGAAACTCCACTGTGACTCAGGAGGCTCTATGGGGCATCAGTAAACACTGGCATCCGAATTTGAACTCTCAATCTCAGCAGCAATTCCACCCTGGACTGGGAACTTTGTATGGGCCACCAGGAGGAATGGGAGCCATGAGCATCCAGGAAAGCATAGCTCATAGGCCAGCACCATCTGTGGACTCAACATTTCAGGCTGACCCGAGTGTCCATCAGCTGCACAGCTGAGGACCTGAGCCCCATTCCTGTCCTCCTCTCCCTTTCCAGGCTTCCTCTGCCCAGGACGGTGGCCCAGCAGCAGCTCAGTCCAGGCTGGTGAAGCAAACTCCTCCGTCCACTCTGGTCCTGTGTCCACAAGGAGCCAACTCCTTGAGGAATTCATGAGCAGCCCCACCAATGTGGTTGCTGACAGGTACTCTGTGTCCTCCTGGCCTCCTGGGACCCTGCTTCAGGAAGAGGCCCGTCTAATGCCAAGGTAAGATGGGAAATTGCTGGTTTATTGTATTTTCAAATGAACTCGTATGGAAATCTGACATCACACATGACAGATGACATGGAGGTTTCCTTGGTGAGGTGGGGGGTGGACTGCCTCTCTCATCATGTGACACTGGGCCAAGGGGGCATGCCAATGGCAGCACCAGCCTGTCAGCTGTGTGGGAGGAACGTGTCCTCAGCCCCTATCTTCCTCCTGGATCAAGAGGCTTGTAATTTTCCATCAAGACACATGAGAAAGTGTGACATCCCTGTCTTTCTTTGGGGGTGCTGCACCTGCCTTGGGGCCTTTCACCGGACAGGAGAACACAGGCCTAGGCCCACCGTGCCCAGTCTCCCCTGAGTCTCAGTGTTTCCTGTAACTGCCTTGGTCTCAGGATCAACTGTAAACAAGAAGGATCTGGAACCATCCTCACTGAGGGAAGCCCTAGGGGAGGAGAAAGGTGGGCTTTCCTGCTAGTTCTGGCCTGGGAGCCTCCCTCCTGCTCACTGTAGCTGGGGAGGGCTTGAGATGTGGGGACAAAACTCACCTTGCAGGTGAGGAACCTTGGGCCCCTGTGAACAGACCTTTAGTCCTCAGGCATGTGGGTTTGCCTGCCATTTCCACTGATGGATCTGTGTGGTGTCTCCTGAGCAGCATGTGCTATAAGCTCAGATCTCCTTTAACAGCAAAATTGGTAGACTACTCCTGAAGTAAAACAAGCAAATCCCACATCCTGATTTCCTGATTACAATGTGGGTGTGTAGTGAGTGTGTAAACTTCAAATTAACTTCATACTTCAGATGACTTTCATACTTCAATACACACAGTTCACATTCAAATCGTGAGTTCACTGTATGCCACCACATCATGCTTTACTTCAGAGGGTACAGCAAAGGCCAGGGGAGCTGGAGGGTCCTGCTGCCCACAGGACCTGGGTGAGGAACTGTGCTGCAGGCAGGTTCTCACCTCCAAGACCCACACACTCTGCCACAACCATCTTCCTGGGGAGTCTTTAACCTCTGCTGTGGGCTCAGCACCCATTAGGATGTTTACCCCTGTGTCCTGGCCCCCCATGTGGGGCATGGACCAGGACTGAGTCTGCAGGATCCCATGTTCCTGCTCTTCCATATAATGTGGCCTCCAGTGGTGGGGTCCCCTGGGGCTTCACACCTGTCCCTTCCCTTTTTCCCTGAATATGGTTTTTGCAGGAGGGATCAGAATGCCCTGCCCTGGTCTTGAACACCTGGAGAGCTGGGCAGGGCTCCTTCCTTCTGCAGCTAGACCCAGGGCAGCACCTGCCCCCAGCCCTGGTGGGGATCTGAGAGAGGAGTAGCCTGGGGAGGCCTAGGGAGGCTCACTCCAGGCCTCCCTACCTGAGCTGTGACTCTTCACATCATGTCACCCCAAATAGAAAATGTCACCGCATGTGGACAATCTTTCTCCCATGTCTGGCACCCACCATGGTGTCTGTGTGGTGCCAGAAACACTGTGGCCAGCACAGGAGAGAGGCCTCCTTCAGGGGCTGAGGGTCAGGGTGGGACATGGCCTCCTGCCTGGGAGGAGCAAAGGAAAGGCAGGCTCTGTGTAGGAGGGAGGGTGACCTCAGCCTGTGATAGGACACTCCCCAGTGTCCCTGTCCAGCCTCCCTGGGGAAGTGCATCCTGGGCTCTTCTGTAGGACTGAACAAAGGACTGTGGGTGTTCCAGGTAAATGTAAATATAAGTGGACTCAGGTTTGGTTTTCCCTTTGCATTGCCAATTCCTGGGGAGTACATTATAGTAATTAGCACCCAATGGCCTGCAGGGGTCAGCACAAGCTGAGACCAGTGGACTGGGAAATGCCTCCTGTTGGCCCAGATCTGCAGCTCACTTCTCATGGCCACACTGCCCTGGAAGTCCTTTTCCTCTGAATCCTAGGTTCCCAGGGGCACAGAGAGGGGCCCTGCTGTGTGGGATTGACATGTAAATGGGGGCACCTGCAGGCAGCCCCTGGCCTTGGGCTGCAGAGGGAGGATTTCTAGGGGCAACAGGAAGACAGCAGGACACCTGGCCTGGGAGGGGAGGGGGGTTCCCTGTGCTAAGAGGAGGAGATGAGCACAGCATGGCCTGCCCCAGCCCAGGCTGTTGGTGCCTGGACACTGGTCCCTCCCTAGGCACAGGGAGCAGGGGCAGCCCTGTGTCTGCTGTGAGCACTTGTGCAAGTCTCCCTTGAAGCCTGGAGGCTGGAGCTTGCTTCCTGCTCCTCCCCTCAGGGCCACTGGCAGAGGCAGGGGATGCAGGTCAGGTCAGCAGTTTAGGATGAACTGGCCTCATCTCCCAGAGTGTGGGGATCTGGTCACAGAAGTCACCTCCTTCAGGATAACTTGGGCTCTTCTTATCAACATTATTTTGGGCCTGCATTTTTCCTGCAGTGAACAGGTAGTTTGCTAAGGAATGTGACATATCCTGTCCACTAAGGTCAGGCAGGGCTGCAGCTAAATTGCTTCTTGGAAAAGAAAGCATTCTGCACATGCAGGCTATTGATAAATACCTGTAAGGAACCAGAGGAGGAGAGGCCCCTTCTTCCTTAAGTGTCATCTCCAGAGGAGCCTTCCCCTGAATGATGGACATGAGCCAGATGCGCTGCTGAATTTCCATTAATTACCATGAAGCAAAATAACCATCCCAGTCCTTCCCCACACTAAACTCAGTCCAGGGTCCCAAAAAGTGAACAAAAAAAAAGTGCTGTTCCCATGCAGAGGAAACTCCCGCCCTCTCAGAACTGTCTGGTGGGCAGAGGTCTGGGCCTGTCCTGGGTCCCTTCCTTGGAGTCCTTAACACAGTGTGTCCATTGCAGCTGCAGCTGCAGCTCACAGAACTGGCTCTGAGGGCTGCAATGATCCTAGGCATGTGGGAGTGACACCTTGAGTTGTGAGGTTTTGCAGGTGTGAGCCTTGACTGCTGAATCTCTGACCACACAGAGCCCAGGTGAGTTCTGAGAAGCCAGGGGAGGAGCAGGGCAAGGTGTGGACAGTGTGGATAGCTAACGACTTCCCACTGTGTCTCTAAAGGCTCCTCCGTCAATAGAAAATATTATTCCAGTAGTGACCATGAAGAAACTCCAGGTAGATTCCAACAGTGAGACAGGACCCAAGGGAAAGGCATTCCTGGGAGTCACTGAAGTATAACTGCTCAGCTGGAGACAGAGCAAGAGGCTGTGAAATCAGATAGAAAAAAGAAATGTGACTTTTTATCTTCAGCAGCTAATGTTGCAATAAAAGAGCTGTGATGTCTTTGGGCTTTGAGTGCTTGACTCCCAGCCATCTTGCTCTGCTGTCAAGGTGTCTTTTCCACCAGATCAGCTGTCTCCTGAATCTGCCTCTGACACTCCAAATCCCTGGGGTTGCCTGGGTAATGCGTGTTGAGAATGGAGCACAAAGTCTCTGGGTGGGGTCTGGTGCTGAACCTCAGTGCAGGTGTCTCATAGACCTGGATCTCTCATGGCTTCCCAGACCCTGAATGTGGAGGGGATGCTGTTCCAGAGAGTTCAGGTGCAGGGTGGTAAGGAGCCCTTTTCTCTAAGGGACTTCAGGTCTTGCTCAGCAACCTCAGGGTTGTCCTGGCTGTTTATTTCTGGTGCACTGATGCCCTCGTGGTCAAGTTTCCTGAAGAATCCCCTAAGTGTGGTGAGGTTGTAGCAAACTCAGCCATGTGCAAGGTGAGCCCTGAAGCTGGTGTGGCCCCAGGTCCTGGAGAGTGTGCCAGAGCTGGAGCTTCTTAGCTTCTTAGCTTTTCTCACCTCAGACACATATTTCATAGTTTAGCCACTTTTTTTTAATACTTATGTGCTCTGTTTTGTTTCACAATATTCTCAAAGGTCAATGGAAGAGATATGTAATTTCCCCTTTCTAACATTGTTTTATTTCTACCTGAAGAAACTCCAGGTAGAATCCAACATTGAGACAGGACCCAAGGGAAAGGTGTTCCTGGGAGTCACTGAGTTGTAACTGCTCAGCTAGAGACAGAGCAAGGGGCTGTGAAATCAGAAAGAAAAAAGAAATGTGACTTTTCATCTTTAGCAGCTAGTGGTGTAATAAAAGAGCTGTGATGTCTATGGGCTTTGAGTTTTCTTTCAATTTTGCTGCTATGTTAATATTTTCATATAAAATCATAGTGGTTTTGTATCATTATTTTATCAAATATTTTGTGTGGCAATTGACCACTGTCTGACATGAATTCAGACACTCTTGTGTGTGTGTGTGTGTGTGTGGTCACCTTGTCCTTTAATTTGTACAACTGGTGACATATTTTTTGCACTGACTTCAACATCACATTTTTAGCATAAACCTAAAAAAAAGAAACTAAACTCAGGAGTTGGGTGTTGGCCTTTTTGCAGGTAGTGGTGGTGATCAGCCTCCTGAGCCCCGGGGCTACACACAGCCTCTGGTAAGAAGGCAGGAGGGTCATAGGAGCAAAGGGCGAGGCTGAGCCAGGGTGTGTGTGTCACTCAGCAGGCTGTGTCCCTGTGGAAGTAGCTGCTGCTCCCTAGAGCACAGGAAGAGCAGGCTCCATGCTCAGGTTGGGCCCTGCGCTGGTTCGGGCAGCCTGTCTCCAGCCAGGGAGGCTGAGAATCTGGCAGGGCTCCGGATCCCAGAGCCAGTGACCTGATAGGCCTGGAGGTTTGGGGAAGTGGTGACTCTGGACCCAGCTGTCCGGGGAGCAGGAAAGGAGCCCCTGCCTGCATGCGTGCGGCTCGGGTTCGATCCTCAGCACCACATACCAACAAGGATGTTGTGTCCACCGAGAACTAAAAATAAATATTAAAAATTCTCTCTCTCTCTCTCTCTCTCTCTCTCTCTCTCTCTCTCTCTCTCCCCTCTCTCCTCTCTCACTAAAAAAAAAAAAAAAAAAAAAGAAAGGAGCCCCTGCCTGTTGCATTCAGCCTGGCTGCTCTACAAGACGGCGCTGGGCAGCCTCAGCCCTCCGGTCACTCCAACACCGGGGGCGCGGCTATCAATTCAGCAAGATCCTGTCTCAAAATAAAAACTTAAAAAAAAAAAGAAAAAAAGGCCTGGGGATATGGTTCAATTGTTAGGCACCCCTGGGTTCAATCCTCAGTACCAAAAAAAGAAAAAAAAAGAGCAACTGTAAATTGTGTGATGGAGATTGAAGACAAAGCCCCAGAAGTCAAGAAGTGAGTTGCTGAACTTCTTGCATCTTGGAAAAGATGAAAAGGAAGGCAAAACACAAGAGGTTAAGACATGAGAAGCCTATGGGTGGGTATAAGGTGCATTGGCCTTGGGCCAGCATGGTTGATTGGGCCTTGTTTTAGTCAGTTTTTTGTCAGCTGTGACTAAAAGACCTGTCAAGAACAATGCTGAGGGGGGACTGTTTGTCCCAGGCAGGTTTCAGAGGTCTCAGTTTATAGATGTCCTGTCCATTGCCCTGGGACCAAGGTGAAGTAGAACATCTAGCAGAATGGATGACTGAAGAAAGCAGCTCCAGACATGGCAACCAGAAAGCAGAAATAGAGCTCTGCTAACCAAAATTAAATGTAAATTCTGCAGGAACACCCCCCCCAGCCCCCCCAGCCACACCCCACATGCTTGCAGTCACCAAGAGTTCATCCACTCAAGTGGGTCGATACTCTGCTTGGATTATGGCTCTCATAACTCAATCATTTCACCCCAACTTTCTTACATTGTCTCACATATGAGCTTTTGGGGGACACGTAGCTAAACATTAACAGTGTTTGATGAAAATTCTTAACCTAAAAAATAAGAGAGGAAAACGGAAAAGGAAAGCAGGAGGGAAGCCTTAAGTAGGCAAGAGGTGGAGAGGAATTAACTTTGAGTGTGCTTTTGTTGAGAAAATTGAAATTGTTGAATACAATTTTTTAAATAAGACTGTTGTGTGGTACAATAAGAGTTTTTTCTGGATGTAGAATGTTGGATTGTTCCTCAATGGGCAGGAGGCAGTAAGAGTCAAAACTGCTGGCATATGCACATTGTAGGTGTAAACAAGTCATGACACTTGATGTGTCTTTCAGAATTTATTAAAAATATTATAGCAAGGATGTCCTTTATGTAATGAGTCCACTTTATTTTTTGAGTGTGGGGATTAGGAAAAACTTAAAAGCCATCTAATGGGCATTTGGCAGAAAAAAAATATGATAGTCCAGCCTTATGGTGTTCTATCACCACATCCAGCAGATTCAGGGGATCCAAAATGATCTTAGTAATCCACATGGCTTGTTAAAGGAATACTTGATGACTTCAATGGTTTTAATCCTTGGAATATGTTAAAACATACAATATGGTACATTCTTGGAAATGTGTGTTTGCTACTAATTTTCATTTGTGTTATAACAATAGGATCTTCTGTGGAGAAATCTGACAGCTCCAAATAATAACAAATCATTTGTGCTTAAAAATAAAAAATGGGGAGATGTGGAAAGAGGTGACATGGATCAGGTTCTCTGATTGCCTGGTGGATGTGATGCACTTGCCCTGGGAAATTCCTGTGTAAAAGTCAAGTTGCCCAGTTGCTCTGGTGACACCCTGCCTGAAGAGGCTCTGTGAAGAGACACAGAGTCACATCAGTCTTGACCTTGAGATCACACACCACTTCCCAGCAATAGAGAATTCTGAGTATGACAAAGCCACAATGTTTCACCCATGCTGTGACCTCTACGCCTGCACACTTATCAGAAACTCTGGCAAAGGGCTTCCTGGGTGTAACAGAATGCCCCTAGGTTTATAACAGTAGAATAGCTACAAGAATGTTTCTAGTCTTGTAACTTTTTAATGCACAAAGAACAATACCTCTACAGTCTTTAACTTCCTGATTATGAGACACTGTGTAATACATGTGTTGTGCCTGCTGTGGGTCACTTCTTCTCCATTAGAGATGAGTGCTTCACCTGATGCCATATTTCTCTCTAAATGTGTGTCTTTCCTAATCCCCCATCATCCCTCACTGGTTTTTGAATTAAGAGCTATGCAGATGATAGCACAGAGTTATTGGAGATTGCCTATATCAATTTTAGATTGATTCTTTTTTCCTTTATCTTGCATGAAAATATCATTGGGATTTTTGATAGGATTTCATTAACTTTGTAGGTAAGTTTTGGATAGTTTTGATTATATTATGTCCTTGGAAATGTGAATACTAGCTGTCTTTCCATTTATTTGTATATACTTTTATTTCTTTCAGGATCATTTTATAGTTCTAGGTGTATAAGCCTTTAATCTTCTTGGCTAAGTTATTTCCCAACTTCTATTCATAGTATTTTTTTCTTTCCTTTTTAGATTACTCATTATTAGTGTATATTAATGCACCTTAGTTTTGCAGATTGAGTTTTATGCTCTGCATCATTGCTGAGTTCATTTATTAGTTTCCTTAATTTTAGTGTATTTGAATTTGTTGCTCTTAGTTACTCTTTTTCTTCAGTAGATAATTTGCCATTGGGCATGGTGGCACTCACTTGTTATCTCAGTTCCTCAAGGGGCTGAGGCCAGCCTGGACAATGTAGTGAGATTTCAAAATAAAAATATAAAAAGTATGTAGCTCACTGAAAGGTACAGCTGCAGCTCAGTGTAATGTGCTTGCCTAGCCAAAGCCAGACTGCAGTCTGTTCAGAAGATTGGCAGTTGTTAACATTTGTTTTCCCATTAGCATTGGAAAAGTGGTTTCTGTAGACTAGACTAACAGAATGTGTTTTGGAGATTTATGAAACTTTCTAGGGGTGTCCCTTGGATGATATTAGTTGTTTCTAAATCCATGCTATGTTTTCTCTTATCCCACACTGCTTTAACTTTAGTTAATAGACAGCTTCATGTTGTTCTGTTTGTTGAATATTACTCTTATTTACGACTTGGCAAAATGTTATCTGGAGTAAACCAATTGCTACCTTTGAAATGCTTTTGTTTATAACTAATCAAATAGTTTGAGATGATTTCTACAAATAGTGACAGCTTCTCTGAAATGTGATCTTCTGGTCAGCTGGTTAGAGACTCTGCCTGGAGCATGGGCTAGCGGGGAAGCTGCTCATGTCCTCAGCACTGGTGTAAGAGTGGGACAAGATGGTAGAGTTTGGGAAGGAAAAAAGAAATCCAGTAAATACTATCTGGCTTATATAAATTCATTAGGAATAATGAGCCACGCTTCACCATTAGGGAGGTATAATCTATCCAAATCCAGATTTCCCATGTATCAGCAAAGATCCAACTTTGTGTGCAGACATTTCTAAAGATATATGAGTTCAGGAGTCCTAATGAGAAGAATCCCTTCTTAGCAAGCAGGTAGTTGGAATTTGTTTTTAGATGCGTGTTTGAGGTTCAGTCTGCAAAGGGAAATTACGATGGCCCAGGATAATATCTTTCTCCCAGAACTCTCCAGTGATAAGGCTATTCTTGCTCTGCTACTGCTTCTGCATAACTTATTCCTAGTGTAGGAATGTCTGCATTTGAGGAAATGAGTCCAGATGGATTCTGAGTTTTGGTGACCAAATCACAGAATAAGTATTTGGAGAGCACAGAATCATGTGAACACTGTCATGTTAAGTGCAGATTCCTAGTACTGCTAATCTCACCAGCCCTCAACTACACATTTGTGGGATATTTTATAACTCAGTTGCCTTTGAGAATGTGGCTATGAACTTCACCCAGGAGAAGTAGGCTTTGCTGGATCCATTCAACAAGAATCTCCACAGAAATATGATGTAAGAAGTCTCCATGATTTCTTTACTTAATCCAATAGAGAACATGTGGGCTTTTGCTTTTAATTATTGTGAGGTCTTAGATTTGAGATATGTAAATGAAATAGTATATAGTAAGCAAAGGAGACATGATCCAGTGTATAGTATGTTATGGGGAAACACTAAGAAAACACACAAAGTCAGAATTTGAAACAAATTAAAGAATTTTTATTTGACCTATCTTATCCTGGCCAGGGATGTTTCTGACATAGCCTAAGTAGCTCTCTGAGAGAAACATTCCAGGCTGTCTGTGGTTCCAATATTTACAGAAGAAAACTACATCATATGGAATTTTGCAAATTGCAAGCACTCAGAGTACAGGGGCTGAGAACACAGCAGAACCACATCTTGGGGACTTTACAGTTGCAGGCATACAAAGTGCAAGTGGGTGCACAAAGTGCAAAAATACACGTTTTTATCATCTTTAAAATAGCTCATAAAATAGTTTCACAGAGAAACTATAAAGATGTAGTACTTCTTTTATCTTACTGTTACTTCTTCTATCTTATAACTAGGGTAAACTAAGGTAACTTAACATTACTAATTTTATAACTTATAATCCTGTTATAATCTTATAATTTTCTTAATCATACTCTTTCATTAATCTGTATTTCCTAATCTATAACCTATAACCTATTACTTGAATTGATTTGAATCAGACCATAACACAGTACAATAGAAGTACAGTAGAATTTTTGTAACTCACTGTAATTCAAATGATTTTACTGGGTCTGCCTTTTAGGCTGAAAATGCAAATACCAGAACATTGATGAGGAGAACAAAAATTCTGGGAGAAATCAAAGGTGATTTGTAGTCATTCAGCATGGAATGACCCTTTAGGGAATCATAGCATGATATGGATTTTTTTGAGGGGGGTGTGAGCCATTTCAATTGAACCCTGGAACTTGAGGAGAGTATGCAAACATTTTTATCATTAACCTACATATCCTTTTCATGTAAATTGTAAGACATATAAAACAAATGATCAGAACTTTAAATATATTTATTCTTTGTATTTTTCATGAGTGTCATATGCATCATACAACACAGATGTTCCAGAGTTTACAAAATAATTGAATTTTAAGCATTGCTAAGTAACTACATTCACAAATATCACTGTTTTTAAAATATATTTTTACTTGTCGATGGACACAACATATTAATTCATTTATTTTTTAATATGTTGTTTTTTGTTTTTTTTTTTTGAGAGAGAGAGAGAGAGAGAGAGAGAGAGAGAGAGAGAGAGAGAGAATTTTTAATATTTATTTTTTAGTTCTCGGCAGACACAACATCTTTGTTGGTATGTGGTGCTGAGGATCGAATCCGGGCCGCACGCATGCCAGGTGAGCATGCTACCGCTTGAGCCACATCCCCAGCCCTTATATGTTGTTTAGATGTTGATGAACCTTTATTTTATTCATTTATTTATATGCGTTGCTGAGAATCAAACCCAGTGCCTCACACATGCTAGGCCAATGCTCTACCACTGAACCACAACCACAGCCTGCTTGTTCATTTATTTTTATGTCATAGTCAGTATTGAATCTAATGTGTTACATGTGAGGCAAGTGCTCTACCACTGAGCTACAACCCCAGCCCAAATATCACTGTTTTAATAATAGCTATTGGGAAGCCATGTTACAAATTAATAAATACATTTGCTTTTTACTAATTTACACATATTACAAACCTAGGCTGGGCAGCATGGCACATGCAAATAAGAGACTGAGACAGGAGGATAACAAGTTCAAAGCCCGCTTCAGCAAAAGTGAGGTAGAAAGCAACTCAGTGAAACCCTGTCTCTAAAGAAAATACAAGAAGGGCTGAGGATATGGTTCAGTGGTCGAGTGTCCCTGAGTTCAATCCCTGGTACCCAAAAAAAAGCCCTTAAATTTTTGCTCATATTGATAGTATGTAAACCCAAGACCTATTAGTTAAAGAAAAATTATTAATAAGAAAAACACAATAATGTCCTTGTTATTTTTAATAGCAGTCATGTAGTAGAGGAATTGTACAATTAAAAAGGAAGTCAGGGCTTGGGGCTTTGGGGCTGTAGCTCAATGGCAGAGCGCTTGACTCGCTTGCGTGAGGCACTGGGTTCAATCCTCAGCACCACATAAAAATATAAAATAAAGGCATGCTGTCCATCTACAACTATAAAAAGTATTTAAAAAAAGGAAGTCAGTGAGAAATCTTCAGTAAAATTCCAAATTTTAAATCTGTAAAAAGAAAATACTTATTAGTATAAATTCATATAAATGAAGTATATGTGACATTTCTTCACATGTTATTCATTCCTTAATGGGCACACCATATTTCACTCTGTAAAGAAAGCATATGAGACTGAGGAGAGTGGAAAGGAGCCATATAAATTCAAACAATACAAGAGTTCAAAGGCAGCCTCAGCTAAAGCAAGGCACTAAGCAACTCAGTGAAACCCTGTCTCTAAATAGCATATAAAATAGGGCTGGGAATGTGGCTCAGTGGTCCAGTGCCCCGGAGTTTAATACCTGGTGCCCCCTCCCCCAAAAAAGTGTGTCTGAGTTTGCTATTTGTATTTCACATTTAACTGTTTGGATATTGAACAACAAAGAGAAACTAATGAGAAGCTATATTGGAAGCATATATGAAAATTTCTAAGGCATTCACATAAACTTGAGCACACACAACGCAAACTCAATTAGCTCAGCAATGTTGCAGATGACAAGAGGAATACACACAGAAACAGAAGATTTTTACACTGGAAATGAACAATCTCAAAATGAAAACAAGAAGCAGTTCTATTCAAAATTGTATGAAAAAAAAATACTTGGAAATAAATCTTACAACAGAAGAAGGTTAAGACCTATTGACCAGAAAGGTAAGACAGAAAATTGAAAGTAATCAAGAAAGGGCTAAATAAATGGGAAGTAGCTAATATTCAAGCACAACAAAACTCAACAGTGTTAAGATCATGTTATTCCTTATTTACTGCATCCAACAGAATACAACAAATATGATAGTGTATTATTGTGCATCTTGGATCCAAAGGTCTTGAATGCTTCTTGTTTTCCTAGTAGAACCCTCTTTTTCCATGAGAGCAAAGACTGTGTTGCTGATGGAGGAGGAGATACCATGGGGAGGAGAACCAAGGTGCCCCAGCCAACAGCCAGTTCTCCCCAGAAGCAGAGCTGCCTGGTCAACATGTAGAACACAGGTCTGCGTGGGCCCCGCTGTTCCTAGATTGCTGACCAGCTCACCCACGAGCTGGTAAGTTGTGGAGTGATTTGTTCTCCAGTCAGAGCCACCTGACACATAGACCCAGTGCAGATGGGAGGCCAGGGTTCAACAACACATTCACTGGGAGTTACTGGCCAACAACAGGAAGCCAACAGGCACTGAGTTATCCTCCCCTTGTTGAAGGTTGGGTTTCCTATTAGATGGTGTTGAGTTACACAGGTATGCATATGAACATCTGTACATGTGATTGGTAGTCACAGAGCAGTCCACACATATGAAGAGGAAACAGTCACAGCCTGAAGATTAGAGTCAAGGTCCAACTACAAAGTAAGTGCAAGTGAAAATCATGCACGAGTGAGAGTGGGAGCCAGGAAGCAAGCCTCAGACTACCAAGCTCTGCTTTATTACCTGTGGTTGGAGTCAATAGGTCAGACACCTGATATGACTCATTTTGGGGGGATAGTAATGGGCTAAAGCAAGGGTGGATTTTATAGGCTGATTCATTAGGTTGGGACAGGAGTGTGGATAGGGGGCTTATTTTATTGTGGTTAGGGTTGGAGGTCAGGTGCCAGGCATTCCTTATGTACTCCTTCCCTCTAGCTGAGGCCTGGACTTTTCAATGACAAAAGCTTCAATTTTACCCCAGACAAGGTGGGTGAGGAAACAGCTGCACATAGGGGGAAATGGCCTTGGACTTATTCTGCATATTCGTCAGGAAGTATATCTTTAATCTGCTACCTGCACATCTAAACTGTGGAGGTGAGCTGTGGACACAGCTGAAGACTTAGGGTTCTCCTCACTTTTATTTTTTTATTATGGTTGTTATTTTGTTATCTGATTTCTGGAAGGAGATGGGCCACCACCAAGCAACAGGTGGGGAGGTGTGGTCAACCTGTGGAGATTTGTTGCCTGCAGCTCCAGTTCTCTCCTGGGGCTCTGTTGTTTGGAAAGCAGGAGAGCTACTAGCAGGGAAGGGATGTATCCTCATTGTAGCATAAAAGTGGGTGAATGTTGCTGACAGACATCAGGGGGTCACAAATCTCAGAGATGCACCTGTTATGTGGCAGCCACAAAGATTAGGTTGGACTCCTGACCACATGGAATGTGGCTGGTCTGCACTGAGCTACTGAGAGAACACCATACATTTTAAAGAAATAGTACCATAAAGACAAGTAGTTAATTAATAGTAATTGAAGGTTTATGGAAAATAACATTCCTACAAGACAGCTCACCAAGAAAAATGAAAAGACAGTGTGGTTTGAGAGGAGGGAGGGAAAATTAACCAAACATTAACAATGGACACTGAGGGAAAAAGCAAAATTTTATCCCTTTTTGGGTTCTTCCCCAGCATATCTACCAAAAGCAAACATTTACCCCTGCCCAACTGAAATGCCAGATTTGTGGGACCCCAATAGATCTCCTGGAGCCAAATCCAATGCAATCACACAAGAGTGTTTATTGCAAGCTCAAGCCTGGACTCACAACCGTTTCCGATGCAGCGGTTCCAGGGAGTGAGTCCCGGCCCTTGGTTCAGTGAGGATTTATAGGTTTTTGGGGGATACTCTATGTGTCACAACATCACACAGCAAATCATTTCATATTGTGGGAAAATCAAAGAACAACTCTTAATATTGATTAACACATTCACTGGCGGGAACAAGTTGGGTAAGGGTGATTGGTTAGTTCAAGTGGTGGGTACATTTGAACTGACTGGTGTAGGCCATGAGGGGTTGCAAGGGTGTATATGCTAAACTGCAGGGTTGCCTAATCCTGTTACCAATCGGCAAAACTACTGGGAGGGTCACCTGGCTTTTCAGGTATTTTCCCTGTCTCATGCTGATTGGTGGTTGCTAGGGGGTTGCTATGGGTCCTTACCTATCGTAAATGAGTCAGGGACACCTGGTGCTACAGATCTCTCCTCTTATTTACAAACAACTCAGCAGGGTGGGTATGTGCCTAGGAGGCTCTGTGGGTTTTTCCAAGGACAAGGGTCATGCTCCCTCCCTCTGGACAGGCCTTGAGGTAGAAGCTGGTTTCTCAAAAAATGGAGTCACATCAGTTTCTCACAACCACAGTGAGTCCTGAAGGAGGGAGGCAAACACTGAAAGATTGGGTCCTGAATTTTTTACCCTTTCCCATAGCAGATGATTCCTGGAAGGAGAAAAGCAAATAGTGAGGCTCTAGGTAACAATGGGTCCCAGAGATAAGCAGGGAACACCTAGTTGTGAGCTTTTCCCAGTGACAATAAGTTTAAAACTTTTTACAAATGCCTTCCTGGGTTAAAATTTTAACTTGCAGTACTAGGTCCCTGACTGTCCAAACTGCATGTCTACAGTCTCCAAACTCCTGTATCACGGTGGGGTGGGGGGTAATATATTTCCATACCCAGAAAATGAACCCTCCTATGCCTGATGGATTGACTTCTCTGAAGAATAAAGGAAAGTTGGTGACCTAAGGTTTGCTTCTCTTCTCCTGCCTCAGTGGATTGTGGGCCATGCGCATACAGTAATACCTCACTGCATCCCTTGCATAGAAAAACAATGATATTTTATGTATATTACATTAAAGAACTCACAACCAATTTCACCTGTAATCGACTCTCTTGTTTTTAGGCTTTTTTTTTCCCTAGACAATCACTCTACCACTGAGGTATGCCTGAGCTACTTTACCTGTTTCTTTATCGTTTTTTAGGTGGCTTTCCGAAAATTTAAAAATACATGACACATTTTATTTCAATTAAACAGGGCCTTCCTTTCCATAGCTGGGCCTGAGCCGTCTAAAAGAACATAGGTGAGGAAGGTCATGCAATTTGAAATCGTAATAAAATTCTCAAGTTACTCCCAATCGTGAACAGCACAGTTATTTGTACATAGCGCTGACATTCGTTAGTCCTCTTCAGTTGTTGCCTTCCTCACCAGGACGAATACAAACGTTTCCCGCCAGGCTCAGGTACCCTCTGGCCAAGGAAGCCCTGCCTGAAAAGGGCTGGGCCAAGAGCCTGTCACTCTGGCCTGTTTCCGCCACCGACTGGTTAGAATAGCTGTCACTCAAGCCTGTGAGGCGGACAATTAGGCGCTGGGGAGGAACTGTCCAATCAGGTACGCAGACGGAGGGGAAGGGCGGGCTCTCGCAAACTCGCTCCTTCCTCCATTGCGCTTTTGCCACTTCGCTGGATCCCCAGGGACTCTGCGTATCCTGGGGCCCCGCCGAACTCGGATACCGGACGTCCCTAGGAAGGACGGCGGGTCACTGGAGCCCCCCCAAAACGATGAATGTGCGGCTAGTACTGGCCGGACCCGGTGAGCACCTGCCTTGGCCACGCGAGTCCCTGTGAGCTGCGGAACGTGGGGCGGAGTCCCCAATGCGGGTGGCCTGGACCCTGTCCCTTATCCCGCGGGGTGAGGAATGCTTGATGGCGGGTCCACGAAGTCGGCTGCATAGTGTGTTACGAGTCCCTGCTGGCGGTTGACCCTGGACCTTATCCCCCTGATCCCGCGGGGTGGGCTGGGTGACAGGTCCCCGAGTTCAGCTGCAGAGGGTGACCGAGTCTTCTCTGGCTAGTCGTCCTGGGTGTCTGTTTCAGGGCTGGACTGGGCAGCAGGTCCCTGTCCTCCTCCGCTCCCTGTTGGCGACCTCTCTGGGTCATTATCTAGGCAGCTCATGCAGCCTGACGCTCCCAGAATGTGCGGTGAGCAGGGGAGGGTAACAGGGAATCCGGACTCAGGTGTGTTCTGTCAGTGACAGTTGGCCCTTGGGGTCCCCGTCTGTCCCTGTTTTCTCCACAGAATTAACCTGTGCACCCTACAGCACATACTCCTAAATGTGCAGGAAGCTGGGTGTGAAATCCATTTCCCATTGAGACTTTGCTGCTCCTAGGGCTGGCAGCAGACCCCTACAGACCCCAGCTCTATTTTGTATTTTATTTAGATGCAGGATCTCATTGAGTTACTTAGTGCCTTGCGGTTGCTGAGGCTGGCTTTGAACTTAGGATCCTCCTACCTCCACCTCCCGAGGCACTGGAATTGCATGCATGGGCCACCACACCTGACCAGATGGTGTTTTAATTTTGATACTTTCATCTATTCATTAATAGCACTTCTAAAAAAACGTTTTATTTTATTTTATTATTATTTTTTTTAACGTGGGCAAAGTTTTCTCAGGAGTGGAAAGCAGAGGAATTACCTAGAAAGTCCTCATAAAGTCCTGATGCATCTCTTCATCATGCCCAGGAACAGACACCTGTGCAGAGTCTTTGGGCAGAGGTATTTTTTCAATACCACACAGGGTCCTGTGTCCTCAGTCGATCTGTCCTTTCCTGGGGCTGCAGCAGGGTGCCCAGGTGTGCTGTGCCCTGAAGGGTGCAGGTAATTTCAAGCTCTGCATCAGCTCCTCCTAGAGGACAGCCTGAGGTATAGGAAGCAGCCTCTCAGGGGAGCAGCTGGAGATACTCAGGTCAGGCAGTGAGATGCTGGTGTTGAGGGAACATGACACACATGGTTCCTGCCCTCTGGATGCATTCAGAGCTTTGAAAGAAGAACAGTTATCCTAAAGAGCAGGGGAAACTAACCCTAGCAAGGTGGAGCAAAACCCTACAAAGCTCCTCAGCAGCAGGAGGCGGGTGGGAGGTTGTGCCTGGTGACAGATGGCCTGACCTGAAGCTGGAGTCTGACAGGTCAGTGTCCAGTGGTGCTGCAGCTGCCTGGATTTGTTGTCTTGGAAAGACTGGCTCAGGTATTTTAGTGTCAGTTTTTTTATTAATTGTATAATGTAGTTTATTAGTAGAGCTGACTAGAAAATATTCCTAAAGAGTAAGATAGAGATATAATTTAGTGGTGAAAGAAGGCTAGAAACAGAAAAGAAATACTTGGTCTTATATTTCCTTAGTTAAAAATTCTTATGTACTGGTTTTGTTCCCCAGAGTGAGTTTACTGAGTCTCTCAGATGCCTTTTTTTGCGGGGTGGGGGGTGTTGCTAATTTAAAATATAATTCCAGGGCTTTGCTTTGGGAATGCTACCTGGGAATAGAAAAAGGGAAAACCTATGTTTCAGTGTGGCTGCAGATATGAATGTATTCGTGTGGTAGAGAACTTGGTTTCTTCTTCTTTTTTTAATATTTGTTTTTTAGTTGTAGTTGGACACAATACCTTTATTGCATTTATTTATATGTGGTGCTGAGGATTGAACCCAGGGCCTTGCACATGCTAGGCGAATGCTCTATCACTGAGCCACAACCCCAGCCCTCTTCTTCTTCTTCTTTTTGGGTGTGTGTGTGTGTGTGTGTGTGTATGTGTGTGTGCGCTGGGGATTGAATCCATGGGTTTGAGCATTCAAGGCAGGCACTCTACCAAATGAGATAGATCCCCAGTCCAGAAGTGTGTTTCTTTATTACATAAATTCAACCTCACTAACTTAGTGAGGGCTTTGCTAACTTGCTGAGGCTGGTTTTGAACTGGTGTTTGTTCTGTATCGTCCTCTGAAGTCACTGGGATTGTAGGCCTGCACTACTGCACCTGTCTAGTTAAAAATTCTTATGTACCTTTTTCTCCTTTCAGATGTGTTCTTTTTGGGGGAGCAGGGGTGGGAGAGGGGTTTAAAATAGAATTCTATAACTTGGCTTTGGAAATGCTACCTGGGAAAAGAAATAGGAAAGATCTTGTTCCTTTGTGGTTGCAGAAAGTGAGTACGTTTCCCCAATACATGTGGCAGACTAATTGGTTCATTATAAAGATTCACCGAATCATGAGCTCTTATATTTTGGAGAGGAGGGCACAGGGACAGGGGAGAGTCAGATCCCAGGTCAGAGAATGTTTCACCAGAAGTCATCCTGTTCTCAGGAAGAAGAGTATATATTGGCTCTTGCTGTCAGTGGGTTGGAGTGCAGGGTTCTGGTTCAAGGAGAGAAATTTGAGTCAGTTTTGCTTAACAGGTATTTTTCTGATCCCTGAAAACAAAATTGGTTCCCTCATCACTTATGAGGGGAAAAAAAGAGGGGAGGGATTTTCAGGATCAGTGTGTATCTGCCATGGGTAACAAAAGGGAACATCTTTTGAGTCATAGTGGGAAGGGGTTTCTGTGCAGGAACTGCTCTAGCAGAATGCAGAGTTGGGGTTATTGAATCATAGATTTATTTTGCAGAATTCTCTTTGGCACTTTCTTTTTCTTACATATCTTTTTATTTTGGCCAATCCTAAGTTGAGTCCTTTAAACTGAACCTAAGTGATGTGCTTTGCTAAAATCAAATCAGTGAAGTTGAGGAGGGGTGATGGGAGTCCCAGTTTGTAGTTCTTGGCTCTCAGCAGTGTGGCTGGCCCTCCTGCCCTGCAGCTGGCATCTACAGTGGGGCAGTATTGTGGAGCTGACCCTGAACTAGGGTTTGTGTTGACTGGTGGTGTCAGAATTGAACTTTTGAGTGACTTGTGATTTTGGAGAACAGATTGGTGTTCATCAAACTCACATTGTAGGTGTCAGAAGTGGTTTCAGGAAAGTGGTCTCACTGGCCAGGACCTTCATGTGCCTCCTGGTGGGTGCTTGGGTGCCAGTGACAACTGAGGTCCTGCAGGAGGGAACATTCCACTCTGGGGAGAGGAGAGCACAGTGACCTTCCAGAACCAAATGTCCCAGCTGCTCATGTTTTCCTCATTCCCTAGGAGAAGCCACATGAGCTGCATCCTCTGTGAGAGTGGTCCCCAAGCGGAGATTCCTGGTGAACTGTGGATAAGAGGGTGCTTTCCTGAGCTGGTTTCTGTTGCTTTCTTTATCAAGTCTTGCTGCTGTACAATTCTAGTTTGTCCCAAGAATGTAGCAAGTTCATTTTTCTTTCTTTCTTTTTTTCCTTTGGTAGTGGGGATTGAACTCGGGCACTCAACCAATGAGCCTCATCCCTGGCCCTTTTTGTGTAATTTTTTTTTTCTTTTTTAAATAGCCATTGTCTCACTGCATTTCTTATGCCTCCCTGTTGTGAGCCTGGCTTTGATCTCATGATCCTTCTGCCTCCGGATCACAAGCCAGTGGGATAACAGGCATATAACACCTCACCCGCCCAAGAATTTCATTCCTTCATTAATGGAAGATTTTTATATTATGGATTAACATGTATTTGGATACAGTAATTCGATGTAACAAAGAACAGAGTTTTTGAAATAATTTTTCAATGCTCAGTTTAGTAAGAAGCTATATACCCATATATTCCTGTCCAAATAGGGATGGGTTGGCTCTGGGCAGGCTGCCTTTCTCCCTGCTCTCTCCAACCTCTGCCTGGAGGTGAGTGCAGTGCTAATTCTGTCATTCCTTCTAGTTTAACCAGCTGTGAGGAAGCAGAATTTTTCTTAGTTCTGTCTTATTGAGTTTTTAGTACCTTAATGTTACCATTAGTGCTCTATCACTGGAGTTCTATAATGTACAATGTGTAGTTTCTCTGCCTTAGTTGGTTAGACTCCTGTGCTGTCTGAGTCTTTGGGTCTCCCAATTTCCTTCCCTGTTTCTGCTTCAGGAACCTCACTTGTTTCCAGTTTCATTTTTATGTTTTTGACAATTTCATTCTATTTTTAAATTTGGTCCCCAAGTGTGCACCCTTTATAATTTTGTACACACAGGGAAATTCTCAGGTTATTGATTATGGATAAACTGCACTGCAGTATGTGGAGCAGCTCTCTCACTGTTCATCCTTGTGTGTTTACCCTCTTACCTGTCTATCCTTTTATACTTTATGTGGCTGTGTATTGCTTTTCACTGAATACCATTAGCATGAGCAAATTTCTGTTTATATCCATGTTCTTTGAAATGGTTTTCAGTCATTTTCTCATTTTGAATTTATTTTTGAGGTTATATCTTTTACTTTTATTATTCTCTGCACTTGAATTTCTTTTTTTCTTGTAAACACTGCAGACATCTGCCCTGAGGTAGGGTAGCCTTCTTGCACCCTATTGCAGTTTGATGGAGGAAACCCCTTTTTAATAAATGTGAGTGTATCACTCTCTTCTTTTGAATTTATCTTATAAAGAAAACCTACTAGACAGGGGGCATGGTGCATTTCAAGAGATAAATCCTTAGGTGTCCCCTCCTGGACACAGGGAATGAGTCCCCTTGGGCCAAATTTGAGCAGTCAGAGTGGCTGCCAACATGGGAATGTGTTTATCCCACTGTGTGTGGGTGTTCATTCTGAACTGTGAGTGAGGCAGGCTCCTCACCTGAGCTGGTTCAAGTGTTTTCTTTTGCTTTCACTGAGTTTTTTCTTTCTTTTTTTTTTATTATTGTCATGTAATTAGTTTTTCATGCACTTAATACTTGTACTTCCTGATTGTCTCTATATTTTTCTGTCTGAAAATTAGTTGACAGAGTAAAAGTATGAGCAGGCCTTGCCCATGAAGCCCCGGCCTCTTCCCAAGTGATTTATGCCTGGCTCCCTCCTTCCCAGTCAGGCCTAACCAGGCGGCACACACCTTCTCTGAGGTCAGGGTAGGCTGCCTTGGAACCAAGGCTGTAATTCCTCACATATGCCTGGGACTCTGTGCTCAGAAGAGCTTCCTAGCCAACAGAGCCTCCTTTGGAAAGCCAGGCTCAGCTCTGCATGAGTGGAAATGTCCCCCTGGTGGAGCAGGTCCCCTTGCAGGGAGGAAGTCCTGCCTGGAAAGGGCTTTTGCCAATACCTTGCCTTCCTGGCCTACGAACTCAGGAGCGTGATGCATCTCCTGTCAGTCAGGGTCCCAGAGTGTGCATATTTGGGCTGGGGTGAGAGAGGGGTCTTGTGGAGCCCTGGCAGTTAGCAGTCAGCTGGTGGGAGGGGGTGGCCTTCCACAGCCTCAGAGGCCGGTATCTCTCACCCTGTGGAGCTCAGAATCCATCTTCAGGACTGTGTCTTCTTTGCTGTGTGAGGCCTAAGTGGCTCTGGCTCACATTTGTCTCCCTGTGACCTGCAGGTGCTATGAGGTCCACAGAAAGGATGTCAGGTCTCCCCAGAAGACGGAAAATGGTGAGTGTGCGGGGCAGGTCTGGTCAGGTGGGAGGTAGGCTTGTTACAAGTGATGAACCAGCTGTGGCTGGCCTCTGGCCTCCCATTGTCATCTCTATAGTCACCCAAGAGTATCTGAGTCAGATGCTGCTTCAGCTCAGCCCTTGATGGCCATGGTGTGGGCTGGTGCAGGTGGGTTCCCAGTGTGCTGCCTGGTCTGTAGCCACTTTGGCAGATCCCTCTCTGCCCAGCTGGACCCCAGCCCTAGGTTCTCAGTGTGAAGTGAAGGCAGCGGGGCTCAGGGGATCCTGCCTCAGGTGTGGGGCTCCTGGGTAGAAGATGCTGGTCTGAGGGATCTGTTTCTTCTTCTCAAGGAGTCACCCTCCTTTCCCCCTCCTATGCCCTACCAGGGCTTTTGGTACATTCTTAATATTCCTGTCCTTTTCTCATATTTACAGATCTCACTCCCCTTCCAAGTTCACAGCATTTTCATTTCTTTTTGTGAATTTCCCATATGATGAAAGGAGAGAACAGTCACCTGGAACTTCACTGTTAAGAGAACTTGTGTCTCTCTCTATCTCTCTCTTTTTTTTTTCCTTCCCCAGGAATTGATACCTTATCAAATTGTGGAGAGGTTTTCTTTGTACCCCTCACAGGGTCCCATGTTTTCAGCCACTGTATTGTCCTGCCTGGGGCTGCCTCAAGTCCTTTAGGCGCCCTGTGTCCTACAGGAAGCAGGCAATTTTAGGCCCTGGGTCAGCTCCTTCTAGAGGACATTATGAGGTGTGTCATTCAGCTTGTGAGGGGAGCAGCTGGAGGCCCTTGGGCTGAGGAATGTCCTGGAATAGGCCTCATCTAGACAGCTGCCTCCTAGGGACACTGTATCCCCCAAGCCCTGTTCCCATTCCTTGGAGACAGGTGGACAGTGAGCCTGTGGATGCTGGTGCTGAGGGTCCAGGTCAGCAGTGATTCCTGCCCTTGCATTTTCTCACAGTTGTGAAGGAGAAAACTCTCCCAGAGCATAAGGATCATCCACCCCATGCAGTGTTGTGCAAACCTGAAAAGCCTCCTAGACTGGAGTCATGGTCCAGGTCTCCTGGGAGGGTGATCATGGAGTGTTTCTTTGAACAGGACCAGGTGGGATGATGTCTGGCTGGCAGGGACCTTACCAGCCCCTTGATCCTTACACATCTGCTCCCTTATCTCCAGCCCTTTCTGTGTTTATCACTTTAAAATGATCTGCTCACTTATTGCAGACCGAGGTTTCCTTAAATGTGAAATATATTTATTCAGAGGTGAGCAAGGTAAAAAAAAAGTTTTTTTTTTGTTTTTTGTTTTTAATCTTTTCCATTTGATCATTGTTTTTATTGGAAATGTTTTAGGGCTTTAAGAAAAAAAATAGGCTATGTTTTTTGTTTGATTATTTCTTTTGTGGTACTGAGTATAAAACCCAGGGCAGTGCTTCCCAGATTTTCTCAAATTGCACCCCCCTTTTTTTTTTCTTTCCACTTGTATTACTATATTGGTTATACATAATATTAGAGTTTGTTTTATTTATGTATCTTTTTGCTGTCAGGAATTGAACTCAGTGGCACTTTACCGCTAAGCCACATCCCCAGCTCTTTTTATTTATTTATTTTTATTTTTAGACTGTCTCTAACTTGTTTAGGGCCTTGCTACATTGCTGAAGCTGGCCTCCCCTGCCTCTGGCTCATGGGTTGCTAGTATTACAGGTGTGTACCTCCTTGCCTGGCTAATGTTGGGTTTTTATTTTTTATATAGTATGCAAGCATAGGGTGTAAGTTCCTCTACTTCAGTCCCCAGTAACTCCCTTTTCTCTCTCCTACTCTCTTTCTGTTTCCTTACTGCTACTCTACTAGACTTCCTACTGTTTATCTATAGTTTTCTTTTTTAATTAATGCTTTATAGATAAACATAATGGTGAAATTCATTATGATATGTCATCTATGCACATAGCATAATTTGTCCAACTTCATTCCAGTGTTCTCTCTTTTCTTTTCCTTCCTCCCTAATTCTCAATCTCCGTCCTCTTCTGTACTGATCTCTGTTCTGTTTTCACGGGATCCTGCCTACCCCACTTTTTGTCCTGATTTTCCTCTAGCTTTCACATATGGGAAAGAAAACATTCAGCATCTGAGGTCTGGCTCTCATTTATTTCACTTAGCATGTTGTCTTCCAGTTCTACCCATTTTCATCCTGATGACATACTTTCATTCTTTATGACTGAGCAAAATTCCACTGTGTATGTGTACCTCATTTTCTTTATTCTTTTTTCTCTTGGTGACGTCCTGGTCTGGCCTTGGATACGGGGACCGGTGGTGTGACTTTATCACTGTAGCATGTTGATGTTGCACAGGGCGCTCAGGCTGCTCCCTGCAGAGTGGTGCTGAGTCCCAGAGTTTGCAGTAAGGGCTGAGGTGCATCATGAAGTTATGTGAAATTTGAGGCTATTCCAGGGTCACCTTTGTTCTGCTTCTTTTTCTGTGTTTCTGTGTGGAGCAGCTCCACTGCTATTTGGCTGACCTTCTGCTCCCTGGAGGTGCTGTCATTTCTCATCTATGATGTGTTACAGGTACCATTAGTGCCACCTTTGGTGACTGTTGACTTGAAGCAGGTTTTGTACTAATTTCATTGCTAGTCAAAATGCTCTTTTTCAAAGTCCTGTGGTATTTGGGGTCCCTTGTAATGTTGAATGATGTTTTGCATTTCTATAAAGGAATCATCACCCAGGATTCTGATGGGTTTAAATATAATTGGTAGATTCTTTGGGAGTATTACCACCTTAATAATGTTAAACCTTTGTTCCATGAGCATGAAATAGTTTCTCATTTATTTGGATTTTGAGCTTCTTCCAAGAAGTGTTACAGTTTAGAAAATAAGTTTTATAGTTTCTATTGTGTATGTATGTAGCATATATTATTATTATAATATTTATTCTTCTATATTTATTCTTGGAGTGTCATTATAAATGAATTTTTAAGAATTGCATTTCAGAATTTTATAAGGGCAAAGCTGATTTTTGAATATTAATTGATTTTTATTGAGTTTTGTTTACTAATATTTTCACCCCTGACCTTGGGAACACATCTTCCTCTTGGGTGCTTCCAGGCTTTGAAAATCATGAGTGCTGGTACTCTGAACTTTGCAGGGCAGGATTTTGTGTGGACCTATGTTGTGAACTCATTTGGGTTTCCTCAACTTTGCGAAATGGCTTGAGGTCCAGGAGCCACTGCTCTGACACATGAGATAGGGTTGATCACTTCAGCCTGTGACAGTTGAGTGGCTGTGGGCCTGTGAGGAGGTTTGTGTGAGGCCTCTGTGTGCTAAAATCCTGGGACTTCTCAGGTATTGATCTCCCCGCATGTCGCAGGCTTTCTGGTAGGTTCAGCAGTGAAGAAACCCTGTCAGATGTCCTTGTCCACTTGTAGTAGAGACTGTAGAGAGCAGGAAGCCAGAAATACAAGGCAAATGTGTTACCTGTTCCTACCTCTATCTTTGTGGTGGAGTTCTTGATTTTGCCTCAGTGTCTGGTGCTGTGAGAGTCTGCCCTGAGGTCTGGAATGGTGTGATTTTGTTCCTGGCTTCCCTGGGAGCCCCCCTCTTGGTGTGATTTCTAGAAATGGTGAGAGCATGGAGACCTGGTTTTGTTCTTCAGTATAGCCTCACTTTTTGTAGATCCCCATGGCTTTTTAGGGTGTTTTATTCATTTCCATGTATGTGCGTGTTAATGTCACAAAATTGGGTTTGCTTTTTGTCAGCTGCTGCTTCTTCATTCTTTCTAGGTATCAACACTTCTCCAGATGCATGACACGCAGATGTTTTCTACAATTCTTGTTTTTTTTTTTTTTCTTTTGAGGTGTTGGGATTCATTGATCCTGGAAGTTCTATTGTATGAGTGGGACAAAAATAACATGATTTCTGAAGTAAACATTATCATTCAGCACATCCTGTGTTGCTTACCTACACTGTCAAGCACTGTGACTCAGTTTAAATGCATAGTTTGGTGAGATCCTATCCAAATCTGTACCACCTTCTACCAGCTAAACTACAACTTTGTCAATAGGTATTTCTCAGGATAGGTGTTGACAGAAAGACTAATATTAGCTCTCCTCTGCACATGAGGTCGTAGGGCTTCGTCATTCCATGTATTAGTCATTCACCCTGAGAAGATCTCAGGGGTGACCTGAGAGCATACCTTACTTTCTTGATTAAAGTTGAGAAGGGTATTTTTTTTTTTCTCTGCTGATGCTTTCCTGATAGTTCATTATTATATTGGAATCCCCTTTTGGGGAAGTGAGTGCAGACAGAGTACAAGTTTAACAACCAAATCAGACACTGAATATTTGGAGATCACAGAATCATGTAGAGTCATCTATTCTCACATGTAGAGAATAGAACTCTCATGCTGTCAATCTCTCCTGGTATACCCTATACTTTTGTGGGACATTTTAGACCTCAGTGGCCTTTGAGGATGTGGCTATGAACTTCACCCAGGAAGAGTGGGCTTTGCTGGAACCTTCCCAGAAGAATCTCTACAGAGATGTGATGCGGGAAGTCCTTAGAAACCTGGCTTCTATAGGTAAGGATGACGTTTCATTACATAATCAAAGACAGAGCACCTGGAAGTTTTTTTTTCCCCCTCATGAATTTGGAGTGTGAGAAAGGGAGTACTTTAAGGAATAATTTGGGCCTAATGTCATTGCACTCTGCAACATAAATACCATAATCCTGTCTCCTCCCCGCCTTTACCATCTTTTTAATGGGTGCAGTATAGTTGTCCAAATTGTAAATCCCATAATGCATTCTGAAATCATGATGATGCATAATGACTTTTCTGGGACTACATTTCAGGAGACACATGGGAGGACCAGAACATGGAATATCAGAACACAAATACCAAGAGAGATGTAAGGTAATTTGTACTCATATGAGGAAACCAAGTGCCTTGAGGGAATTCTAGCACATCCTATAGTTCCACGAATAAACAACAGAAACAAGCATGAGATGAATTATACTTATTCTTTTTTCACCAAATATGGACTTTAACGTAAGATAGTTGTTTACTGTTTTCAAAAACTATTGAATTTTTGACAGTGTTAACAAGCTTCATTTATGATAGCACTGCTTTAGTAGTAGCTGTGGAGAAGCAGTTTACAAAGTAATTGTTACATTGATTTTCAAAGAGCATACAGTATAGATATGACAAAAAACCAGTACTTTCCATGATATTGGTAATAGTATAAGTCCAAAGCCTATTAATAAATGTAAAAGTATTAATGATCCAACCATAAATCGTACTTGTAATTATTATTATTATGTTTTTACAGAAGTCATATGGTAGGCTCTGGAAAAATTTGAAAAGGTACTCAGTGTGGAAAAACCTCAGGGAGATTCCACACCTTAGTCTTAAAAAAACATTCCTGCTAGTCAGTTCATGTGAAAACAATATTTGTGGACAGGTTTTCACATGTCACATTTCCTTAATAGGCCCATCATATCTCACTCTGCAAACAAACCATATGAGAAGGAGGAGTGTGGCGGAAAGCTATATGAATGTAAAGAGAAGAGAAAATCCTCCATTTCTCTCACAAGTGTTCAATGCCAGGTGTCAGAGCACACTGTAAATGGACCTAGTGGAGGTCTGACATGTGGAAGAGAGTTCAGTTGTTCCAGGTGTTTTCAAAAATATCAACCATCTCATACTGGAGAGCAGCCACCTGGATGTAAGCAATGTGGAGGCGCCATTACTATTTCAAATAAACTTCAAAGGCATGAGCAAACTCCTCCTGGAGAGACGACTTACAGATGTAAACAGTGTGGGAAAGCCTTCACTCATTCATATTCTCTTCAAAAACATAAACGAACTCATACAAGTAAGAAGCGCCATGAATGTAAAGAATGTGGTAAAGCCTTCATTAAATTTTCCTACCTTCGAATACATAAACGAACTCATACTGGAGAGAAGCCCTATGAATGTAAACAGTGTGGTAAAGCCTTTCCTTCATCCAGTAAACTTCGTAAGCATGAAAGAATTCACACTGGGGAAAAGTGCTATGAATGTAAAGAATGTGGTAAAGTCTGCACATGTTACTCTGAACTTCAAATACATGAACGAACTCACACAGGAGAAAAGCCGTATGAATGTAAGCAGTGTGGCAAGGCTTATGCTCGGATTTCTCACCTTCACTCACATGAAAAAACACATACTGGAGAGAAGCCCTATGAATGTAAACAGTGTGGGAAAGCCTTCGCTACATCTGGTAACCTTCAAATACATGGAAGAACTCATACTGGAGAGAAGCCTTATGAATGTAAACAATGTGGGAAAGCCTTTATTTCTTCCACTGGCCTTCAAATACATGAACGAATTCATACAGGAGAGAAGCCCTATGAATGTAAGCAGTGTGGCAAAGCCTTCATTCGATCCTCTGCCCTTCGCTCACATGAAAGAACTCATACTGGAGAGAAGCCCCATGAATGTCAGCAATGTGGTAAAGCCTTCACTCGGTTATCTTATCTTCATGCACATGAACGAACTCATACTGGAGAAAAGCCCTATGAATGTAAGCAGTGTGGCAAAACCTTCACTCATTTCTCTACCTTTTACTCACATGAAAGAGCTCATAATGGAGAGAAGCCCTATGAATGTGAGCAGTGTGGCAAACTCTTCATTCATTCCTCTAGCCTTCATTCACATGAACGAACTCATACGAAGCCCTATGAATGTCAACAATGTGGTAAAGCCTTCACTCGGTTATCTTACCTTCACTCACATGAACGAATTCATACTGGAGAGAAGCCCTATGAATGTAAGCAATGTGGCAAAGCCTTCAGACATTCCTCTAGCTTTCGCTTACATGAAAGAGCTCATAATGGAGAGAAGGCTTATGAATGTAAGCGGTGTGGCAAAGGCTTCATTTATTCCTCTAGCCTTCGCTCACATGAAAGAATTCATAATGGAGAGAAGCCCTATGAATGTAAGCAGTGTGGCAAAGCCTTCAATTATTCCTCTAGCCTTCGCTCACATGAACGAATTCATACTGGAGAGAGGCCCTATGAATGTCAACAGTGTGGTAAAGCCTTTACTCGGTCATCTTACCTTCACTCACATGAACGAACTCATGCTGGAGAGAAGCCCTATGAATGAAACAATGTGGTAAAGTCTTCACTTGTTCCTCTGAACTTCAGGTTCATGAAGAAACTCATATTGCAGAGAAGCCATATGAATGTAAACAGTGTGGCAAAGCCCTCACTCAGGCCTCTAGCCTTCACTCACATGAACGAACTCATACTGGAGAGAAGCCCTATGAATGTCAACAATGTGGCAAAGCCTTCACTCATTCTTCTACTCTTTGCTCACATGAACAAACTCATAATGGAGAGAAGCCCTGTAAATGCAAAGAATGTGGAAAAGCCTTCACTGTATTAGCTTACCTTCGAAAACATAAAACAGATTCATACTAGGGAGAAGCCCTATGAATGTAAGCAGTGTGGCAAAGCCTTCAATCAGTCCTCTAGTCTTCACTCACATGAAAGAACTCATACTGGGGAGAAGCCCTATGAATGCAAAGAATGTGGAAAAGCCTTCACTCCCTTCTCTTACCTTCAAACACATAATCAAACTAATACTGAATAGAACCTTGTGGATATACAAAATGTTTTAAAGCCTTCACTAGTTTGTTTAACCTTTGAATACACACATAAATTCATACTGGAGAGATGCCCTATGGATGCAAAGAATGTGGGAAACCTTCACTGTATTCTCTTTCTTGCAAATACATAAAGGAATTCATACTGGAAAGAAGCCCTATAAGTGTAAGCAGTGTGGCAAAACCTTCACACAGTCCTCTAGCCTTTACTCACATGAACAAACCCATATGGGAGGGAAGCCCTATGACTAAGCAGTGAGTCAAAGCCATCACTCGGTCCATTCTATTTCACACACATGAAGAAATTCATGGTAGAGAGAAGCCCTATAAATGTAAACAATGTTGAAAAGTCTTCACTACTTTGTCTAGCCTTAAAAGGCTTAATCAGAATCACTCTGGAGAAAATTATTAGTGTGAACACTGTGGGAAAGCTTTTCCTTGATTACTTTTGCTCACATGAACAAAATCATACAGGAAAGAAGCCTTATGAATGTAAACAATGTGGAAAGCCTTTGCTTCAACTGGTGAACTTCACTCCCAAGAAAATACTCATACTGGAAAGAATGTTACCTGGGTATGTAAACATTGAGGTAAAACCGTTAGTCCTTCCACTTGTCTTCATGTGCATGAACAGGCTCATGCTGGAGAGCAGCTCTATGAATGTAAACAAGGTGTTAAACCTTGATGGTGGGGTTGTAGCTCAGTGGTAGAGCCTTTGCTTAGCATGTGTGAGGCACTGGGTTTGATTCTCAGCACCACATATAGATAAATAAATAAAAGAAGGGTTCATCAATATCCAAAAAATTGAAAAAAAAAATCATTTTTTTTTCTTTTTCTCTTTTCCTACAAATGCATGAACAATCTCAGTGGAGAAAGGCCCTGTGCGATTAAATGGTCTGGTAAAGCCTTCAGTAGTTTGGCTTACCTTCAAATACTTTAAAAATGTAAATAGTCTGGTGAAGATTTGACTAGTTATGCTTATCTTCATATACATGAAGGAACTTATACTGGAGAGAGGCCTCCTGAAAGTAAATAATGTGGTACAACCTTTGCTTATTCCAATTCAATTTGAAAACTCATACCAAAAAAAAGACTGTATGAAAACAATGTGAAAAAGCTTTCAGGACTTCCATTCTCCTTCAATTGCATAGCACACTCATATCACAGAGAAAAAAAACTGATTGTGTATTGTGTAATTTTTTTTTCTTTTTAGTTGTAGTTGGACCGAATATCTTTATTTTACTTATTTATTTTTATGTGGTGCTGAGGATCTAACCTAGTTTCTCACCCGTGGTAGGCAAACGCTCTACCCCTGAGCCACAATCCCTAACCTCTCTTATTATTAGCTTCAAATCAAAAACAAATTCATACCGGATAGAAGCCTTATGAATGTCAACAATGTGCAAAAGCTTTCAATTGATCTTCCTACCTTCAAATACAAGAACAAACATACTGGTGAGAAGTTCTTTGTGCATAAACAATGTAGTAAGTCATTTGTTGCAGTGACATTTAAAAACATAAAATAACTTCTACTGAAACAAAGCTGTATTAATATAAACAATCAGAACAAAGCTATATTAATGTAAACACTTTCCTTTGGTGCAGTTCCCCTAATAAGCATTAAAAAAATGATAACTAGAAGTGCTATTTCAAGGACTGGGGCTATAGCTCAGTGGTAAAGCACTTGCCTTGCATGTGTGAGGCACTGGGTTCAATCCTCAGCACCACATAAAAAGATAAAAAGATACTATGTTTTCATCTACAACTCAATAAATAGAAAAGAAAAAGAAATGCTATTTCAATGCAAAAGTTCTGGGAAATAATTCAGTTTTCCTGTTCATTTTCAAATATGAAAGGATTCACACTACAAAAACTCTGAACATTAAAGAAGTGATAAATCATTTTTCCCTGTTGCTTTCAAAGCCATTTCACTCACAGTGGAAGAGAAACCCTCTAAATGTGTGATATTTACTTCTTATACATGAAAGGTAATGGAAAAAAGTAATGTGTGAAAGAGTCTAATTTTTACAGTTCCTTTGAAGAACAGAAAAAAAAAAATGTACAGGTTGAGAAACTCTGAACCGGAAATCTGATAGAGCCTTTACAAGTTTCAGTTTGATTTATGTGTCACATTTCCATTGTACTGACAGAAATATTGGAAAATTCGACCTATGGGAGGGAAGATTTATTTTGGCTCATGGTCATATAATTTTTTCAGTGTATCACAGACTGACCACCTTGCTTTAGGCCTGAGCTGAAGCAAAACATGGAGTGATGTAGGAAAGAGAGACTATTTACCTTATGGTTGCTGGGAAGGAGGGAGAGAGAGGGAGACAGAGAATGAATTAAGTACATCATTACTTGCCTAATAAGTTTTGTTTTGCAGACTATAGATGTGGCCTTTCTATTTTAGTGTTTCTGCTTCCCTTGATATTCTAGTGTGCACTTGTGATGTGGTTCACATCTTGATGCCTCATGGTCCAGGTCCAGGTACAAAAAGAAGAGGAAACCATGATGCTAGCTTCTAATAAAGCATGGGAGAGGCTACCTCAAGTATTCTGAGGGCAAAATCCCTAGTCAGTGTGTGGGCTGTTCTTAGCACACTAACAGCATTCCAAAAGTCATATAAGAAGGTTTGATGGTCTTAGACAAAATCACTATGCATTTTGTACTAACCCTAATAAGAAGGAATCACATTTCCTGAAGATTGAGGTGGTGACTTCCATTGTAGGTTATTGGGCAGCTAAAATCTTTCAGTACCACACAAAACATGAGCACTACTGCGGTCAGAGGAATATATTACCTGTGTAAAGTGCAAGTTTGCATGAGTACCCCAAATTTTTCAGAGGAAATTTATGTAGAGAGGAGTAGTTTTGTGTAGTGGGCAGTTCTAGAAACCTACTAACAAATGACATTGGTCACCAAGACCCTTCAATGCTTCTTGCTATGCCATTATCCCAACAATTATGCTGATCTCCTGGTATCAAGGTGCAGGATGGCTCTTTAGTTGGTCTTGAACCAGCTCAATTCTTCCCCACCCCTGTTGCTTGTAAGTGTCAAGAATAAAAGTGAAGTGTGGACATAGAAGGATAAAGAGCAATCCCGTGCACCACTGGCCAAACTTTCTGTGTCATGGAGAAGGTGAAGTGGCAGAAAGCAAAAGAGGCGACAGACATGGTGAACTCAGCAGTCTCTTTCTCCTTTTGTTAAAATATTTTTTGTTGTTGTTGTTTTTGATGGACCATTTTTTTTTCTTAAATTTGCTTATTTATATATAGCACTGGGAATCAAATGCAATGCCTCACACGTACGAGCCAAGTGCTGTACCTCTGAGTACTTCTATGCCTGGACTCCACATGGGTATTTAAAATATTGCCTTCAATAAGATACTGATTCATTTTTTTTATACTATCTTGTTCCCAAAAAGAAGTTTGTAGTGTAGCAGAAATAGAATAAGAAAGAGGTCAACAGTGTTAGTGTTAAACCATGATGCAAAGAAAAGACCACTGACTCCAATTTAAATCAAATTAAAGTAAGCTTGTAATTCCGACAAGCCGGGACTGTCCCTCTCCTGAAATATGTGGGAATAGAAGACAGTACTCCAACTATCTAGGAGCTCAGTTTTATAGCACAAAAAGTTGCAAAAAGGGGGGTGTCTTGAGAACTTACAGATAACAGGATTTTGAAATGCATAATACAAAGGCAAGTAGTAGGTTAAAGGTCTAAGTGGTTCAGCACTTAGGGAGTAAATATAAATCCCAACATCAGAATTTATGAGGCACTATTAGAGTTTCAGAGGGGATTGTTATCTTGTCAGGGAAAGCCAGAATTTATGAGGTACCACTGAGGTTTCAGAGAGGGTTGTTCTGGTCAGGGCAAGCCAGGCATGGGTGAGTTCAAGGTACAGGCAGGAATTCCAAAGAAGATGATAAATCTCAGGAATTTATAGTAAAACAGAAATTAACTTTTCATGACTTTGTGACAAGATGGCTCCCAATCTTAAGATGGAATTAGGCTGGGTTCATCAGTTAGCAGAGCACACAGTCACCAGGGGTTTGAGAAGGGGGGCTCTGGTGGAATAGGGAAAGTAGCAAATGATTAGCTATTACTTTTATTAATTTGGAACTTTTTAGAAACTCTAACCAGAGACATACTCTTAACTCAGAGTTTTGTTCTGTATTGCCCTAGGGTTCAGGATCTCTTTTTATTAGGGGAGCAGTCCAGTTGAGAAGTGGATCCTTCAGAAATCTAGCATTACAGTGGAGGGTTTATCTTACAATGCTCTGGTGATTTCTCAAAACAGGATTTTTAAAGTTGGAACCTACAATTTTGGTATAAATATGTATGAGGGTGCTCTCTTAGTCCCTATAGCCATCTCAGTCATAAATATATATGTATGTTAAAAGCAAGAAGATTTGTGTGGGGGGGGAGTAGTCTCACCTTTGTCAATAGTTTTTTAGACACATGACATTTCATTTATTTAGTGTTTTATTAAAACAAAAAAAATGCACCTCATTGATTTGGAGGCATTTGTTTTCTCTTTTATGTTCTCCAATTTATTCTACAGATTTAGAAACTTTTTTAGATTCAAACATCTCCAATCTTGTCACTATAATTATATTTGATCTTTAGAAGGAACAATTCCTTTATCTGGAAATGCACAGGTTCCACAGTGGAGATGTTTTAGAATTCTTGCATTCATATAGATGTATGTGTATGTATACATATATGCATATGTATATGTATTTGTATATGTTGAGATTTGTGTGTATATATATATGCGTATACATATATACATATATCAACATGCTTTTGTTTACAGTCCAGTTTCTCTCAGTCCCAGTCTGACTGACATTGAGCTCAAATTTATACTGGGCATAATCTGAACTTTAAAATATTCATGTAAATAAAGAACTCACAAAAAGATTTGTAGCTAAGATCTGAGAGACACCTTTGGGACTTACCAATATTAATGATAAATCAGTGAGTTTAGGGACTCCCCATGTTTCCCAAACACTGGTTATTTGAAATAATAGCAATTCACAAATAGAGGAAATCTGCTATTGATTCAGGGGTCTAGCAAGGGCTTATACAAAGAACACTTAAAAAAGAGTATCCAGAAGAAAGGCAAATTAAGAGTATAATTGTATAGGGAGTCCTTGGTGGTTTATTGGGGTTTGGAATTAAGTTAACCTGGTTTGAAATTTGGTTTTCTAATATAGAATCAAGATCACAGTCCAGTAGACACAAAAGCTGGTAATCTCCACAGAATGTCATGTGACCTGCCCTCACGGCCTCCCCTGGATATGGAAGCATCCTTTCCCATTACCATACTGAAAGAATCCAGGGTTAACTTAAAACATGAGCTGACTTTGGAACCTAAAAGAGGGCCTCATGTCACTACGGAAGTGTAGGATTTCACAAGGATGGTGGGTGGGGAAGCAATGACAGAATGACAGACATGCCACATCTTCTTTTCTTGAGAAGGCTGAGTTCTGTGGGCTGCTCCTGTGGAAAAGGTGGAGAGAGGCAGACCCTGTGGACATCTCAGGACACTGATTATGGGCAACTGAAATACTTGTTTTCCTATGTTTTTCTCCTCAATATTGGTAACTTGCATGTCTTACGTGGTTGTGAGAGACCGTGTTTCAGTTTGACAGAACTTTTCTAGAGAAGATGCAGACTTGAGACAGGCACTGCCTTGAAAGAAGAATGTAGGCAACATTTTCTCCTAGGCCCCACCTGGTGAGATAGGTACATTGATGGAAGGTGGAAATGACCACTCCCTTTCCTGGGCCACAGAGGGTTGGAGATACCTTTTTAAAATGAGGAAGCCCTGGTTTCCCTGGGAATGTATGCTTTTGCCTGTCCTTTAGTCTCCTGTGCTGGTTAGTAACAGGGCTGTTCCACTTCACACTGGTGAGGATAAATTAATGAGGAAATGAAGGATGAGAGGCAATAGTGATACAATGAGCCCTGGTACAGGTCTGAGTCAAATCTATTTTCAGAAATGGTCTATGCTTCAACTTAGGATGGACAATAGCCAGAGGAGTATACACAGTTCTGAGAATAACTGCCTCAAAGTCATCATTTCTCCTAGTAAATTCATGCTGATAAAGTTAATACTGAAAAAAGAAAAACCATCTTTACAATTTCATTGAGAAAACCCAGTGGTTTTCCTGGTGACGCACTTTTGTATCTGAACCATCAGTCAGCTTTTGAAAATAAGGGTTGACTCACCAAGACTTGCCCTATGACACTTCAAACCTCACCTCAATATATTTATCCCTCTATGTTCTCAGATTTGAAACTATTTCTTGTGACCTTTGTCCAGTGCCACTCACTTTCCTGCACTAAAATCATGACTTCAGTGATTTAATGTCAGATCTAAAATCCTATGAGCATGCATCTGCAATTTGCTTTGTGAGTGTCAAAGTGACACATCCCATGCTGAACTGCTTCCTGAGTGAAGGAGTGTGATGAGTGGGCTGTGAACTAGAACACTACTTTTTAAACTCCACTTACGATGACACTGACAATTATTCCAATCAGTATGTTTATCTGAACAATTTCAACAAGACTCTTTAATGCTCCTTGGTATAAAACAACTGGATAGAAGAATGACTGTAATTTTATTCTGTGGTGAAAATTGGTGGCACATGTGTGTGGCAGTATCCCCGGTTACATAAGGTCTTTCATAAGAATGTAAAGAAAGTATTGATTGATCTGGAGTATAAAAACAAACCAAAACCAAAAAAAAGAAAAAGTCCACCAGATATTTTGACATGATTTGGGCTTATCAAAGAGGAGCATAAAGAATGATGCTTGGGACTATTCAGTGTCCAACCTAGTGTGTGTGTGTGTGTGTGTGTGTGTGTGTGTGTGTGTGTGTGTGTGTTATGTGTGTGTATTATATTTCACACACACACACTTTTTTTTTTTTTCCTTTTGATATCAGTATTAGCTGCAGGGCAGGCTGAACAAATGTTAGCTGCAGGTGGGCTGAACACTCAACCCCCACCCTTCTGGTGCCTTATAGCTTATTTGCCTCAAGACTGAACGCTGAAACCACTCAAAACTGAACACTCAACCCTCACTTGTCTGGTGCAATGGAAACCCACATTGGGCCCCTGCCTGAGGGCAGAAGATGACACCCTTAGCAACTACTGTATGATCCAATCACAATGCCAACAAGGCAGCTTGCAGACCCATAGACCCCATTAGATTTTGGCTATAAAAATTCTCTCCTGCCAGGCCCTCCCCTCTTCTCACTTTTCCTTCCCCCTTTGCTTTCTCCCTCTCTTTCTTTTCTCTTTTTCATCTCTCTCTCTCTCCCCCTCCCTCCTCCTTTTTCTGTCGATCAGATACTGCTACAATAAAGATCTCTTGGTCACTCTGAGTGCCATGGTCATGTTCCTTTTATTTTGGTGCCAAATAAAATTCACATTTGACCACCACAGTGGTCTTCAGGGACTCCCTCCTCCCTCAGATTTGACCTCTGGGTCCAAAATTATTTCTCTTTCTCTACATAGACCTCACAGATCATCTTCAGAGGACTGTGTAACCCCCGTGAACACATAATGGAGTACTGACTGTTGATCATCTTGTCAGCCTCAGTGGAGCAAGGCATGTTCCAATTTAAGGCCACCTACCAGACTCTTTCTAAAATGTTTCACGACAGGCCACTGGGCTTCAGACTGTCCCAGTACACAAAGAGGTGCATGGCCTGACCCTAGCCCCCATATTCTTGTAGGGCTAGCCATCCATGATTGATGGGGTCTCAAGACTCCTGTATCAACAAGTCCAATAACCATGCTGGAACCCAGGGTCGAAATGACTGTCCATGGTCACTTTCCTTTCACCAGGGGTTGAATTCAGGGGTACTCAAACATGGAGCCACATCCCCAGCCCCTATTTTGTATTTATTTTGAAACAGGGTCTTGCAAAATTGCTTAGTGCCTCACTTTTTTGCTTAGGCTGGCTTTGACTCTTGATCCTCCTGCCTCAGCTGCTGGGAATACAGGGGTGTGCTACTGTGCCCAGCACACCTAGGATATTTCTTTGCAGCAAAAGTAGCATCCAGGAGAATCTCTGCTGCCCCAGGTCTTTTCTCCTTGTCCTACCTCTCCTTCTCTATCTCCTCCTCCTCTGCCTCCACTGCCTACTCCTCCATCTCCTCCTTCTCTGCCTTTACCCCCTCCTCCTATAACTTCTCCTCCTCCAGCCCCTCCCCCTCTCCCTTCACCCCTCTAACTCCTCCAAACTACTTCCTCTACCTCAACCCCTCCTCCTCCCCTCCTTCAATCCCTTTCTCCTCCACCTTCCCTCCTCTTCCTCCGTCCTCTCTCTTCCTGCTGTACTCCTCATCCCTTGTTCACAGTCTTCCTCCTTCTCCACCCTTTCTCTACCTCTATTTCCTTCTCTTCTCCACACCCTTCCTCCTCTATTTCCTCTTCTTACTCCTCCTCCATCACTTCCTCTTCCCCTCTTCTACTCCCTCCAAAACCTTCCTCCTCCCCCTTTCTCCTTCTCCATCCCCTTTTCTTTCCCTCCTCCACTTTCACGTCCTCTTCTTCCTCCTATATTTTCTCCTCCTCTGCCTCCACTCCATCTTCCTCCATCCCCTTCTCCTTATTTATGCCTCTCAGCCATACTCCCTCCTTCATCTCCACCATATTCTTAGCCTCCACCCCTTCCTGCACCCCTACTTCATTCCCTTCCTCCTCCTCCCACCTCCTCCTCCTACCTCCTCCCCTTCTCCATTCTTTATTCTCCATCTCCTACTCTTCCCCTCCTCTGCTCCCTTTTTCTTCCACCCCCTTTCTCTTCTTCCTTCATCCCTCATCCTCCTCTTTCTTTCTTTATCCCTCCACCCCTTCCTTTTCTCCCTTCTTTTTTGTACACTGCTTTCTTTTCTCCTTCATCCTCCTCCACCCCCTCTTCCTCTACTCCCTTCCTTTTTCTGCACTCCCTTTTTTCTTCCTGCCTTCCTATTTCTCCATCTTTTTCCTAATCCTGGCTCCTTCCTTCCCATCCCTTCTTCCTTCTCGACCCCCCTTCTTTTTTGTGCTCCTTTATTCTTCATTCCCAGCCCCTCCTTCTTTTTGCCTAATCTTTTTTTTTTCTTCAGTGGCCTCACAGCTGCAGATTTTGGCTTTTACCCCGACTAGTGACCAAAGTCTTGAGCACTCAAAGTCCAATTCCTATAACTTTGTTCAACATGGACACCAGTGGGGTTAAAGGAGGATTAAATGTCACAGCATTCAGCTACTTATGCATATAAAGGAAGATGGCAGTATCTTTCTGAAAGGAGAATCAGTTAAGATGTGGGAGGAGAGTGCTGCACATATGAATGTTGTAGAGGGAATTGTGCTGGGAGAATGGACACATTGGCTGGACCCACTAATGCCAACTTCAAAGCTTTGTTATAATCATTGACAGACTGGAAGAGAACATCAGCAACTCTGTGAACCATAGCACACCTGCCAGTAGACACCAGTCACTATGAGCCTGGTGGACCCTGCTAGTCAGTGTGGCTCCCTCATTGGAAAATATGTTTAGGAGATGAAGGAGTTTGACAGAGCCAGGGGCTCAATCCCAGGTGACAAGGACATTCTCCCTAATGCAGCTGGGTGGGCCTTTGCTATTTCAGGCATTTCTCAATCCATCACTGAGTGTGTCAAACAGATGTGCATAGTCATGTTAGAGTCCCCCCACTGGGTTGCTCATCCCATACTGCCCAAGATGCCATCTTCTGCAGTCCTCTTTTCAGGGATCCAGGGCAGGTACAGCACAAGCAGCAACAGTGCACACTTTTCCCACAGCACCTCATCCATGTGCCTCAATCCTGATATAGAGAAACCCCTCTAGAGACCTGTGCCATTCAAGGACAGTCTGCCATTCCGTAGCTAGCCTTGACCAAGTTGCACCAATTGGCAATGCAACACTCTCATTGTCCTGGGACACAATGATCACACGGGATTAAACAACATTGATTCCAGCTCTTCAGATGTGAAAGGCTGTCTAGCAGGTTTGCATGCACCTGGTCAGGCTACTCACAAACTCAGTGTCCGAAACAACTTGACTGGCTGCATAATCAGGTGTCAAGGCACCAAAACAAATGAGTTCCTTCAGATGTCTGGAGCACAGGTGAATATTGTGAGCCCAGTGGAAGATCTACTGATAGCAGCTCACCATCACTGAATCTGCTGCCAGCAGTAGCCTGGCTCAGAATCTCATCAAGCTCAGCCTTTCCTCAGAGAGAGGTGGCATGGGGAGCCATTGGAGCAATGCAGATTGATCTCTTATCCCTTTCATCTGCTCACCGCCACTCATGATCCACCTGTTTAGTTTCTGAACAGTGATTCCAGGTTTTACACAGTTTGTAAATCTTAAGATTCTACACACTTTATTATCCACTCATGGTTGTTTAATATTATTTGTTCTAATTAGTTATATATGACAGCAGAATGCATTTCAACTTATTGTACACAAATGGAGCATACATTTTCATTTCCCTGGTTGTGCACGAAGTACAGTCAAACCATTTGTGCAACCATACATGTATCTAGGGTAATGCTGCCCATCTTGTTCCACTACCTTTCCTATTTCCAGGTCCCCTCCATTCCTTTCACTCCCCTTTGACCAATCTGGGGTCTGAACCCAAGGATACTAAACTACTACAACACATCCCCAGTTGTTTTTAATATTTTATTTAGAGACAGGGTCTCCTTAAGTTAATTAGGGCATCTCTAAGTTTCTGAGGCTAGCTTTGAAGTCTCAGTCCTTCTGCCTTAGCCTCCTGAGCCACTATGGATTACAGGCATGAGACACTCACTATGTCCCACTGAAATAATTTGTTTTTTAGATTCTCAGTTTAGTATGAATCTAAACATCCATATGTCCCCATCCAAATAAAGGTCAGTGGGCCCTGGGCTGGCTGACCTCTCTCACTGCTCTTCTCTACCTCTGCCTGGAGATAAGCTCAGTGCCAATTCTTTCTGTCATTCCTTATAGTTTAACCATAAATGAAGAAGCAGAATTTTACTTGGTTTTGTCTTATCTGAGTTTTGAATAACTCAATGTTATCATTAGTGCTCTATCTCTGTGGTGCTATAACTTGTGTGGATTCTCTGCCTCAGTTGGCTAGACTCCTAGTGCTGTCTCAGGCTGTGGGTCTTCCAGATCTCTCTTTTTTTAAGAGCCTCACTTCTTTCCAGTTTAATTTTTTAATCTTGATAATGTCATTCTTTTTAAAAATTTGTCCCCCAAGTGCACCCACTTCATTAATGCTGTAGACATTGGAAAAACATTGTCAGATTATAGATTATGGATGAATTCAAATTACTAGAAAATTCCAGTGCAATGTCTGGATGAGCTCTGACTATTCATATATGTGCATTTATGTCTTACACCTGTCTATCCTGATCCTGGTTTATTTCATATCACCATATATTTCTTTTTACTGAATATCATTTGCATGAGCAATTCTCTGTGTATTTCAAGGTTCTTGGAAAGGTTTTCAGTAATTTTCTCATGTTTATTCATTTGTGAGGACATTTTTTTTCCCACTTAATATTCCCTTTGTGTGAATTCATTTTCCTCTGTAAATACTGCAGGCATTTGCCCTGAGGTAGAGCAGTCATCTTGCACCCTGTTGCAGTTTCATGAAGGAGCCTCATTTTTAATAGATTTGAGTGTATCACTCTCTTCTTTTTGATTTCCTTTATCTTCTCATTAAGAAAACCTATAAGACAGGGGGCATGGTGGGTTTTGAGAGATAAATCCTTAGGTGTCCCCTCCTGGACACAGGGAATGAGCCTTTCTGGGGCCGCATTTCAGCACTCAGAGTCTGGCTCCCAATATGGGAATGTGATTACCCCTTTGCAAGTGGGTATTTATTCTGAACTGTGAGTGAGGCAGGCTCTAACCTGAGCTGGTTCAAATGTTTTCTTTTGCTTTCAATGAGTTCTTTTTATTATTGTCATGCAATTAGTTTTTTATGCACTTAATACTTGTACTACCTGATTGTCTTTATATTTTTCTGTCTGAAAATGAGATGACAGAGTAAAAGTGTGAGCAGGCCTTGCCCATGAAGCCCCGGCCTCTTCCCAAGTGATTTATGCCTGGCTTCCTCCTTCCCAGTCAGGCCTGACCAGGCGGCACACACCTTATCTGAGGTCAGGTCAGGCTGCCTTGGAACCAAGGATGTAATTCCTCACATATGCCTGGGACTCTGTGCCCAGAAAAGCTTCCTAGCCAACAGGGCCTGCTTTGGAAAGCCAGGCTCAGCTCTGCATGAGTGGAAATGTCCCCCTGGTGGGGCAGGTCCCCTTGCAGGGAGGAAGTCCTGCCTGAAAAGGGCTTTGCCAATACCTTGTCTTCCTGGCCTACGTACCCAGGAGCGTGATGCATCTCCTGTCAGTCAGGGTCCCAGAGTGTGCATATTTGGGCTGGGGTAAGAGAGGGGTCTTGTGGAGTCCTGGCCAGTCAGAGGCCTGTATCTCTCACCCTGTGGAGCTCAGAATCCATCTCCAGGACTGTGTCTTCTCTGCTGTGTGAGGCCCAAGTGGCTTTGGCTCACATATGTCTCCCTGTGACCTGCAGGTGCTATAAGGTCCACAGGAAGGAATTCTGGACTCCCCAGAAGGCAGAAAATGGTGAGTGTGTGGGGCAGGTCTGGGAGATGGGCTTGTTAGAAGTGGTGAACCAGCTGTGGCTGGCCTCAGGCCTCCCACTGTCAGCTCTATAGTCAGCCAAGAGTACCTGAGTCAGATGCTGCTTCAGTTCAGCCCTTGCTTCCTTCAGTCCACGGTGTGGGTTGGTCCAGGTCTGGCAGCCACTTTGGCAGAACCCTCTCTGCCCAGCTGGACCCCAGCCCTAGGTTCTCAGTGTGAAGTGGAGGCAGAGGGTCTCATGGGATCCTGCCTCAGGTGTGGGGCTCATGTGTGGAAGATGCTGGTCTGAGGGGTCTGTGTTCCTCCTTCTGCCCAGGAGTCACCCTGCTTTCCCCAAAGTAGCCCATGCCTGGGTGTTCAGTTGATCCTTAATATATCTGCCCTCTCCTCACATATCCAGACTCTACCTTGCCATCCAGCGCACAGCATCATCAACTCTTTGCTCCTCACACTACATTCATATGGGCACAGCTTCAAAGATGTTTTCTGTTTGTGAATTTGCCATGTGATGAAAGCAGAGATCAGCCACCTGGAATTCCACTGGTAAAATACTTTGTGCCTCTCTTCATTTATCTTCCGCAGGCACAGATAATGTAATAAATTTATGTTGAAATTCCACTTGGCTCTTCAGAGGGTCCTCTGTCCTCTGCCATTTTCCTGTCCATTCCTGTGGCTGTGAAAGTGTCCTTCACTGCCTTGTTTCTTGCAGGGTGCAGACAATTTTGGGCCCTGGGGCAGCTCCTTTTAGAGGGCAGTCTGATGTGTGGGATGTAGAATCTCAAGGGAGCAGCTGGAGGGACTGGGTATGAGGAATCCTTTGGGGTTTGAGCCATGCACTATTATCACTTTTATACTTCATTTCTTTCTTCCTTCCTCCCTCCCTCCTTCCCTCCCTCCCTCCCCCCCCCTCTTTTTCTCTCTTTCTCTCTTTCTTTCTTTCCAGGGATTGAACATAGTTGTGCTTAAACACTAAACCACATTCCCAGCTTTTTAAACAATTTTTAGAGACATGTTCATACTAAATTTCATAGGGTCTAACTAAGTTCTAAAACTAGCTTTGAACTTTTGATACTCCAACATCAGCCTCCCAAATCACTAGGATTGGAGTCATGTGCCCTCACGCATGGCCTGAATACCCTAATTTCAGAGATTAGTTTTTATTGTTTTTTTCTGTTACACTTCACATTGTTTTATATATATAATATATATATATATAAATATATATATTATATATATAAATATATAATATATATAAATATATAAAAATTATATAATATGTATATATATACCTGCAGCCAGGTGCAGGTTTTTTTCTTTAAAACATGTTTAAGCAATTCCCCTTAATTTTCTACACCCATTGTCTTCTGATTAGGCAAAGCTGTGAGAGGCTTTTTTAGTCCTCAGATCGCACTATGTCCACTGTGATGTGCAAATGCAGTAATTCACAGGTAAGTCTTTCCTCTGTTGTTTCTGGAATCTGAGACCAGACACCCACACTGGGCACTCAGTGTTTCAGTCAGCTTTTTTGCCACTGGGAATAAAGGACCAAACAAGAACAATTGTAGTAGAGAAAAAGTTTATTTGAAGGCTAATGGTTTTAGAGGTGTTAGTGCACTCGAGGCTGGTTCTACTTCTTGGGGCTCAAGATGAGGCAGAACATTATGGTAGAAAACTATGGCACAGGGAAACAGATCACATGGTGATCAGAAAGTAGAGCGAGAGACTCCATGTACCAGATACAGTATATCCCCCATAGCCACATCCCCAATAAACTGCTTCTTCCAGCCACACCCCAGCTGTCTCCAGTTACCACCCAGTTAATCCTATCAGAGATTAAGTCACCAATTAGGTTAAAGCTATTTCACAATCATTTCTCCTTAAAATCTTCTTCCATTGTCTCTAGTTTGAGCTTTGAGGGACACCTCACATCCAAACCATAACACTCAGGCTGCTGTCTTATATATTTTTATGTATATATTAAGCATATATATTATGTATTATATATTGTTGTTCTTTATTATTCTTCACTTTTTTCCTTGTGTTCAATTGTAAATAAACTTTTCTCTTAATTGCATTTCAGTATTTCATTTCATATATACAGAAGTTGATTTTTGATTATTAATTGATATTATTCAAGTTTTATCTATTACTTTTCACTCCTGACCTTGGGCACACATCTTCCTATTGCCTGCTTCCAGCTTTTGAAAATCATTTGTCCTGCTGCTGTAAACTTTAATGTAAAGCATTTCATTGAGACCTACATTGTGAAACCATTTGGGTCACCCCAACTTTGGGAAATGGCTTGGGGTCCAGGAGCCACTCCTGTGACACAGGAGATAGGGTTGATCATTTCAGCATGTGAAATTGAGCAGTCATGGCTCTGTGAGGAAGTTTGTGTGAGGCCTCTGTGTATGTGTGAGTGTACTGGAGCCCCATGACTTCTCGGGTTCTGATCTCCCCCTGTGAGCAGGCTTTCTGGTAGGAGCAGCAGTGAAGAAACACCATCAAATGCCCCTGTTATTTTGCAGTAGAGACTCTAGGGAGCGGGAAGCTAGAAATAAAAGTCAAATGCACATCGTGTCTGTGGTCACTGTGTCGCTGTCTCCTCCTACTTGGGGCCTGTGGATGCTGTCTCTGTGGGTGAGTCTGAGTGTGAGTCGCCTGCACCCACCTGTATCTAAATGGTGAAGTCAGTGATTTTGTCCCACTGTCTGGGGCTATGTGAGTTGGCTGGAGTCTGGAACACAGGGATTTTCTTCCTGGAGTGGCTGGTAGCACTCCTCTTGCTGTGTTGTCTGGAAGTGGTGACAGCAGGCATCCTTGACTTGGTTTTATCATCATGGAGGGAGCCTTTTGTCCTTCATCCTTAACTATCATGTTAGGCTCAGGTTTTTTAGAGCTGTGGCGTATTAGGGATTTTCATTATTTCCAGGTATGTTTGTGTCATGAAGATGGCTTGAGCTTTGTCAGCCACTTTTTCTTTATTTTTTCCAGGTGTCAACACCTCTCCAGATGCACAATGCATAAGTGTTTTCTACAGTTCCTTGGGGTGCCATTTCACTATGATTATTTCCTACAAAGGAAACATTTTCCTCTTTAGTGTTGATTCACATTTAAGTTGCACATGTTGATGAGGAGCAGTGAGCTAGTTGCACACCTGTTCCAGTGTGTCATGATCAGATCAGGGCATTAGCTCTTCCATCTGTTAACATTTATCATTTCTTGGTGTCTGTTGACTGCTCCCAGCTTCATTATGAAATACACAGGGACATTCTGTGCACCCTGGTCACCTACTGTGATGGTGTGCAGTACTGCTGGCCCTCCTGAGGTATTCTTGTACCTGATACCCAGCCTCCTTCCTCAGGCCCACCCTGTCCTCCCTCCCCTCTCTTCCTCCCTCTGGTGACTACTTGTGTACTTTCTGTAAAATCACCTTGTAGCTCACCCTGTGCGTGAGACCAGACAGTATGGCTCTCTGTGCTGCCTTATTTCACTTAGCAGGGTGTCCATCAAAAAATTTTTTTTTTCTAATTGTCTTCTGTATTTCAATAGTGTCTGTCATGATGTTTCCTTTTTCATCACAAATTTTACTAATTTGAGTTTTCTCTCTCCTCTTTTTTAGGGTGACTAATGATGTATCAATTTTATTTGTTTTATTTTTTTTTCCACAAAACCAGTCTTGTCAATTCTTTGAATTGTTTCTTTTGTTCTAATATTATTGATTTTCACCCTGATATTAATTATTTTCTGTCTTTTAGTTTTGGTGTTCTTCTTTTTCTAGGGCTTTAGGTTGTAATGTCAGGTGGTTTATTTGTTGATTTTTTTTATTCTTAAAATGAATGAACTTAATGTTATGAAATTTTCTTCTTTATATTCCCTTCATAGTGTACCAGAGATTTTTATATGTTACATTGGAGTTCTCACCTATCTGTAAGAATTTTTTTTTATCTCCTCCCTGATGTCTTCTGTTATCCACAAGTCATTTGATAACATATTATTTAGTCTCCAGGTGTTGGAGTAGCTTATATATTTTTATTTTGTCTTTGATTTCTAATTTTACTTCATTTTGGTCAGATAGAATGCAGGATAGTATCTCTAGTTTTTGTATTTACTAAAACCTGGTTTGTGGCATAACATATGGTCTATTTGGAGAAGGATCCATGTGCTGCTGAGAAAAAAAAGTATATTTGCTTGTTGATGGATGGAATATTCTATATATACAAATGATTGATTATTTTATTGAGTTCTATAGTGTCTTTGTTTAGTTGTTGTTTGGAAGATCTTTCTAGTGATGAGAGAGGTGTGTTAAAGTCACCTAGTAGTATTGGGTTGTGGTCTATTTAATTGTAGTTGAGAAGAGTTTATTTGATATACATAGATGTCCAATTGTTTGTGGCATATTTGTGAATGTTATGTCTTCTTGGTGTATAAATTCCTTAAGCAACATGAATTATCCTTCTTTATCCCTTTTCACTAGCTTTGGTTTGAAGTCTACTTTATCTGACATGAGGACCTGCTTGTTTACATGGTCCATGTGAGTAATATGTTTTTTCCTAACCTTTCACCTTCAGTCTGTGGATGTCTTTTCCTGTGAGATGAGCCTCTTGAAGGCAGCATATTGTTGGGCCTTTTTAATTTTTTGTTTTTAATTCCAATCTGTCAGTCTATGTCTTTTAATTGATGAGTTTAGGCCATTCACATTCAGGTTATTATTGAAATATAAATTGTATTCCTGGACATTTTGATTTATTTTTGGTTTTTACCTTGACTTGGTTTCTCCTTTGATTGGCCTTTCCTTTAGTGTAGTTCCTCCCTTTGTTCACTGTTCAATGTTGTTTTAATCTCCTCCTGGGATATTTTGCCAAGAATGTTCTCTAGTTCAGGCTTTCTGCCTACAAGTTCTTTTAACTTATTTATCATGAAAGGTTTTCATTTTGTCATCAAATCTGAAGCTTAATTTTGCTAGATGTAACACTCTTTGTTGGCATCTATTTTCATTAAGAGCTTGCTATATATTGCTCCAGAATCTCCTGGCTTTGAGAGTCTGGGTTGACAAATCTGTAGAGATTCAAATTTGTCTCCCCTTATATGTAATCGGATTCCTCTCTCTTGTGACCTTTATGATTCTATCCTTAATCTGTATGCTAGGCCTTTTCATTATAATGTGTTTTGGTGTAAATATGTTGTTATTTTGTACATTTGGTGTCCAGTAAGCTTCTGGTATTTGATTTTCCAATTTATTCTTCATATCTAGGAATTTTTTGATATTATTTAACTAAAGAGATTGAATACTTCTTTGATTTAAATTTCTGTGCCTTCCTCTATCCCAATAAATCTTAGATTTGATCTTTTGATGATATCCCATAATTCTTGGAAGTTCTATTAATGATTTCTTAGAATCTTTACTGTGTGCTCAACTTATTTTCAAAATTGTATATTTTGTCTTCATTATAACTGATGTTCTGTCTGTTGGTGATACTTTCTATTGAGTTGTTTATTTGTTTTATTGTTTACTTCATTTAAAGGATTTCTGGGTTTTTTTCAGAATCTCTATCTCCTTCTTGAAGTAATCTTTTGCTACCTGTATTTGCTCTCTTATCTCTGATAGAGTGGTCAATTTTTTTCCTATATTTGCTCTCTTATATCATTCTTTAATTCACAGATCATTTTAATTATGTACATTCTGAACTCCTTCTATGACATGTCATCAATTGTGCTGTTGTTTCTATTATTGCAATATCTTGGTTTCTTTGGGGCAACTTCTTCCCTTCTTTTTTTCATGTTGTCTCTCTATTTTCCTTTCTCATAATGTGGATCTGATATATTGCAGTTTCTACCCTATAATCTTGTAGTGTCCCCGCAGATTACCTCTCCCTCACCTTGGTGTTGGGCTTGTGTTCCAAGATGGATACTACTGCAGGTAAAGGTGGTGGTGGCAGTAGCGGAGGTAACTCAGTATAGCAATAGGGATGTCCCAAGATGGATTCATCCACTTTCAGAGATGGAGATAAAATGGGGGGCCATACAATGGCTTTGGGCTGCCTGTTCTGAGATGCAGCACTTGGCCTACTGTGCTTCAGGAGGCAGCTGCCTCCAATATCTGTCGGTTGTCCAAAGGTGGAAGTTACAACTTGGGGAGGGCTATAGCAATGGCTGCAGTGTTCCAAGATGGAGGCAGGCTGGGGGAGCAATGCATTGGTAAATGGGGAACCCCAGCATGGTCCTCTGCTCTGTGCAGAGGCGGTCCTGGGCCTGGGCTCTCACACATGTCAGCAGGGATGGTACTGTGACTGATTGGGCCTGGGCTCCCCTGTGAGTGGCCGGGATGGTCCTTAGCCTGGGCATGGGCTCTAGCATGGGTCAGTAGGTTGGCAGAAATAATGGGCTTGGTCTTCTGAGTGGCAGAGATAGTTCTATGTAAGGATTCTGAAGTCTCTGATTGCTTCATGATTTTGGCATGCGTGGTGGTAGGAAGTTACTGTGCAGAGGCACAGAATGTCTCGCTGCTAGGAACACTTCTGTGCAAATCACAGAATGCCTGCCTGCTGTTGCAATTTGCCCTGCATGAGGAGGCTCTGTATTAGAGCCTTATCAGCTTTGACCTTGATCTCAGGTCCAAGCTCTTTGGAATAAAGAAACTCACTTGTTAGACAACCACAAAATTTCACCAAGCTCCTCTGCACCTGAACCTGTCCACATAACCGTAACTTTAAACATTTGACTTTCCTGAAAGCTTTACAGAACTCCTAACATTGCACCTTGCAACTATAGTGTGTAACCGAGGAATAAGCTGCATAATATTGCTAACTCTATAACCAGCCTAAGGACACAATGAACAATAATGTACTACTGATGCCAGGGACCTAATATAACTTATTGATTTAAATAAATCTGGCAGCTTGGACATTCGGTCATTCTGCCTCTGTACCTTGCTTCTGTCTACTTTTGATTTTGTATAGTTCTAGGCCTGGGGCTGGGCTCTGGCTTGTGTCCGTGGGCCTGCCAATCATTTCTTTCATATGTGGAAGCTAGTGCAAATTAAATAAATGAAGATGGCGGAGGATCAAATATAAAATGTAGGGAAGATCATTAGAGTAGGAGGAGACCAGAGGGAGATTGGAAAGGGGAGGATACAGAATGCATTTCATAAAACCATGTTACATGCATATGTAAACACACCACATGGAATTTCATCTTTATGCATATGCAGAAAGTACCAGTAAAAAACAAGAAAGTAAAAGAGCCAAAGGAAATCAGTAGAGCAGAGGAGGAGAGGTGGGGAGGGGAAGGAATGGGAACTGAAACCAAATTTCTTGCATGCGTAATTTTGTCAAAATGAAACCAACTGCTATGTATAATTAAAATTCTCTAAAAAAAAAAATAATAATAATAATCCCAAATTGCTGAGGGCCTGGCCAAGCTGCCCAGGATGACTTACTTTCCTGTCTGGCTTTGATACACACAGGGGGACTACTCCATGCACTTCTCAAACCCAATCACATGGTGGCAGTAGAAGACCACCAGCACCATCCAATTCAGAGCCATTCCTCTGGTGACCCATCCACAGACCAGGTAAGTTCTGGTCTCTCTTTCCTCTTACCTTGGGTAAGGAGTGAGTTCCAGCATGTCATCTAACTCCTCCTTTTTTGCACTGGTATACTTGTGTGGTACACTATGTACCTTTGCACTTAATGGGGTGGAAGTTGATATGGTTTCCCTGCTATAAATACACTCACCATTGGGCCGCTGTGCCTGTTGGTGGTGATCCAGAATTAGACTTTTTGAAAGAATCCAGCAACCATCTAAAGATAGCAGATGTGTGCTCACACTGCTGGCAATAGTCTTAGTGGTGGTCTCAACTTGTACCACCAGCTATATAGCACTCAGCTTTTCTAAGACCCTGAACCATGTCTCTGCCCCCCTCCATAGCTGTGACCCTGATCCTAATGGAATAGCTCATTTATTACCTTATCACTGCCATGGTCTCCACCCAAACCTACTGGGGTACCTAGAAGCATCCAATTTATAAGATACTTCTTGGACTGATTAATGTGTCCATGGCTCACAATTGCTTTCTAGGTGTGTGCATTTGGGAATAAGCCTCAATGTGTTCAGGCTCCCAGGCCCACCAGCCTCTGCTCTTAGAGTGTGGAACTGGGAGATGCCAGGACCTTACCATAGGGAGGTCTGCAACTGTGTGGGTGTAGTCCTGGAGGGGAGGAAAAGCTTGGACTTCACCTGCAGCAAAAACTGGCTCTGCTTTATCCTTAACCAATCAGTGTGGTTAGCAGAAAGCTCAGGTCCTTGCAATTCAGGTGTTGGTGACCTGTCCTCTCTCTTGGGGATGTGTCACCAGGATTTAAACTGCTTTCTCTAGGTGAGAAGACTAAGACAGCCAGGACTGTAAGATCCAGTTGGATTCCTTGCCATGTCCCGTGGGGGGTGTGGTAGTTAGTGATGCCTTTCTTAAGGCCACACAGAATGGAGGTGGACGGTAGGCCCAACAGACAGCTCTGCCTTTATGGAGATTGCTGCCCGGGCCTGAGGCAGCATGGGCCATTGGTCTCCTCTTCTCTGCCCCTGCAAACCCGGCACTGGCCCGTTTATTTCTCTGCCGCTGCCACCATCACCACAGCCGATTTGCATCCACGGGGATGGAAGCCGTGTCTCTATTGCCTCCCCTTCTGCCTCCTGGCCCTTAGCTGACCAAATGCATAGAGCTTTTAAAGTTTTCTGCCAAATATTACTCTGCCTAAAATCTTCTTTTTCCCCTTTTCAACATATTTCTGTACTTATTAACATAATAGAATTTTGTTGCTTTCAATATCATTAGTCAATTTGAATCCTTTCATTTCATAAAACTCAAAGAAAGAATATTTTTCTGGGCAGCAGGGGAATTCTTTGAGTATATTTACATGCAGCTTTTTCTGTAGAATTGTCCTGCCATGCTTCATGTTATTTTTCCTTATTTGCCATTCTACCAGTATATTTAAGATCTCTTAAAAACTTTTGTAGTTACAAGGCGCTCAATATTCTATTGCCTAACTTATTTAATTATCACTTGTGATTATCATATGAATATTCAAAACTTTGAAATATGACACTTTGACAAAGGTTAATAAGTTTTTCTCAAGCATGATATCAGAAAAGGAAGCTCTGGACCCTCAGGTTTGTGTCCCTCATGCTAGAGATGCTGTGTCCCTGGTGGGAACTGTGTTCTGGCTTTTCTGGATCCAGATCCTGGGCTTGCGGGAAGGGCTCAGGACAAGCTGAACCTGGTACAGCTTAACTGAGACTCAGCTCATCAGAAAAAGTGTGTAGCCTTCCCTTAAAGTGACTGCTGAGGTCCCTTGGGGGCCAGAATGTGTTATGGGGCTTTTAGGAAGATGATTGCCTCTTATGTCTAATGAGGGAGGAAATAGCAAGCTCCCTGGACAATTATGTCATGAATGACTTTAACCCTTTCTATGCTTTGAAATGTGCTGGAACACACAGAAGCACAAGCACCAAATCTGACAGCTAGGGACTGTTACAGGGACACAGCCATGGAACTGCCAGGAAGGGCCACCAGAGAAGCAGAATATCACAGCATCAGGGTTTTCCCTTGGTCACCCCTCCCCGTGGCAGCCAGTGCTGCAAAGCCTTCAGATGCGCCTTGTGCTACATGCAGAGAAGACCTGCAGCAAAGCTGGCCATCTGAGCAGAGCTGCTGGTCCTCACCCAGCCTCTCCCACCCTCACTGCAGCCACCAGGCTGCGCCTGCCAGGACCTGGGAGTCACGGCTCACCGGTTCTTCCACGAAGGCCCCATCTTGTCCCAAGATCTCATTCAGGATCCCACGCTGCATTTAGTTGTGGACTTTGATACCTTCAAAGATATTGAAGAATATTGATTGGTTATTTTGCCAAATGAATTTGATAATAATCATTTCCTGCATTATCATTATTGTGTTATGAGGTCAATGTTTTCCTCAATATTATAGGTTAGCTTTTACTGTTGATTCACAATTGTTTGTAAGAGGATGTAGGTTGTGCTTTTTAGAGTCTGGCTGTATATGAAGAGCAGGACTCTGATTTGTGCAGTGACAGGAAGCCATATTGGATCATGTGTATGCTTACACACAGAGACACACACACACACACACAGAAACAACAACAAAACCACACAATATCAAAAAACAATTCAAAAACATTCAAAAAGACAAACAGCATGGACAAAAGTGAATTATAAACCCACAGTTGACACTACTGAAAATTCTATGTAAAGTACATCTTGTGACCACCCCAGCAAAATATGGTAGTACATATTAGGCCACACAAGATCAATGCCCACAAAAAAATTGCAAAGATTAAAATCATTTTGTAAAGCTAATGTCTAGCTGCTTCCACCTAATGAACTGCCTCTGACTTGAACCCATTTGCCTTCATCACAAAACTTCATCACAAAACTCGATCCTAATGATCTCAGACAACATCATCCACTGGATGCTTTCACTCAGCTGAGAACTAGATTAGCTGGACAAGATCCAAGGAGCTGATTGCCCCATTGGTGCTCAGCCAAGGAGCTACAGGGGACATGAACAGGCAGAGGGCCTGGAAGGCCAGGCAGGCTCTGAGCACATGCTTAGGCAGCAGATGGGGGAAAGAGTTAATGGGGGAAAGTGTCCTGACATCCACCACTCAGAGCCAAGCTAGAAGGCTGCTTCTGGTTATGTCATTTACTGAAAGGGAACTTGAGAGACTCTTCGGAGTCTGGGTGACATTCTCCTCTTGGCCTGTTCACTAAGAATTAAGGGGGTGAACTTCATGTTATTCATGTGAACTAACATTATGGTCTTACAGGAACAAATTTTATATTTTAGTAGAATTTTAAATGAAGGGAGAAATTATTTACTTTAGTGTGTGTTTGGAACTTAGTAGTAATGGCCTGTGTGATCAAGAGGTCCGAGAGGGTGCCTGAGCATGGAGGAGGAGGAAGGAGACCACACCAAAGGCCAGAGGGTACAAACAGTGCCAAAGCAGCAGCTGAAGACAGCACCAGCTATTCCCATACCACCCTCTCCAGCTTCCTCAACAGTACACTGCCCAGTACTGACCACAGGGCTAGTGGACAGTGAGAAACAGGAGCAGAGGACAAGAGCTATAGACGCATTAGGAGAAATCCTGGAAGCACGTCTGCGACTTCAGCGGTCAGCTCGAGGCACCATGAGCACCACTTCTGTGGTTGTTCCTCCTCTAGAAACACCTTTTATACAACTGCTTTGCCAAAGGATCTTCAGCTGGTTCCTCAAAGAAAATAGAATCCACCCCTCCCACTTCAGGAAGCTTCTTCACTAGGTCTCTCAACCTTCTGTCCACGTCCCAGGACTCCTCAGGAGATGGCTCTGTTCTATTTTAGGGAGAAAGGGGAATATTGCAAAGCTCTGCACTCACCATGTTAAAAATAGTAATTTAACTTGCTTTGGTGTGGGAAGTGTGAGAAGGAACAGTATATGTAATACCTGGGAGGACACAGGGAGTCCTCAGGACTTTCCTGTCCAGCTGCATCTTCTCCTATCAAGGGAGAGTGAGTACAAATGAATCTGAGCTAAGGAAGAAGAGAGCAGCTTGCAATGCCAAAACCTAAGGGACTTGGCAAATGTCCTGGAGACAAATGGGCACCCACCTTGGTCTCTATGGGCAAGACACAAATCTGCATAGTTGATTAGGTACTGATTATGCCTGTGGCTGCATTAGCTATCCTCTTATATGTCCTGATTAACATTCCAATTCTACCACACAGGGTCTCTGACAAGCAACAGTGACTTCAGCTCCTGGCACTGAGCATCTGTTCTGCAGACATTTTGCCATGAGACTAAGTGCCAGGACTGTGGCCAGAAGGGTGTACTATCTCTGCTATAAATGTCTGTTATTTAAACCAAGGAAAGATGCACCCTTCAGAGCTCATCTGCAATGACCACCTCCTCCAGCGAAACCCCACCTTCCTACACTTAACTCCCCGTCAGTCCATTCACAGTAAGATGGACTGACAGAGTTACACCACCCATAGCCCAGTCATTTCCCTCCTGAATACCCCTGCATTGACACAGGAGCTTTGGGGACACCTCACATCCAAACCACATCCTTTAATAAGCTCCATGTTTTAAGAGCCACCTCAGATGCATCTCAGGTAGGGAGCCTGCCCCAAACCCTCCTTCCACCCAGGACTGGCATTCTCCCCATGGTCATCCATGTGGTCTTGATTCTTCATCACACAACGCGATACTAATGATCTCAGACAGCATCATCCACTACATGCCTTCATGTTTGGACCTTGAGAACGTTCCCCAAGGAATGTGGAGAAACAGCTGCACTGTCTCAATAAAGATTAGACACAATGATAAGAGCATGGTCTCCTAGATACTATGTCACACTGCTCCCAAGCAGAAAGTAGAAATTTGCTTTTTTTTATAAAAAGAAAGAGCCTGTTATTTAACTCTTTATTCATATATCATTTCAAATTCGCAGAAAATTAGCATGAAAAAATAATACAACTAATTCCAATGAACTCTAAACCTAGACTAACCTCTGATTAACCATGCACCTGTTTTGTTCATTTTTTCTCTCTCCACTAAACCAGAACACCTCACAACCATTTCCTCTAAATATCCACTGTGTATTTTGTAATGATATGAATATTTTCCCCTAGAAGGAGAAAGTCCTTGTCAACTTAGGTATATAAGGTGGATCCAGGGGAGCTGCATGAGGACTCTGAATGCACAAGCAGTAGACTGGGGAGGCTCACCCCTGAGAGGAGCATAGGGGTGCAGCACTGTGGAGTAGGAGCCCAGGAGATGGCACCAGGAGATCTTCATCATCTGACGTGGAGAGAAGGAGAAACCATGGAACCCAAATCCCCTACTTTACTGTTTCCTGAAAGACAGGTCCCACACTCAACATTTTCCTCAGAGCCCCAGTGACATCCTTGTTCCTGAAACTGTAGATTAAGGGGTTCAGCACAGGGGTGAGAATGGTGTAAAACACAGACACCACCATGTCCTTCTGAGGGGTGTGGTAGGAGCTGGGGAGCATGTAGGTGTAGACGGCAGCACCATAGAAGAGTGTGACCACCATCATGTGTGAGGAGCAGGTGGCCAGGGCCTTCCTCCTGCCCTCTGCTGAGTTCATCCTGTGGATGGTGAGGAGGATGCAGGAATAGGAGCCTGAAATGACTGTCACAGGGATGAGGAGCATGAGGACACAGCACAGGTACATGAGTGTCTCATAGAGCGAGGTGTCTGAGCAGGAGAGCTTCATCACAGCAGGGACTTCACAGAAGAAGTGCTGGATCTCCCGGGATCTGCAGAATGGGAAGGTCATGGTGACAGGAGTCAGCATGAAGCCATCCACTGATCCCAGGAACCAGCAACCAGATGCCAGGAGGAGACACACCCTGTGGTTCATGAGCATAGGGTAACGGAGAGGATGGCAGATGGCTATGCCTTAGTCATAGGCCATGGCACCTAAAAAGAAAAACTTAGTACCTGCGAGTGTCACACAGAGGAACATCTGCATCCCACATTCAGGGGCTGAGATGGTACTTATACCCAGCACCTGATCCAGGAGCACCTTGGTCACAGTGATGGAGAGGGACATCATTGAACTTCAGAGGTCACTGTCAGTCTATGCAAGAAAAACACCAGTCAAATGAGATGAGGTGGGGTTTTTAAATAGTGACAAAATAAGTTAGGAATATGGGTGGACAGAAAACACACCTGGCCTTTCTTAAGGAAATCAATAATGACTTCTTTCCCATTTTCTCTCAAAGACAGTAAACATTTCCAGCTCTCTGGTTCTGACAGATTAACTGTTAAATTTGATGCACTATCTACAGGAAGGTTCTATCATCTCTTCTTAGAAAGACTAGCATGAGCTATAATGCAGAGGTGTTCTTTTAAGAAATTAAAGTTTTTGTTTGAACCCTGGTAACAGTCCCTAAAACCAGCTGTGGCACTTCACTCTTTTTTTTTTTTTTTTTTAAAGAGAGAGTGAGAGAGGGGAGAGAGAGAGAGAGAGAGAGAGAGAGAGAGAGAGAGAGAGAGAGAGAATTTTTAATATTTATTTTTCAGTTCTCGTCGGACACAACATCTTTGTTTGTATGTGGTGCTGAGGATCGAACCCGGGCCGCACGCATGCCAGGCGAGCGCACTACCGCTTGAGCCACATCCCCAGCCCGGCACTTCACTCTTGACAGCCTTTGCTGGGAAGGGCTGAAGCAGAGGACACAGTGCTCCTAATGCTGTAGCTCAGTGTCCAGCATGACTGAGACCAGGGCAGAAGACAGGAGAGGTGCATAGAAGAGGGAAGGAATGGTAGGTGAGTGGGTGGGTACAAGGTAGAAGATATTTAGATGACACAGAGATGATAGGTGGATGAACAGACAGATTTCCTCTCCATCTTATCCTACTCTGTCGATAGATGAAGGGCAGGATCTATGGAGAATGAACAGGAATCACAATGGCTGCCCTATCTACCTCTGTGGACAAAGTGGAGCAAGACCAGAGTCCACCAGCCAGTGGGAGAAGTGGACAGCACTTGATGAATGAATGGAGGGAGAGAGGAGGCCGTGAGGGGAGGGAGGCTCCTGGGGGAATCTCTGCCACTGTCCTGGAGCAACACATAGTGACCCCAAGACACCAGGGGATCAGGGAACATGGTCTGCTCCACAAACAGGGCCTGGCATGCTCTCTCTCATTCTTCTCTAGGCAGTTGCTGGAGTTTCATAGGAACAGCTGGTGCGTGCTTCAGTAGGGAACTGGTAACAGTGCTGGTAGACAAATACTCAGCCATCCCTAGAAACCAAAAGCATCCAGGGATCACTGTCTTCACCTTCCCCAGAGCCTCTGAGGTCCTCACATCTTGTTCTTCCTACTACAGACTGACAATCCAGGTTCTCAGGCCTCTGCCTAACATCACACAAGTGACCCAAGCGAGGGTTTGTATCCTGCCCCTGGGTACAGCAGAGCACCTCACTGCTCAGTGTCCTTGGAAAACAGTGTCCTCCCTGTCATGGACAGCTCGGATCTGGTCCACTCACCATCTATGTGCTTAGAGAAACATGAACATGCTCAGGATACTTGCTTCCCAGCATTGCTGCAATCTCAGGAGTCACCTCCATGTGAAGCAAGGACAGCCCTTCTCCCTCTGCAAAGTTGCAGTCTCAGGACAAGTAATGCAGCTTCCTACCACCATCTGAAGCATAAGAAGGAATATATAACATTATATGTCCATAAATAATTGGAAATAAAAACTCAAAATTTAAGATGTTACAGTAAATAAATGTATATGAAAGTTTTAAGATGAAAACATTTTATTTTATTTTTTTCTGAAAAACAGGTGATAGAGAAAGATGAGGAAATGCCGTGAGGACATAACAGACCACCTCAACAGCAGGTCAGCAAGCCCAGCACAGCCATGGCCCTGAGCTCCAGGGCCACCTGCCTGGCTGAATTCACCTCAGAGGAGGCTGCACCTCACCCAGATGGCCGGGAGTGTGGCCTGGCTAAGTCACCAGGAAGAGGAGGGTGGCGTCACCCCTGGTTTAGGATGTTCACAGGGGACTGGATGAGACATGTCTGTTCACAGATCCTCTGGGGCCTGGAGGACACTGCAGATAGAGCTAAGGAAGCAGCAGAGCTCTCTGGGGCACAGCTCTGGGTCATCCTCATCCTGTCCTGTCTCCCTCTTTGTTCAACTCCAGACTTCACCAATGTTAACAATCCTCTCCACTCTCACCCTGTCTACAACGCCTGACCAGTGACATGTAGGAGGAGTTAGTCTGGATTGGTTTATCAACCACACCGTGAGTGTGTGTGTGTATGTGTGTGTGTGTGTGTTTAAGAAAAGCATCTCCTCCTCAGTGTCCTGGAAGCCTGGCAGGAGTCCTCCTCACAGATCCACCTCACTCTCTTACCTGTCTGCTTGTGCTCCTTGTTTCCTGTCATTCACTGGCCATCTAGGTCATTGTAATTTAGAATTTAATTTTAAAGTATTTGTTTTTATTTCAACTACTGACATGCAAATTATTGAGAAGTCTCAAAGCACAAACTGTTTCATTGAAAATTTAAATGTTTATTGTAATATATTTACCCAGATAAAAATCATGCTTTAAATGTTAAGAGTGGAGGTGTAACTCAGGGATTATGGCTCCTGCTGAGCATGCAGGAAGCCCTGAGTTCAATAACTAGCTATGCAGTAAAAGGAAATAAATCCTATCCTGCCTACAAACTATAAGTGTTTCAAACATCTGTTCAGTGTACACCTGTTGTAGCAGCTACAGTGAAATAGAGGAAGACAGAAGCAAGATCCTTCAACATCTGTTTTTTAACAGTTCCCTCTCAAAATTTGCAGTGAAATTCTTCTCAACTTTTTTTTAAACTATGTCTGAAACAATGCTTATTATTTACCCTGCCATGGAGGTCTTGTGACAGCCTGGGTCCACACACACACACTGTTGGCCAGGCTGCCTCCTGAACTGTACCTACCTGTGACCTGCAGGGCTTCAGCCTGTAGATGGCTTATCCTGCCTCCTTGTCCCCCTGGTTTCCTGTAACTCTGTGGGACGCAGCCCTGGGGTCCCCTCAAGTGTGGGAGAAACTAAGAAACTGGGACTTTTCTCCCTGCTGGAGATGGTCCGTGGCAGCTGAAGCACCTGGGCACAACAGGGGCCCCGTTGGCTCCAGGCTCCAGCATCCATAAGGCATTTTGAGTTCCAGCAGCACTGCAGGACTTGGGTACCTGTGTCGCTATGGCATCCTGCCTGTGACTGGGCTACAGTCTCCACGCTCAGTAGAGAGTGCACAACAGATGCAGAGGGAGGAATGGGGTCCTTAACTGACAGGGTCCCTTCTGCTCCACCAGCCTCACTTAGGTCATGGCCTCTTTGTATCCAACTCCTTGCATGAAGTCTCTTCAGCTTGAAATTTGTGGTGTTGCCTTTTATTAAAAATGATTTAATGTGGTTACTATGTATCAGGTGATTTAAACAGAAATACAGTCCCTTTCTAAAGGTGCACAGTTGTTCTGTGCTCAAAAACATCAATTATAAACGGAGCTGAAATAAAAATGCTTATACAGAAATCACTCTCTCGGTTAGTTTGTTTTGTAAAGTAATTCCATACAGGTAATAGTCATCCAAACATTTTGATATATAGCAATAAGTTGCTTTCTGTTAACCATCAAATCATGCTACAACATCCAGCTCTGCCTAAACCAGCCTGGAGTATGGTATTTTTCCACCTTAGTAAATTTATTAGAGTCATATTTGACTTGCATTTCTTGCTTACTAATATATCTATATGATTTTTCATGTTTCTCCATGTAACGACTACTTTATGGAATGACTATGTTCTTTGCACATTTTTTTTAGTGAAATCTTTTCTTCATAAATATACAGTGATATACTTATGTATTCAAAGTAGTAACTCAGTATAATGGGCTACAATATTTAATTTCATTGGTTATTTTTATATTAGTTTCATCAGAATGTCCTGAAGCATTATCTTTAATTTGACAAATTTAATGATTCCTTTCAGCGTTTATGTGCTGGGAAAATCTTAGTATGTTTTGGTGTCCTCTAAAATATCCTCCTTCAAATTTCTAAGAAATGAGGTTGAGTTATTTTTTATTTTTTATTATTTTTAGTACATTTACTTCTGAGACAGCAATAATTTATTTGGGGTACACTCTGCTGGTGGAACAGCATCTGGGGCATGGGGTCAAGTTTAAGTCTGGATCTAAGAAGAAAAATTACTAAGAAGTACATGGGGGTATGGAAACGGGGGTCCATGCAGGATAGCAGGACAATGTTGAAGTTGGGAAGGATAACCAAGGTGAGCAAGAGCATTACAATGCAGAAAAAAGTCCCTACTAGCTAGGGCCACTCAGAGATTCTAAGCAGGACGGAGTCTACTGGGAAACTCTATGGCCCTCCCTATTGTTTTTGGAATTAGAATTTGAATGTAATCCTAAGCAAGATTCTATGTGTAAACTTTGTAGTAAGGTTTTAATGCCATTTTCTTGGAGGGGACAACTTTTTCTTTGGTTAAGAGGATGAAATCTCTCTTCTACAAATGTCTGTTATTTCAACCAAAGAGAAGAAGCACCTTTCCAGGGCTCACCTGCAGTGACCCATCTAATCCAGACAAACCTCACCTGCCTACACTTAACTCCCAGAAAGTCCATTAAAAAAGATGGAATGATTAAGTTATAGTTCTATAATCTAGTCATTTTCCTCCTGAATATCCCTGAATTGGTACAGGAGCTCTGGTGAACATATCACATCCAAACCACATCTCTTAATGTTTCAAGTACTACCTCAGATGCATCTCTGGTAGGGAGCCTGCATGAAACCCTGCTTCCACCCAGAATTGGCATTTCCCCCATGGTCATCCATGTGGTCTTGAATCTTTTTCACATAACAGGATCCTAAAGATTTCAGAGAGCAACAACCACTGGATACCTTCATGGTTGAATCTTGAGAATGTTCCTCAAGGAAGGCAAAGAAAGAGCTGCGCTGTCTAAGTAAAATTAGGCACAATGATATGAGCATGTTATCCTAGATACTATGTCACACTGCCACAAGCCGAAATGTCCTTTTTATAAAAGGAAGGGAAGCCTGTTATTTAACTCTTATATGTGATTTGAAACTTTCAGAGTATTAGCATGAACAAGAATAGTACAACTAACTCCCATGAACCCTAAACTTCAACTCGTCTATGGTTTACTGTGTACCCATTAATTGTGTACATATTCTTCACCATCCCTTGCCTCTCTCCACCTATCAATAGGACACCTCATGGCCACTTTGTCTAAATATCCACTGTGTATTTTGTAATGATTTGAATATCTTCCCCTAGAAGGAGAAAGTCCTTGTCAACTTAGGTATATAAGGTGGATCCAGGGGAGCTGCATGAGGACTCTGAATGCACAAGCAGTAGACTGGGGAGGCTCACCCCTGAGAGGAGCATAGGGGTGCAGCACTGTGGAGTAGGAGCCCAGGAGATGGCACCAGGAGATCTTCATCATCTGACATGGAGAGAAGGAGAAACCATGGAACCCAAATCCCCTACTTTACTGTTTCCTGAAAGACAGGTCCCACACTCAACATTTTCCTCAGAGCCCCAGTGACATCCTTGTTCCTGAAACTGTAGATTAAGGGGTTCAGCACAGGGGTGAGAATGGTGTAAAACACAGACACCACCATGTCCTTCTGAGGGGTGTGGTAGGAGCTGGGGAGCATGTAGGTGTAGACGGCAGCACCATAGAAGAGTGTGACCACCATCATGTGTGAGGAGCAGGTGGCCAGGGCCTTCCTCCTGCCCTCTGCTGAGTTCATCCTGTGGATGGTGAGGAGGATGCAGGAATAGGAGCCTGAAATGACTGTCACAGGGATGAGGAGCATGAGGACACAGCACAGGTACATGAGCATCTCATAGAGCGAGGTGTCTGAACAGGAGAGCTTCATCACAGCAGGGACTTCACAGAAGAAGTGCTGGATCTCCCGGGATCTGCAGAATGGGAAGGTCATGGTGACAGGAGTCAGCATGAAGCCATCCACTGATCCCAGGAACCAGCAACCAGATGCCAGGAGGAGACACACTCTATGGTTAATGAGGACTGGATAGCGAAGTGGATGGCAGATGGCCATGTAGCGGTCATAGGCCATGGCTGCCAGAAGGAAAAACTCAGAACCTACTAGTGTCAAGTAGAGGAACATCTGTATCCCACATTCAGGGACTGAGATGGTACTCACACCCAGCACTTGGTCCAGGAGCATCTTGGGCACAGTGATGGAGATGTACATCATGTCCATGAGGGACAGCTGGCTGATGAAGAAGTACATGGGGGTGTGGAGTTTGGCACTGGAGTGTATCAGGATGATCAGGACAGCATTTCCAGACAAGGCCATCAGGAAAACCAGAAAAATGACCACACAAAGCAGAGCTGGGTGTTGAGATTGCCTGAAGAGTCCCACCAGGATGAAATCTGCCCACCCTGTGTGGTTGGTCATCCAGGTGGTGATGTCCATGAGGCTCCACCTTGGCCACAAAGAAAGCTTTGGGTTAATGTTGTACAGAGGGCTGAAGTGACTTTTTAGCTGCCACACACCTGTGCACCAGCCTGATTGTGCCAACCAGAGGACGTTCCAGAACCTGTAGATCCTAGGAGTTCAGATGACCTGTAGTAAACAATATTTTTTAAAAAGTATCTAAAAGCTCACCTGTGGGACTTGCACTCGTGGGTGAGGTGAGCAGAGCCGGAGACGAAAGCAGAGGCCGAACTCGGGATCTGACAAGATGGCCGGGCTGCCCAGCAGGATCATCAAGGAAATCCAGCGTTTGCTGGCAGAACCAGTTCCTGGCATTAAAGCAGAACCAGATGAGAGTAACGCCCGTTATTTTCATGTGGTCATTGCTGGCCCCCAGGACTCCCCCTTTGAGGGAGGGACTTTTAAACTTGAACTATTCCTTCTAGAAGAATACCCAATGGCAGCACCTAAAGTACGTTTCATGACCAAAATTTATCATCCTAATGTAGACAAGTTGGGAAGAATATGTTTAGATATATTGAAAGATAAGTGGTCCCCAGCACTGCAGATCCGCACAGTTCTGCTATCGATCCAGGCTTTGTTAAGTGTTCCTAATCCAGATGATCTATTAGCAAATGATGTAGCGGAGCAATGGAAGACCAACGAAGCCCAAGCCATAGAAACAGCTAGAGCATGGACTAGGCTATATGCCATGAATAATATTTAAATCGATCCGATCATCAAGTGTGCATCACTTCTCCTGTTCTGCCAAGATTTCTTTTTTGTTTGCATTTAATGGGCACAGTCTTAATAGAAACATTACAGAATAAAAGCCCAGACATCTTCAGTTTTTTGGTGATTAAATGCACATTAGCAAATCTATGTCTTGTCCTGATTTACTGTTGTAAAGCATGAGCCAAGGCTAGAAGTATCATCTGGATTGTTGCAAAACATTTAAAAGCAGTGGCTCTCTGCTTTTATTTATTTCCCCCATCATGGTTTAAGTATAAAGCACTGTGAATGAAGGTAGTTGTCAGGGTTAGCTGCAAGGGGTATGGGTGTGTTTATTTTTTATTTTATTTTATTTTTTTGAGGGGAAAGGTAGTTTTATTTTAATTTTATGGACTCCTTTCACTCCCCTTTATTGTGAGCTAATTGCATTGGTTAAAAGCAGCTAACCAGTTCTTTAGAATATGCTCTCTAGCCAAGTCTAACTTTATTCAGACTCTGTAGATGGACAAGCTTGATTGTTTGAATCAAAATGGGAACATTAAACAAATATCACAGCCCTCACTAATAACATTGTGACTTTGCTGTCAGGTATAGATTTCCCCCCTTCAAAAAAAGAAAAAAAAAAGAAAGAAAGAAAGAAAAAACTTGTGACCATTTTGTATGGCTTGTCTGGAATTCTGTAAATCTTATGTTTTAGTAAAATATTTTTTGTTATTCGACTTTGCCTTTGTACAGTTTATTTTACTGTGTTTATTTCATTTTCCCAATGTGACAATCATATTTAAAAATTAAAAAATGCTGATGAAACATTCTGTTTTGGTCTTCACCATCTGACAAATTGAATGGCAAGAGATTTTGCCAGTTTCTTTTCACTGATGCAAACTTATATTAAGAATTACTTAATGGATTATTTATAAATTGACCCTGAGCATGCATAAAGCATCAGTGTCTGACTTTTTTTTTAACCTCCTAGAAATTAAAAATAAATGTTCATTGTCTGATTTAGTTAGGCTATCATTGGTCTTGCCACAATGTTTGACAAATTACTGTACAGGGGTAGTCACAGCAAAGAAAGCATTAGTGACTGACATGTAGGACTTTCACATGTCGTGCCACATTTTTACCTCAGATGTGGTGTATGACCTTTTTCTTGGTTCCTATCTTTAAACTTCCTATGTGGCCACTGGTGTGTGTTATTAGGAAACATCAATTTGGTATTCATTTGGAGTTTGCTGAGGCATTTGAGTCTTCCTTATAGACCTAAGAGTGTATCTCAAGCAACTAGCTTGCATAAGTGTCATTAGAAAGGTTTATTCCTTTGAGAGCATCAAATCTTCAGTTAATGTGCTTTCATCTCCCTAGTATTTTCTTTGGAGCTCCTTTTATTCTTTAATTTGTTATTAGTAAATTTTTCTTCACTGACAGTTTCTTCCCTCACAAAACTGTTCTTTTCCACCTCTCTCCACATCTAATGCCTGATTCTTATTTTCAAGTCATAAATGTAGCCAGTCATAAATATGTAAATGTTAACCTTCACTTTGGAATCTTTTGTCTCTTGTAGTTTAAGGTAATGGACATTGTAGCCCCATCTGAATTTTCCTCACTCTTATTCTCATAATTTCTGGAGTTTCTTCAGAATGTGGTGTATTTTATTGTGCTCCTATGTAAGATGAAGAATTATCTATTAAAATTATGTTTTCAACATACAAAAGCTTTCTATGACTGGTAACTGGTATCCTTCCAAATAAATGCTTTGCTTGGTAATGAATGTTGAATTCAGAATAAATTTTTTTTCAGAATAAATTGGTAACTCTAATATTACAAATTTAGAAATTATTAACAACAGTTGTCACTTATAACAATTCTTGGGCTGAGGATATCTTGGACCACAGCTAATGAAATAGTCTCATTCTAGAAAATGATTGAACTTAGTAAGACTTCCAAGTAATTAAAGACCAGCATAAGAACTATAGATAGCATTGTTCATGGTTATAGCTAGTGTCAGTGATTTTCAAGTTATAAAATTCCAGATTTAAATTTGTTGCACTATAAAACCTGTCTAAAGTAAGATTAAAAGACACCCCCACCCACCCCTGTTGTTTTGCTAGAACCTATATTCTCAACCAGTGTGAGGAAGCAAGAGCCAGTTGTATGACTAAGATTTCTTGGGACTTAGTGATCTGGGAGAGGCTTTAGGCAAAGGTTGAAAACTGGCAGCTATATATGGCCTATGGACCTGTTTCCCTTGGCCCACACCAAGTGGTTGGCCATTTTTTTAAACTCCAGAAATTTCCTTGAAAAATACAGAATTTGTTATTTTTGAAGGATCTGAAGATCTGGCACTAGTGGAGCTGACCTACCTTTGTGCTTGACACCTGTTGAGAGGAATTGGGTAGCAGTCACTTCAAGGAAGAGCATGTCATTTGCAAGTTAGAATCCTTCCCAGCCCACCCTCTGTAACTTTGTGTAGTCCTGTTCTAAGTCTTTGACTTTGTAGCCCAAGCCAAACAGTTTGACAAAAATATTTAATATGTACCTGCTACAGGTTGAGGATGATTAGGTGGAGTGGCACAGGGATTTCCTTTTGAGGACCTCATGATCTAACAATGGAGGGGACACAGACAAGTAGATGTAGTTCTGTCAAGAAGGGAAGTACTCGATTGAGTCAAATGTATGAAAGATGATATATCATGAGCTTTGTAATGTTTTGAACAACCAATAAAAAAAATAAAAAATAAATAAAAATAAATAAAAAAAAATTAAAAAAAAAGAAGGGAAGTACTTGAAGAGTCCACTCTTCCGGATTCAAGGCAGATAAACACTCCAAGGCAGAGGGAACAACATATGCAAAACTCTGGGAGAGAAGCAAAGATCTGAACCTATCAATAAATGACTTTTTGAAAATCCACTCTGCCACTTTGGGTTTTTCTGAAATCCTGAGATGTCGACGTGGGCTTTACTTCTTTTGATTTGTTTTAGTTTATGTTGCTGTGATTTGCTTCTACTCTGAGAGGAGCAGTTATCCTTGGTCTTTCTAGAGTCCACCTAGTAAGATCTTGGACCTGATGTATATAGAACTTGAAGCTTACCCAAAATCAGGAATATGTTTGTAAAATAAATTTCAGAAGATACATTTAAAGATTAAGTACAAATCAGTTTGTAAAAGCCACAGGTGGTGCTATGGTTTAGCACTTAAAAGAGTGGGGGAGAAAATCTGGTCTACGAGACATTATAAGCAGCTAAATAGCACTAAGTGGCATCATGGAGACAACAAACTGGCTTTATTTTTCTATTTGATGGTTAGGAATGTTTTCTGGTTACTCTAGCGATATCCATTTTTTGTTACTGCAGTAGCAAAGGTTTAGAATTACAACCTTATTTAGAAAAGCTATCCCCCAAATCCAGACGCAATGAAAAATAGGACACCTAATACATCAATCTATGTAAGAATAATGTAATATTTCATCAAATAATTTATTAAGGGGCTGGGAGTAACATTTCATTTACCGTTTAGAATGCTGACTATCTTAAGGAGTTTTATCAGGGTTTATATGACAACACAAAGCAAAAACATGTTGAATGTAATAATTTGAAGAAATATAATAAAAATCTTTAATTCACCAAAAAAAAAAAAAATAAAAGCTCACCTGTGGGTGAAGTGAGTTGGTAACTTGTAGTGAGGTTGCAACAGTTCAAGATCATGAACTTCCTGAAGAAAGCAGTTTGTCAATGACAAGTGCATATTTTCAGAATCGTTGCTCAAAAATGTAGGGGACATTTGCAAACAAGGGGAATCACTAATTCCTGAGTTTAAGTTATTCAAGTGTGAAATAAGTGTTAATATTTCTGGTTTAACAATCTGGTTTTAGCTGGCATTCTAAAACTCTCAGATCTATATGGTATACTAGAAATGTTTAAAAAGTTGCTGAGACATAATTCATGGAATGCATATTTAACATTTGAACCCCCCAAGCCTATAGGACCAGGACATGCCAGGAGGTTCTGTGAGTCCGGAATGACTCTGCTGTTCTCTCCAGCACACTGCAGTCTTCACACAGGACCAAACCTTTTGAGACCCACCCATAAAGATCCAAGGTCATGACTGGTTTCCAACCTTGACTCTTGCTACCCCTGAGCCTCCCCTTCCTTGTCCACTCTGCCTGAGAGATGATGAGAATAACATCTGACCCCAGTGGTGAGGATGAAGTGAGGCAAAGAAATGAAAGTTCCCTGAATTCTGACTTTTTTGCACTTCTAGAGATCATTTTCAGTCTCTACAGGGAAAACAGCACCCAAAATATTTGAGGCAGGATTTTTATATAGTGACAAAATAAGTAAAAAGGGCAATGAACATAAAATGTGCCCCACCTTTCTTAAGGAAATCAATAGTGGCTTCTCCCACATTTTCAATTAAAGAGATTAAACCTTTCCAATCTTCTGCCTCTGAAAGCATAACTGTTAAATTTGATTCTCTCTCAGCCTGAGGGTCTAATGTCTCTTCTCTCTAGAAAGACTAGCAGTAACTACAATACAGAGGTATTTTTTTAAGAAAGGAAAGTTGAAGCACATTTTCTCCCTTGGCTACTACATGGCTTCTGATGCTGTAGCCCTAGGGTGTAGCATGACTTAGACCCACTGCAGAGGTGGACAGCAGGAGAGGTGCAGGCCCAGGGACAGAGATGGTAGGTGGGTAGGGGTAGTAGGTGGATGACAGACAGAGGAGAGAGACATGATTGACAGATAGACTTCCTGTCCATGAAATTCTAACCTGTTGGCAGATGAAGGCTGAGCTCTTTGGAGAATTTGAGATCTTTCCCATGAACTGAAATCACACCTTCTCTCCCGTCAACCTCTGTGGACAAAGTGGAGCAAGGAATGGACACAAACAGCTGCAGTGAAGACAGGGACAGAATTTTCTGAGAGGACAGAGGAGAGAGGGGGCAGTGAGGGAGAGGCTCTGCTACTGTTCCAGAGCCCAGAACCCCAAGAACACACAGGACCAGGGACACAGTCTGCTCCAGATCCTGGGCCTGTCCCACCTGCTCTCTTACTCTTCTCTGGGCATCTGCATACGTTTCATGGGAACAGACTGATGCACTTTTAACTTGGGGAATTGGTGACAATTTTGGTAGAGAAACCTTATTAGCCAGCAGCATCCAGGAATTGCTTACCTTGCTCCACCTTTCACAGAGTCTCTGAGGTCCTACTCTTCTTATTTCCTCCTAGTACAGACTGACAATCCAGGGTCTCAGGGTCTCTGCCTAACATCACACAAGTGACTCAAGACAGGGCCATGTCCCACCCCAGGGTGCAGCAGAGCACCTTACTGCCTCAGTGTCCTTGGAAAACAGTGTCCTCCCTCTGCCATGAACAGCTCGGGTCTTGTCCACTTACTGTGTGTCATCAGGGAAAAATGAACATGCTCAGGACACTTGCTTCCAGCATTGCTGTGACCCTAGGAGTCATCTCCATGTGAAGCAAGGACAGCCTTTCTCCCTCTGCAAAGTTGTAGTCTTGGGACATCTAATGCAGCTTCCTATCAACCATCTGAAGCATCAGAAGGAATATATACTCCTATGTCCATAAATAATCCAAAATAAAAATACACTCCTTAAAATTTTGCAGCAAATAAATTCTATATGAAAATTCGAAGATGAGAACACATTTCTATTTGTCAGAGAAAGATGAGGAAATGGCATGAGGACTTAACAGAGCACCTCAACAGCAGGTCAGCAAGCCCAGCACAGCCATGGCCCTGAGCTCCAGGGCCACCTGCCTGGCTGAACTCACCTCAGAGGATGCTGCGCCTCACCCAGATGGCCAGGGAGTGTGGCCTGGCTAAGTCACCAGGAAGAGGAGGGTGGCATCACCCCTGGTTTAGGATGCTCACAGGGGACTGGATGAGACATGTCTGTTCACAGATCCTCTGGGGCCTGGAGGACACTGCAGATAGAGCTAAGGAAGCAGCAGAGCTCTCTGGGGCACAGCTCTGGGTCATCCTCATCCTGTCCTGTCTCCCTCTTTGTTCAACTCCAGACTTCACCAATGTTAACAATCCTCTCCACTCTCACCCTGTCTACAATGCCTGACCAGTGACATGTAGGAGGAGTTAGTCTGGATTGGTTTATCAACCACACCGTGAGTGTGTGTGTGTATGTGTGTGTGTGTGTGTGTGTGTGTGTGTGTGTGTACTCACGTGACCATGAAGTGGATTCTGTGAGACACTATTATTATAGGGATAAAACCTGAAGCTCAGAGTTCAACTAATGCATCAAAACTATCACTCTGATCAGTGCTGTGGGAAACTAGACAGAGGATCCACCCCACATCTTCCCCCCACTCTCTCACTTCCCTGCATGTGCTCCTTGTTTCCTGTCATTCATGGCCATCCAGGTTGCTCTAGTTTAGAATTTGATTTTAATCTTTTTGTTTTTATTTTTTATTACTGACATGCAAATTATTGAAAATTCTCAGAGCACAAACTGGTTCAATGAGAATTTAAAATTTAAAATTTAAATTTTCCTTTTAAAAATTTAAAATTGTCCTTTGAATGTTAAATCCCTAGAGTGGAGGTGTAGCTCAGTGGTAGAGCTCCTGCCTAGCATGCCTGAAGTCCTGAGTTCAATGCAATAAAACGAGATGAAGTCCTATCCTGCCTAAAAAGTGCAAGTGTTTCAAACATCTGTTGAGTGTACATCATGTCGTATCAGCTTGGATAAAATAGGAAGACAGAAGCAGGCCCACCATCCTGGAATTTGTAACCAATTCCCTCTCAACTTTGCTCCTGTGTACATTCTGAGTCATGCTGGTCATTTCCCCTGAGCGGAGGTTTTGTGATGGCCTTGCTCTACCACACTGTCTGTTGGTCTGGCTGTCTCCTGCAGCCACCTGACCTGCAGGGCATCAACCTGCAGATGACTTGTCCTGTCTCCTTGGTCTCCTGGTTTCCTGTAAAGCTGTGAGATGCAGCCTTGTGGGCTGTTACAATGTGAGTGGAATAAACAAGCTGGGTGTTTTCTCTGGATATGGTTCCTGGCAGCTGCAGCATCTGGAGGTGACAGGGACCCTGTGGGCTCTGGGCTTCTGCACCCAGAAGGCAGGTTGCAGTTCTGGCAGCACTGCAGGATGTGGGCATTTCCAGTCAATCAGCAAGACAGACATCTAGCAAGAGCTTCTCATAAAAACAGAGACACAAAACTGAGGTGCTCAGTTCCCATTCTGCCAAGGAACTAATCTTCCTGCTTTCCCATTCCTGACATGGTTTCCCTGTGTGGGTGTGTGTGAGGTGATCTGTGCTTGGTGTTAAATCCTCTTGAACAGCGAAGGGGTGTCAGTACTGGACTTCCCCCTCTGCCTGTCCTTAGAGTCTGGCTGAGGTGGGTACAGCTGCCCTTGCTCTCTTTGGCCTTCATAACATACAACACCCTCCCCGTCCCTTTGCTTCAGTCTGTCCTCACAGTGAGGTGAGTCTTCAGGAGGCAGCTCATAATTGAGCTTGATGGTTTCATAAATTCAGCCCCTCTGTTCATGTTGGAGAAGTATTACACAAATGTCTGTCCTAAGACAAATTCTAGCACATAATGTTCTTTAGTGTCCTACAAGTCCAGTTCTATCTGCCCACTGATTGTTCTGAAGTCATTGGGGGAGAGTTGTGGTCACCTGTCCTCTTTCAGTTCTTAGCAATATTGAATACAGAGAGTGGTTGTGGGGATCAGAGACAGGTCTGTGCCCTTGGTGCTCCGGTTCTGCTATGAATAGAAGATGTCTTCTCTGGACTTTGGGTAAATTGGGGAAGAAAGGGCTCAGAGCAGCAGATGAGCTTCTACCATGCAATGGAATTCAATAACCATCACAAGCATATTTCATAGTGGGGTTCTGGTGAGTGTCTGCAGGGTTCCTGAATGTCCTATTCAGGAGGTTGCACACCCACACAGCTGGAAATGCTAGAGTGAGCTCCTGCAGAACCACCTCTAAAGCTGAGTGTGTGAAGGGCAACTTCCACCAGGTTGCACTCAGGCTGCTCCCTCCTTTATTCTCCACTGAGCATAGACTGCACATAGGGAAAGAGGCCCTGTCCTGCTCTGGAGGATCAGGCCCACAGAGGGTGAAGACAGCAAGTAGGAATCAGACACTAACCAGACCCCTAGGAGCAGGGATTTGGTGCGCACACCTGGAATCAAGGGCTTATGTTAAATTTCTGCATTCAGTAGAAGACAGTTTCCCCGGTTCTTAGCAGAGTTGTTTTATAAAAGATCCCTCATAATTGCTTTTGTGTATTCTAACTCCAATATGTTCGTTGTGCTCAACTTAATGTCAATGTGTTTGAGGCTATTAAATAATTCTAGGACTTCTCCACAGCAGGTAACTGTGGAGAAAAGTTTGCATGCACATATTTAATCATATCAGATGTTAGGATAAAGTTAAATTTCCCAACTTTAACCAACTTTCCAAAATAAATAAGAATTCCCTATTGGAAATGTTGCTGAGATAAGCAGTTGTCAGAGCTTTGTCATAGGGCCTGCCTGAGTCAGGAGTGTCAATCATGTGAGTGTGGACTTGGGAGGAGTGAGAATAGGTCTGCAGAAGGAGATGACCTGTGGCCACTCCCCAGCATCTTCCTGCTGCTGTGTCACAGCAAGTGTCCTGTCCTGTCTGAAAAATAAGGCTTGAGGGACAGCATCCCCAACAGGGGTCAGGAGCCAGAACGTCACTATGGTACCCCTGGACACATCTGTGCAGAGAAAAGATGTGTGGGCTCTCTCTCTTCCGGCAAGGAGGTCCACGGAACAGCATAGAGGAGAGTGTGGCTGCAGAGTCGCTAATCAAGACCTCTGAGACCAAGCAGGAGGCATGTCTGCTTTTATTGAGCAGTTACCATGTATATATATTCAGGCAGCAGCTAGGCAGATTATAGGCAGCAATCAGTGCAATTTCTGCTAACTGTCCTTGAAGCCACCAATCAAGGAATGGGCTATGGAGCAAGCACACATGGCCTCATGCCCAGGGCTGTGCCTACAGGGGTAAGTGGCCTGCTGCTCACGTGCCTAGCACAAGGGAAGTGGCCTGCCACCCAGAAGCCCTTAACATATGCCATGTATGCAGTACTCCATGCACTTGTCCCTACAAAGAGCAACTGTTTGAAAATGTGTTTGAACTTTAGATTTCTTAGTACATGTTTTGATCTTCTCCTTTTTCTAAAATATATCCATGTTCATTAAATATATTGTACTGAAGTAAGTGTAGTGTATAATATTTTGTGAATTATATTACATATTTCATATTTCAAATTGAATTAATGAAGTACATATATAAGACTTTCCTTATAGAAATTTGACACTAAATTTTTTTACTAAATAATTTTAATGATTTTATTGGTGCATTATAGTTATACATGATAGTGAGTTTTATTTTGAAATATTAGTATGTGCATGAAACTAAATTGCCACCTTTCAGCCCCCTGTACTTCCCCTTCCCCTCCCCTTTCCTATTCCCTGACCTCCTTCCTGTTGTAATGGCCTTCTTTCTATTTATTTGTTGTTTTTTAAATTAGCACTGGGCAGATAAACATAAGGGTGGCCTTCCCTGGGGGTTTACATATGTGCACAGAATAGTTTGGTGAACCTCATCTCTCAGCTCCTCCTCTCCCCATCCCTGCTCACCACCCCAACCCTTCCACTCCACTGTCTTCCCTTCTTGAGGTCCACTCTTTCCCCCATTCCTTATTTTGTTCTAACCCACATAAGAGAGAAAACATTCCACCCTTGGTTTTCTTACTCTGGCTTATTTCACTCAGCATGAAGTTCTCCACCTCCATCCACCTACCAGTAAATGACATCAGTTCATTCTTCTTGGTGGCTGAGCAAACTCAGCCGTATTAGTCCACATTTTCTAGATCCATTCATCTCTTCACAGGCTCCTGGGCTGATCCCCTATCTTGGCTCTTGGGAGTTGTGCTGTAAACGTGGATGGATGTGGCTGTGTCACTATACTAGGCCAATTTTAGTTCTTTTGGATGAATACAAAGGAGTGGGACAGCAGTGTCATTTCAGGGTTCCATTCCTAGTTTTTTGTTATAGCTAGTGTTTTCCAAAGTATTATTCCAAAGGATTATAAAACCGAGGAAGGCTGGGGAAATCTATGGGCAGGAGCACCATGAGGAAGGAAGGGGTTAAAAAAGACCCATCTCTCCATTCACTGAAACACCCCAAGTGGTGACCTGGGTCAATACATGAAATAAATACATGAGACCTCTTATCTGAAGCCCCCACAATGAATGGGAGGAAAAATTGTCAGACATCTGCCTCCTCTGTTATCCTCTCCTCTCTGCTTTACCCTCCCTCCCCTCCTCTCCTCTCTTCATGAGACACTGTTTTCCTGCAGTGTAATTGGGGAACGGCTGCAGAGTGATTCCTCAAAATACAATTTCCTGGATTATGATTCTTATATAAGCTGTTTCTAGGATGTTTTTCCATTGAGAGAAGATGAACTTCTCTAGACAAAGGACCTCCCTGGACATATTCCCAGCTGACCTCCTCTTAGCTATCTGTGGCCACTGCATCTGAACACAACTTCAGAGGGGGAGAAATGTCCAATCAGACCAGAGTGACTCACTTCATCCTCAGGGGCTTCTCAGACATCCCAGAATGGAGGCCAGTCCTCATTGTCTCTTTGCTGTTGGTCTATGCCTTTGGCCTCCTAGGGAACATGTCCATCATCACAGCTGTGCTTAGAGACAGCCGCCTCCACCCACCCATGTACTTCTTCCTGAAGAATTTGTGTTTTCTGGACCTGAGCTACACCTCAGTCACCATCCCCAGGCACTGGCTACCACCCTACAGGGCCCTGGGGTCATTTCCTACTTCTAGTGTGTGGTTCAGCTTATGTTTTTCACACTTGCTTCAGCTGAGTGCTTTCTGCTCATGGCCATGGCTTATGACCAGTACATGGCCATCTACAGGCCCCTGCTCTATGGGACCATCATGAGAACTGGTGGTGCTGGGTTCTGGTGGTCCTGTCCTGGGTGGGCGGGGTCCTCTACTCAGCCTTCCACACCGTCAACACCTTTCCCTGCCCTTCTTTTTTTTTTTGTATTGATATGGTTTTATTTCCAGAAACCTTACAAACTATGGTTAAAAAAATAAAAGATTGCTAGACTATCTAAGATAGTTTGGTAAGATGGCTTAATATAATTATTATTTTTTTTATTGGTTGTTCACAACATTACAAAGCTCTTGACATATCATATTTCATACATTAGATTGAAGTGGGTTATGAACCCCCAATTTTACCCCAAATGCAGATTGCAGAATCACGTTGGTTACACATCCACAATTTTACATAATGCCCTATTAGTAATTGTTGTATTCTGCTACCTTTCCTATCCCCTACTATCCCCCCTCCCCTCCCCTCCCATCTTCTCTCTCTACCCCATCTACTGTAATTCATTTCTCTCCTTGTTTATTTTCCCATTCCCCTCACAACCTCTTATATGTAATTTTGTATAGCAATGAGGGTCTCCCTTCATTTCCATGCAATTTCCCTTTTCTCTCCCTTTCCCTCCCATCTCATGTCTCTGTTTAATGTTAATCTTTTCTTCCTGCTCTTCCTCCTTCTGTGACATTCCCGCTCTCATGAGGCTCTCCTGTGCTGACTTCCACCCCAGGGAGGAGGTGGGCTTTGCCTCATCTTGAGCTCCTTCACCTTCACCGTCCTCTCCTACATCCGCATCCTCTCCACCCTCTTACAGATTCCCTCTGGGGACGGCCGCTGGAAGGCCTTGTCCACCTGGTTCTCCCACCTGACCACCCTCCTTCTGTTTTACGGCAGTAGGGGCTTTACCTATCTGAGGTCTGCGTCTCAGGACTCCCCCATCCAGGGTCGCCTGGCACCGTCTTTTACTCCATCCTCACCCCTTCCTTTAACTCCGTCATCTACTCTGTGAGGAACTGAGACATGAAGGTCGCGCTGCAAAGGGTGAGCTATCAGCGGAGTCTGAGCGCTGGGTGCTGCACACCTGGCCGTGGTCAAGGGGTCTGATGCCCAGGGGGTGCAGACACCCTCCTCCATCCCTCCCCTGCTCTCCCGCTGAGTCTCCCCTGTGGATGGACGTCCCCACCCACCACCTGCTGCTTCTCCTCTCTCCCCAGAAGGTCTTTCACTTCAGTGGTTTTACATACAGTTCCACCACAGAAACATACAAATCTTGATTTCTTCATATTATACCATAAAAATCATTTTTAAATAATTCTTCTTCTATTTAGTAAATCTGTAAGAATTCTTTTTTTTTTTTTCCTGTGAGTTTTTCTGGAATGGTATTCTCAAATCTTTATCATCACTCTCATGCTGTGGCCCCTAATAATGAATGAATTTCCTTTTTTTTTTTCTTTCTTGACCTCATTTCCCTGAATATAACAGGAGGAACACATTTTTAACATTTCTAAAATCTACTGATTCCCCCCCTATATTCCAAACTGCCTGACCATTCCTGATGCAACTATTCAGCCCATTCTCTGCTTAGACATCCAAAGAGTAGAATGCATTGTCTTTGATCTTTAACTTTCTAAATATCATGAATTTCCAGTTCTCACAGGTTTTTCCTGAACATTTCATGATCCTTTACTTGCTATTCCTTCTTAGTCTCCTTAGTCTTTCGTTATCTGTTGTCTACAATCAATAATCAATGTTTATTCAATTCAGTGTTTTTTTAAGCACCGCCTCCCCTTTTTTTTCTTGAAGAAAGAACACTGTATTCAGACAACAACTGAAACCCCCAGATACCAAGTGGATGTTAAGGAGGACACTGGGTGGTCTCAGGGCTGAAGCTGGACTCTGCCCTTCTCCACCACTGTTTTGTATGGTTGTATTTTCAGAAAATTTAGAATTCCATCCCTGGGACAGAATTAAACTACAGTTGCAGTTCCTTTTCATGCTTGTCTCCCTATCCCAACTATTGATAGCAAAGTACCAGGTTATCTTAATTTATTTATTTATTTTAAAATTTGTTGGTTCTTTTTAGTTATACATGGCAATAGAATCCACTTTGACTTTATTATATAAGAATGGAATATATATTATTCTCGTTAGGATACCATTCTTGTGCATGTACAAGATGGTGGGATTCACTGTGTTGTTTTCCTATGGGTACAGGGGTAAATTGCATCACATTAATTCCACTGTCTTTCCTTTTCCTATCCCCCATTTCCCATTGTCTAATCCACTGAACTTCTACTCTTCCCCTCACCACTCGAGTTGTGTTAGTATCCACATACCAGAGAAAACATTCAACCTTTGATTTTTGGGGATTGTTTATTTCACCTAGCAGTATAGTCTCCAGATCCATCTATTTGCTGGCAAATGTCAGAAAGTCATTCATACTTATGGTTGAGTAATACTCCATTGTGTATATATGCCACATTTTCTTTATTCATTCATCTATTGAAAGGCATATAGGTTGGTTACATAGCTTAGCTATTGTGAATTGAGCTGCTATTAACATTGATGTCGCTGTCTCACTATAGCGTGCTGATTTTAAATCCTTTGGATATAAAAATATATACTAAGGAGTGGGATAATGGGATAACTGGGTCAAATGTTGGTTCCATTCTAAATTTTCTAAGGAATCTCCCTACTGCTTTTCAGAAAGCTCACCCTAATTTACAATTCCATTAGCGATGTATCAGTTAATCTTTTTCCCACATCCTCACCAACATCTATTGTTACTTGTATTCTTGATAATTGCAATTCTGACTATACTGAGACAAAATCTCAGTGTAGATTTAATTTGCATTGCTCTAATTGTTATGTAACTTTTTTTCATTATTTTGTGACCTATTGTAATTCTTCTTCTGTGAACTGTTCAGTTCCTTAAACACATGGATTATTGCATGCTCTTATAGTAAAGAGGCTTCTTCAGGGGCTCTTGCCATTTCTATCTGGAAAATCATGATTAGCAGCATGATTTCTGTTATATCTCATCTTCTGAAGCACATTTACATCATCCTCACACAGCTGTCCTTGAACACGTCCCACACTGAAGGTGCCAGGATTGCTTCTGCATCCTCATTCTCTGTGGATAGTACAATGTGGAACAATTAGAACTTGGACTTTCAACATCACTTCCTCTGTGGTATACAATGCTACTCTGCAGCAGTCAGGAGGGCATGATTTAAATTTATCTTTATGTTCTGAAACACTGTCGTGTATTTCATGTTGAACAGATGTCTATGCCTTAAAAAAATACAAAATGCTGGAAGATCCAAACCCTCACCCGTACTCTCAGGTCTTGTGTCTTTGATTAATTTCAGGTTGATTTTCGTCCATGGTGAGAGATAAGCATCTGTCATTCTTTGCGTTGACTGTGAGGCTTTCCCAGCACAACTGGTTGAAGAGACTCTGCTTTCCCACTCACGTTCTTGGTGCATTTGACCTACACTGTTGGCGTGGATTCCTGTTGCACCACCCTTGCTCCCTACTGGTTCTGATTCCTGTTGTGTGAATACTGGAGACCATGGCCATCACTCCTGGTTCCCACAGCTTGTTACCCAGGTGGCCACTTCCATCTCCTCCAGCTTTCAGAACCCATCTTCATTCCACTCATGTGGACACTCCAGTGGCTCCATGGCATGCTTTGTGCTGGCCACCTCCAGTGTCTTCCTGTGGTGGCCATCTATTCACTGTCCATCAATGCTCCACTGGATTTTAGGTTCTGAGTCAAAGGTTTGCCCTGCTGTCATGATGTGTAGTTCCACTTCTGAGGAGCAGTCCCTTGCTGCCTCAACCTCAACTCATGCATGACAACACTGAGGCTGACATCCACTAAGTGCTTAAATCCAGGCACCCACTGCTCTATAAGGGCGCGACTTATAGCACACCTTTTCCTCCTGAATTCTGATTTAGGCCACTTTCCTTGTCTGATCTTTCCTTTATGATCATAGTCCCACTTTGTAGTCAGTCATGATGTTTGCTTCTGGTAAAGGGATGTCACTGTTATCAAATTTGAAAGGATGATAATTCACATGGTCATTTATTACCTGAAGGATATTTTAATATGGAAAGTACTCTACATCCCCCAATCTTGCCTGCTTAAACTGAAAACAGCAGTAAGAAAAAGAAATAGTCCTTTTTGTTATTATGGCTCTGTAGTATAATTTAAGTTCTGGTATTGTTATGCCTCCTGCTTCATATTTTTTGCTAAGGATTGCTTTGGCTCTTCTGGCTCTCTTATTTTTACAAATGAATTTCATGACTGCTTTTACTATTTCTATGAAGAATGTCATTGGGATTTTAATAGGAATTGAATTAAATCTGTATAACACTTTTGTCAGGTTTCCAAGGAATCTCCATACTGCTTTCCATATTGTCTGTACCAATCTGCAGTCCCACCAGCAATGTATGAGTGTACTTTTCCCCCACATCCTCTCCAACACTTATTGTTGTTTGTATTCATAATAGCTGCCATTCTGACTGGAGTAAGATGATATTTTAGAGTAGTTTTTATTTGCATTTTTTTTTATTTGCATTTTGACAATGTTAATTCTGCCTGTCCAAGAGCATGGGAGTTCTTTCCATCTTCTTTTTTTTTTCTTTTTTTCTTTTATTGACTTTATTTTTTTTAAATACATGACAGCAGTGGAATGAATTGCTATTCTTTTGTTTTTATTAGTTACACATGACAGTACAATGATCTTGACATATCATACATACAATTCTTATTACACATATAGAGCACAATTTTTCATATCTCTCTCTATAAAGATGTTCACGCCAATTCATACCTTTATACATGTACTTTGTTTTTTTGTATTATAATTCTTAATACACATATATACAACAATTTTTTATCTCTGTTTGTATATAAAGAATGTTGACACCCAATTCGAGTCTTCATACATATACTTTGTATAATGATGACCATCACATTCCACCATCCTTTCTAATCCCCTGCCCCCTTTCTTCCATCCCACCCCTCTGCCCTATCAAGAATTCATCTAATCCTCCCATGCTCCCCCTCCTTACCCCACTATGAGTCAGCCTCCTTATATCAGAGGAAACATTTGGCATTTGTTTTTTGGGATTGGCTAACTTCACTTAGCATTATCTTCCCCAATGCCATCCACTTACTTACAAATGCCTTGATTTTGTTCTTTTTTAAAACTGAGTAAAATTCTATTGTGTATATATGCCACATTTTTTTATCCATTCATCCACTGAAGGGCATCTAGGTTGCCTCCCCAGTTTAGCTATTATTAATTGTGCTGCTATAAACATTGATGTGGCTGTGTCCCTGAAGTATGCTGTCTTTAAGTCCTTTGGGTATAGACTGAGGTGAGGAATAGCTGGGTCAAATGGTGGTTCCATTCCCAGGTTTCCAAGGAATCTCCATACTGCTTTCCATATTGTCTGTACCAATCTGCAGTCCCACCAGCAATGTATGAGTGTACTTTTCCCCCACATCCTCTCCAACACTTATTGTTGTTTGTATTCATAATAGCTGCCATTCTGACTGGAGTAAGATGATATTTTAGAGTAGTTTTTATTTGCATTTCTCTGATTGCTAGAGATGATGAACATTTTTTCATATATTTGTTGATTGGTTGTATATCCTCTTCTGAGAAGTGTCTGTTCCGGTCCTTGACCCATTTGTTGATTGGGTTATTTGTTTTTTCGGTGTTTAGCTTTTTGAATTTTTTATATGCCCTAGAGATTAGTGCTCTATCTGCTGTGTGAGAGGTAAAAATTTGCTCCCAGTATGTAGGCTCTCTATTCACATCACAGATTTTTTTTTTCTGAGAAGAAACTTTTTAGTTTGATTCCATCCCATTTATTGATTCTTGGTTTTAATTCTTGCACTATAGGAGTCTTATTAAGGAAGTTGGGGCCAGATCCCACATGATGAAGATTAGGGCCTACTTTTTCTTCTATTAGACGAAGAGTTTCTGGTTTAATTACTAGGTCCTTGATCCATTTTGAATTAAGTTTTGTGCATGGTGAGAGATAGGGGTTTAATTTTGTTGCATATGGATTTCCAGTTTTACCATCACCATTTGTTGAAGATGCTATCTTTTTTCCAGTTCATGTTTTTGGCACCTTTGTCTAATATGAGAAAATTGTAATTTTGTGGGTTAGTCTCTGTGTCCTCCATTCTGTACCATTGGTCTACCAGCCTGTTTTGGTGCCAATACCATGCTGTTTTTGTTACTATTGTTCTGTAGTATAGTTTAAGGTCTGGTATAGTGATGCCACCTGCTTCATTCTTCATGCTAAGGATTGCTTTAGCTATTCTGCATCTCTTATTTTTCCAGAGGAATTTCATGATTGCTTCTTCTATTTCTATGAGAAATGCCATTGAGATTTTGATTGTAATTGCATTAAATCTGTATATTGCTTTTGGTAGTATGGTCATTTTGATAATATCAATTCTGCCTATCCAAGAGCATGGTAGATCTTTTCATGTTCTCTGATCTGTTTTGATTTCTCTCTTTAGGGTTCTGTAGTTTTCATTGTATTTTATTTCACCTCTTTTGTTAAGTTTATTCCCAAGTATCTTTTTTTTTTCTTTTTTGAGGATAATGTGAATGGGGTCGTTTTCCTCATTTCCATCTCAGAGGCTTTGCCACTGATATACAGAAATTTCTTTGATTTATGTGTGTTGATTTTATATTCTGCTACTTTGCTGAATTCATTTACTAGTTCTAGAAGTTTTCTTGTGGAATTTTTTGGATTTTCTAGGTATAGAATCATATCATCAGCAAACAGAGCTAATTTAAGTTCTTCTTTTCCTGTACATATTTCTTTAATTTCTTTCATCTGTCTAATTGCTCTGGCCAGTGTTTCAAGAACTATGTTGAATAGAAGTGGTGAGAGAGGGCATCCTTGTCTTGTTTCTTTTTAGAGGGAATGCCTTCAATTTTTCTCCCTTTAGAATGATGTTGGCCTGAGGCTTAGCATAGATAGCCTTTATAATGTTGAGATATGTTCCTGTTATCCCTTGTTTTTCTAGTGTTTTGAACACAAAAGAGTGCTGTATTTTGTCAAATGCTTTTTCTGCATGTATTGAGATGATCATATGATTCGTATCTTTAAGACTATTGATATGATGAATTACATTTATTGATTTGTATATGTTGAACCAACCTTACATCTCTGGGATGAATCCCACTTGATCTTGGTGCACAATCTTTTAAATATGTTTTTGTATTTAATTTGCCACAATTTTATTGAGAATTTTTGCATCTATGTTCATTGGAGATATTGGTCTGAAGTTTTCTTTCTTTGATGTCTTTTTCTGGTTTTGGAATTAGGGTGATATTGGCCTCATAGAATGAGTTTGGAAGTGCTCCCTCTTTTTCTATTTCCTGAAATAAATTGAAGAGTATTGGTATTAGTTCTTCTTTAAAGGTCTTGTAGAACTCGGCTGTGTATCCATCCAGTTCTGGGCTTTTCTTGGTTGGTAATCTTTTGATGGCTTCTTCTATTTCCTCTCTTGATATTTCTTTCATTTCAAGGATTTCTGTTTATTTTTTTATTTTTTTATTTTTTTAAAACCTCTATCTCCCTGTTGAGGTGATCTTTTGCTTCTTGGATTTGTTTATGTAGCTCATTGTTGAAGTGATCTTTCACTGCTTGTATATGTTCGTTTATGTCTTCTTTGAGATAATAGAACATTTTAACCATGTATTTCCTGAAATCTTTCTCTGTCATTTTTTTTTTTTTGCTGTAGCTGTCAATTCTTCTAATGATGTGTTGTCTTGATTTGTTTGTGGTACTTTCTTCCCTTGTCTTTTCATGTTGCTCACATTTCTTTCTTTCTAGCTCTGTAGGACTGGTGTGTTATTGTTTTTACCCTATAGATTTGTAGTGTTCTTGTATGGTTCCAAGATCCCTCCTTTGTGGGCAAGGACAATGTTAACAGATCCCAATATCAACCATACATCACCTATGAGCAAATTATTGTTATTAAGACATTTACAGTTTAGTCTCAATGTCCAGAAATGTTGGATTCAATTATTATTTAAAATATAATCAGTAGTTTCATGGAAGGTTTACAGTTTCTGGCAGCAGACAGTGAACTTGGGGTCAGGTGTAGGACAATATGCTAAGGGGGAAAGATGTGAGGATATGGGGTTAATATAACTTAGGAAATTTGTAGAAGAACTCTAATGAAGAGGGTTAGTAGCAGGGGAATAGACAGAAAGTAATTTAGGGTAGACAAGTACATGGGAGGACAGCAGAGTACATAAAAACAAACATACATATGTATTTAGAAAATTACAGGATGTAAAAGTAGTAAAATTTGGAGGGTGAAAGAAGAAAGAATAAAAAAGAGAAAGAAAGAAAGAAAGAAAAAAGAGAGAAGAAAAAGAAAAAAGGAGGGGCTTATGCAATTCTTCTATATTATATTATTCAGGTGACTCAGTTCTCAAAGTTCTATATCATGCAAAGTTCTTGGTTTCACATATGTTGAGGTTGTGAGGGCCAGAGAATAGAAAGGTAGAGGAAAAAGAAGAAAAATAATAATAAAAAAAATACTCTTAGAATTCATTTTCTTTCCTGCTTCTCTTCTCTTCCAGTAGGTGGAGTTGTCTATTTTAAGCTGGAGTCTCTGCCCTCAGGGTGGTGTAGGTAACCAGAGTGATAAGATTTGATGCCCCCACCCATCATCTCCCTCTCCTGCCTGGAGCTCCCCGATCCTGATCTTCTGTTTTGCTCCAGGCTTTAGACCCCTCCCCTCTCTTGCTTATCAGGTCCCAACTGCAAGACCTCTCTCCCCTAGGCTCACACCATGTGGGTAGCCTGACACTAGTCGAACTGTGCTCCTGTTCAACTGAGAGCTGTTTTGTGCTGGGTAGACACTGTGCCAAGTTATTGCAGCTGAGGAGGGTGGGGGAGGGGAGTTGTAAACCAGGTACCTGTTCAATCAGTGCTGATAGCCACACCCACCAAAAAATGGCGAAAAAAAATTCCAAGATGGAGTCAGTCTGCTTCCAGTGCTGGGTGTCTGATGGGGTGGAGGGAGCTGGGATGGCCTTGGGCTGTGGCTAGATAGCAGCTGAGTGTCCTGTGTGGGAGCAGAGCACAGTCTGAAGTTCTGCAGAGGTGCTGATTAGGTGATTTTGCTGCGCCATTTGAGAGCCCTGTGCACACTAGAACTGCAGGCTTGGGTCCAGAGTTTGGAGTCTTACTGGAATGCAGAGGCTCTGATTTCTGCACAGGTGGTTGCAGTGCTGGTGGTTTCTGTGAAAATCCGCTGTATAGGCATCCTCTCGCTCATTCTGAGATGTTGTATTCCATTTAGATGAAACCTTGTGGAGAAGCTGCCTGACTGCTTTCTTGGTTTCATGCCACAGAGCAGCCAGAAAAGGTACCTCCTCTATTCCGCCATCTTGGCTCTGCCGAGTTCTTTCCATCTCTAAGATCTTCTTCAATTTCTTTCTTTAGTGTTCATATATTTCATTATAGAGTTTTTTAACTTCTTTTGTTAGATTGATTTCCAAATATTTTATTGTTTTTTGAGGCTATTGTGAATGAGGATCATTTTCCTAATTTTACTTTCAGTGGATTCATCACTGATTTATAGAAACAAATTTGATTTGGGGGTGGTAATTTTATATCATGCTACTTTGCTGAATTCAGTTATGAGTTCTAGAATGTTTCTGGAGGAATATTTTTTTGGTTCTTCTAAATACAGAATTATGTTATTGGCAAATAGTGATATTTTGAATTCTTTTCCTATTCATATTCTATTAATTTCTTTCTCTTGTATAATTGCTCTGGCTAGAGTTTCAAGGACAATGTTGAATAAAAGTGGTGAAAGAGGACATATTGTTTTGATTCAGTTCTTAGAAAAAAATGCTTTCAAATTTTCTCCATTTAGAATGAATTTGGCATTGGGTTTAGCATAAATAACTTACAATGTTGAGGTATATTTCTAATATTCCTACTTTTTCTAGTGTTTTGAATATGAAGAGGTGCTATATTTTGTTGAATGCTCTCTCAGCATCTGTTAGGATTTTCATGAGATTCTTTAAGTCTTTTGATGTGATAAATTATGTTTATTGATTTCCACAGGTTGAAACAACTTAGCATCCCTGGGATGAATCCCATTTGATCATGGTGCACTCTCTTTTTAGTGTTTTTGTATGCAATTTGGCAGAATTTGATTGAGAATTTTTGCATCTATATTTATCAGGGATATTAGTCTGAAGTTTTCTTTTGTTGATGGATCTTTGTTTGGTTTTAGTATCAGAATGATACTAGTGCCATAGAATGAGTTTGGAAGTGTTGCCTCATATTCTGTTTCTATAATTTGAGAAGCATTGTTGTTAATTTTTCATAGATGATCTTGTAGAACCCGACTGAGAATCTGGTCTTAGGTTTTTCTTAATTGGTAGGATTTTGATGGCATCTTCTATTTTATTGCTTGAGATTGATCTGTTCAAATTGTGTATGTCGTCCTGGTTTAGTGTGTGTGTAAGTCATATGTGTCTAGAAATTTGTTGATAACTTCAAGATTTTCTATTTTATTGGAGTATAAATTTTCAAAATACTTTCTAATTATTCCTCTGTATCTCAGTATTATCTGTCATGATATTTCCTTTTTCATTATGAATTTGAGTTATGTGAGTTTTCTATTTCTTTCATTTCTTTTTGTTAGTGTGGGTAAGGGTTTATCAATTTTATTTATTGTTTCAAAGAACCAAGTTTTTGTTTTGACAATTTTTAAAATTTTTTCTTTTGTTTTAATTTTATTGATTTCATCTCTTATTTTAATTATTTTCTGTGTTCTACTGCTTTTAGTGTTAACTTGTTCTTCTTTTTTCTAGGGCTTTTAGATGTAATGTCAGGTTATTTTTTTTGACTTTATATTCTTTAATGAATAAACACAATGCAGTGAAATTTCCTTGTAGTGTTGCCTTTATGGTGACCTAGAGATTTTGATGTGTTTTATCACTATTTTCATTTACCTCTAAATACTTTTTTCTCTTATTCCATCCCCAATTTCTCTATTTTTTTTGTATTTTATAGGGGTTGCTTCATGGAATAAGATATGGTCTATTTTAGAGAAAGATCCATGTGCTGCTGAGAAGAAAGTGTATTTTCTCTTTGATGGCTGAAATATTCTATATATGTCAGTTAAATATAAATGATATTTTTTAGTTTGATGGTTTAGTTTTTGTTTGAAGGATCTATCTAGTGGTGACAGTGGCATGGTAAAGTCACCCAGTATTGTTGTGTTGTGATCTATTTGAATTTTAAAGTTGAGAAGGGTTTGTTTGATGTACATAGGTGCACATTGGTAGGGGATTCATGATTGTTATATCTTTTTGATGTGTAGTTCTTTAAGTAGTATGAAATTTCCATCTTTTTCCATTCTGATTAACTTTGACCTGAAGTCCATTTCATTTGATATGAGGATAGAAACCCCTGCTTAATTATACAGTCCATGTGAGTGATATGTTTTTTTCCCCCATCCTTTCACCTTCAGTCTGTCAATGTTTTTGACTATGAGGTGAGTCTATAGAAGACAGCATATATTGGGTCTTGATTTTAATCTAATCTGTCAGTCTATGTCTTTTGATTTATGATAAAGGCCAATAGTGTTCAAGAATATTATTGAGATGTGATTTGTGTTTCCAATCATTTTGGTTGACTTCTAGTTTTTAATTTGAATTGGTTCCTCCTTTGCTAGAATAATTCTTTAGTTTAGTTCCTCTCTTCACTTTTTTTTCATTTTTCCATTTAATATTCATGGACTTTTTGAGAATATTCTGAAGTGTAGACTTCTGGTTGTGAATTCTGTTTAATTTGTTTATTTTCTTGGAAGTTTTTATTTCATCTTCAAATCTGAAGCTTAATTTTGCTGGATTTAGGATCCTTGGCTGGCATCCATTTTCTTTCAGAGCTTGGCATGCTATTCCAGGACCTCCTAGATTCGAAGGTCTGGGTTGAGAAATCAGCTGTGATCCATATTGGTTTCCCAGGATATATAGTCTGATGTTTTTCTCTTATAGCCTTAAAATTCTATTCTTATTCTGTATGCTAGACATTCTCATTATAATGTCTTCATGTGAATCTGTTGTAATTTTGTAAATTTGGAGTTTTGGAAGACTTTTGCATGTGATTTTCCATTTCACTCATTATATTTGGGAAATTTCTGATATCATTTCATTGAAGAGATTGTGAATACCTTTGGTTTGTATCTCCATGCCTTCCTCTATCTTTATAAATCTTAAATTTCTTTTTTTTCATGAAATTCCATAATTCTGGGAAGTTCTGTTTATCATTTATTTTAAAATTTTTTTGTTTGTTTTAATTGGTTATACATGACAGTAGAATGCATTTATGCACTTTGATATATCATACATAGATGGGATATAGTGATTGTTGTACAATCATTTTGGTCATGTAGTCACTTATATAAATAGAGTAATAACATCTGTTTCATTCTACTATCTTTCCTATCCCCACATCCCAACCCCTTCACTCTCTTCACTTCCCTCTACTTAATCTAAGGTAATGCTATTCTTCTTTAGTGCCCCATGCCTTATTGTGAATTAGCAACTGCATATTAGAGAAAATATTTGGCCTTTGCTTTTTTGGGGATTCAATTATTTTGCTTAGCATAATATTCTCCAACTCCATCTATTTACTGGTGAATGCCATAATTTCATTCTTCTTTAAAGGTGAGTAACATTCCATTATGTTTATATACCACATTTTCTTAATCAATTAATCTATTAAGGGGCACCTAAGTTTGTTCCATTGTTTAGCTGTTGTGAATTGGGCTGCTATAAACATTGACTTGGCTGTATTAATGTATTATGCTGATTTTAAGTCCTTTTGGTATAAACTGAGGAGTAGGATAGATGGGCCCAATTGTAGTTCCATTCCAAGTCTTGTGAAAAATCTCCATACTGCTTTCCATAGTGGTTGCACCAATTTGCAGTCCCATCAACAATGTATGAGTGTATCTTTTTTCCCACATCCTAGTCAACATTTATTGTTTTCTGTATTCTTGATGATTGCCATTCTGACAGGAGTGAGATAAAATTTTAGTGTAGTTTTGATTTGCATGTCTCTAATTGCTAGAGATGTTGAATTTTTTTATATATATTTGTTGTTCAGTTTTATTTCTTCTTCTGTGAAGTGTCTGTTAGGTACCTTAGCCCATTTTTTGACTGGGTTGTTGTTGTTGTTATTATTATTAGGTGATAAGTTTTTTGAGTTATTCATATGTCCTAGAGATTAATGCTTTATCATAAGTGCACGTGGTAAAGATTTTCTCTCAATCTATAAGATCTCTTCTCACGTTATTGATTGTTTTCTTTGCTAAAAAGAAGCTTTTTAACTTTCATCCATCCCATTTTTTGATTCTTGATTTTAGTTCTTTCACTTTATGAGTCTTGTTAACGAAGTCAGATCCTAGGCTGATGTGGTAAAAATTTGGGCCTATTTTTTTCTTCTATTAGCTGAAGGGTCTCTGTTCTAATGCCTAAGTCTTTAATCCACTTTGAATTGATTTTTGTGCAGGGTGAGAGATAGAGATTTAATTTCATTTTGCTACATATGGATTTCCAATTTTGTCAGCACCATTTATTGAATAGGATATAATTTCTTCAGTGAATGTTTTTGGCACCTTTTTCTAGTATGACATAAGCATATTTATTTGGGTTTGTCTCTGTGTCCTCTATTTTGTACCATTGGTCTAAAGTCTCTTTTAATGACACTTTTGTTACTATGCCTCTGTAGTATAGCTTAAGGTTTGGTGTTGTGATGCCTCCTGCTTCACTTTACTTGCTAAAGATTGCTTTTTTCTGGGTCTCTTATTTTTCCAAAATAATTTCTGAAATAAATTGAGGAGTATTGGTTTTATGTCTTTCTTAAAGGTCTTGTGGAACTTGGTGTGTATTCATCTAGCCTTGGGCTTTTCTTTTTTCTTTTTCTTTTTTTTTATTTCTATGAAGAATGTCGTCGGGATTTTAAAAGGAATTACATAAAATATGCATAACACTTTGGTAGTATTGCCATTTTGACAATTTTATTTCTTTCTATTCAGGAGCATGGGAGATCTTTCCATCTTCTGAGGTTTTCTTCATTTTTTTTTCTTTAAGTATTCTGTAGTTCTCATTGTAGAGGCCTTTTACCACTTTTGTTAGATTGAGTCACAGTTTTTTTTTTTTTTGAGGCTATTGTGAATGGGATAGATTTCCTAATTTCTCTTTCAGTGAATTAATTGCTGATGTATAGAAATGCATGGGTGATGATTTTATATCTTGCTACTTTGCTAAATTTATTTACTTGTTCTACAAGTTTTCTGGTGGAATTTTTTGGGTTGGCAAATAGTGATAATTTGAGTTCTTCTTTTCCTATTTGTATCACTTTAATTTCTTACATCTGTCTAATTGCTCTTGCAGTGTTTCAAGAACTATGTTACATGGAAGTGGTGAAAGAAGACATCTCTGTATTTTTCCAGTTTTTAGAATAAATGCTTTCAATTTTTCTCCATTTAGAATGATGTAGGTCTGGGGCTTAGGATAAATAGATTTTACAATGTTGAGTTATGTTACTGTTATCCCTAGTTTTTCTAGTCTTTTAAACATGAAGGGATGATGTATTTTGTCGAATGCTTTTTCTGCATCTATTGAGATGATCATATATTCTTATCTTTAAGTCTATTGATGTGATAAATTACATTTATTGATTTTCGTATGTCAAAACGACCTTGCATCCCTGGGATGAACCCCACTCGATCATGATGCACTATATTTTTGATATGTTTTTTAATTGATTTGCCAGAAATTTATTGAGAACTTTTGCATCTATCCAGGATATTGGTTTGAAGTTTTCTTTCTTTGATGTGTCTCTGCCTAGTTTTGGAATCAAGATGATATTGTTCTCATAGAATGAGTTTGGAAATGCTCCCTCTGTTTTCTGAAATAAATTGAAGAGTATTGGTATTATTTCTTTCTTAAAGGTCTTGTGGAACTTGATGTGTATCCATCTAGCCTTGGGCTTTTCTTAGTTGGTAGGCTTCTGGTGTCTTTTATTTCATTGCTTAAAATTGATCTGTTTAATTTGTGTATATCATCCTGATTCAATTTGGGCAAATCATAGAACTCTAGAATTTTTTTGATGTCTTTGATATTTCTATTTTATTGGAGTACAAGTTTTCAAAATAATTTCTAATTATCTTATGTATTTCTGTAGTGTGTGTTGTGATGTTTTCTTTTATATCATGGATGCTAGTAATTTGAGTCTTCTCTCTCCTTCTCTTTGTTAGCATGGCTAAGGGTCTGTCAATTTTATTTATTTTTTCAAAGAACCAAGTTTTAGTTTTGTCAATTTTTTCAATTGTTTCTTTGTTTCAATTTCATTGATTTCAGCTCTGATTTTAATTATTTCCTGTTTTCTATTGCTTTTGGTGTTGATTTGTTCTTCCTTTTCCAGGGCTTTGAGATGTAAGGTAGGTCATTTATTTGTTGACTGTTTATTCTTTTAAGAAATGAACTTTATGCAATGAAAGTTTCCTCTTAGTAATGCCTTCATAGTGTCCCAGAGATTTTGAAGTGTTGTATCAGTGTTCTCATTTACCTCTAAAATTTTTTAATCTCTCCTTGATGTCTTTTGCAATCCATTGTTCATTCAGTAGCATATTATTTAGTCTCCAAGTGTTGGAGTAGCTTTTATTTTTTTTTATTTTTTCATTGATTTCTAATTTCATTCTGTCATTACCTAATAGAATGCAGGGTAGTATCTCTACTTACTTTTAATACTTGCTTTGTGGCATCATATATAGTCTATTTTAGAGAAGAATCCATGTTCTGCTGAGAAGAAAGTGTATTTGCTTGTTGAAGGATGAAATATTCTATATATGTCAGTTAAGTCTAAGTTATTGATTGTATAATTGAGTTGTATAGTTTCTTTATTCTGCTTTTGTTTGGAGGATCTATCCAGTGGTGAAAGAGGAGTTTTAAAGTCATACAGAATTAGTGTATTGTGGTAAATTTGACTCTTGAACTTGAGAAGAGTTTGTTTGATGAACATAGATGTTCCATTGTTTGTAGCATATATATTTATAATTATGTTATGTTTGTAGCATATATATTTATAATTATTGTTATGTCTTGTTGGTGTATACTTACCTTGAGCAGTATGAAATGTCTTTCTTTATCCCTTTTTGTTATCTTTAGCTTAAAGTCTACTTTGTTTGATATGAGGATGGAAACTTCTGCTTGTTTCCACAGTCCATGTGAGTGGTATGGTTTTCCCAAACTTTCACCTTTAGTCTGTGTTTATATTTTTTTAATGAAATAAATCTCTTTGATGCAGCATAGCTTTAACCTTTTTTTATCCAATCAGCTAGCCTGTCTTTTGATTGGTGAGTTTAAGCCACCAACATTCAGGGTTATTATTGAGACATGATTTATATTCCCAGGCATTTTGTTTATTTTTTTTATTTAACTTGACTTGGTTTTATACTTTGATTAATATTTTATTTAGTATGATACCTCCCTCTGCTGAGTTTCATTATTGTTTTTCATTTTTTTGCCATAGAATATTTTGCCAAGTATATTCTGCAGTGCAGGTTTTCTAACTGTAAATTCTTTTAAATTTTGTTTATCATTGAAGGTTTTTATATCATCAGAAAATATAAAGCTTAATTTTGCTGGTTATAATATTTTTGGTTGGCATCCATTTTCTTTCAGAGCATGGTATATGTTGTTCCAGGATCTTCTAGCTTTCAGGATCTGGGTTGAAGAATCAGCACATAACCTACTTGGTTTTTTTCCCTATATGTAATCTGATTCCTTTGTCTCATAGCTTTTCATATTCTCTCCTTATTGTGTATGTTAGACATTTTCATTATAATGTGACTTGGTGTGGATCTGTTGTGATTTTGAACACTTGGCATCCTATAAGCCTCTTGAATTGGTTTTCCAATTTGTTCTTCATGTTTGGGAAATTTTTTGATATTATTTCATTGAATAGATTGTTCATTCATTTGGTTTGGAACTTTATGCCTTCCTCTCTCCCAATAACTCTTAATTTTGTCTTTTCATACTATCCCATATTTCTTAAATGTTCTGCTTATTTTTTCTTACCATTTTCATTTTGTGGTCTAGATACTTTTCAAAATTATATATTTGTCTTCATTGTCAGAGGTCCTGTCTTCCAAATAGTATAATTTGTTGGTGATGCTTTCAATTGAACTTTTCATTTGGTTTATTGTTACTTTCTTTTCTTTTTTTAAAAAGTTTTAGCTGTAGATGAATACAATACCTTTTATTATTTTTTTTCCTTTTTCTTTCTTTTTTTCTTTTTTTCTTTTTTTATTGTTGGTTGTTCAAAACATTACATAGTTCTTGACATATCATATTTCACACTTTGATTCAAGTGGATTATGAACTCCCATTTTTACCCCGTATACAGATTGCAGAATCACATCAGTTACACTTCCATTGATTTACATATTGCCATACTAGTGTCTGTTGTATTCTTCTGCCTTTCCTATCCTGTACTATCCTCCCTCCCCTCCCCTCCCCTCTTCTCTCTCTACCCCCTCTACTGTAATTCATTTCTCCCCCTTGTATTATTTTTCCCTTTCCCCTCACTTCCTCTTGTATGTAATTTTGTATAACCCTGAGGGTCTCCTTCCATTTCCATGCAATTTCCCTTCTCTCTCGATTTCCCTCCCACCTCTCATCCCTGTTTAATGTTAATCTTCTTCTCATGCTCTTCGTTCCTACTCTGTTCTTAGTTACTCTCCTTATATCAAAGAAGACATTTGGCATTTGTTTTTTAGGGATTGGCTGGCTTCACTTAGCATAATCTGCTCTAATGCTATCCATTTCCCTCCAAATTCTATGATTTTGTCATTTTTTAATACAGAGTAATACTCCATTGTGTATAAATGCCACATTTTTTTATCCATTCATCTATTGAAGGGCATCTAGGTTGGTTCCACAGTCTTGCTATTGTGAATTGTGCTGCTATGAACATCGATGTAGCAGTGTCCCTGTAGTATGCTCTTTTCAGGTCTTTAGGGAATAGACCACGAAGGGGAATAGCTGGGTCAAATGGTGGTTCCATTCCCAGCTTTCCAAGAAATCTCCATACTGCTTTCCAAATTGGCTGCACCAATTTGCAGTCCCACCAACAATGAACAAGTGTACCCTTTTCCCCACATCCTCGCCAGCACTTGTTGTTGTTTGACTTCCTAATGGCTGCCAATCTTACTGGAGTGAGATGGTATCTTAGGGTGGTTTTGATTTGCATTTCTCTGACTGCTAGCGATGTTGAGCATTTTTTCATGTACTTGTTGATTGATTGTATGTCCTCCTCTGAGAAGTGTCTGTTCAGGTCCTTGGCCCATTTGTTGATTGGGTTATTTGTTATCTTATTGTCTAATTTTTTGAGTTCTTTGTATACTCTGGATATTAGGGCTCTATCTGAAGTGTGAGGAGTAAAGATTTGTTCCCAGGATGTAGGCTCCCCATTTACCTCTCTTATTGTTTCTCTTGCTGAGAAAAAACTTTTTAGTTTGAGTAAGTCCCATTTGTTGATTCTAGTTGTTAACTCTTGTGCTATAGGTGTCCTATTGAGGAATTTGGAGCCCGACCCCACAGTATGTATATTGTAGCCAACTTTTTCTTCTATCAGACGCTGTGTCTCTGATTTGATATCAAGCTCCTTGATCCATTTTGAGTTAACTTTTGTGCATGGCGAGAGAAAGGGATTCAGTTTCATTTTGATGCATATGGATTTCCAGTTTTCCAAGCACCATTTGTTGAAGATGCTATCCTTCCTCCATTGCATGCTTTTAGCCCCTTTATCAAATATAAGATAGTTGTAGTTTTATGGATTGGTTTCTGTGTCCTATATTCTGTACCATTGGTCCACCCGCCTGTTTTGGTACCAGTACCATGCTGTTTTTGTTACTATTGCTCTGTAGTATAGTTTGAAGTCTGATATCGGTATACCGCCTGATTCACACTTCCTGCTTAACATTGTTTTTGCTATTCTGGGTCTTTTATTTTTCCATATGAATTTCATGATTGCTTTCTCTATTTCTATAAGAAATGCCATTGGGATTTTGATTGGCATTGCATTAAACCTATAGAGAACTTTTGGTAATATCGCCATTTTGATGATGTTAGTTCTGCCTATCCATGAACAGGGTATATTTTTCCATCTTCTAAGATCTTCTTCTATTTCTCTCTTTAGGGTTCTGTAGTTTTCATTGTATAAGTCTTTCACCTCTTTAGTTAGGTTGATTCCCAAGTATTTTATTTTTTTTCAGGATATTGTGAATGGAGTGTTTTTTCTCATTTCCATTTCAGAGGATTTGTCGCTGATATACAGAAATGCCTTTGATTTATGTGTGTTGCTTTTATATCCTGCCACTTTGCTAAATTCATTTATTAGCTCTAATAGTTTCTTTGTAGACCCTTTTGGGTCTGCTAGGTATAGAATCATGTCATCTGCAAATAGTGATAATTTAAGTTCTTCTTTTCCTATTTTTATGCCTTTAATTTCTTTTGTCTGTCTAATTGCTCTGGCCAGTGTTTCGAGAACTATGTTGAACAAAAGTGGTGAGAGAGGGCATCCCTGTCTTGTTCCAGATTTTAGAGGGAATGCCTTCAATTTTCCTCCATTCAGAATGATGCTAGCCTGAGGCTTAGCATAGATTGCTTTTACAATGTTGAGGTATGTTCCTGTTATCCCTAGTTTTTATAGAGTTTTGAACATAAAGGGATGCTGTACTTTGTCGAATGCTTTTTCTGCATCTATCGAGATGATCATATGGTTCTTATTTTTAAGTCTATTGATGTGGTGAATAACATTTATTGATTTCCGTATATTGAACCATCCTTGCATCCCAGGGATGAATCCTACTTGATCATGGTGCACATTTTTTTGATATGTTTTTGAATCCGATTCGCCAGAATTTTATTGAGGATTTTTGCATCTAGGTTCATTAGAGATATTGGTCTATAGTTTTCTTTCTTTGAAGTGTCTTTGTCTGGTTTAGGAATCAGGGTGATGTTGGCCTCGTAGAATGAATTTGGAAGTTCTCCCTCTTTTTCTATTTCCTGAAATAGCTTGAAAAGTATTGGTATTAGTTCCTCTTTAAAGGTTTTGTAAAACTCTGCTATATACCCATCCGGTCCTGGGCTTTTCTTAGTTGGTAGTCTTTTGATGGTTTCTTTTATTTCCTCAATTGATATTTGTCTGTTTAGGTTGTCTATATCCTCCTGACTCAATCTGGGCAGATCATATGACTTAAGAAATTTATCGATGCCTTCACTGTCTTCTATTTTATTGGAGTATAAGGATTCAAAATAATTTCTGATTATCTTCTGTATTTCTGAAGTGTCTGTTGTGATGTTGCCTTTTTCATCCCGTTTGCTAGTAATTTGAGTTCTCTCTCTTCTTCTCTTTGTTAGCATGGCTAAGGGTCTGTCGATTTTATTTATTTTTTCAAAGAACCAACTTTTAGTTTTGTCAATTTTTTCAATTGTTTCTTTTGTTTTGATTTCATTAATTTCAGCTCTGATTTTAATTATTTCTTGCCTTCTACTTCTTTTGCTGTTGTTTTGCTCTTCTTTTTCTAGGATTTTGAGATGAAGTATGAGATTATTTATTTGTTGTTTTTTTCTTTTTTTAAGGAATGAACTCCAAGCAATGAATTTTCCTCTTAGAACTGCTTTCAATGTGTCCCATAGATTCCGATATGTTGTGTCTGTGTTTTCATTTATCTCTAAGAATTTTTTAATTTCCTCCTTGATGTCTTCTATAACCCATTGATCATTCAGTAACCTATTGTTCATTCTCCAAGTGATGCATGATTTTTCCTTCCTTCTTTTATCTTTGATTTTCAGTTTCATCCCATTATGATCAGATAAGATGCATGGTATTATCTCTACTGCTTTATATTGTCTAAGAGTTGCCCTGTGACATAATATATTATCTATTTTTGAGAAGGATCCATGTGCTGCTGAGAATAAAGTGTAACTGCTTGATGTTGGGTGGTATATTCTATATATGTCAATTAAGTCTAGGTTATTAATTGTGTTATTGAGTTCTATAGTTTCCTTATTCAACTTTTGTTTGGAAGATCTGTCCAGTGGTGAGAGAGATGTGTTGAAATCTCCCATGATTATTGTATGGTGGTCTATTAGACTCTTGAACTTGAGAAGAGTTTGCTTGATGAACATAGCTGCACCGTTGTTTGGGGCATATGTGTTTATGATTGTTATGTCTTGTTGGTGTATGGTTCCCTTGAGCAGTATGCAGTGTCCCTCTTTATCCCTTTTGATTAACTTTGGCTTGAAATCTATTTTACTTGATATGAGTATGGACACTCCTGCTTGTTTCCGAAGTCCATATGAATGATATGATTTTTCCCAACCTTTCACCTTCAGTCTATGTGTATCTTTTCCTATCAAATGCATCTCCTGTAGGCAGCATATTGTTGGGTCTTGTTTTGTGATCCATTCTACTAGCCTGTGTCTCTTAATTGGTGAGTTTAAGCCATTAACATTTAGGGTAATTATTGAGATATGGTTTGTTCTTTCAGCCATATTTGTTTATTTATGTTACTAAACATGGTTTGTTTTCCTCTTTGATTATTTTCCCCCCTTTACTGTCCTACCTCCCACTGTTGGTTTTCATTGTTATTTTCCATTTCCTCTTTCTGTAATGTTTTGCCAAGGATGTTTTGAAGAGATGTTTTTCTAGCTGCAAATTCTTTTAACTTTTGTTTATCATGTAAGGTTTTAATTTCATCTTCCATCCTGAAGCTTAATTTCGCTGAATACACGATTCTTGGTTGGAACCCATTTTCTTTCAGTGTTTGAAATATGTTATTCCAGGATCTTCTAGCTTTCAGAGTCTGTGTTGAGAGATCCGCTGTTATCCTGATTGGTTTACCCCTAAATGTAATCTGCTTCCTTTATCTTGTAGCTTTTAAAATTCTCTCCTTATTCTGTATGCTGGGCATCTTCATTATAATGTGTCTAGGTGTGGATCTCTTATGATTTTGCACATTCGGCATCCTGTAGGCTTCTAGGATTTGGGATTCTGTCTCATTCTTCAAGTCTGGGAAGTTTTCTTGTATTATTTCATTGAATAGATTGCTCATTCCTTTGGTTTGGACCTCTATACCTTCCTGTATCCCAATGACTCTTAAGTTTGGTCTCTTTATGTTATCCCATATTTCTTGGATGTTCTGCTCATGGTTCCTTAACAGTCTTGCTGAGCTGTCTATGTTCTTTTCAAGTTGAAATACTTTGTCTTCATTGTCTGATGTTCTATCTTCTAAGTGTTCTACTCTGCTGGTAGTATTCTCAATTGAGTTTTTAAGTTGGTTTATTGCTTCCTGCATTTCTAGGATTTCTGTTTGTTTGTTTTTTATTACCTCCATCTCCCTGTATAGTTGATCTTTTGCTTCTTGGATTTTTTTATGTAATTCATTGTCGAAGTGATCTTTCATTGTCTGATTTTGCTGTCTAATGTCTTCCTTGAGACTCCAGATCGTCTGAAGCATGTATATCCTGAATACTTTATCTGACATTCTATCTGCTCCAGCTATTACCTCTTCTAAAGTTGAGTTGACCTGCATTGCTTGTGGTCCTTTCTTTCCTTGTTGTTTCATACTGCTTGCGTTTCTTTCTGCTTGGTGAAACTGTTGTGTTTTTGAAATTTTCCCCCTATATATTTATATTGCTCTTGTATAGTTGAAAAGTCTCCCTTGCAGGGCAGGCAGCGGCTGTGCTCCTCCTCCAATTGGGGTGATCTGTCTACCACACTGGTGGGCCGCTGGGTCTGTTCTGCCGGTCGGTCGCAGGTCTGCCTACCTTGTAGGCGCGGGCGGCAGCTCTGCTCTGCACCTCCTCCAATTGGTGTGACGTGTCTACAACGCCCGCGGACCCCTGGGCCTGTTCTGCCGGTCCATCACAGGTCTGCCTACCTTGCGGGCTCAGGCGGCGGCTCTGCTGGGCCCCTACTGCAGTTGGGGTGAAGTGATACCACACCGGCGGGTGACTAGGCCTGTTCCGGGTGCGGGCGGCGGCTCTGCTCTGCCCCTCTGGCCTCCACAGTATTCAGCAGGATCTGGACCGAGAAGCAGTTTCCGCGGGTTCTTTAGCCCTGGGCCAGAGCAGTTCCGGGAGCCAGAATTCAGCTGCTGTGGCTCGGCGTATGTTTTGATAGGAGCAGGCCTGCTACTTTCATTTCAAGTTTCATTTCAGTTTTTCTTTAGAACCTCTATCTCCCTATTGAAGTAATCTTTTGCTTTCTGTATTTGCTTATGAAGCTCTTTGTTGAAATGATCTTTTGCTGCCTGCATTTTCTCTCTTATATCATCCTTTAATTCACAGATCATTTAATTATGTACATACTGAACCCCTTCTTTGTCATTTCATCTTCTGTGATGGTCATAGATTAATAATGTGATATTTTGATTTGTTTGGGGCATTTCCTTTCCTTATCTTTTCATGTTGCTCATGTGTCTTCCCTTGTAGCACTGTGAATTCTTGGGGTTATTGTTTTTACCCTACAGACTTATAGTGCTCCTGTAGGGTTCCAATACCTCACCATTGAGTGGTAGGACAATGTTAACAGATCCCAATATAAACAATATATCACCTTTAAAAAATTAGTTGTGAACAGACATTTACAGTTTGCTCATAATATACAGAAATTGTGAATTCAATTATTATCTACAATATGATCAGTAGGTTTGTAAAGGGTTTTACAGTTTCTGATGGTGTACAAAAACCAGGGTGAGGTGTAGGAAGATATGTTGAGGATGTAGGAGGTGAGAATATAGAGTTATTATAACTTAGGAAGAGTAAAGTAGAAATCTAAAGAAGGTTAATAGCAGGAGAATACAGAGGAAGTAAATTTGAGTAGAGAAGAGGAAAGACAGTAATGTACATAAAACAAACACATATCGATATTAAGAAAAAAATCAAAAAATATTAAAATAGTAAAAATTGAGGGAAAACAGAAAAAAACAAAAACAAGAAAAAGAAAAAATGTATACAACATAAGGATAACATACTAATCAGTTGTTTCAGACTTCAGTATCCTAATTAATGCAGAGTACTTGGTTTCACGTATGTTGGGGATGTGAGAGAGGAAGAATAGAGAGGGAGAAGAAAGAATAAAATAAAAAAATCTCAAAAGAAGAAACAAGGATTGTTTTGAATGGAGATCAGTATCTTTTCTGTTTCCCTTCTCATCCAATAGGTGGGGTCATCTGTTGGTAGCTGCTATCTCCGCCTTCAGAATGGTGAAAGTAACCAGGGAGGGAGGGTTGTTATTGGGTGGAGGGCAAATGGAAGTGGGCCATGGCACCTGTCCATTTTCAAAGGGAGACTGCACCTCAGAGATCTCTTTTTGGGCCTGTTCCTGTGATGTGAGTGCCTGGTTTATCTCCTTATCTTGCTTGAAGACCTCCCAGTTCCTAGTCTCTGTTAGTCTCTAAATTGTATCACACACATCCTCTCCGTTGATGCTCCATAATAAGGGTCCTTTCTCTCTGGGGCTCTTGTGTGGTGCTTTTGGAATGCTGCACACCTGCCCCATTGAGAGATGTTTATTTTGTTGTTGTTGTTGTTGTTGTTGGGCAGTCACTGTGTTGGGTTAGGGACTGTTGGGGAGAGGAAGGAGTTAGAATCTGGGTACCTGCCCAGCTGGAGTTTGAAACTGGGAGTTGCCCTCACTAAAGATGGTGATAAAGGTGAACCAAGATGAAGGCATCTGCTTTTTTCAGTGATGGGGTATTGGATTGGGTGGGAGGAGCCAGGTGATGGTGTTTGATGATGAGACTGGATTTGTGGCATGTAGTGTGTGGATATGGCTCTCTTCAGAGCATGTGCAAATTTCCCTGGTTCAGGCAGACTACAGCCCATAGGGGACTCTCTGTTGCTGCAGAGTCCCAAGATGGAGGTGACTGGGTGAGCCCCACCTTGGTTGATGCAGGTACTTACAGGAGTGGCAGTTGGAGATCCTGTGTGTGGATAACTGTCAGGTACCCTGCGTGGGAGCTGTATCCAGGATTTCTTCTTGGATGGGTGGCCAAAAGTTTTGCATGGGTGCTGATGATGATAGTTCTTCTTGAGCACCCAGTGGTGGTCTTGCTCGGGCACCTGATAGTCCTGTGTGGGCAAGTAGTTGGGAAACCTACTCTGAAACTGAGGCCTGGAGCCCTGCATGGACATGGTGGCCATGGTTTCTGTGCAGAAGCAGGAATATATGGCTTTCATGGAAGCCGTATTCTCACTTCTTGAGTCCCAGGTCACGGAGCTACACAGAGTGCTGCCTCCATCTGGCCCACTATCTTGGATCACCTCTCAAGGTTATTCTTGAGATATGATTACTAGTATGGCAATATGTAAATCAATGGAAGTGTAACTGATATGATTCTGCAATCTGTATATGGGGTAAAATAGGAGTTCATAACCCACTTGAATCAAAGTGTGAAATATGATATGTCAAGAACTATGTAATGTTTTGAACAACCAACAATAAAAAAAATGTTCACAACTGTAAAAAAGATAAAAATAAAAAATAAAATGCTACATGGTGATTTAAAAAAAGAGATATGATTTGTATTTGCTGTCATTTTGATTTATTTCTGTTTATTTTTATTAATTAATTTATTTATTTCTGGTTTTTTATTTGTCTTACTTCCTTCTTTGGTTGCATGTTCCTTTAGTGTAAGTCTTCCCTTTGCTGGTTTTCACTTTATATTTTTTTTAACTTCATCCTCATGGAATATTTTGTTGAGATTGTTCTATAGTGTAGGCTTTCTAGTTATGAATTCTTTTAATATTTTAGTTTATTATGTAAGGTTTTAATTTCATCTTCAAATCTGAAACTTAATTTTGCTGGATATAAAATTCTTGGTCAGTATCCATTTTCTTTCATAGCTTGAAATGTATTATTCCATGACCTCCTAACTTTGAGGGTTTGGGTTGAGAGATCCAAATCAGTTTCCTCCCCATATGTAATTTATTATTTTTTCTCACAGCCTTTAAGATTTTATGTTTATTCTCTGTGTTAGTCATTCTCATTATAATGTTTCTTGGTGTAGACCTGCTGTAATTTTGTACATTTGGGGTCCTGTAAGCCTCTTGTGTTTGACTTTCCATTCCAATCTTTAGGTTTGGAAAATTTACTGCTATTTTATCATTGTAAAGATTGTGAATTCATTTGGTTTGTTTCTGTGCTTCTTAATGTGTTCCAATAACTCTTAAATTTGGTCTTTTCATGTTAACTCATAATTCTTGGATGTTCTGTTCTTGGTTTCTTACCATCTTCTCTGCATGATCAAATATACTTTCAAGATTACATAGTTTGTCTTTGTTGTCTGAAGTTCTGTCTTCCAAGTGGTCTAGTCTATTGGTGATGCTTTCTATTGAATTTATAATTAAGTTTACTGATTCCAACATTTCAAGGATTTCTGTTTGGCTTTTTTTCACAACCTATAACTCTTTATTTAAATGATCTTTTATTTTCTGTATTTTGTCTTTGATGTCTCTTCTTATACTCTTCTTTACTTCACATATAAATTTAATTATGAACAATCTGAACTACTTCTTGGAATTCCTTGTACTGTGTTATCAGTGGCTTCTGTTTTTGAATCATCTTGGTTTGTTTGGGACACTTTATTCTCTTGTTTTTTTTTTTTTTCATGTTATTAGTGTGTTTTTCCATCTAGCAGTATGGATCTAAGACACCACAATTTCTACTCTGCAGACCTATACTGTCCCTAAAGGTTTCCAGCACCTCACCTTTAATGGTGAGACCAATATCAATAGCACCCAGTGTAAACAATATATAGCCTTAACCCTAGTAGCTCCCACAAAGGTGTCTTCTGCATTCTCACATTAAACCAAAATGATGAGTTCAATAACCATCTATAATATAAACAGAAAATTTGTTAAAATGGTGGATGAGAGAACAGAGGTAGTGTAGTATGCAATATTTGTGATGGAGGAAGAGAGAAGCTAGAAGTAAAAATTCACAGGAAGGGTGGAGAGGAAGCAACACAGATTGACTGCTGGTTGGAGAAAGGTTGGAACATGAATATGAACAACAAAAAAATAAAGCCATAATAATACCACAAAAATGCAAACACTATTCATATATTGTTGCCCTCCACACACTGATGCATAAAAAACACCCTGTTCCAAATATGGTAGAGATATTAGTGAATCAAGAAATAAAATAAGATAAATCTTGCTGGAAAGTCAAACTATATCTTCCAGTCTTCCAAAGTTTCTCAGGCCTGTCTCTGATGTCTCTTAGTATCAACAAACCCAGATTAGCCCTTGAAAACCCCATCAATATGCCACACGTCTGGCTTCAGGTACCTCAGGATGAGCCACGTGTAGTTCCAAGATTTCAATGCTGCTCTTACTTGCAGAGAGACCAACAAAGGTACACTCATCCAAAGGAGCAACCCTGAGATGCAGCAGCAAGACAAGGGCCACCAGCACTCTTGGCAGGACAGGCGCTTTCAAACCCGCAGATACCCCCACACTGTATATGCAGGACCCAGTAGGAGTCCCAGACAGAAGCTGTTCTGGTGGTAAATCTGCTGGCACCTGAGCACCAAGTCCTGGATGGTGTCCAAAAATGGGTGCAGCCACGTGCAGCCAAACCTGGAGTCTGCCGGGCAGCAGTCCTCTAGGTGGTGGTAGCAGTGATAATGGTGTTGGCAGCAGGCAACGGGTCAGTAGCAGCTGTGGTAACAGCTGTGGAGGCAGCATCACCAGGTGATCTCTGGAGATCAGTAGCAGTGTGGCTTCAGTTGTGTCCAGGGCAGCCATGTCTTCTGTGGCAGAAGCAGATGGTTGCAGCTGCAAGAACAGCAGCACCCAGAAGACCTCCAGGTGACCTCGGGATGGCAGTAGCGGAATCAGAGGCTGCAGCAATGGTGGTAGCCATGCAGGTAGCAGCTGATTGATGAGACCCCCATTTGTCAGCAGAAGTAACCACGTGTAGTGTTGGAAGTAGCTTCTGAGGTAGCCAAGGCTGTGCCTAGAAAAGAGACCTTAGGGGATGGCAGCGGTGTCTGCCCATGGTTTTGTAACATCTTCTCTCCTTGGTCAACTATTTTCAAGACAATATATTTTGTATTCATTGCCTGAGGTTATTTCTTCCAAGTGGTCTAGTCTATTGGTGATGCTTTCCATTTATTTTTTAAAAATGTGGTTTATTTTTTTCTTCATTTCAAGGATTTCTATTGTTGTTTTTCTGAATCTCTATTTTTTTGCTGAAGGGATGTTTTGCTACCTATAGTTTTTCTCTTATATCATCCTTTACTTCAAAGATCAGTGTACATTCTAAATGCCTCTGACATTTCTTCCACTCTGATGTTGATGGATTTTTTTATTGAATTATCTTGGTTTGCTTAAGGCAAATTTATTCTTGCTTTTTCAGGTTGTTTATGTGTCTACCCATCTAAGAGTATGGATCTGAGGCAGTAGAGTTTCTACCTTATAGACTTACAGTGTTCCTGAAGGTTTTCAGTTATATACTGTTTAGTGGGAGAGAAATGATAACAATAATCAATGAAAATAATTTACAGCATTAAAAAATTTCTTATTATGACATCTACAATATTGATTATCACAATAAGCAGAAGTGATGTGATCAGTTATTGTCTATAATAAAAACAGAAATTTTTCAAATGGTTTTTCATGTTCAAACAAATGGTTGTCAGGGAGAGAACAAAAGTGATATAGGATGTCATAATTATGAGTGAAGAGTAGAAAAGACAGACATAAAATATTAAAGGAGGAGTGAAATAGAACAATAGAGATGAGCTGTTAGAGGAAGAAAGGAGAGAATCTAGGGAATGAAATAGTAGAAAAAGATACACATAAAGCCAAAAAATTAATAGAAAAATTCAAAACAAAAGTAAAATATATTAATCAAACATCCTAGCCTACCAAAACCAATCTATCTAAAATAACAGGCTTCAAAAATGCTTGAAATGAGAAGATTAAAAAGAGGAAACTGTATAAATGTCCGTGTACCCTTAAGGTAACAATTAAACAGTGAAAAATCATTTAAAAAATAAAGAAAAAATATTGATAAAAGTTAAGAATTCTTTCTGTTTGAGTTCAAAATATTCTCAGCTTCTCTTCTTAGCATTTTTAGGTGGGGTCTTCTGGAGTTTGATGCTCCACCTCTGGGTTACTGGAGTGAGAGAGGTATTCCAATAGGTAAAATTTCAGGAGGTAGGGTTTAGGCTTGGGTGGGCTCCAGGGTCCTTGCTAATCAGTCTGGAGATTTTAAATCAGTGCACCTCCAGCACCCAAGTCCTGCTGATTTAGGCTGGAAGAATTTACACCAGGAATCTCTTCACTAATGAGTTGTGAAAGCCAATTCTTAGTCCCCTACATCATCTGTACACTCCACATTTTCTGATCTCAGGTTCGGTCTCCAAAAATCTGTCCTGCACTGCCCTTCCAAGTTCCCAGCCAGTCATGTCTCTCCCAGCCAGTCCTGCAAGCAGTTGGATTAGAGGAAGATGGGTAGAGCGAGGTGGGTTTTCAAGTCCAGTTGTCCCCTGTATAAGCCTCTCTCCACATTTGGTTTTCTCCTGGTCACTTAAGCACGCTCTATGCCATGCACAATGTTTCGTAGGCCTGTGTTTCAGGCCAATCTTAGGTTTGCCAGGGTATGGCTTCCCCTTTTGCTGGCTCCTGTACCACAGCTGCAAAATGGTTCCTTCCTTGTCTTTCACAGGGTGCCTGGAGAGATGGTGGCTTCTTTCCTTACACATGGATATTGTGCAGCACATCCTTCAGGTCTGTTGAAAATGTCCTTGGTCTCTACATGTTCTATACCCAGACATGCCTTAGGCCTTCAAAAACCCTCTTTCCTTTGATTTCCTTACCCCTCCTTATGCTCATGGAGGGCACCTTCTGGCCTGAGCTTCTGGCCTAGCTGTGACAGCTTCTGTGCCACTAGGGATTTTTTTTTATTATTATATCTGACTGCTTGTGTCCCTGTTCTGCTTTGAAAGTCCAGTTTAAATTTCCAATAAAGTTGCCCCCCCCTTTTTTGTTCACCTAACTTGCAGAGAAACTCTCTGTCTGCTTTCTTAGTTTCATGCCGCAGAGCAGACAGAAATGAGACAACTTTTATTCTGCTATCTTGGATGCCAAGAAGCAGTTGTTTAAATAATACCAAATTTCATAAACTTCTCACTTGTGATCCTCTCTCTCTCTGTACTGGTGATTGAACCCAGGGACACTTAACCACCAGAATACATTCTAAGCTCATTTTTTTACCTTTTATTTAAAGACAGGGACTCACTAAATTGCTTAGGACCTCACTAAATTGCTAGGCTTGCTTTGAACTCACCAGCCTCATGAGCCACTGGGATTATTGTCATGTGGCACCACACCCAGCACATATCTATTTTTCAGTGATGGTAATTTCTTGATATATATTCTTTATGCTCAGTTGGATTTTGAGGATTATAATGATGGACATATATAGGGTAAAATCAGGTAGCTGTTTAGTGATTTTGGTGCCATCAATTCTAGGAATGTCAGTGCTTGGTGCTGGAAGACTGCAGGGCTGCTACCCTGTAATCCCCTTTCTTCTGGAACAGAATCCCCTCTGGCAGTGGTTGCTGTAGCTACTCATCAAGTAAGAGTGATGGGGTGGCTAAGATTGTTTACTTAGTTTAAATTACTTAAGGCAAAAGAAGCAGTGTCTAACCTAGTTTGTGCTCTTTAACCATTGGTATGTCTTCTATGCCCAGGTACTGCTTTAGTCACTCAGAGAATGGTATACTGTCCAAAATCTCACTCACTGAAGATTACACTGAAGGAACATGACTGTTGGTTCTGGGATAATCTCCATTCCAAGAATTGCTATTAATATTACAAAATAATGCAAAGTACTATCTGCTTCTTTTGGAAGAAAATATGTAGAAATATGAAAGATAAAACTTTATTTCAACCTTGAATTCCGTGAACATAAACATTGCTGAGTGTACAATCTGGAAGGACTAAGGTGACTTTTCAACTGTGAATGCTGGGGCTGCACATTTTACAGAACAATCAGAATGGCTGTTGCAAAACCCTTTTGGTTTAAACAACAAACATTTATAGAAAAGCCATTGTATCCTGTTGTCCAAATCAACAATGCTTGTCCTCTCCATATAAATGGCACTAAAGTCTTTCCACAACATTTGTATATCAAATCTTGCTTACCATTATGTTGGAACCCCGATGCCAAAAACCACAGGGAGGATGAACCAGAGCTTCCCTCTTGGCTTCGTCCTGCTAGGGATCTCTGAGTTGCCCCAGCTGGAAAGGACTATCTTCTGGGTTGTGATCCTCTTGATCACCATGACCATCCTTGGTAACTTCAGTATCATCCTACTGTCTTTCATGGACCCAAGTCTCAACACCACCATGTACTTCTTTCTTAACCATCTTTTCTTCTTGGATCTGTGCTTCATCTCAGCCTCTGTGCCCCAAGATATTGTCCCACCTGTGGGGGCCCGACAAGTGCATCACCTACATAGGATATGTCATCCAGTGGTGTGTGTTCCTCTGCATTGGAGCCATGGAAGGCATGCTGCTGGTGGAGATGGCCTTTGACCACTATGTTGCTGTCTACCAGACCCTGCACTATATTGTCCTCATGCACCATCCACTCTGTTGGAAGCTGGTTTATTAGCCTGGATGTCTGGTCTGATAGCATCACTGCTCCAATCTTCCATAATCTTCCAGCTGCCTTTCACAATCTCCTGTCACCTCCTGGATGGCTTTCTGTGTGAAGTGCCTGTCCTCATACACCTGGCCTATGAAGACACCACCACCAGTGAGTGGCAGATGACCATCATGGTTGTCATTCCCCCAGATCTCTTCCCCAGAAAGCAGTGCTGAGTGAGAATATGGTGACTGTGGGGTTGATCCTGGTTTTCTATGGCTGCATAGCTCAGGCTGTTAGGAACATGAAGTCAGAGGAGGAAAGGAAGAAAGCCATTTCTACCTGCTCCTCTCACTGTCTCATGGTCTTTATGTTTCATGGGACAGAGGCCATACTGTTGTACACTGACCTAAAGAACATCTTTTCTTCACAGAATGGCAAGTTTTTCACCTTCTTCTACACTGTGGTCATAGCCCTTTTGAACCCTCTTATCTATACCCTAATGAACCAAGAGGTACAGGACACTTGGCTGAGGCTGCTGGTAAAGTGGGTGAACCCATGGAAAAGCAGATAATTGAAGATTGAATCAAAAAGGAAGTTTAGTCATGACATGCACATGTCTGCTAAAGGGAGTCTCTCAAATAAATGTCTCTGCAAAAGAGGTAACTTTCACTCACATCCTATCATTTATATCTTATGGTTTACCTCTACACCCTATCATTTATATCTTATGGTTTATCTCTATGATTTCATACATCATCCTTTTAATGACATGTGCAAAGCAATAACAGTGTTTGGCACATGATAATATTCAAAGTTATCATGAGTAGTACCAATAGGATTGAGTTTGAGGAATGTGTGTTATTGCTAACAAAAAAATCACTACCATGAGCTGAATAATCTGGAGTTAGAATCCCACCATGACTTATTTATAAGCTGAGTGATGGAAATAGTCTGTGAGGCTTCCTTGGTGCTTAGTACATATGAAATCTTTCCTTCCTAATTTAATGTAAGAAATTCAGGTGGTGCAGAAAGAAGTGATTTTGCTTATATTTTTATGCTACATTTTAAATTAATTAATATATACCAATTAAAAAGGAAGAAGTATATCCATAGAATATGGCAAGAATATGCTCTGAAATCCTAAGTGTCTGTACTGTGCTTCATCTATAGTGGCCTAGCGAAGACTCTAAGCAGTGTAACTGGAAGCCACTGTCACTTTAGACACATCTGGTTCTGCTGCAGTCTAGGGCTCAAGTGACCGAGGTTTACATGCCAGCTTGGACTTGCTATAGAGCCTTCTCTTGTTCTCCTCCATACTGAGAGCCAGAGGCTTCATGGCGACCTGATAAATGGGCTGAAGTAGCAAATTCATGTAAATAATATGATGTCTTCAAAACTCAGAGTAGACCTCTGCCCAGCTTGACTCTTTTTGGTTGTAGAAGAGATCAGATGGAACGAATTTTTCTTCATGTTAGAGGGAAAATCTCATGACCCAGACCACTATATACCAGCTGTTTCCCTGACATGTGAGGACCATGAGCTTTTATTGGGCTTTACCCAGTTTCTGACACACAAATTATTGCCAGCCAGCCAAGAGCAGTTCCTGCTTCTTGCTTGGTTTGTCTAACCAGTATCACATAACTGACCCATTGAAAGTCCTGAAAAGGATGCAGGTGATCAAAGTCTGTGTTAAAAATCATGATGTAAGGCTGAAATGTTGATATGTACCTGAGTTAGCACACTGAGGGTGTGTTTTTAGTCTTACCAGGTGAAAGAAGTCTGCTTTTTCCCAGTATAATTTAGTACTGTTTTCCCAGTACTAAATCATACTGGGAAAAAACAACTGCAGGGTCAAGAGCTGCACACCAATCACCAGGCAAAGTGCTATTCATCCATGCCACTGATTATATCTTGCACCCAGTTTAGCTTCTGGGAATATACAGGCATTCCCCAAGATTTCTTCCCCAGAAAGCAGTGCTGAGTGAGAGTGTGATGAGTATGAACACTGTGTCCTTCACTCCCTTGGTGGTGGCACCGACCACGACCACTGCAGATGACAGGGAGTGTGGCATTGCTCCTTTTTCACTAGAGTGCATGCGGAAGCATTTATAGTGGTGCATTTTGGATTTCCTAACACATAGCCTTTGTCCACAGGCCAAGTATCCAGGAAGGAGTTCCACCAGTTGCTGGCATGTGAAGCCAGTGCTTCATTCCAGATCTGTGAGTGCAATAAACTAAACATTAACCGATCACCTAATTTTCATAGTCTCTTATTTCACTTGGGTCTCCTGAATTGGCATGAGTTCAGAGTCCATACCAGAGAGCCTGAAAAAGTCTGCTTATTTTATTTTCCATAGTGCAGAGTCACCCTGGTAGAAGATCGTAGGTCTTTCCCAAATGGCAGGGCAAAAGTTAATAGTTCATGTACATCTTTGGCAGTGCAGCAATGGCCTTTCCCATAGAACCCAGCCTACAATTCACTGGGGGTTAAGGTTTGCATCCTGGCTCAGGTGAGGAATGTTCTGGGAAGCTGTGACTCAGTTTTCATAGTTCCATTGAGACTTGTTCACTCAGTCAGGGCCCATGATTGTGAGTTGGAACTGATGGGAAGATACTAACACAAGGACAGCAGGAGCCAACCCAAGACAGGTCAGTGTTTCTGAGGTCAGGGTGTGTTGTGTGCAGAGTGTGAGTGAAGGTGGGCTTGGTGACAATCTCCTACCTGCCAATGAGGCTGCCATCCAGGTGCATGTAGGCATGAGCATGGATGGTGCTTCTCCTGCTGTGGCTGTGAGCTTGGCTACATTTTACTGAAGTGTCATTGAAAATGAAACAGGCGATCCTCCCAGGGAGACTTCTGCATCCACTGTTTGAGATGGCATGCATTCTTTTTTTGTTTGCTTGTAATTAGCACCAAAGAGAAGAGATACAAACCAAGTGAATGGGTGTTAGACAGTAAGGAGCTCAGATGTATGGTTTTAAATCTTCTTGACAATGACAAATGCTCCACACCAGTAAGAGACTACACTGTCAGAACACGCTGCTAAGCTATGTGAACTTTGGATCCATCTGAAAAGGGCATTCTCCAATTGATGTTAGTTAGAGTGTCAGCAGGATCCTAAAACTGTGCCCTGTAGATTCTGATTTCAGATTTAAATCTAATCGGTCATCCTGGCAATGACTGAAGGCTGCCCAAACAGGAGAACTCAATGGAGACCCACTGCAGAGCCAGTGTTCACTGTCATGCAGAGGGAGGCCTTCCCAGGGTCCTGAGACACCAGGCGGGTCCTGTCCAGCTGGGTGAAGTTGCTGATCACGGTTCCTTGGCTGAGTGGTCTGTCATGTTCTGAGCTCTTTGCTTTTGGATGCATTACGGTGTTTTTACCAATTGGAGCTCTTCTTTCCTGTCACTCTTGTCATCTTGTTCTTAATGTTCCTACTTTCTCCATGAAAAAGACAGATGCGGTTTGATTTGACTCAGGATTTGCCTAAAACTGCAAAGCAAATATTGTAGTTGTCTTATTTCTCTTTGAGTGCCACCAAGATCCACTTGTTAATAAGATTTATTTATTTTCCTAACTGACTCTATTCAAACATGAAACAGTGTTTAAGATGAAAATACCCCAAGTGGAAGTGACCACAATTCCATGAGGCCCAGTAAGTAAAAGCCAGAATGGAGGGTGACTGCTGAAATAACACGTGGGCCTTTTGTAGACTTTAGCCACTTCTCCAGATTTTCTCAAAAAATGGAGCTTAGGGAAGGACTGTGGATGTCAGTGTACAAAATTCAAATTTTACATCTGGGAACCTCATAGTAAACTCATTAATTGAAACTTTTTGCTTATATTTAGTTTGGCTTGCTGATCTTTCTATTTGAAGTCTCTCCACCTACTAAAACATCAGCTCTGAAAAGTGAGGCCCAAACTGTGCTGTGAGACAATTCCAAGGAGGTATTTTCCAAAAATAAATTACTTGCATTTCCACAGGGACTGGTATTTGGTCCCAGCCGCTGAGCAAATGTTGCTTCCTGCTCCTAAGCCAGGCAGGGGTAGTTCCCAGGGATTGCTTCTTACATTCACATCAAGCCTTAAAACATCCAGGTCTGATACTGGACTTGAATTTTCAACTTTCATCATAAGAGATGTGACTAAGGTAGGAGAAAATTTCAGTCCCAGTTTAACTTCTGAAAGGAAGTTCTGCACCCCATTTTATATCCTAGATCCTATATGATTTCAAGTTTAAATAGGCTTTTTAAATTAAAGAGAAGTGCTACTGATACCCCCAGCACCATAAAACTTATACCCTGAAGAGAACCCCTAGTGGACACATGTTCATTTGACAGAACTAACTCTGGACATGATGCCAGACTCTAGGATGCAAGAACATGCTGTCTTCCTGGGAATCCTCTAGTTATGTCCTGCAGTGGAACCAGTATCTTGAAATCAAAGTAGGAGCAATTTTTCTCATAAAAAAATCTACTTTTGTTGGTGCATTAGAGAAAAAAAAAAACCTTTTTTTTCTTGGACTGGAACATGATTGCCTGCTGGACCAGGTAAAAATGCACCACAGACTCTGATCCTACTTCTCTGTTGTCGGTGTGTGTCTTCGTTTTTTAAAGTGTTGAGCAACTGTGTTGTCAGCCATAACATCACAAAAATTAGAAGAAGATCTAAAACTTTAAATCAACCTTGATGTAAATATCTATCTGCATAGATGATTCAGCAAATGGTGGTGCGCACCTGAATTAGCTGCTTCTATCCCTGGGCCTATTCTATACTCTGGCTTTACATCACTAGCTGCACTAACAAACAGTGGGGTCCTATAAGTTCTTACTCAGAAAGCAGAATCAAAACACCAGAGTAACTTGGTCATTGGCTCAGGAAACTCTTTTGATCCAGTAAGTCGGGCCCATATTGAGCTCATTTGCTGTCAGCCTGCTCCTAGGAACTGGCTCATAAAGCCATGCTACTGAGACTTGCCCCTTGCATCCAAGAGTACAAACTCAGGACCTGTGCCTCTGCAAAACCCAGAGTGAGCCTTCACCTGATCAATTTCACCAAGTCACAAAGACATTAATGTTTTAAAACATTTAACTGTACGTCCCTCAAATTCATACTCTTAGTAAAATCTTCCATACCCATGTGTGTGAGGGTAATATTGTTCAATGCCGCAGAGAATTTATATGTGAAAGAAATACGCTTTTTTTTTTTTTTGAGACACCAAGGATTGAACTCAGGGGCACTCAAATACTGAGCTACATCTCCAGTCCTATCTTTAGTTTTATTTAGAAACAGGGTCTTAATGAGCTGATTAGCACCATATTGTTGCTGAGATTAGCTTTGAACTCATGATCTTCCTGCCTCAGCCTCAGGAGCCACTGGGATTACAGGTGTGCATCACCACACACTATATGGCTAGCCAGCAATATCTGCCATACTCTGTTTTTAACTTAGGCTCAATTTATTTGTCTTTGGGGGAGTTACCTTTAGGACTCTGCATTATTTGACAGAAGATGTAGGATTCTGTAAAGTCCTTATACCAAAATTGAGGTTTTTGCAACTTCTTTGCCACCAGCTTTTTTAGTATAAAACATTAACACAAGTTAAATATCCAACATCTTTCATCAAGATGGACACCATTCAATAGGGCTGGTGTTTGCAATTTAATTTATAACTTTATATGTTAAATTTAACCTTAATTTACTTGCTATCTAAACACATGAAAAAAATTTAATATCCCTCATTAGGTTTTAGTGCACCTATAGTTGTAAAGTAAATGTGTGAAAAGGTGGAGTGTGTAGAATTCATCTGGGTTTCTGTGAAGGTCTGTCTGCTCCAGCAGGGAACACTGGAGCAGTGAGAACCAGAAGCCATGGAACACCGTGTGTGGATAGGGCTTTTGTTCTGGTTGGATCCTGTTACAGCAAGTCAAGGCTTCCTGCATCAGCCAGGGCTGGGTGCTCACTGGTTCCTGTTATAAACATTCCCTTGTCTGCAAACTTTAAGAAATGCCTTTATTCATTAATCATGTATATTTAGGCTTTCATATTTTCCTGGTAATAGATGCATTTATGTTTTTGTCCACTATTTTCTTATTAGTGAACTGATAAACAAAACTATTTTTAGATTTTGTAATTTGATGTATTGCTTATAATTTGTATGAAATCTTTTTTTTTCTTATTTTGTTCTACTACAATTCATAGATAAGTTAACAGTGAGTATATATCAGTCTCAATTAATAATCAACAAAACACATGCCAGTTAGAACACTAAGATTTTTGGAAAGAAAGAACCTGTGTGAGAGAATGAAAGACTGCCACAGGTGATAGGGGACAAGTACAGATAGAAGTTTCCTTTATGAACTCCAGAGAAAGTTAACAGTTGAGATGGGTGAGACACTTAGGCCAGGGAATTATGGTCTACATTATTATCAGGCATGACAGATTTCTTAAATATTACAGTACTAAGATGCATGGGATGAAAACCATCAGAAAACTGACCTGCAACTCACCCTCAGGGTTTGGTCCCTGACACTGAGTCATAACAAAACACTGGTAGCCAACATGGCCAAGGAAGTAAGGGTGCCCTTCCCCATTGGACAGATGTGACTATGGGGACACTGCGTGTGGTAACCATGGCCCTGTGTTTACTTGATGGACAGGGAGTTTCTTCTCATTTCATGGTCCAGATGGTGACAAATACTATGATTCTCTTTATGTTTTTTGGTTGTAACTTCTTTAGGATTTGATTTGTATGTATTCTCAAAGTAATTAAATTGACACAATTATCTATCACAGTGTTTACAAATTTGTTTGACACTTCTTTGAATAAATAGCTTACATGTGAGTGTAAGATATTTCCAGATTTGACTAGTAAAGTTTTTCTCTATGACAGTATTTGATACTGGTATTTCAATGTATTCAATGAATCTTTAATATATATAACCACAAATGATTTCAGAAAATATATTGGATCATATATACACATTAAAAATGCACTGATAAAATTATACATTTTATGAAGGATCCAAGAAAATGATATGGTAAATCATAAAAAAATTAATAAAATAACTCAGATTCTAATAAGGTGATATTAGTATAGGCAGTGTAATCTGTAAAGCCCATAGGAAGAACATTGTATTTAATTATAAAGCTCAATCAGTGAAATTAGGCTAATGCTGACAGGCAGCTTTAGCTGCATTACTGTCCTCACAGCATCCTTTACCTGCTTGTTCCTGAGACTATAGAGGAGAGGATTCAGGAAGGGAGGAACCATGGTGTAAGAGGCAGAGAGAACCATGTCCTGGAGGGTGTCAGAGGTTGCTGAGGACCTCAGGTACACACCTGTGCTGGAACTGAGGAAGACAGACACCATGAGGATGTGAGGGGTGCAGGCAGCTGGGACACTGGAAGAGTGACTGTCCCCTGGCTGGTCCCTCCCTGGTACCTCAACTTGTGGGTATGAACCTGGCCAGCGTGGTCCTGTGCAGCTACTGGGACTCAAGTGTTCATCTGTGGTAAGAGTGGAGGTGAGAATGACATGGACATCATGCCAAGTAAGGTCATAGGCTTGGGTCAGGAGAAGAGGGGGACTTTGAAGGAGGAGTTTCCTTAGCAAGGAACACTTGGAAAGTGGAGCAGATAGAGCAGAAAGAGGGGCGGGAGCTCAAGTCCCCAAAAGCCTGAACATAAGGAACTTCTAATCATTCTTCTGTCCGTCTGCAGAAATTGTCCAAATCAGTGAGGATTCTAAAATCAAAAGTCCCCTAAGGAGGCCATTTAGAGCCATTATCTAAAATGTATTGTGGCCAGGCCATGGTGGGATAGAAAAGAGCTGTTTACAAGGTTGAGTCCTGAGAGAATCCCAATTTGGAAAAATTCAAGTATAAATACCCCAAGGGAGTTTTGGGGTCCAGAGTTGACTCTGCATTTCCCATGATGTTTTGACACCCCGGGTGAGCAGGAAGGAAAAAGGCGTCCCAATTACCTACTCTCTTCTCTGGGGAGAACGGTGTGGCCTGGCCAGGGACTGAGACATCTCTGCTGCGGCTGGACAGGCTGTGATTTACCGACAGAGTTCCCGAAACTGGGAGGGAGTTGAAAGATCAAAGAAAGAGGAACTTACCCCACATCTGCCTGATCGAATGAGGGCGAGTGGTCTAAAGACCCCCGTTCGTTCTGGTGTGGAGAAGAGCAGCCTCAACCCCTAAGGGAAGCTTTGAACCCCTCCTTGGTTTCAGCACCAAATGTAAAGCAGAATCAGGCGTGTGAAGTCAGGAACCATGGAACAAGTATGAGGCACCATAAAAAGGTTTATTGGGGGAAATTCCTGGGCGAGGTTCACCAGTCCATGAAAGGGTGAGGGCCGGGGAAGTGGCAGGCAGGACAGGCCAGAAGAATGCTAATAAGGGAAACTGGAGGTAGGAGGGTCCAGGCCATCTAAATTGCAGCTACTGACAGCAGGTTGTCCAAGCCAAATTTTGGGGGATTGTGTTTGTCCTGGGTTGGTCAGGGCTGATTGAATTGACAAGGCGATTGCTTCCGCCAGCAGAAACCATCATGGTTGGGGTCCTTTTCCATGTCAGCTTCTGATTGGCCACTCAGGTCTCCTCAGCCAGGTGGAAAGTCCCTGCCTACAGCCACCATGAAAGGGCAGAGGGAAGAGAAGCCTGCTGTCCTAACAGTTCCCATCTATTTGGCTTCTAGAAACATCACGATTAATTAGCCAACACCAGAGATCTACAGGAGTCAGGACATCATGTCCACTTCTTACCCTTTGCTGTCCATTATGGTAAATACAACCACTCTGTTTTGGGGGATTGAGAGATGCCACTTGGCCTCTTTGTCCCTGAGATCTAATCATGCCCATCACATTGAAGTCTTCCAACTGATTGACCATAGCTCCCACAGTAAGGTCTGGCATGCAAAGTAGAGCAATGACAGAGCCCTTCAAGGATGATGGTGCTCCCTCACAATTTTTTTTCTTACAATTTTGGTGAAACACACATCTTCTGGACCCCCCAAATATAGAGGAGAAGGTCACACATGAGAGATCCACTCCAGCATCCCAATCTTTCTGAGCCTCCGAATTACCTCATCAACAGTAAACCAAGGGATGTCAGGCATTTTCAGTTGTTTTATAGTAGGCCATCTTTGGATTCATACTTCAGTCAATCAGCCAAACTATTAGTATTCTTTTTAGCACTGCAAGCTATTACATTACATCTAGGATCTCTGCTTAATGGGCCAATATCAATAAATTCAGCCTGACCTAAGTTTATGTTCCTCCCACCATTATCCCACACCCTTATAATCCATTCCCACACATTTTCCCCAGAACTCTACTTGTATGAATTAGAAAACTCAAGAAGTTCCTTCAGAGTGTGGGGTACCTCCTTGGGGGTCATACTCTGTACCTCATCTCTAGGGGCTTGCTTAGGTTTGGATCTAGTTATAGGTCGGGAGGCAAAAGTGGGTGGTGAGGATGGATTCTAAGGAGTATGAACATCTTCACGCTGAGCAACTGAAACACAGAAGGTTTTTACTGTTTCCATAAACAAAGCAGGATTAGTTCCCTCCAGGGAGGGTGGAGAACCAATGCCACACAGGGTGGGGGTAGGGATGTCTCAGTCATGGCTAAAGTGGGGGCTCAGCAACTTCTGATAAAGTAAACCCATCAGAATATGGGAGATGAGTAACCCCAGCCCATTCAGCCTCCTCCCATACATCACCATCCCAATTTGCAGGATCCCATTCTTTTCCAAGCAGAGCCTTCACTTTAACTGCAGACACCTTCCAAGGCTGAGAGTTAAACTTCTGTCTTAATTCAGCCAATTGCAGGATTAGAGTTTGTGTTTAGTTTTCAACAACCTAAGCCCTCTGACTGCAGGACAGAGAGTCTCCTTCAGAACACACTTAGAAACTTTCAGATCAGTTATGCACAACAGCAGCTGAGAAACTGAATTTTTGAGCTGACAATTCTCCTTTTTAGTTCTTCCAGTGAAGCCAGAATCAACCAATCTACATCATCGTGTTTCTTAGTTTTTCAGAACTGTTCAAAGATACCACATATAGAGTCACTGATGGCCTTGATTTTTACAAGAGGCAAATTGGGAGCATCAAATGTGTTTACTTTACAAATCTATTTAAACAGTTTACACCATGTATTGACAGTACTCTCCATAGTACCAGTAGGAGAGTTAGTAACTTTATTTTTTTTAACAAAAAAACCCCATTTGTTTTAATTACTTCATTAGTCTCTGAAAATGGTTGTTACAGTGTTATACATACTTCCCTTGGCCCTAGGGCTGTTTTGATTGGTGCTTTAGTTCTACATATTTATTTATTTTATTTTATTTTTTTTTTATTGGTTGTTCACAACATTACAAAGCTCTTGACATATCATATTTCATACATTAGATTGAAGTGGGAGTTAGTAACTTTAGGTCTAAACAATTCAGCCAACTCCAGAACCCACAAAACCAACTAAGGAGATTCATCCTTACAATTCTGATTCTTCAGAGCCACTCCTGGTACCAATTTCTTTATTGGTCAGAGTTCTCTAGAGGAACAAAATCAACAGGAAGTATAATTATAACTGGAGGGTTTATTAATCCTCTCAATCCTCTTCGCCTCTTAATCCAATCATGTTGGCAATTCAGATTAACCATAACACCCAGTGTACAAGGGCAGCTCTGGGGTGCCACCTTCTGCTCCTTCTCTGCACCGTGGACGGGCCACGTGCTCTTTTAACTAATCTCCTTTTGTTGCATGCTTGCAATCCAGAGTGTGAGGCCTTTAATTTTGCTCAATTCTTTTCAAGACTATTTTGGCTTTTCAGGACAGCTTCATTCTACATGAATTTTATAATACTTTTTTTTTTTAATTTCTGAAAGGAAAAGAGGACTAAAATTTTTTGATAATGATTGTATTGAAGCTATAGAGCATTTAAAGAATTAGATATTTTAATAACATTAAGACTTCTTATCCACAGGCATGAAACATCATTATACTTACTTATACATATTCTTTATTTTGACAATGCTTTCATTATATTTCATGTAAGAATCTTTAAAGTTTTCATTAAACGTATTTTATTCTTTTTGATACAAAATTGAATGGAATCACTTTCTTAGTCTTTTTTTCCTGATTGGTCATTTTTAGTGCAAATGTTAAAATGTAAGAGTTTATTTTGTATCCACCAAATTCTTTGAATTAGTTGTTAGTTCTAACAGACTTTTTTGGTGAATTTTAAAGGGTATTTTATATGCAAAATAATGTTCTCTATAAAAAGATATTTTAATTATTTTTAATTTCAATCTGTATATTTAATTTATTTTAAAATTAAAAAAGGTGAACTTTAATGGCACACTTGTGGTGTATGTAATTTCCCTAATTTATCTTTTTAGTTCATTTGAGACAAATAATTTTATTTATCAGACTTCTTTATATCAGACCACATACAGGTGAATTTTCTTCTCCTCAGATTCTGTATTTGTGAGCTTGCTCATTGTGATTTTCCCTCAAATGTGACCCCAGACTCTGTACTTGTAGCCTTTAAGGACCACTCCTAAAATGCAAGAACAGTGCACTATTTGAGTTACCCCAAGTGCACTCTCCTGGTTTAGGAAGGATGGAGCAGGACTCTGCCTTCTTGTTTGGGCTCTCATTTTATACACTAATGTCCTCTTCTCTGTCAAGGTCCTGTCTCACTGCTGTCATTATTCTGCTCTTGGTGCTTTGCTGTTCAGAATGCCACCCACGTGTGGTGTTAGGTGCTGTCCAGTGTCCCTGAGAACGCTTAGGTTCTGAAATGTCTTATGAGGAGTACACGTGTGTGAGGAGCTTTGAGTGGCTTGCGTCACAACATTGATGGTGATGATCTCAGTGCTGATGAATGAACCCTCAGGATGCATTGAACAATAGCTCTGTTTCCAGAACAGGGACTGTGTGGTTGGTGAAAAGGCTGTGATCAGTTTTGATCAGGACTGTTGGGGCCTAACTGCATTTCTCATGAGAGCAAAGGCACAGTATTTACTAATTCAGCATTTGCAGTGACTTTAGATAACATAGCAACAGTGAGGAGTTAAAAATGATTTGTCTCTTTTTGAGGGTATAGTTGAGACCTGGTGTGGTGGTGATACCAGTCACTTGGGAATCCAAGGCAGGAGAATCTCAAGTTCTAGACCATCCTGGGCAATGTAGCAAGACCCTGTTTCAAGATAAAATAATTAAAATTGTTGTTAACATAGTTCAGGAGTGGGGCACCCCTAGGTTTAATCAGCAGAAGAAAAAAAAAGGGAAAAAAGTTTTATTAAAAAAATATTCAGAGTGGTATCTATTTCCATTTCATAGAGGTTTAATGAAACAACAAAATTTGCTTGCATTTACTTTGTATGATGATGATGATATATATATATATATATATATATATATATATATATATATAGTATGTATATGTCATATATACATATGCAAGATATACATGTTTTAGGTACATATGAGGTATTTGTGTACTACATACAAAATGATAATCAGGCTCTTAGAATGTGAACTCTGGAAATTTTGAGCCCACATAATTATGTGGGACAGAAATAAGTGAGGTTGGCTGGGGTCAATAAGTTCTGGTCAGCTACTGCCCAGCATGAAGACTGCACTCCAGGGAATTGTATACTTGATGGTTGCAGAGGGCAGATCCTAAATTTTCTCACCAAAGACATAAAAAAAAATAATTATAACTATGTGAAGTGGTAAATGTGCTAATGTGTCTTTTTCTTCATATCTCTGTCCTCTGGATAGAAGAACATAACATCCTAGTGTTCTGTTGAATACTACTGCTGAGAGAGGGGACCTTGCCTTATTCCTGATCTTAAATGCACTGATTTCAGTCTTTCCATTGATTGTGGTGTTAACTGTGGGCATTTTATACCTGCCTTTTATTATGTTGACTTAGTTACCTTGTATTTCTACTTTATTGTGTTTTTATCTTGTTTTAATTGTTTTTTTTCTGCATTGATTGTAATTATAGTGATTTTTCTACTTCATTTGGTTAATTTGAGGGTATAGTTGAGACCTGGTATGGTAGTGATACCAGTCATTTATAAATGAGATGCAAGGATAGTTCAACTTATGTCAATCATTGATTAAGGATAAGTTGAACTATCCTTGCATCTCATTTATAAATCCCACTTGCTCAGGAGCATGATTTTTTAATGTACTATCCAATTCAATTTGGTAGTTTTATCTGCCCCCTCAGGATTTTTGTATTACTAGACACTTGGGGATATTGCTTTTTAGTTTTCTTTTCTTTTTATATCCTTCCTTGCTGTTTCAGGTCAATGATTGGCCTCTCAGAATGAAGTTTGGGAGGGCTACCTTCCCTTCCATTCTTCAAAAGAGTTTCAGAAAGATTGCTGTAAACTCTTAAAATGTTTTCAAGAATTATCTATTAAGTCAGTTCTCTAGTTTAATTTTTCAAAGAGAAGATTTTCCAATCAAATTAAATCTTCTAATGATTGAACTATCAATGTTTTATTTTCATATTACTTGAAAAAATTGATGCTAAGGTAAGCAAAATTCTCTCGAAGAAGCATGGGAAGTGCTTCCTCTTTATGGCAGAAGCCGAGTTCTCCCTCTGGCAACACAATTAACCCATCATCTTCACTCCTCTCTCTACTTTCTTGCCACATTGCTGTTGCAAAATGCTTTGGGGCAGTTATTTTCTCAGTCCTTTTGGCCACCGAATTTTCCCAAAGTTCCCTCCTGCATCAGACACCTGAGGCTTATATCAGATACCTCTGGGTATTGCTTGCTAGGTGCACCAGGGTTCATGTGAGAGGGATGCTCAGGAGGCAGAACTCTGAAGATGAGCTCCCAGAGGTTACCTGCCATCTTGTTAGCTTAATGAATCCCACAACCATTCTTCAAAAACTTCCTTTGCCAGATTCCAAAACTTTCCCTCATTATTTCAGTCATTGCTTATCTCCATGTTTTGCTTGTTATTGTGCCTCTGTCCTGTGTGGCCCTCTAACTATGCCCAGAGGGGGTTAGAAGTGCTTGCTCTGAGTGCAGACTGTCTGCAACTTTCCAGGGCTGAAATCCAAAAATTCACCACGAAGACCAGTGTTGAAAATATTTTCCCTTAAGCTTCTCTCCAGAAGTTTGATAGTTTTAGGCCTTACTTTTATGTCAGTTATCTATTTCAAGATAATTATATATGTGATGGAAGAAAAGGGGCCAGTTTCATTCTTTCACTTGTGGATATTCCTTTTTTTCTCAGCAATATATCTGGAAGAGACTCCTCTTTCTCAATGTGTCTTCTTGGTGCCCTTGTTGATATTCTTTCTACCTGACCACATATATTTGAATGATTTCTTAGCTCTCTACTCTGTTCCATTTATTTAGGTTCCTAGTTTTGTGCCAGTGTTATTCTCTAGATTGCTATGGCTTAATCATATAATTTCTTCCCATCTATGAACATATGGTATATTTCTATTTATTCATGGCTTCTTTAATTTATTTTCACCAATGCTCAGTTTTGAGTGTACAAATCTCTAATTTCCTTATTTATTTGATTTCTACAATTATTTTTATGCAATCATAAATGCCATCATTCTCCAGATTTCTTTTTCACCTAGGTAATTATTTGTGCAGACAAGTACTACTGACTTTTGTATGTTGATTTTTTCCTAGTTTTTAAAAATTAATTATTTGTTCTAATTTGTTATACATGACAGCAGAATGCATTTCAGTTCATAGTATACAAATGGAGCTCAATTTTTCATTTCTCTGGTTGTACACAAAGTAGAGTCACACTATTTGTGTCTTCATACAAATACCTAGGATAATGATGTCCATCTCATTTCACCATTGTATGTTGATTTTATATAATGAATTTTCTTGAATTTATTTATTATTTCTAATTTTTTGTGATACCTTTGAAGTATTTGACATATAAATTATGTTATCTGCAAATAGGGATCATTTTACATCTTCCTTTTTGATTGGAATAACTTGTATTTCTTTTTCTTTTCTGATATCTCTTTCTTGTGAAGTAAGTACTTCCAGTACTCTGGGAGGAAGAAGTGATGAGAGTGGAATTTGCTGTGCTCTAGTGTTACATTACTCAGCCTTATGTTGAAGTCTTTAATACAGTTGAGTCGATATGCATAGGATGTGATGGGAAGTACTAATGCTATTCTGCATGTGGAACTATGCTTGTCCATATGCTGTGGTTCTGGTCAACTAGTTGCTTGGCTCCCTTGTCGTGGGGGGTAGAGATGCAGAATCAACACACAGACTCCAGGAGCTGGTGAGAGAGCTCTGGTCATCGTCCAGCAGCCCAGTTTATTTTTGGAATGCATACAATTGTTATAGGGTTCAAGTGGGCATGCCATGAATCATACATGAGTATCCATAAGCCAATCATCTTCTGCCTAATGTAACCACACTATGAGGATGTTCTAAATATTGCTATCATCAGGAAGGGTCTTTCTCCCTAGCAGAGGGGGTTTCTAAGTTAGAAGTTCCATGTTGAAGCTCCAAGCTATCAGTTTCCTGGCCTGGCAGCTTGGCAACGCTAACCACAAGTGCTAAGGATGTGGTTTCACTAACAGCTTGCTAGAGCATCCCATCCTGTTCCTATCAGGAACAGGTGTTCCTATCAGGCCTGAACAAGTGTAGATTCTTCAAGCACTTCGAGCTGCTCATAGCTGCTAGCTTCTAGCTGTAAACTGAAAGTCATTCCAACATTTCCTCCATTTTTATTAAATTTGCTGCTGAAGGAGAACCATGATGAGAGAAGAAAGGAAGAGGGAAAAACATAGAAAAAGGGGAAAGAACCAAGGAAAAGAAAAGGGGAAAGATGCAGACATGGTCCATTTCTGTAGCTGCAGTTGTTTCCTGCTATGGTGAGAGGGCAGCTGCTGCTGACTAGGTCTCTGTCTGTCACTTGGGTCCTGATTTGAGCTTGACATGGGGGCAGGAGACCTCTCTCAAAAGGGGTGAAGAATTAGGCCTTTGCACAGGTGGGGGATGACGTTCTGTACCTCACCTTTTTTGGCCCCCAAGTTTTCTCCTGATGGTCCCTCTGTGGCTGTGCCTGTTTTAGGTTGTTCCTCCCTTGAGGAATCATACCCGTCATTGACTAACCAGCCATCCTCCGGGGCCAAACAGGGTGATGTGGAATGTGCAAGATATTGTCCCCATGAGGGCTTTCTGTCTGTCTCCTGGATAGATAATGCCCCCGTGGCCTCCACACCAGCATTTACCTTAGGATCAGGAAATTCTTCTCCATGGAGAGCCCAGCTCACAGCACTGGGCTGGTGAGGCTACATTCAGGAAGGAAAAAAAAGGCCATGGACAGACAAACAGTAATATAGTCACAGAGCTGAGAGACACAGATAGATGAAGAGGAGAGCAGTGCTAAGACTCAGGGCATGATCCCTCATAGAGAACTGGCCCTTAGTTGGTACTACTGAGATCCTGTCCATAGCCGCCATCCATACAGATGTGGGGGAATCATTATTTTCCTTTTGACTTTCCTTATATGCATGAACTAACATAGCTTGTTTAGTTTCTACTTTGTTGAGCCTTTTTTGGAAAATCTTAAAATAACATATACTACAACAAGAAAAACTATTCTAATACCAGTGAGGATCCAATTAGTGGGTCAATTAAAGCTGACAATTTGTCCCATAGTCACTGTAAGATGGAGGGGTTAAGAATTAGCTCTGCTCTGGTTTCATTTAGGCTGAGAAGCTGAGCATGCAGCATCATAGTGAAATTTCTAAAAGTCATATCTCAAGGTCCCTTAAGTCTATTTGCTAGTTCAAGCCGAGCTTCTGTTACATTTCTTACTGAGACAGGGGTTCGACAAACATACAGAAATTGAAGACTGCAGGGTATTCTAACATTCAATTCAAGCAGATAAATTTTTTCATCAGTAAGGTCAATCTGTTGTTGGAACATTAAGATACCTCTTGCAAGTGCAGGTTTAGTCACTCCTGGGTGTCAGGGCTTTAGTTGAGCACTGTACTACCAGGCAGCATTTGCTGTGGACTGGGTCAAAGTTCCACCAGCAGCAGTAGCTGCAGCGACTGCAACAAGGGAAGCAGCTACAATGGCAGCAGTAATCCCAAAATCTTGCCTAACTCTGGGAATGGAAATATCTTTTGTGAAGTGAACCTCTTGAATAGAGGAGTCATCCTCTGTTGGAAACCATAACATGGGGGGTGTTCTCATGTTAGGGTTTCCAACAGAATTTTTTTTTTTGTCTTAACAGAAGAATTCCAACAATTGGTTAACTCACATTGGGAATCATCACAATTAAGACAATCATTTTTGTGATTTTGAGTGGAAGTTATAAAGAAGGGTGGCTTAACACATACATGGCCTTTAGTAGCACATTTAGCTGAGGGTTTTCAAAAGAACTGTTAAACCAAATGGCATCCATGGTGACAATAGGACTGATATCTCTACATTTGTAAGCATCACATAACAATTGTTTGCCTAATTGCAAAATGTCTCCTGACTGTCTTTCTTTTGTATTTTGAGCATTTATTATCCAATCTGTATGATATTTAAATATTAATGTATTTGTTTCTGTTAAAATTCCATTCTCCATCCACCTTTTTTATAGGGTCTGGACCAACTAAAATAAGCTTATTAGAAATTAAATAGGGTCTGGAAAGGGAGAGACAGTCTCTCCAAGATATAGCTCTAAGAGGTATACCTTCATTGATGTCTTTAAATTTTTTTCTTGGACATCTCTGCAGAAAGGGTTGGGGCCAATAACATGAGTCTTTAGCATGAAGAGGCATGGTCATGCCACTAGGCAGATCACTGACAGAGACTACTTTTGCTTCTTCTTCTAAGGAGAGTGGTTGAAAACCTATAATGCCTCCTATTCCTGGCTCCCAAAGAATATCATTGTGAAGGCAAATTGTAGACTGACACAACCTCTGTGCCCTAGATACATCCCTTAATATAGTAAAGGCCCATGAATGATCAAGTGAGAGTGACATATTCCAAGGGTGCCTTGCTATTGGGTCAGATGTAACTGGGCATCGCGAGGAAACATTAGTAGCAAACAAGAAAGGCAATATCAGTATCATCCAAACCAACAGGGAAAAGAATCCTGGGAGCTCCCACCCACCAAGCATGTACTTGCGGGCTGAATGACAAAATGATACACAAAAGGGGGTCCTTTTCTGCATTGATGCAAAAGAAGGGGAAAGTCCAATTAAAGTCCCAGCAACAGCATAAGTTGTTTTCAATCGGTTGGGTGTGGTCCTTCTGGTCAGGTGAGGAGAGCGGCAGTTGCAGTTGTGGCTGTGAGGACCTCGAGCCTTATGATAATGTTGATCGGGGGACTCCTGTTGTCCTCCTAAATGAGTTAGGATATATTTTCTATCTTTTATTCTTTAAGAGTTTTGTAAAAGTTATTATTATTATTTTTTATGATACTGGGTTTGAACCCAGGCACTTTGTCACTGAGATCCATCCTCAGGTTTTTAATTTATTTTCTTTCTTTCTTTCTTTCTTTCTTTCTTTCTTTCTTTCTTTCTTTCTTTCTTTCTTTCTTTCTTTCTTGTTTTTAGATAAAGTCTTGCTGTTTTGCTGAGCTTGGTGTCATTCTTTTAAACTTTTGAAGAATCAAATCTACATTTCTTTGATTTTTTATTATATTTTTTATTTTGTTTTTCTTTTCTTTTATCTCTAATTACTCCATTCACTACTAACTTTGCTTCTAATTTGTTTTGCTTGTTCTATGTCTTCAATGTGTAAAATTAAATGATTGATGTGAAGTCTTTCTTTTTTGAGTGTCAGTATTTTCAAATACAAATCTCCTTTTCCACTGGACTCACTGCATCCCTTAAGTTTTGGTATGTTCTGCTTTTATTTTCATTTTTATAAATAAATTTTCTGATACCAATGGCAATTTCTTTCTTAACTGCCTATTTTTTCATGAGAAATGTTAATTTACATGTTTGTGTATTTACCATTTTTATTCTATATTTTTCATGCAGTTGCAACCCACTGAGTACTTCAAGTGTATCCCTTTCCTATCACTGGTGGAGTGATGTATATAGTAGGTCTATTGGTCCAGGTGATATGTAGTGATGTTTTAGTTTTCTGTTTTCTTATCTGTTCTCTATTGTAGCTACTAGTTAAATACAGTTGTGTATTGTAGTATATAAATAATAGCTCAGAGCTGTCTCTTCCTTTCTTTTTTGCTATTTTTTTCTAAAATTATTATGAAGCTCTGATATCTGGTGAATATGTGCTCATGATTGTTAATCCCAGTTGTGCATAATCTTTTATCATTATGTAATGGCCATTGTATTTTTAAAAGCTTTTTTACTTTGAATTAATTTGCATTCTAATATTGTTATAGCATGCTCATTTCTTTCAGTTGCTGTTCATATGGAATGCATTTCTTCATCCTTTGGATTTTAGCCTATGTTTGTACTAAAATCTGAGTCAATACTCTAGGAGACAGAACAATGTTGTATGATTTTTTAAAATACAATTTGCTCACCAGATGTGGTGACACTCACCTGTAATTTCAGCTGCTCAGGAGACAGAGGCAGGAGGATCTAGGGTTCAAAGCCAGATTCCGCAAAAGTGAGGCACTAAGAAACTCATTGTGACTCTGTCTCTAAATCAAATACAAAATAGGGCTGGGGATGTGGCTCAGTGGTTGAGTGCCCCTTAGTTCAATCCCTGGTACCAAAAAAAAAAAATCCAATTTGCTGATATGTGCATTTTGATTAGAAAATCGAATCCATTTACATTTAATGATGTTAGTGATTGAGGACTTCTTCTTGTCACTTGTTGTTTTCTATGTGTCTTGGAGCTTGTTTCATTCTTATTCATTTCTTTATTGATATCCTTTGTGTTTGATTATTTTTTTCTAGTGAGGTTTTGATTCACTTTTCATTTGTATTAATGCGATACAAATACATGTTTTGTGTTAGTGTATGCATGTCTGGTAAATTTGGAAATGACATCTATCAACCTAAGTTTATCTTGGTTCATAACACTTTGCTTTAAAAAAATACCAAATTTAATCATGCACAAAATTTCTACTTTCTTAGATTTGAACTTACACACTACATTATTGATGTCACACATTGTGTATTAATATGTTGTCTATCAAATAATAAACCTAAAATAATTTGGATTTTTTTCTTCTAAACAATAAAGTTAAATGTGAAAAAAATGAAAAAAAATTAATAGCTTTTATATTTTCTTTTACCAGAGAACTTTATTTTTATATGACTACATATCACTTTCTAATGTTATTTTTACTTTAATTTAACCTTTTCATATATAGTGCTAATTAACTTGCTTAGTTTTTATTGTTTTGGAATATCATTATTTCTCTTATTTTAAAGGGTAGTTTTGTTATATATAAAATACTCAACTGATAGTTTTTCTTTTCCAATGCTAAATATATCAAACTACTGTTCCATAGCATGCAAAGTTTCTACTGAGAGACTGACCAGTAGTATTCTTGAGGATTAGTTTGATGTGATGCCTTTCAATATTCTCTTTGCCTTTGATTTAGAAACTTTGAGAGTTATAACTCTTGGTCTTCATCTCTTTGGATTTATCTTATTTGAAGTACACCAAGTGTATTGTATTTGCAGATATATTTGCATATATATTTATTTAAGTATGTAAAATTTTTTTATGTTTTTACAAAAGGTCTTACAATTTTTCTCTACAAGCTGATATCATCCTTACATAAGTGTTTAAGAATATTTACTTTTTTTCATTTTCTTTCCTTTTTGTTAGGCTTGATAATTTCAATTTTATCTGTCTTCCAGTTTCTTGATTCTTCTTTTTGTGTGTATGAGTTTGATATTGAACATTTAAGTACATTTTTCAATTCATTTCTAACTTTTGTCTTCAGAATTTTTCTGCTTTCTTTACAATTTCTATATTTTTGTTGGTATTCTCATTTTTTAAAGGTACAATTTTTCTATTTTGCTTTCATTCCCAGTATTTTCATTTAGCTTTTTGAATGTATTTAAAACAATGGATATTAAGTCTTTGTCTAGTAAATCTGCAGTTGGTGTCTTTAGATTAGTATTTGTAGATTTACATTTTTCTTTTAATGAGACACATTGGCCTGTTTCTTTGTGTGTCTTGTGATCTTTTATTGGAGGAGGCTTTTTATAAGACATCAACCATCTTCTGTCTTTGAAGAATATCTATTTATGTGCTAGAACCATCTTTTTGATCTGAAGGCTCACTGAGGGCATTTTTTTTCTCAGCCTATATCTTCCCTTCCCTGTGCATGTATCTCCCCACAATCCTCCCAAGTTCTTGGAAGTTTTATATGTCTTCACTTTCCTGAGATTATTATTTTTTCTTCTTCTTAGTAACTTAGTTCCTTGGCCTAAAATCTCTTGCCCCCACATATCTGCAGGTCTCTCTCCTTTGATCTTTCATTCCCATTGTGCCTGCCACAGAAATTGGCAGTTTCCCACTTTGGGAGCCAACTTTGCTGCTATTGCTCTTTGAAATCTAAGTCAAGTGATACAAAAATAACTCTTATGATGTCCCACAGATAAGACAGAATGCATCAAATTATGTTCTTTTCCCTCCATCCCAAGGGAGGAAACTGAGAATAGAACTACTTCCTCTTGTTTATATCATGATGTACAAGTGTGATAAAGAAGAGGAGGAGGAGGAGCAGGAGGAGGAGGAGGAGGAGGAGGAGGAGGAGAAATAATGACTCTACAAATTTCTCTACTGGATGTTTTTGTTGATTGGACATCCAGAAGGTTCATATGGGTCATTGAAGCGTGTCCATAGTTCTTAAAAGGCTATTTTAGCCAATCTATAGATTTTCAATATTTCCATGGGGATTGATGGTTTGTTACTGCCTACCTCACAATCTTGCTGACTTTCTATAATTTTGGCTAAAGGAGAGTTTTCCTGGTGTTTGTGTAGCCAGAAGAGAATACCTAATTTTGCGTAATGTCTAAAGAAAAAAGAATACTTGTCTGACCATTTTGATGGCTGGTGAGTGCAAACATCATGGTACTGTTACCACTGTTTACCGGTGACAAGTCCTTGCTTCCCTGATGCTGAAGTATAACACCAGAGAAGCACACCGAGGCAAGTGGAGAGTGGACAGTGGAAGCTTTATTAAAGGACAGCAGAGAAGACTTCTCCCAGGAGGAAGAAGGGGACCCGAAAGGCAGAATCCATGGAAGGACGAGGAATTCCTTTTTTTATAGCTAAGGTCTTTTAGTCTTCCCACATTCCTGTCCTTTGTTTCCCTTTATCATGCAGTGATAGAATGTAGGTGGGAAGGCCAAAAGGTGGGAGATAGGTGGGCAGAAGATAGGTGGGCTGGAGGAGCAACCTGGGCAGGAAGGCCTGGGGTGGTTTGATTAGCACCTCCCTGTTTACTGAGAGCCGCTTCATTAACAGTTCCTTAGGATGTGTTCTGGGCTTTGGGGACATTAACGTTTCAATTTCCCCAAGAGCCGCTCTGGTTTCCTGGACTCCATTCTCAATAATGGTCTCCATTTTATTTATCTTACTCCATATTAGGCTGATTTACCTAACTACACTAACTACCTGACATTAAATCTGGCTTCAGTACCACCATTGAATATGGTAAAACAATGGAGAATTGAAAAGAGAACTGGCCATGTCAAGAAGGGGCACCATGTGAGCCAGGAGGCATGAGGACAGGGAGGAAGTCCATTGTCACCCTTTTCAACAACCTGGTCTGAAAGGAACAGATCTGGTCCTATCAGAGCCCCACTAGTCTCTCAATGGAGCTGCTCCCGTGTGGAATCATTCAAGGCCTCACCACCTTGAAAGATCAGGCGGGGTGGGCAGCGACCAAAGGAGGCAGATTTAAAAACACTGCCAAAGGAGGCTTTAATGAGACATTTGATTTTTTCATATTTATAATATATTTATTTCATTCTTTGAAAATATAAACATAAGTGTCAAGTGGAATATATAGTTAATGACTGGGCTATATGTGAAAATAGAGCCCTGATCACTCGTGCACAGGAAGCCAGCCTGCTGAAGACCAGTCCTGTAATGTGCGCCACCCCCTGTAGGGGCGTGGGCACCCAGCACAGGGACTCACCTTCCCCTGCCGCTGGGAAGTGAGCACTCACAGGAGTGCTCCAGGGGGTTCCTATTTTTCTTTAGTTTTTATTTTCTGCTCAGGAAGATTATATGGGATGACATTAGTTAAAATCACAGAGCACCCAGAGTAGAATCTGCATAAATCTATTGAGTGTGATGGTGGCTTCAGCTGCAGTGTCTGCACAGCAGTAGGTTCCCAGTAAATGTCAGTTGAGGGGTGATCTACAGCATTTGCTGAGGGCCCCTTCCTGGAACATGCATTATTGATACAGCTTTGCAGAGACACTGTGCTTGCTTGTTTCTAAACACTGGGGCATGAGCTTGTCACTTGATCCTGTGGGTAAAATGAGAGGCCAAAAATAAGTGGTGACACTTATAAAATCAAGTAACCTGTGCAATCTCAAGTCACTGCTTAGAAACTTGCTTAGTGGAGATTTAGACATCAAGAAAGTCTAGGCCAATGCCAAGTGCTTGCGCCCCCTTGTGTTCACCGTCAGGGTGTGCGCTTTCCGGTGGGGAAGGGCAGCTCCTCACTCCTGTCAGTAGATTACAAGGGCCTTGGTTGATGCAGGTTTGAGAATATTCAAGGATAGGTCTTCTGCTTTTCTTCAAATTTTCTAGGTAAACAAATTCTAAATCAGTTGAATTGAGGATACACATGCCCATCGTCATTTATATGATCAACATATTTGCTGCAATCTTTACATCCTAGGCATTGTGTAGGTAGGGAAATTATAACATGCATTAATATTAAAAAAAATGATTTCTGAAAAGTAAAATAAAATTCCAGCTACTTAAGAGAGAAATTTATAATATGGAAAAAAATATAAACATTAAAAAATTTTAAAAAATCAAGATTTCATTATTGTATCTAACGGTTCATGAGTGAACTTCACATGAACATTATAGTCTACATCAAAATCAGTATTTAGCTGCAAGCAAATTCAAAGTTTCACATAGGTGTCATGGAATGGATTTTTTGAGAAGGAATTAGTATTATAAATGCAATTTATTATAGGTTATTTGGCAGAAAATTTTCAGATATTTAGAAACAGGAGATAGAAAGAGATGTCTTGGACCACGCAGCATGAGGCCAGCTTCTGGCCAGGATGGATCACACTTGTGGTGCCAATGGGTGCCCACTTGCAGCTGACATTGTGGAGGAAATGGTTAGTAAGGAGGAAGCATATTTTCCTCAATTTTAGTGGGGAGCAGGCTAAAGCTCAACTTTAGTTCTTTCATTATATTCCTTAAAATTTCTGAAGTCTAAATTGATCAAAAGTTTATTTTATATGTAATTCACAGTTTTATCCTTGTAAAATATTGAAGTAGATGCTTTATATTAAATTTATCATCCTAAACTTAAGCAATTCAAACAGGATGCTGTACTTATGATCCACATGTTCTATGTTATTAAAGAAGTGTAACACAAATTTAAAGTGTAATGCTATGTCATGAATAAACATATTGGACACATTAATATAATTAATATATTAATTTCCACTTAATTACCTAAATTACTTAGTTTCTCTTATTTGCTATAAAATGCATTGTCATTTGATACATTTTATATGTACACTGTGCGTCTTTGTAGGGAATTTCACAAGTGTGCATATTTATTGTTGGCTTCCAAAATGCAATAAATGTATGTCTCAAAGTAATGATAGGATTTTGATAGGCTTTCCATATTGAAAGACTGAACTATGACCTCAAGTAAGTTTCATCTGGAAAACCTTTCTAGGTTAAAAGGGTTTTCAGACTCTACAGATCACCAGCTCACCCCTATGCACAACACTGGTAAGATGTGCTGACTGAATAACCTGGGATCCGTGCTGCCCCTTGGTGAGTGACCAGGTGCCCAGGGACAGGGATCAAAGGGACAGGGATCATAGGGTCACGGTGCATGGAGACAGGAAGGCGTCAGCCCTGCAAACCCTGGGACCGAGGCTGCAGTGAATCAGAACTGACCTGAGCACCGAGCCTTAGAACAACCTGTGGCATCTCCAGAGAGACAAAGTGAGGAGGCAGCAGGAGGGAAAGAAAATGGACACTAGGGTCCTCATTGGCTTCCATGTGACACGGAGTGAGCAAAGCATCGAGTGCTGAAGACACACAAGGAGAGATGTTAGTTTGTGTTAACTCATGCTATATTCAGCTGCATTGAATATGATTCCATGATGAACATGAGCATCTGTACACATGATAATGAACCAACATCTGAGGTGCAATGTGAAGCCTGAAATGAGTCCAGTAATGGCCAAACCACGCCTGCACTGACCTACTACAGATCTAAAGACGATGAAGTTCTCCATCTATATTTAACTTTCTTTCTGCACCAGGGATACGAGTGAGTGACTGATATAGTGGTTAAAAGATAGCAGACAGCACTGCCCCAAGCCAGAGTAAACAATTGTATGCTATTTTGTAAAGTTGAAATAATTTATTTTTAGTTGATATGTAAAAATGTAAAATTAGACATATTACTGAGATCTCCAGCTATACTCAAGGGGCCACAATGACAGCATTACATCTTTTTTGAAATTAATTAATTTATTTTAGTTATCAACAGGCCTTTATTTTATTTATTTCTTTATTTGTATGTGGAGCTGAGAGTCAAACCCAGTGCCTAAAACATGCCAGGCAAGCACTCTGCCACTGAGCCCCAGCCCCAGCATTACATCTTTTTATGGCTGAATTGCATTTAGTTTTAAAATGTACCACTTCTTTTATCCTTTCATCATTTTTTTTGTACTCAGAATGGAACCTAGATATGCTCTAAAACTGAGCTATATCTCCATTCCCACATTTTTATTTTTCATCTGAGGCAAGGTTTTCTTAAATCTCCCAGGTTGCCTTGAAATTTCTATCCTCCTGCCTCAGCCTCCCAGGTTGTTTGGATCATGGGATGAACCTCCTGGCCTGATCCATTACTCAGGGGTTTGGTGGACACTCTGGCATCCATTTCTAGCATGCTCTGATGGACTGCAGTCCCGCAGCCCTCTGACTCACTCCTCACACTGACGCCATTGCGTTTGCCTGTGTCCTCAGTGGTGCTCTGCTGCAGCATGCAGTAATTGTATTTAAAAATCATTTGAGGCTAAGATAATAAAAGTAGAGAGACAATATGATCTCTGAAGATAATAAAAGACAGTAGGTGGCATTCTTCAATCTTCCCTTGTTCTTCCATGATCTCTAATTAAGGTATCTTTTCATGAAGTTGTCTGTTGCTGTATATTGTAATTTTTCTAAAGTCATGAGGCAGAAAATTATAAAGAACAGAAAAAATCTCTCTCTCTCTCTCTCTCTCTCTCTCTCTCTCTCTCTCTCTCTCTCTCCATGTAGAATCTGGGAAATCAATCTGGGAAATCACTGAGCTACCGAGCTTGGTTAGCAGTACCCATTATTCCCTGGAGGTATAATGGACAGATACAAAAAATCAGTGATAAAAACAAGATACTAATAAGCCACATATTTAACAGTTTCATTCCAGGGAGTTTCATGTAGTAGTCAATGGGATAAAGAAGTAAATGTATTTTCAAAATGTTAAGAAAAGTGAATTGTTTTAATATAGCTATTATTTTTGCACAAAACATTTTTATTAAAACATTTTTAACAGCACAAAATCTTGCACTACTGTGACCAGGGGGAATGGTCGGTGCAAACACCCCTGTAGTGGTGGAAAAGCTGTCTGTGTGTGAAGAACAGGTCCACCAGTCACAGCTACCCTCTACTCTATACTCCATGGTATTTAAGGATATGCTCTTCGGCTGAGGAGTATTTTATTCATTCGGTGATGTTTTGCATCTAAAGGTTCTAGAAATGACTCAGGAAAGAATTGCTGCCAGGCAAGGATACAGTGCAACTCATGAAGAGGGTTCTGCAGCCGAAAGAGGTCAGACCTCCTGCCCATCCACCAGAAGACTTTGAGGTCACCCAGGGCACGTTTCCTCTTTGGCTTTCAATCAGTGACACCAGAGAGTCCACAGCCTTAGTTGAGTAAGACATTTAAACAACTAACTTGAAAATATCTGAACCCAAGATATATGATTTCATCCAAGAAGCGGAAGACAAGAGAGCATGATGGGAAGAGGGGCAGACCCCCAGTACCCCCTTGGCAGTTATCCTGGACTGCAGTGTGCCAGACCAGGCCCCCCTTCAGTGATAACCTGTCAGTGTCTTTCACTCCAGTTGGATCACGATCAGCACCAAGGTTGCAGGAACCCTGAGACAAGAACAGGCCAGCTTAGAGCAGCCCGGGACATGCACAAACATGGAGAGGAATCTGCTCTATCCGTGGAGGAACAGGAGGATGTGCTGCTTTGTCAGGAGCTTCCCGGTGACCAGCTTCTCCAATCCTGCCTTCATGGCCTTGTTCCTCAGGCTGTAGATGACGGGGTTGAGGGATGGGGGCAGCACAACATAGACCACAGAGAGCACCAGGTGAGTGGAGGAGGAGGACCCTAGGAGAGGCTTCAGGTAAGCAGTGAAGGCAGTGGAGAGGAGAAGCACTACCACTGCCAGGTGGGGGAGGCAGGTGGAGTAGGCTTTGGCCCTCCCTGCTGTGGACGGGATCCGCCTGACGGTGGAGAAGATGAAGACGTAGGAGACGACGATGCAGGCAAAGCAGCCAGTGTCCAGGATGGCACTTATGAAGATGAGCACGACTTCTGCAGTCACGTTCTGGGAGCAAGAAATAGCCAACAGCTGCGGAATGTCACAGAAGAACTGCTGAAGTTGACGGTTTCCACAGTAAGAAAAGGAAAAGGTGCTCACAGTGTGCATGGCACATACAAAGCCACTGCTGAGCCAGGACAGAGTGGCCATCTGCACACAGGTGTCCCTGCTCATGATGGCTTCATAGTGCAGGGGATGGCAGATGGCAGCATAGCGGTCCATGGACATCACTGTGAGGAGACTCAGCTCTGCAAATGCAGAGAAAGGAACCAGGAAGACCTGGGCCACACAGCCGAGAAAAGAGATGGAGTGGCAGCAGGTGACAGAGTTGGTGACAGCTTGGGGCACCACAGCAGAAATGAGGCAGATATCAGAGAGGGACAGATTCCTCAGGAAGAAGTACATGGGTGTGTGGAGGCCCGGGTCCAGGGAGGTGATGGTGATGGTGAGGCCATTCCCCACCAGGGCAGCCAGGTAGGCTGCAGCGAGAGCCCCAGCTTGTAGGAGCTGAAGGCTGCACCGGCCAGGGAAACCCAGGAGAAGGAAGCCCGTGAGCCCTGACGTTCTGTTCATTCTTGATGAAATGTTCTGCAATAAAAAGGGCAAGTTGGGTGGAAAGATCAGGCTTGATATTTGTTCCTATTTAATTGTGTGTGTGTGTGTGTTTGTGTGTATGTGTGTGTGTGTGTGTGTGTGTGTGTGTGTGTGTGAGAGAGAGAGAGAGAGAGAGAGAGAGAGAGAGAGAGAGAGAGAGAGAGAGAGAGATATCTTGGCAGGAAAGGGGATTCAATGTTGGCTTTAACAATAAAGTTTTCCTATAAAATTCCAGTTCATTGGTCACATTTTCCATGGTGTCTTTATCATGTTTTCTGAATTTCTCTTCATAAAGTCTGAATGTCCTAATAGAATGCAGCAGCACACAGACACTGTCACAGGAGCAGGGCCAAGCAGCCCGGGCCTCCAGAGAATGGTCCTGCTGAAGTGTGAGGAGTGAAGACAAGGATGTGCACTGTCCACTACTCACGTGTCCACTACTCACGTGTCCACTACTCACGTGTGAGGAGTGAAGACAAGGATGTGCACTGTCCACTACTCACGTGTCCACTACTCACGTGTCCACTACTCACGTGTCCACTACTCACGTGTGAGGAGTGAAGACAAGGATGTGCACTGTCCACTACTCACGTGCACACTTATTTCCCAATCAATGGACTTTTGATTCCTAATATTCTTCCACTGTGCCAGTTTCTGTAACAATATGTGTGTTTCTGTCTTCTCTGTGTGAATGTGCTTTCCTCCTCCTTTAACTTTCCTGAGTCCATTTGGTCACCTTGGTGACTAAATAAATGTCTTAACCCATATCCTGCCCTTGGCTTTTGTTTCCTCACCCTTTTCTCCTCGTGTTTCATGTTCTTTTATTTTCCTGATTTTTGTTTCTTTCTTTTTTTCTTTGGAGGGCCGGCTATAGCCTGCACTTTGAGACTTATATTTCTACATAAATACGAGGGCAACAGAGGCAGAAATTCCTGCCAGGCTTTAATTTAAATGCTGATTCACAGCATCCTAATCTGTCACAAAACCAACAATAATAACTGTTCATGAACGATACTGTACCACTTAAGGTCACTGTTATTCAGTTCTTTTTAGTTGGTCACATACTGGTGATTTAAACAAATCTTATTAAGCTCACCATTAATTTCTATCATGTCTTACTCTCTTCCTCATAAGTGAATTAAACTTTCCCTTATATTTTCAATAATCTATTCATTGATTACACTGTTGTTAGTATCCTGTTTTGCATGATGAGATTGTTGATATTTGCTTTGAATATTGCTATATCCTTAAGCCAAAATTCTACAATAAAGCGGAGTCTTTGAAATAAATCCTGAGTTCATGTTTCAGAAATTAGCATAGAAAATATTGTTTTATGCCCTGTCACCTGTATTAAGGAGGCTAGGTTAAGAGATCTTAAAATTGATGTCTAATCACCCAAAAAAAACATTTCTTATTAGGACATTTGGATAAGAATTTTCTCCAGACCTATGAAAGTCTTATGAAAATTACAGTCAGCCACAGTATAAGGAAAAATCGAAACTCACTGAAGACCTTGTCCTGCAGGACGTGGGAGCAGTACAAAGCTCTTGCAGGCTCTGGGGAACTTGGTGGTGGTGCAGAGGCTGTGGCTTCCCTCACTTCTGGGGGTGTGGAGCCCTGAGCTGCCTGCTGCCTGCGCTGTCAACAGGGCTGTGGAGAGGAGTGAGCACCAGGAGGAGGGTGGGGGTTATGTCTTGCCCTGACCCGAAGGTTGAGTTTGTCATGGGTCCAGAGGGAGATGCTGCCTCTACTGTGACTGTCACCCTGTTCCCCCCAGTGGCTGTCCCTGATGTGGCCACAGTGCCTCTCCCCTGACAGCCCTCTCAAGGAGCAGCTTCCCACCCTGGAGTAGGGTCCAGAGAGGCCAGTGAGGCTCCGGGACTCCATCAGTCACTGAGGTTCCTGTGGGAGAGACCAGGGGCGAGGCTTCCCCAGGGCTGCTGTGAAGTTCAGGTCCACCTTCACCAGGCTGTCTGTGGCCACGGCCTTGTTTTCTCTGCAAATCCAGAGAGACTTTCTCTGCAAATCCAGCCTTCTTTATTGGAATCACTACCCTGTTTCCATGGCAGTAGTGACATACTTTTTCAAAGCCAATTCCCTTTTCATGAGTAGGTTCATTTCTGGCTCTCGGTTCTGATCCACTGTCCAAATGACCCAGATTTTCTAAGTCCTGTGCTATTTTAGTTATGTACAGCTCTGTGGTAGGGTTAGAAATAAGGTCTTATGCTTTCCCTGCTTTTGTAGTTTTTGCTCATTATTTCCTTTCTGTGTGTGTGTGTGTGTGTGTGTGTGTGTGTGTTTGCACATGATTTTTAAAATGGTTTATTCTCTGTGAAAAAGGAGAGTTTATACAGTGATTTCATTAAATCCACAGACCTTTGGTTGTGTATATATTATAATGTACTCATTCTTCCAATGAAAGTTTTTATTTCTCAGTAACTTCTTTAACCTCCTGGTTGAATTTATCACTACATATTGCTTTGTACCCATTATAAATGGCTTATTCATCTTCATTTTTATGATAGTTTGTTGTTTAGTTACAGCATACTTCAACTTTTTGAATGCTTATTTTGTATTTGTCAACTTTATTAAAAGTGCTATCAATTTAGCAATTTGTGTGTGCACGTGTGTGAATTCTATATATTACCTGTGTCCTCAGCAAACAATGAGAATTTCTTTTCTCCCTATGTGGATGCATATTCTTGTTTTATCTCACCTGCTTGTTCTGCAGTCTTTCAATACCTTGCTGGATAGAAGTTTCAGGAAGGTGCCTTCATCTGACAGAGAATTATGTGACAAGCTGCATCAGGAATTCCAGGTAGGAGAAGACCCCGGAGTACCTTCTCCACACTATAGGTATTCTAGTGGTTGAACTCTGAGCAAGTTGCCATTTCCCAAGTATTGCACAGATGTCTCTGTCCTAAGGAAAATTCCAGCACTGCCTCCAACAGATTCCCAGAGTTGTAACTCAAGTAGCATCCTCACCTGTATCAATGCTCTTTAGTGTCCTCCAAGTCCAGTTCTACCTGCCCACTGACAATTGGGAGGAGGACCAACTGTTCTCTTTCAATTCTTACTAATTTTGAATACTGAGGGGAGCTGTGGGAATCAGAGATGGGGTCGTGACCTTGGCTCTGCAGTTCTGCAGCACATAGGGAATGTCTTCTCTGGACTTTGGGTAAATTGGGGAAGGAAGGGCTCAGAGCAGCAGATGAGCTTCTACCAGGCAATAGTATTCAATAACTGTCACAAGCATATTTCATCCTGGGGTTATGATGACTGCAGGGTTCCTGACTGTCCTATGCAGGAGGTTGCACACTCACACAGCTGGAAATGCTAGAGTGAGTTCCTGCAGAACCACCTCTAAAGCCGAGTGTGTGAAGGGTAACTTCCACCAGGTTGCACTCAGGCTGCTCCCTCCTTTATTCTCCGCTGAGCACAGACTGCACATAGGGAAAGAGGCCCTGTCCTGCTCTGGAGGATCAGGCCCGCAGAGGGAGAAGACAGCAAGTAGGAAACAGACACTAACCAGACCCCTAGGAGCAGGGATTTGGTGCACACACCTGGGCTCAGGGCTTAAGTTAAGTTCCTGCATTCAGTCAAAGACAGTTTCCCTGGGTCCTAGCAGAGCTGTTTTATAAAAGATCCCTCAAAACTGATTTTATGTGTTCTAACTCCAATATGTTTGTTCAACTTGACTTCAATGTGTTTGAGGATAGGAAACAATTCTAGGACTCCTCCACAGGAGCGGACAGTGGAGAATAGTTTGCATGGATGTATTTAAATTATATTGGATGTTGGAATAAAGTTAAATTTCCCAACTTTAATCAACTTCCAAAGTGAATAAGAATTCCCTATTGAAACTGTTGCTGATGGGCAGCTGTCAGAGCTTTGTCATAGGGCCTGGCTGGAAGAGCCAAGCCTTGAGTCAGGATTCTCAGTCACTCAGGTGAGGAGGCCTGGGGGTGAGAATGGGCCTGCAGGAGGAGGTGAGCTGTGGCCACTCCCCAGCATCTTCCTGCTGCTGTGTCACAGCAAGTGTCCTGTCCTGTCTGAAAAATGAGGCTTGAGGGACATCATCCCCCAACAGGGGTCAGGAGCCAGAACGTCACTATGGCACTGCTTGACACATCTATGCAGAGAAAAGCAGCTGTTTAAAAATGTGTTTGAACCTCAGATTTGTAAGGTACATGTTTTTGCTCTTCCTTGTTTTAAAATTTATCCACGTTTACTAAATATGCTATTCTGTAGTAAGTGCAGTCTATAAGATTTTGTGAATTATATTAAATATTCCATGTTTTAAATTAAATTAATAATGTATATATGTAAGACTTTCCTTATAGAAATTTGACACTAATTCTTTTTACTATATAATTTTAATGATTTTATTGGTGCATTATAGTTATACATGATAGGGGGTTTCATTTCAAAATATTAGTATGTGCATGAAACAAAACTGCCACCTTTCAGCCCCCTGTACTTCCCCTTCCTCTCCCCTTTCCTATTCTCTGACCTCCTTCCTGTTGTAATGGACTTTTTCCCTATTTATTTGTTGTTTTTTAAATTAGCACTGTGCAGATAAACATAAGGGCTCCCTTCCCTGGGGGTTTACACATATGCCCAGCATAGTTTGCTGAATCTCATTTCTCAGCTCCCCCTCTCCCACTGTCTTCCCTTCTTGAGGTCCACTCTTTCCCCCATTCCTTATTTTGTTCTAACCCACATAAGAGAGAAAACATTCCACCCTTGGTTTTCTTTCTCTGGCTTATTTCACTCAGCATGAAGTTCTCCACCTCCATCCCTTTGCTCCACCTCCATCCACCTACCAGTAAATGACATCAGTTCATTCTTCTTGGTGGCTGAGCAAACTCAGCCGTATTAGTCCACATTTTCTAGATCCATTCATCTCTTCACAGGCTCCTGGGCTGGTCCCCTATCTTGGCTCTTGGGAGTTGTGCTGTAAACGTGGATGGATGTGGCTGTGTCACTATACTAGGCCAATTTTAGTTCTTTTGGATGAATACAAAGGAGTGGGACAGCAGTGTCATTTCAGGGTTCCATTTCTAGTTTTTTATTATAGCTAGTGTTTTCCAAAGTATTATTACAAAGTATTGTAAAACCTAGGAGGGCTGGGGAAATCTATGGGCAGGAGCACCATGAGGAAGGAAGGGTTAAAAAAGACCCATCTCTCCATTCACTTAAGCATCACCAATTGGGTCAATGTTGAAAAACAATGTTGAAACAAGTGGTGACCTGGGTCAATGCGTGAAGTAAATACATGAAACCTCTTACCTGAAGCCCCCACACGAATGGGAGGAAAAATTGTCAGACATCTGCCTCCTCTGTTATCCTCTCCTCTCTGCTTTATCCTCCCTCCCCTCCTCTCCTCTCTTCATGAGACACTGTTTTCTTGCAGTGTAATCAGAGCAGTTGACTTGGGGCACAGGCTGTAGAGTGATTCATCAAAATACAATTTCCTGGATTATGATTCTCATATAAGCTGTTTCTAGGATGTTTTTCCATTGAGAGAAGATGAACCTCTCTAGACAAAGGACCTCCCTGGACATATTCCCAGCTGACCTCCTCTTAGCTATCTGTGGCCACTGCATCTGAACACAACTTCAGAGGGGGAGAAATGTCCAATCAGACCAGAGTGACTCACTTCATCCTCAGGGGCTTCTCAGACATCCCAGAATGGAGGCCAGTGGTCACTGTATCTTTCCTGTTTGTCTATGCCTTTGGCCTCCTAGGGAACATGTCCATCATCAGAGCTGTGCTTAGAGACAGCCGCCTCCACCCACCCATGTACTTCTTCCTGAAGAATTTATGTTTTCTGGACCTGAGCTACACCTCAGTCACCATCCCCAGGCACTGGCTACCACCCTACAGGGCCCTGGGGTCACTTCCTACCTCTAGTGTGTGGCTCAGCTTTACATGTTTTTCACGCTTGCTTCAGCTGAGTGCTTTCTGCTCATGGCCATGGCTTATGACCAGTGCGTGGCCATCTACAGGCCCCTGCTCTATGGGACCATCATGAGCCACGGACGGTGCTGGGCACTGGTGGTCCTGGCCTGGGTGGGCGGGGTCCCACCGGGGCCCTCTACTCAGTCTTCCACACCATCAACACCTTCTCCCTGCCCTTCTGTGGGCCCAACATAGTGGAGCACTTCTTCTGCAACATCCCCACTCTCATGAGGCTCTCCTGTGCTGACTTCTACCCCAGGTGGGCTTCGCCGTGGGCAGCTGTGTCATCTTGAGCTCCTTCGCCCTCACGGTCTTTTCCTACATATGAATCCTCTGCACTCTCCTGTGGATGCCCTAGGGAGACGGCCTCTGGAAAGCCTTGTCCACCTGCTTCTCACCTGACCACTGTCCTCCTGTTTTACGGCAGTGGAAGCTTCACCTACCTGAGTCTGCGTCTCAGGACTCCCCCACCCAGGGTCACCTGGCACCGTCTTTTACTCCATCCTCACCCCTTCCTTGAACCCCGTCATCTACTCTCTGAGGAACCGAGACATGAAGGTCGCGCTGCTTAGGCTGAGCTGTCAGTGAAGTCTGAGCGCTGGGTGCTGCACAGCTGGCCCTGGTCCAGGTGTCTGATGCCCAGGGGGTGCAGACACCCTCCTCCATCCCTCCCCTGCCCTCCTGCTGAGTCTCCCTCTGCCCACGTCCCCACCCACCACCTGTTGCTTCTCCTCTCTCCCCAGAAGTTATTTCATTTCAGTGGTTTTACATACAATTCCACCACAGAAACACACAAATCTTGATTTCTTCAGATTGTACCATAAAAATCATATAAAAATAATTCTTCCATTCAGTATATCTGTAAGAATTCATGTTTTTTTTTCCTCTGATCTTTTCTTGAATGGTATTCTCAAATCTTTATCATCACTCTCATGCTGTGGCCCCTAATCATGAATTTCCATCTTTCTCTTGACATCATTTCCCTGAATATAAGATAAGGACCACATTTTTAACCTGTCTACAGTCTACTTATTCCTTTCCTTCTATTTCAAACTGCCTGACCATTCCTCATTCTACTATTCAGCCTATCCTCTGACTAGACATCCAAAGAGTAGAACCCATTCTCATTTCACCTTTATCCTTCTAAAGGATATTGTTGTCTACAGTCAATATGTCCTCAATTCAGTGGCTTTCCCAGAACCCTTTTTTTCCTAAAGAAAGAACAGGTTAAGGAGGTCAGTGGGTGGCCTTGGTGCTGAAGCAGGACTCTATCCTTCTCCACCACTATTATTTTATATGGTTTTCCTTTTGCGAAATCTTTAGAATTCCATCCCTGGTGCAGAATTAAACTACTCTTTTGGTTCCTCTTCCTGCTGTCTCCTTTCTTCATCATCGAGAGTAACGTACTAGGTTACCTTTTAAGAAAAAAAACTTTTTAAAATTTATTGTTTCTTTTCAGTGGTGCATGACAGTAGAATCCATTTGATGTTATTATAAAAGGTTGGAATATCTATTATTCTAGTTAGGATCCCATTTCTGTGGATGTACAAGATGGTGGATTCACTGTGTTGTTTTCATATGTGTACAGGGCAAATTGTGCCAGATTCACTCCACTGTCTTTCTTTTTCCTATCCCCCTCCCTTCCCTCCATTCCCCATTGTATATTTTATTATACTTCTCTTCTGCCCCTCACCCCCTCATTCATTGTGTGTTACTACTTGTGTTTTACTTGACCTTTTGTATTGGGGATTGGCTTATTTCACCTAGCATGACAATCTCCAGATCCATCCATTTACCAGAAAATACCATAATTTCATTGTTCTTTAAGGTTGAATAATATTCCATTGTGTATACATACCAGAATTTCTTTGTTCATTCATCTTTTGAAGGACACCTAGGTTGATTCCATAGTTTAGCTATTGTGATTTGAGCTGCTTTAAAAATTGATGTGGCTGTGTTACTGTAGCATGCTGATTTTAAATCTGTTGAATATATACCAAGGAGTGGGATAACTGCGTCAAAAAGTGGTTCCATTCTAAATTTTCTGAGGAATCTCCATACAGCTTTCTAGATGGGTCACACCAATTTGCAGTCCCATCAGCAATGTATGAGTGAAGCTTTTCCTCCACATCCTCACCAACATTTACTGTACTTACTTGTATTCTTAATATTATTTCCATTGTGATTGGAGTGAGATAGAATATCAGTGTAGTTTTAATTGACATTTATCTAGTTATGAGAGATGTTGAACATTTTTTCATATATTTATTGACCACCTGTATTTCTTTTTCCATGAAGTGTCTGTTCAGTTCCTTAAACACATGGATATTACATGCTCCTATAGTAACAAAAATCCTTCAGGAACTCTTGCCACGTCTATTCTGAAACATCAAGATTTTCAGCATGATTTCCATGACCTTTCATCTTCTGAAGCACATTTACATCGCGCTCTCTCGGCTGCCCTGAACACACCCCACACTGAAGGCACCAGGACTGCTTCTGCATTCTCATCCTCTGTGAATAGCACCACATGGAGCAATCAGAACTTGGGCTTTCAACATCACTTCTTCTCTTCTAAGCAAATGCTAATCTGCAGCAGTCAGTAGGGCATGATTGACATCCAGATATCATCTTATCTCCTGGTTCTGAGACATTGTCACGTATTTCATGTGGAACCGACATCTGTGCCTTAAAAAATACAAAATGCTGGAAGATGCAAACCCTCACCCGTACTTTCAGGTCTTAGGTCTTTGATTAATTTCAGGTTGATTTTCGTCCATGGTGAGAGATAAGCATCTGTCATTCTTTGCATTGACTGTGAGGCTTTCCCAGCACAACTGGTTGAAGAGACTCTGCTTTCCCACTCACGTTCTTGGTGCATTTGACCTACACTGTTGGCGTGGATTCCTGTTGCACCACCCTTGCTCCCTACTGGTTCTGTTTCCTGTTGTGTGAATACTGGAGACCATGGCCGTCACTCCTGGTTCCCACAGCTTGTCACCCAGGTGGCCACGTCCATCTCCTCCAGCTTTCAGATCCCATCATGTGGACACTCCAGTGGCTCCATGGCATGCTTTGTGTTGGCCACCTCCAGTGTCTTCCTGTGGTGGCCATCCATTCACTGTCCATCATGTTCCACTGGATTTTAGGTTCTGATTCAAAGGTTTACCCGGCAGTCATGATGTGTAGTTCCACTTCTGAGGAGAGGTCCCTCGCTGCCACAACCTCACCTCACACATGACAACACTGAGGCTGACATCCACTAAGTGCTTATATCCCGGTACTCACTGCTCTATCAGGGGTGACTTGTAGCACACTTTTTTCTCCTGATTTCTGATTTAGGCCACTCTCCTTATCTGATCTTTTCTTTATGATCATAGTCACACTTTGTAATTAGCCATGATGTTTGCTCCTTGTAACTGAATGTCACTGTTATTAATTTTAAAAGGATGAGAATTCATGGTCATTTATTACCTGAAGCATATTAGAATTGTCAAATCTTACTTGCCTGCTTAAAGTGAAAAGAGAAGTAACAAAAAGAAATGGTGCATTGAATTTCCTCTGAATCAAAACAACAAAGGCAAACCAAAACCAAAACACCAGTGTTTCATTCCTCCTAAATTATAATACTTTTTGATCATCAGTCACCGGCTGTATAACCATGCATAGTTGTGTAAACAACATTTCCCCATCTATGAGGTGGAATTTCTCATTATTACCTCAAGCAATTATCATAAAAATTAGGTTTTAAGTTAAAAAAAAAACAACCCTTAGGAAGCATGTGCATGTAGCATGGATTTTCATCATCTAGTTTTCTTGCAGGTGCTAATCGATTAAGAGATCAGTTTGTAGGGTTTAGAAGATGGCTATTTTAGTTTTATAAAAGGTGCACAGTGCAATATGAAGGAGAATAAGTCCAATAAAATGTAGAATTGGAGCTTTAGAGACATGTATAGGCTCAGCCTGAGGGTGTTAAGGAATGACTTGGTGGGTGCTATAAACACTGACTGTGGAAATATCAAAAAACTCAATGTGATCTCATGGGTGAAAAAATTAAGGGAAAATGGGGAATCTAAATAAATAACTGGTAAACAAAATAAATGAGCCCTAGCTTTAGAGAAGAAAGAGTTGGGAATTTGAAGTTGTTGAAAAAGTAAAGCCATATTAAAATAGAAATGGAAATGGAAATGGAAACCTATTCATATACTCCACCACTGAGCTTGAACCCCAGACCCAATAATCTGATTTTAAACATGGTTTAGCTTTTGACACCTCCTTCTTTGCAATAACATCAAGTTAATTAAAATAAAATAAAGCATTTCCTTGTGATCTACATAATAGGATGCAATGACATGCAGAAGTGACAATCACAATTTGGGGAATGAGATGATTAGTAACCTTTCAAAATTCAAATAAACATAAAGCAGGCTATTGTTTCCCACAATGGTATTGTTTGGGCAGTTACCGTGTGAATATTATGAGTTACTTCATTCTCTAAGGTTCCTCAATGCACAAAAAGTGACACAGTGCTATTTGAAAGTTGGCCTAAGTTAGTTAATATGTATGTTAGAATTCAAGGACAACCACTAAAGTTTTTTTTTTTTTAATGATGCATAGTTAGTATGCTAAAAGACATGACAAATTAAATCACATAAAATTCTGGGGAAAAAAGATCAGAGATCAACCAGGGGTGGTGGTGCAGGCCTGTAATCCCAGCAACTCAGGAGGCTGAGGCAAGAGGATCTATAGTTCAAAGCCAGCCTCAGCAAAAGCAAGGTGCTAAGTAACTCAGTGAGACCCTGTCTCTAAATAAAATACAAAATATGGCTAGGGATGTGGCTCAGTGGTCAAGTACCCCCAAGTGCAACCCCCAGTACAAAAAAAAAAAAACCCAGAAAGAAGAGACAAATAAAAAACAAATATGAAAGAATTAAAAACATTGTAAATGTTGAATTAATTTCTTCAATAATTACTTTAAATATAAATGTTCAAAACAGAACACTTAAAAGATAAAAATTGTCAGAATTGACTATAAAAAATCACTATATGCTACTTACACAAAAATCTCTTTAAATATAAAGGTATTGGTAGATTAAAAGTAAAGAAATGGAGAAAGAACCACCATGCTAAAACAAAACAAAAGAAATTGGGCAGTTGTGTTGAATTCAGACAAGGACTTTTGTAATCAAGAATGATAATGGAATTAGATAATATGAAACAGGTCATTTTGCAAAGATGTAAAATTCCTTAATATGTACACACCAGACACAAGGACATCAAAAACTACTAAAATTCCAGTAGAAATAGACGTATTCACAATTTTATTAGGAGACTTTAACACCCTTATGACAGTTATTAATAAATTCGGCAGATAAAATAATCCAATACAGATCTGAAAAACACTATTGACCACATTAATCAAATCAACATTTATAGACAATGGTGACTGATATCAAAAGAATATGTAGTCTATACAAATTCACATAGTGCCATCTTTGAGATGGAGCATGGTGTGAGTCCTAAGCAATCAATGAAAGGCTAGGTCTAGAGGAGTCACCCCTCAACCACATAAAGGGTGCATGGGAAGAATCCCCGGCAATATGGTACTCAGTGGGAAAACAGAAGTTTCTCCAGAAGCAGGAATAGGGCAGGGCTGTCCACTCTTACCACCCCTCTTTAATATAGTACTTCATATTTCAGGCAGAACAGTCGGGCAAGAGAAAGACACACACAGGAAAGGAGGAAGTGACTTTAGTCCTGCTTCCAGATGACATGAGTCCTTAGACAACCCTGAGGTGCCACTAAAAGACAGGTGGAGCTGATAAACCCCGAAGAGCAGGAAGTCAAAATCAGCACATAAAACCCAGTAGCTTTGCTGTACAACCCAAGTTGACCTGTTGGGAAAGGACCTGGGGGAAATAATCCCATTCATAATAGCCACAAAATAGCTAGAAATTAACCTCACCAAGAAAGCGAAAGACTATCTGCAATGGCAGGATCCATCCTAGAACACCTGAAGAACTAGAGACAAAACACAAGCAGAAAAGTAACAACAAAAAAACAAGTAATTTAATTAAAAAAATGAGCAAATGCATGGCATAATAAATCCCACTGTGAGTATAATTATGATGCACCAATAAAAATTTAAAACAACCAAAAAAAAAAAACAAGTGGGAAAATAATCTGAACACTTATAAAAGAAGTGTAAATGATCAATGAATATTTAAAAATAGCTAAATGTTTTTAGTCATCAGAAAAATGTGAATAAAACTATATTGAGATTCCTTCTCACCCCAGTCAGAATAGCTTTAATCAAAACAACCAAGCAAACAACGATGCTGGTGGGATGTGGACACAGAGGAGCCCGTGGCCCCACACTCTGCTGGGGAATGGAAGTCAGCACAGCCACTGTGGGGAGATGTCAGTTACAGGCAAAGTCGGATTTGTTTTAGCAAAAGGATGATACGATCAAACCACTGAACATCCCCATCACCCCTAATGTTGCCCAGTGGGAACGTCCGGCTAACTTTCCCAGCCCAAGGCGACCAGTGTTCTGATTTCTGTCCCCAGAAGCACGCTCTGCCCATCCTGGAGCACTGGATGAATGGCATCAGGAGCATGCTGTCTTTCTTTGGGGCTTGTTTACTGCTGTGCCTGTGAAATTGGGTCTGTTGTGGCAGTTTGATTTTGTTTGTTTTGCCAGTTTGTTTATCCAGGATAAACTAGGATGGACACTAGTCTCTGTTTACAAAGCTGCTGTGGATATTTGCATACAAGCAAAGCTTTTTAGGATCAGTTTTCATATTATTTATAAATACATAGAAATGGGATTTATTAGGACATTGAAGTAACTTTAGAGAAACTGCTGCCATCCACTCATGGAAGCAATGTCTGAAGACACATTCTACAAGTCTGCCAGCATTTTCCTACTTTGCTGTTTATACCTGCCCTGAACATCACATCTTGATAACTGTAACACCAGCATTTCCCATGGTGTGACCATGGTCCCTGCCTCAGCCTCCCAGGGAGCTGGGATTACAGGTGTGCCACCACATCTGGCTAAGAAGTATATGTTTAAAATGTACATTTCATATCCTGAGAGCATGCAAGTTTCACCAGAGATTAAAATATTACTTTGATCTCTTCACACAACATGTTCATGGGTTTTTTTATAGTTGTGATTTTTCCGTGTTCAAATTAATTGGTTCCTTTTACATCTTAAATTATTTGTCCTCATCTACCTTGATCTTGGTGTAACCCTTTGGAAACATTAGGCAATACCCATTTCACAGAGACTTGCTTATCAATAAATGCAAATATCTGGAACCTGGCATATCCACAGTGAATTTAAATTACATTGTTTTCTTCTGAACACTCATATCTTCATAATAGGATTGAAAAGAAATTTGCTTCTGAAATAACCATGAGGCTGTTTGTTTACTAGTTGGGAAGCATCACACATTAATTAAGCCTTTGAAGTCAGTTTTTGGGTAATCTCTAGTATTTGCCACAGACTTGACTCTAATATCATATGAGCAGCAATTTTCTAAAATCTAACATTGATGTGATGGGTGGTGACATAGAGACATACTCCAACATGTTTAAAGAGACATAAATATTATAAAATCCACTCATATTAACTATTTTATTTTTTATTTTTAAATTTTAAAAAAATATTTATTTTTAGATTTTTAAGTGAACACAATACCTCCATTTCATTTTTATGTGGTGCTGAGAATCGAACCCAGTGCCTCACGCATCTAGGCAGTCACACTACCACTTGAGACACATCCCCAGCCCCATATTAACTATTTTAGATCTATAAATAAAAGTCAAATGATCAGGTTCTCAGATACTGAAAAGAGAGCTGCTAAATTCTGCACTAACTGCTAACTACACTACACCAATATATATGCACATATACACCCTCAAAAATGGGTTTACATATATGTGTGTATATACACACACACACACACACACATATATATATATATATATATATATATATATATATATAACCCTTTTGTTTTACATATATTCCAGCATCTTGAGGACTAGATAACATTGGAAATATTTCTGTTAAATTATAAGTAATCTTGAATGCTTACTACATCATTATTTTTAATGTACATTGAAATTCTTGACCAATGCAATCCAAATAAAAATTATGAGTCCTGAAAATTGAAAATCATCGGCAAATTTTAATATGCAATAAGATATATATCTTCTACTTACTACAATATATTTATGTTTTCATGGCCATATAATTAGAAAATCTAAATGACACAACAACAACAAAAAAACTATCAAAACTAGCATTAAACAAATTTTATCATTAATTTTTCATGAGTCAGGGGAAATTTTCATCAATACAGATGAATAAATCTTGACACATATATATTAGTTTCATGTGACATTTGAGAAAATATAAAGTTTGTAGAAATTAGAATATAGTATTGCTTACAACATCTGTAACACTAAAACTGAATCACACACTCAAAATATCTGTTGGTGTTTGTGATAAAATTGTCTCATTCATGAACTCTAGCTACACAAACATAGTGCTACTGTATGATGAAGTCATAGGTAGACACTGCAGTCCCACAGTGACATGGATAGAGAGACACTGCAGTCCCACAGTGACGTGGATAGAGGGACTACATTCCCACAATGAGGTGGATAGAGGGACTGCAATCCCAAAGTAAGGTGGATAAAGGGACTGCAGTCCCAGAGTGAGGTGGATAGAGGGACTGCAATCCCCCAGTGAGATGATAGAGAGACTGCAGTACCATAGTGAAGTGAAGAGAGACACGGCAGACCCACAGTGAGGTGAATAGAGGGACACTGCAGTCCCACAGTGAGGTGGATAGAAGGACACTGAAGTCCCACAGTGAAGTGGATAGAGGGACACAGCAGTTCCACAATGAGGGGCATATGGAGACACTGCATCCCAAATATGAGATGGATAGAGATACAATTCATACTCACAGTGAGATGGATAGAGAGACAGTGCATTCTCACAGTGAGGTGGACAGATAGACATTGCAGTCCCATAGTTAGGTGAATAGAGAGACACTGCACTCCCACAGTGAGGTTGGTGGAGAGACATAGCAGTTCCACAGTGAGGTGGATAAGAGACACTGAAGTCCCACAGTGAGGTGGATAGAGAGACACTGCAGTCCCACCATGAGGTGGATAGAGAGACACTGTAGACCCACCGTGAGGTGGATAGAGACACTGCAGTTCCACAGTGAGGTGGGTAAAGGAATATTGCATTGCCACAGTGAGGTTGGTAAAGGGATATTGCATTGCCACAGTGAGGTGGATAGAGAGACTGCAGACATAAAGTGAGGTGGATAGAGACACTGCAGTCCCACAGTGAGATGATTAGTGGAACTGCAGTCCCACAGTGAGGTGGATAGAGAGACACTGCAGTCCCACAGTTAGGTGGATAGAGGGACACTTCTGTCCCACTGTGAGGTGGATAGAGAGATACTACAGTCCCACATTAAGGTGTATAGAGACACTGCAGTCCCACAATGAAGTGGATGGAGAGACACTGCTGTCACAAATGAGGTGGATAGAGAGACACTGCCTTCCCACAGTGCAGTGGATAGAGACACTGCAGTCTCAGAGTGAGGTGTATGTAGACACTGCAGTCCCACAGTGAGGTGTATGGAGGGAGACTTCAGTTTCACATGAGGTGGATGGAGAGATACTGCAGTCCTACAGTGAGTTGGATGGAGAGACACTGTAGACCCACAGTGAAGTGGATAGAGACACTGCAGTCCAAAAGTGAGGTGGATAGAGACACTTCAGTTTCACAGTGAGGTGATTAGAAACAATGCAGTCCCACAGTATGGTAAATGGAGACACTGCAGTCCCACAATAAGGTGGATCGAGGGACAATGCAGTTCCAAAGTGAGGTTGATAGAGACATTGAAGTCCCACAGTGAGGTAGATAGAGGGACACTGCAGTCCCACAATGAGGAGGATAGAGACATGGCAGTCTCACAGTGAGGTGGATAGAGACACTGCAGTCCCACATTGATATGGATAGAGACACTGCAGTCCCACAGTGAGGTGGATAGGGAGCCGGAAGTCCCACAATGAGGTGGGTTGAGACACTGCAGTAACATAGTGATGTGGATAGAGGGACACTGCAGTCCCACAGTGAGGTGGATAGAGACACTGCAGTCCCACAGTGAGGTGGATAGAGACACTACTGCACACAGAGAGATTTATACAGACACTGCAGTCCTACAGTGAGGTGGAGAAAGACACTACAGTACCGCAGTGAGGTGGATAGAGAGACACTGCAGTCCCAATGTGAGGTGGATAAAGAGACACTGCAGTCCCACAGTGAGTTGGATAGAAAGAATGCAGTCCCAGAGTGAGGTGGATAGAGAGACTGCAGTCCCAGAGTGAAGTGGATACAGGGACAATGCAGTCACACAGTAAGGTTGATAGAGACACTGCAGTCCCACAGTAAGGTGGATGGAGAGAGACTGGCAAGGCCAGTGAGGTGGATAGAGAGACACTGCCTTCCCACACTGTGGAGGATAGAGACACTGCAGTCCCACAGTGAGGTGAATGGAGGAAAACTGCAGATCCACAGTGAGATAGATGGAGAGACACTGAAGTCCCACAGTGAGGTGGATAGAGGGACACTGCAGTCGCACAGTGAGGTGTATAGAAACACTGCAGTCCCAGCAAGGTGGATAGAGACACTGCAGTCCCACAGTGAGGTGGATGGAGAGACACTGCCATTGCCCAGTGAAATGGATAGAGAGACACTGCCTTCCCACAGTGTGGTGGATAGAGACCACTGCAGTCTCAGAGTGAGGCATATGTAGACACTGCAGTCCCACAGTAAGGTGGATGGAGGGAGACTTCAGTTTCATATGAGGTGGATGGAGACATACTGCAGTCCCACAGTGACGTGGATGGAGAGACACTGCAGTACCATAGTGAGGTGAATGGAAGGAAAATGCAGCTCCAGAGTGAGGTGGAAGGAGAGACACTGCAGTCCCTCAATGAGGTGGATGGAGAGACACTGCAGTCCCACAATGAGGTGGATGGAGAGACACTGCAGTCCCACAATGAGGTGGATGGAGAGACACTGCAGTCCCACAATGAGGTGGATGGAGAGACACTGCAGTCCCACAATGAGGTGGATGGAGAGACACTGCAGTCCCTCAATGACATGGATACAGGGACACTGCAGTCTCATAGTGAGATGGATAGAGACACTTCAGTCCAACAGTGAGGTGGATAGAAACAATACAGTCCCACAGTGAGGTGGATAGAGACATTGAAGTCCATCAGTGAGGTGGATAGAAACACTGCAGTCCCACAGTGAGGTGGATAAAGAGACACTGCAGTACCACAGTGAGGTGGATAGAGATACATTACAGTCCATCAGTGAAGTGGATAGAGACACTACAGTCCCACAGTGAGCTGGATAGAGAGACAGTGCAGTACCACAGTGAGGTGGATAAAGGGACACTGCAGTCCCACAGTGAAGTGGATACATGGACACTGGAGTCCAACTTTGAAGTGGATAGAGAGCACTGCAGTCCCACAGTGAAGTGGATAGAGAAACTGCAGTCCCACAGTGAGATAATTAGAGAAATTGCAGTTACACAGTGAGGTGGATAGAGGGACACTGCAGTCCCATGGTTAGGTGGTTGGATAAACACTGCAGTCCCACAGTGAGGTGGATAAAGAGACACTGCAGTACCACAGTGAGGTGGATAGAGAGACACTGCAGTCTCACATTGAGGTGGAGAGAGAGACACCCACAGTAAGGTGGATAGAGGGACACTGCAGTCCCACAGTGAGGTAGATAGACACAATGCAGTCTTACAGTAAGGTGGATTAAGAGACGCTGCAGTCCCACAGTGAGGTGGATAGAGACAGTTCAGTCCCACAGTGAGGCTGATAGAGACATTGCAGTCCCACAGAGAGGTGGATAGAGGGACAATGCTGTCCCACAATGAGGATGATAGAGACACTGTAGTCCCACAGTGAGGTGGATAGAGACACTGCAGTCCCACAGTGAGGTGGATAGAGACACTGTAGTCCCACAGTGAGGTGGATAGAGACACTGCAGTACCACAGTGAGGCAGATAGAAAGACACTGTAGTCTCATAGTGAGGTGTATAGAGAGACACTGCAGTCCCACAGTGAGGTGGATAGAGACACTGCAGTCCCACAGTGAGGTGGATAGAGAGCACTGCAGTCCCACAGTGAAGTGGATAGAGAAACTGCAGTCTCACAGTGAGATAATTAGAGAAATTGCAGTTACACAGTGAGGTGGATAGAGAGACACTGTAGTCTCACAGTGAGATGGATAGAGGGACACTGCAGTCCCATAGTTAGGTGGTTGGATAGACACTGCAGTCCCACAGTGAGGTGGATAGAGACACTGCAGTCCCACAGTGAGGTGGATAGAGGGACACTGCAGTCTCACAGTTAAGTGGATAGAGGGACATCACAATCCCACAGTGAGGTTGATAGAGAGACACTGCAGCCCCACAATGAGGTGGATAGAGAGACAATGCAGCCCCAAAGTGATGTGGATGGTGAGACATTGCATTCCCACTGTCAGGTGGATAGAGTGACACTGCAGTCCCACAGTGAAGTGGATTGGGAGACACTGCAGTCCCACAGTGAGGTGGAGAAGGTACTTAACACTCGGCCACTGATGTATGTGTTTCTCCCCGGAAATTCTCCGCACCTTGGAATACACTGCAGACCCAATTTCCTCCTTGGACCATAGATGAAAAGGTTCAGCATGGAGCAACCACAGTGCACATGACAACTGCCTTCTCTCTTTCAGTCACATGGGGAGTGCAAGTGTACAAGACACGAGCTATTGCATGGAAAATCAAGAGGACCTCCGAAACGTGGGGTGGCATGTGGAGGAGTCTGTCCACTTCCTATGGTTGAGGCATCCTGGTTGTAGTAGAGCTGTCAGGATGCTGGGAGCTAACACAGATGAGCCCATCTCCACCACCAGGTTCCCTCCAATAAAAATAGTACCTCACTGGTACGGCATCTGAATGGGGCAACCTTGGCAAGAACCAGTGTCACAGAAGAACTGAGGGATTTTGTTATGCAGTCAGAAGGATAAATGACCCAAGAAGATGGTGTGTATATGGGCACTCAAGATTGCAAACCTCCAGGAGCCAGCCCCCAGAGGAGCCCAGAACTTGGGAGTCATGTGGGCTAAGTGGGACAAAGATGGCAGATGGCCACAAGTCAGTGATGGGACACAATAGGGAGAAGAGACATTTCAGCCCTGAGGGGCAAATTGCATCACAGTTATTGAAAGAGAGGGTAGAATTTCCTGTCTGTATGTCTAGGAGCATTTGGGAGTTGGAGTAGAAGATAAGCAGATGCCACTCAAGGGTAAAATTATCAAGGGGAAAAATACCTGGGGGAGCAAAAACACACATTTGATATGATTGCTAGGCTGTCAGCAGATTTCCAGCAATGCTGTTCAGGCAGACAGAGAGAAGCAGAAGAACAGGAGGGGCTGCTGGTCTCCTCACACAGCCCCACAGAGGAACTCCAGGACGGGGTTTGGTTCCTGTTCCTGGATGCTGACCTCTGCACAGAACATTTGTAAGTGCAGAAACAGGAGGCCTGACACCCAGAATCAGCCACCTGTGCATGTTCTTAGCTTGTTCTCTCTGAAGCATCACGAGGAAGACTTGATTGAAAATGCAGTGCAGTTAGGGTTTCTTATCACCAAGCTGGTCCCAAAGCAATTTTATTTTCTACTAGTGAATATTTTATTGTGGCAAAAAGCGAGTTATCACATACATCATCAAACTGTTTAACCAGGACCCTTGCAATTCATATTATCCACACCTGTGAGTGAAGAAATTGTTATTCATAAAATTTATAAGTGTGGGGAGCCATTCTGACACGTGATTGGGTGACTCCCGTTAAGGGCCTGAGGCACTCTGGCTGTGTCGGAGCTATCCCGACCCTTTCCTGATGAGAGAGCCCATCCGTGTGGGGGTGTGCGTGACCACTGATCCTGGAGACCCAATCACTGACCCTGACCTTGGAGTGCAGCCCCCCTCAACCTTCATTGGATGAAATTCTCCCCTGAATCTCTTGTTCCCCCAAATAAAAGGCTACTCCCTGGCGTGTTCGCTCTCTCTCTCTCTCCTGCTAGCCCAGAGTAATCCTCGCTGCCCTGCTGGGCGGCTTGAGGCGGAACCAGGGAGGCGAGCCGTCTTGGACCTAGCAATATAAAATAAGGTACTGTCTGTGTGTTTTATTTTGATCTCTTCTAACTAACTTAATGCCAGAACCTCATTAATGAAACCACTGCACAGGCCGCGTGGTAGAGTTGGCGCCCAAGAGGGGGGCATTCTGAATTAGTTAGATTGAGTGGGAGTGCGCGCTAAAAAGATTAAGGGAAAGAATAAAAAGAAAGATAAGAAAAAAGAGATAAAGAGAAAGAAAGATAAGGAATAAAGAGAAAAATAAGGAAGAGGTGACATTTGGGTCACAAAAGTACCGGGAGATATTGAAGGAAAGAGACGTTAATTTACTTAAAATGGGAAATTCTACTTCTTCAGATAAGGAAATGTATCTGACTATTTTAGACAGTATAATTAATCAGAAAGGAAAACAGATAAAGAAAGCTCAGTTATTACAATTCTTAAAGATTGTAAGTAAATATTGTCCTTGGTTTTGTGACCAAGAGTCTCCAAATTTACTTACTTGGGAGAAATTAAGAAGGAAAAAAGTTTGTCTTTTTAAAAATAGGGGCCAAAGTTCGCAGCCGCCTGAAGACCTTTTAAAAGACATTCAAGGAGCTATTAAGTCTATTCAAATGGAAAATCAGCCTGAGGCTAAGTTAATTACCTTTCCCTTGAGAACAAAAGCACTAGGGACCAAGGTTAGAAATGTGAACTTAAAGTCACAGCCCCATGGGGAGGATTCAAATGGCGCGGATCAGCCCGCTTTCTCACTGCCGCCGGCATCTCCTCCTAGCGAGAGCCCGGGAATTCCAGGAGAGGTCGCACAGTGTGACGTCACTGGCCGCGCCGACCAGGGCAGTCCGCGATTTTTACCGGGACAGGGACAGGGATCACAGACAGTTTTCTTAGGACCTTCAGAGACAGTTGAATTAGATCCTGAAACGGGACCAACACAAATCCCTACTGGGATTTTTGGGCCGCTTCCTGAGAATACTGTAGGTTTAATTTTGGGGCGTGATAATTTGAAGGGAGCCATTGAAGTAATACCTGGTGTGATAGATTCAGAATTTAAGGGGCAATTATATGTTACTGTAAGGTCCAATTATGCCCTAAGACTCACCCCAAAGGATATTTTTGCTCAATTAATATTATTGCCTTGTGTCTCAGAAAGGCACCTGCCGGTAGATTCAGTTTCTAAACCGCCAGACAGAGTATATTGGTCCCAGTTAGTGCGACAAGAACGCCCTTTATTAAAACTTAAAATTAATAATAAAAATTTCCTAGGCATCATAGACACAGGAGCTGATAGCTCAGTATTGTCCAGCCGGTTTTGGCCCAGGACATGGCCCTTACATACAGCATCAGCTAACCTAGAAGGAATAGGACAGATTTCACAGCCTGCTCAAAGTGCCAACTATCTCCGTTGGGAAGATTCTGATGGGAACAGTGGAGTATTTAAACCTTATGTGTTAGAGTCTTTACCAGCTAATCTATGGGGAAGAGATATATTAGCCAAAATGGGACTGTTACTAGTTACTTCAAATTCTATAAGATCAGTTGAAGAAGTTAATCAGAGGTATTCTCCTAGAGATGATAGGGAGACCCTTCAGGAAGAATATCTCCACGAAATACTCCAGGCCAAAATTTTTACTAGGGGCCCTGAGTACTTCCCCGATCCTTAAGACAGCTGAAAAAATCACGTGGCTCACAGAAGAGCCTATTTGGATTTCTCAGTGGCCCATCTCAGGGGAAAAGCTTAAAATAATTCATAGATTAGTTGAGGAACAACTTCAGGCTGGTCATATTGAACCAACACTTAGCCCTTGGAATACACCTATTTTTGTTATTAAGAAAAAGTCAGGAAATTGGAGATTACTACAGGATTTAAGGGCAATAAACCAGGCAATTCAGCCTATGGGATCATTACAGCCAGGACTTCCCTCCCCCACAGCCATTCCTTTAGATTATAGCTTGATGGTAATAGATTTAAAGGACTGTTTTTTCTCTATAAGGTTACATCCTAAAGATTGTGAAAAATTTGCTTTCACTGTCCCAACAATTAATTTTAAGGAACCTGTTAAAAGATACTGCTGAAAGGTTCTTCCTCAGGGAATGTGTAATAGCCCTACACTGTGCCAAAAATATGTTGACCAGGCAATAGATCCCATTAGAAATAGCTTCCCTGATGCATATATTATTCATTTTATGGATGATATACTATTGGCTCATATTAATCCAGAAGTACTTTCAGAAATTTTTACTCAGTTAGAGACCTCACTTACAACAATGGGTTTATGTATATATCCTCAAAAAATTCAAAAGGTATCTCCTTTTCAATATCTAGGTCAGATAATTCAAGGGAGTACAATCCGTCCTCAAAATCTTCAGATAAGAGTTAAGGAGTTACGTACCCTTAATGATTTTCAAAAACTATTAGGAGATATTAACTGGCTAAGACCATCCTTAAAGTTAACTACTTCTGAGTTAAGTCCTTTATTTCAGATATTACAAGGAAATCCTTCTCCAACCTCTCCACGTCACCTAACTTTGGAGGCCAAAGCAGCCTTAAGGAAAGTGGAAATTGCAATTAAAAATGCACAGCTTACTAGAATAGATCCTAAAGAAATAATGTATTTATTAATATTTCCAACTGAGCATACCCCAACAGGAGCCATATGGCAAAGATTAGGAGTTATTGAATGGATTTACTTATCTCACTCCCCTCAAAAAACATTAATTCCTTTTCATGATTCTATAGCTCAATTAGTTATTAAAGGTAGAACTAGGATTTTACAATTAATTGGATCTGAGCCTGATATCATAATTATTCCATTTTCTGTTCAACAGACTAATTGGCTTTTTCAAACCTCTAGTTCATGGCAGATAGCTTTTGCAGATTTTCCTGGCCAGATAGATAGCCATTATCCTCGTGATAAGATTGTACAATTTGCATCATTAACATCACTTATTTTTCCAAAGATTGTACGTTCCCATCCAATAGAGGGAGCTTTATCAGTGTTCACAGATGGTTCCAACTCTGGTAAGGCAGGTTTCTTCAGCCGTGTTCACACAGAGGTAATACAAACTTCTTATACTTCTGCCCAAAGGGCAGAGCTTCAAGCCCTGATTTGTGCCTTAGATTATTTTTCAAATGAGCCTATTAATATCTATTCTGACAGCTTATATGCAGTCGGAGTTACCATAAATATTGAAACCTCAGTTATTGGCTTTACTTCATCACGGGAGTTATTTGAATTATTTCATAATTTACAAAAGACAGTGCTAATGCGAAAATACCCATGTTTCATTGGACACATCTGTGCGCATACTATCCTTCCCGGACCTTTGGTTGCAGGTAATGATAAAATTGATAAATTAGTAACTTTTTGTCAACAGATGTCTTCATATGACTGTGCACTAGCTTCCCATTCCTTGCATCATCAAAATGCTTCTAGCTTACGTAAAAAATTTAGTATTACCAGAGAACAAGCTTGTCAGATTGTAAGCCAATGCCCTAAGTGTGTTATTCACACTCCATCTCTGGCATCAGGGGTAAATCCCCATGGATTAAAACCAAATCAGATATGGCAAATGGATGTAACTCATATTCCTTAATTTGGTAAACAATGTTATGTACATGTCATAGTGGACACTTATTCTAGATTTATTTTTACAACAGCACGTACTAAGGAAAATACTCAACATGTAATTTCTCATTGCTTAGCAGCCTTTTCCGTTTTAGGGTGTCCTATGCAGATTAAAACAGATAATGCTCCAGCTTATGTAAGCTCTTCTTTTCAACAATTTTGCCAAGAGTTTAAAATTAATCATAAAACAGGAATTCCTTATAACCCCCAAGGTCAAGCCATTGTAGAACGAGCTCATTTATCTATTAAGCTTCAATTACAAAAATTAAAAAGGGGGAATAAGATAGTGACTCCCCAAAATAGCCTTAATCATGCCTTGTTTGTTTTAAATTTTTTAAACTGTGACGCAGAAGGCCACACTGCTGCTGAGAGGCAAATGTCTCCCTCAGTGACAGGCCCATTAGGCAGAGTTCTGTGGAAAGATTTACAGACTGGTCAATGGAAGGGCCCGGATCCGGTAATATCATGGGGCCGAGGGCATGCTTGTATTTTTCCAGAAGGTGCTTTCCGTCCTATTTGGGTGCCTGAACATGCTATCAGACATGGAGGAAATAGAACCCAGACTCAAGCGACTGAGGATCGACCCGGAGGAGCCACAACCCAGAAGGAGGAGATATCGGAAAAGGATGAAGAAAAACCAGATTGAACCAGCCGAGAAGCTGATTTCGTGGAAAGATGTGAAGAAACTGACAACCCAGGCCTCCCAAATACTTCGACGCCTAGGAAAGAACAGGACCCCAGTCTTGATGGTAGCGACGGTAATTGCCCTACTGGGCTGTCAGGTAAAAGGGAATCAAGTAGACACTTATTGGACATATTTCCCAGATCCACCCCTGGTACATCCAGCTGTGTGGACTGGAGAATCTATTCCAGTATTTACTAATGACTCATTCATGATGGGAGGATTTACAGATACTCATATTACTCCCAGTCATGTGACTAGATTTAATTATTCTGGCTACAGTGCCCAATTACCTTTATGTTGGTCACATGATAAACATGCTGGCTGTCTGAAAGTATCATTCGAAGAAAAGACAGCGATTGGTAAACCTAGACTGACAAATAATTCTATTTATGGAGACTTAAAACCTAATACTATATCAGTAATTAAGATGGGACTTTCCCATAACAAGCCAGTCATTTCTGCAAAACCTCCACCGGTACCCCACTGTCCAAATAGTTCTATAATTGAAATTGGCACCTTTCCTAAATGGATGGATTGTGTAAATACCTTTCCTGTACAACATAAGGTGTCTAAGGCTAGTGGGTATATTTTAGACTGGTCTCCAAAAATTGATAAGAGACAATTATGAAGAAATTCTGCTATGACACCTGCAGGATTTGTTAGTAATATTTTGACTTATAGTGAAGGAGGTATTCAAAAAGATATTTGGCGTTTAATTGCTGCCTCAGAATATTTACATTTTACAGATAAACCTTTACCAAAATTTGTTGGCAAGAACTGTAAGGAGGGATCTTGCTATGGCCTAAGAGCCTGTGTCCAATCTCCTTATGTTTTAATTATTGGAAATGTAAAAGTTAAATGGATAGATGACAGATATATTGTTACTTGTAATAAGTGCAACCTAACTAATTGTATTTCTAGGTATAATGGAGGAAAAGGAGTGCTGATACTTCGTCAGCCCTCTTTTGTTTTATTACCTGCTAATATTTCAGAGCCATGGTATGCTGATGCTGGTTTACAAGTCCTGCAGCAAATTCATGCCCAGCTAACAAGACCTAAACGTGCTATTGGAGTCATAATTGTTGGTGTCTTAGCACTGGTCTCATTTATTGCCTCAACTGTCTCTGCATCTCTGACATTGTCTCAGAATATTCAGCATACAAAATTTCTTAATAATTTAGCTCAAAATACTTCCAAGGCTCTGCGTAATCAAGTAAATATTGATGAAATGATTGAGACTAAGTTAAACGCCTTAGAGGCAACTGTTATAAACATTGGTAATGAACTTTCAGCATTAAAATTTAAAGAAAGGCTTAAATGCCATGCTAATTATAAGTATGTATGTGTTACAACTGCCAAGTACAATGCTTCTCTCTGGGATTGGGAGAAAGTTAAAAACCATTTATTAGGTATTTGGCAAAATAGTAATAATAGCTTGGATATTCTGGAACTTCATCACCATATCCAAGACATTCAAAATAATAGAGCTGATTTTTCAGATCCTTCTTCCTTGGCTAACCAAATATTGAAGGAGTTAAATGGATTCAACCCTGGAAATATTCTTAAACACTCCGCTTGGTACATTATTGGATTATTCTCTTTGCTGTTAATTCTCTTTTGTATTGTAACTATAGGATGGCGAGTCTTCCAATCAAGAATCCGGGGACTCCAGAGAGTGAACCACCGCCTCATTGTTAAGAATAGAAAGGGAAAATATGTGGGGAGCCATTCTGACACGTGATTGGGTGACTCCCGTTAAGGGCCTGAGGCGCTCTGGCTGTGTCGGAGCTATCCCGACCCTTTCCTGATGAGAGAGCCCATCCGTGTGGGGGTGTGCGTGACCACTGACCCCGGAGACCCAATCACTGACCCTGACCTTGGAGTGCAGCCCCCCCTCAACCTTCATTGGATGGAATTCTCCCCTGAATCTCTTGTTCCCCCAAATAAAAGGCTACTCCCTGGCGTGTTCGCTCTCTCTCTGTCTCCTGCTAGCCCAGAGTAATCCTCGCTGCCCTGCTGGGCGGCTTGAGGTGGGAACCAGGGAGGCGAGCCGTCTCGGACCTAGCAATATAAAATAAGGTACTGTCTGTGTGTTTTATTTTGATCTCTTCTAACTAACTTAATGCCAGAACCTCATTAATGAAACCACTGCGCAGGCCGCGTGGTAGATATAAGGACTTTCCTATCATCACATAAATTAGTGGAACTATATTTGATAACGGGTTTCCTGATTTTATTTTTTTCTATTTTAAGGGGTTTAAACTTTTCATGAAAATACTAAATATTAAAGCAGCTAAACTTTCGTGCATCTGCATTTATATCAAGTGTGACTTTATTCACCTGGGTTAGGCTTCTCATTCTCATTTCTGGAGGACTCAGTACAGATTACTCTGGTGTTTGGCCCAGAGCACTTTTCTGTTATAAGATCAATTAAGCCTCTGTATGTATGTAAGAGCCTGGGTGACAGGGTCGATGTCATGCTTACCCTCACATACCGGGGTTGTATGCGTATGTGTGAGTGTGTGTGTGTGTGTGTGTGTGTGTGTGAGAGAGAGAGAGAGAGAGAGAGAGAGAGAGAGAGAGAGAGAGAACTTATTGCCTCATAGCAATACTGAAATAGTTCAGATTTAAATTTTGGAATAAAAAGATAAATGGACAATGTTTTAAAATATATATAACAAATGGTGCCAGGATGCTACGACTAACGCAGCATCCAGAACAATTGGGGATGACCACTTTATTTTCATATCTCAAGATTTCTGCATAGTCCTCTTCCTTTATTTAAGGACTATGTATACCCATTTGCAGAAAAGGATGAGCAACTGACTTGTAAGAATAAATTATGGAAATATATAACATCTGGTTCCCTCTATTTTTGAGATGACATACATTTCAGAGTTGCTAATTGGCAAAGAATAATTTGAAATGTATCTACAAAAATCATGTCACTTTAAATGAAAAAAAGTTCTTGGAAAAAGATTATTAGCTCCATAGCTTGGAAAATAAAAATTTCTCAATTTTAGCCTTGTGATTTATAGAACATTAAAGAAAACAAGTACTTTACTACGAAGTTTTTCCCCTATTTTAATTAATAATTCTGGCAAAATATGGTAAATCTAAAACCATTGTTATGTGTTTGGAAAACAATTAACTACTTCTATATGGATCCACTTCACTGAAATGGAGCTTTCACTGCACCCAGGAGCAAGTATGGCAAGGGTGGTACAGAGGGGCACTAGGCAGACACTCTGCCATCTGTGTCAATAGTGCCCACCCTATTGGGGCTTCACCTAAAGCCTTAAAGCACAATAAGGTGTTCTTTTTGGAGGGTCAATCTGGTTCTCTGTGGGTAGACAGAATTCGGTACTGTGACTTTTAACATATTAATTGCATCAACACTCAGATGGATTTAAAAACCTGATATGACCAAAAATATTAAAAAGACATTTCAGGAAAATAAATATGATTAGAACCTGTTTTTTCACATTCAAATTCAGTTTTTTAAATATCCAGAAAGACTGTGGATGCCCTGAGCTAAGTGTTCCCTCTTTAGATGGCACACTAGATTGTGTTATGTCCACCTGTCTGTAGGACTTCTCCAAACAGTAACCAGTATGAGGATATTGGATCACACGTGCTCTGTAGAAGGAGAGAAAGTATCCATCACTGTGTGGGAGAGAGGACTGCAAGGTAGAGCCAGACTCTCATATAGCAGCGAACCAAAGCTCAGATACAGAAAACTCAAGGAATATTAAGCAGAGATGGTTCCTGAGAATCTATGGAAATGATTATAATTTCTGACAACTTTGGTTGAAATCATATCAGAGACCCTCATTTATCAAGCCCTGGAGACACTCACTGTCCTTCACCATCACACTCAGCTCTCGGGAGAGTCAGCACAAGTGACATGTATCACAGAGGATCATGGATGATCATGCAAACACCCATAAGTAAACCTATAAGTGAGATCCATAAGTAAAGAGCAGAAAGACCAGCAGAGTAGAGGTAGGGGCAGGGGAGGGAGGAGAGAGGGGAGTGAGGACGGAGTATACTCCATGCCTTTATAATTATGTCAACATGAATCCTGCTGTCATGCATAACTAAGAGGGACCAATAAAGAAGAGGGACAAAACGAAGAATTGTGACAGCTGAGTAAGGAGCCTGGAGTAGCCAGTCTGGAGATTTGCTGCCACTGGGGCAGTGAAGGAGGCACTTCCAGCGGAGTCCCTTTCCCACCAGGAACAGTGTGGTGGCTAATTGGCTCTATTCCCCTGGTATTTACCTGCCCTCTTGGGGAATCCCTGTGGAGCAGCAGCAGTGTGGGTAGCAGTCCTGGCCCTGGGGTGGCACCCCCTGCTGAACAGGCCCCAGGGTCACACTGTCTCCTACCTGGCTGCTCTCCACAGATGTAAGTCACTTCTGTGAGGGCTGGCTGCACCCATGTGTCCGGATTGTGCTCCTTGGGTCTGCCCTGAAGCTCAGGAGAGGCAGCAGGTGATGCAGGGAAGTCAGAACACATGCTACCCCCACCTTCTTATGAGAGGTGCTATCTAACTGGTGAATTAATCCACTGATATGGATTACCTGCAGTAACTATAGGCAGGTGGGGTGTGGCTGGATGTAGTTCCTATGTCCCTTCTTGGTTGATGGTCACTCAGCTACCTTGTCACGGGGGGTAGAGACTCGGAATCAACAAACAGACTCGGGAGCTGGTGAGAGAACTGGCTGGAGACCCACCTCAAGTCGTTGTCCAGTAGCTCAGTTTATTTTTTGGAATGCATACAACTGTTATAGGGTTCGAGTAGGGCATGCCCGTCAATCATATAAGCAAGATAATATCCATGAGCCAATCATCTTCTGCCTAGTATAACCGCACTGTGAGGAAACTCTAAATATTGCTGTCCTGGTGGAAAGCAATCTGGAAGGGTCTTTGTCCATAAGGGAGGGGGCTTACTGAGTCAGGGTTTTCATGCCCTGAAGCCCCTGACTCTCAGTTTCCTGGCCTGGTAGTTTGGCAATGCTAACCACAAGTGCTGAGGATGTGGTTTCACCCCATCCTGCTGGCACTCCTGTCAGGCCTGAACGAACGTGGATATTTCAAGTACTTCCAAGCTGCTCGTAGTTGCTAGCTGTGACTGAAAGTTATTCCAACAGCTGGAGGATGCGCCTTTGGGGTTTATATTTTGTTCCTGGTGAGCAAAGCACGCTTTCTCTCTCTGCTCCCATTTCCTTGAGGAAGCCACTGCCCAGGTCTTTTCTTCTTTTCTTCCAGAGCCCCCTCGGCTTTCTCACCCCTTCCCCACAACCTCCTCACATGCTGTGAGGACAACATTCCCCATGTCCTAACCTCCTGGGAGTCCAGGAATTCCCCAGAGTCAAATGCTGCTTACTCACATGAGTGATTTTGAGATGGAACAGGGGAGTGTGGCCCATGGACATTCTTGGGCCAGCTTTCCCAGACTATGTTCCTGACACCATTTCCACAAGACTGATGTTTGCCTGGTGAGCAGCAGGGGGCACTGTGGCTCTTCCCAGGGTCTGTGCACTGGGGCTGCTGCTGCTGTGCAACCTCCCAAATCCCCAGGGCTGGGTGTGGGTGCCTGCCTCTGCTGACAGGGACTCACTAGCTGTGCCCCTCTGGACTGGGTAATCTGCTCACTGTTGTGCAAGGTCCCAGCAGCTGCCTTGGCCATCCCATAGCCAACCTGAAGAACTAACCCATCAGCACCCTGTGTGTAGACGCTCCATCTCCTGCATGGAGCAGAGATCACCAAGAGTGGAAATCAGTTTTTCATGGACCATCACAGTCCTTTAGCTCAAAATGTGGTCTTTTTTCAGGCCACTGGGGAAGATGAGAGTGACTTGAGCCACCTAGCCCATCTCTGGGGCTCCAGGGGGGCTGATTTCACCTGGACTCCCTCCTCCTGTGCTCCTCTTACACTGACAGGTCAGGACAGCCCTCAGAGACAGGGACAGCCTCAGCATGTGTCAGCTCCTCTGCCTCAGACCACCAAGCAGTTTACCTCTGGCCTCCATTCCATCACTCCTGAGTGTCTGTCTGCAGGTCCCTCCCCAGCCTGTGGCAGCCCATCACCTTTGAGTGTCTATCTGCAGGTCCCTTCCCATTCTCTACTGGTCCATCACCCCTAAGTGTCTGTCTGCAGGTCCCTCCCCAGTCTCTGCTGGTCCATCAACCCTGAGGTCTGCAGGTCCCTCCCCAGCCTGTGCTGGCTCAGCCCTCCTCCCCCTCTGCATCCCCTGGAGCATGGGCCAGACTCACCTGCACCCGAGCAGTGGCCTCAGTCCTGGTGACTGAAGGACATGCAGGTTCCAACAGAAGCCAGGGAGCCCTCCCAGGTACCTCTTCAACTACACACAAGCAGACAAGGCACTTCTCTGGATCCAAAGATGAGCAGGTGAGCTCAGGTGTTGTGTCGACCTCTGGGCTCTAGATGGAGGATGAGGCCACTGTTCCTGTAGCCCTCCAAGCCGTGCTCCTAGGACGTCATGGTGCTCCAGAGCCATGGGGGAGTGGGACCAGCTGCCCTTCACTCTCCTGATCTGCTGCAGGCAGCCCTCAGTGGGCTCTAAGGAGGTGATTTCTGTGTCACATTAGACCCTGATTTCCTTGGCAGAGTAGATCTGATGTTGTCACAGACCTTTAGCTCAAAATGTGGACTGTTCTATCACCAGCACCTGCCTGATTCCAGACTTCAAAGGCAGAAATTTCATCCTTGGAAATCAAAATCTGTCAATGGACACTTTGGAGTGAAACAAAAAGAGGTGATTCCACCTACTCCTCAGTCAGCCTCGAGGAATGACTCCAAAAGTCCTCTAAGTGCTTCAACTAGTTTTGGGGAAAAAAATGTCAACATGAAGAAAGGAACTGTTTCCTAGAAATAAGCCACCAGCTAGTCAAAAATAAGGCTGTGTTCTCTCTAGCGTATGTCCTTGGCACCTCTATTGGGAGCCACTTGGCTGTCCCTGTGGGCTTGGTTCTGTAACTCAGTTCTGTCCCACTGGTCTGTGTACCATGCTGTTTAGTTGACTCTTCTGTGTCTGGAAATGAGAGATTTTGATGATTCCCACTTTTTTATTTTTAATCCAAATTGCTTTGGATATTTGGGGTCTTTTTTGAGCTTGCATAGGAATCATTTTTCTTATTCTGTGAAGAATGTAATTGAATAAAATAAGAAATATTTAAGAAAAAAACTGAAAAAAAAGTCTTGAACATGAAAAACTAATACAAACTCTCTGAGAAAAATGTAAGAAGTGTTAAATAAATGCAGAGACCTGTTAGTTTATGGTTTAGGACACTAAGTGTTGTCATGTGAGGCTCCTTGTTCCCCCACAGAGGTCCCTGCCCAGCTTTGCCAGCTCCATTGATGTGGACCCAGAGCTGAGTCCTCCCAGGTCCCAGGACCAGCCTTTTCAGGTCCTGCCTCCCAGAAAAGAAGCACATCTCTGTCAGAGGGAGGGAGCTGATGGTGGGGAGCCATGAACTCATAGCGTCCCAGGGAGCATGGCTTCTAGCCACTGCAGGTCAGCACTCTGGGGTGGACACAGGCACTGCTGCACACCCACACACCTCCCCTTGCAGTTGGGAGGGCCATTAGAAAACTCCACACTGTCACCACTTAGGACTGAGCCTCAGCTGCAGAGGCCTGGGGAGCCACGTGCAGCCCAGGGACAGTGACAGGGAAGGTGTGAGGGTCACAGCAGGGGAAGGTACAGCAGAGGTCCCAATCCCCAAAAGCCACCTGTGGGCTGGCGTCCTGCTTGAGAGCATGCACAGGCAGCTCTGGGCCGTCCTGTGGAAGAGGGTGCTGAGGTGAGTCCACGTGGACCCTGTGCTACAGGCTTGAGCAGGAGAGGCCCTGCTCTGCACCTGCCCTGTGGTCCACATTGGCCGGGCTGTGTGGTTTGAAGGTCAGGATTCCTACATGGGAAGGACACAAGAGGAAACACAGCATGTGACACCAATGAAGCCCACGTCCACATCCACAGTCAATGATACCCTCCTTACAGGAGACCAGCAGGTAGAAAAGGACGCTGTTGAACTGGTGGGGATGGGTGAGCCCACCATCAGGATGGCACAGAGCTGCTGTTCCACCAGGGACACAGGAAAGTCATTGACTCCCATGGGCTCTTTCTACGTGGGAATTATGGTGAGTGGCGCCTGTGGCCACAGCTCTGACACCACTAGGGTCTAGCGGTCACCAACAGGGAGCCGCCTGGACAGGCCAAGGTGCTCAGCAGAGGTGAGTAGGTTCTTATCCTACTCAGGAGGCTGTCACAAAATGCCACCATCAGGTGGCTCATGAACAGGAGATTTACTGCTCAGTTTGGGAGCAGGAAAGTCCATGGTCAGTGTCTGAGAGGTCCTTCCTCTTGTGCTCTAAGAGAATGAAAGTGTCAAGAACACCTATAGCTTTTCTCTGAGGGCACTGACTCACTTATGATGGCCCTGCCCTCATGTCCCCACCACCCAGGTAAACATTTGTACACCTCCTAAAGTCATGCTGAGATTTAAAAACAGGATCCTGAAGGGACTATAAATATCCTGTCTCTAGCCGGGGGCTGTAGTATGGGTACTGGGGACAGCTGGCCTCAGTTCCAGTTTGAGCTCAGCTGTGACACCAGGGCCTGTGGTCCTTCCCACTCTGCCCTCTTGAAAATGTCCCCCAGAAAAATAGACCAATGGTATTCCTAGAGGAGCTTCTCTTAGGGCTCATTCCACGAAACAGGTGAACACAATTCAAGGGCTGGGCCTTATACACACAATGATGTCCACCCATGATGGCTGTCTGTCCTAAACAGGCTGAATATACTCAGCCAGGAGGGGTACCCAGAGACTACTAGTGGCCTTTGCCGGGACTGAGGGATCTCTCCAGGTTCAGCATCTGAGGCGAGCACAGCTCAGAAGCTCCAGCTCTGGCACACTCTCCAGGACCTGGGGGCCACACCAGCTCCAGGGCTCACTGTGCATGTGGCTGAGTTCGCTACGACCTCACCACACTTAGGGGATTCTTCAGGTAACCTGACCACAAGGGCATCAGTGCACCAGGAGTAAACTTCCAGGACACAACCCTGAGGTTGCTGAGCAAGACCTGAAGTCCAGCAGAGGAGAGGGCTCCTTACCACCCTGCACCTGGGACAGCATCCCCTCCACATCCAGGGTCTGGGAAGCCATGAGAGATCCAGGTCTATGAGACACCTGCACTGGGGGGGGGGGTCAGCATCAGACCCCACCCAAAGACTTTGTGCTCCATTCTCAACAGGAGTTAACCAGGCAACCCCAGGGCTGAGGCTTGTCAGAGGCAGATTCAGGAGACAGCTGATCTGGTGGAAAAGACACCTTGACAGCAGAGCAAGATGGCTGTTAGTCAAAGCCCAAAGACATCACAGCTCTTTTATTGCACCATTAGCTGCTGAAGGTGAAAAGTCACATTTCTTTTTTCTTTCTGATTTCACAGCCCCTTGCTCTGTCTCCAGCTGAGCAGTTATACTTCAGTGACTCCCAGGAACGACCTTCCCTTGGGTCCTGTCTCACTGTTGGGATCTACCTGGAGTTTCTTCATGGTCACTACTGGAATCATATCTTCTATTGACAGAGGACCTTTAGAGACACAGTGGGAAGTCGTTAGCTGCAGGGAGGACACACTGTCCACACCTCGCCCTGCTCCTCCCCTGGCTTCTCAGAACTAACCTGGGCTCTGTGTAGTCATAGATTCAGCAGTCAAGGCTCACACCTGCAAAACCTCACAACTCAAGGAGTCACTCCTACATGCCTAGGATCATTGCAGCCCTCAGAGCAAGTCCTGTGAGCTGCAACTGCAGCTGCAATGGACACACTGTGTTAAGGACTCCAAGGAAGGGACCCAGGCCAGGCACAGACCTCTGCCCACCAGACAGTTCTGAGAGGGTGGGAGTTTCCTCTGCATGGGAACAGCACTGTTGGGACCCTGGACTGAGTTTAGTGTGGGGAAGGACTCGGATGGTTACTTTGCTTCATGGTGATTAATGGAAATTCAGCAGTGCATCTGGCTCATGTCCATCACCCAGGGGAGGGCTCCTCTGGAGATGACACTTAAGGAAGAAGGGGTCTCTCCTCCTCTGGTTCCTTACAGGTATTTATCAATAGCCTGCATGTGCAGAATGCTTTCTTTTCCAAGAAGCAATTTAGCTGCAGCCCTGCCTGACCTAAGTGGACAGGATATGGCACATTCCTTAGCAAACTACCTGTTCACGGGAGGGGAAATGCAGGCCCAAAATAATGTTGATAAGAGGAGCCCAAGTTACCCTGAAGGAGGTGACTTCTGTGACCAGATCCCCACACTCTGGGAGATGAGGCCAGTTCATCCTAAACTGCTGATCTGACCTGCATCCCCTGCCTCTGCCAGTGGCCCTGAGGGGAGGAGCAGGAAGCAAGCTCCAGCCTCCAGGCTTCAAGGGAGACTTGCACAAGTGCTCACAGCAGACACAGGGCTGCCCCTGCTCCCTGTGCCTAGGGAGGGACCCAGTGTCCAGGCACCAACAGCCTGGGCTGGGGCAGGCCATGCTGTGCTCATCTCCTCCTCTTAGCACAGGGAACCCCCCTCCCCTCCCAGGCCAGGTGTCCTGTTGTCTTCCTGCTGCCCCTAGAAATCCTCCCTCTGAAGCCCAAGGCCAGGGGCTGCCTGCAGGTGCCCCCATTTACATGTCAATCCCACACAGTAGGGCCCCCTCTGTGCCCCTAGGATCCAGAGGAAAAGGACTTCCAGGGCAGTGTGGCCATGAGAGGGGAGCTGCAGATCTGGGCCAACAGGAGGCATTTCCCAGTCCAGTGGTCTCAGCTTGTGCTGACCCCTGCAGACTATCGGGTGCTAATTACTATAATGTGTTCCCCAGGAATTGGCAATGCAAAGGGAAAACCAAACCTGAGTCCCCTTATATTTACATTTACCTGAAACACCCACAGTCCTTTGTTCAGTCCTTCAGAAGAGCCCAGGATGTGCTTCCCCAGGGAGGCTGGACAGGGACACTGGGGACTGTCCTATCACAGGCTGAGGTCACCCTCCCTCCTACACAGAGCCTGCCTTTCCTCCTCCCATGCAGGAGGCCATGTCCCACCCTGACCCTCAGCCCCTGAAGGAGGCCTCTCTCCTCTGCTGGCCACAGTGTTTCTGGCACCACACAGACACCACAGGGGGTCAGGACATGGGAGAAAGATTGTCCACATGTGTTGACATTTTCTATTTGGGGTGATATGAAGTGAAGAGTCACAGCTCAGGTGGAGTGAGCTTTCCCAGGCCTTCTCAGGCTCCTCCTCTCTCAGGTCCCCACCAGGGCTGGGTGGCATGTGCTGCCCTGAGTCTAGCTGCAGAAGGAAGGAGCCCTGCCCAGCTCTCCAGGTGTTCAAGACCAGGGCAGGGCATTCTGATCCCTCCTGCAAAACCACATTCAGGGAAATAGGGAAGGGACAGGTGTGAGGCCCCAGGGGACCCCACCACTGGATGTCACATTATATGGAAAGCAAGGACATGGGACCCTGCAGACTCAGTCCTGGAGAGCACTCCACATGGGGAACTGAGACACAGGGGTGAACATCTTAATGGGTGCTGAGCCCTGTAAGGGTTAAATTCTCTCCAGGATGATGGTTTTGACAGAGTGGGCAGGACCTGGAGGTGAGGACCTGCCTGCAGCACAGTTCCCCAGTGTGGCCGCCTCGATCCTCCTGGGCCTTGACTAGACTTCATCTGCTCATGACTGTCCACATTGCACTGAAGGAGCATGAGCCACCTGGGCAGAGGCCAAGCAGCCTTATGTGAAACTCCTCTTGACACCACATGGTGGCAATAATGCACTATTCTAATGCTCATGGCTGGTGCTGCTTCTCAGGTCTTAGGTGATGCTGCAGGATTCCTCAGTCCACTGATATGTGTGGCCCAGAGTGAACAGCACACATTTAAAGTGGACTGTGCACTTTAAGGCAGTGAAGAGGTGTTGACCTGTGACGTACCTCATGTGGGACACTGCACCTGTTATCTGTGATGTTCATGTGTGATTTTGTCTGAGGATAAACCAGAAGACAGCTGCATCTATTGCAAGCAAAGAGAAATGCTACTCCCTTGGGATTAGATGGGTTCCTCCTGCAGCAGACCCCCAGGGAAAGCAGGAGGTCACCGAACTCTCAGCACATTCTGTACACACAGCGCAAACCCAAAGCCACGACAATGTTTTTTTTTTGTTTGTTTGTTTGTTTTTCACCTTTGCAGTAGATGCCAGCAATTTCATTGTTAAAGGTCTGAATCTGTGAAACTCCACACATCTTCCACAGACCCACACATGGAAAGGCCTCATCAGGGCACACACCCGCACAGCAGAGGACCAAAAGCCTGTTCACAAGGGCCAAGGTTCCTCACCCGCAAGGTGAGTTTTGTTCCCACATATCGAGCCCTCCCCAGCTACAGCGAGCAGGAGGGAGGCTCCCAGGCCAGAGCCAGCAGGAAAGCCCACCTTTCTCCTCCCCTGGGGCTTCCCTCAGTGAGGATGGTTCCAGATCCTTCTTGTTTACAGTTGATCCTGAGACCAAGGCAGTTACAGGAAACACTGAGACTCAGGGGAGGCTGGGCACGGTGGGCCTAGGCCTGTGTTCTCCTGTCTGGTGAAAGGCCCCAAGGCAGGTGCAGCACCCCCAAAGAAAGACAGGGATGTCACACTATCTCATGTGTCTTGATGGAAAATTACAAGCCTCTTGATCCAGGAGGAAGATAGGGGCTGAGGACACGTCCCTCCCACACAGCTGACAGGCTGGTGCTGCCATTGGCATGCCCCCTTGGCCCAGTGTCACATGATGAGAGAGGCAGTCCACCCCACCAAGGAAACCTCCATGTCATCTGTCATGTGTAATGTCAGATTTCCATATGAGTTCATTTGAAAATACAATAAACCAGCAATTTCCCATCTTACCTTGGCATTAGACGGGCCTCTTCCTGCAGCAGGGCCCCAGGAGGCCAGGAGGACACAGAGTACCTGTCAGCAAGCACATTGGTGGGGCTGCTCATGAATTCCTCAAGGAGTTGGCTCCTTGTGGACATAGGACCAGAGTGGACGGAGGAGTTTGCTTCACCAGCCTGGACCGAGCTGCTGCTGGGCCACCGTCCTGGGCAGAAGAAGCCTGGAGAGGGAGGAGAGGACAGGAATGGGGCTCAGGTCCTCAGCTGTGCAGCTGATGGACACTCGGGTCAGCCTGAAATGTTGAGTCCACAGATGGCGCTGGCCTGTGAGCTGTGCTTTCCTGGATGCTCATGGCTCCCATTCCTCCTGGTGGCCCATACAAAGTTCCTAGTCCAGGGTGGAATTGCTGCTGAGATTGAGAGTTTATATTCGGATGCCAGTGTTCACTGGTGCCCCATAGAGCCTCCTGAGTCACAGTGGGGCTTCAGGGAGGTCGTGGAGAGGGGCCCTCAGCACACCTGCAGATGGGATGGGTGGGAACCGTGTTCCTGTAGATGAGCCAGTGCAGAGCAAGAAGAAGAGCAGAGGGCCTGAGCACCTGTATGCCTGGGTGCTGGTGCAGAGGGCCTGAGCTCAGAGCAGCTGGAGCCATTTGAACCTGGGCATGTCATGCAATCCTGGGTCCTGCGTCCTCTGCTCTGTCATTTGAACACTGAAATGTGCCTCCTTATTTGTATCATGAGGCTGAATGTAGCCAGATGCAGGTAAAGCTTTAGCATAAAATGGCTGGCTCAGGATAAATGTGCATGGCCTTTCAATTTTAAATATTTGGGAGGAAAATCCACACACTGGCTAGTGGCTTCCTCCAGGGAGGGAGTGGGTGATTAAAGGCAGGGGAGGGGGAAGGGCTTCTCTCCTCCACTGTTGGGTGTGGTGATCTGCAGCTTCTGGGAGCTTTTGCATCATGGCTTGTGATCTCCAAGTAGACCCTGTGACATGAGCTGAATAGAGAGGTTCCACAGCTGAGGACATTCGCATTTACAAGAAGGGACATGCCAGAGATAGCAGACCTGGGACAGTAATGCAGCTGCTTCCCTGAGGACAAGAGACCACCAAGTCCTGAGACCTCTAGTCACACCCTGGACCACTGAACCACTAGCTCCCCTCATGCTCTTCCTCAAACTTAATGACCAAGCATTTCTGCATTGAGAAGAGCTGACACCTTAGAAGAGGTGGCTGAACACAAGGGCTCAGGTCCTTGACCAGCTCTGTCTCTATTGTGGTTCAGTCCCTGACCCCAAATGAGATGCACTTTACATCAAAGAAGCTCCTCTGGAGGACAAGATGAGATTCAGCTGTGAGGCCGCACTTCAGCAAGTTCCCAGTGCCAGCTACCTTGTGGTGGACCTTCCTGGTGTTGAGGACAGCACTCTGGAGACCAGCATCCACCTGGCTCTCCAACTGAATCAGAACACAGGACATTCCAAACCAATTGTCACTGCCAAGAGTCACTCCCTTCAACTGACCAAGGCTGGGCAAGCAGTTCCTGGTGACTCCTTGGTAAGTGTCACTGGGCTGGTGTTTCTGTGTCTTCTGAAGTACGTCTGTGGTCCTCACTGTGTCACTTAATCTGGATTGAGAGCTCTCTGTGCAGCCTGGACCAAGTCCTGCTGTTGACGGACATGGGCTGTGGCTGCTCTGAGTGTGCCCTCCCTGCTCACTACTTCCTCACCAAGGGTGGCCTGCACACTCCCATCCCTCCTGAGACCCCTCAGTGGCAGGAGACCCAGTCCAGTCTTCTCCCTGAGGGACTTCTTATGAGTCACAGACCATGTCCCTTAATTCAGGACTGTCCCTGAGGAGCAACCAGGTTCACCATCCCTCTCTCAATAAATGTCCTGTCCCCTAACCCAGTGGTATTGTTCCTTCTCTCAACTCTTTGACTGATGATCCAAAGAGCAGTGATCTGTCATTATGAACCCTTAGGAATTCCTATGAAAATTTTTAATTTTTCTTTACAATCACTGAATCAAGATCAGGCATATATGGTCCTGGATTTCAATAGCAGAGAAGCTACTGGCTTTTAGTTCTCATTCCCCGTAATGTTGTGCTGAGCTTGGTGCCAGGATTCCCCTGGCCACATGAAACGGTGTGGTGGTGTGGTGGTGTCCCCTATAGTCACTAAAGTTCTACACAAGGACGAGCTCATTTCTGCTTACAGTACTTGACAGAATTGCGGAGGCAGTGGGGCTGCGCACTGCTGGTGTGGAAAGCATGATCTGTGTCTCTGGGTCTTACCATATGGCTGTTTTGCACATTGCAGAGCATGCCCATGGTGAGCCGCAGCCGGCTGTCTTGTTCTAACTGTGACAACATGAGCACATCTACACAGGCATCTGGGAGAGCTGTGGAGGGGGCTGAGGAGAGACAATTCAGCTCCAGCACAAAGCACAGTTTGAATTCTCATAACAAGAGAGATACTCAATTCTTTTTTCTTTTATGGTGCTGGGAATTGAACCCAGAACCTTGTGCCTGTGAAGCAAGCACTCTACCAACTGAGCTATATCCCCAGCCCAGATACTCAGTTCTTGTGTAATTTATTTAAAATATTTTGATTTCATGAAATGATGAGATGTTATAAATCTATATTAACCCACATGGAGGATAATTTTAAAAAGACAAAGAAAAATGGATGCCTGTAAATATATAATATACTAACATGACAATAAAATACCACATAATATGATATTTAATATACTATTAAATTATATACCTCTATTATTCAAGTAAAGATGCCAATAAATGAGATCTAAATCTAAAATTAAATTGTGTCATTGCTTCCCAAACCTGTGGCTCTCTGGGAAACTATGGGGTGACCATAGGTTTTATATTCTATGGGGTGAATTTTATGGCATGTTGTATATCTCTCTAGAGCAATGTTCATAATGAATGGCTCGGGTTCTCCTATAGGGTGAAGGGGTAACTTTATTTAAAACAGTTACAACATTTTCCAATAATCCTTGTAAAGAATTGCAATGGGGTTTTCAAGGTCCCAGCCGTCCTTACTCACTAGCATGTTTTTTTCTGTCCTCCAAAGCCTAGAATCCAGGATCATGGCGTGAGGAACAGGCTGCAGTCCGCGTCCCAGCTGGGGAGCCCCTGAGTGGGCAGAGCCAGCACCTCCTGCCAGTGGCAGTTCCACAGCCCAGAGCACAAGGCCAGTCCAGGCCCAGCCAGCCATCAGAGCAGGACCAGGCCGCCCCTCCTGCAACACAGCACATCCGGCACTTCACCAGCTTCTTCATCCATCAGCTCTTATCTTTCCTTAACCACTCAAAGTAATGATGAAAGGGAAAATTCTGTTTATCGTCAGCTCCTTACAAATCATCAGCAAACAAACCATGTTAGAAACAAAGGGCAAAAGTCAAACTCAATAAGAGTACTCCACTTATTAAGTGTCTCGGGGACTGGGACCAGAGTTCCAGCAAACCAGCCCTGGAGGGCATCCCCTGCCAGGGCCCGGCGCTCCCTGTGGTCCTCCCTGAGGGCTTCTCCCTTGTGCCCCTCAGCTCTTTCTCAGAGTCATGTCCCTTCTGGGACCAGTGTGGGACCCGATGCTGCAAAGCACCAAGTGAGCCTTCTTGACAGCCCGGGATTCCTCAGCATCACCTGAAACACAAATGCAACAAATTGAGCAAGACCTGCAGACAGAGCCCTTATTTCAGCTGAACCTGGCGGCTCCTTAGCAGAGCGAACTACTAGAAAGACAGGCCCCAGCCACTTCCAGGACTTAGAAGAGCCCCTGAGGACAGACACAGACCATCTTAGGAAGAGAGAACTTCTGTACCCATAAAGTTCACCCAAGGAAGAAAGAACAATGACCCAGTGAAAAAACACTGGAATGTCTTGTCACAAGGATTGTGATGACTCCACACATAACAGTCTCTGAAAATAGGAAACGAGGGCGACCACCACCCCAGGGCAGCCTGCTGTAGCTGAGACGAGCAACCGAAAGGGCCCACGAGCCTTGGTGAAGGGAGCCCCTGAGGACACGGCAGTCACATCATGCCCACTGCTCCAGGCAGAGACCACAGAGCACCCTATGATGCTAAGGAGAGACGGGTCATGGTTATTAAGCTGCCAGCACCTGCAGAGCTTGTACACTGTGCCCACAAGTGATTAATGGCCACACCTTGATAAAGAGGGACATTTGACCTCCAGGCACCAGTGGTTCACCATAACTTGATTTCCAGGGACATTTGTAAACATCTTCCACATCACCCAAATCTACTGTGGCTTCCTGCTTAGGATCACACCCCAGCCTCCTCGGAACACCAGCCTTCACACATGGAGAGGAGTGCCCACACCTGGGAACCCTCACACACAGAGGGGAGTGCCCACACCAGGAACCCTCACACACAGGAAGGGAGTGCCCATACCTGGGAACCCTCACACGTGGGAAGGCAGTGCCCACACCTGTGAATCCTCACATGTGGGAGGGGAGTGCCTGCACTTAGAGGGTCCCCTCTCTAAGCCCACCTTGGACTCCCACAGGTGACAGAGCACTGAGCACAGAGTTCAAGGAGAGCACAGTGAAAGGCGCAGACCCCACTTGGAAAGGAGGGTTTTGGATGAACATGATTCTAAGACGCCAGTCGCCATCTGTCAGTGGCAGCATTGCTAAAGTGTCCCTGTACCTGCGTTAGCCTGGCCATGTGTTCGCTAGGGCTAGGAATGTCCCCTGAAAGCTCATGCTTTAGGAGCAGTATCCCAAGGCGGGAGGTGGAGGGCTGTGATGTCCAGGCAGTGATTAGGACTGTGACTCAGCAGTGGACTGGGCATTTCCTGGAGTTATCCATAGAGAGCTGACAGGACAGACGGGGCGTAGCTGGAAGGAGACGGTCACTGGGGACAGGCCTTGAGAATATATTTGTCCTGACACCTTCTCTTCCCTTCCTGCTTCCTGGCTTCATGAGCTGAGAAGCTTTCCTCCTCTATGCTCTTTAGCCAAGAGTTTCCACCTCACCTCATGCCCAGAGCAGTGGAATCAGCCAGCCATGGACAAGACCTCTGAAACTGTGAGCCAAGACAAGTTCTTCCTCCTCTGAGTTATTCTTGTCAGGTGTTTGGTCACAGGAAAGAAAAGCTGTCTAACACTTAGTGCAAAAATTGGTACTGAGAAGTAGGGTTATTATCTATGACCCAGTGGTTTAGAAGCCTTTGGAATTAGTCTGAAGGAGGAGTTTGAAAAATTCTGGAGATGCAGAGTATTGGAGCCTTATAATTTTGCAAGCAGAGCTTAATGGGTGATTCTGGTGGGAGCTCAGAAGGCCAAAATGTCCATGGGACTATGGGCAGGGAAGATCATTCTCAGGAGTTTTCAGAGAGGAGGGAGGAGTCTGCTGGGAAAGTGGGCTAGAGGCCATCGAAGCCACATTCCGGCAAAGAAATTCTTGGTCCTTGTCCTGAGGTTTTCTGTGACACTAAATGTAAAGCTGATGGGCCAATCTGGAGGAAGACATTCCAAGGAGCACAGCATTTGGGCCATGACCTGGGGGTATTGGTGGTTTTAGAATTGAGCATCATCAACATGGTGTTGGTTCTTCAGGAATGAGATTCCCAAGGCAGGCCCAAGAGGCCAGGCAAATGGTGGTACCGTGGTAATCCTGCATGCAGCCCCTGAGCGGGCAATGCGGGAAGCTGTGGGTGCAGCCAGAGTTGCCATGGAAATCCCAGGAATTAAAAGATGCTGGAAGCCTGGGACATCTGCCAGGAAAAGCCGCAGAGAACCAGCAGAGCCAGAGTCGGAGAGAGGCCATGTGGGATGAACCTGGCAAGACGAGAGAGGCCGAGTTGTCCAAGCCCTCTGGGAGTCACAGTTCGCCATTTTGTGCCCCGAAAGTTGGATGTGGAGCTACTAGACTTTTTTGCCCTGCTAGTTTTGGTCTTGCTGTGATCCCGTCCCTTCTTTTCCTGCCTCTGGCCCTCCTGTTTGGGATGGGAATGTTTACTCCGTGCCATTGTATATTGGAAGCATAGAATTTGCTTTCTGATTTTTTCAGGTGTGCTCGCGCATAAGCATTTGCCTTGAGTCCTGGAGGATCATTCGAACTTGCATTTTTGAGCAAGGCCACATATTTAAAGACTATGGGGGTCTTAGAAAGGGAATGAAAGCATTTAGCAGTGTGAGACGGGCATGAGTTCTTCGGGGTTAGAGATGGAATGTTACAGTTTGGATCTAGAATGTCCCCTGAAAGCTCATGTTTTCAAGCATGATTCTTAATGCAGCAAGGTGAGGCTTTGGGGCAGTGATTGGGGATCTAGATTAATATATATAGGAAAGAACTTTTGGTGCTAACTGTAGGTGGCTAGGCAGGGCTGGATGAAGCAGGCCACTGGGCCATGGCCATGAGAAATACACATGTCCCTGCCCCGTCCTCCCGTTGTTGCTGGGCAAGTGTGATTCTGCACCCGTGCAGAAGCATTGGACAAAGTCCAGCATTAACACCTCCTGGGCATTGACCTAACAATCTTGTACTGCAAAGTCCATCTTCAGGTAGAGGGACACAGAATATGAAAGGGCTCCCACGAGGGGCTGTTTGGGGTGCATATGCAAATTCAGAGCACACTTTTACATTCAGGTGTCCATAAAAACCATGTGGAGACTGGATCACACTAGTAATTAATGAAGGTAAAAACTGGCAACTCTAAAATTTATCAGACACAAACAAACTCCATATTCTGAGAGGAACGTATAGCAATGTTTATTTACACTGTATGGAACATTCATATCAGAACCTCATAAAAACAAAACAATTGTCAATTTAAAAGCCAACTAAAGAAAAGTAGCAGGCTGCCAACTGGTGAATGAAATACAAATTAAGCTAGGAAGTATAACACCGGAGTGATGTGAGGGTTATGTCAATGGAGGAGCCGCTGGTGCTGACAGAAATTGGTGAAATTAAACACCAAGATATCAATGGAGAAAAGCAACACAGGAAAACCTGAACCATGGGGAAAAGCAAAGCCAGTAGTGAGTGAGATTTATCTGGGAAGGAAGAAGTCCCAAACTCATTTAAGAAATTAAAAAGTCCTAATGAGGTATCTCAGATAAAAAAGATATTATGAAATTATTTATGCCAATGTATTTGAAAATGTGAACAAAGTTCTAAGAAAAAGATTCTGAAAGTGATTCATGTAAAAACAAAGCTTAAATAGTTCAGCAGGTAGTATGTAAATTGAATCAGTAGCTAAAAGTGACTGTGTCTTTCACATACACACATACACACACACACAAGCTCTAATAGCTCTACTGCCCTAATACCAAAATTCCCCTGAATTATTTCAATCTCATTGAACATTTTGGTAGAGAGGTAACTTCCTATGACTTCTGTGAGAACAGCAGGAGGTCACTATTCTAACCAAAGGGGAGGGAGCTGGGGAAGAGCGTGGGCCATGGGGAGAGGACTGGAGTCCTGTGGGCCAAACTCAAACTGACCAGCACAAACACTTGGAAGCATGTTCCCAGGACAAGTGCACTTATATGTCTCTATATTAGTATCAGTTTACCATCAAAGATAGCTTCTTTATAGAAAAAGGAAACAGGAATGCAAGCTACAGTATTTCCTCACATTTATCCTGTGCTCAGGGAAAGAACTGGAAGAAATCTCTTTTCCCAGAAACGCTGGATGTGTCCTGGCCTGAGGATTGATAAACAGAGGGACATTAACTTTTCTCCTGAAATCAGTGGTGGGGCTCCAGAAGACAGCCAAGAGACTTCTAAGCAGAATGAAGCCACAGAGTCTTGTGGACGCTGCCACATCATGTGACCAGCATTTTCCTCTCCTGATTGGTTTGAGGCACTGTCGGTCACTTCCAGTGGCTGTAGACGACGGTAGCCCCAATCTTGAGAGTAGTAAAAATGGAACAAATGTGTCTTCATGAGTAGGCGTGCCTTCCTGCAGCCCCATGGGTCGAACTAAGCTCACCTGTTCCTTTGTGATATTACCCCTTTGCCCTGTTTGGGATAGAATATTCCATGGAAACACCCTTTGTGTGTCCCCTTCTCTTACTCTGTCATTGGGTGTGGCCTTCCTAGATGTCAGTCAACCTGCTGACAGCAGACATCATGAAGCTAGACTCAGCCCCCTGACACCTGACCCCTTGCCTCATTTGAATGGCCTCTCCTCAATAAAAGGGGTTAGCACAGGCTCACTCACTTTCTGCAGACCCTTAAGATCAGAGGAGCCATCACGGCACCCCCCAAAGAGATAAAGGTATATCAGTCTCTTGTGTGGTTATTTTGCACATCCCAGTTCTCCTGGAATGACGCTGAGTGTTTTTGTCGCCAGAGGCTCCTGCAGACATCCAGGCTGCAGGGGTGCTGGCTAAGGGAGGATGCTCAGGAGGAGCACGTGGGCAGGTACCCCCAGGGCAGGAGGCGCTAGAGAGGGGCAGGTCAGTCACTATCCAGAGGGTGGAATTAAGTGAGAGGTGGGGACCCCTTCCCTGCATACCATGGAGTGTTTCCCTGAGGTAGGAACAGACAAGGGTCAGGGGAAATGTGAAGCAGCAGCCATTCTGCTTCTGTGACTGCCAGGTGTGTGGACTGAGGGATGGAGGCCGGGGCTGACTCAAGCTTCTCACCTGGGGAAGGAAGGGCCCAGCTGCCTTGTGCTGCCACAGGGTCTTCTGGAGAAGCATAGGGTGGGCAAGGGATTCAGAGCCCCTAGCTTTCCAGAGGGCCAGTTTGAGGTCCCTAATGGTGAGTCCAAGGGAAGTTAGCCGGGAGATGGTCAGATGGTGGATCTGGGGCTCATCTGAGGCCCAGTGTCCTTTAGGGGCTACTGATGCTGTAGGATGAGATGGATCTCACAGGAGTGTGCAGGGTGAGAGGAGTGGAGGGGAGGGTGCTTTTACCTGGACGACAGGGAGCACTGCCCAGAGCCTATTCTCCTGAACTTTCCAGAGAAAGGGCTATAATGATATAAAAGCCTAAAATCACTTTAGTATATGAAAATGAAACCGAAATATAACAAAAATAAAACTTTAAAACACTGAAAATGTAATTAACTTAAAAAACAAAAATATTTTATGTGAAAATTAGTTTTTTTATTCAAAGTTATCACGACATGGATGCATTTCAAGGCACCTGATATATCTCAGGAGGCCCGACAGCCCTGGAATCCACCCTTCTTGGAGAACAGAGACCAGGGCAGGCCTCTCCCTGCTGCCTGCGTGGCCCCTTGCCCCACGTCTGTTACCCCCTGGGTCCTCACCCTTGCGCAGGGGATTCATGTGGTACTCTGTGCAGAGCTTCTGCGTGCGCAGCTCTTGCAGGTACTGTTCCCATAGGAACTGGTTCTGATGAACCTCATCCAGGATTGCCCTCTCCCTCTGGTATCCAGCCATGGCCTGGTCACACAGTTGCTGTGGGGCTCTCTAAGTGCCCTCTGGCTGGGGCGGTGCCAGGTCCTCTGCCATCTCCAGGCAACAATGTCCCAACTGTCTACTGGCAACAGAGTCCTGGTTGGAATGCTCCAGTCTCCAGCCCTGGACCTCCCCTGGGTGGCCCAGTCCCCCAACTCCACCCACTCCCCTCAGATCCCTCCTCCCAGGACCCCAGGCAGGCACTGGACTCACCTGTCCCATCTTCTCAGGTCAGAAACTGGGTACCAGAGCTGCCCTTGGACATCATCAGGGAAGGGCTCCAGGTCCAGTCACAGGCCCAGGTAAGAGACTGATGGCTAGACCTCACCTTGGCCAGTCATTCCCTAAAAAGATTTGGGGAGGAGTCAGGAAGCTCTCCCACTTTGAAGCAGATGCCCAGAATCATGACCTATGGCTAGCTCACACACCACACACACACACACAGACACACACACACATTCACATCCTCCCCCCCAGAGGTTTCCATTTGAGAACACGTTCTGTCCAGTGTGGTTATAGACAGAACGACCCTTTCCCTATTGAAGTTCCTGGGACTTTAGTGTTTTTAACTGTGGTAAGGTACACATGGTGGGAAATTTCCTGAGCACACACTTGAGTGGTGCCAAGTGTGTTCACACCCTGTGCAGCCCATCTCCAGAGCTGCTTCACACCCTGAGCTGGGCTCCCTGTCCCCTCCTCCAGCCCTGGCCACCACCTCTCCATTCTGTGTCTAGATTCACCCCCCTGGACGCCTTATGCAACAGTTCACTTTAAAAGAACCCAAAGTGCCTCACCCAGAGAGGGAGACCCCCTGGCCCCGTGAGCACCTCACCCTGACCCTACAGCCTGTGCTCTCCCCACTGGGGACCTTCTCCTTGGTCCATTCACACATTTGTGAGATGGAGTGTCCAGGAGGGCTTAAGGCAGGGACCATAGTTGGACACGCTGGCTGTGTGGAGGCTTCTGCAGGGTCCTGGGTGACTCCTGACCTCATGCCTGCTGCTCCTGCAGGCTCCTGCAGCTGGCTGCTCAGCAGGAGAGGGAAGGAACTGCCGCAGTCTTGGCTGGGCACAGAATCACGAGCCAATCAAGCAGGAACAAAACTTTATTTTGAAAAAGCCGCTAACACTCTCAGCGCCAGCAAGTCAAAAAACCGGTCCTCCCACGAGGGTGTCCGACCGGAACCGCGCGTCCCGGAACCCCCCCGTCTCCTCCCACCTCCTCCGGAATTCCCTCCTACTATCCTTCCCCAACCAATGGGAACTCTCCAGCAGTCCCGTAAAGTCCCGTAACTTGAGTCCGGTAGCAGGCCAAGGTGAACAGCGGGAGTCCAGTTTGCATATGAATGTAAATTTTAACATAATCATCTCAGTGGCTAGCTGGCGTCACTTTACAACCAAAGGTGCCATACATCGTATATATGCTTGTGGCTCCTAGCAAGGAACAACTCTGGAAAAAGGACCCTGCTGAAGCTCTTTCTGCCATGGTGCTAAGACAGAGTGAGGGAGAGCCCAGGCAGCGGTAGGACAGCCAGGAACTGGTCGGGAACCCAGGGGTCTGGCAACTGACCTCAGAAATGCTCCAGGCTGAGTGTGGGGCTGTCATCCTCCTGTGTCCCCTGGGTCCACCTGCTCAGGCTGCTGGAAGACAGTCCCAGGGACTGTGACCTGCACCCACAGTAGGAAGACCGTCTCCCCTGGGTGAGTGTGTCAACCCTGCTGCCTGGTTGGGGAGGCTGGATTGTGGGTGGGACTGGATTATGGGGACCTAGAAGGGAGAGCTGGGAGGAGGAGAGGGGGTATAGATGGGGGAGTGATGGGAAAGGGGAGCCAGATGAACAGCGGGGAGGCGAGTGGGTGGTCTGAGAGCAAGAGAGGAAGAGCTGGGCACGGAGCCCCTCAAGGCAGGGTGTTGGGAAGGGACCATGTAAAGCAGAGGAGGGAAAGTGGTGGGGCAGAGGCCAGAAGGGGAGGGCTTGAGCTGTAGAGAAGGCTGAGGGCTGGCAGCCTGGTGGGTCAGGGGAGGGAGGCGGGTGATGGGGCTGGAGGGTGGGGGCGCAGGAGGGGGGCATGGGCATTGAGCTTTATCCACAGGAGGAAGCTTCTCAGTCATGTCTTTAGACACCCCTAGCTACTCACTGGCCAACCAGTGACTGACCCTTGCCAGAGGGCCTCCCACAGTTCTCTCCTCAGATTCCATGATGGAAGGCCCTTTGTGACACGCACAGCCCCACTCTGTAGGTGCACTGAGTAGGCCCCACCATCCAGGGACTGGTCCCATGTTTAGGTTCAAGAGTGGTCACTGGACACAGCAGAGAGAGAGAGATGTGGCACTAGGAGTCCATGTCCTTGGGGGGACGTGCAGTCTGCCCTCCTCAGGCAGTGACTGATCAGAGGGCTAGGGACACCTCTGTGCCTGGGTCCTAGGTGCCAGTTCAGAAGTGGGATGGGAAAGTGGAATCAGTGTCCCAGTGGATTAACTCACTGCATTTTCCAGAGCCTTTTCTTATCATCTAACTCCCTGCCTGAATAGAGGTAGGGAGAGGGGAGAAGAGGTATCTATTATGCAAAGTCTCCAGGACACTGGAGACTAGGGAGGGGGCTGCCATGGGCAGGCAGTGGAGTTAGAACCTATGGGACCTGAGCCAGGCACAAGGAGGGTATGCAGGAGCAGCACACAAGGGCACCGAGCTCCCAAGGGCAGCCTGACCCTCCCATATTTTTGGTCAAGGTCTGGTAGGACTGCTGGGCTCGGGGCTTTACTTCTGTGGTTTGTTGTGGGTCCCTGTGGTCCCACAGTTTGTTCCCTAACTCACATCACATCTGTGTGACTATTCAATGACAGGAGCCTGTGTCCTCCTGAATGTGCTGAGCTCCAGCTAAGTGGCCAAAGTCTTTTCGATTTCTCATGACCGTTTCAGCCTCTGAGGACCCACACAGCCTGCTGGGCACCTCTCCTCTGCTCTTTGGGGCACAGTGTGAATGTGCTGAGGCTGCTCCCGGAAAGTGGGGTGACCTTGTCACAGGGACAGGACTCTCCTGAAGCTGGCTACCCTCAGCACCCTCTGGTTCTTTGGTTGGAATGATGTTGAAATGCACCTTCCTTGTTTGAGGTCTGGAGTCTGAACATAGCTTTCATTATCACAGGAACATTTCTAGAAAGTTCTGTGTTGTCTTCAATGCCAAGAAAACAACTCCACCAGGCGACCAGCACGCTGGTTTCATTAAAGAGGTTTGTGGCATAAAAGATAACTAGTAAGATCAAAATAAAACAGACTCAATTACCTTTTTCTATGACCCAGGTCCGAGATGGCTCTCACCTCTCTGGCTCTCACCTCGAACCACCCGGTGGGGCAGCAAGGCTTACTCAGGGCTAGCAGAGAGAGAGAGAGAGAGAGAGAGAGAGAGAGAGAGAGAGAGAGAGAGAGAGCGCCAGGGAGTGGCCTTTTATTGGGGAACAAGAAATTCAGGGGAAAATTCCATCCAATGAAGGTGGAGGAGGGCAGCATTCCAAGGTCAGGGTCAGTGATTGGCCTCAGGATCAGTGGTCAGTCACACCCCCACACGGACAGGCTCTCGCACCTGGAGAGGGTGGAGATAGCTCCGACACAGTTTGGCCAGAACGCCTCACACCCAATCCGGGAGGTGCCCAATCACGTGCGAGAATGACTTTCCACTCTGAACCATTGCTCAACATGGGTGGGATAACAAGTCTGGAGGCCCCTTGAATCTAAGGGATAGATGATTTCCAGTGAAAGAGGGTTCCACACAGAGTTATGATTTAATGATACCAGTATTTGTGTGCAGTGGGGGCCTTACCCCACACCCAGTTCTCACTCCAGGCTCAGTCTCTGGGTGGCTCTCTATGCTGATGCCAGCAGGGAAGTCCAACTTTCTCTTCATCTAGGCAAGTGGGTGATCCCAGAATGCAGGCCATTTTCTCTTGTTGGTGTCCACCTGGGATTGCAGTGAACACTGGGAGGGTCAGGTCATGTTTGTGTTGCTCAGCTTTTCATTCCAGTGGCAAAAAATCCTCACATGTCCAACTTAAAGGGAGGAAAGGTTTATTCTGCTCATGGTTCCAGAGATTTCAGTCCATGTTGGTGGACTCCATTGTTTCTGGGCATGGTGGGCAGAGGGCAGAGTGATGCTGATCTCATCATGGCATGGGGAGCAGGGAGAGAGAGAGAGAGAGAGAGAGAGAGAGAGAGAGAGAGAGAGAGAGAAGGGAGGGCCAGGGACAAGACTGACACTTCTAGCTCATTCCCTCCACACAAAGTGATCTACCTCCTCCAGCAGGCCCCACCTCCTACAGTTTATACCCCTAACAGTCCATTCAAATATGGCCCCATCAGTGGATCAATCCATTGATTAGACAATCACCCACATAACCCAATCACTTCCCAGCACCCACCTTTGAACGGAGCTACACGTGGACAAGGTCTTCAACACAGGAGCCTTTAGGTGGCATTCCAAATCCAAATACTAACATCACTGTGTAGTGTTTCTCAGGTTTTCTATTTTCTTGGAAAAATTGGAATATGGAAGGGAAAACCTGTTCAGTTCAAAGGCCCCGGAATCAAGCTTGCGGTACTTGTGGAGAATTTAGAAGTTATTCCCCATATATTGATTAATAAGCAATTCCATCTCAATTCAGTTGTCATAAGAATTGCTGCAGGTTTGCTTTCTAGCAAAACCACCTTTATTTCCCTGGACAGCACACTGGGCGCTCAGCGGGAAGGCCGGCCCTTCCACTGAGCGCTACTTGCGGTGGTGGTCCTCCCCCAGGAGCCACAGTTTGGCCTTGTACAGAGTGATGTCCTTGTAGACCCTGAAGTGGTTCAGCCTGTGGTCCTGGCGCTCCGGGCTGACCTAGATGGAGGCAGGGGCAGCATAAGCTGGTCAGGAGGGGGAAGACCTGGACCCAATCGGGCCTCCTTGACCACAGGTGGCCCCAGGGCTCTCCTGCTCAATGCTGCTAGTGAAACTGTGACACCAGCGCTAGAGCGTCCCGAGAGCAAGGGGCGTCACCTCCGCAAAGCTGGGGCTCCGCCCTGCCCGCTGCCTACATGGAGGGAAGCCTGTGGGTCACCCAGGAAGTCCTAGGTTCTGGGGACCTTGCATCAAACGCCCCGGTTCATTGTGTTTTCTCTCTTTTCCTGGTACCTGGTCTCATCCCAGCTTCCTTCAGGGAAAATGGAAGCTGAGAAGTGACCCCACCCCACGCCTGGGCCCCAGGAAGCCGGACTGCAGCACATCTGGGGCTGGTGCCCCTGGCTGCGTGGACACAGGGAAGGCCGATTCCTGGCTTCGTTCCTGTGAACTGTCCAGGCCTGCAGGACTAACGGAGCAGGGCAGCTGCTTGCCCCATCGTGGCCCAACTGCGCTGCGGTTCACTTCCCTTTCTACACGGTTTCCTCTTCCTTCTGAGGCAGGGGGCACCACAGCCAGGCTGCCCAGAGCCAGCGGGCCTCTGTGCTGGGGCGCCAGGGACAGCTGGGGGCGTTGCTGTGCCTGTCCCCGGACAGCACCCACACACACTAGGTGTTCAGCAGGTGCTTGAATGGAAAGGGAGTGTGGGGGGGGGTCACAGAGAGCCAAGGGGAGGGAAGACCTCAGCACATGCACCTTAGAGAAGCTGCCCTGAGAGTCATTCAGGGACTTGCTCATCCCATCCCAGTCTGCAAGTGTGTGAGTGTGAGTGTGTGTGTGTATGTGTGTGTGAGTGTGTGTGTGTGTGTGAGTGTGTGTGGGGGGGGGAGTGTGTGTGTATGTGTGTGTGTATGTGTGTGAATGTGTGAATGTGTGTGTGAATGTGAATTGTATGCGTGAATATGTGTGAGGATGTGTGTGTATATGAGTGTGAGAGTGCGTGTGTGAGTGTATGTGAGTGTGTATGTGTGGGCGTGAGTGTGTGTGGGTGTGTGTGAGTATGAGTGTGTGTATGTGTAAATGAGTGTGTGAGTGTGTGTGAGTGTGTGGGGGAGTGTGTGAGAGTGTTATGTGTGAATGTGTGAGTATGTATGTGTGTATGTGTGAGTTTGTGTATGTGTGTATGTGAGAGTGTGTGAGTGTGTATGTGTGTGAGCATGTGTGAGAGTGTGACTGTGTTTATGAGTTGTAATGTGTATATGGGAGTGTGAGCATGTGTGAGAGTGTATGAGTGAGAGTGCGTTATGTGTGTATGTGTGTGTATGTGTGTGAGTGTGTGTGTGATTGTGTGTGTGTGAGAATGTGTGTGTGTGAGAATGTGTGTATGTGTGAATGTGTGTGAGTGTATGAGTGTGTGAGTGTGTGTGTTGTGTGTGAGTGGGTATGTGGGTGTGTGAGTGTGTTATGTGAATGTGTGTGTGTGAGTGTATGTGTGTATGTATGTGTGTGACTGTGTGTGTGTGAATGTGTGAGGATGTCTGAGTGTGTGTGAATGTGTGAGTGTGTATGTGTGTGTAAGTGTATGTGTGTGAGGGTGTATGTGTAAGTGTATATGTGTGTGTATGTGTGTATGTGTGTGTGAATGTGTTGTATGTGTGTGTGACGTGTGTGTATGTGTGTGAGTGTGTGCATGTGCATATGTGAGTGTGTGTGCATGTGTGCATGTGTGAGTGTGTGAGTGTGTGTGCGTGTGTGCTTGTGAGAGTGTGTGAGTGTGTGTATATGTTTGTGTGTGCGAGTGTGTATGAGTGTGTGTTTGTATGTGTGTGAGTGTGTGTTGGTGTGTGTGAGTGTTTGGACACGCATCCCACATGAGGATATATTTTCAGCAAGTGTTACCCAGAGACACAAGGCAAAGAGGTGCCCACTGAGCCTTACTTCCCAGGGGTCCCTGGGCTGAGGTTGGGGTGCTCTGAACAGGGCAAGGTCCTGCCAGGGACAGGGTCCCCACATTGGGGCCCATGGAGCACATCAATCACGTCCTCTGCCCCAAGCACAGTGCTCTGAAAGCCCAGCTTCTTTACCTTTGATGTTCCCACAACACCTGGATCTAATGTGGGGGGCTTACTTCCTACCTTGCTCCCTGTGCCACCTGAGGGCACTGTCCCCACATGTGTGATGGACAGACTGAGTGCCGGCAGGCCCCTTGGGACTCAGACACAACATTCTATCCTGGAGGCCTGGAAGGGTCTAAGCAGGGCAGGCCTGGAAGGTTCTAAGCAGGGCAGGCCTGGCTGGGCCCACATTCGTCCTTCCTGTGGTGTGTGCTGACTGCAGGAGACACCCTGCGGTGCAGGGAGCAACCTTCCCATGGTGCGTGAAGCCCCCAGCTCTCTGGAGCTTTGCTAAGATGCCCACTGTCCCCTGGGCTGACTTGTCTTCACCAGGCTCCCTTCCCTCCCACCTCCTTCTCACTGCACAAGGACTCTCCTGAACCAAACTCCACTCAGGCCGTCCTCCTCTTAAACCAGGCCTGACTTAGGGCCTTCTGTGGTCACCTCTGCATCATCCAGTTTCAGCAAAACTCCGGCTGAGCAGTGTAGCGAGAGCCACCACCCTGGGTGTTGACTGTCCTGGGTGTTTGTGGGCTCCTTGCCGTCTGTCCCCCAGAGCAGGTCTGGTCCCTGCCCTGCCTTCAGCAAGAATCCAGCCAGGTCAGCTTAGCCAGGACCCCTCACCCAGACATTCCCCTCAGTGATTCCCCCCCCCCCACAGACCTCCATCCTTAGCTTGTCCGGCTGCCCACCCTGCTGGAGCCTCTGCCCTAGCCACAGCCCCCCTTGGATCAAGCCTTCCATGTGGTCTTTAGAAATCACTGACCCCTGATTCTTTATTCATGTTCAATCAAGGTCTTGAGCAGTTTCCTCTGAAGTCCCCTCTTTCACTGATAGTTAGATCTCCATGGCTGTCCCTTGCCTCCGTGTGGCCTTGCTTCTCCAGCTCTGAGCCACACCTCCTCCTTTTGGGGGGAGCTCTTCTCTGTGAGTGGTGGGCCCCCTGGAGACATCCTTCTGTCTGGAGCAGCACCTGACTGTCCCGGGCAGGGCTCAGGGATTCCTTTCTGCTCTTCCCCATCTGCATCACAGGAGCCTTGGCCACGTTTACTGAGCAGGTGCTGTGTGCTGGGCACTGTCCCAGGTACTGCTCCTCTCAGCAACCCTGTGAGGCAGGTTCTGTGGTGTCCCCATTTATGAACAGGATCAGCACCACACAGTGGCTTAGAAACTCACCCCAGGTCTCAGGATACCAAGAAGGGCAGAATTCAAGCCCCTGCCAGCTGGCTGCCCACTCTGCTCTCAGCTACTGCCCGCTCCACCCTGTGTTCCTACTGCTGCCCGGAGCAGGGGCCTCGCTTACCAAGGGCTCTGCCTCCCGGCCGATCTCCTGACTTTCCATCTGTGTCTCTGGGTACTTCTTCCTGGGTCTCTGAGCAGCATGGTGAACGAGATTCAGAAACCTGACTGGGAGAGGAGTCTCAAGTTAGAAGCTGCCCGTGTCCTTTTCCTGGCCACACCACTCCAGGGCCACAGAATTCTGTGTGCAGAGCCAGGGCCTGAGACAGGGGCGTCTGGTTCTCAGCCATGTGTCAGCAAATGTCACCAAATGAGTGCAAACTATGCCAGGCACTGTTCTGGACCCTGGGGCAGGGCTGTGACAGTCATGGGTCGCCAGGGAGTCCAGGGCAGGCAGGGACAGAGGTCAACTCCTCTGTTCTCAGAACATGCGGATGCTGCTCTCCTGTGCCTCTCCATTATGCAGGGTCCTTCCACAGCCTCCCACCTGACATCCTGGACCACCTGTGCCCACCTGCTCCAACAGTCCCACATCCCCTGCCTGATGGAGGCACCTGTTCTCCATGCTGTCACCCATGATCCCACCCCACACACTGGTGGAGGCACTTACAGGCTGCCCTCTTGCCTTTTGCCTGATTGTATTGAGACCCCCAGGCCCACCCCACTGCCTGTCACCAGGTGAAAGTGGAAACATGAACAGGCCTGTGTTTACTGGGCATGGTGAGCCGGGTTCAGCTCTAAGACCTGTGGTGTTTTGCTTGGTCCTTCCAACAACTCTAAGAAGTGGGCTGAGAGGTCAACAACCTGGCCGAAGCCTGCAGTTAAGGAGTGGCAGCACCAGGACATGAATCCAGTTCCTAGGCCTTCAGAACCCACATGTGTGAGTAACGTCTGAACATCTGTGAATGAATGACTCCTATCTTCAGGCCATGGGGACTCTTGTGGATGACAGTAATGAGTTGGCATGTGTTTGCACATCAGTTTCTCTGAGCCTGGTCAGTAGAGTAGTCTTGAGACCACAGCAGAGGACCCTGAGGTTCCCTGCAGCGACTCTGCCTGCGAGTTCTCTGAGCCCCCTGCCTCTCTCTGCCCCACCTCACAAAGTCTCCAACCCAAGGACTTACCATCTTCAGGTTCCTCCAAGTTATCATGCCACGACATGGGCTTCTTGGTGATTGTGTGAACTGGAGAAGAGCAGGGACACAGTGCAGGTCAGAGCCCAACCCCTGCCTCCCGCCACTCACCCTAGACCAGGCTCCCATTCTGCACCCACGTAATGCCTGGACCTAGGGGGTTCTGGCTGGGTGCTGGGAACAAGGTCCCACAGCCCTCGAGGACCTAGGGTCTGGCCTGGCACTGTCCAGGGCAGTGGCCACAAGCCACAGGCTACTAGGATTTATGTTTGTTTATTCATTCACTCATTTATTTATTGCAGTGAGCTAACCCTAACCCTAACCCTAACCCTAATCCAGCCCTCTTTTATTTTGAGAGCGGTCTCTGTTGAGGTCATTCTTAAACTTGCAATCTCCCTGCCCCAGCCTCCCTGCTGCCAGGATACAGGTGTATGCCACCATGCCCAGGAGTAAAAAGACTTCTGAGCATGCGCCCCTAAGATATGAAATGTGTATGTCATCTGTATGTAAAATTATCTGCATATTAGAAAAAGATAATATTTTTCTTTACAAGTAAACAGAAATGCAAGCTACAGTACTTTCTCACTTCACCACAGTGGCCACATTAATCCTGTGCCCAAGGGAAAGAACTGGAGGAAATCACTTTTCCCAGAATGAATGTGGCCTGAGGGATTATTTAGCTTGTTGGAATGAACCAACCTAAACAGAAGTGAATTTTTCTGCTGAAATCAGTGATGGGGACAGAAGAATTCTAAGCAAAATCAAGTCACTAAGTCTCCTGCAGATGGCCAGGCTGCAGGGGTGCTGGCTATGGAGGTAGAGAGTTGGAGGGAGCTCAGGGAGGAGGAGCAGGTGGGCAGGTACCATAGGGGGCTGTGGAATGAGCCGTTCAGAGGTAAAGAGGAGTTTGAGAGGGAGCCTAGCAATGGTGGGGGGGGGGCAGGCCCTACTGTATTTGTGGAAGGAATTTGGAGGAGGTGAGGCTGGAAAGGGGCAGGCCCAGTTGCTGTCCAGAGGGTGGAATTAAGTGAGAGGTGGGTACACCCCCAGTGTATCATGGAGTCTTTCCCTGAGGTAGGAACAGACAAGGGTCAGGGGAAATGTGAAGCAGCAGACATTCTGCTTCTGTGACTGCCAGGTGTGTGGACTGAGGGATGGAGGCCGGGGCTGACTCAGGCTTCTCACCTGGGAGGGAAGGGCCCAGCTGCCTTGTGCTGCCACAGGGTCTTCTGGAGAAGCAGAGGGTGGGCAAGGGATTCAGAGCCCCTAGCTTTCCAGAGGGCCAGTTTGAGGTCCCTAATGGTGAGTCCAAGGTAGCTAGCTGGGAGGTGGTCAGATGGCAGAGCTGGAGCTCATCTGAGGCCCAGTGTCCTTTAGGGGCTGCTGATGTTGTAGGATGAGATGGATCTCACAGGAGTGTGCAGGGTGAGAGGAGTGGAGGGGAGGGTGCTTTTACCTGGATGACAGGGAACACTGACCAGAGCCCACTCTCCTGACTTTTCCAAAGAAAGGGCTATGATGATATTAAAATCCTAAAAAAACCCTTTAGTGTATGAAAATGAAACCAAAATATAACAAAAACAAAATATAAAAGCCCTGAAAAATGTAATTCCATCAAAAACAAAAATATTAAAAGCCATTTCCAGTTGGGTGCCATGGCACATGCCTTTAATCCCCAGAGCTTGGGAGGCTAAGGCAGGAGGATTGAAGTTCAAAGCCAGTCTCAGCAACTTATGGAGGCTCAAGTCTCAAACAGAACATAAAAAGAGCTGGGGCTTTACTGAGTGCCCTTGAATTCAATCTGTAGTACCCCTCCCCCCAAAAGCATTCCTTTTTACATGCAGTATGTTTGATCTCATTGTGAGGTGGATGCATTTCAATGCATCTGATGTGTCTCAGGAGGCCGGGAGGCCCTGGAATCCACCCTTTCTGGAAACCAGAGATCAGGGCAGGCCTCTCCCTGCTGCCTGCACGCCCACAACCCACCCCGCAGTGTCCCACCTCTGTTCCCCTAGTCCTCACCCTTGCACAGGGGATTCACGTGGTACTCCGTGTACAGCTTCTGCGTGCACAGCTCTTGCAGATACTGTTCCCACAGGAACTGGTTCTGATGAACCTCGTCCTGGATCGCCCTCTCTCTCTGGTGTCCAGCCATGGCCTGGCCATGCTGGTGCTTGGGGCTCTCTAAGTGCCCTCTGGCTGGGGCGGTGCCCGTTCTTCTGCCATCTCTTGGCAACAATGTCCCAGCTGTCTACTGGCAACAGAGTCCTGGTTGGAATGCTCCAGTCTCCAGCCCTGGACCTCCCCTGGGCAACCTAGTCCCCTGACTCCACCCACTGCCCCCAGATCCCTCCTCCCAGGGCCCCAGGCAGGCACTGGACTCACCTGCCTCAGCTTCTCAGGTCAGAACCTGGGTACTAGAGCTGCCCTTGGACATCATCAGGGAGGGGCTCCAGGTCCAGTGGGGAGGCCCAGGTAAGAGACTGATAGCTGGATCTCACCTTGGCCAGTCATTTCCTAGAAAAGATTTAGGTGGTCTCCAGGAAGGGTGGATTCCAGGTTGAGTGTGGGGCTGTCATCCTCCTGTGTCCCCTGGGTCCACCTGTTCAGGCTGCTGGGAAGGCAGTCCCAGGGACTGTGACCTGCACCCACAGTGGGGAAACCATCTCCCCTGGGTGAGTGTGTCAACCCTGCTGCCTGGTTGGGGAGGCTGGATTGTGGGTGGGACTGGATTATGGGGACCTAGAAGGGAGAGCTGGGAGGAGGAGAGGGGGTATAGATGGGGGAGTGACGGGAAAGGGGAGCCGGATGAACAGCAGGGAGGCGAGTGGGTGGTCTGAGAGCAAGAGAGGAAGAGCTGGGCACGGAGCCCCTCAAGGCAGGGTGTTGGAAAGGGACCATGTAAGGCAGAGGAGGGAAAGTGGTGGGGCAGAGGCCAGAAGGGGAGGGCTTGAGCTGGAGAGCAGGCTGAGGGCTGGCAGCCTGGCGGGTCAGGGGAGGGAGGCGGGTGATGGGGCTGGAGGGTGGGGGCGCAGGAGGGGGGCATGGGCATTGAGCTTTATCCACGGGAGGAAGCTTCTTAGTCATGTCTTTGGACAGTCCTAGCTACTCACTGGCCAACCAGTGACTGACCCTTGCCAGAGGGCCTCCCACAGTTCTCTCCTCAGACTCCATGATGGAAGGCCCTTTGTGACACGCACAGCCCCACCCTGTAAGGCACTGACAGTCCCCAACATCCAGGGACTGGTCCCATGTCTAGGTTCAAGAGTGGTCACTGGACACAGCAGAGAGAGAGAGATGTGGCACTAGGAGTCCATGTCCTTGGGGGGACGTGCAGTCTGCCCTCCTCAGGCAGTGACTGATCAGAGGGCTAGGGGACACCTCTGTGCCTGGGTCCGAGGTGCCCTTCCTGAGGACACACTTTGGTGGTGCCGAGTGTCTTCACACCCTGTGCAGGGAAGTGGGATGGGAAAGTGGAATCCGTGTCCCAGTGGATTAACTCACTGTGTTTCCAGAGCCCTTTCCTATCATCTAACTCCCTGCCTGAATAGAGGTCGTGAGAGGGGAGAAGAAGTGTCCATTCTGCAATGAGGAGGATGCTGGAGACTAGGGAGGGGGCTGCGTTGAGCAGGCAGTGGGGTCAGAGCAGGTGGGACCAGTAAAACTTCTAGAAACTTCTGTGTGTCTTCAGTGGCCAGTAGACATCAGCAGTGGCCGACATGGGTGGGGTGGTGAGTTTTGAGGATCTTAAGTCCATCAGTAGAGAAATAATCTCTAACAGGAGGGTTTCTATCGTAGCTATGAATCAGCTCAGTGCCCATGTGTGGAGCAGGCCTTAGACATTTACCTGGAGAAGCAGCTCCTCACACCACACCCCGGTCCCCACTCCCAGCAGGAAGCTGCACCTGGGAGGCTGTCCAGGTGAATGCCACCAGGGAAGTCCCTCCTCCTTTTTGTGCAGTTTTCCTAAGCAGTGAGTGATCAGGGTGCAGACTGTTTTCACTGGCCGTGTGTCCACCCAGCACTAGAGGAAGAAAGCACCACGCGGCAGGTCGTGTGCTGCAGTGTTTCTTGGGTCTTCATTTCTCTTGGAGAAGATAGAAAGTGGAATGGAAAACTGCTCCGTTCAAAGGCCCCAAATCAAGCCTAGGAGACACTGGTGTAGAAGTTAGAAGCTTTTCCTGGAGGACGTGCCCATCAGGTTCATTTTACCTGGGCTTAAAAACTTTGTAATTCAAGGAGAAATCGCTGCTTGGTACAAAGTCAAAAGATTGATCCCACCATTCACAAGCTGCCCAGCTGCTCCAGCTGCTCCAGAGCTGGGCTTCAGGGTGGTCCTGGGGTTCAGGATGGACTTAACACACTCAGAGTGACTGTGTGGGCAGTGCTTTTATGCCGAGGAGACGTGCGACGGTCATCAGGGCCGAGTGAGTAACAGGTGACGCCTGGGCTTAGATCCCTGCTAGAGCCAGGAGGCCTTGGCTGGTCCTGTGGCCCCTCCCCTCCTCTCCCTACTGCTGTGTTCCATGTTGACTGTCGACTGCTGACACAGAGTAGGTTTGGGGCCAAAATAACCATGTGCAGAGATGCCTGGAGAGGAGGGCAGGTCCTTCAGAGGCGCTCTGCCTGTCCACTCAGGGAGAAAGGACTGAGGAAGACCCTTGGGGGTTGGGGACCCAGAGCGAGACGTGGGCGGCTCCAGGGCAGTGGAGAACGGGTTTGCTTTTCCATCCCACCCGAGTCTGGTCCTTCACAGCTGGTGTAGATTGTGGGGCCTCATCTCCTGAGTCTGACCGCAGCCCAGTGAGGTGGCCTGGGGACAGGTGGCCTCCTGTTCTTCTCCTGGGGGTGTGGACGCCCACAGATGATGGCTGACTTGTAGAATCACAGCACTGCTGAGTGAGGGACCGGGAGGATGGAAGTCCTTAGATCCTGAGGACAGGGCTCCTGAGCAGCCGAGGCCTCCAGATCATGTCCTGACCCCTGGCGCTAGGACTTCCCTCAGTCCTTTTCTCAAATCCTCCTGCCCAAGCTTCATGGCAGGATGGAGTTGATGCTGTGCAGGAGTAAGGGCAGGTGGGTTCCGAACCATAAATCCTTCCCTTTCCTCTGACTTCAAGCACCAAACATGACACAGTTTCCTACCAAGTACATGCTCAGAGGGTCTTTGGAAGGGGAGCCTGTGGCCGTGCATTCCCACCATCTTCACACTGCCTATTGTCGCTCAGTGTGTTTGGGAGCTCAGGTGACCACTCTTACATACTGGGGTGCCCTTGTGCCCCAAGTGGCTCAGAGCCCAGAATATTATAAACCAACTGTCACAGGAGTGTCCTACAGAGAAGGAACTCCCCTTCACTGATGCATCCTGCATGGCGTCCTTGGGAGTTGACTGGAGAGGTGGCCGTTGGGCTGGCGCTTGGTTGTCTAAGGAGCTGAGTCTGTGGCTCTGTGGTCTTGGTGTCTGCCTGGTGAGAAGGGGCGAGGCCCCAGGAGTGCTGGGCGGGCACCTGCCTGCCTCTTCCTTCCCCACCTCCTCTTGGATAGGCCCCTCCACGGCCATCTTGAATTTGCTGACAATGAGGAATCATGGATTCTGGTTCGGTTTGCAGCGCTGTGTGGAGTTGTCGACTAAGTCGGTTCCCTCCCTGTGTCCTGGCCAGCCAACACGGAGGGAGTGAGTCTTGAGGAGAGACGCTCTTTGAACATGGAGGCTCTCTACATCACCTTTGAGGGTGTGGGCCACCAGGTTCAGGCCCCAGCTGACAGCCCAGGGGACACTGCTGTGCTCAGTCGTCTCAGTGGTCACGTCTGTAGTGTGCAGGAACAGGGCTCACACCTAATGTGCAGAATACAGGAAGCATCTCCCCAGTTCCCTCTGGGATTTGGAGATTGATGGTGTACTGGAGAGACCTAAGTATGCAGGGCCTCCAGCAGCTGGACGTTCCTCCTAGGTGGTGTCTCCAGCCTCAGAGTTTGTGATATGGCCAGAAGCACATGGCCCCAAACACCTTTTACACTTGTGCCTTGGAAATGCCTGCAGATCCACGTGCACAAGCTGCATCGGATGCCGTGACCTCTGACTGTCAGATGATGGGTGGTGTTTGGGCCATCTCTAGGCTGGACAGTCCAGGAAGAGCTGGCAGTGCTGGAGTCTCCTGGCACATCGACTTAGGCCTGAGTGGCCTCTCCAGGTTGTGGTTCATAGCATCCACACTGGACCTTGGGCACTGGCACCCGTCTGGCTCTTCCACTCAGCCACTTGCCTTCACCACTCATCTCTGCCATGGCCTGTCCATTTGTGGAGTGACACAGCAGACAAAAATGCCCACTGCATACTGCTGGGAAGGTGCTGGCCCCTGTCGGTGCAGGAAGAGAATGTGTTCTGATTTTTATTGTGGAAGTTGCCACTGAGGATTATCCAGGGGACCCCCACACACATCCTGAGGCACTCCTCCAGTAGCTGATCTGGGGCAGGGGTGCCTGGCCAGGCTTGTTACTTGGAAGGTGTGTTTCTTTAGTAGTCCCCAACCCCTGTTCCCACAGCTGGCTGGCCCCATGCTGGTGCTCCAAACAGCAGGCAGCAGCTCCCCAGGTGCTACATGGAGTGAGTCTTCAGAGCCTTTGCTTCCAGGATACAATTTCCTGATTGTCCTGAGGGCACTGCATTCAGGGAGAGGAATATCTCTGAGGTCCAGAGCACCCTGGGAGCTATTTGTGCAGGCCTTTGGTACTCCTAAACTCTCCAGGCACCCATGATGGGAAAGAGCAGTGGGTTCAAGGAAGAACGGCTATAATAAAATACCAGAGTCTGGCCACTGTGTAAAGAAAAATGTTAATTTAGGTCACAGTCTTTTTTTGTTTTTTTTTTAACTCCTAAAGTCCAAGATCAGGTGGCCTCCTCTGTTTGCCCTGTAGCATCACCTGACAGCTTCACCACATGGCAGGGAATCAGAAAGGGAGCTGCCTCCTGCACTGGTGTGCATGCTGTGGGGTGCCTCATTGTATGCCAAGCCTCTCCTGTAGCAGCCCACTGGCTCTGGAAGCCCATCATCTGCCCACTTGCAGGGAGGTGCTCTGTGCCATGAGGAACTGACTCCAGTCTCACAAGGCCCTGCACCTCGGCATTGCCATGCTGGGGACCAAGCCTGCATCCCATGAACCTGTGCAGGACATGCTCAACCACCTCAGTGGAGGACACAGACATTCCCAGAGGAAATGAGTGACGTGCCTGAGTTCCTTTCTTGGGATCAGGAATGTAGTTGCTCCCCTGGCACCAGATATCCCTGAAGACCTGAGCCCTGGTTGTACCTGGGGCACTGCAGCAAGAACCCCCTTACTCCCTCAAACATCCTGAGCAAAGCTGCTGCAGGGCAGAGCAGCTGCCCTGGGGCCGAGCCAAGAGAGGGTTCAGGCCCATGACCAGCTGTCTGCTTCCCTGACCCCCAAATGCAAAGCAGTTGGCCTCCAGCCATTCTGAAGGACAAGGGTAGGTTCAAACTTGGGATCATCCCTCCACAGCAAGTTCACACTGTCAGGTGTCCCCTGACCAGCACCACGGTGATCACCGTCTGCCTGGCTGTCCAGCTATCAGAATGCAGGGCATCCCAAGCCGGCTGCCCCAGGACAGCTCTGCCAAGAACAGCCTCGCTTCTCTGGTCCAGCCTTTGCCAGCAGTTGCTGGAGGGGACCCAGTTGCTGTTTTGGTGGCTGATGAATTCAGTCTGCCAATCCTCTTGCAGTGTCCTTGGAGCACCTGTGCCATCTGCCTGAGCACTGCTCAGATGACCCCGGTACCCAGCACTGACCACCTACCCTGCCCTCTGCTCCTTCATCTGCCCGTCTCCACACTGCCCATCTCTCCTGAGACCTGCGGTGGCAGTGTTGTAGAGGTCAGATGAGGCAAGACACAAAAGATAGCAGGAAACAGTTTTATTTGGCTATAGCCAGGTTCAGAGGGAACAGCTTTTGCTGTAATCAATCAATCCCCCTGAACCCAGCATGTAAGGGGAGGGGCTCAGAAGTTCACCGTCTGCAGAAGTTCACATAAAAGCAGCTTTTCTTTCTCTGTTCTGGGCAAGTTAACCCTTCAAGGACAACACCTGAGAAGGAGAGAGCTGCTTCTTTCCTTTCTTTCCTCCCCCTGCCAACTGTTACCATGGAGCCCAGTTGGTAACTTCTCTTATCTTAGAAATGTAGACCTCTATCTCTGTGAAGCCCCAGCTCAAGGCCAGAGGTCTTGTTAGGTCTTTTATTTATCACATTTTGCATTTAGTAAACATACTTCTACAAACTACTATGCTGGATAAGTTTGTGTGAAAAAACTAGTAAAGGGGCATTCAGCACCTGGAGTGCTGATTTCTTCCAGGCCAATGGCCAATTAAAATAGAGCAACAGGAAAATAGAAAGTTTACCTACATTGAACTCTTTGTAGAGACTCTTTTGCTGATGGTCCTAAAATCAATTATGGTGAAGATTTCTGGAGAAGCTTAGTTAAGATTTTCTGTGGAGGAGGGGGTGCCACTACTACAGGGGGTAGTGTGTCCTCTCATGGTTGTATGTCCTCTCAGGTCCCATGTCCTCCCATGGACCTTCAATAGCTGCCACCTGGGACCCACCTTGGGACCCTCCCAGATGTCATAGGCCTCCTTCCCTCTGTCACCAAATGCCTACTCCACCTACCCAATGGCACTGCTGTCCCTTCTCACCATCTAGGCACCCCTGCCCTGTAGGGGTTCTGTGTTTGGGATTGGGGTTACTGATGACTTGCTTGGTGCCTGGGAAAGTCTCTGTGCAAAGGCATAGGATGCCCAGTTGCTATGGTAATGCCTTCTATGCTAGAGTCTTATCAGCTTCCACCTTAATCTTAGACACATAACTCCCTGGAATAAAGGAATTTACTTGCTTGATAACCACAATGTTTCACCAAGCTCTGGTGCTCCTGGAGCTGCCCGCCTAACAGTGACTTCAGACAATGTTCTTTCTTGAGAACTGCACAGAGCTCCTAATTTTGCATATTGTAACTGTGAAGTATAACTGCAGAATAAGCAACCTGACTGAAACTCTAAACAGTAATGTGGTTATGGTACTAACGACCTATGTAACCTCTTGATATAAATAAGTGTGGCCACTTGGATAAAGGCCACTCTGCCACCTTCCCTGCCTCTGCACCCTGTGTCTCTGTCTACTTATTATTATTATTATTTTCACAGACCTCCTGTCCTCATCAATCCCATGGATTTTCCATCATGAGGCTCCATCTTCTTTTTAAAAATCTCCGAGTCAAGGTGAATAATAGGTGCCCTGCATCCATCAAGAGCTTTCAGAAAAATTTGTCTTTTAGGGCCCGTTTCCTGTAGGGATTTCTGTGAGAATCGTGATCCTCCTGGTCAAATGAAGCAGTGGTAGTCCCTCGGGCTTATTTCTGGGAGTGTCTGCAGACCGTCTGGTAGCTTTTCCTTTCAAAATAAGTGACAGAACCCCCAAAGACCCAGGCGTCCACAGACCCGGTGCATTATCACGTAATGGAATATCATCTTCATTGCTCTTATTGGTGGTTGCTTTACACATTGCATAGAGGTTGTATTCTAAAATACACTTTGTGGCCTTATAAGTATAAAATGTGTGTGTGTGTGTGTGTGTGTGTGTGTGTGTGTACTTGGTGGTAGACCAGAGGGCTCTGCTTCAGCTGATGGTGCAATAAGAGACACTTGACCTGTAACTTATTTAAAACAGTTTAATTTCTAGACTTGCTGAAAGGTGTGTTTTAAATGCATATATAGGTAACCAGAGATCTTCACTGAGAAAGACAAAATGAAACAGAAAAATAAAGATAGATTGAACTGTATTTAAATCATTATATAAAGTAAAATATTAAATTATATACATATAAATTGTTTATGCAAGGAGGTCAAAGCCATGGGATTATCATAAGATCATGACCCAGTACGTCTGTTACTTCATACGTAAAGATAAAAGCAGCAGCAAAATGTTTAAAGTGAAACATAAAAGTTTAACAGAAATGGGAGAAATTACTTTTCTCTCTTACTGACATTTTAGAGAGGTTTAAAGCAAAATAAAACAAAACAGTCTTAAAAAACACACTTGACTCCTGAAATGTAAGTGCTGAGTGTAAATCTCTGCGTCGCTCCAGGCCTATTTATACTACCCAGGATTGGGTTCCTTCCTCTCTTCTCACCCTGATGTACCAGAACTGAACCTCTTGTGAGCTGGAGGAAATCCAAGTCACGGGAGCAGGAAAGCCGGCCCCTCTGCCAACTGCACCAGGCCCCACAGACTCTGCAGCCTGTGCAGGGAGTGAGGGCTCTGACTTGTGGGCCTGGGCCAGGCGGGCACTGGGCAGCTGGGACAAGTCTGCAGGGAGGGGTGCTCTGGAGACAAGGCTCTTCCTCTGCAAACCAAGCCTGCTGCCCACGTTGTTTACCTTGGGCTTCCCCTATGGGAAAATGTAAAATAAATAAAAGAAGCTTTTGCAAGTGTTTGAATCATGAACACAACTACAAAGAATATTGGAGAGAAAAGTCACCATAGAGTGGAGGGAGAACACCTTTGTGTACAGTTGAGAAGGGTCAGCAGTGCCTCCTGGGCTTTTGTTTCCTCTCTCCCTCCCCTCCCCCTCCCCTACTCCCCTCCCTCTTCTCTACTGATCTTCCCTCTATTTATTTATTAATTTTGACTTGGTGCTTGATAGATATGCATAAAGGTGGAATTTGCTGGGGTATATTTGTACATGCATATAGTATAATTCTGTCAATTAGCTTCTCATTTCCTCCCTTTTCCCCTCCCTCTTCCAGTTGCCTCAGTTCCTACTACACTCATCTTCCCTTTATCCTCCGAGATCCTCCCCCACCTCTCCTTTACCCTCTGAGATCCTCACCCACCTCTCTGGTTTTTTAAATAATTTTATTAGAAATTTAATTTTTTATTTATTAAGTAAATTTATATGTGATACCTATATAAACCCACATAGAGATCATCATTCATTTATAAATTTAAAAAATATATGCATGTAAATATACAACAGATTGCTATGTTAACTAACATGATGTTTGATATTTAGAATATTCAAGTAAAATGCCAAGAGATGATGGCATTTTAAAATTGGTGCCATTCTTGTACAGTTCTAACATACTGTCCTGGGATTCTGTCCTGTGTATGGGAGTATTTATGGCATATGAATTGTATCTTAATAGTACCGTTCAGAATGAATGCCTTTAAGGTTAAATAAAGTGTTGCATTCATTTAAAACATGTACTACCAATGTTCATTATGCTACTTAAAAATATTATAATAGGGATTTTCAGATCTCACCCATCCTTTCTCATTAATATGTTTTCTCTGTTTTTCAAAGCATTGAAATCAGTGAGCAGAAGTTGGGAGGAAGGAAGTTCTGTTTCATGGATGAGAGGTCCCAGGTGGGTAGAGCTGGGAAAGCAGTGCTTCTAGATGCAAGCTCTGCCTCTGCAGGGAGCAAGTGTCAGGGGGCTTCTTCCTGAAGAGCATCCCAGAAAGACTGTGGACTTTGCTAGGTACATGCGCATATGGTGTCAGGTAGCCAGTGTCTCAGGTTATCAATGAAAAAAAAAAAAAAACAACAAAAAACCAAAACTTTATATTTCTCTCATTGGAACAATTATCAAAAACTTTAAAAGCAAAACTGAATTTCTAATATATGTTGCCTAATAAATGCACTTGGCCACTCACATAAGAGTTCTTGCAAACAGCCTGGATGAGCACTACATCCAGCCCTAGGGGTGCAGTGATTCTCCCTGGGGTCCTCCAGGAGTCCGCATCCCGCAGCTTTTTGCTTAGGGCTGCGTCCTCTCCTCCGATTAGCTAGAGAGCTCGACTGTGTAATGGGTAGAGTAGCCTCCCTGAGACACCCATGGGATTCCCGGGGACTCTGTGGAACACAGCAAGGTGAGTCCCTGGGACTCTAGAACACAGCAAGGTGAGCCAGGGGAGCCCAGCAGAGCAGACTGAACTCTGATGCCCTGAAGGGGGCGTTTCCAGTCGGTGAAGCCCAGATTCCTGCAGAGGGCGCTCACTGCTCCTGCGACAGAAGAGTCCCCGAACACGGAGAGGAACAGGAGCCTATAAAGACAGAACTTCTGTGAGATGTTCAGAAAACCAAGTAAGAGGAGGACAAACTAGAAATCGTGTGGGTGTCGTATCACACAGGTCTTAACCCACGCAGCTCTCCACAAGTCCATGAAAACAGGAGGAACACAACCCACCACTCTGTGAGCCGCAGTCGTGGGCAAACAGGCCCCCAGAAGGACTCGAAGGACCAGGGCTCTTAACCTCACCCAGCAGGGAAATTTAAAATCACCAGTGGGGACATTCACAGCGGTGTAGCAGGGTACTTACTGCACCCTGCCAGCAATTCAGGAGCACAGTGTGCTGACGCTAAGCCCGCTCCTCCCACGCCCACTCTGGGAGTGCACTAGGAGTCTTGATTCTTTTATGTATCAATATCCCGACACTTAGTCACATTTCTCATGTGGTCTGTTGAGTGTGAGTTGTACGGTGAACCAGGCACTGACTGGGAGGGTTTTCTTTGCTGCGTGCAGTAAGCAGTTAGGGCAGAAGCTCTCTTTGTGACCTGCTCTGATATTACTGCTATTTTCACTAGTGGCTGCCAGGAAGCAGAGAGGTACAAAAAGTACAGGGAAATGAACCCTATCAGGCATGACCCAGTGCCCTGCCTCCTCTCATCATGCAAAGTCTACAATGACCACCCAGTGAGTTTATTCCAACCAACATGAAATGATTAGGTTACACTCTCAATCTAATCATTCCATTTGTGAAATATTCCTGCATTCACAAAGAAGCTCTTGGAGGACACTTCATATTTAAACTAGAACATTCTGCCCTGGCCCCCAAAAGCTCATTTTTTTTTTAAATTTTTTGAGGAGGAGAGTACCAGGAATTGAACTCAGGGGCACTCGACCACTGACCAACATCCTTAGCCCTATTTTGTATTTTATTATAGACAGGGTCTCACTGAGTTGCTTAGCACTGAATTGCTGAACTCATAATCTTCCTGCCTCTGCCTCCTGAACTGCTGGGATTACAGGCATGTGCCACTGCGCCTGGCTCCAAAAGCTCATTTTCATCTCACAATGCAAAATGCATTTAGTCCATATACATGAGTCCCATAGTTTTAACAGCTCCAGCATTGCACAAAGACCTAATCCAAGATCTCCTCTGAGACTCCAGGCACACCCATACCTGAGAGCCTCTGTTAAAGTCAAAAGCCAGATTCCCGCCCTCCTGGTGGGGTCCATTTGAGCCTACCGTGTGGTGTCAACACTTAACAACCTTTCTTGGTATTTAGTTATAAGTGGTGGGTATCTTATCTGGGCTCTTTCTCTGATCTCTCCACGGAATTGAAATTAGTTTTCCTGGGGCATTTCCGCAGACAATGTGGGTCACCAAGACAGGAGACAGAAAATCCACTTTCTCTGATCTCTCCATGGAATTGAAATTAGTTTTCCTGGGGCATTTCCACAGACAATGTGGGTCACCAAGACAGGAGACAGAAAATCCACTTTCTCTGATCTCTCCATGGAATTGAAATTAGTATTCCTTGGGCATTTCCACAGACAATGTGGGTCACCAAGATAGGAGACAGAAAATCCACTGAGAAAATACCAATTTACATTGCAGACAACATATTCTGGGATATTCCATATCCCAGAATCCAACCCTAACCTCCCAGGAATGGTGATTCTGGTGGAAGTCAGGCAGTAATGCGTGGCAAGAGCAGCTGCACACCCCTCTGCTCACATTCTACCTTGTTACTGCTGGTCTGGATGCTTTGATTGCCAGCCAGGAGGCCCAAACCCTCCAAGTAGCCATCATTTCCCACAATCCACATGAGTGCTGAGAGGCACATGCCACCAACCTTCATCAGAGTTATCCCTGCAGTCTGAACACTCATTGGTTGACCTTCCCAGTTCAACCATTAGGCAGGCGAAAGGCCAAGAGCTAATTGGCCAGTGAGTGGGTGACCCCAGGTTGGTACAGGAGCCCCACCCTCAGCCCAGATGCTGCACTTCATGAAACAGAGAGTGACAGCATCCAAGAACACCAGAGGGCAGGGAAGGTCCTATGAATTAAAATCTGTCTGCAGCATGCCCCCTCTCTTCACCCTGGGCAGGTCCTCCAACTACCCAGCCCTCTAAGATTGGGTTTTTCGGTTCCATCACGTGGTCTTTTCCCTACATCCCTCCAGATCTCCCCCATGATCTCTTCTCCTGTTCCTCCAACCATGAACACAGTCACCTTCTCCTTAATGACATGAATACCACTGCACTTCATATGTGCGTAACCAAACAACTAAGTTACCACATCTACCCCATTGACCAAAAGAATACACCATGATATCATTGTTGTAAAAAAAAAAACAGTTTAAGCAAAGTTTCTAATTCTACCAAGATGTCGTTGGAGACCCCAGAGCTTCAGGTGTGTTTCTTGCACATTACCATGGAAGTGAGGGCACTCGGCTGCAGCTGGCCCACAGAGACCCTTTCCTCCAGCCCCTTCCTCTTATTCTCACTTTCACATTTCTCATGACCAATGTTTCCTTTGCTGCTTAGAGCACCTTGTAGCCTACTCTATAAAAGGCTCCTCTGCTATGCATACCACTCAAATACCTCAAGTAACCACATTCAGAACCAGTGTCTAGACACCAAGGAGCAACACTAACATGGCTTCTGCCTGAAGAATCCACTCTTTTCCTGCTCGGGGATATTGCACAGCATGCCTTTCAAGAAACTCTGGATGCCCTTTTTTATCTCTGGGGATTCCTATCTTCCTTGGAGTGGCCCTGGTTACTTTATTAAACTTCAATATCTTCCACTATGTAAAAAAGCAACAACAAGATAAAATGCATAGATATTCCAAGGACTGCATTCCCAGGGTTGAGGAAAATTATACTGAAGACACACCAATTTATGTTTCAGTATAATATAATCCAGGACCAATACATGAAAATTTCTATGAACAAATGAAAGCCCGAGAAGAGAGCTCTATAAATGGCATGTAGGAAGCTGCTCCATCTGCATGTGTGCCTGCTGCACCTCCCTTAGTCACAGCCTAAAGGGGAAGCCAAGAAGCCCAGGAAACAGAATGCCCACTTGTTGGAGGCAGAGAAAGACAAATCACATGCAGGGGACGCCAGCATTTCTAAGACCAACTTGGTGGAGAGTCTCACCAGAAAGCCAGGCATTTGAGGGAAACATTCACGATGATCCCATCAGACTGGACTGATGTGCCAAGACAGAACCCATAAACCAGCCAGACGATGACCTAAGTCAATGACGATGCTCCTATTGGAAATGTTTTTAAGAAATCAAGATCCCACCTAGCACAGATGACCTGTCAGAGTGCCAGTCTGGTCATCTGTTGTTGAGTTGGTGGCTTACCTCTTACTCAGAGATGATATCCATGGTATGAAATGAAGGGCCATTAAAATTAGTGATAGGAATCCACCTATAAATTGCCTAAGTAGTAAATTTAAACAAAATCTAGCTTACAAATTAAGCCTGATAAGTGAAAACTTCACAAAAATTCTGAGTAGAGAAATAAATAAAAATATTTAAAAGTACCAATGAGTTCAAGAACATGTTAAAAGAATGATAAAAATCAACAAGTAAAACAACAACAATAACACTTTTTTCCTCTTTCACCAAAGTAAAACACCCTGTAATTAGCAGAAAGTTCTCATTGAAAGGTGTAGGTGAAGTTAAAATATATATGTAAGAGAATTGGGATAATCTACTTAAGAAGCATTTTTACCAAAAGGAAATGTTTTCATTAGTTTAACAATGATTGTAAAATTAATATATCTTCCATGCAGCAATAACTTAATACCAAAAATAATTTAGAAATTCCACTAGCCTGAGAAAATTACTATGAACAATTGTCTTTTACATTTATAGTTATTTTTCTATTGTGCATACCCATGAAATCATACCCATATCACTTGCTTCTTATTTACTTAAAAAAAGGAAAGAGTATTTTATTTATATATATATATATATATATATATATATATATATATATATATATATATATATATATTAACTTTCTTTAATGACATATTATGGATTTGTTTACATTGTTATACTTAACTATATCAAAATACAGTTACATAACATAATTTTAATGTCTAAAAGTATCTAATGATGACTAAATAAGAATTTATTAAAATAAATATTTAAAGGTTATTTGACTTATTTCTGATTTCCAGTTATTTTCATTGACAAATAATATTATAATGGGAATCTTCTGTACATGTCTGGGTACTTGTCTAATTTCTTCTTTAGGCAAAAAGCCTAGAGAGAAATTGCTAAACTAAAAAAATGTTCATATTGTGGATCATCACAAGATAGATTTCTGAAGGGTCAAGATTTGGGTCAAAATGTGCATGCCACTTAAATTCTACTACAATACTACTAAATTGTTCTCTATAAAATTATTTTAAAAACTAAAACTGATGGACTTGGTGATGCAGACCTGGAAATCCCAGTGCTCATTAGGCGGAGGAAGAGGATTGTGAATTGCCAGAAGCAACTCATAGAGACCTTGTCTCTACATAAAATTTAAAATGTGGTTGGGGATGTGTATCAGTGGTAAAGTGCCCTGGTTTAACCCCTGGTACAAACGAAAAACCCTCCTATTATCTTACCCTGTTGAAAAAGGGGCTTTTACCTGCTTTATAATAAACATATTCAACTAAAAAAAATAAAAATAAAAGCATCTGCTGTCTGTACAAGTTGGAGGCTCTGGCTAGAGGCCCATGGCTTCCCCTCCTTGAGCAGCCGATTAAGTCCACACCCCAACTCCTTTCCTTATCAAACTCCCACTCAGGGCCTCCATGTACCAGCCTATCACCCTGGACAAAAACCACAAGGAGGGGCAGCCCTGTGGCCAGGGCCTGGAGAATTATTTAAATCAGCCAATCCATAGGGTGCAGGGAACCCTGGCCAGTACCAGCCCAGCAATCCTGCTTCAGATGCTTCCCAGAGCCTAGCCTATCTCCCTCAGTGGCCCTGCTTGGCAGCCTGCTCTTCTTCAAACTGTAAGTAAGACTTCTGCTTTTCATCTACCCAGGCTCAATGTTGTGTCTCATCATAAAGAATCTTGTCCTTGCAAGAACCCTAAATATGCTGGGGCCAGAACCTTCATGGAAAGTGAAGTGATCAGAGAAGAAAGGCAGATTCTCCTGATTGCTAAATATCCTTTTTTGTTGTTGTTGTTTGCTTGTTTTGCTTCAAGCTTTTTATTCTGTCCTTTGTATTAACAATCTTTTTATAAATATAGAGGCATCAGCAAGGCCCACGTCTGAACCTTGACATGCACATGCATTTGCAAACCCATCCCCATCAGGATGTAAAACTGCTCCTCTCCCCTAGGGAGCTCAAGTGCTATCCCTGGTGACTTAGCCCTTCCCTGCCCCCTCCTCCAGGAACTGAACTCTGGGAACCTGGACCCCAGGGCTGGCTCTGCTGTTTCATTCTTAGAGAGCCATGGGAGTGCCTCCAGCATGCAGCCTCTGCAGCCTGGCTCCTCCCAGCACAGACCCTGCTGATGCACCTTCCTCTGTGAATGAATATTCCTTTCTGTTAGCCCCAGAGTGATACCTCATGCCTTTCCCCCACTACTTGGAGAATATTGGACTTGTTTCTAAATTTTGTCTCCTATGAATAAAATTGGATTGTGTGCACACACATTTTCATGTGGACAGGAGTCACTTCTCTGCCTGGGTCACAGCAGGTGACTGACGACAGGAAGCCACCATTTTCTCCAGTAGGGCTAGATTTCTGTGTCCCCCCATCCCCCCGCAGTGCACAGGAAGGCCATCTTCTCAGATCACTCATGAAACCTGTTGGTTTTCCTTTTTCCACTCTAATAAGCCTGGTGTGGTTTTATGTTGTCTTTTTCTAGTGACAACTAGTGTGATAATGTGATGGTCACTTAAGAGTGAATGAACAGGGTTGACTCTGCTCAGAAAACCAAGTCTGGAATCTAAAATAAGGAAAGTGTGGGTTGGAGCTCTCCTTGTGTGCTAGGGCCTGGTGTCACCCTGTGGTGGCTGACCCTGCCTTGAACTCCTTCTTTGGCTATTTGAACTTGAGGCTGTAAAGGTGCAGCAAGTGGCCCCTCCCCTGCTTCCACATGCCCTGCTGTGGGTTTCTCACAACCAGCTTTCTGTCCAGGGATCCTGTTCACAGTGTTTCAGGAAGAGAGTGAACAGCAGTGATTCAGAGAAAGGACATGACCCAGGAGAGCCCCTGGGAGGACAGAGGACTGAGACCCCCCAGGATGCAGCCCTGGAGCAGGAGCCTCAGGACCCTCCTGCTCTGCCTCCTGCTTCCCTGGCCAGGCGCAGGTGAGTGACAAAGGGCACAGCTGCCCTTTCCTTTTCCTGGTGCCTGGGTCAGGGCCCGTCCTCCTCAGGTGTCCCTGAGCCCAGCTCATGCCCCTTTGCTGGAGCTGAAGCCCAGGTGCTTCTGAATTCAGTCTGTTGACAACTGTGCTTTTCTATTTCCTTTGTGAGGATCAATTGGTCCAGTCACCTAAAGCTGGTTTTTAATGGAGGTGCTGCAGAAGCTGTGTCTTAGGTGGTTTCTGTGATGTGCTCAAGTTTGTTTGCACCTTATCTAAAGCTGAGCCCTGAGTGCGGGTGCTCCTGGGGACAGTGGCCGCCTGCTGACAAACCTGGGTTGAGAGCTCAGTACCCATAGTGCAGGCCCTTGTCAGAGTCTCTGTGTTCTCCCTTTGTTGTGCTTTGACCTCTCCTGTTATTCCCTGTTGTGTTTGGCCATGTGTGTTTGGGAAGGAGGGAGCCCCAGTGTGTGCAACACATAATGCATCCTCTAACACACTGAGCTGGTGTCTGTCTTGAAGTTCTAGTGTTTTACAAGTGTTGTGGGGAAAGGTGATGAGAATCAAGGTATATGCAAAGGCACCAGGCCTACAAACCTGGGGACAAGCTCTGCCCCCACCTAATGAAGGCCCTTGTCAGAGTCTTTAGTTTCCTCCTTTCTTAGGAACTCATTTCTCATATTATCCCTGTTGTGTTTGGTCCTGGCTGGAAAGGAGGGAGCACAGCAGGGGCCCTGCATTGTTCCCCTGTTGCCCACAGAGCTGGTCTCCTGTTTGATAAGTGCTTGGGATTGAGCTGCTATGATTAAATGTTTCCAATATGGAAACTGATCCAAGAGAAGACACACACACACCAGCCAAACAACATATTGCTTGACACCAGCATGTGTTCCCATAAATGAAAGTTATCAGTGTGGGAGTGAAATGTCTGTACATCTCAATGATTTTATTGAGAAATGACTTGTTGAACAATACAAAAAATGAAACAGACAATTTTAGACTCTAAAATAGTAGCTCAGCCCTCTACCTCAGAAAATATTTTCTACTAAAACACTAGAAAGCAAATGGGACATTGCAATAGGAATATGTTTATTATATTTTTATTTTTATTTTTTATTTATTTTATTTTATTTTTTATTGGTTGTTCACAACATTACAAAGCTCTTGACATATCATATTTCATACATTAGATTGAAGTGGGTTATGAACCCCCAATTTTACCCCAAATGCAGATTGCAGAATCATGTCGGTTACACATCCACAATTTTACATAATGCCCTATTAGTAATTGTTGTATTCTGCTACCTTTCCTATCCCCTATATCCCCCCTCCCCTACCCTCCCATCTTCTCTTTCTACCCCATCTACTGTAATTCATTTCTCTCCTTGTTTATTTTCCCATTCCCCTCACAACCTCTTATATGTAATTTTGTATAGCAATGAGGTTCTCCCTTCATTTCCATGCAATTTCCCTTTTCTCTCCCTTTCCTTCCCATCTCATGTCTCTGTTTAATGTTAATCTTTTCTTCCTGCTCTTCCTCCCTGCTCTGTTCATAGTTGCTCTCATTATATCAAAGAAGACATTTGGTATTTGTTTTTTAGGGATTGGCTAGCTTCACTAAGCATAATCTGCTCTAGTGCCATCCATTTTCCTGCAAATTCTATGTTTTTGTCATTTTTTATTGCTGCATAGTACTCCATTGTGTATAGATGCCACATTTTTTTAATCCATTCATCTATTGAAGGGCATCTGGGTTGGTTCCACAGTCTAGCTATTGTGAATTGTGCTGCTATGAACATCGATGTGGCAGTATCCCTGTAGCATGCTCTTTTAAGGTCTTCAGGGAATAGTCCGAGAAGGGCAATAGCAGGGTCAAATGGTGGTTCCATTCCCATCTTTCCCAGGAATCTCCAAACTGCTTTCCAAATTGGCCACACCAATTTGCAGTCCCACCAGCAATGTACAAGTGTACCCTTTTCTCCACATCCTCGCCAGCACTTGTTGTTGTTTGACTTCATAGTGGCTGCCAATCTTACTGGAGTGAGATGGTATCTTAGGGTGGTTTTGATTTGCATTTCTCTGACTGCTAGAGATGGTGAACATTTTTTCATGTACTTGTTGATTGATTGTATATCCTCCTCTGAGAAGTGTCTGTTCAGGTCCTTGGCCCATTTGTTGATTGGGTTATCTGTTATCTTATTGTCTAATTTTTTGAGTTCTTTGTATACTCTGGATATTAGGGCTCTATCTGAAGTGTGAGGAGTAAAAATTTGTTCCCAGGATGTAGGCTGCCTATTTACCTCTCTTATTGTTTCTCTTGCTGAGAAAAAACTTTTTAGTTTAAGTAAGTCCCATTTGTTGATTCTTGTTATTAACTCTTGTGCTATGGGTGTCCTATTAAGGAATTTGGAGCCCGAACCCACAATATGTAGATCGGAGCCAACTTTTTCTTCTATCAGACGCAGAGTCTCTGATTTGATATCAAGCTCCTTGATCCATTTTGAGTTAACTTTTGTGCATGGCGAGAGAAAGGGATTCAGTTTCATTTTGTTGCATATGGATTTCCAGTTTTCCCAACACCATTTGTTGAAGATGCTATCCTTCCTCCATTGCATGCTTTTAGCCCCTTTATCAAATATAAGATAGTTGTAACTTTGTGGATTAGTCTCTGTGTCCTCTATTCTACACCATTGGTCCACCCGCCTGTTTTGGTACCAGTACCATGCTGTTTTTGTCACTATTGCTCTGTAATATAGTTTGAAATCTGGTATCGCTATACCGCCTGATTCACACTTCCTTTTTAGAATTGCTTTTGCTATTCTGGGTCTTTTATTTTTCCATATGAATTTCATGATTGCTTTATCTATTTCTACAAGAAATGCCATTGGGATTTTGATTGGCATTGCATTAAACCTATAGAGAACTTTTGGTAATATCGCCATTTTGATGATGTTAGTTCTGCCTATCCATGAACAGGGTATATTTTTCCATCTTCTAAGATCTTCTTCTACTTCTCTCTTTAGGGTTCTGTAGTTTTCATTGTGTAAGTCTTTCACCTCTTTTGTTAGGTTGATTCCCAAGTATTTTATTTTTTTTGAGGATATTGTGAATGGAGTGTTTTTCCTCATTTCCATTTCAGAAGTTTTGTCGCTGATATACAGAAATGCCTTTGATTTATGCGTGTTGATTTTATATCCTGCCACTTTGCTGAATTCATTTATTAGTTCTAGTAGTTTCTTTGTAGACCCTTTTGGGTCTTCTAGGTATAGAATCATGTCATCTGCAAATAGTGATAATTTCAGTTCTTCTTTTCCTATTTTTATGCCTTTAATTTCTTTCGTCTGTCTAATTGCTCTGGCCAGTGTTTCGAGAACTATATTGAATAGAAGTGGTGATAGAGGGCATCCCTGTCTTGTTCCAGATTTTAGAGGGAATGCCTTTAACTTTTGTCCATTCAGAATGATGCTAGCCTGAGGCTTAGCATAGATAGCTTTTACAATGTCAAGGTAAGTTCCTGTTATCCCTAGTTTTTCTAATGTTTTGAACATAAAGAGATGCTGTACTTTGTCGAATGCTTTCTCTGCGTTTATTGAGATGATCATATGGTTCTTATCTTTAAGTCTATTGATGTGGTGAATAACATTTATTGATTTCAGTATATTGAACCATCCTTGCATCCCAGGGATGAATCCTACTTGATCATGGTGCACAATTTTTTTGATGTGTTTTTGTATTCGATTCGCCAGAATTTTATTGAGGATTTTTGCATCTTGGTTCATTAGAGATATTGGTCTGTAGTTTTCTTTCTTTGAAGTGTCTTTGTCTGGTTTCAGAATCAGGGTGATGTTGGCCTCGTAGAATGAATTTGGAAGTTCTCCCTCTTTATCTATTTCCTGAAATAACTTGAAAAGTATTGGTATTAATTCTTCTTTGAAGGTTTTGTAAAACTCCGCTGTATACCCATCCGGTCCTGGGCTTTTCTTTGTTGGTAGTCTTTTGATGGCTTCTTCAATTTCATCCATTGATATTGGTCTGTTCAAATTGTGTGTATCCTCCTGACTCAGTCTGGGCAAATCATATGACTTAAGAAATTTATCGATGTCTTCACTATCTTCTATTTTATTGGAATATAGGTTTTCAAAATAATTTCTAATTGTCTTCTGTATTTCTGTAGCATCTGTTGTGATATTGCCTTTTTCATCCCGTATGTTAGTAATTTGAGTTCTCTCTCTTCTTCTCTTCGTTAGCATGGCTAAAGGTCTGTCGATGTTATTTATTTTTTCAAAGAACCAACTTTTAGTTTTGTTAATTTTTTCAATAGTTTCTTTTGTTTCAATTTCATTGATTTCTGCTCTGATTTTAATTATATCTTGCCTTTTGCTACATTTGCTGTTGTTTTGCTCTTCCTTTTCTAGGGCTTTGAGATGAAGTGTGAGCTCATTTATTTGTTGGTTTTTTCTTTTTTTGAGGAATGACCACCAGGCGATGAATTTTCCTCTTAAAACTGCTTTCATTGTGTCTCATAGATTCCGATATGTTGTGTCTGTATTTTCATTTATCTCTAAGAATTTTTTGATTTCCTCCTTTATGTCTTCTGTAACCCATTGATCATTCAGTAACATATTGTTCATTTTCCATGTGATGTAGGATTTTTCCTTCCTTCTTTTATCATTGATTTCCAGTTTCATTCCATTATGATCAGATAAAATGCATGGTATTATCTCCACCCCTTTATATTTACTGAGGGTTGCGCTATGGCATAATATATGGTCTATTTTTGAGAAGGATCCATGTACTGCTGAGAAAAAAGTATATCCATTTGATGATGGTTGGTATATTCTATATATGTCAGTTAAGTCTAGGATATTAATTGTGATATTGAGTTCTATCATTTCTTTATTCAACTTTTGTTTGGAGGATCTGTCCAATGGTGAGAGAGGTGTGTTGAAGTCACCCATAATTATTGTGTTGTGGTCTATTTGATTCTTGAACTTGAGGATAATTTGTTTTATGAATGTCGCAGCACCATTATTCGGTGCATAAATATTGATAATTGTTATGTCTTGTTGGTGAATGGTTTCTTTTAACAGTATATAATGTCATTCTTTATCCCTTTTGATTAACTTAGTCTTGAAGTTGATTTTATTCGATATGAGGATGGCCACCCCTGCTTGCTTACGAGGACCGTGTGCGTGGTATATTTTTTCCCATCCTTTCACCTTCAGCCTGTGTATGTCTTTTCCAATCAGATGTGTCTCCTGGAGGCAGCATATTGTTGGATTTGTTTTTTTAATCCATGATACCAGCCTATGTCACTTTATTGGAGAGTTTAAGTCATTAACATTCAGAGTTACTATTGATATATGGTTTGTACTTCCATCCATGTTTGATTATTTATCCTTTTTTTAACAAATTTAGTTTGTTTCTCCATGATTATCTTTCCCCTCGCCCTCTGTCTTTACCGAGGCACTTCCTACTGATGGTTTTTGTTATTGTTTTTCATTTCTTCCTCGTGTAGTGTTTTGCTCAAAATGCTTTGCAATGCTGGTTTTCTGGCTGCAAATTCTTTTAACTTTTGTTTATCATGAAAGATTTTTATTTCGTTGTCATACCTGAAGCTTAATTTTGCTGGATACAGAATTCTTGGTTGGCATCCATTGTCTTTTAGTGTTTGAAATATATTGTTCCATGACCTTCTTGCTTTCAGCGTCTGTGATGAAAAATCCGTTGTTTACCTTATTGGTTTACCACTGAATGTAATCTGTCTCCTTTCTCTTGTAGCTTTTAATATTTTCTCTTTGTTCTGTATATTGGATACCTTCATAACAATGTGTCTTGGCGTTGGTCTACTGTGATTTTGTGTGCTCGGTGTCCTGTGTGTATCTTCAATTTGTATATCTGTTTCCTTTTGTATTTCTGGAAAGTTTTCTGTAATTATTTCATTCAGCAGGTTACTCATTCCCTTGGTTTTAATCTCTGTACCTTCTTCTATCCCGATGACTCGTAAGTTTGGTTTTTTTTATGTTATCCCATAACTCTTGGATGTTTTTCTCGTGATTTTTTACCAGCCTTTCTGAGTTGGCTAGACTCTTTTCAAGATGATATATTTTGTTTTCATTATCTGATGTTCTGGCTTCTACTTGCTCCACTCTGTTAGTGATACTCTCAATTGAGTTTTTAATTTGGTTTATCGTTTTCTTCATTTCTAGAATTATTGTTTGATTATTTTTTATAATCTCTATCTCCTGATAAAGATGCTTAACTTCTTCTTTTATCTGTTTATGTAATTCATTCTCAATGTGTTCTTTTGCTGCTTGAATTTGCTGTCTTGTATCCTCTTTAAGGTTCCATTCCATCTGTCTAAGGTGTTCCTTGAGTTCTTTATATGACCATTTTTCTGATGACTCTAGGTCCTCCTGAATATTTAGGCTGTCCTGCATTGTTTGTACTCCTTTTCTTCCTTGCTTTTTGAAGCTGCTCATGTTACTTCTTGTTCTGTTTGACTGATGAGTTACTGTTTACTCCTGTAAATTTATTAGATGCTTGGGAGGAAAGGTATTAGAAGGGAAGGGAAGAAGTCACTGTAGCCGTAGGTTTCAATGAAGTTATCTCCTCCGCCGCAGTCTGATGACGTCAGTTCTCTGCCATGGTGGTGTCTCTTGCAAATGGCGACAGTTCGTTTCCCTTTGCCGGGCGACCAATACAACGAGTGGGTCCTTACTGTCTCTCCCAAGCCCCGTTTCAAACCTGTGGCCACTACCTATGAAGGCTCGGTAGGCATTTACCTCCGTAGGATGAGAAGGGCTGACCAGTTGTTTCAGCCAGATGGATTAGTGCTGAGTCACAGCTGTTTGTCTGCGGGAAGCAGGCAAACGGGAGCTTGAATTCAGCCGATCCGGGCTCAGTGTGTGTTCTGAGAGGCCCAGACTGTTCGCCCCAGATCCACGTCAGCTCAGCATTGCCTAGTGATCCTCTCCTGCTGTCTCCTCCACTGCCGCTACCCTATATTTTTAAAAAACTACTAAATCTATGAATTTCTCTTTTATCTTAAAACTGCTCAGTTTAAGTATTATCACATGACAGTATTTCCAACATTAGTAGACTTTCACTAAGTAAAAGAAAATATTCCAGTCTTGGCTGGAGATAATTTTTTTTTCAATTAGTTGAAATTGTGAAACATTCTAGCATTAAGGAGAAAGATGCTTGCCATGCCTGCAGTCCCAGGAACTGGGAGACCAAGTCAGGGGGTTGGAGGTTGGAGCCAGCCTCAGCAACTTCAAATAAATAAAAAGGACTGGGATGTAGCTCAGTCCCCCTGGGTTCAGTCCCCAGTACAAAAGAAAAAAAAATTACATACAAAGACCTTGTAATATGTATAAATACTTTCCCTAGTAAAATCTCTTTAGGACTTGTCCTAAAAAGTGAGTGAATACACTCACAGAGACATAGAAAAAATAAATAGAAACAAATTACCAAAATATATGCTCAGAATGTTAGAAAATCTATGGAAGAGATGAACCTTATGCATATATATTATGTTATTATATTTCTTTTTTTTTTTACTAGACAGATCTATTGTTTTTATTTTGTATATTTAATACATTTAGAATTTCTTTTGGTTTGTATATTGAAGTAAGGAACTAACTTCATTCCTTTTCCAAATAGTCAATCAATTTCCCCAGAATTATTTATTGAACAATCTACACTTATTATATGCTAAAGACTTAGGAATCTTTTTTTTAATTTTTATTTATTTTTTTTTTATTGGTTGTTCAAAACATTACATAGTTCTTGATATATCATATTTCACACTTTGATTCAAGTGGGTTATGAACTCCCATTTTTACCCTGTATACAGATTGCAGAGTCATATCAGTTACACTTCCACTGATTTACATATTGACATACTCATGTCTGTTGTATTCAGCTGCCTTTCCTATCAATCAGGATAACAGCTGATCTCTCAACACAGACTTTGAAAGCTAGAAGATCCTGGAATAACATATTTCAAACACTGAAAGAAAATGGGTTCCAACCAAGAATTGTGTATACAGCAAAATTGAGCTTCAAGATGGAAGATGAAATTAAAACCTTCCACGATAAACAAAAGTTAAAAGAATTTGAAGCTAGAAAACCATCTCTCCAAAAAATCCTCAGCAAAACATTACAGGAAGAGGAAATGGAAAATAACAATGAAAACCAACAGTGGGAGGTAGGACAGTAAAGGGGGGAAAATAATCAAAGAGGAAAACAAACCATATTCAGTAACATAAATAAACAAATATGGCTGGAAGGATAACCCATATCTCAATAATAACCCTAAATGTTAATGGCTTAAATTCACCAATTAAGAGACACAGGCTAGTAGAATGGATCACAAATATTATATTTCTTTTTGTACCCCCTAATAATAACAGCTGATAACAGGAGAATTACTTTTTGGTGCCCTAAAAATTTTCAATGACTATTTATGGATTATCAGTGCCCTGTGACATTTGTCTCACTTTATAATTGAGACCTTTAGAAATTGATAATTCACCAAATGCACCTTGTCTATAATTAAGATTCACCTGCATCCACTGGAGGACACCTGGAGAAACCTGCTGTTCCCGTGAATTTGCTCATGATCTTCCCATGGGGATAAGGAATCCAGTTCATTTCCTGGCTCCAAAGGCCTGCAGGTGCCTGCTCACCCTAACTGCACAGCTCACCCTAACTGCACAGCAGGGCTTTCATTCTGAAGTTTGCTTTTTGGTGATCAATATTTTAAAAGCACACTGTACTGGAAGCTTTAGGCCAAGATCAGAATTCCTCCCCCTGATTCTCCTCAATCCTCTCTGTTGACTGTGGGCTGTGGCTTCTGACCTTCCCTGTCACATTGTGGACCCCACATCCTCTCTTTCTGCTTCCCTCCCTCATCCACCTTCAGTGGAAGTTCATCCCAAGGTCGGGTCAGACCAGCCCTAAGTTCAGGGGTCATCCTGGCCACCTCGTGCCCTTCACTGCTGCTGGGAGGTGCTGACCCCACAGGCAGTCTGGGGGACTCTTCAGTTCCCTGAGCTGGCACCTGCCCTGGTTTTCTCATTTGCATATTCCCAGCAGTTCTTTCAATGTCTATCAACGACTTATTTTTCCAAGATATGCTTTCCAGTTCCTCCCATTACTGGTTCTGGGAATTCATGGAGCTCTTCCCCGCCCTCTCACCATCCATCACTCTGAGATTCCTTCGGGGTTTCCTGTGTGGAATCCCATCTGCTGTCTTCTTCTTGGTTTTTCCTCTTTTTTTTTTTGGCTGAGTCACATCTAGCTATGGTCCCTTAACAGGCATGCAGAAGTGGCGCGTTTTGAAGCTCCACTCTAGGAATTCTTCTATTATGTCATCAAATTCAGAATACAGTTTGGCGAAGATTTAAGATGGCCTCTGAGTTCTGAAACACGAGCCCCCTATTTTGGTGCAGTGTGGTGGGCACTTCATAGGAGAGGGGGATGCAGTGCTCCTACCTGGGCTCCGGGTCTCAGACCCCAGCAGAGATCCCACTCTGGAAATCTGCTGCCCTCCCTGAAGGGCCTCCAACAGCCTTCCCTGTTCCCATCTCTGGTTCCCCATGACTTTCAGGGACATGGCCTGGGGCTGGGAGCTCTAGGAAAGTGGTGTTTGGTTCTACCCTGTTTCTCCAGCCACCCTTTGAAGCCTGGAATTGTCTGCAAGAAAGGAGATGGGAGGAAGGGCCACCCAGAGGGACACCCCTGGAGACCCAGATGAAGGGTGCATCTGCCTCTGCTGTCACCCAGGGTGCACAGGAGGAGGTCCTGTCTAGGACACATCTGCTTACCCAGGGGCAGTGGCTTTTCCCTCAGCCAGGGAAAAACCCTTCAGCTGCCTTGGTCCCTGGAAATCTTTCAGCATGGGATGAATGTCCTTTGATCCCTTCATCTCCCACCATTGACATTATACTCAGTTGCCACTCACAGGATATTAGGAATTGATCTACTTTATAGAGGGTACTTTCTTCATCAGAGAAGGAACATTGGGCTATCCTGCAATGATGTGAACTGTTTTGCAGGAGAGCTCAGCTATTTCCTCTGCTGCATCTGGTTCTGATAGCACTGATGTAAACCTATTTGTGAGGATCAGTACTGTTTTCTAACTCCTTTGGATGCCCAGGCTTATTTTTCAAATACTAAGGGGTTTGAAGACTAGAAAATTAACACAGAAGCCTGTTGAAGACATCTTAGATCACAGAACTCTTGAATGACACAATGGTAGAAAAATATGATGTGCTTGGAGCTGCCTATAGGAAGGCTTGATGTAGAGCCCTACAGTTTTCTTGAAATGATCACACTGGGTGACCATTTTGATCCCTGTTTCTTATCTTTATTTTTTTCAGTTATTCAGATATTTTTGGAAGATAGCATTGAGGTATGATAAACATTTTTTTAAGAGAGAGAGAGAGAGAGAAAGAGAGAGAGAGAGAGAATTTTTTTTAATATTTATTTTTTAGTTTTTGGTGGACACAACATCTTCATTTTATGTAGTGCTGAGGATCAAACCCAGGGCTGCGTGCATGCCAGGTGAGCACACTACCACTTGAGCCACATCCCCAGCCCCATGACAAACATTTTTAAAGTTGCATGTATTCTAAAGGACACGTGGAGGAGTTTGGAAATTAGCATGCACCTGTGACATTGTCTTACCATCAGGGAACTAATCTCGACCTTACTCCAGTGTCTCCTCCTACCATCTTGCTTTTGTTATTATTATCACCCTGTGTGTGTGTGTGTGTGTGTGTGTGTGTGTGTGTGTGTGTGTGTGTTGAGGATGCTTAGCACAAGACCTTCCCCTTAGCAAGCCTCTGGGTACTGTACAGCATGTTAGCCATTAGACCTCAGATTGTTGATCTCACAGGACAGAGATCCCATGGATCCTTCAGCCCCTGACTTGCTCTTCCCCAGCTCCTCGTCACACCACGCTCTCATGCAGTGTGGGTCTGCCTGTGTCAGCCACTCCACTTGGCACAGTGTCCTTGGGAGTGTGCCTGTGGTCATAATGGCGCGGTGTCCTTGTTCTGGGAGCTGAACACGCAGCTCTGAGGTGTGACCGCGTTTCCTTCAGCCCTTCATTGGGCAGCAGACATCTCTGTCTGCACCCTGGTGAGGGACACAGCAATGTGCATGAGAATGTGGGTTCCTCTTCCTGCTCAGAGTTCTCCTCTTTCACGTGTGTGTCCTGAGGTGAGAGGACTGGAACAGGGGGCATTTCTGGGTAGAATGCACAGCCCAGCTCCAAGCTGTAGCCTGCAGTGACGGGACTGTGCCCATTCCCAGCAGGAGGGGCCAGGCCTCTCTGCTCCTCACCTATGCCAGCACTTCTCCTTTGTTTAATGGCTGACAACCACGTGTTGAGTGTGAGTGGATAATCCACTGTGGCTTTGTTGCATTTCCTTGGGGGTTCCTAGCATGGATCACCTTACAGATGCTGCATGATCATTTGCATATGTCCTTGAAGGAAGTGTCTTTGCATGTCCTTTCCTGTTTTCTTTTGGGCTACTTTTATTAGTTTGTTTTGTGGTATTTGATTGCCAGGTCATTTCTGTATCTGAATATCAATCTTGTCCAACACAAGGCTTGCAATGTTTCCTCCTGTCCCCTGGGCTGCCCTATCATGGCCTTCATTGACTGCTTTGCTTTTTAGTTGGGTGTAGTCTACTTCATTATTTTGGTTTCTGTTGCCTGTGCTTTGTTATGGTTTCAAAAAAAAAAATCACTGGTCACACCACTGTCTAGTGGCTTTTTTTCTGAAATTTCTTGGAACCTCCATCCTTGGTCTGATGTTTGACACTTGAACCTATTTTCGGCAGACTTCTAAGTGTGACTAAGGGTGAGATCTCCTTCTCCAGGCAGATGGCCAGTCTTCTAATCCTACCTCTTGGACTGTTTTCCACGACACCCATTCTTGATGCCCTGGTGGAGACACCTGACCACATGCTTGTGGGTGTCTCTGGGCTCCCTGTTCTGTTCCAGAGACCCATCTGTCCACCCTCCTGCCTGTGCTGTACCCTGCATTTCCATGCAGCTTTGCAGTTGGAAAAGTGGGATGGCTCCAGCTTTACTCTTCTGGCTGTGATTGTCAACTCAGTCATCATGGTCTTTTGTGCTTCTGCATGAATGTTTATAACTTTTTAACATTGTGAAAAGTGCCATAGGAATTATATTTATATATTTCAATCAACAGATAAATCTGTGTCTTTATCACATACAACACTGGAAGTGCACACACGCTGTGCGGTGATGAAGTTTAGCTGGCGAGCAATGGAGAGCTCCCGCAGTTGCTGTCTTTGTGGAGAGAAGGCTGGACACTCCCTCTGTGAGGTCTTCCAGAGCACAACCATCCTTGAGAACTGCCCTCTCCTCACCACCTAGTAGAGGCTGCATTTCTTGTGTTGGTGCCAATGGGAAACAGAGATTTTTAAAGTGCAAAGTCTTTCCATATATTTTTGCTTCTCTATTTCCCTCAAAGAGTTTCCTCATTTCTAGGGACCTGGCAATGCTACCCCTGGGTGTGGTTCCAGGGCTCAGCTCATGCTGCTCTGGGGCATCTCCACCTCCAGGAAGGCTCTCAGCCTCAGTGTCTCAGGCCCTGCTGGACCTTCCCAGCCTGTAGCCTTGGGATCTTCCCTGAGGAGGCACATGGGGCTGGAGCAGCTCAGAGCCTGAGGTCAGTCCAGACCAAGGCAGAGCTGCCCTACCCTCCACCTGGTGCTGCTCTCTCCAGCTCTGGGGTGAGGTGACATGGGCACAGCCAGCACAGGAGCTGGAATGTGTGAGCTTGACAACAACTTTCCTTTGTTTCCTGTGAATCCCTAATTCCTAGAGCAGTGTCTGCAGTACCATTGAATATTTGAATTACAAGTTTATCAGGTAGAAAAAGCAGTCTAGGCAGAAACTGAGTGGGATCTTCCTGACTTTCTCTCTTACTTAATGCTTTTGATGTCAATTTTGGTCATTTCTGTATGTGCCCAAACAGTGGACGCCTTATTTCTGCACAGCAGGCTTGAACCACACAGTAAGTGAAGAATGGCAGTTAATGCAGATGAGGAAACCACATCTTTCTTGACAGTTCTAGTTTCCCTGCCATGTGACAACACAAAGTTAAAATACATAAAACTGAAATTGAAGGGTTCTGAATTGTTAGGGATATGATGGTCACATATGAACATATGTATATAATGAAAAATATAAAGATTATTGAGGAAATGGGAGAAATGAAGTGTCCTGCCAAGCTAAAAAAGTGTCTCCAGAAATGAAAAAAGAATAAAGAACCTCGTTGTTTAACTGAGCATTAGAGAAAACTGATGCACATGCTAGGCTATCTGCTGATGGAATCCATCAGGCCCCAGAGGACCCACTCAGCCATTGCAGAGATGGATGAGATCTCCCCTGGGTGCTGATCCCCAGATGCCCTCTCTCACATACACTCTCTCAAAACAAGTAACTGATACATTGCTCTTGAGTAAGATGTGAAAGTACCTTCGCCACACATCTTTCACCTTACATTAATCTTGTAATTGAAGTTGCCATTTGTTTTAGTTATTTGCTGTTTTCCAAAGGTAAATTGGAACTCGCTCTGCTATAATAAATAGGTAGCAAAACTAGGGGCCAGGTGCCTGGGCCCAATCTGCACTGCCACAAGGAGAAGAGTCTCCATCTGTGAGGTACACAGTTCAAACTGAAAAGTCCCAGGCCTTCAGAAAAACACACCTGATTTAAAACTGGCAAGAGGCATATGTGCCTTTTTAGAAGATTTCCATACATTTCACAGAGACAGAAAAAGGCTGTCAAGAATCTCAAGTATTCTCAAGGAAGCTGTCTAAGGAGAGAGAGGGGAAGAAATATATCTGTTTTGGCACCAGGAAAGTTCCATGTTTTCCCTTGGATTTGTATAGGTTGAGCTTCCCTTATCTGAAAGCTTGGTACTAGAAGTATTTTTTATATCAGAAGTTTTCAAATGCTGGGATTTTTGCATATTTAAATGGCACATCTTGGGTTGTGACCCTAACGATGACATTCACTTGTGTTATATGTGTACTTACACACAGATCCTGCAGGTGATGTGGCATTATTCTCAGTGAGCCTAGTCTTGACAGAGACCTGCCTGTGAGCTCAGGTGGGTGGTTCCATATGTTGATGCTCAAAAAGTTCTGACTTGGTCCTTCGATTTCAGACTACTGGATTGGGTATGCTCTAGCTGAATTTTCCACTCCCGACGCTGCTGTGTCAGAGATAACCTCAGGTCAACTTTCAGGATATTTATCCTAGGCCTTTCCCTCATGTTAATATATGACACTGGGAAAACTCTGTGGCATCTCATCTTTGTTTTTCCCCTAGCACAAAATCTTTACTTTAAATGCTTTCATATTATATCTCACTATTTGTTTATATGTATTGAGTAACATGGTTTAAAGCGAGGGGACATTTGCTGGATAGTATTGCAATTCTCATTTTATGCCATACTAATCATGGGTTGTGGGGCAAGTTACCAAGTCACTCTCTGACTCAGATTTCTCATCACAGAGTGAGGGCAATGCTCTATAACACACAGAGCTCTATGAGACTTTAATAATGTAATTTATATGAATTTGATTTCAAACTCTAGGCAAACAGGGAACACCTGAATCTTGGTTTAGCTCATCTGACCCTTGCACAGTGGCTCTGTGTGGCTGTGACTTTTTATACCAATGGTGCTCTGGCATCCTGGTGTTAGGTCTGCTCAATAGCTTGGCACAGCTCTGTGTGCTCAGGGAGCTGGTCTGCTGCTCTCATCAGACACTTGCAGCCTTGCCTGACAGCCCTGGGCTGTGACGCTTTATCTTCATGATTTCCAGGGCAATTCAACGTGATGGGACCAAGCTCACCAGTCATTGCCAAGGTTGGAGCAGAGGCCGTGTTCTCCTGCCACCTCAACCCCTCCACGGATGCCCAGGACATGGAGATCAAGTGGTTCCACACCAGGAACTCAGACCTGGTGCATTACTATAGGAATTCCCAGGATATCCTGGAAAAGCAGCAGCCAGAGTACAGCGGGAGGACAGAGCTCCTCAAGGATCAGATCAGCCAAGGACAGGTGGCCCTGAGGATCCACCCCATCCTCCCTTCAGATGGAGGGGACTACAGTTGTTCATTTGCAAGCTCCACACACCACAGTGCAGCACAGTTCAGTGTGGAGGTCACAGGTGAGCCTCTGGCCTGAAAGCTGTCAGGTGATTGGAGGTACATTTTTGTCCAACCAGTACCCTACAGTGTGCAAGGACAGATGGCAGTGTCCCAAGGACACTGGGGAGAACTGCCAGAATGCTAGGGTTGACATTGGTCTAGAGTGTCTTCCCACGGATTCGTGTTTTGATAAAAAGGACACTGACATCCCTTTTCCTTTCCAACACACTGATGGAGGGCAGGTGCATGCAGGGCATCTAAGCGTGAGCTGTGCAGAGACCCAGAAACATGTCTCTGTCTAGAGACATTGTTCTTATTTCAGGGAGGTGGAGGGAATGTGATCAGCTCAGCCACAGGCCCTGGGTTCTGAACCTCATTCCATCCAGACAGAATGTGCCCTGGTTGACTGGAATCTGACTCTTGAGGGAGATGTAGAAGGGTGTGGGCTGCCAGGGCAAGACGGCCAATGAGAAGGCCAGGGGTAGGGGGAGAATAAAGGGGCGTGTCTCGAGAGGGTCTTCTGGTGAAGTCAACTTTCTGGTTGACAAAATTTCTTGTGGACACAAGCTGGGGACCCATCAGACAGACATTTCCGTACTAGTACTCTTAAGCAGAGGATCCAATAGAAAAACAGAATAGATGCATAGACACAGGGGACACCACTCAACAATAGTGAGGAGAGTGTGGACAGGGAAGGAGAAAAGAAAAGGAGGAAATTCTAGACACATAAAAAGAACAGCCCAACCTCCCCCACTGGATTCCCAGCTCTGGGGCCCCTTCCCTTTGGAGAAGTCTCTCTCTGTATCTCTGTTGCTTTTGCAATAAACCTGATGCTTGCTTGCTATCCCTGTGTCCTGCTCTTCAACTCTGCTGAACAGAGACAACAATCCCAGCACCCCTAGATAAGCACAGACTCGCACACTCATCCTGGGATATCCTTATCTGCTCACATCTCTGCCTAAGGTGAAGCACTTACATCCCACATCTGTGCACCCAGAATCTCTGGTGGGGCCGGGGTGGAAGCTTAAGGAAGGTTTCTAGTGAAAACATAAGCTGAATCAGCCTGAATCAGCCTCCCTCAATACCAGCACAGGGCCTTGTGCTGGTCTCCGGGAGGAGCTTCTCTCTCCCATTCCTTGAATGAACCCTGGGGGAAACCAGCCTGGTCCATCTCAAGGAACATGGCATTCATAACCTTGCAGAGCAGGGAAGCTTTCTTCTAGGCCCCTGTGACCTGTGTACAGATATCCACCTGCCATTCAATGACAATCCTGAAAGTCAAGGTGATTGGGAGAAGAGTCTGCCCATCACAGAGACTGTGCTTGGTCTAGTTACATTAGAACAAGTTTACACAATAAATGGCAGCATTTACCTGATTCTTCCTGGACTGTAGGTAAATACTGATAAGCAGCTTGCTGGCAAGTTTTAAACAACAGTTGGTGCGAAAGCTTCTGCCAACCAGACCCTTTAGGAATCCACCAGTTGAATCTCAGCAGAGTCTCAGAGAGGACAGTGAGCCCTGTCTGTGGCTAGAGAAAGCCTCCTTCTTGCAGCAGGCTCAAGGGTGGTCTTAGAGTTCTTACTGCAAGAGCCAGCCCTGTGCGGTGGAGTGCCACCTGCAAAGGCCATCGAGAGGCCCTCCCAGAGCCGTAAGAGCCAGGCCAGCTGGGCTCATGCAGTGGCTCGGCTTCACTTTCTGGGCACAGAGGTTTGTCTGTGGCAATGATTTCTAGAGGAAACCAGGCAGGAGACATCTACTTCTAAAGGTATTTCATATGCTTCCTAAAGCTTTGGTGAAACCTAATTAGTGGCTGTCAACTTGAGAGCCAGGTGGTAGTACTGTTTCTCCAAAGGAAAAAAAAAAAAAGTCCTTCCTTTCTCTGAACTGGTGGATTTGCCTGATCCCATATGCTTCTGCTCTTGGCCCAGGGGAATTCCACCAGCAAACAGAGAACAGCTTCCCACTGCTGTCCCACTAAACCCCAGATTCCCTGCAAGCACACAGCTCCCTCCTTGAAGTTAGTGGCTGGGCTGATGGGCCTCCTACTTGCAAATGAATGTGTTCTGAGCTTCAACAGTGGATCTCTAACATATTTTAGTCGCATGAATCCATGGCAGGAAATATTTTCATACTAACTATTGACTTCTCTAAAGCAGATAGGAAAGCACAGATATTTTCCAAACAAAGTAGTAAAGGATTTTAATTTTTTAAGGATGCAAACAAAACAATTAAAGAAATTCAAGTCTGTGTCAGACTTCCTGGTGAGCACTGTGTGCCTGTGAATCCATCACCATTCTGTGGAGACGCTGTGTCCTCCCAAGCCCAGGATGACTGGCTGACTCTCTTGTCAGTTGTAAGCACTGTATAAATATCCTAGATTTCACATCCTAGCTAGTAGAATGTCTGCAGATGGCAACTCTGATAGCACTTGAGTGAGGTGGATTCTGAGCTCAGGAGTGAGATGTTCTACCTTTGCAGCCAATTGCTGATGCTTCTGGTCTGCTACAATATAAGTCTGGGTGCAAATATTGCAATAACAATTAACCACAGGTGTTTTTTGAAGAATAAGGTTTTCCAAAGGAAAGGTTTCTCTGGTCCCTACATCCAGGAGCTCAAGGTTCCATGATTTCCAGGCAGGCTGCTTTTTGCATGTGTCCTGGAGTGTGGTGGGAAGTCACTGTTGGCTTTGCAGTTCACACGCCTGGTGAACCAGTCACCCTGAGAACTGTGCTGAGCCAACCTCCTCTTCTCCTGCTGGCCAGCACTATCCATGGGGCTTCCTAGACCCTGGGGTGTTTTCCCTGAGTACCTAATGCCCATGCCCAGTGCAAGGCAGTGCCTGGGCTCTGCACAGAGTAGGTCTCATATGTGCTCCTGTGGGCAGAGGTCAGCCCCAGACAGAGCCCTGGTCCTCCCCACTGTGGCCTCAGGCTGTCCTGTGATTTTCTAGGCTGGTTGGGTTCTAGCATGCCTTTCTTCATCTGTCCCCTCCCTCCTATAGGAGTGAGGCCTGGCCAGGTCAGGAAGGGTTCCCTGGAGAATCAGTCTGTGCCATGAGCCCCAGAGTTTTACCTCTCTCAGGCTCCTTAATCTTCCCAGGGAGGAGAAGCAGCACACCTGCCAGCAAGGATGTCCTTCTCTTGCTCTTCTCATCTCCCAAACTAAACCTTTGCCTTTCCTTGGTTTCTCTTCTGCTTTCTCAGATCCCATGTAGAGATCCTACACAGCCTGATGGCCTGTCCGCTCTGTTCAGACTGTTTAATAGAGATATAATTATCCAGTGCCATACAGAAATGCTAGTCACTGTGCTTTATCCCAAGCCACTTCCCCACAGAGGCCTGCAGAGAAAGAGCACAGGGCGAAAGGAGTGCAAGACATGTCAGGTTTCCACATCAATCACCCCGAGGCTATTTTCTCAACAACAAATGTAGCCTTGACCTTGGGGCTGTAGATGTCTTACAGCCTTGCCTGTGCCTAGCCCTAGAAGATAGAGAGCACTTGAGGATAAGGCATGCTCCCTGCTATTAAGGACATCATCTACAGGAGGCTCAACCAATTCCAGTGAGACTTCCATCAGCATCTGGAGACTACTCCTAAGCACAAGGAGTGTGTGTTCCACAGCTGGGGAAGCACTTCCACAGATTAAAAACTTCATTACCCCAAAACTGCGCTGCCCAGGTAAGACAGCTACCTCCTGCATGTGGCCACCCAGGTGCAGCTTAACACCTACTAAATCATACAGGAACGCCAGTCCCACAGCCTCCTGTCTAGTGGGTCTCACACAGAGCCCTGACCCTCCTGGGCTTCTCCCATGAGAAGAATTTCTGCAGGAGGCCTGAGCTGGAGGAGGGTGAGTGAATGTTGGGGAGCAGTTTACCACAGGAGCCTCCAATCCACATGCGCCCTTCAGTTCTCAACCACGCTAAATGGATGAATGGAGGGTCTCAGCCCAACTATAGTGAGCATGGAAAGAAAGGATGAGTCCTGCACTCAAAGGAAAGGGGGAAAGAAAATGGTTCAGAGGGTGTTTAACCACTTGTTCACACACTGGTATAGATAATTCAATTGATTTCTCACAAGTACATAGAAAAGAAATTATTTTGGAGACAGTATTTTCATACTCCAACTTTCACAAGCAGAAGAGTTCGGACTCCTGTAGATCAACCAGGAAGCCCAAGTCCATAGGCCTCAGGGGGGCAGAGTTGTTGACCTCCTAACACAACAGTCTCTCTGTTTGTCTCTCTCTCTTCCTCTCTCATTCCCAGCCTCAGGCCTGGAGCCTCGTATTCATGTTGAACCTGGTCCCAGTGGGAGCATTAAGCTGACCTGCATGTCCCCAGGGTGGTACCCGGAGCCAGAGGTACAGTGGAGTGGCCCAGGAGGACTCCTTCTAGAACCTGCCTCCGAGACCAGGACTATAGCAGGAGATGGCCTGTTCCATGTGGAGTCCTCTCTCTCAGTCGGGGAAAATTCCACAGGACACATGACTTGTTCCATCAGGAACCCTGTCCTCAATGAGGAGAAGAAGGGCCACGTGTCCATGGCAGGTCAGTTCCTTCCCAGGTGCTTGTCCAGAAGTTTCAGTGCAGATAGGAAGCTGTGAGGAGCAGAGACCCCTGACACAGACTGCAATGAGGGTCCAGTGGGTGCCTTGTCACTCCTGAGTGGGGACCTCCTCAGATATACCCACTTCCCCTGTACACTTCCGCTGAGGTCAACAAGGTCATTATTTCACAGGGTAGAAGTGGATATGCCAAAGCCTTCAAGAGTGACAGGAATAAGAGGATCTGTCAGAGTCCCTTGGAACCTCTCCAAAACCTCCTGCTCAGACTTATCCACACATAACAATATGGGCTTTTCCCCCACCTGTCAAATTAGCTAAAATGCTGGCCACAGCCACCTCTGTGACCGTGGAACATGCAGACCGTTTTTGCGCCCAGTTTCCAACTACTAAAAAGGGCTAATAATAGTGTGTCCTCATGCAGTTGTCATGAGGGCTAATGATACAACTCATTTTGCAGGCAGAGAGCACCAAGCACCCAGGTATGCCCTTCACATACACAGAGTGACTGTCCAGAGGACACAGTCTGGCTCCAACACTGCCCTGCACCACCCTTTCCCTTTCCCAGCCAGGGAGCAGAGTGCAGCCTGTGCTCCAGGGTGTTCTCAGGCCCTTCTCTCCTCATCTCGTCCCCACCCTTGCTTCCTTTCCCTCCTCATTCCTGGTATCATTCCTTGGACATACCCACCCCCTGGGGCTCATGGGCACTGGGAGCCACTTTTCTTCTATGTTCCCTCAAGCGCCCTTTCCTGCTGGTCCTTCAAGACCTAACCCAGGAGCCATCTTTTCTACGGAACTCCCCTATCCCATGTGCACCAAGTGTGCCTCTTCCCATCCCCTTTACCCTGGATCATGTTTGCCTCCTCTCAGGCTGGGTGTGTGAGCCCCTGAAGAGAGGCTCTCTCAGGCCTTGAACTCCCCACTGCTTAGCAGACGCTTGCTCCCAAGAACAGATTGCCTGGTGTGTGTGTAAGTGAACATCTGCAGGACGTTATCAGGATCACCAGATCTGGTGTCCACCGCTTTCCCTTGTGTGGGTCACATGTGTTGTAGATCATTAGAAAGAGAACTGGAATGAAGTTGGAAATTTGAAAATAAAAGAAAATATATTAGAGGATAGGGATTTTGTGTGTGTGTGTGTGTGTGTGTGTGTGTGTGTGTGCGCGCGGGAGCTGGGGGTTTGCTTTTTTCTTCCTTCCTTTTTTTTTTTTTTTTCTAAATGTCATTCTTGGAAATACAGATCTCCATGGGGGAAAATCAACTCACTTCTCCTTAGACTTTGACAGTGAAGAAAGGTGTATAGAAAACTTGGGAGACACTGGTGAGTCGGGGCTGAGCTTAGCAAACCTCAGCAACCCTCAGGACCTCACATGGAAGGTCTTGAAATCCACATGGAGGACGTGAAGGAGAAGGGCCTTCTTCACGTGAGTGCAGGAGGTCTGCTGAGCTGAGCAGTACCTCACAACCTGAAGACCAGCTGCGCTCCATGGCGATTTCCTAGCCATCTGGCTGAAGGACTGAATGAAACAGCCTGGAGTGAGGGCTGCTCAGGGCCTCTTCTGCAGATGGGTGTTGGCCTCAGAGCCACTGTTACTGACCTCAGTCCCCCTCCAGCCCAGCTGGAACTCTGTTTCTGGGACCTGGCCAGGAGATGTGCCTGGATGAGGCGCTGACACCTCACAGTTTCTGCTCTAATCTGAGAAGAGCTCCAGAGGATCTCAGTCCTCAGCCTGTCCTTAGACTCACATCCACGTGATGAGGAGGACAACTGGAGGAACAGGCCCATGATGAAGGCAGTTGGGGCCTCAGGAGGGCAGGTCAGGCAGGTGAAGGAGAGGCTCTGTGGCATCTGCAGCCTGTTCCTTATTATAGGAGCACTGTGTGCCACTCGCGTCATGTAGGCTTTGGTGAAATCTGGAGCTGGTCACACAGTGTCTGCTGCGTTACTTTCCTCTCTTCAGCCTGTCCATACAGCTGCCTGGTTTGACAGGGAAGCTCAGGCCCAGCCTGGGAGGAGGCAGGAAGCGGAGGTCCTTAGGAGTGCTGGGAGGGCTGGTGAGGCTTGGGGTCTCTGATGCCTGGTGACGTCTCCATGAGGAAACAGGAAGGACTCGTCCCCATCAGCCAGGCCACTTGCAGTCAGCCTAGATCTCAGCTCCATGGTGCTGTTTTGCAGGTGACCTGTTCCCCAGGGTCAGCCCCTGGACTGTGGTGCTGGGGGTGCTCTTCAGCCTCTTGACTCTCTGCTTGGTGGTCACCGGTATTGTCCTCCTGAGAACCAGAAAAGCCAAAGGTAAGTTTGATCAAGGGGGCTGACATCATTTGTGTAGCAATTAGACTTACATGTAGATCATAAGTCTACTTAGGGTTTTTATCTTTTACTGTTGACTAGGAAAACATGAAGAGTAGGGATGCTCCATGGACACACTCTTAGGTGCTGTGTCTGAACTTCAATTCACCTTTGTACTCACTTTACCCACTTCTTGACTCATTTCCTTCTTGATAATTTCTAGAAAACATGCTTTCCATGCAGGAGAGAGGTGAGCTGCTTATTAAAGAGGGTTCTGGGTGCTCTCCAGGACCCTGTAGCCACACACTCTGTCCTCAAGGCACATCACAGAGACCTCTGTGTATGGACAAGAGTGGGCCATCCGCCGTCCACCAAGTACCATCCACGAAGCACCATCTGCCATCCACCATCTTCCATCTGTCTTTTATTTTTTTTCCTTTTTACTACACGTTGGGTCCTACATGTGAGACACGAGGCCTTGGGCCTGGTAGGCCAGCTCTACCTCTGAACCACATAATAGCACCCATCTTCCTTCTTCACTACTTTTCCCAGTGGCCTTCCTGCTGACCTGGACATGGCTCCTGATTCAGAAATATCGGTGAGGGGAAAAATGATTCCTATTAGAATGTTTTCTTCCTTTCTCTACATTTGGGGTGTGTAGGTGTGTGCTTACTGGGTTATATTTGTCAAGAGAATGAAGAGTTCTGTTTTCTCTGGTGGTCTATAGATTAAATGTCAGATGACATCTAATAGTCACAAAATCTCTCTTGTGTTGTAATTAAAGTCCTCTCTGACTTGATCTCATAATGACCTGAACCTCATGCCTTGGGTTGGCCTTCTCTGACACAAAGATAGCCCCAGGTAAGAGCTGTGGCCAGGGCTGCCTAGTGCACCTGCCCAGGGACACCCAGTCAGGCTCCACCTGACTGCAGGAGAAAGGACAGGAGGAGGGATCTTAGGGCAGTCCTGAAATATTCAGTCGTCCCATGGGGACATAAGTGGAGATAGACCATAGGGGAACACGCAGGAGCCCACTAAATGTCCTGCAAGGACCAGATTGATCTTAGGCCTCTAAGCACACAGATGATCCTCCTGTAGGGCTCATACTCTCCTTCCTGTCTGAAACCTCCCTGTGCTCCGTCTTCAGCTTTCTGACCAAGAGGAACCAGGGAATCCTGAGAGCTAGAGGAGCAGCAGACCAGGTGGAGGGGAGGAAGCGTGGGCAGGACCACTGCCCCCACATTCCATAGATAGTGGGGTCTGGGTGGGAGGCTTGTTGAAAGGGCTAATTGGAGAGCTAATGAGTCTGCTCCTTCTCAATTTCCTGGCTTTCAGGTGGCTCTTAAACTGTCACAAAGGCCAGCATGGCTGTCATACAATCACATTGACACCAATCTTGTATAAAAGCCTGTTTACACGGGTTGGGCACAGTCCTGAAGCATACTAGATAGTTTCTACTTTGGAACTCGTGGAAGGGCTTCTGAGGACATGTGCTGAAACCTGTGGCATGGATTTCCTGCATGGAGAAGCTGTCCGAGGTGTTGGGGGACGCACCATGGACAGTGTAACTGACAGTGGTTTTTTGGCCACGTGGAGCCCATCTGGGGGCAAATGAGTCTGGGGATTGGATTACATGAGTTGCACTGAGGCCACCTTCTGTGGCTGATGACACCTGGGCAGGATGCACTTGGGGACATTTTAAGGTATGGATCAGAAAACAACAGGAATATTTTTTTAAAGCTGTGGACACATGAAGTGCATTTTTATGGACATACAGGCCCCTTGCTTGACTTTCAAGAGGAGCCCTGCTCATTTGCCCAAGGGAGGATGAAGCAGTCCCTACCCAGTCCTCTGTCCAGTGAAATCTGTCCCTTAAGGAAGTCCTCACTTTGAATTATTCCACTTATAACGTGGAATTTGTGTGTGTGTGTCAGTTATAAATTCTCTCCAAAAATACTCTGGTGAGACTGAGAATCTTGAAACTAGTTTCATACAAATCTCTGAAAATCCAGAGAATGATGTGCAGAATTTATAGATATTAATACCTATTTTCTCACCTTTGGGACTTCAGCCAAAACTTGAAAAGAGAAGGGATCCTATTCACTCTCCCATCCTAATTCCAAGTAAACACAGTTGGAAATCTAAAGGTGGTTTCCAGTTTGGACATGGTTATTTATTCAGAAACCTGGAGTCCTCTCTGTGCCTCTCCTGAGCTGGGCTGACAAGCCTGGGCCTGAGGCTCTTTCATCCTTGGGGCTGAGTGGTGAGATGGGCCTCATCTACTAGGGAGAGGAGGGTGCTCTCCATCACGCTTATGTTGAGGTTGCTGTTTCTTTCCACAGAAGCAGTGGACAGAGTGAATGATGTGATTACTGAGGTTTGACAGGCAGTGTTGGACCTTCAAAACCAACATTGCCTCGTTCATGCTCTTTTATTATTATAGGAACACCAGAGTCCACATAGAATTGAATGTGCCTCTATGACCCCAGGCACAAAGCAGCCAACACATATTTCTCAACAAGTATTTGCCCCGGGGAAGTTGTTCACATATGTGCAGTGGGAGAGATGGGCTGGTTTTCTGGAAGCTGCAGAGCTTGCGTATGTCTATTAGGGGAAAGTTGGTTGTTCCGTGAACTTAGCACAGACCACCTGTTCTGTGTGGTTATTAACAAGTAATGAAGGAGGTGCCAATAGAGCTCATAGATGTGAGGCTGGGCCTTGTCACCAGGCTGTGGAGCTGCTGAGGAGCTAACACGGAGGTAAGGACGGGGCTGGGGACAGCGAGGAAGCAGCAGGACATGTGAGGAAAGGAAGTCCCTGAACCCTGGAGTGGCTGAGCCCCTGGTTCTAGCAGAGGAGATGAACAGTAGACAGGGGACAGACTCAGAAGGCTCCAAGGCAGACTCCAGGGCACATGGCATTTTATCACCTTGCTAAGGATTTAGAGGGCGACAGAACAGGGAAGGTTCATTTAAAAAAAGGGCTGTTGTGACTGGAGTGACTTTGGGACATGGCATTTATTCCCTGGGAACAGGCTAGTAACTAGGGTGCAATTTTCAGGAGGAAGTCAGGAAGGATCCATGGAAGTTTGGTCCTGTTGTCACCAGAGTAAATAGAGCTAAAAGTCATGCTTGATCATTCACTTGTCAGTGTTTTGTCTTCAATGTGGCGACTCCTGTCCACTCCTGGTTCATTATGAAGATTAAGTAGTGTGTAACCCACTTAAGGACTAGAGGTAGAGCCAAAGGGAGGAATCCTGTGTAACTGAGTGCTTCGTCTTGCTGTGGATGGCTAGATTCATTGTTTATTTGATGTGCCTTAGGAAGGAGGGGAGCAAGTGACATTCATCCTCGTTTTCAAAGGACCTGCCCTGGAGCTGAACTTTCTGGGTTTAAGTTATGTCTCTTATCACTTAGTAGCTTCATCCATCTCTCAAAATACTTTCAACCTCCTGGGCACCTTCTGCCTTTGCAACAAGGCCTCAATGATGCTAAGACAAGGGTACAGTTAAAATTAAAATGATCGAAACAGAGCTTGTATTTTGGTGGCAATTGTGCAGTTATTGGGTCTGGGAAGGGGAGATGGTTTTATAGCTACATCTGGGACCCTGTGGGGCTAAAATGAACTTAGTGCAACTGCTTAGTTTTGACCTTTCTGTGTAAAGAACAAACTGACTCATTTAAGTCATCACATAGAAAACAAGGTGTCACTGGACAGAAACTTCTCTCACGTGACTGCTCCAGCTTCATGGTCCAGCTGATGGTGGTGATAACACTGAGCCTGTGGTATTGCTGTGTCACAGGACTCCAGGCATCACCTGTACACATGGAGTGGAGAAGGGATTTCTATTTTCACTAGTTCATGTAATTTTTATTTTTCGTTTGCTAGTTTTCTTCTTGACTAAATTCACAAAGAAAAGTGATTTAAAAAAATTGGCATGTTATATTAGCCATTTTCTGTTAGTAGGAAAAATCTTTAGCTAACCTCATGAACCTGATAATTTGTCCAAGAAATGGCAGTGGGCTAAATTTTTAACCCTCAGTGAGGTTTCCTCCTAATTCCAGAGCATACTAGTCACGGTGTCATAAACATCAGCATGTGGACAACAGGTACCAGTTACCTGCCCAGGGTTCCTTCCTCAGAGCCAACAGTGTAATGCAATTTTACTTTTTCAAATCACACACTGTACAAAGTTTCCAGTGAATGCAGATACCAAGAGAACCTGTCCCCTGGTTTTCAGAAGGGAGAGCCAGCCACACCTCCCTACACTGCCTCTGTAGTGACACTTGGGTCTGCTCCGTTGCTCACTGTGCCCCCAGGACACGATGCTCCACCACGAGAGCTAGGGCATGCTGTCCAGAGAGGTAGAGCTGATCCACTGCAGGGCCTGCTGGGCCCTCTAAAGCTTGCCGACCTTGTGCAGCTGCATGGTGAGATGGTTCTGGGGTGGCTGCCAAATCCACAGAGTGAGCAATCCCCTCCACCAGAATCCTGCTTCTCCTACAACTTTTCCAAAGTGGGCTTCTCTATTCGTGAACACATTTGTGGTAAACTAAGAAAACCATGTAAAAAACACCATTGCAAAGTTTGTGTGCACAGCCTTACTTGCCTCAGACACCTGGCGCAGTTCTGATCTTGGCCCAGCCCTGAGAGATGGTGCTCTCTTAGCTGCCCCTGCCTTTTCTCACTTTGAAGTCACACTCAGATCCAGACCATCTGCTGAGAAGGACCTTCCCCACAAGACAAGCTGTGCATCAGCTGTGAGCTGTCCCCAGTGGACCTGCAGGACAAAACTCCACCCAGGCTGGATGCAGCATCAACCATGAACTGATTCCCATCTGAAATGACACCTCCACTTTTTCACATTCCCAGTAATTCTGCTTAACCTGTATTCCTAGAACTGAATCAGTTCTGGTTTGCAGTGAAGGAGAAAATTAATGAATCAGAATAAAAAATCTGGAAGAAGAGACCATTTATCTATAAGCAGTCTAAGGGAGTCACCTGAAAACATTCCTGACAAGAAGGTTGTTTCACCACCAACAACCATGTCATTTTACACCTCACCTAAAGCCCTCCTGTGCAAATATTGTTCTTCACAGTGTGACATTTGGGTAAGCCAGTTGGAAATGGTCCTCAAACCTGTCATTCAATATTCAAACAGAAATAACAAATGTTAAACAGATGAGCTGTGGAAGAACCAGCAGAAAAGATAAGCGGGAAGAGGCAGAGGGCGGACCATGAGGCTCCTCTTAGGCAATATCTGGAGTTTAGATGTTTATTCCCTAAGTGTTAAAAAATTCCCAAGGATTTAGAGTGAGAGTGGTTTAACAATATGATGATTACATTTGAGCTTTATTTCATTTTTAATGGGTGAATTAAAATTATACATAAGATTTGGTTCCACTGTGGAATATCTATAAATGCATACAATATAATTTGGTCAATTTTATTTCCCAGTATTTTCACTTCTCCTCCCTTTCTTATTCCCCCTCATCCACATTTTCTATTTTACTGATCTCCCTTCTGCTTTCATGTGATTCTTTTTATGCCTATTATCACTCTAGTTTCTGCATATGAAAGAAAATATTTGACCTTTGACTTTCTAAATCTGGCTTGTTTCACTTACCATGATGTTCTCCCAGTTCTATTTATTTTCCTATGAATCACAATACTTCATTCTTCTTTATGGCTGAGTAAAACTCCATGTGTACATATTCTTTATATTTTCTTCTCCTGAAGTATACCTACACTGGTTCAATGACTTGGCTATTGTATATATTTGGGCTTTGAAAAGACTGCATTACAGAATCCATTGGTGTGTTCAAGAGAGGGCACTGGAGGACCAGTGAAGGTCCTGCTCCATTGCTGAGGAAGAGTCAACAGAGCAGTGGAGCTGCTGGGAGTGTGGGGGTGGGGTGGGGGACACATTTCTGAAGCCCAGGATGAAACTGGGAGTACACTGGGAGCTGATGGAAAAGGTAGTACAAAAATTTGTCCCTGTTTCTTGAATGACAAATGGATTCAGTGATTTCAGTCACTGGGGTCTGTCTGAATCTTCAGTTCAAGTAGTTTCTGTTTTATGTAACTAGGTGCATCTACATTTGTGACATCAATATTTACTACCATTATCTATTCTTGTTGGATTGTTCTTTTTACGAGTATGATGAAACCTTTGTTTTTTTCTGATTAATTTTGGCTTGAAGTCTGCTTTGTTCAATATGAGATAAGAGTGGCTATCATTGCTTGCTTTGGGTTTCCATTTGCTTGTTATATCAATTTATATTATTTCGCTTTCAGCCACTGACTATCTTTGCCTTAAGGTGACTCACTTGAAAACAATATACAGTTAGGTTTTTTTAAAAAAAATCCAACCTGCCAGCCTACATCATTTAATTGGAGATTTGAGACCATTTATAGTCAATATTATTATAGAGAGATATTCACTAACTACTGCAATTTTGATTTATTTTCAGTGTTTCATTTAGTCCTGTTTCTTACTTGCTTAACTACTCTTCAAATGAGATTTGTCCACTTGTAAGCTCTGAGATTTTTTAAAATTTCTTCTGTGTGTATTATTTCTGTAAGTATTTGTTATAGTGCTGGCTTTAGTCCTGAATCTTATTTTCTGCTTATCTTTGAAGAATTTAATTTCTTCTTTGATTCGGAAGGATAGTTTTATAGGATATAGCAATCTTGGTTGACAGTTAATTTCTTTCAGGACTAGGAAAGTCTCATTCTAAGTCCCTCTGGGTTTTAAAGTTTATGCTGAGAAATTGGAACTAATTCTGATAGGCTTGTCTCTAAATGTAATCTGATGTCTTTCTCTTGATATTTTTAAAGCTTCATTCTGCATGTTAGACATTTTAATGTGTCATGAAGAGGATCTTTGTAGTCTTTGGGATTTTGAATGCCTACTGTATCTAAAAAAACATCTTATTTGCAGTTTGAAAAAAAATGTTCTGTTCTGTTATTATTTCCCTGAAGAGGTTATCTTTGTCCTTAGCCTAAACCTGTCAATCCTGTTCCATTCCACTGATTCAGGTCTTTTAATGTCATCAAAGTATTCTTATATATTTAGGTTATGCTTACTTGTTTTCTCTTTTCTAATACTGTATGAATGCTCAAGGCAAACACTTTTTCTCCCAAAGTAATGTTCTGATATTCTGTTATCCTGTCTTCATTGTGATCTAATTTATTAGAGATAAATTTAACTGAATATTTTTGTTTTATTTAATGAGCCTTTTATTCAAAAGATTTCTTTTCCATTATCTGTACCACCTCACTGAATTTTATATTCATATTTTGTACTGAGTTTCTTAATTTATTCAGTTGTTTTTCTGTATTCCCTTGGTATCCATTAACAATTTGTATAATCATTCTTTTGATTTTTTTCATCCACTTCATATCTTTGGAATCAATTACTGATAAAGTATAGACTTTACAGGTGTTGTGTTGCCTCATTGTTTTTTTTTTCATATTTCTTGCATTCCTGTAATTGGTTTGCACATCTGTTGAGATGGATTTATCTTTCACACTGATCTGTGGACCACTGAGACAATTTTCTTTTTTCAAGGTATTCTAGAGTGATATAGATTGATACCCCTTATGGGTGTGGTATCTATAGCCTTTGTATTAATACTGTTTTCATCTAGAGGAGAATGTTCATGAGTGGACCTAACCATCCTGGGGCATGCTCATTTTCTTGGTTTTTTTTTTTTCACTTCTGCTCTTTGTATTCAAGTGTCAACAAAGCTTGAATTTGGTTAATATATGTGGGGACTAAGTTGCATTGTTTCTTGGCTCAGTTTATCTGAGGAGCAGATTCTCTCCTCTCCTTATCTATGACAGGGATCCCACTGGGCACTCTCTTCTCTTTGCCTGTTTCACTCACATTCTGCTAGGTACACACTAGGTCATGCAGTAGGTGCAGCATGGCATATCTGTTATAATCTCCTGTAGCAAATGTCAATGTGACCTTCTCCAGATGGCTCTCACTTAGCTCTCCACTTGCCAAATGAAAAACACAGAGCATTATTTAGACCCAAGTTCACTGTGCAGCCTCTGAACCCACTAAGCTGAGGATCCTTTTCTCTTCTACAGTTTTTCTCTGCCAAATGTGCCGCTGTATTTCTCTCTCTGTTTGTCTCATGCTTCCCGTCCCAGGGAACTGGCATACTGCTAGTGCCACTGCCACCACCAGCTGGACTACAATGAACTTTCTTGTTCTCTGTTCAATGCACCCAAATCTCTAAACCTCTAAGAGACTCTGATTGCCACTTATTGAATTTCACCTAATTCCCTCTTTCACCAAAGTTGCTGAGGAACTGTACCTTCTGCTTGAGTACCAAATCTATAAACAACCGCCGATCCATCTTTCCTCTCATCTGCCATCTTGAATCATATTTCTTTTATTTTTTTAATTTTTATTTTTTGCATTGTCTTTAGTCTTTAAGTTCAAAAAGCTGCTTTTTTACATTTGAACTTGATTCACTCCCAAGGTCATTTTTCTCCACATCTATTTTATTTCTATTTCCCTTTTTTTAAATCATGGGAAATAGAGATTTTTTTCTTTGAACTTATCTAAATAGGAGGAAAAGACAGGTGCTGGGGATATAGCTCGGGTTGGTAGAGTTTTCCTTGCAGGCACAAGGCCCCGGGTTCAAACCCCAGCACAATGAAAAGAGAAAAGAAAAAAAATGGGGCGGTTGGGGGGGAGTCAGTAAATAACCAGAAAGAACGATTTCATTCTATATGGTTTACAAAAGTAAGTACTATTTAGCAATTCAGTGTTGCTATAGAAGAGAGATTATTTTCATGATAAGTATTGAAAATTGCTTTTAAACTGGATAATGACAAAGGATAGTTTGATCCTTTCTCATCACTGAGTAGCAAAAATACACTAATGCTTATTTAAAAAATTAAAGTATTAAAGCTCAGTAACTGAAATCCAATAGGATTATTTGTCTTTTCATGTGATTTGTTTAATAAAATGAATGCATGCTATTTTAAAAATTTGTATTTGTAATACAACAAAAGCATAAAATCCTCTGTCAAAATCCAGAGGAGAACCTGAGATCCCATTTTTGTTCTCTATAGCAGTCTGCTCATCGCATTGAGTTATAATTGACAGGTGCCTGTCAATGGCCCTGTAGGGGAAAGACCCTATCTTGCTCATGGTGATATCCCTAGTACAGAAGGCAGAATCTGGATTAATGTGGGTCCAGTAAGTGCTTGCTGGCTAGGTGTGGTGGCACATGTCTGTAATCCTAATGGCTCTAGAGGCTAAGGCAGGAGGATTAAAGTACAAAGCCAGACTCAGCAACTTAGTGAAGTCCTAAGCAACTTGCCAAGACCCTATCTCAAACTAAAAATAAAAAGGGCTGGGCATGTGGTTCAGTCCTTAAGCCCCCCAGGTTCAATCCCTGGTACAAAGAAAAAAAAGTACACTGAGTGGACAGGAAAGAGTGGCAGTGGCCTCAGGAATGCCAAGAAGACAAACGGAGACAACACGGTGGCCACTGATGAGCAGTAGACTGTGATGGACATAAGAAGCAAACTGTATAAGACTCAGGACATTCAGGATCTCAGGATCTGGGGATGTTCAGTGTGGAAACAAAACAAGATGCCCTTTCAATCTGTGCCTCACAGAGTCCAGCAATCTGACTCAAAGGGTCAGTAGAATCCTACAAAGATGTAGTCTAGGATGAAACTTATTGGAGTCTCAGATCACTAACTAACCCTTCTTTTTTTTATATATTTTTCTTTTTTTAGAGAAAATCATTGAAGAACTTGGTAAGTTTTATATCTTTTTTCCATGCTAAATTGGAAATTCAGCCTCCATACCCCCAAAGCAATTATCTCTCTGTGTGATTGGTTGCAGAACAAAGAACATCTCTGTCAATAAAAGGTAAGCAAAGTTACATTTCACACCACTGATACCCCACAAACCATTACCTTCAACAGTCTTTTCTCAGTCACTCTGCTAATCTTGAATGTGTCCATCTCATTGCAGATCTGAAGGAAGCTCGAAGTTTTGCAGGTAGGTGCACAGAGAAGGAAGTGTGGTTAAGGATAACCTTATGCCTGATCTCTAACCTCTCTGGGATTCTATTGTGAGAGAACAGGTTATTCCCTAATGATATATGGGATACAAGTAGGCAAAAAAAGAAAATCCTCAGATGCTGGATATAGGGACCTAAGTTGGCTAAGGCATAAGCTCTGGGCGGCACAGACATATCAGGGTCTCCTAACACTGACAGGCAGGCTCTCGTCAGTTAGGATAAGGTCCTCACCATCCTCTTGTGACCACCACCATAGAAGTTGGGTTGGATCAGCTTCTCTAGGAACACCATAGAACTCTCAGGGGTGATGATGAAGAGGTGATGGAGGGTTAGGTCTCTTGTCTCTCCTTTCCTTTTCGACTTCAAACCCTCCATGTCCACCAGGTCATTCTCACCAACAGGAACACACCCTCTTTTTCCTACTTAGTTTTATTAACAATAAAGTAAACATCAATCTCAGTTAACCCAGTCTCTCCATTGGGCTGTTATCCTACTCCCCTCTCCCTTTCCAGAACAGCCTCATTTCACACTTGTAAGTCCTCTTTCCTAATTTGTACCCTCTGCTGTCTTCCCACCCCAGCTACACAAATACCCACAGCCTCACAACGGCCCTCGTGGTCCTCAGTGGTCCCTACCACCCTCCTGCTGCCTCCTAGCTCCACCTCCTCCCTCTCCCTCCTCCTGAGGCACTGGTCACTCTCCTGTCCTCTGAACACAATGCTGAGCTTCTGCCTCTGAGCTGAGCAGGGGGATCGTCTCCTTGACCTTCCCCGACCCTTCTGTTATGTCCCCTCTGTCCATGGAGTGCCTGGTGTTCCTAGTGCTAACACCTGGAGACCTTCTGAGTGTCAGAACCTTGGTAAAGACCTTTCCCAAGGGGTTTCCATGCTCCACCCATCTCTTACCAGCTGAGGCCTTGCAAGCTCTGAGGTGACAACAGAAATCTGTTCCTTTCCTTTAGGAAAGGACCTTCAGACCTGTAGGTGGGATGGTGTCCTGGATTTTAACAGCGTGGTGTTTATTTTCTGTGTTGATGAAAAGGGCCTAGAACACATGTACCTTGTTCATCTGCCCTGCTTTGACCCCTCCCAGAGAAGGTGAAGGGTCTTTTCTTATTGCTTACTAGTAACTGATCTCCTTCCTTCTGCAGAGAACATCGTACTGGATGAACGCACAGCTCACCCCTCCCTCTTTGTGACACAAAGTGGGAAGCATGTTTATTCCCTGTCTGTGAATCAAATTGTTCCTGATAGTCCTCAGTGATTTATCCTAATGCCATTTGTGCTGGGTCAGAACAGCTTCTGTAGTGGCAGTCACTATTGGGAGGTTAAAGTAGCAGGAAAGAACAGGTGGGCTATAGGCCTCTGCTTGGATTCAGTAGACAGAGGAAGAGTTTACGAGGAGTCTTGTCCTGAAGCTGGTTTCTGGACCCTCTCCCTGAAGGATGATCAGTACAAGGTGCTTTCAATGCACTCTTATAATATCAATGTCCCACTAGCACTAGAAGTAGTTGGAATTTTTTTGCAATATGAAGAAGGTTTGATCTCTTTCTATAATGTGATAGAACTTACCATTCTCTTTACTCTCAAAAGCAAGTTCACCCAGCCCCTGAGGCCATATTTCTACCCTGGACCTCCTATTCCAGGAAGCACTCAGGGCCTAACCATCCTGCATTTTCCATGAGCTTCTGATTTTTCCCTAGAGAAGAATGGAGAAACATTCCCCAAGGGTCATCCTTATGGACCATGGGCACAGTGGCCATTCCCCAGGCAGGATGCTGGGGGGCAGGGGTGTGAGGATCCCCCAAGGACCCTGGCTGCTCCCAGTGCTGTGGGGACTGAATGATCCTCCTCACGGGGCCAGCTCCACTGCTCATCAAACTCTGCCGTCCTAGCTGGATTCACTGCTGAAACTGATGAACATCATTTCTCAACAAATATCTCTTTTATACTTCTCACTATGCTTCACAGCTTATTCAGAGTATTTTACTTTTACTAACAAGCTGTTGCTTCTTCAGAAGTATACCCCAAGTGCTGCCTATTTCCATGACTATTTTTGAGCCAAAACAACTGACTGGAACACAGTTTTTGTTTTGTGGGGGAGAGGGGATATACTGATGATTGAACTCAAGGGCACTCAAACACTGAGCCACAACCCCAGCCCTTTTTTTTTTTCTATTTTATTTAGAGACAGGGTCTCACTGAGTTGCTTAGTGTCTTCTTGTAGCTGAAGCTGAATTTGAACTCAAGATCCTCCTGCCCCAGCCTCCTGAGCCCCTGGATTAACAGGAGTGTGCCACCATGCCCAGTGTTGAACACAGGTTTATACTAAGAATCATGATCTCAAGAAACTTGCATCCTGTAGCAGCTGACACACCTGGACTCTAAGACTTTTTCATGCAGCAACCACCTTACAAGCCTCTCCCAAGTTCCGACATTCTATTACACTTTTCTTTAGCCTCCTTATCAATTTTTATATATTTAATTGACAAATGTTATATGTAAATTCATGGCTTAAAATATTGGATGTGTGTGATCATTGTGTATTTTTTAATCACAATCACTTTTCATTAACAGACACACATAGTTTATTAAAAGTCCGAACCTACTCACTTTCCCATATAAAGTGGGTACACCTTGTCAGGACCCTCCAGTACCCACTGACTGCTCCAGGTCCAGGAAGCCATGCTCTGCCCTCTGCTACCCTCAGGCTGAGTTTTGCATATATTCTGTGGATTCTGTGGTAAGTGGTCAACCGGAGCTTCCAAAACTAGGTTAAAGGCCATGGTCACCACAGCAGGAGTGTCAGCTTCAGGACATCCCTTTCTTCCTGTCACACGACAGTATGAACCAAACCCTTGAGAGACAAACCAAGCCACCCCTCTCCAGAGTCCAAGATAAAAAGCTCAAACACTATCTACAGTGAAGGTCAGATTTAGCAAAACCCAAAGGAATTAGAGAGAAATTCAAACTCTCCCACATTTGCAGGTTACAGCGCAAAACCACACAGCAGCTCAGGGAAGGTTCTGGCAGATTCTCATGAAGGTATCCAAACAAGCACTTTATGATCTGCAACTCCACGACCAGGTACATGCTAGAAAGAAAAGAATGCATGTGAACACAGAAGCAGGTACCAAAACCTCAAGCAGCATTATTAATAATATCTAAAAATTGGGACCAGTACTGTTACTTGGACATTGTATGAATAAATTTGTAATCCATTCACAAGATGAATTACAATTTGACATTTGAAACATGAAACCCTGACACATTCAACCAGAATAGGACCCTCATAGAAGCTGAGGTGGGTGACAGAATCAGGGTTTGAGAAGAGTGTACCCTATCTTGTGTGGGGTTCTTGACAGGTCAACCAGCCTGTGACCATGAAAATCCCAGTTTGTAGTGTTAGGAGGGGGAGGGCTACCTGGATGGGGAGGAAGGACAGTCTGGAGAGGGGATGCTCCCTGTGTGCCGAGTGGTGCATGATGTAAACCTAGAACAGAGTCAGCACCTGCTCCCTGGAGGTCCTGGGCATCCAGTGCTGGCCACTATCCTTCAAGGTGGCTGCTCATCGTCCTTGTTTCCTGTGGTCCATGCCCTGATGTCCAGGTGCTTCTACCTTCATTGAGTAAGGGCTGACCCTCCAGTGGTAGAGATAACAATGTGCACATCCATGGTTCATCCTCAAGGGTAGGTCCAAATGGGTCTCCAGCAGTACTCAGTCTGTGGGAAGCCAGCACCACACCATGAGTACACTCATATGGCCCTGTGGAGGAGCCGGGGAATCTGAGTCTCCTGCTCAGAACCTTGTGGACCAGGAGCCTTGAAGTGATATTTCCAGCCCCACTGAGCCAACCTCAAACTGCAATGTGTGCAGAGATCCAGAGATGAAGCTTCTGACCAAGGCCTGAATCCCTGAGCTGCAGTGGGGAAACCATGGCTGGTGCAGCGCCCTGGCTCTCTCACCTAACTCAGTCTGAGGGGTGCTCCTAGCTGGATGGGAAGGGTGCAGATTGTCTGTGGATTGTGTGTCACCAAGCATTGTAAATAACAATGATCTACAATCAGTAGGTTTGCTCTTTGAGGCACTATCAGTAAGTAATTCTGAAATACATCTGTGTAGTGTAGGCTTAGAAAAATGGGAAAGTATGTTAAAGGAAATGAAACCTGGGTTTCTCATAGTTGGAAACGTTAGCTACAAATATGAAGGGGAAGATTAAGATGTTTGCTTTGAAAACTCAGTAGCAGTGAACACACCAGTGACTAGAGGTTGATCTGTAAAATGCTTCATTCAAAGGAACTAGAGGTCTTTAGAGAAAAGGTGGCTTCCAGGAACAAGCAAGCCATGTGGGCTGGGCTCTTCAGTCTTGTTGTAAAGGAGGGAAGCTCTCAGACTGTGACATGAACAGAGACTAACTGTAGAACAGAGGAGGCAGCCGAAGAGGTACCCTATGTTCAAGTTTGAAAAATATAATAAAATTCATAATTCAATAAATATTCCATGTTCCTTGTTGACATAGATTGATAATGAGTAAAGCACCCTATGCCACATGAGAACAAACTCCTCCATTCAGTAGAATGTGAGCTGATAAACAGGGAAGGAATCTAGAACTGTCACATGGAGCGATGTGCTCACAAGGGCTCAGATCATCCCCCTACAGAGTACTGTGTCACACCTGTCCACGATGCACAGGCCTGCTGGACACTAGCTAGACCCACAATGGCAGTTCCTTTGGATGATGTGGGGAAACCATGGTGTCACGCCCCTGACACAGAGCACTGGAGGCTTCAAGTCTCTGCTGAGGCCTCTCCACGAACCCCTTCTCATGGTTCAGTCTCAAGAAACCTTCACAGTAATCCCCGAGAGCTGCTCTGTGCCTTCCCTGTGCTGCACACAGCCAACAATCCAGCAATCCTCAGGTCACGGAAAGAGGAACAGTCCCTGGGTAAAGAGCATGGAATAAGTGACACTAAAAGCAGCCCAGGCTCCTGAATTCTTCACTAAAAACATTAACAGGTGAAAAGGATGCTGTTGTCAGGAGTGGCAGAACTGTGGGGGAGCCGGTGATGGTGTGGGGTCAACTTGGGTTTCACAATTCACAGAGAAGTCATAGATGTCCTTGTTCTTAGGACATACACACTGAATTATTTAATGAGGGGGAAACATGAAGTTTCCGAGTAACTCCCAAGTGACTCACAGAAAGTCTGCACATACATGGTGTGTAGCATGTGTACGCATTTAGCACATATGAAGATCTTACCTGATACTTCTAGTCTTCAAACCCTCTGTGAGACTGAAATCATACCAAAATGCAACATTAAAAGATACACAGTGTACATGTCTGACACCCACTTAAGGACCTCCGCTGCCCTCTGAAGCAGAAGATACTTCCTATTGAGTGTCCTCTTTCCACACCACTCACTGTCCCTCCCACCACAACCACAGTCACCTCCCCTTGGGAACGCACTGATGCTGCTGACCTTCATGCACACATGACTGAGCTCCACTCACACCTGCCAATAGCATGACTGCCACACCTCTATGCTTGATCTAAGAAACAGACAACCCTGTGAGGTTGTTAAAACCCTCTCGAATGGCTTAAGAGCTGGCCAAGGCTTCCAAAACCCACCAGAAATAAAAAGAAAATGGGAAGAAATAGCAGATCTAGGAGATGGGAGGCAAAGTAAATACTCTGAGATCTGCAGAGACTTGAGGATTGGTTTCAGAGAATAAAATAAGCCCAAATTTCTAAAACCCAAACCAAGACCAGGTTCAAGAAGGGGAAAGGTCAACAGAGAGAGAAAGAGGGAGGAGAAAAGCACATAGGTCAACCATTCACAAGTTTGAAACAAAAAGTAGAAAAAAATTAAAATGTGATAGTAAATTGCTGTTTGAGCAGTAGATCAAGCAGTACAAAACAAAACTGTAAATAGAAAGCCCTGAGGGCACTGCCGTGGTTGTGGGGAGTCCACAGTTGACCAGTGACCCCCTTAGACAACAAAGCCTCTGCCCACCTCCAGACAGCAGCAGATTAAACCAGAACACCCTGCAGTGGGTTCTCTTCAGAATCCAGCTAGAGAGGACGTGTAACTGGATCGCTACTAGCTGAAAATGGTGACAACCCCCTGCCCCTGACCAGAAACAAGGACCACGGGGTGGAGCAGCCCACCTGGAAAGTTTAGGAAGGACCCAGGACTCAACTAGGCTGCCACCAGGCAGACAGAGAAGGAGCAGAGGCCCACAGCTGGCGGAGGTGGAAGTCAGAGCTCAGATCTGGGCAGCAAGGCAAGTTAGGGCCTGAGCATAGGGAAGGGGCAGGGGACCTTAGAGCTCTGCCCAGGAAGAGCCTTAGTTGTAAGAAACCTGGAGAGACTGTCCCCCTGACCATGCACCCACATGGGCCAAAGCTCAGAGAAGCTACCTGAATGTTCACATTCAGAGGTGGGGATCCCAGATTGTGGCTGTGGCTGGGGAAAGTAGGGCAGTGGTGCCTGAGTCCCCAGGGAGCTTAAAGGGAGAGTGCCCAGACCTTTACCACAGCAGAAACTCTGCAACTGCTAGAAGAAAATGTGCACCCAACACTCCTATATGGTAGCACAAGAACTGACTTCCTTAACAGGAGTCCCAAAGCATAAGAAAGAAAAGGGAGAAACAATAATTGGGGTGGCATCAAGTTAGACTGATTCTGTGTAACAAGAGAAGCGATTAACAGCATGAATCAAGAGCCTAGAGAATGGGAGAAGACTTTGACACCTGCTTCCCAGATAGAGCATTAACATCCAGAATATACAAATAATGTAATATATATATATATATATATATATATATATATATATATATAAATGGGCAAAAGAACTAAAAAAATACTTCTCAAAAGAAGAAAATCAACTGGCCAACAAATATATGAAAAAATATCCAACATCTATAGCAATCATGGAAATGCAAGTTGAAACTATGTAAAGATTTCATTTCAGTCCAGGGAGAATGTCAGTTTAAAGAATGCAAGTAAAAGTAAATATTGGTGAGGATGTGGGGGAAAGTACAATCACACATTGTTTGGGGAGACTGCAAATTATTACAAACACTCTGGAAAACCTTTGGAGATTTGTTGAAAAATAGGAATGGCACTATCATATAACCCAGCTATGCCACTCCTTAGTATTTACCCAAAAGAACTAAAATCAGCATACTATAGGGATGCAGCCACATTATTGTTTATAGCAGCACAACTCACAATATCCAGACTGTGGAACCAACCCAGGTGCCCGTCAATAGATGAATGGATAAAGAAAATGTGGTGTATATTCAATGGAGTATTAATCAGCCGTCAAAAAAAGAAATCAGGGCATTTGCTGGAAAATGGATGGAACCAAAGAACATCATGCTAAGTCAAATAAGCCACACTCAGAAAGCCAAAGGATGAATGTTTTCTCTGATATGTGGAAGCCAGTCCAAAGTACGGGAGGCAAGGGATAGAGTGGGAGAGAGGGAAAGGTAAAAGAGGGGGGATTCCACCAAAACAGAAGAAAGACTCATGGACTAGATCAAGAGGATCGAGGGGTGGGAGGAGGAATAGAATAAGGGAAGAGCAGTGGAATGGATCTGATCCAACTTTCCTATGAACCTACCAAACTAAGTCTCAGCTTGAGGTATATCCACAAGACACTATTTTTTTTTTAAGTAAATAGCAGAAAAATCAGTACAGTAGAGTGAAGGGATCAGGAAAAGCAGGATAGGAGAGGAAGGAGAAGTTCTGAGGACTGAACTAGAGTAATTATATTACATGATTTTATAATTATGTGAAAATAAATCCTAATGCTCTGTATTACTGAAATGCACCAATAAAAAATGACAGTCATTCATTGATAACTGAGATATTGTTTCAAGTACCCAATATCTCAGCTCTATTTGATGAACAATGCCATAAAAATGAGAAACTCCATTCTAACCCTGTAAACCAAGCTTTCACTATTGCTTTTCCTCATTTTTACCAGTATGAAATGTTTCTTCTCTGCCTAGGGTAAATTAGGATCCCCTCGGTAAAACCAGTTGGACTTGGCACACCACTCAAAATCTCCCCAAATTGTGTCCAGAACCAGTGTCATGACATAAGTAAAAACACTACATGGCTTCTTCCCGGAGAATGGGTGTCTGCAGCCAGTTGGAGGCTCTGGCTAGAGGCCCAAGGCTTCCCTCCTTGAGCAGCCGATTAAGTTCACACCCCAACTCCTTTCCTTATCAGGCTCCCATTCAGGAGCCCCATGTACCTACCTATCTCCCCGAGCCAGAAACCCTGCCCCTGGAACCTGGAACCTGGGGAATTATTCAAATCAGCCAATCCACAGGGTGCAGAGAACCCTGGACAGCCCCAGCCCACCAATCCTGCCTCAGATGCTCCCCAGAGCCCAGCCTGTCTCCTGGCCCTGGGGACAACTCTCTCAGTGGCCCTGCCTGGCAGCCTGCTCTTCTTCAACCTGTAAGTAACACTCTGCTTTTCATCTACCCAGGCTCAGTGTTGTGTCCCATCATAAAAGAAAGATTCTTGTTCTTGCTAGAATCTTAAGGGGGGTGGACCAGGACCTTCACTGGGTCCTGAGGAAACCTGAGTTTCTGTGGCAATTAGAGAGAAATGCAGGGTTCAGCTCCATTTATCAACAGAATTGCTGAATAAACTGAGACTTGTTTTTTTGTTTTGTTTTGTGTATTTTGCAGCATTATTTATGGTATTTATATTGCCATCATCATATTCACATGTCTTTCTATGAGTTCAGCCACAGTAAAAATGGGTCCATTTTCTTATATAATTCTGAGTCTCCGACCCATCCCTAGATTTGCCTAACTGCTTCCTCCTCAGGAGGCAGAGCTGCTCCCTTTTCCCACTCACCTGTCAGGTGAGTGGCTCATACAGCAAGCAGCCTTTCCAGGTGGCTCTGGGACTGGACCTCTCACCTCCCCATGCAGCCTCTTCCTTATCCTCTCTGCATCCCAGAGGGACACCAGCTCCATCCTCACTAGAGCAGGCCTGTTAGCCTTGATTCTAAGCTCTCACTTCTGAGGGCAAAGCTTCCAGGAACCCATGTGCGAGAGTTCACCTGGACCTCCTTGTTTCTCCTCCCCAGGGTTTTGGTCAGTGAATGTCAGCAGTCAGCATTAACCTTCTTTTTTTTTTTTTAATTTTTTTATTGGTTGTTCACAACACTACAAAGCTCTTGACATATCATATTTCATACATTAGATTGAAGTGGGTTATGAACCCCCAATTTTACCCCAAATGCAGATTGCAGAATCACGTCGGTTACACATCCACAATTTTCTTTCCCCAGGGTTCTGTTTTAGAGTTCCCTCTGTGGCTGCAGCTCAAAAGCACCTCCTGCCTGCCCACCAGTAGGTGGCGCTACTCTTATTCTTTATTTGGCCTCTAATAAGAGTGTTCCCTCCTGTGGCTTTAGGTTGGCTGTCCCAACCAGCATTTGAAGACATAACAGTCACATGAAGTTGTCACCTCCCCAGTTAATTGAAAGAATTCTGGATCAGAAAACCTGACAGGGACACTAAAATAGAAAGCCTCTGGGCCAGAATGTTCCCTGCCCTGAGGCGCTGGCTTCCCAGTTGATCAACAGCCTGCCTCACTTTTCTTCCTCCTCAGCTGCCCTTACTATGCAGCAGGTGGAAGAAGAGTCCACTTACCTCCTGCTTCTGCTTCCCACATGCAGGTGTCCAGGAGGCCAGCTTTCTGTCCAGGGATCCTGTTCACAGTGTTTCAGGAAGAGTGTGCACAGCAGTGAACCAGAGGAAGGACTTGACCCAGGACAGCCCCTGAGAGGACAGAGGTCTGAGATCCCCAGGATGCAGCCCTGGAACAGGAGCGTCAGGACCCTCCTGCTCTGCCTCCTGCTTCCCTGGCCAGGCACAGGTGAGTGACAAAGGGCACAGCTGCCCCTTCCTTTACCTGGTGTCTGGCTCAGGCTCCCTCCTCCTCAGGTGCCCCTGAGCCCAACTCATGCCCCTTTGCTGGAGCTGAAGCCCAGGTGCTTCTGAATTCAGTCTGTCCTTCTGGCTCTTGCTGATTCCTGTTCTTTTCTCAGTCCTTTGTGAGAATAAAGTGACCCAAGTATCTGAAGCTATTTTTTTTTAAATTATATATATATATATACACACACACACATACATACATATATGGTTGTAGATGAACACATAGTATCTTTATTTATTTTTATGACCACATAAATCTTTCACCTTTTACTAAAGCTGTGTCTTAGGGATCTTTTCTGATTAATTCTGCTCAAATTTGTTTGCATCTTCTCTAAAGCAGAGCCTGGAGTACAGGTGCCTCCTGGGGACACTGGCTGCCCTCTGACAAACCTGGGGACAGAGCTCAGGGACCCCAGGGTCCACTGCCCCCACCCAATATGCAGGCCCTTCTCGGAGTCTTTAGCTTCTTCCTCTCATAGAATTGATTTCTTGTGTCTCTCCCTGTTGTGTTTGTCCCTGACTGGGAAAAATGTACACCCAATGCGTGAGACAGCATCCTGAGTGGCTTTGACACATGGAGGTGGCCTATGTCTTGAAGTTTTGGTGTTTAACAAGAGTTTATGTGAGAGCAAAGCTCACTTCCAATAAGGTAATTGACCTACATGAGGACCCAGGAGCTTATAGATAGAAACAGAGACTTTCCATTGAAATGAAAACCACCAACATTAAAATGAAAGATCAAAGCATGTTAGAGAAAATACATATTTACTCCAAGAAAGCCATCCTGATGGACAAGAAAATCAGTAGACATGGTTTCCAAAACAGGTAGGAGACAAGTTTAGATTGTAGGCTGTGTCAGCCCACCACCTCAGAAGTCACCATCTGTTAAGATCCCAAGAAGGCACCTGGCACCTTGCAAGAGGACTTGGTCACCTCAGTGAAAAACTTCCTTTTGCTAATTTCTCCTTAGCTGTAAGATTCTCTGAAGTCCTTTCCTCTGGTTCCATGTTCAGAAATGAGGGCAGGATTGGGTCTAAGGGGATCAGGATTGGGTCTAAGGGGATCCAGCAGGAGGAGGGCCACCTAGAGGTCTAGTGGTATGTGTCTTGCTGCCTCTGTCATCCCCCAGGACACCTGAAGAAGGAGCCCCTGAGGTCCTCTGTCATCAAGCAAAACAGATATAGGACTTCTGGCCTCTTCTTCTTGGAAACAATTGTCATTTGCTGTCCCTGCTGAGGTCCTGGAGCCTGGCAGGAGAGTCCCTGATCTCTGTCATCTCCCCTGGTGGCACTGTTAGTACCTGTTGAAAGAGGTGAGACAAGTGAGGTCCTCCATGAAGGACCTCCTGCAGACAAGGAGCAGGCTGTGCTCATCTCTGGCCTCTAGTCACGCTGTGTCACACACAGAAGGGGTCTTCTTCTGTCAGATCACGAGCAAGTCCTGCCATTTCCTAGTTATTTTAATGTCCTTTTGTCCCCAAGGTCAGGTCTTCCTCTGTCTCATCATCTTCTGGTGACTTCAGTGTCAACCTAGTCACATGCTATGCCACACTGACTTGAAAACCAAGCTCCATGATGCTCTGACAACTGGAATTTTTAAAGAAAATGCCAAGATGACCCTCAAAAGTTTCCCAAATCGAGCATTTTGGCTTTTGAAACATTTCAGATTTGTGATTTTCAGGTAGGAATACTGAACTAGTATAGTTCATGCAAATATTGCAAAATCCAAAGAAACTGAATTCTGAAACCGTCTGAGCACCCTAATGATGACAGTTCAGGCCAGTACCACTGCTTTAGCTTTCAATGTTGGAAATTCTCTTTAAAAAATAAACAGAATAAATTTGATTTTTGACCTTTTCTATGGTGCTTGAAAACCATTTTTAACTGTTAGCGTTTTGTGTTGTGTTGTTTTACATCATTCTGGTGACTTTCTTAGGCAGGTAACACTTATTTTCAATGGTGCATTGATACTGGAAAGTCCTAGGGATGGATGCAATTGTTCCCTTACATTTAAATTGGCTGCCAGGTCACTTTAAGTCCTTCTCTGACACCACTCAGTTCTAGATTTATCCACACCAGCTCTGTGTGCAGTGAGTCGCCTCAGGTATGACACCACCCACTCAAAGTTGCTGGAACCACAGCTTAAGGGCTCAGTCCACAAGAGCACCCACAGCAGGGGCTACCTGTACCTTTGTTCTCCTGACCCTGGACTTAGGGGTTCTTGTGACAAGCTTCAGAACTCAAAGAAGCATGATGTTTAACATCCAGTTTCATCACTGGGGATAAAATGTGGGAAACTCACATGCAGGAGGTCCTCAGGGCAAGGTAGGTGGGGCCCTCCCTGGTGGACTCTGGTGTACCCCTGGCAGTACCTTGCTATGTTCACTATGTGGAGGTTACCTGGCCTGGCTGTTTCAGAGGTCATGAAAGTTTCTTCACAAAGCCCTGGCTAAGCCAGTCATTGCCCACTGGGGAGAGAACTCAGTCTCCAGACCCCTCCTGTCCCTGGAGGCTGGGGTGTGGCCCGTAGGTCAAACCCTCACTTCCCAAGCCACCCTCACCATGTCTAAGGACAGCCAGGAGCCAACCCATTAGAATGAGCCACAGAGTGGTCAGAGGGGACAGTAAGAAGTAAGGATAAAGAGTACTGGCACTCTTTTGTGGATATGCCAAAGCTTCTATTGTCCACTAGAGAAAACTTAAAAAACAATGTGAAGCCTGTCTTGAAGATTAAGCCTATCAGTGTAGACAGTGATGACCCTACAGGCCATTACTGAATTTTAACTAGGTAGATTTCCAGAACTCCTATTAAATGGTCTCCTGGGGCTTTGGGAGGGATGGGAGACTCCATGTAAGAAAGAACAAGGCAGGAGTTCAGATCCCTGTTCTCACGTGATGAAGAAGGACTGGACAAAGGAACCATGAACTTCGGTTTGCCTAATTCTGCCTACATGATATAATCCCCAATGATTTGTTTTTGTGCTCTGTCTGAGATTTCTGTGCAGAAATTTTTTTTTAATTTGTAGTTTAACAACTCATTCATATAAATGGAATTTTAAAAATTTTAAGTGAATTGAGGACTAGGAAAGTAGTGCACATATCTTTCAAGGCTTTTGATAATTTATTTTCAATTTTAATTGATTTAATTGATTTTATCTGGTACATATCAACATAGATATGTATATTTTCATGTTGTACAACGTGATGCTTTCATATTTTTATCTATTGCAAAATGTTAAGTCAGGGTAACTATCTGTGCCTCCTCAAACACACCACCTGTCATGGTGAAGTCTTCAGTACCTTCCTTCTGCTTCTGAGAAGCACAGTGGGTCGCTGTTGCTTCCAGTACTCTCCTGTGGGCAGCCCACCACCTCCCATCACCCAGAGAGCTGCGCCCAGGCCCCCTGGGCAGCCTCCAGGTAGCTCCTCCATCTCTCCCACTTGTGCCCATTCTGCTCTCAGCTTCCTGGAGCTCCCCCTGCTGGGGTGCTGGGTAGGAGCGCAGTCCTGCAGAACTTCTCCTAGCCTGGCTTCTTTCACTTCACCTGAGGATCTGCAGATCCGACCCTGTTGTCCATAAAGGACAGATTTCATTTTTTTTTTAAGCTGGAAGAACTCCATTCTGTGTATGTGCCACTTCTCTTTAATCCACTCACGTATTACTGGAGACCTGGGCTGATTTAGTATCTTGGATACTCTGCATAGTGCCGCAGGAAACTCAGGAGCATAGAAGTCTCTTTGGGATTGGGATTGGGGTTTCACTTCATTAATTTTAATTTTTTTAACCTTTCCACCCAGGGACACAGCACCACTAAGTGAGGACACACCACCCCCAGATTTTTTTTCTTTTCTTTCTTTCTTCCTTTCTTTCTTTTCTTTTCTTTCTTTTTTTTTTCTTTTTTTTTTTTTTTTTTGGAAAGGGGTCTTGATAAATATCAGTTTGTCTTGAGCTTGAGATCCTCCTGCCTCAGCTTCCCCAGTCACTGGGAATACAGGTGTGCACCACTGTGCCTGCCAATTTCATTTCCTTTGTCTAGGTATACAGTAGAATCATTACTGCTTCCTGATGTAATTTAATTAATTAATTTTTTTTTTTTGGTGGGAGGTACTGGGATTGAATTCAGGAGTACTCAACCATTGAGCCACATCCCCAGCCCTATTTTGTATGTTATTAGAGACAGGATCTCATTTAGTTGCTTAGTGCTTTGCTAAATTGCTAAGTGTGGCCTTGAACTCATGATTCTCCAGCCTCAGCCTCCTGAGCCACTGGCATGTGCCATCATGCCCAGCCTAATTTTAATAATTTTCAGAACCTCCATGCTGTTCCCGACAATGGCTGGGCTAATTAGCATCTCCACAACAATGTGCAAGGGTTCCATTCCTCCACATCCCGACCAACCTTCTTCTCTTTGTCTTTTTGATGGTAATTGCCTTTTCATGGAAGTGAGGTGATATCTCATTTGGTTTTCTCTTGGAGGCACACTGGGAGGTGAGGTTGCAGGATCCTGTGATTTTCTTGTTTGCCAAAGGCTGCTCCAGCACATTCCCAGCACGAGTGTGCAAGGACTCCCTTCCTCCACACCCTAGCTGATGCTTCTGCTCTTTCTACAAAAGCCTTTCCACTTTGGTTTAAAGGGAGCATCTCCTGGTGGCTTGGTTTGCTTTTCTCAATGATTGATAAAAATCTTTCCATATTCTTGCTGGTCATGTGTGTGTTCCTTGGAAAATGCCTACCCATATCTCTTTATGGTTTTTTATTAGCTTATTTTTCACTGTTCATTTTCTTGAGTTTTGGCCTCTGACACATCTGTGGCTGGCACACCTGCTTTCTCCTCTCTGGGTGTCCTTTGGCTTGTCTCTGCTGTGTGACCTGGTTATTTGATGATACCCGCTGGTTCATTTTGGCTTTTATCCCCTCTATGTTTTTGTATCATATTCAAAAATTATTGGCAACACCAATTCCAGACAGCATTTTTCATTTTCTTATAAAAATGATACATTATGGGTTTTACACTTATTACCTAACTCAGGTTATCTAACCCTGGTGTGCAGAGGGTCAGATTTTAATCTTCCACCTGAGGATATTCAGTTCACTCAGCTCTGTTCATTAAGCTGTGTCCTTTCCACAGTCCACATTGTTGGACCTTTGCTGGATTTAGACCACAGCCTAAGTGTGTGCTGAGCTCTGGGCTCCTTGTCCCTTGTGCTGATGTGTGCCTGTGTCCATGACAGCACCTAGTGCTCTGCTCACTCCAGAACTGAGGTCCTTAGAAACCAGCAGCTGTGCTCAGACGGCCTCACTCTGCCTGCTGGAGGGTGTCCACTCTTCATGAGCTGTGCGTTTCCACAGGGACATTCAGGATTTGTAGTCTATTAATTGTGAATAAACCATTTTACATTTTATTTTTTTAAATCAATTTAAAACACTGTGCTGTGTCCTACAGAGTGTGTGCTGAAAATCACACACTGTGTAATGGTTATGTCCACTTAATTAGCAACCACCTTGCTGCACATAGTGGTCCTTGTGTGGAGAGAGCTCAGCTACACTTGAGAACACAGTGTGCCATCCTGACTTGTGGGCACATTGGTTTACGCCAGACACAGCAGTGCTCATGTTGATCTCAGTGCACAATAGGAATTTAAAAAATATTAATTCATATTTTCAGTCCATAAATACTGCAATACAGTTCCTTTTATTTTTGCTTCTTTAATTTCCTCCACTAGTGCTTCACAGTTTTGGAATACACTCAGTCCTGGTGATGCTGCCCCTGGGTGTGGATCCAGGGCTCAGCTCATGCTGCTCTGGGCATCTCCACCTCCAGGAAGGCTCTCAGCCTCAGTGTCTCAGGCCCTGCTGCACCTTCCCTGTGGCCTTGGGATCCTCCCTGAAGAGGCACATGGGGCTGGAGCAGCTCAGAGCCTGAGGTCTGTCTAGAGCCAGGCAGAGCTGCCCTCCTCTCCACCTGGTGCTGCTGTCTCCAGCTCTGGGGTGAGGTGACATGGGCACAGCCAGCACAGGAGCTGGAATGGGTGACCTGGCACACTGATCTTATACCTGAGAAAATATTCTGTCAGTATTATTTTGTAGCATAAAATTATTCTAATTGCTTTGAAAATATATTTTAAAATATATATGTAGAACATATATAGTTGTAGAACAAATATGTATGAGCATATATGTAGAATATATATCTTAATTCATCGAACTTATATTTTACTCCATTCTTTAAAGCAAAGAAACATAGTATACTCATTACTATAATGCTTGCATTTCATCTTAATAATTACATACAACAGGTCAAGTACCTGAATCACCCACTGGCTGATTCCCTCATATCTAAAATCAGGCTGATCTCTGTAACACATACACTTCTTATGGGAAATCATAATGGATTATATGAACTTACTTCCCACCCTAGGCCACTGGAAGAGCAAAGTTGAACATTTGCAGGTTTCCCTGAGGTGCCATCAGCATCTGGGCCTCTCTTGCCTCCTCTGCTAATGTTGCCAACCTCCCTGTGTTGGGTCAGCTCATGGTGCTAATGCAGCTGGTCTGCTTCTCTGCTCAGTCCCAACCATGCCTGCCCCAGACTGAGGAATGACTTCATCCTGCTTTCTCTCCATCACTTGCAGGGCAATTCCAGGTGATGGGACCAAGATCACCAGTCATTGCCATGGTGGGGAAAGAGGCTGTGTTCTCCTGCCACCTCAGGCCAGCCATGGATGCGCAGCAAATGGAGGTGACATGGTACAAAAATCATCAGTCGGGCCTGGTGCACGACTATAGGAATGGCCAGGAACACGTGGAGCAGCAGCAACTAGAATATTGCGGGAGGACCCAGTTTCTGAAGGGGAACATCAGCCAAGGACAGGTGGCCCTGAGGCTCCAGCCCATCCGAACTTCAGACGGAGGGGTCTACAGGTGTTTAATTGCAAGCTCCACAGGGTACAGTGAAGCACAGTTCAAGCTGTTAGTCACAGGTGAGCCCTGGCATGAATACTCTGAGACATAGTGTGTTGTAGTTTTTTCCTAACAGCACTCTGTGGTGTGCATGGCCAGAGGTGGCTGAGTCCACACAAACAGGGAGCTGGAATCCAGAATGCCAGAGCTGAGCCTCACCTGGGTGGCCCACTCTGGCTGCACCATGTCTCAGTAGAAATCCACTCTCCTCCCTTTTCTTTCTCTGTGTGACTGCTGAAGGGGAGGTGTGAACAGGGAGCACAGTGTGTCCTAACTCTGAAATGTCCTAGAGACACTTCTTGGTCTGAAGATGTCACTCTCTTTTCCAAAACCCAGAAGCAGCTTGATGTGCAGGAGGGTTCTGAGCAGCCCACCAGCAAGCCTGACTCTCTGACCTCATTCCAATGCACACAGACATGCCAATGAGCAGTCGGACATGGTGTTGTACACTCTTCTTTTTTTTTTTTTCATGTAGGGCTAAAATTTTTTATTGTGCATATTTAAGGTATTTTAACATGATGTTTAACATGATGTCTAATATGCTTATCTTGATACACACTTGCATAGTAAGTGAAGCAAATTTCCATACCATCATTGCTAGTGGTGTGTACACTCTTCTTAAACACCCTTGTCTGTTCAGGTCACAGCTTGTGTTTGTGCCTTACATCCTTCTACAGAGATGTGGCTCCCACTCCTGTCCTGAGTGGCTGAAAGAGTGAGGAAGGTTTCTTTCCTAGACACTGGATTTGCCAGATTTCAGAAGCTTCTGCTCTGGCTCAGAGGACTTCTGCCAGCAAACACAGAACAGCTTCCCACAGCTGTCCCACTTTGTCCCCAGATTCCTTGCAAGCACACACCTTTCCCCTTGAAGCTTGGCCCAGGATACTAGGGCCTAATGCTTGCACATGTGTGTTCTGAGCTTCAACAGTGGGTCACTAATGCATTCCCAGCAATCTACATTTTATTACATGATTGCAGGAGAGGTTCTCCCATATACTACTCCTCAGAATTTCTCCTCAGCAGAAGAAAAAGTGGTATATGTTTTTCTTACTGCAAAGCACACAGAGAATTAAAAGAAACCAGGGCCTATGTTCAGCTTTCGAATTTGAAGTATGTGCATATATTAGGCACAACACACGGGAACCCACTCAACACTGTAAGAAGCCAAAGTATCTCCAGCATATCCAAATGTATAGTTGAATTTATAGTTTACCATGGGCAGTAGAAATATCCTGAACTTTATTCCCCACTAAGGACAATATCACACCCTTATCTCCCAGCTGTAGCTGTCTCACAACCACCACTATGCTTCAGATCTGGAGGACAGAGATAGCCTGAGGGGAAGCCACACCCCCTTTCTCTATTGATATTGTCTAGAGCATTTCCTTTCAGACTTGTCAGCATCTGAAGGCCACTCCTTAGAGCAGGAAGTGGGAAGGTGCTTCACAGCTGGGTAGGCACTTCCCCAGCTAAGAAGTTCATTACCCCAGAATGCGCTGCCCAGGTAAGGCAGCTACCTCCTGCATGTGGCCATGCAGGTGCAGCTTAACCCCTACTAAATCATACAGGAATTCCAGTCCCACAGCCACCTGGCTAGTGGGTCTCACACAGAGCCCTGGCCTATTGCACCAGACAACAACAGCTCCAGGGCTTCCCCTATAAGAAGAATTTCTGCAGGAGGCCTGAGCAGGAGGAGGGTGAGTGAATGTTGGGGAGCAGTTTACCACAGGAGCCTCTAATCCACACGTGCTCTTCAGTTCTCAACCATGATGGATGGATGGATGGAGGGTCTCAGCCCTACTGTAGTGAGCCTGAGAAGAAAGGATGAGTCATGAGTCCTAGGAAAGGGGGAAAGAAAATGGTCCAGTTGGTGTTTGACCACTTGTATACGCACTGGTCTAACGAATTCAATTTCTTTCTCAAAAACATAAAAAAATGTCTTTTGGATGAACAATTTTCACAAGCAGGAGAGTTCAGAGCCTGCAGGTTGACCAGTAAGCCAAAGTCCATAGGCCTCAGGGGGGGCAGAGCCATTGGCCTCCTAACAGTACAGTCTCTCTCTCTCTCTCTCTCTCTCTCAATCCCAGCCTCAGGCCTGGATCCTCATATTCTTGTTGAACCTGGTCCCAGTGGGAGCATTAAGCTGACCTGCACATCCTCTGGGTGGTACCCGGAGCCAGAGGTACAGTGGAGTGGCCCAGGACAACTCCAACTGGAACCTGCCTCAGAGGCAAATGCAGTAGAAGGAGATGGCCTGTACCGTGTGGAGTCCTCTCTCTCAGTAGAGGAAAGTTCCAGAGAACATGTGACTTGTTCCATCAGGAACCCTGTCCTCAATGAGGAGAAGAAGGGCCACGTGTCCATGGCAGGTCAGTTCCCTCCCAGGTGCTCATCCAGAGGTTCCAGTGCAGATAGGAAGCTGTGAGGAGCAGAGACTCCTGACACAGACTGCAATGAGGGTCCAGAGTGTGCCTTGTCACTCTTGAGTGGGGACTTCCTCAGATATACCCCTGTGCACTCCTGCTGAGGTCAACAAGGTCATTATTTCACAGGGTAGAAGTGGATATGCCAAAGCCTTCAAGAGTAACAGGGCTGACAGGGGTCTGTCAGAGCCCCTTGGAACTTTCCACTGCCCAGACTCACCCTGCACAACCATTGAGATTCTTCCCCCACTTGTCAAGTTTACCTGATGTGCTTATCACAGCCACCTCTGTGACCTTGACACATGCAGACTGTTTTGTGCTCAGGTTTGGACTAGTAAAAAGGGCTAATAATAGTATGTCCTTTTTGGAATGAGGGTTAATGACACAATTCTTTTCACAGGCAGAGAGGACCAAGCACCCAGGTGTGCCCTCCACCTCTGCAGAGTGGCTGTCAGGGAAACATAGCCTGCCCCCAGCTCTGCCCTGCACCACCCCTCCCTCTCCCAGTCAGGGAGCAGAGTGCAGTCTGTGCTCCAGGGTGTTCTCAGGCCCTTCTCTCCCCAGCTCGCCCCACCCTTCCTGGCACCTCACATCAGCACCTGTGCATACCCACCCTCTGGTGCTCATGGGCACTGGGGGGCACTATCTTTGTATCTCCCCTGAAGTGGCATTTCCTGCTGGTCCTTCAATACCTAAATCAGGAGGTCTCTTTTCTGGAAAACTCCCCCACCCGTGTGCACCTGTGTCCCTTCAGTCCTCAGCCTGCCCTTAGACATACATCTATGTGGCGACAAGGACAACTGGACAAATGGACCCATGATGAAGGCAGTTAGTACCTCAGGAGGGAGGGGAAGGGCAGGTGAAGGTGTATTGTATCTGCAGTCTGTTCCTCAAGAGCTGGCCCCAGAGGATCTCACATGATTCTGAACTTCCTGTGGATCTTACTCCAGGTGGGCTCTGTGTGGCAGCACAGTTAGGGGCATTAGGATGCCCTGGCATTTCCCTCAGGCACCCTGAAAAGCTGAGCCCTCAGCCCAGGCAGGCCAGCGCCATCCTCAGAAGCCCTGAGCAGACAACTACCCAGTGGGATTCCCAGCGGAAGCACTGCATGTGGAGCTGGTCTCACAGTGCCTGCTGGGTTACTTTCCTCTCTTCAGCCTGTCCACATAGCTGCCTGTTTGACAGGGCAGTTCGGGGCCTGCCCAGGCTGGGGGGAGGCAGGAAGTGGAGGTCCTTAGGAGGGCTGGGGAGGCTTGGGGTCTCTGATGCCTGGTGACATCTCCATGAGGAAACAAGAAGGACTCGTCCCCATCAGCCAGGCCACCTGCAGTCAGCCTAGATCTCAGCGCCAAGGTCCTGTTTTCCAGGTGACCTGTTCACCAGGGTCAGCCCCTGGACTGTGGTGCTGGCTGTGTTTGATGTTCTTGTGGCTATCAGCTTGGTGGTCATCGGTGCTATCCTCATGAGGACCACAAAAGCCAAAGGTAAATGGAAAGAGTGGGGCTGACATCATTTTTGGAATTTTCATGGGATTGCCATAAAGGTAACAGGGAAATGGACTCAGGATCCTTTATCATTACAATTGCAGAGGAATCACCTGAGGAGGAAGAGGTCATTCACCTGCACAATCAAATCTTGTGCTTGACCTCATCTTGGACTGTGTGCTTGCTTTAGTCTGCCCATGCAGACTAGGAGAACCACTTGTTCAGGAGGGATTGAGTCCTCTCCAAGACTTCTCGGCCCTGCCTCACTAACTCTCACATCACATGGAGCTCTGTGCATGTGACAAACCAGTCTATGTGATATGGTTCACGGCAGCCATGACTCTCTCAAGGTCACAGTGCATGGCTCTGTGCTTGTGACCAGATGGGGCCATGTGACCTTATTCACTGCAGCCATTCCCTAACATAGAGGAGTAGTAGACCCTGGTTGCAGGTGAGGGGCTGCATTGGTGGGACCAATTCACACCCACATGCATTGGGAGAGCTGGATCTGTGTGGTCTGCTTAAAGAGCTAATGGGCAGAGCTAATGAATTTCTCATCCTAAACCCACAGGATTTCAGGTGGTTCCATAAACCAGTCACAGAGGCCAAATGCCTGTCACTTAGTCACATTCATGCAAATTATTAACATTAGGTGTGTGACAAAGTCCTTCTTCTTGTTAGTTGGGTGCAGCCCAAGAAGCCCACTGGGTAGTTGTCTGCTTAGGGCTTCTGAGGATGGTGCTGGCCTGCAGAAATTTTATGTGTAATTCAAAATGAATAAAATCACTTGCTAAGTCTGCAGGGGAGCAGAGGTCTTTGTTCTCTGTAGCCCATGCTCCTAGCATTGAGCTATGATTGACAGGTGTCTCTCAATGGCCCTGAGGGGAAGAGACCCTATTTGCTCATGGTGATATCCCTAGTACACAGGGCAGCAGCTGCACTGAAGTGCGTCCTCAATAAGTGTGTGCTGAGTGGACAGGAAAGAGTGGCTGTGGCCTCAGAAATGCCATGGAGATAAACTGACCCAGAGCAATGGCCACTGGTGAGCAGCAGACTGTGGTGGACATAAGAAGCAAATTGGAAAGGCTCAGGGCATTCAGGATTTCAGGAGCTGGGCATGTCCAGTGTGGGAACATAAGACAAGGTGTCCTATCAGTCTGTGCCCCTCAGAGTCCAGCAACATGGCCCACATGTTCAGTGGTCCCTTCCCATCACATAGCAAAACCCAGGATGAACTTGATTGGCATCTCAGAGACTCATCTCCATTTACCTCTGTGTTTTCTCTTTAGAGACTCTCTCTGAAGAACTTGGTAAGTTCTATGTCTCTGTTCTAAGCTCACTTAAAATTCCAGCCATTTTGTCCTCCAAACACTGATCTCTCCCTGTGATTGATTACAGAGGAACGAAGTTCAATAGGAGGGATAGGTAAGTGAAGCCCGTCCCCCTTTTCCCGCATGCCCATTACTGCAAAACCTCACTGTCCCCGTCACCCAGCTAACCCTGGATGTGTCCATCTCATTGCAGATCTGGAGGAAGCTCAGAAATATGCAGGTAGGTGCACAGAGAAGGAGGTGTGACTAAGAATGGCCTCATGCCTGTCCTCTAAGCTGTCTGGGATTCTATTGTGTAAGAAAATTTCTTCCCAAATGATCCAGAGAATACAAGTAGGCAAAGACAATGCTTAGACACTGCATGTAGGGACCTAAGTTGGTTAGGACCCAAATCCCGCTATGGGAGAGGTGGTCTAGCTAGACTGCCACAAATGCACACATGAGCTCTGGGCAGCACAGACACTTCTGACCTGACAAGCAAGCGCTGCTCCATAAGGAGTAAGTCCCCACCATCCCCTTGTGACCACCACCACAGTTCTCTCTGGGGTGATGATGAAGAGATGGCATTTGCTGGTAAATGGATGGAATCTCCATTCAAATCAAGCCCTCCATGTCCCTCAGGTCATTCTCACCAACAGGAACACACCCTCTTTTTCCTCCTTAGTTTTCTTAACAATAAAGTAAACATCAATCTCAGTTAACCCAGTCTCTCCATTGGGCTGTTTTCCTACTCCCTCTCCCTCTCCAGAACAGACTCATTTCATACTTGTGCATCCTCCTTCCTAATTTGTACCCTCTGCTGTCTTCCCACCCCAGCTACACAAATACCCACAGCCTGACAACGGCCCTCGTGGTCCTCAGTGGTCCCTACCACCCTCCTGCTGCCTCCTAGCTCCACCTCCTCCCACTCCCTCCTCCTGTGGCACTGGCCAGTCTCCTGCCCTCTGAACCCACTGCTGAGCTTCTGCCTCTGAGCTGAGCAGGGGGATCGTCTCCTTGACCTTCCCCGACCCTTCTGTTATGTCCCCTCTGTCCATGGAGGGCCTGGTGTTCCTAGTGCTAACACCTGGAGACCTTCTAAGTGTCAGAACCTTGGTAAAGACCTTTCCCAAGGGGTTTCCATGCTCCACCCATCTCCTACCAGCTGAGGCCTTGCAAGCTCTGAGGTGACAACAGAAATCTGTTCCCCAGATGGAGCCCTCTGGAGTACTTTCTTGCAGGAAATGAACTTCAGATCAGTAGTGGGGATGGTGTCCTGGATATGGACAGAGTGCTGTTTATTTTCTCTCCGTGTTGAAGAAAAGGGCCCTTAAGGACACGGGCCTTGTTCCTCTTCTTTGCTTTGACCCTGGCTGAGACGGTGAAGAGTCTCTTCTTTCTTTGTTATAATTTTTTTATTTGCTCTTTTTAGTTACACATGACTGTAGACTATATTTTGACATGTTATACATACCTGGAGTGTAACTTCCCCTTCTTGTGGCTGTGTATGATATGGAGTTACACTGGTCATGTGTTCACATATGAACACAGGAAAGAGATGTCTGATTCATTTTTCTGCCTTTTCTATTGCTACCCATGCTCCCTCCCCTTCATTCCTCTTCATCTAATCCAGTGAACTTCTATTTTCCCTTACGTTGTGTGAGCATCTGCATATCAGGGACAACATTTGGCCTTTGGTTTTTGGGTTTGGCCCATTTCACTTAGTATATTATAGTCTCTAGTTCCATCCATTTACCAGCAAATGCCATAATTACATTTTTCTTTATGGCTGAATAATATTCCTTTGTGCATAAGTACCATGTTTTCTTTATCCATTCATCTTTTGAAGGGCACCTAGATTGATCCCATAGCTTAGCTATTGTGAGTTGAGCTGCTATAAACATTCATGTTGCTGCATCACTGTAATATGCTGATTTTATGTCCTTTGGGTATAAATGAGGATTAGGATAACTGGGTTCTGCTCTAAATTTTCTGAGGAATTTCCATACTGCTTTCCAGAGTGGTTGCACCAATTTTCAGTCCCCCAACATTAGATGAGTGTACCTTGTCTCCCCACATCCTCACCACTGTTTTCTCTCACATGTATTCTTGATAATTGCCATTCTGAGTGGAGTGAGAAGAAATTTCAGTTTAACTTTAATTTTCACTTCTCTAATTGTTAGAGATATTGAGCGTTTTTTCAATTGCTGACTGATCATATTTCTTTTTCTGTGAAGTGTCTGTTCATTTCTTTGCCCATTAATTGAAAGGGTTATTTATTGTTTTCATTTTAAATTTTTTGAGTTCTTTATACATCCTGGAGATTAGTGCTCTATCTGAAGTGCAGGTGGCAGAGTTTCTCCCATTCTATAGGCTTTCTCTTCACATACCTGATTGTTTCCTTTGCTGAGAAGAAGCTTTATAGTTTCATATCATCCTATTTATTGATTCTTGATTTTACGTCTTACACTTTAGGAGTCTTACTGAGGAAGTCTGTTGTTAGGCCACCATGATGGGCCCACTTTTTCTTCTAGTAGGTGCAGGCTCTCTGGTCAAATGCCTATATCCTTGGTCCACTTTGAGTTGAGTTTCATGCAGGGTGATGAATATGGTCTTAATTTCATTTTCCTGCATATGGAATTTCAATTTTCCCAGCATCATTTGTTGGAGAGGCTCTATTTTCTCCAATATATGTTGATGGCACCTTTGTCTAGAGTGAGATAACTGTTTATTTGGGTTCGTCTCTGTGTCTTCTGTTCTGTACTATTGGTCTTCATGTCTGTTTGGGTGCCAGTATCCACCCTTTTTGTTAATATAACTCTGTAGTGTAATTTAAGGTCTGGTACTTTGATGCCTCTTGCTTCTCTTTCCTTACTCAGGATTGCTTTGGCTATTCTGGGCCTCTTATTTTTCCAAATTATTTTTATGAATTCTTTCTATTTCTATGAATAATGTCCTTGGACTTTTAATAGGAACTGCATTAAATCTGAATAGTGCTTTTGGTAGTATGGCCATTTTCACAATATGAATTCTACCTATCCTGGAGATGGGAGGTCTTTACATCTTCTGAAGCCTTCTTCAATTTCATTTCATAGTGTTCTGTAGTTTTCATTATATTTCATTGTCCTTCATCTCTTTTGTTAGATTGATTCCCAAACATTTTCTGAGGCTATTGTAAATGGGGTAGTTTTTTAATTTCTCTTTCAGTGGATTCATCACTGATGTAGAGAAGCAATTGATCTTTGGGTATTAATTTTATATCTTGAATTAATGAATTCATTTATGAGTTCTAAAAGTTTTCTGTTGCTGTTTTTTGGGGGGTCTTCTAAAAATAGAATCATATCATCAGCAAATAGTGATAGTTTGGGGTTCTTATTTTCCTATTCATAACCCTTTAATTTTTTTCTTCTAATTGCTCTGGCTGGGGTTTCCAGGACTATTAAATAGAATTGGGGAAAGAAGGCATTCCTGTCTTGTTCCAGTTTTCAAAGGAATGCTTTCAGTTTTTCTCTATTGGCATCTATCAAGTTAATCATGTGATTCTTTTATTTAAATATATTGATATGATAAATTCCATTTATTGATTTCCATATGTTGAACCAAAGTTGAATTCCTGTGATGAACCGCACTTAATCATGGTGCACCATTTTTAAAAAATATGTGTTGTAGGAAATTTTCCAGTATTTTATTAAGAATTTTTGCATCTATGTTCATCAGATATATTTTTCTGAAGTTTTCTTTCCTTCATATGTTTGTCCAGTTTTGGTATCAGGGTGATACAAGCTACATGGTATGAGTTGAAAGGGTTCCCTCCTTTTCTATTTCATGGAATCATTTGAGGAGGATTGGCGTTAGTTCTTCTCTGATGGTCTGGTAGAACTCCACTGAGAATCCATCTGGTCCTGGGCTTTGGTTTGTTGGTAGGCTTTTGATGGCATTTACAATTTCATTGCTTGAAATTTATCTGTTTAAATTTTCTATGTCCTTCTGATTCAGTCTGCATAGGTCATATGTCTCAAGAAATTTTCTGATGTCTCAAGACTTTCTATTTTATTAGAGTATCAATTTTCAGGATAATTTCTGATTATTATTTCTATTTCAGTAGTGTCCCCTGTGATAATTCCTTTTTCATAGCAAATAATTAATTAATTATAGCAAGTAATTTAGTAATATGAGACTTCTCTCTTTGTTAGCTTGGCTAAAGGTTTATCATATTTATTTATTTTTTGCAAAGAACCAACTTTTTCTTTCATCTGTTTTTTGGGGGGATTTTTTGTTTGTTTCGAGTTCATTGATTTTAGCACTAATTTTAATCATTTGATGTCTTCTAGTGCTTTTGATGTTGATTTGTTCTCTTTCTAGTGCTTTAAGATATAATATTGGACTATTTATTTGTTGACCCTCTATTCTTTTAATGAATGAGCTCAATACAATGAACTTTCCTCTTAGTACTGCCTTCATAATGTTCCAGAGATTTTGTATATTGTATCACTATTCTCATTTATGTGTAAGTATTTTTAATTTTATCCCTGATTTCTTCTGCTACCTATTGGATATTCAATAGCATATTATTTAAATGTCTCCAGTGTTAGAGTAGCTTCTATTTTATCATTGATTTCTAATTTTAGTCTATTATGATCTGATAAAATGCCAGGTATTATCTTTATTTTTTGTATTTTCTAAGAGTTGCATTGTGGCATAAGATATGGTCTCTTTTAGCGAAGGATCTGTGTGCTGCTGAAAAGAAAGCACGTTTTGTTATTGATGGATGAAATAGTCTATATATGTCTGTTACATCCAAATTATTAATTGTAATTTTTTGTTCTGTAGCTTCTTTATGTAGTCTATGTTTGGGGGATCCATCCAGTGATGAGATAGGTGAGTTAAAGTCACCCAGTATTATTCTATTGTGGTCTATTTGATTCTTGAAATTGAGAAGGGTTTGTGTGATATATATACAGATGCTTCATTGTTTGGGGCATAAATGTTTATGATTGGTATGTCCTGTTGATGCATAATTCCCTTTAAAAGTATGAAATTTTCTTCTCTGTCTCTTCTGATTAACTCTGCCTTCAAGTCCACTTTATCTGATATGAAGATGGAAATCCCTACTTGTTTACTAGATCCATGTAAACGACATGTTTTCTTCCCATCCTCTGACCTTCAGTCTGTGGATGTCTTTGCCTATGAGATCAGTTTCTTAGAAACAGCACATAGTTGAGACTTATTTTTTAATACAATCTGCCAGTCTATATCTTTTCCTTAATGAGTTAAGGCCATTTACATTCAATGTTTTTACTGAGAAATGATTTTTCCTTCCTTATCATTGTGATTGATTTATGATTTTTAATTTGAATTAGTTTCTCCCTTGATTTACTATTTCTTTAGTGTATTTCCCTCCTTTACTAGTTTTCACTTTTATTTTTTATTTCTTTTTCATGAAATACTTAATTGAGTGTGTGTTGCAGTGCAGACTTTCTAGTTGTGAATTCTTTTAACACTGTTTATATGGAAGGTTTTATTTCATCATCAATTCTAAAGCTTAATTTAGCTGGGTATAGTATTCTTGGCTGGCATCCAATTTGTTTCAGAGATTGGTATATATCATTTAAAGACCTCCTACCATTGAGGGTCTGGGTGGATAAATCAGCTGAGATCTGGATTGGTTTCCCTATAAATGTGAGCTGTTATCTGGCTGTTCTAATTCTGTATATTTGTAGTTCTGTTAGCCTCTTGCAGTTGATTTTTTATTTAATTCTTTAGATTTGGGAAATGATATCACTTCATTGAAAAGACTGGGCATTGTTTGGGTTTGTATCTCTGAGGCATCATCTATTCTTATACATCTTAAATTTGGTCGTTTCAGATTATCTCATATTTCTTGGAAGTTCTGTTCATGGTATCTTAATATCTCTTCTCCATGGTCAACTATATTTTCAAGATTACACATTTTGGGTTCATTGCCTGAAACTCTGTTTTCTGAGTGGTCTAGTCTTTCCATTGAATTTTTAATTTAGTTTCCTAATTCCTTCACTTTGAGGATTTCTGCTTGATTTTTCTTCTCAGAATTTCTCTCTTTATTGAAATGATCTTTCACTTTCTGTATTTTTCCTCTGATTTCACTCCTTACATCATTCTTTACCTCATAGATCAACTTAACTATGTACATTCTGAATTCTTTCTCTGACAATTCTTCCACTGTGATGTCAATGGATTTCTTCCACTATGATGTCAATTATTGAAGTATCTTGGTTTGTTTGGGACAACAAGTATCTTGATTTGTCCCTTTGCTTTTTCCTGTTGTTTGTGTATGTGTACAAATCTAACACTATGGATCTGAGGCAGTAGAAATTCTACTCTATGAACTTATAGTGTCCCTGAAGGTTTCCAGTACCGTACCATTTAAGGGGAAACAAATAATAACAACAAACAATGCAAACAATATACAGCATTAAAACAAAAGTTCCTGCTATGACTTCTAAATGTTAATTGTCACAATAAATAGAAATGATACATTATTTTCTACACACAAAAAAAACAATGAGTTTGCAAAAAGAGTTTACAATTTTGAATACGGTGGACAGGGAGAGAACAGAAATGATATAAGATGTGATGACTATGAGGGAAGAGGAGAGAAGATAGAAGTAAAAAATTAAAGGAGTCATGAAAGAGAGAAAAATAGAGATTGGCTGTTAGCAGAAGAAAAGAGAGAAAGAGAATCCAGGGAAAGAAAAGGTAGAAAAAACATATATTTTATATAATATATATTTAATATATTTACATATGTAAATTAAAAATTCCATAAATAAATATAAAAGAATATTTTCAAAAACTGAAATATACTAATGAAACATTCTAGTCTTCCTAAAACTAATTTATGAAAGATAACTGGCTTCAAAACTGCTAGGAATGAGAAAAAACTCACAAATATGAATATGTATAAATGTCCATGAATTATTAAAGTCACAATTAAACAGAGAAAAAGAGAAAGGAAAAAAACTCAATGAAAAATTACGGAATTTTTCTGTTGCAGTTCAAGGTTCTCAGCAGCGTTAGGTGAGGTCCTCTGGAGTGTGATGCTTGCTCCTCCCTCAAGGTGGGGTTGCTAGAGTGACAGAGGCAATGCCATAGGTCGAACTCCTAGAGGCGAGGTTTAGGCATGGGGGGACTCCAGGCCCTTCCCTGCATGCCAGTTGGTCTGGAGATTTTAAATCAGGCATCTCCAGGGCCCAGCAACTGCCTGTCCATGCTGGAAGTCTGCACCCCAGGATCTCCCTGGGTTCCACTCATGTGATGGAGGAGCCAATTCTCAGTCCACCATGTCACCTGCAGACCTCACATTTCCTAGTCTTGGGTTCAGTCTCCAAACTCCGACTCTCCAGCCCCACCCTATCAAATTCCCAGCTAGGTGGGTCTCTCCAAGCTTGTTCTGCAAGCAGCAGATTGGAGGGGGAGGGGAAGAGCTGGATGGGTTTCCAGGACCTATGTCCCCTGTGAAAACCTCTCTCCCAGTTTGATTTTCTCCAGGTTACTTAGGCACATTTTTGGGTAATGAAGTTTGGGTTTGCCAGACCTATATTTTGGGATAGACTCGAGTTAGCCAGGAATTGGTGCCCTCAGCTGCTTCCCCCATGCCATAGCTGCAAAATGATTCTTCTGTCCTCTTCAGGTAGGTAGGAGAGAAAGGGCTTCTTTCCCACAAAGGGATGCAATGCAGTGCAACTTTTAGTTTAGCTGGATAGTGGTTTTGGTGTCTAAACTCTTTGGACCCAGACATACCTCACGCCTCCTTATATGCAGGTACCTTTAATTCTCTTCTCCCTCCACTTTGCTGGTGGAAGGACCACTCTGGCTGGTGCCTCCATCCCCAATAGTGGCTGCAGCACTGGGTATTTCTTCCTTATTTTATTATATTCAACCTCCTTGAATATATATATATATTGAATATATATATATATTGATCTGCTTTAAATTCCAATTCAACCCCCCCCCCCCACACACACACCTTATTTTGTTCACCGACCTCGCTGAGAATCTACCTGTGTATTTCTTGGTCTCACACCACAGAACTGCCAAGAAAGTGACCCTCTCTATTCCTCTATCTTAACTCCCCCTCCCCCAGTGTCCTTTCTTATGCTCACAAGTGACTCATCTCCTTCCTTCTGCAGAGGACATCACACTGGATGCAGACACAGCTCACCCTTCTCTTCATGTGTCACATGGTGGGAAACATGTCGAGACCCTGCCTATGAAGCAAGATGTTCCTGATAAAACTGCTCGATTTACTCTTGCCCCATTTGTGCTGGGCCAAAAGAGCTTCTCTAGTGGCCGTCACTACTGGGAGGTTGAAGTACCAGACAAGTACACGTGGAATGTAGGGCTCTGCTTGGATTCAGTTAAACGAAAAATATCATATAATTACACCAGTCCTGAGAATGGTTTCTGGTCCATTTCCCGGATTGATAGGAGGTATGATGCCCTTTCTGTGCCACGTTTTGTTGTTAATGTTGAAAACCCACCCCTTAAAATAGTGGGGATATTTTTGCAGTATGAGAAAGGGTTGATCTCTTTCTATGATGTGAAGGCATCTTCCATTCTCTATACTTTCAAAAGCAAGTTCACCCAGCCCTTGAAGCCATATTTTTCCCCTGGGCCTCATATCCCAGGAGGAAATCAGGCGTTTAAGATCCTCCAGGTGCCAGGTGGTTCTCAAGTCTCCAGGGGTCATCCTCATAGACAATGAAAGCAGTGGCCATTCCCCAGCCAGGATGCTGCAGGGCTGGGGTTAGAGGAACCCCCAAGGGCCCTGGCTTCTCCCAGTCTTGGGGGACTAAGGGTGGTCCTGCTCACGTGGCTAGTTCCACTGATCATTAAACTGTGACATCCTAGCTAATTACTACTGAAACTGATTAGCTTCATTTCTCAACAAACATCTCTTTGATGTTTCTCACCATGCCTCACAGCCAATTCAGAGTATTTTACTTTCACTAATAACCTATTGGTTCTTCAGAGCTAAACATCAAGTGCTGCCTATTTCCACAAATTTCTTTGATCCAAAATCAGTGACCTGAACCCGGTTTTATACACAGAGCCATGACCTCAATAAACTTGCCTCTTGTAGAAACTGACACACCTGTACTCAAAGAGGTTTTTATTCAAGAAGCACCATATGTCCCTCTCCAAGTCCCTACATTATAGAACACATTTTCTTAACATCATTATCAATTTTTATATATTTAATTAACAAATGTTATGTAAATTCGTGGCATACAGTCAATTTGATATTGAGAATCCATTGTGCCATTTTTACCAAAATTACATTAAGAGATACAGGGTGCATATAAAATTTCAAGGAACTATTCACCTTCCAATATAAAGTCAGTAAACCTTGAGCAGTACTTCACAGTACTCACTGACTATTTCAAGTCCATCTAGCCATTCTCTGCTCTGTACTAACCATAGGCTGAGATTCTTATACATTTTGTAGATCCCTGGTAAGTGGTCAAACTGAGCTGCCAAAAGTAGATTAAAGGCCAAACTGGAAGGTCAGTTCTAAGACTTCCCCTTCCTCCCAAAGTCACCCAGCTGCATAAATGGGGCCTCTGAGAAACAAAGTAAGACACATACCCCAGAAACATTGATAGGAAGCTCAAAGTGTCCTAAATGCCACCCACAGATTAGCTCAGGTGAACAAAACCCCAGGGAATTAAAGAGAGATTTGAACTTTCACACATTGCAGTTTGGAGAGCAAAGTCACACATCAGCTCAGGGAAGGTTTGTGGCATATTCTCATGAAGGTAACCAGAAAAGCATCCTATGATCCTCATAGTTACACGTTGGAAGGAAATGAAAACATGTGAACACATGAGCAGGCACTAAAACTTCAAGCAGCCTTATTAATGATATCTAGTACCTGGGACCAACACAAATGACTCTCGCTTGAAAACTGTATGAATAAATTGTAATTGATTCACAAAATGAATCTGAAAATTTGACATTTTAGAACCAAAACCCTGACACATTCAACAGACACAGGATTATCAAAGACACTGTGCTAGATGACAGAATTGAGGTGTAAGAAAACTGTACACAGCCATGTATGAGGGTCTTAAAAGGCTTATCAGCCTGCACCCAAGAAATGGTCATGGTGTCAGGGAGGGCTACCTAGAAAGGGAGGAAGAGGGACAGTCTGGAGAGGGACATTCTGCTCCCCTTGTGCAGGGGTGTGTGCATGATGTGAACCCAGGGCACAGTCAGCACCTGCCTCCTGGAGGTCCTGGCATCCAGTGCTGGGCACCATCCCCCAAGGTGGCCTCTCATCATCCTTGCTTCCTGGGGTCCTTGCCCTGATGTCCAGGTGCTGCTGCCTTTGCTAAGTAAGGGCTGACACTCCAATGATAAAGATAACAGTTTGCACATGCAAGGTTCATCCTCAAGTGCAGGTCCACCTGGGTCCCCAGCAGTGCGTTCTATGAGAAGATGGCACCACACCATGACTACAGTCACGTGGTCCTATAAAGGGGCCAGGGAATCTGAGTCTCTTGCACAGAGCCCTGTGAACCAGGATCCTTGAAGTGATTTTTCCAGTCCCATTGAGACAACCTCAAACTATCATGTAGGGACAGATCCAGGATGAAGCTTCTGACCAAGGCCCAAATCCCTGAGCTGCATCTCTCCATGGCTGGTGCAGTGCCCAGGGCTTTCTCAACTAACTCAGTCTGAGGAGGGTGTTCCTAGCTGGATGGGAAGGGTGCATGGTATCTGTGGATTGTGTCACAAGCATTGTAAATAACAATCAGTAGGTTTTGTCTTTGAAGCACTATAAGAAATTCTCTGCAGTGTAGGCTTAGAAAAATGAGAAAGTATATTGAAGTTAATGAAATCTGAGTTTCTCATAGGTGGAACCTTAGTTTCCTGTGAGTCTGAAGTGTTTCAATCACTTTTCATTGATTTTTTCATATACAAATATGAAGGGGAAGGAGAACATGTGCCCTTTTGTATTCTGGATTGAAATGGAGGCAAATTTCTATGTTTCTATATGTATATATGTGTATGTATGCATATGTATAGATATATCCCCTCTATGAAAGAGTAATAGATTATCAACTAACAGAAATGTATTATTATTACCAATTCACTTAATGCAGACAGGAATCATGAATATGAATGTGTATTCCATACACACGTGCAGACACCTGTTGCTTAGAAGGTTTCAAACCTTTGAAAGCTCAGTATCAGTGAGCACACCAGTGACCAGAGATTGATCTGTAAAATATCCTCATGTAATGAAACTAGAGGTCTTGAGAAAAGAGGTGATTTCCAAGCAAGTCAATGTGTGGGTTGGGCTTCTTAGGTATTGTTGTAAAGAAGGGAATCTCTCTAGATAGTCCTGTTTATTGAAGTATAAATTTTCGAATGATGCCTCAGATTTTCAGAAGAATTGTGATGTTAATTCATCTTACATTTCTACTTTTGTTGATTTAGGTGTTTTCTTCCTCTCTCTCTCTCTCTCTCTCTCTCTCTCTCTCTCTCTCTCCCCCCCCCCACTCCCCCACAATTTATAATTAGTTTGGCTGAGGGTTTACAAATATTGTTTGTGTTTTTAAAGAAGCAACTCTTTAATGTATTGAAACTGCAAATTGTTTTCTTTCCTCTTTCATTAATTTCATTTCTAATCTTAATATTTTCTGTCTTCTACTGATTTTGAAATTAGTTTGTTCTTTTCTAAAGACTTGAGTTGGAACATAAGCCTATTTATTTGGGAACTCCCTATTTTTTAAAGTAAGCACTTGATGCTCAAAAATTTTGCTTTAGAATTGTTCTTCTCTGTCCCAGAGATTTTGATCTATTGTATCTATGTTCTCATTTGTTTCTGAGAATTTCTCAATTTTTTATCATTTCTTTTATGATCCATTCTTCATTTTAAAAGAGTAGTGTTCAATCTCCATGTGTTTATGTGGTTCATTTGGTTTATAGCAATATTTGGGTCAGAAATATTGTTATTGATCTTATATTTGGCCGGTGGCTATGTTTTGACTGATTATTCATCTGGAGTATCCATCTCTCCAGTTCTGTGTGTTGAAATGTTGTTGAGGCTCACATAGGGATAGATGTTTTGTGGAGTGACATTCCCTGTTATTTGGCTGAGTTGTGAGAATTTCCTGGCACCAGGATCTCTGCTCTGTGAGTCTGAAGTGTTTCAATCACTTGTCAGCCTCTCTTGGAGAAAGGGAGAGCCAAAGGTAGCATTAATGTTGGCAACCGTTGTATAAACTTAAGATAAATGTTTAACATTCGTAGCACCAATTGTCATTTGTATAGGAATGGAGGGGGTCATCATCTAACATCTGAACCAACAATAAAAACCTGAGCTAGATCAGGCATTAAACAGGGGCATCTACTACATCATTCACCATATTAACAATCACTACACAAGTAGGGGAGGAATTATACAAATTACTTAACTATATCAGAAAGTTGTCAAGTGAACGGAAAATAAACCATTGAGGCAAGAGAAAATCTAAAATATTTAAAAAGTGAGTGGAGGAAGACAAGAGAGAAGTAGCAGACAATGACTATAAGGATGGAGAAAAATTTAATAAAAAATTTAAAAAAAATTAGAACTGGGAATTTAGCTAATAGTGTAAGAGAGATTAAAGGGGTGCATTAATAAGGACAAAAACCAAGGTACAAACAAACACACAAATGTAAGATCAAAACCACTCAAACCCATGGATAAATTTTACCCAACTAAGTCAAATTAAGGCTACATGATAAATGAGTCAAGAACAAAGCAATTAAGTGAAAGTTAAGACTGTGGCTGCTGTCACTGCCACCACTGCTGCTGCCAGCCCACTGGCACCGACACCCAGAGGCCTGCGGGCAGGTGCGGGCAGGTTGATTCCATGCAGCAGCTCCATCTTGGGACGCGTCACGGTCTGGGGGAAGAGGGCCCAGGAGGTTTGCTGCCACTGCCATCTTGGGGTGGACCCGCCTTTGCCTGTGGGGATGCAGATCCCGCTATGGCTGAGGTCGGGCTCGCCCCTCGCTGCCCTTGTTTCTCGAAGGTTACAGGACCGTCCACGTTCACCGGTGCAGGTCCCAACTACCACTGTACCTTGACCCGGTTTCGGTCAGCAGCTGTCCTGCCCTCAGCACTGTGCTGCACAGGCAAAGAGACAGTCGTGTCCTTTTGATCTTTTTGCTGTATAAGTTCTTTGGTCACATTTTAGAATTACAGTTGGGTCAGCTTTTAAAACTTTAATGTCTGTGTGTATGGGTTTACTCATTTCATGTATTTTTTCTCCCTGGGTGGGGCTGAAGGCCACCGCTCTAGTTCCAGTCTCTGATGCTCACCGAGTGGACCCTCTGTGTGGTTAAGGAAGGAGTGGGAGGTGGCCTCATCATACAGCCCCTCCCGTCCCTCCCAGGGCCTGGGGTTTGGGTCTGGAGAGCTCTGGCCTCTCCTGGATCAGCACAGGGAGTCCACAGCAGCTGGCCCAAGTTGCCCCTCCGGGCGTGATCATGCGCGGCACAGGCTCGGGGGCCTACGTGCTCTGGTGAGGTCCCTGTAATGCTCAAGCAACAGCATAATACGGGAGTGAGCGCAATGCAGGACGTGATCTTCCTCTCCTTGCTCCAGAGAGGGTTCCATGGGTGCTACCTGGATACTACGGAGGCTCTGGTCCGGGTAAAACGCCTAGGTGACAGGATCTGGGTTCATACCAGCAAAGGTAACAGGAAAGAACTTATTTAGTCAACCAAAGAGGCTAGGGATCCCAATTATCTTCTGTGGGGAAGGCCAGCCAACTCCTCCTCCGCTGGAGTAGCTGGAAACACGCAGAAAAGCCAGGTTTCTACTCCTAATAATGATTACACTGACAGGAAGACGTGTACACCACACATTTACAACATTATTCCTTGTCAATAACATTACACTTAAAAAATTGAAAAAAAAAAAAAAAAAGCAGGAACCCCTGGAACATGCCTCTGCGACACACAGGCTGTACATGGAGACACAACTCAGTGCCAGGCCCCACAATGCAAGGTCAGCTCAAGTGGCTGCTCTGAAGTGCCCCACCTGAGTTACCACCCAGACAACTGGAATTCAGCCAACTGGCAGGACAGGTTTGAAGACTTGGACTGGGAGACCTGGGTAAGGTAAGTGCTGGGAGCCACAGCAAAGCTCAAGAAGCAGCTCAGCAACAGCCATTGGTCTGAACCAGGGGCATTTGCAGGACCTGAATCTGATCAGGGAGCCAGAGAAGACCCCTCAAGGGGCTACTGGAAAAGAGGTCATAGGCATGCCACCGTGTACACACCCACCCATCTGCTTCAGTGGACTTAAAGATAGCTCAGATGGAGGGTCACTCTCAGATGGTGCTAGGAGGGTTGAAGGGCAGAACTCCTGCTATTTACAATTCCACAGGGCAAAGGGCAGTCAGGAAGGCCATGCTGATTGCTCCTGGGGTCTGGAAAGAGGCAGCTAGGGCTGTGGGAAGTGGATTATGCCCCAGTAGGCAATATGGCTTCAGCCCAGGGCTGCTAATGTGGTTTCCTGTGCTCTGGGGCAGAGGGCTGTTCCTGGCTGCTGCTGCCTGGCCCTGGGATGATTAGAGCTGGTGCAGTAGCCAGGAGTGTGAAGTCCAGGTGGAAAGAGTGGTCATCGTAAGAGATTCAAGGAAGGGAACTGACAGTGCCTCATTACTATAAAAAACACCAGTGTATACCATGGAGGAATACCACAACACACCTTGAAGTTTCCCTGAAATCAAAAATTCTAAAATCTCCAAGCACTGATGAAGGCTGGACAATGGAAATTCTCATAAGTAAGCTGGTCACCCTCTCTGGAACTGTGAGGTTGTCTGGGAGATTCAGGTGTGCTCACATGGGGTGCACACCAGGTTGCTCCCAACACACCTTTTAAATTAGCCCCAAACTGAAACAGTCACACTTGTCCATTGTTGGTGGGACTGCAGACCAGTACGACTCTCTGGGAAGCAATATGAAAATGCCTCAAAAAAATTGGGATGGACCCACAATAAGACCAGCTATCCCACTCCTAGGTATTTCCCCAAAAGAACTCAAATCAGCATACTACAGCAATGCAGCCAATTCACAGTAACCAAATGATGAGATCAACCCAGATGCCCATCAATGCATGAATGGATTAATAAAGAAATATATATATATATATATATATATATATATATATATATATATATATATATATATGATGGAGTTTTACTCAGCTGCAAAGAAAAACAAAATCATGGCATTAGCTGGTAAATGGAAGGAAATGGGGAACATCATGCCAAGTGAAATAGGCCAGATTCAGAAAATCAAGGGTCAAGTTTTTTCTCTTCTATGCAGAAGCTAGGCCAACCTAAAGAAAAGGAGAAGGGAAGGGTAGCACATCACAGAGACAAGGGGAAGATCAGTCATGCACAAGAAGGGGAGCCAGAGGCAGAACACAGGGCCAGGAAGGGCAGGAAATGTGGAATGGATATTCACTCATTCAGTGAATATATAAACACATGTTATGTGTGCAATGTGTGTATACAAATACAGCACAGGGATCCACCTTTATGTGTAAGTAAAAAGAACCAATTGAATATAAATAAATAGAAAAGCCAAGTCCAGCAGAGCAGAGGAAGGAAAGTGAGGTAGGGAAGGGGAAAAAGAGGGCAGGGGAGAGGTGAACTGAAATCAAATTCCATGCATTTCTGATTTTCTTAGGATGAACCCAGCTACTAAATATAACTATAAAACTCTAAAAAAAAAATAGCGTCAAACCGAAACCTCCCAAATTGTTGAAAAAAAGTAAATAAATTTTTACATATTTATGTGAAATTCTACAATGTTAAAAGAGAAGAGTCTTCAGGTACCAACAGTAGGTTCAAGGACACATCTTACAACTAAAATATTGAGTGAAATTAATCTCTCACAGAGGAATACACATTTCCTAAAAGTTTATTTTAAGGAATGCATAAGTGTTAGTCAGCTTTTGAGTCATTGTGACCAAAATACCAGAGAAAAACAACTCAGGGAAGGAAAGTTCATCTGGGGCTCACAGTTTCAGAGGTCTCAGTCCACAGACAGCAGCCTCCATTGCTCTGAGACTAAGGTGAGGCAGCACTATTTGGGGGAAAGGCCCAGAGGAGGAAAGCTGCTCGGCTCAGGGGAGGTCAGGAGGCAGAGAGGGACATGGGCACACACATCCTTGCAGGGCATGCCCAGGGACCATCCATCCCCACTGCTACACCTACCATCACATCAGTCCAGTCAAACTAAGATGGAGGGCTAGGTTACATCTCTCACAATCCAATCATCTTACCTCTGAATATTTCTGCATTAACAGGAGCTTTGGGGGACACCTCACATCCCCATGGTAACAGCATATTTGCTGCATAAAAACGGGGAAAAATGGGAATATTGAATATATCAACTCAAGAAACACATTCATGAAATAAGTGTCTGATTTAACATATCTTTTTAGAATTGCACATTTTTTTCATACTTTTCAGGATCTATGTCATTTATAAAACTAAAGAAGTCCTTATATTTGATTATTTCTGGAAATAATCACAAGGTTATATAATGACAGTGATTGGGCCTGGTCATGAAGTTCTCATTTCTGGTGCCTGAGGGTTTGAACTTCTCCTGCTTGTTTAGGGAGTTTTCTTTTACTGCATGTGTAGGAAGTAAAGGATGTGTCCCCCTAGGTGCCAAGAAACTCAAATCTCAGCACTCTGGTCCTGCCCACAGCTGCTAGGGGATGGCCATGCTCATGCAGTGGTGGCTTCTCCTGGATGTCTAGGGGGGTGAAGTGCCCTGCCATCACTGATGGAGAGCCACCTTGTTTACAGCCACCTCCCAGGGAAGGGTCCCGAGTTTCCTACAGCCCCTAGCTGTGCCAGATGTGCATCTGAGAACTCAGAGGTGGGAGCAACCTGAGGGCTGCCAGGTGAAGGAAGCACACCAGACAGCGGTGGCTGAGCAGGGCAGCAGTGAAGCAGGTTTGAGAAAAGGATTAATTACAGGAAAACTTCTGATGATTTCAACCTTCTTGAGTTTATTCCCCTCTGCTCTCAGCATAAGAACATGGCAAACCTTGTTCAACCCAATGAAAACAAAAAGTAAGAAGAAGATCTCTCTCCCCCCCCCTTTTTTTTTCAGTATTTTGAAGTAATTGAAACTTATTAGTTGAAGTCTTCCTTCATATCCTAAATTCAAGAGCATGAAATGTCACCAGGCACGTGTTCATGTGTAATCTCAATGAATCGGGAGGCTGAAGTAAGAAGATCACAGATTCAGGGCCAGCCTCAGCTGCTTAATGAGGTCCTCTCTCAAAATAAAAAGGGTGGAGTTTAGCTCAGTGGTAGATCACTCGTGGTTCAATTCCCAGTACAAAGTAAAAAAAAAGAGTGGTCAAAATCTTGATGAGTTAAACTCATTTCAACACATTCCTTTATTCCATGATTTTTAAATTATAAGTGACTCCATAGAGTCACTTATAATTTTGTAGTGACTAGCAATGAAAGCATTTAATAAATTCCAAAACACTTGTCATTTTTATAATGTTTATATTTAGAAAAAAATCTGCTTGCAATTTTGATATTTATCTCCAATTTATCTTCATGCTTCTCTGAACATCTTTTTTAATTCTAATTTATTTTGTCAGTGATCAGCTCAGTGGTGGATATCCTCTAATATTGCATCATTGGACCTCATCTCTTCCACCATCTTCTCTTTCTGTTAGTTGATTAGGTGTCCACAAGATCAGCTGCCTAAAATGTGCTCATAAATTCTGACAAACATCCAAAATTTATGTCTTCTCCTGCAAAACTCAGATCTAAAACCTTAGGCACTCAGGTCACTCCTTAGGCACCTGTAAAATACATATATTCTTACTTTCCCAGAAATTCTATTTTGCTCAAATATTTGTCTCTTCATTTATTCACCCAAACAAAATGGAGTTGCTGATACTGTAAGTCACACCTCATGGACTTAATATTTGCAATACAGCATGAGGAACACACCTGTAGTCCTGGATCTCTTGGAATGATTCATTTAGCTAGAGGGAAGCATAATTCAGACAATAAGAAATGTTATTAGTGTTCTGTAGCCAAGAACTGTGCATGACTTTGGTGGAGGCAGGTTCCATTCCCCTAGCTGTGAAGATGGTGATGTTTGCAGAAGAGACTGTGAAACTCAGGGCATGGAAATACACAGGCTCGGGATTGAATGTAGCTTGAATACCCCACAAGGAGGGAATCTGAGGTACATCATAATCTGAGAATCACTTGGCCTCCACTGTGAACCCAAGCCCAACAGAGGTGCAGCACAAAAGGGAGGGTGAGGAGTTGAGGTTTCCTCCCCGTCAGGTCCTGGGGGGACCCTTGGGGAGCACTTGCCCTTCTATTGGTGAAGTCTGGTGGAAGCTCCTTCCTGTCTTTCTATGTCACTGCATAATTGTACTTTCCCACCAAAGTGCACAAGGGCTCTAATTTCCCCTCCTCTTCCTGATACTGGCTACCCATGTACTGTTATTTTCACATCTAACTGTTTAACTCTAGACTAATTTATACACTCTTAGGACAGTGAATCAAAATATGGACTAAGCATTCAGGAGGTGCTAGCAATTACTTTTTAAAATAATGTTTTAGGCCAGGTGTGATGGTACACTCCAGCTACAGGAGACTGAACAGGAGAATCACAAGTTCAAAGCCAGCCTCAGCCATTAAGTGAGGCCCTAAACAACTTAGTTAGACCTCATCCCAAAATAAAAAAAAATAAAATTGACTGGGGTCAAAGCTCATTGGTTAAGTACTCCTGGATTCAAATGCCAGCACCACAAAATAGGGGGGAAAATTTTAATGATGTATGTTAGGTAGCTTCAAATTTTGTAATTTTTTAAAAATTATTTTTTTTATTCTAATTTGTTATATATGACAGCAGAATGCATTACAATTCATATCATACATCTAGAGCACAGTCTTTCATATCTTTGGTTGTACACAAAGTAGAGTCACACCATTCATGTCTTCATACATGTACTTAGGGTAATGATGACCATCTCATTCCACCTTCTTTCCTACCTCCATACCCCCTCCACTCTCCTCCCTCCCCTTTGCTCCACCTAAAGTTTGTCTAATCCTCCCATGATCCCTCACAACCCCACTGTGAATCAGCCTCCTTATATCAGAGAAAACATTTGGCATTTGGGTTTTGGGGATTGGCTAACTTCATTTAGCATTATCTTCTCTAACTCCGTCCATTTACCTGCAAATGCCATGATTTTGTTCCTCTTTAATGCTGAAAGAGTTATTCCATTGAGTATACATATCACATTTTCTTTATCCATTCAGCAACTGAAGGGTACCTAGGTTGGTTCTACAGTTTAGCTATTGTGAATTGAGCTGCTATAAACATTGATGTGGCTGTGTCCCTGTAGTATGCTGTTTTTAAGTCCTTTGGGTATAAACCGAGGAGTGTGATAGCTGGATCAAATGGTGGCTCCATTCCCAGCTTTCCATGTATTCTCCATAATGCTTTTCATGTTGGCTGCACCAGTCTGTAGCCCCACCAGCAATGTATGAGTGCGCCTTTTTCCCCACATCCTTGCCAACTCTTATTGTTGTTTGTCTTCATATTAGCTGCCATTCTGACTGGAGTGCGATGAAATCTTACAGTAGTTTTTATTTGCATTTCTCTAATTGCTAGAGATGTTGAACATTTTTTCATATATTTGTTGATTGATTGTGTATCATTTTCTGAGAAGTGTCTGTTCAGTTCCTTCACCCATTTACTGACTGGGTAATTTTTTTTTTAATGTTAAGATTTTTGAGTCCTTTATATATCCTAAGATTAGTGCTGCATTTGATGTGCTTGTGGTAAAGATTTGCTCCCATTCTGTAAGTTCTCCATTCACCTCACTGATTGTTTCTTTTGCTGAGAAGAAGCTTTTTAGTTTGAATCTATCCCATTTATTGATTCTTGGTTTTAATTATTATGCTATAGGACTCTTATTAAGGAAGTTGGAGCCTAATCTGACATGATTGAGATTTAGGCCTATTTTTTCTTCAAATAAGTGTAATGTCTCTGGTTTAATTCCTTGGTCCTTGATCCACTTTGAGTTGAGTTTTGTGCATGGCAAGAGATAGGGGTTTAATTGCATTTTGTTGCATGTGGATTTTCAGTTTTCCCAGCATCATTTGTTGAAGAGGCTATCTTTTCTCCAATGTATGTTTTTGGCACCTTTGTCTAATATGAGATAACTGTATTTATGTGGGTTAGTCTCTGTGTCCTCTCTTCTGTACCATTGGTCTACAGGTCTATTTTGGTGCCAATGTAATGATGTTTTTGTTACTATTGCTCTGTAGTGCAGTTTAAAGTCTGGTATAGTGATGCCACCTGCTTCACTCTTCCTGCTAAGATTGTTTTAGCTATTCTGGGTCTCTTATTTTTTCAGATAAATTTCATGACTTTTATTTCTATTTCTATGAGGAATGTCATTGGGATTTTGATTGGAATTGCATTAAATTTATATAGTGCTTTTGGTGGTATGGTAATTTTAACAATATTAATTCTGCAAAGCAAGAGCAAAATAGATCTTTCCATCTTCTAAAGTCTTCTTCAATTTCTTTCTTTAGTGCTCTATGGTTTTCACTATAGAGGTCTTTCATCTCTTCTGTTAAATTGATTCCCAGGTATTTTTTTAGGCTATTGTAAATGGGGGAGTTTTCCTCATTTCCCTTTTAGAGGACTTGACACTGATGTACAGAAATGCCTTTGATTTATGGGTATTGATTTTATATCCTGCTACTTTGCTGAATTTATTTATTCATATTTTGTAATTTTTAATATTTTAAAGTTAGTTTTTTCTTTTATTGCTTATGTAAAATAGTTATCATAACTCATGGTAATGGTGCCACCTATTTCATATGGTTATCATAAGTTTACAACTAACATCCTTACTATTTTGGGAGATTACTAGTGCATATTATTTACTATGGGTGCTAATAGCTAGTAGATAGTACTTACTAAAGGTTGGCTAAGGCGATAAGGTCTAAGAGGGTGAAAATCTACCTCCTGCCCTGATGGTGGAGGGACAGTATTCTGCAGTTAGTGGAGCCAGCCTTGACCCACTGATGATTTCTCTGGAGGTCCCTGTGTTTCTCATGGAGGTTGTGTTTGCAAGTTCACCTGTTCAATTTGGAAAACTTTTTCTTTTCTTTTAATTACAGAGTTTTTCTTTTTGGTTGCATAAATTGATCTCTGGAGACCACCGTTCCACTCGAAGCCCTGCCTCTAGGGAAGCCACCCACTGTGCCAAACCTTGGCTTCCCTCCTGCTTTCCAGCTCCAATAACCTGAAGACGAACAAGATCACAGACTTCACATCAGTTCTTCCCAGAGGCAAGTGGAGAAGGCACACCACCCCCAGGCGACTCACTTGCACACACACACACACACACATACACACACACACACAGTTGTAATCTCCATAAATTTGTTTTGAGACTGTCTGAAAAAGGAAATAACCTTTAGAAGCATTCCCACTGTGGACCATACCCAAGTCATGCACTTAAAAGTAAAGAGAACTGGAGGCAATGCCCTCAAGCACTCACAAACTTCTGATACACTGTAGAGGGTGAGTAGATGTTCTTTGTTCCCATTTCCTCTTTATATTCTCTCTATGGCTGTGACTCTCCGGCTCTTTTCCATCTGCTTTCACTTATTGAGGAACCCATGCAGAGTCTTCTGATTGACTAGATGGAGCCCCATTACCTCTCCACCTGTTCTGCCAGACCCTGCTGTACATCATGGCACACAGTGATTGCTCACAGTTAAGCCAGCTCTATGGGGACCACAGGAGGAGCTCTTTCTAGTGACATCCTGTAATCAAATGTTGCTTTGCACTTCTCCATCAGCCATTCACATGTCCTCTGTCATGATCACAGGAATGAAATTGATTGCAGTTTTTTTCACCACATCACCTTACTGACATGTTCAGTGCTTATTAATTAAAATATTGAACTCAGATTAATGTATTTGGAAAGGTCATTATAAAGGATTATAGTACAAACCTCCATTTTAAACCAAATCCTTTTTCTTCCTCATATCCTGAAATGAGAAAGGATATGAGGAAGAGAAATTCCTATAAGAAATTTATCTGCACATCTACTTGCTTTCCAGTGTGCTATAAATATGTAATAATAAAAGTGAATTAAAGAACAAACTAATAAATATTGTGTCATACAAGCATCCAAACCTAAAACCTAATTAGATACAAAAGCTTATCTTGTTTGCAGCACGGGCCTTTGTGATAAAATTTTCCACTAGCCTCTAACACACTCATCCATCACTCTATGGAAAAGTAGCAATAAAAATATCCACTCTCCTAAAGTCAGCTTTGTCAAAGCCTGTCAGTATCAATTTTTTGTTTGTATTGCAATTTGGGATTTGAAATCATGCCTCATTTCAAACTTCTACTCATAAGAGTGGATAACTTCAGTTGATTACCTTGATAACATAACATAAATATTTCTAAGTGACAACTTAACACATACAAAACTGTCTGTAACAGGTTCCTGTTTTCTCTGTACTTCTGGCCCTTGATTTCTGAACAACTGCATAATCTTAGGTTCTTGCTGTTACTCATAAGAAAAGCAAAATCCCAGAGGTTCAACTCCTCTACCTCTCTTCCTGAACATTTGCTTTATCTGTCTGAATTCCAAGATAAGAATAAGCAACAGTGCTATTTTTAAAAGTTGTATTTTGCGATCTTTTCCCTTACTTCTGAATGCTCTATTAACATTTAATGCACAATGACATCAGATTCCATGGGGAGTTGGCACAAGGCTGACTTTAACTATTTTAGTGGCCAATTTGACAGTGTTGGTTGGTGCTCAGGGGTCATCAACCTATTATGTGATTGTGTATAGTTGTGTTTCTTCAATATTTTTCTTTCTCATTGGTAATAAAATAACTTTAAAAGACACTTTGTATCTATGCACTAATGTAGAGTTGGTCTTGATTGCAGCTGTGCCTGTCAGCACTGTAAATGAATACTTGGCCTCTGAGAGGGTGAGGGGCACTACAGTATGTCCATGCAGTTGTCCACAGGTCTTGAGAGCCGCTGGATTTCCCATCACAAGTGGTTCACAGCTTTCCTAAGGAGAGGTGGAAGTTGTCATAAAGTCCTTAAGACTCATTCCTATTAGGAGGGCGTCTCAGTTCTGAGCTCTCTTATCTTCCCTGGCTCATCTCAGGGCCTATTTGAACACTGGAAAATAATCATTTGCTTTCATTATGATTCCCTCCATAAAAACAAAAGGGGCTTAATCCATGTAGATAGGATGGGTGCCTCCAGGGCGAGATGCAAGGAATGGCAGGAACCCCTCTTTCCTTCACTACAGGTGGAAGTGGAAGCTGCATGGATGGGAGCAACCTGACCAGGGTCACTGAGTTCATCCTGCTTGGGTTTCAGAATGAGAAACCCGTGAACATTCTTCTTTTCTCTGTGTTCCTGCTCATGTACCTGACATCTCTGGTCGGCAACACTCTGATCATCCTTCTAGTGTGCTGTGACCGTCGCCTGCACTCACCCATGTACTTCTTCGTAGCCAACCTCTCCTTCCTCGAGGTGGCTATCACCTCCACCGTGGTGCCTGAGATGCTGGCCAACACTTTCTCCCTCACCAAAGCCATCTCCTTTGTGGGCTGCCTCACGCAGTCTTTCTTCTACTTCCTCTTGGGGTCCACCGAGTTCTTCCTCCTGGCGGTCATGTCCTTTGATCGGTACGTCGCCATCTGCAACCCACTGCGGTACGCGCTCATCATGAACAGACAGATGTGCTCGGCGCTGCTCCTGGGGTCTTACGTGGGCGCCTTTCTGTCCATCCTGGCGCCATCAGTTTTAACGGCCCCCCTGCCCTTCTGCGGCCCCAACGTGGTAAACCACTTCTTCTGCGACAGCGCCCCGGTGCTGAAGCTGGTCTGCGCGGACACCTCTCTGGCAGAGCTGGCGGACTTCGCCTCCTCGGCGGTGCTGCTCCTGGGCTCCCTGCTCCTGACTGGCGTGTCCTACACCTGCATCATCATCACAGTGCTCGGGATGCCCTCGGCGCAGGGCCGGCGCAAGGCCTTTTCCACCTGCGCCTCGCACATCACGGTGGTAACGCTGTACTATGGCAGCTCCATCTTCATCTATGTGCGCCCGCGGAAGGGCGGCGTGATGGACGTGAACAAGTTCGCCACCGTGCTGAACACCATCGTGACGCCCATGCTGAACCCCTTCATATACAGTCTGCGCAACGAGAAAGTGAAAGGCTCGCTCAGAGACGCCCTGGCGAAATGCCCTAGCAGACTCAGGACAACCATGTGCCCAAGGTGACACTTCCGCAAAGGTGCCCTCAGGACGGGCTGCAAAAGCATTTGTCTTCTAACTGCACAGAGTTAATTTTCCGTGTGAGGGGTTAATAACCTCTTAATGCCCGTCAGACTCTCCAACAGAGGCTGACAGATGAGAAATAAGACACGTGCTGCATTTGTCAGGCATGTTGTAGCTTGTGACAAAAGAAACCGCAAAGCTACAGCGTCTGCATTTGGTGGGTTCCCTTGCTCCTCTTTGCTCCTTGAGGATCTAACTGGTTCCTCCCCGTGAACTGGGGATGCTCTGCGCTTCTCCGATTTTGAAAGTCTGATTCTCCTCTTCTAATCGGAAAAGTGAGTCCTAATAATCTTCCTCGTGTTCCCGGTCTTCCCAGCAGCATCTGCTCAATTGCCAGCAAGCTTCTAGGGCACATCTGGAACACTCTCCTAGAGTTCAATCACGGCTGGCCAGCGGAAGGGAGCTAGAGTTCCCCCAGTATAACATATGGAAGTCACCGTTTTATTCCGCTATGTTGTCATGAGAAAAACCTGGGAATATGATTAGTGATGAAGTTAGTGGGCATGAACTTCGGAAGAAAAGCTTCTCTAGAGCAGCTGGCCAGCTTGCAGATGGGGATGATGGCAGTCAGGCAGCTTCTGGCAACAGCTCCCTCCCCTTCACTGTCCCCAGATAAGGTGGCTATCCACGTTTCCCGGGGAATTGCATGTCCCGGACCTCCCATATCAAACAATACTTTCCTTTACTTGAAATTGTATTGCATCCCCTATTGCGATTGGTTGGTAAACTTCATTGCCTATGATACAGAATTTACAGAATAGGTCATTCCTGTGGCTGTTTTACTTATATTTCTGTTGCTAGTTGTCTTGGTATGCCTCCATTAGTTGAGGAAAATGGGAGAGATTAAATAATATAATTTAAATAGTTTCTGATTTGTTAATGCAACTGAAACAATTCTTTTTATTTTTATTTATTTTAATTATTTTTTTTTTATTTTTTTGAACTAGGGCACTTGACCACTGACCACATCCCCAGCCCTATTTTGTATTTTATTTAGAGAGAGGGTCTCACTGGGTTGCTTAATGCATTGACGTTGCTGAGGCTGACTTTGAATGTGCGATCCTTCTGTCTCAGCCTCCTGAGCTGCTGGAATTACAGGTGTGTGCCAGCATGCCCTGCAGCATCTGAAACAATTCTTGTAAGTTAGATTTATTTGTGAAATATCTTCTGTAAATGCATACTTTTGTATTACTCACATGTGGGTGTAACAATGTTCTGGGGAGAATTTGAAAGTGTTCAAAAATGTGTTAAAAAGTTCACAAATTTTTTTTTAAATTTTCCCTTTTCCTGAAACTTTCAAATAAAACTCAAAAGCATGCCAAAGTAAGATCACCATATAACTTCTTCAAGATTGAAGATAAGTTCAGCTATTTGTCAACAGGATAATAAAATTGTCTAGATGAAAAATATCTAGAATACCTTATTCTAACTTCTTACATGGTGAAGATAAGAAGGGAGGTCTGAGGCCACAGCGTAAGCAAGGCAGGGGCTGCATGGAGCTCAGAGATTCAGTCATTATTTCTCAAGCTTATTATGTATTTTTATCCTGTTAAGTGCAAGGTTACTCAGAGTTAATGAGAGCCAGTGTAGACAACCTAGGTAAATATGAAAAGAACATGGGGAAGAGAGATAAACAATAACACAAGACAATAAATGGTTTATTTGTCAATAACCTTACCACATTTTTTGCACATAGACTCACATGAAGGTTCTAAATTAATTTTTTATACAAAAACTGAGCCATACATGATCCATTCATGATAACTTTACTGGGGCAAAATTCACACAACATAAAATCTGTGTTTTCCCTGTTGCAGGGCACAGTCCAGTGGCCTTAGGTGCATTCACCTGTGGGCAGCTGTCCCCACGTTCCCTGTCCAGAGACATGCATCCTCTCAAAATGGAACTCCACGCCCCCTGGGACAGAAAGTCCTCAGCCCTTGCACCACCTGCCTCAGGGGATTTGTGCTCCCCCAGGCTCCTCCTGTAAAGATGCCTGTCCTCTTGCATCCAGGTCAGGTTACGTAGCATACAGTTCCAGGTTTATTGCTATTGCAGCACACATCAGAATTTCATTTCTTTTACAAGGCTAACTAATCTCTCTCTCTCTCTCTCTCTCTCTCTCTCTCACACACACACACACACACACACACACGCACACACACACACACGCACACACACACACATACACACACACACACTCCTTTGCTATCCTGCTCTCTGCCAATGGACTTAGATTCCCATAGTCGTTCTACCATTTGGTTAAAAGGAATAATGGTTCTATAGCCATTGGTTTACAAATATCTGTTTGATTTCAATTCCTTTAGGTATATACCAGTAGTTAAAATGACATGCCATAAGGTGATTCTATGTTTAATCTTCTAAAATTGATAGATATTTACATTTAATTTTTGAGGACCCTCATACTGTCATCACTAGCAATGCTCAGGGGCTTTAATTTATCCACATCCTGTGAACACTTGTTATTTTACAGTTTGGGGGCCTTTTGAATAACTGGCATCCTTTTGGATATGTAGTGGTGTCTCATTGAGCTTTGGATTTGCATTCCCTCAATAATGAGTGATGTGGAATAGGTTTTGATGTGTCTATTGGCCATCTGTATATCTTCTTGGGAGAAAGTCTGTTCAAGTCTTTTGCCCATTGTTGACTTGGGTAGCTATTCTTAGGTTGACTTGTTTTCTTTATTGTTGAGCTTTGCAGGTTCCTTACATTTTCTTAATATGACTTCCTTACCAGACATATGATTTGCAATAATTATTTCCACTCCACGAATTGCCTTTTCACCATGCTAATTGTGTCTGTTGATGCACAGTTTTTAATTTGGTGAAACACAATTTACTTCCTTTGTTCCTTCTGTTGCCTGCTATTTTGATCTTATATCAAGAAATCCTTGCCAAATCAATGTAATAAAGCATTTCCCCTAGGATTTTAACGAGTTTCATAGTTATACACGTGGAAGCTAAAAAAGTTGATTTCTTAAAGGAGAAAACAGAGTAGTGTTCATAGAGGATGGGTAGAGTGTATGTGTTCCTGGGTTCCTAGTGTGGTCCATGGTTACTCAGCTACTTCAGTGGGGGTGGGGGTGGGGGGTAGAGACGCAGTGTCAAAGCAACACAGGGATTCTGGGAGCTGGTGAGAGCTGGCAGGTGACAATCTCAGTTGACCTCCAGGCCAGCTCGTTTATTTTTGGAATGCATACAGCTGTTATAGGGTTCAGGTAGGGCATGCCTGCCAATCACACATAAGCACTTTAACATCTATAAGCCAATCATCTCATGCCTAATGTAACCGCACTATGAGGAAGCACTAAATCTTGCTGTCGTGATGGAAGGCAGTCTGGAAGGGTCTTTGACCCTATGGGAGGGGGGCTATGAGTTGGGGAGTTACATGCCCTGAAGCACTTGACACTCGGTTTCCTGACCTGGTAGTCTGGTAGCTTGACAATGCTGACCACAAGTGCTGAGGATGTGGATTCACAGATAGCTGGCTAGAGCAGGGCGCCCTATCCTGCTGGTGTTCCTGTCAGGTCTGTACTACCTACCATAGGTTTTCCTAGCACTCTGAGCTGCTTGTAGCTGCTAGCTGTGAACTGAAAGTTATTCCAACAGTAGAGCAGGGAGTAAAGTGGGGGCTAGGATAATTGGGACCCAAAATAGTTAGAAGGAATAAGTTCTATCATTCTATACTACTTCTCTATACTACTTAATAAATAACAACTTATTTATTAAGTATTTTTAAATGAACTAGAAGAGAATAGTTCAAAGATTATCAATACAAAGAAAGGATAAACATTTAAGGATAAGAAGCTAATTACCCTGATATATTACTCATTGTACACATGTAGTGAAATATCACAGTGTATCCCATAAATATGTACAATTAAAAATAAAATGTTCTTTTTGGAAAATAAGAGTTTCTAATTTTAGCTTGTGGTGAAAACAACCACAAATGTCTTGCTCCTGATCCCAATGGAAGAGGTTTCTGTCTTGCACCATTGAGTATTATGTTGACTGTGGATTTTCATATATGGCCCTTATTACAAGTTGAGGAAATTTCCTTCTATCCCAAGTTTTTTGAGTGTTTTTATCATGACAATGCACTGAGCATTGTGAAATTCACTCTTACGGGGTGCCCAGAACCAGGGCCCGGGCCTCTTAAGGATGTTTTTAATGACCTATTTGGTGCAGTGCTTGACATCACTGTCCTAATTGTTGGGCAGACTCCTCTCTTCCAAGTATTTCTCACCTTTAGTGAAATATTAACCACAGCCCATGCTGTTCTGTGAGGTTAGCAGGCTTCCTTCCAGCAGAAAAGAGCCTCATTTACTGGGTGCTTCACCCAGTCCTGTTTACTTTCTTTCTGGAGGCTCTGAGTTATTCCCTTGGCTGTCGCATCCTATGACCACTGTGTGGCCATTTGCAGCCCCTTTCAATACCCTGTAAAGAAGACCAGTTCCTTCTACCCACCTCCTCGTCCCCTCTGGAGTGGGTGGCTCTCTCCTCACCCTTCCATTTATCATCCTCAAGGCAGGGCTGCTGCTCTGTGGTCCAAGTTGACAGATCACTCTCTCTGTGGAAGTGCCGCTCTTCCCCTGGACTTGTGTGGACACTGGTTCCATGAGCCCCTGGGCTTCCTCAGCCCCTTGTCCCTCTCAGCAGGTCCTGGCATTCACAGAGGTTCCCAGGTCCACACCATCTCCACCATTCTGCAGGGGCGCTCGGGCTGAGGCCCAGGGCAGCCCATGGCAGCAGCACCTCTCTCTGCTCAGTGGTCTCTGTGGCTGTGGGACCCCAAGCTTTGCCTGAGTCATCCCCTCTCAGATGAGCAGCCTGTCATGGACAGGAAGCTCCAGGGTCATGCACCTCTCCCAAATCCCTTCACCTTCAGCCTATGCAATGAAACCGTGAAAGACCCACTGGATGACACTTGGCTAAGGCCAGATATCCTCCAGGGACGAGGCTAAGTGACAAGACCTTTGGGAGTGGACCTCAAAGTACAAGACCCTCAGCCCCACAGACAGCAAGTTAAGGATCTGTCACTACAGCTGGGAGAGGGTGGCTGTGTTGTGTTCCCATCGTCTACGCTCACAGTCATGGTGAGATTGTGTTTGAATATGAATTACTTTAAAATGACTAAAGATTAAAAAGCATTTTGATGGTCACAGGGACACTACAGAACTGCACATCATAGATTATCAATGTGTGGGGACAGCACGCTCTCTAAGATGGTCACAGTGATAGTTTGCAGTCACATTGCCTCCTGTTGAGTGTGGTGGTTTACTGAGTTGACATTATGCAGAAAAAGGAAGCACTCAGGTGTTCAGGAAGGAAGGACTCATGCCACACACACACACACACACACACACACAGAGGACACGGTCGAGGGTTCACTTAAAACAGAATCTGAACTCCCCGCGTCCCTTAGGAGCATCTGAGACACACCCACCTTCTGCTTCAGCTCGGCCACTATCCAGTGTGCCCTGCACCTCTTTCTTTCATCGCCCCACCCCAGAACAGCAAGCTCATGGATTGGGGGTGTGTGCACTCTCCACTCTGCCCTCCAGTAATCCTTCCTTACCTACAGCATCCTCCATTTCTCCAGGTATCCTCTCACCTGTTGCAACATTATGAAGTCTTTGCTCGACTTTGATCAAGGCCGGTACTTTGGCTATTCTTTATTTTACCCGGCTATAAGTCATAATGCTTATCACTGCATGGTAATGTGTTGTGATGAACACATGGACAGGTGAGGTGTCTTTGCCCCTTCAGATGTAAGTTTCATGAGCATCTTGTGTATAATTGGAACTTTGCCCTTGTTCCCTCTAATTTTGTCTGGAGATAATTTGATGCTCAAAAACTCAACTTTTAAAGGGAACAGGCAATAGTAACAACAACAAAAAAAAACAGTTATTTTTATCAATTTATACAGAATTAAGTCAATTTTTCTGCCTGTGATTCAAGTTTGTTAAAGGTTTGTTATGGAAGCCCACCCAGGAGCTTTATCTTGCCAGTGTTCTTTTTTTTAAAAAAAATATGTGTGTATATATATATATATATATATATATATATATATATATATATATGTTATAGGTGGTCACAATATCTTTATTTCATTTTTATGTGGTGCTGAGGATCAAACCCAGTGCCTCACACATGCTGGGCAAGCGCTCTCCCACTGAGCCACAACCCCAGCCCTTGCCAGTGTTCTTGCTTTGGAGAATGGCGTATGTCTGACCACAAAAGAGTTATCCACACTTAAGTAACATAACATTTCTTTGTTAATTGTATTACTTATATTTATTACATAATTGAATTTACCTAGGATTTTGCAAAATTTCTGTTCAGAAAATTTGTATGTCTTAAAATATGGCATTAACATATTAGTTTTAAATTTTTTGAATTTAAAATTCCAAATTAAGGTGTTCCTCTCAGAGAAGAAACAGAGTCAACACCTGGCACCATTAGTAGGAAATTAAAGTTGCATTAATGAGCTGTCTGCATCAAAAGTAAGAGGCACAATAATTAATTAGTTTTTATTTTTTACATGAAGTTAACTGGTTCCCTTTGGGATTCAGCTAAAACTTCGGCGGTTAATATATTTCCCTTAACTCACTGAAGTCTCTACTCCGATTTATAATGCCTAGAAAGCATCTTTCCTTCACTTCACTCTCATTTCCTTGCAGTGAATGCAGTATAAATTTTGGGGGGGGGGAGTAAGGAAGGGAATAGGAGGATGTGAATAGCTTCTAAGCTTGACTAAGAACGAGAAATGGGCTTTGCAGATTATTACAATGGTCCTCTCATTCTTTGCAACCTGAGTTCCACAGTGCTGAGAAGCACCTTGTGAAGAAGCGACAATTTCTAGCTAAGCTTAACTGTGAGGAGCCCCAGTGGCTGACAAAGCTGTGCTCTTCATGCCACCTCTTTAATAGGTGAATATCTGAAAATTTGATCCTTTTCAGGACAATTCATTTACAAAGTACCAGTACCAACTATGAATGAACATGTTGCCTAACATCTAAAAGCAGGCAAGTATGGAGACTCCTCTCCCCAAGCTCCTCCCTCCCCGTGGGCATCCTCCAGTTCCAGCTCTCCCTCTCTGGCTTCATCTGGGCCTCTGTTTCCCTTTTATCCTCCCCCACCGTGTGGCTTGGTGTCAAGTAGTCCTGCTCATTGTTTGATGAAGTCTGTGCAAAATGGAAAAACACTTAGAAGAGAGTAGATGGAAAAATCTAGAAATATGCTTCATAAAGAATCAAACAGGGAAGCGACAAAAGGGGGGATTTTAAGCAGGACAAAGAGAAAATAGTAGAAATAGAACTCAGTGGAGAAAAGAGTGACGTCTGAGTTTATGTGAATCTTGGGCTCCATGTTTTATGATTTCTGCACTGTTGTAATTCAAAATATTCTCAGAGCTGGGCAGAGTGAAACAAACTTGTAATCTCAGCAATTCAGGAGGCTGAGGCAGGAGGATCACAAGTTCAAGGCCAGCCTCAGCAACTTAGTGAGGTCCTAAGCAACTTAGGGAGACCCTGTCTCAAAATCCACATTACAAAAAAAAAAAAAAAAGAATCTCAGGAACAGGACTGGGAATGTACTCAGTAGTAGAGTACTTGACACTTGCCTAGCAGGAATGAGGTTATGGCTTGGATCCCCAGCACTGGGAGGGAAAAAAAAAATATCTCAGAAGCTCTGTTTGTTTCCCTTTGGTGCTATGCTGCATGGTAGCAGCAGCGGATATTGGCATATGTGTGTCTTAGAAGATGATCTGCACTTCATGTGACCAGTCCACAGCTTCTGTTTCAGCACAAGCAGGAACATGAAATTCATGTTTTCTTAAAGATTATAGGAAGTGTATTGCTGTAGATGTGGGCATATTTGGGAAACACAGTTTGGTGGAGCCAATCCCACATTGCTTAGAGTAATCAAGAGGCCTGGGTTTGAAATGACAGTATTATGTACTCGGAGATCATGACTAGAAATTCCTAGAAATTCAAAAGCTCCATTGTTTAGATAATTAACTATATTATTTTTACTAACACTAAGATGGTTGAAATAGACCAATTAGCTGTAGTATTCCACAAATATGAGATGATAATTTATTTTCCTTAGAGATCAGGAAGAAAAAAAACAAACCTTTTGTCATGATAAGGGAAAACTATTCTGTCATTTCTGTTTTTACTGTAGTTAGAGGAGAATGGAATTATTTTCAGCCTTCAAATTTTCAATGTGTGATATTGGACAAGTCACCTTATTTTATTGAACCTAAAACATTTGATTAGCAAAATATAGGGGTGCACTGGATACATGGAAAATAGTGAGTAGAGGTGGCTGAAGTGCTCAGCTTGAAACCTAAAGATCTGCCTTGCGTCATATATGTGATTAAAATAAATACCTAAGTAAAGTTCCACTTTGCCAGAAGGCAGGCCATGGGGTGAGAGTGCTGTGCTCTGAGTGTTCTGCTGTCCAAAAGAGATTTCACAAACGGTTGCCACTTCTGTTTAAAACGCACTGACTTTGGCAGTGGAGCCGAGTGCAGGGGGACTGGCTCGACCCCAGGGTTCCTTCCTCAGATGCTGCTTTCTCCTCCCTGCCACAGGCATTGGTCAGTGGCGGCCATGAGACTGGCCAAGGCCAGCGTAGTCTCTGAGCTGGTGCTTGTGGGCTTCTCCAATCACCCCCAGGCCGAGCTCCCCCTCTTCCTCCTGCTCTCTTTGGTCTATCTGACGTGCTGCTTCGGGAACACGGCGGTTGTCACCTTAGTGGTCCTCAATGTCTCTCTGCAGTCGCCCATGTACTTCTTCCTTTGTCACCTGGCTTTGCTGAACGTCCTCTTCAGCACGCTGGAGGTGCCCAAGATGCTCTTCAACTTCCTCACAAGCAGGAAGGTCATTTCCCACGCCTTCTGCCTTACTTAGACCTACCTCACCCTGTTCCTCGAGTGCACCGAGTGCTTCCTTCTGGCAGTGATGGCTCTGGACCACTACGTGGCCATCTGCCACCCGCTGCGATACCTGCTGCTCCTGAGCTGGCCCGCGTGATCGCGCTGGCGCTGGGCGCCTGGGCGCTGGGTTTTTTCGCTTCGGTGGTGCAGCTCTCCTGCATCATCTTCCCACTCTGCGGTCCCTACGTGGTGGATTACATTTTCTGTGAGCTGCCCATCCTTCTGCACCTGTTCTGTGCAGACACGACGCTGCAGGAAGCCATGATGGCGGTAGGGGGCGCTGGAACCGTGATGGTACCCTTCCTCCTAATTCTGCTCTCCTACCTTCGCATCCTGCTGGCTGTGATGAGGGTGGACTCCTCAGAGGGCAGGAAAAGAGCCTTCTCCACCTGCACCTCCCACCTGACTGTGGTGACCATTTACTACGGGACTGGGCTGATTAGGTACCTGAGGCCCAAGTCCCTTTACTCGGCGGAGGGGGACAAGCTCATCTCCTTGTTCTATGCAGTCATCAACCCCATGCTGAATCCTTTCATTTACAGCCTGAGAAACAAGGAGGTGCAGGGAGCCCTGGGGAGGGTGATAGGGAGATACCGTGCAGCGCGAAAGCCACAGGCTCTGCTCCTTAGACGTTAGCCACATGCCCACTTTCCTTCTCAGCATGCTCACATCCAAATTCCATCATGGAAATCCAGTCTGGCAGATTGCAGGTGAAGATCACCACTACATTTTTGCAAACCTTCCCTAGTGCTTCCAGCTCAATTTCTCCTCTGCAAATGGACATGCGTAGGTGTTCACGTAGAGAGTCATGGAGCATCGCTCTGCTGGTTCGGATGGCATACCCGTGAACCTCCCTCAGACTCCACCCTTGCATAGCATTTGATTCCTGTCTTCCGAAGCCTCAGGTCTCGCTGAGGTGTGCATTCCTGTTCCCCACAGCAGCTGCCTGATGGGGTCTCAATGTGAAGGTGAGTCTCAGCTCTTTCAGAAGCAAAAGAGTGGCAATGAAAATGGAGAAATCCATATTGTTTTCAACATCAAGAGATGGAAATATATTTAAAGCTATTAATGATCATTTTTAAAGGAGCATAGATTCTGTTAATTTTTATTTATCTAAATTTTTGCCCATTTTGAATAATTTTAGAAAACTATGTGTTTTCCTTAACTTTAAAATGAAAAGAAATTCTCTATTCAGTTTGTTCCCTATCGAAGTCAGCTCTCATAAATAAATAATAACAGTAATTCCATTAATTTACTTTTTATATACTTAAATAAATTGGCTACAATATAATAACAAGTGTGGAATTTCCAAGGGCTACATACTAATTTGTTAGTTACTAAGATTGCTGAATTTGGAGGCAGACTGCAGATTTAATTCCAAATCACAACAATTAATTGTTCTATGTTCTTTACAAATAACTTCTCTGTGCATGGATTTCTTACTTGAAAGCTCAGGAAATGTCATGTAAACTTATGATTTTGTACAGGTAGATGAACATTGTCCCTTTAGACCCAATAACACTGATTTAGAACACCATGCAGTCTAGATCCTCTGCCATCTTCCATCTGCTAGTGAGAACAATGTCATACTGAAATTGTGATTGTACTTCCACTAAATAGACATCCTATTTATTTATTTATTTTGGTACTGGGGATTGAACCCAGGGGCATTGAGCCAGATCCCCAGCCCTATTTATTTATTTACTTATTTATTTTTATTTTGAGACAGGGTCTTGCTAAGTTGCTTAAGGCCTTGCTAATTGCTAGGGCTGCTGTTGGACTTCAGTTCTTCCTCCCTCAATCTCCCCAGCTGCTGGGATTACAGGCCTGTGCTATACACCTAGCTTACATAGACATCATTTTAGATGGACTTTACTGACCACTGTTGGGAGCTGATGTTCCTGTTGAAGTGGATATTGTTTTCTAGGGCCAGGTAGTGTACTAAAAAAAAAAAATGAGGCTCTAAATATAAGGTGACTAAATATAGGATCCAAAGAACTTAAAATGTGTCAGGTTAACCCATGCACATCTGTACCCTGGGGATAACTAGCTGATCATAACAGTTCATCCCTGTGGGAACAAGTGCATAGAGTACTGCATACCTGGCATCTATTAAGGGTGTCTGAGTGGCAGGCCACTCCCCCAAGCTTGGCCAGTTAGTGGCAAACGGAAGGCACAGCCCTGGGCGTTTGGCCTCCTGTTGCAGTCGCTGTGCTTGCTCCACAGCCGGCTCCTCCACTGGTCACTACAAGGACAGTTGGCTAGACATTGCATTGGTGGCTGCCTGAGATCTGCTTAGCTGCTTCCTGAGTATATATACATGGTAACTGCACAATAAAATTAGACCTGCTCCCTGATTGGTCTGTAAAGATCTTGATTAGCGACTCTGCAGCCACACTCTCCTCTACCTTGTTCCGTGGATCTCCTCGCTGAATGAGATAGAGCCCACACACATCCCTATTCAGATGGACATAGATTTCTTTTGAAGACATTTAATACTAAAATATCCAAGAATCTGGACTTGTTCCTCTGCCATAAATTTTAATATATTTTTATATGCAATGCCTCAAGAGAAAAAAGAAGCAAATATTAAGATGGAATGAGACAGTAGGTGCTTAATTGATACATCTATGCCTCCATTGCAACATTGTACAAACATGGTTTTGTGTGTCCCCAATTGTATGCTTTCATTTTACAGTAGCTATATGTGTATGGCTTTTGTTGAAAGCAACAATGTTTCTGTGGTGACCCAGAGCCTTGCCATCTTACTGACACAGTTGAACATGACCTCTTCTTGCTCTCAAGTGCATTGCCTAGCCAGTGAACAATCCTGAGGAAAAACACTGTGTATAAAATCAGAGGCCTATTAAATCCTGACTCAAACCAAAGTTAGTAAGCATTACTGTCTATTTTATTCATCTTGAATTTAATAACTGCATTACTCTTAATTCATTGCAAATTGATCATTTTTTAATAAAGTTTCCCAATTACTTACATTGTGCAAAGAAAAAAAGCAGAAATTTTGTATGAGACTGTGGTAGGGGGTAAATAAACCTAGAGTTGGGCTGGGGATATAGCTCAGTTGGTAGAGTGCTTGCCTTGCATGCACAAGGCCCTGAGTTCTAATCCCCAGCACCACACACACACACACAAACCAACCTAGAGTCAACAAACTCACAGTGAAAACATTGTGGCATTTCTGTTTGATATAATTATGTGTTAGGTGAAATGAATTTCACAAAGCACCAAATTAACTGTGAACTCATAGACTTGGTTTAATATAAACTAATAATAACCCTGACTGAAAGATCACATTTTAAGAGAGCCCATAATTATAGATTCCCATGTTTCATCTTAAATTCAATAGAATTAAATGTTTAGCTACTTCTAAATGAAAAATCCCAAGAGTGTGGATTCACCTATTTCTCAGTGATTCACTCTGCTCATTAGTTTTCTGGTTTCACATAAGAAACACAAAATACATCCATTTAATACTTGCATGATAATTTATGTTTAAAAACTTTGCAAAACTACCTGAATTTGACTAAATTTTGCACTTTATCCTGCAAAGACTTAATTAGTTCACTCTTCAGTTTTGATTAGACCAGACCCTGAAACTACATGAAAAGTAAACCTTAGATTGGTTACTGATGAGTGTGTGAAAACTGAAAAAATTTTGCAAATCAATCTGTTCCTGGAAAACAGACAAGAAGTGGGTAGAGGGAAAGGTGTGTTTATGGGAGGGTGGCACAGGGAGAAGTCAGTTCCCTGAGTGACTTGAGGTTCAAGGATGCTCTCAGTGCTTCCAGAATCTTAATGAGATCACAGCAGAAGGTGCTTCTTGATTTTGACTCATCATTCCCAACACATAAACGAAGATGACTTTTTAGGAGTCTAAATGGGATACCTGCAACTTTAAACAGAATCAATTTGACCAGTTGAGATGAGCTGAATAATCCAGTAAATTTGTTTATTTATTAATTACATTAAGAAAGTTAAAAGCCCATTAAATTTTTTTCTCTCTAGCATACAAAGAGGACAGATGTGTGTGTGTGTGTGTGTGTGTGTGTGTGTGTGTGTCTGTCTGTAAAATATATGGTCTTAATCAGTTCTTTGTTGTGGGTTCTAATCAAGTAAGAATTTGATATGTCTTAATATTTAGAAGCAAAGAAGAAAGAAGTCTCTAACAGCATTGCACTACAAATTAGAAGTAATCATCTTCTTCCCAAAGAGTAACTATGTTTAGTCACAAGAAATCGTGTATCTCTTCCTTCCTTTTATTTTCAATAAAATATTTTTGTTTTTAATAAAACGTTTCAGAATTCATCTTTCCCCAGCTTGAATATCACACTTGACAAGTGAAATTGTAGAAATTTACTTTACACAACTTGATGCTTTTATATATGAACATACTGTGAAATGATTAAACCTGTGTTTAAACCTTGAAAATTCTCTTTTATTTATATATGTGAGAATGTTGAGCCCAAAACTAAGAAATTTCTTCCCTATTATGATCTCATTAAGGTTTCTGGAAAGCTAGATGTGGTAGTGCACACCTGTAATCCCAGCAGCTCGGGAGGGTAAGGAAGGAGGATCACAAGTTCAAAGCCAGCCTCACCAATGGCAAGGCACTAAGCAACTCCAGTGAGACACTATCTCTAAAAATAAAATACAAAATAAGGGCTGGGATGTGGCTCAGTGTTAGAGTGCCCCTGAGTTCAATACCTGGTATTTAAAAAAAAAAAAAAAAGATTTCTGGGAAAACCATGTAATCATTAATTAATGCAGAAAGTGTCCTACATATGGTACTTAAAGAAGCTGGCTTCCCTCCATATCTCCCCACAATTATACTTTTTTGGCCTTGTTTAAATTTGCTGTGGTTCCAGGAACAGAGTTATTTGAAAAATTGTTTGCATTTTCCACATCCACATATTGTCCACAGCCAGTCTGACATTCAGTTTTGTTTTTTGTTTTGGAAGGGGTTGTGGGGGGGGAGTGGGTATAAAGAATTGAGCTCAGTGGCACTTGACCACTGAGCCCCATCCCCAGCCCTATTTTGAATTTCATTTAGAGACAGTGTCTCACTGAGTTGCTTAGCACCTCACTTTTGCTGAGGCTGGCTTTGAACTTGCAATCCTCCTGCCTCAGCCTTCCAAGGACATTCAGTTTTAGTGTGATTTTATTCAGGCCTCTGGTTCCACACCCAGGTTTCCACACCCTTAAAACTGCCACAGTCATCCCTTGGATGTGGGCTGTCTTTAAGTGGTGACATTAGGTCCTTGGGGCTTCATACTTACCTAGAATGGATAGAACCTCTAAATTATTATATGCACAGTGCCTGGTCTAGAAAGAAGAATTTTAATTCCATGGAAGCATCAATTTCAACAATGATACATGCAGCAGTCAGACAAATTGTCCTTTTAGCACCATTTCCTTGGGGCTTCCCCTGGCTGAAGCATGGACCACAAGAGCAGGACATGATGTCATGATATCAGTGTGCACTTGCGTATGTAACATGGTGTCATTTACGATCAACAAGGTGGCAGCACATCTCTCAACAGATGTCCAGATGCAGCCACTGCAAAAGGAACCCACTAGATTGGAGTTTGGGCCCAGCATTCATGTTCATGTTTCTGCAGCACTGAGATACCTGCTGCAGGAGGCATCATAAACTAGACATACAACCTGTTTTCTTTGTTCTCTGGCAACATCACATGTGAAAATCCAATGAAGCTCCTAACTGAAGAATAAATCCAGATGCTTGGAGTGTTTCAACATTGAATGTCTTTGGAAGAAACCAGAGGTCTTTCACTGGAGAAGCAGCTGGAGGGCCCTGGATCCAGGTAACACTAAGATAGCTGTGGATGTCATGTTCCCGGGGCTTCTCGTGTACCTAAAATATGGACGGAACCCCAAATTATTCTCAGTGTACTATCTGGCCTAGAAAGAGGAGTTTCAATTGCCAAGAGTGGTAATAAAAGTCTGAAAAGTTGTCTACTTGGTTAAATTGCATATTTCTCTTCTTTTGTGAACTTACAAAATTCAGCACAGAACACTTCCTTTGCACTTAGTAACAGATGAAAATGATGGTATCGAGTGCGCTCCGGGTCCTCACTCTGCTCTAGCTATCTTGTTTGTGTTTACTCGAGCAGTGTCCTGTAGGCTGCATCACCTGGTCCATCCAGTATGAAAGTGACACAGAGTGGTTTTTTGATGAAAGATGGAAAAACCCAGTTGCTGATTTTGGAATTATCTCCGAAGTCTGCCTCCAATTTCAGCAATATCAGAATAATTGACATCTGGCTCCTTGAAATATCAAAATTGCAAATGTTGTAACAAATATATCTTCCTAAAAAGTAAGTATATAAAACTGCTATAAGTATTTAGGCATCTAAACTATTTCACATATGGAGCTAATGAATATGTAATTGAGAAGAGTCTCTTTCAATTTTAAGTTGAATCACATTTTTTTTCCCTCACAGGTAACATTTTTCTTAAATGGACAAAACAAAAATGAGAATGCCTACACATCTTTTAAATTTTTTTATTAATTACTTCAAAAGATATTTTCCTCTAGTAAGGTTTAAGGGTATATGTATTTCATAAATTGGATGACATTTTTTCTTTTTTACTTTTAACCTTGGTATTCACAGAGGATTGACTTTTGCCCCAAAGACACCAAAATTTACTGATTCTCAAGTCCTTTACCAAAAAAAAAAAAGTATAGCATTTGCATATAACTTACACATATTCTGCAGACACTGCGCACATCAACTCTAGATTATATAATACTTAATACAATGTAAATGCTACCTTAGTTTAGGGAATAATAAGAGAAAAGTCTATATGCGTTCATTACAAATGCAATCTCTAAAATATATTCAATGTGAAGTTGGTTGAAGCCATTATCCAGAAACCATCCAGAGTGAAATTGCTGGATCATAGGGTGTATTTTAAATTTTCATTTTTCTCAGCAACCCTCAAATTGTTTTCCATAAGGGCTTCAAAATTTTACATTTTACAAGTAGTACACAGGTTTCTAATTTCTCTCATTTTCAATTAAACTTATTATTTTATGAAATAATAGCCAAAAAAAGCTACATAGTAAAAAGGACTGGGGTATAGCTCAGTGGTGAAGCACCCCTGGAATCTATCCCCAGTACATAATAATAATAATGATGATGATGATAATAATAATAATAATAATAATACTTTGGACATATAAAAGTGGATATATTTCTGTTTTGTTGCTTTGTCTTGCTAGTCCTTTACCAGATTCTCCATTCCAATGGAAAACAACATGAAGTTTCCTCAAAAGTTGAAGAGAAAATAGAACTACAATATTATCCAGATTACCCTCTTCTCCGTAGAATGGAGAAAAAAAATTATAGTATTAAAATGGAATTGTGTACACCAGTGAAAAAAAGAAACTAGTTTCACTTCTACACATGAGTAACTATCAAAAAAAGAACTGTAATTAAAAAGGGTAAGGAAATGTAAATTTATTTATAAGACTTTCTAAAGTGGGGAATTCTATATATATATAATATTCTGCTTAGGCATACATAGATAGTGAAATCAGCAAAATTAAGCAAAGGGAAGGTTATTCCAAAATTCAGACTAATAATTATCTCATAGAGCAAAGAAGCCATATTCTTCTTTAATCTAAAGTTTTGACTACAAAACCAATGAGAACGCAAAAGTTTTTAAGCCAAGGTGATTGCTGCAGAGTTGGTGTGAACTGAGATCATGGAGTGACTGCACTTTGGCTCAGAGCCCAGAACAGAGCTGGGCAGCTGTGGAGGGCACTGGGCCCATTGCATTCTGACCAGAAGTTTTTGGGTTGTGCCAGACCACAGAAACCACTACACCCTGGGCCCTCACTTGCTCTTCCTGCATCTGCAGCGGCTGAGCAGTGATAAGTAGTGAACTTGTGGGCTGTGAAATGGCCATTCCCTGAGAATGTGGGTCAGTCCTAGAGTGTCCCTGAGTTTGATTCCTGGGAGAGAGAGAGAGAGAGAGAGAGAGAGAGAGAGAGAGAGGAGAAGAGAGAGAGAGAAAGAGAACTATACAAATTTGGAGCTATTCCTTGAGGGCATCATACAGATTTAGAGATGGGAAATAAAGGTTATAAATAGATTTTTGGTTAAAACAACAGCAAACATGTGAAGAGGATAAAAGATTACAAACCCAGGAAAGAATGTGGATTCACATGCCATTTAGACTCTAAGATCAGGCAGTCATTTTCCTCTATTTTGATCATAAACTCTTTCTCACTGTTGAATCACTCCGCAAAGAAAAGACCACTGATTCCAATTTTAAATCAAATTAAGCAAGTTTATATTGTGTACACAAAGAAAGCTGGCCAGGACTGTCTCTCCCAACCCTGGGCTAGAGATCAGCACCCCAGATCTCCAGAAAAATGTTATAGCACAAAAAGTTGCAAAGGGAGGTATCTTGAGAACTTATAGCAAACAGGATTTTGACAAGCATAATACAATGATCTGCATGGCTTAACATTTCAAGGTAGGGAATAAATTCAGATCCCAACATCAGAATTTATGAGGTGCTGCTGAGGTTTAAGAGAGGGTTGTTATCTGGTCAGGGATACCCAGGCATGGATGAGTTCAAGGCATGGGCAGGCATTCCAAACAAGTTGAGAAATCTCAGTAATTTATAGTAAAACAGAAATGAACTTTTCATGAATTTGTGAGGAGATGCATCCCAATCTTAAAATGGAATTAGGCTGAGTTTATCAGTCACTTGGTGATTCAGAAGTAAATGGAAAATAGAGGTGATTTTCATGAAAATGGAATAGTTTCTCTATTCATCAGGAAATTGAATGTCAATTTTCCTTTTCTACACCATCATTAAATTGTTGGTCATGTTGACAACTTAACCAAAAGAATGGTATTCATATAATAAATGCACTGTTTTCATTCTATGTGCACAATAGGTAATGCACCCACGTGATTCAGTTTGTTACATCACAGTCAGAGAACTGAAGCATCCTTTAGGCATTAGTAAGGCTCACAGCCACAGGAATTATTTTCAGCCTGGGGTGAGCTTTATTCTACCTCCTGTCTATGTTGTACCTATGACAAAAACACTTCAGGTATCTGAAATGACCCCTTAAAAAGTTGATACATTTATTTATTCAACAACTGAGAGTCAAAAAAATAATAATTTTAAAACACATAATATTACTCATATAACACTGTACAATGGTCCAGTGATCTTTGGAAAAGTAACCGAGGAATAAATTGCGCTGAACTTCAGTTCCATTAAACCATCTCCCACCAAAGACAGGGACTCCATGAGCCTGCACTTGCACAAGCCACTGAAGGGGGAGCGAGGTGTAGGGCGGAGTGACAGCTGCGCCTGAGTGGCCTTGCACAGCCCAGAGGGCGCTCCAGGCAAGGCCAGTGTTGGGCAGAGGGCACAGCTACATGCCTGACCCCATCTCGCTCACTCCATCCAATGGAAAGCTGAACTCTAGATCTCCTTCTTTCTCAGGAGTGGCTGAGGAGCCTGAGGAAGTCCTTGCTCTACCCCGCTTAGTCCCGGGTGTCCTCCCACACTCCCTTTTGAAAACCTCTTCCTTGGAGAATCTTGCTCCTAAGTACAAGAAGCTGTCTTTCCAGATTAAGATCAACCCCTTTGCCCTGGGCTGCTCCCTCTCATTTGCAAATGACTCTAAGGCAGGTCTTCTCACAGCCAGGAGCCCTGCAGGGACTGACTCCTCCCCACTTCACTATGCCCAGCTCCTCACTGCTCCAGCAGCCACACCTTTGGCTCTGCTTTCACTCCAAGCCAGACAATGCCTTAAATTACTGATTGAAGACACCAGACCCCTAAGTATCACTTCCTGTCAATCCAGGTAGCTCGGGTAACCTGGTTAGGTCTGCCTTTAGTTTTTGCTTTGGATTTCTATCCTTGGCTTCCCTTACTAACTGACTCTTCATTTATCTTCTTGGTCATCACTGACTTGAAGTCCTTCCCTTTCTTGTTCCATCTCCAACTGTGCCCACAAGCTCAGCCTCAACCCAGGATGAACCCTGACTGCTAGGAGCCACAAGCAAATATACGATGTATGGCACCTTTGGTTGTAAAGTGACGCCAGCTAGCCACTGAGATGATTATGTTAAGATTTACATTCATATGGAAATTGGACTCCCGCTGTTCACCTTGGCCTGCTACCGGACTCATGTTACCGGACTCTTGGAGAGTTCCCATTGGTTGGGGAAGGATAGTAGGAGGAAATTCCGGAGGAGGTCCGGGGGACCCGGTTGGGGAGACGCGGTTCCGGTGGACGCCCGCGTGGGAGGACCGGTTTTGGCTTGCCGGCGCTGACAGAGTGTTGGCGGCTTTTTCAAAATAAAGTTTTGTTCCTGCTTGAGTGGCTCGTGATTCTGTGCCCAGCCAAAACTGCGGCACCTGACTTTCACCGTAACCCTAAGGTGCTGAACCCACAGGCAGTGCCACATGAACGAATGATACCACCCTCACTGGGCAAAGTGGGTCTGGGGCACCTGTAGCCCTCCCTTCAAGCCCGAGGGTGCTGCTGTCTGTGGCACATAGGAGCCACTGACCTTGTCATAAACATAAGCAGGTTAGGGCTGGGGATACCAGCTCAGTTGGTAGAGTGCTTGCCTCCATGCACAAGGCCCTCGGTTCAATCCCCAGCACCACATACACACCCACAAAAATTGGCAAATCTTACTGTATGTTAATTGTATCTCAATAAAATTGACACAACAATTAAAAAAAAAAAAGCAGATGAGCCCTCAGGTGAAAGTGCCCAATCCTATCTCCATTTCTAAGACCTCATCCAAGGAAGACCTCTGCCTTCTGCCCCTGAGGCTGAACCAAGTTCTCTCCCTCTGAACACTGCCACTTCACACTTGTCCTGGACCCTGTCCTGCCCAATCCCAGGCTTTCAGGTGCTGCTTATACTAGAGACCTCTCAGGCTTTTGTACACTAATGGCCTTCCCCACCTGTGTTGGAACCCACCCAGGTGCTAACATCTTACAATTTATAAAAACACAACTACACCTCCCTTGAGATATTTGGCTCTCACCCCTTCAACACTACCCTTCAGGAAAACTGTTTGCAAACACAGCTGCTCCCTTCCCTCTGGAGCATTCTCTTGGGCACTGCCCCCTGTGGTATCACCCTCTGCTTGACAAAGACACTGCCCTCTCGGGACAGCAGTGCTCTGGGTCAGACAGAGTGTAACCCCCTGGCTCCAGCTTCCCTGCTGTCCCTTCCTCCTGCCTGCTCCGCCCCTGAGCCACCAGCTCCGCAGCTAGCTCAGCCTCCTCCTGGCGGCTTCTGCTACTTGGGGTTCCTCCTCCCACCTTTTTGTATTTTCCATTCCTTTGCTCTGCTCTGTCTTTGCTCTCTTGATTTTTTGGTTGCACTCTCCTGAAGGGACCTGCTTATATGGATTTCATTAACAAATCTAAAATCAAACCAACTTCCTCTACCCCATGAGCTGCTGCATTGACCCCAACAGTTCTTTTTCTATCTTTTCTTTAAATAGTCTTTAAATAGCTGTAAATGCAAAATTCATCTTCAGTTCTATATTTAGTACCCTCCAATAATCAATCATTTCTCTTAGTGTAAATTCAAAACCCTCTACAGGGTTACTAATGATCCACAGGAACAAGGCTCTACCCCTCCCCAGGCTGACCTCTGTCCACCTCCCCAGTCACTCTGCCTCCCTCTTCTGTCCTGCATGCCACCATCTCAGCCTGGACTTCTCTGTCCACTTCTGCTCTCCTCCTCCCAGCAGTGAAGGTTAAGCACTTGGTGGGCAGAGCTTCCCTAACCCCCTGCTGATGCAGGCCTTGCTAAGGTCTGCCTTCATGCCCAGCCTACTCTCTGTTCCACAGTGTTTACAGAAACAGAAGCACATCCTTATTCTCTATAGGGCTCAAGCCCTCTTGCCTTCTGGAATTAGGCTTCATTGAGGCCAATCTTCCTCGCCTTTTCTATATCTTGTTTCTCCAGGCACTGCAGACTGAGACCTCCTACTTCAGGGGATTAAAAGTATTTGTGGAATTAAGGAATGGAATCTGTCAGGGTGTGTGTTTGGGGTGGGGTGGGGGTAGTGGCAGAGATCTCCTAAATCCTGGGTGAGCAAAGGAACTTGTGAAAGAAATTTGTATTATGCCACAGGGCCTGACTCCAGTCTTCTAATCCCTCTACCCCCTTCCTTCCTTCCCTGGAATTTCATTAAACAGAAAATATTAGAAGTCTATCTTATCCAAGACAAATGCTTAGCACTTTAAAAATCTTTATTTGTTCTCTTATTACTAAGAGATAATGGAGGACAAAACACAATTCCAAAGTCTTGGTTTGCTTTTTCATTCATTCTTTTTTTTTTAAGAGAGAGAGAGAGAGAGAGAGAGAGAGAGAAAGTTTTTTTTAATATTTATTTTTTAGTATTCGGCGGACATAACATCTTTGTTTGTATGTGGTGCTGAGGATCAAACCCGGGCCGCATGCATGCCAGGCTAGCCACAGCTGTCATACATCAGGTTTGAGGTGTGCAAGGCCAGTTTCCCAACAGTGCATAAGAGGTTAGAACTGCCTGTCCCTATGCTGTGCAAATTCGAGGGAATCCCTCAGGGACCAGTCGCCTTGCTGCCTTCTCAGGGCTTTTCTAACAGCCTCCTTGAAGTCTTTGTTCCTCGAGCTGAAGACACTGGGTTCAGCCCATCTTCTGACGTCTCGTGGGCGGGGGAACCTCAAGTCACTGATTCCTTACAGCCACAGGACCCTCTGCACACTAGCAGGAATGCTCAGCCTGGGCTCCGAAGCCAGAGTCCTGGTCCTGCCTGGCCCCAGGAGCTGCTGCCTGCAGACTCTCCCTACCTAATGAAGACCTGTCCTCTCACTCTGACTCCACAGCGGCTGCGCTGCCTTCTGATAGCTTTTCTAACAGCCTCCTTAAAGTCTTTGTTCCTCAAGCTGTAGATGACTGGGTTCATCAGTGGTGTGACCACGGTGTAGAAGACAGAGATGATCTTGTTGATTTCGGGTGACAGGTGGGCACTGGGGCGCACATACATGGAGATCATGGTCCCATAGTAGATGGTGACAACAGCCAGGTGGGACCCACAGGTGGAGAAGGTCTTCCTCCGTCCAGAAGCTGAAGGGATCCTCAATATGGAGGACACAATGAAGACATAGGACACAAGGGTCAGGAGAAAACAGACGCACAGCACTGCGACCGACAGGACAAAGATGGACATCTCGGTGACGTGGGCACTGGAGCAGGAGAGTTGCATGAGCGGCGGGAGGTCACAGAAGAAGTGGTTGATCTGGTTGGGCCCACAGAAGTCCAGCTGGGAAATCATCATGGATGGCAGAAAGCCTGTGCCCACCCCTGTCAACCAGCAGAGGGCCACCAGGTGCCTGCAGGTGCAAGGGCTCATGAGGAAGGGGTAGTGCAGTGGACTGCAGATGGCCAGGTACCGGTCGTAGGCCATCATGGCCAGGAGGAAACACTCAGTAGCCCCAAAGAACACGAAGAAGTAGAGCTGTGCCATACAGGCGGAGAAGGAGATGGCCCGGCCCCAGGAGGCCAGGTTGGCCAGGAGAAGGGGCACGATGGTGGATGTGTACCAGATCTCCAGAAAAGAGAGGTGCTGGAGGAACGTGTACATGGGGGAGTGCAGGCGCCGGTCCTGGCTCACCACTGCGATGATGACAATGTTCCCGGTGAGGGTCAGGAGGTAGATGAGTAGGAAAATGGTGAAGAGCAGGGTCTGCCACTCCTGAAGACTCTGGAATCCGAGCAGCTGAAACTCGGTGACTGCAGACACATTTGGGGCTTTCATCCTCTGGGGGCAGGGACTGCAGAAAACATGTATGATAAGCACGGGGTGCGAGGACAAGAATATTATGACCACTGGTGTTTGGAACTTCAGGGCTTTTATGTTTTGTTTTAGGTTTGCATGTGCTGCTCTTGGGAGGTTCAAATGCACAATCCCATGCTCCTTTTATTTGACCACATTTGGATCTGAATATCAATGGCTCTAGGCTTCCTGACCCAGTCACTCCTCCTGACCCAGTCACTCCTCCCTCTCCTCAGTGAGGATTGCAAATGTGTTCTGTTTTCAAACCTCAGCATGGCCTTGTCTCTTGACCAGAAGCCTGGGGTCCCCATTGGAGCACGTGCAGGCTTAGGCCACGAACACCCCCACCTACCGTTCATCTGTACCCCGAAGGAGTGGTGTGCATGGGTCTCAGCTAGTCCCTCACTTGGGCTGTGTCCTCCCCCATGCTGGGAGGTGCTGCAGGTTTCCAGCTCATCCTCTCCTGGCCAGCAGTGGCCACCTCTCTGCTGGAATTGTTCCAGTTTGCCAAAAGCCTGGTTTTTACTCTCTGTAAATGAGAGGTGAAGCACACATCAAAGGTCCAGCTGTGCTGCCTCCATGGGCTGCCCACCCCCATGGACTCCTTCCCTGGTGGAGACCGTTCCTTTCTTCAGTGGCCCTTAGTCCTCTGCTTCATTTATGAGTTGGTTTGTGCATTTGCTTGTTGTAGTGGGGGTTGAACCCGGGCCTCACTCATGCAAGGCAAGTGCTCTACCACTGAGCTCCACCCCAGCCCTTTGGATTTTAGACAGGGTCTCGCCAGTTGCCCAGGCTGGCCTTGCACTTGCCACCCTCCTGCCTCTGCCTCCGAGAAGCTGGGATCACAGGCGTGACCACCACCACCCCCAGCTCCTCTGCTTGCTTTGTCCACTGCTCTCAGGACCCCTCCCTCTTCCTGATCAGCTCGTCACTTAATATCCATGACCTTCCTCTGGGTTCCACCGTAGCTAGCTCTTCACGTTTGCAAACTCTCAGGGTTTACATCAGCTCAACATGCAGCTCTTGACTTTACTCATTCATTCATTCATGATGGTGGGGTTGCACCGGGCCTCCTGCTAGCCTGACTCTAGGTTCAGTCTCTCAGCTCTTAACCCTCAATTTCACGTGTTAGTCTTGAATATTAGGGTGCAAACAGCTGTCCTATCTGAAATTCACCACAGATGTTCACTCAGCTCCTGAGTCTTCTGTGACTTCACCTCCACCCAGCCTCCCAGAGCTGCCCACCAGACCCTTGGTGCAGCTGTCCACCCCCACAAGGGGGTACTCTTCACCACTGCTCAACCAGAAACCTTGACTTTGACCCAATATTAGACTGTTCTGCAAAATCAGCTGGCTCCACCTGCAACTATTTCCAGGTCCAGGGGATCACTATTATCCGCCCACTTTGCTTGCTGCCTGGAATAGGTGCCACCATCTCTCACCCTGATGGCTGCAGCGCTTTCCCTGCGGCCCTCCATGACCACTGTGCCCTACTCAGTAACTCAGTCTCTGTGAGGAAGTGAAAGCGCATCTTACACAGGGGCACAGAGGAGCTGCGGATTGTCCCTGGTTGGTGAACAGAACACTGGCCAGTCCACACACTCCCCTGAGGACCCCCTCTTCTGCTGATTTGCCACTTTGCTCATCATCTCCAAGACTGCAGTTCGGTTTTTTGCTGTGTTCTGTTTTCTCCTCTTGTGCCTGGGCAAAAGCATCAGGAAGGCTATGTCCATTGAACATGGAACCTTTACATGGACTGAAGACGACATTGTAAGATCTATGAAGCTGTCTTCAGGAGCCCAGCACAGAGCAGGAAGCCTCACGCACACACTGGATCTCTTAAATCCAGCTCAAGACGAGGCCATGGGGACCCCAGGGCATTCTTGGTTGGCTGGGCCCTGCTGGGTCCTCTTCCCTGCCTCTCACACCTGGGTCTGCTCTTCTCCTTGCCCATTTGGCTCCTGACTCTCATCTCCTCTGGGTTCTTCTAGCCACCCAGATCTTGCCTTTCTGTCCCCTTCACAGGCCCCTGGGATATTGACCCTGGACATGTCTGCGGGCTCATTTCCCACATCCTTTTGCCCCCTCAGAGACCACTTCCTGCCTGAAGTCTGGAGGAGCTGGTCACCTGTGTGACCAGCAGTTGACACCATCCAAGGCAAGCGCTGCCCCTTGGCCTGAAGAGCATATCCCAGCAGTTCTGCCTCCGACCTTCGCATGAACAACCAGGGGATGCTGGGTGCTGGAATTTAACCACATAGAAGGATTTGCTCCAAGACTGGGTGATACTTAGAAGCTGTCTAGGCACACAGCCATGATAGAGCTATGTCCCCAGATTCTTATAGTTATTAACTACACCATCTTGGAACATGGTCTTTTCCTGCCTTGGCTTTCTCACTTTTTGTGTGTGACATTATCATGTAATTAAGTAAATCTATTTACTGTTCCTTTTAAATGTAATATCCTGCTTATCTCGCTCACTTTTACAGACCCTTATATACACCTTATATCATACTTGTATTACCATTTACCTTGATCATGAATAAATTAAAAATAAATCATTTAGCCATGGGGAAGTATGGTATGCAGGTTTGTGAGACCCCAATAAAAGCAAACAAGCACAGCATCCCACTAGACTAAGTTTACAGGGTTTTGGGCTCAGTTTCCCAGTTAAAGTTCCTTTTTGGGGGGCAGGGTACTGGGGATTGAACTCAGGGGCACTCAAACACTGAACCACATCCCCAGCCCTATTTTGTATTTTATTTAGAGACAGGATCTCTCTGACTTGTTTAACACCTCAATATTTTTGAGGCTGGCTTTGAACTCCAAATCCTCCTGTCTCAGCCTCCTGAGCCTCTGGGTTTACAGAAGTGCACCACAGCTTCTAGCTAAACTTTCTCTTATAAGTTCAAATGCAACAAGAAACTGAACTTATTTAATCACCATTCGTGGCTTAAATACTTTCAATAATAAACTCACTACAATTACTTAAATATTATTTCCAACTTTTAAAATTAACTTCATGAGCCGGGTGCGGTGGCGCATGCCTGTAATCCCTGTGGCTCTGGAGGCTGAGACAGGAGGATTGCGAGTTTAGATCCAGCCTCAGCAAAAGCAAGGTACTAAGCAACTCAGTGAGACCCTGTCTCTAAATAAAATACAAGGTAAGGCTGGGAATGTGGTTCAGTGGTTGAGTGCCCCTGAGTTCAATGACTGATAAAAAAAAATTAGCTTCATTACATTAGCTGAAAATAATAAAGATTGCTGCCTCTCAGAACGCTGCCTGCTTCAGTACTAGGGCAACCAGCATAAACTCAGGTCTAATTCTGTAGTTTTTCTTTTCAAATTATATGAGAATAAACACAATCAAGAATATTATCGTTCTTTTTTTGATGTTTTTTAGATGTCAATGGACCTTATTTATTTATTTATATGCAGTGCTGAGAATCGAACCCAGTGCCTCACACATGCTAGATAAGTGCTCTACCACTGAGCCACTTACCCCAGCCCCTTTATTGTTCTTACATGCCATCTGCCTACAGTACATTAAATGGCTTTGATGTCTCAGGAAGCCTTTTTAAGTTTTTGTTGTTGTTGTCATTACAGTTTTATATCCCAGCACATTTAGGCAAGACCATCTCTTTCCACATAGGCAGAGCAAGTTGCCCTGACAAGGAGGAATCCACAACCATAGCCAGGAAACTGTGCCCTTGGATATGAAACACATACCATGCTGATTTTCTCCTTGAAAAGCTGCCTCATCTGCACGCGCCTCCCCTGCTGTCCCTCTGGCCATCACATGGAGACCCAAGGGCTGCTGCTCTGAAAGCTGCCTTGCCCTCCTCTGACCCAAAGTCCGCCTGCATTTTCATTGTGAGAGCTGGAACTTGTCTCTCCTGCTGGTGTCTGGCTCTGGGTGGAGCAGGCTTCTCCTTTCAGAAACCCTGGGTATCTTGGGGACCTGGTCCTACCGAGAATCCTTTTTCCCAATGCGTTCTATAATTTGCCAATCAAGTCTGTAAACAATGAAAGCTAACTTCTGATATTCCTCTGTGTCCACTGAGGCTTTGTTGTGGATAAAACGTTGAGATAGAAGCAATTTGCACATTCTTTTAAAAATGGATTTAATTTTTTCTTAACTTAGAATGGGTCCTAACTTTGCTATAATATATGTATATATATATGTGTGTGTGTATATATGTATTGTGTACATATCTATATGTATGTGACAGCAATAGTAGGACCATATACATATACACATATATGTATATACATATGTCTAATATATATCTCCATGTTCAAACTAACTCATTCAATTAAAGAAATATTGCAAAAGTCTTTCTTTCTTTCTTTCTTTCTTTCTTTCTTTCTTTCTTTCTTTATTTATTTATTGGTACTGGGGATTGTACTCAGGGGCACTTGACCACTGAGCCACATCCCCAGCCATATTTTGTGTTTCATTTAGAGACAAGGTCTCACTGAGTTGCTTAGTGACTCACCATTGCTGAGGCTGGCTTTGAACTCCTGATCCTCCTGTCTCAGCCTCCTGAGCCATTGGGATTACAGATGTATGCCACCACACCCAGCTTAAAGCTCATTCTTGGCCTGGGGATGTAGCTCAGTTGGTAGAGTGCTTAACTTAAATGCACAAGGCCCTGGGTTCAATCCCCAGCACCATTAAAAAAAAAAAAAAAGGCTCATTCTAAGAAAATGTAACATATGAATTACAGACAAATTGGAAAGGTTTATCAACCCAGGTCTTAAGTATAGCAGGATTTATTTTTAATCTAAGTATGTGGAAGTCTGTCTATTTAAGATTTAATTTGTTAATACTTCTAGTAAAAGTGATTTTGAATATTTCAGTTTAAAAGAAAGTGTTGAAGTATTGAATAAAGAAGTTAAAAAATAGAAACTTTTTTTGCTTTTTTAATCAATTATTAATTTAATAAATACATGCATGTTAAGCACCTACTACATACCTTGAACTCCTTGGAGTATTAGGATACACAAGAGAATCACACAAATACCGTGATAGAAAAGGCTACATCATTAGTTATTTGTTGATGCTGATTTGACTAATATACAGTTTTTTTTTTTAAAAATATGATTTATATGTATAATTTTAGAAAATTTGGAAAATGAAAGAAATTACAGACAAAATGTATATTTCCAAATACCCAGAGTGCTGTCACCCAGAGTCAGGCTCCTGGTGCTCTGCCTGGTGCTCTGCTCCACTCCTGGTGTGGCCCACCTACTGGGTCACACAGCAGGGGTTCTAGTCTATAGTCTGTAGCTTGTCTGCAGGTTTTTTTTTTTTTAATGGTTAATGTCCAGACTAGTGCAGTAGTCCATTCCTGTAATCCCAGTGGTTTGGGAGGTTGAGGCAGGAGGATCATGAGTTCAAAGGCAGCCTTGACAACTTATCAAGGCACTAAGCAACTCAGTGAGACCCTGTCTCTAAATAAAATACAAAAATAGGGCTGAGATCTGGCTCAGTGGTCAAGTACCCCTGAGTGCCCCTGAGTGCCCCGGGTACCCCTCCCTCCCAAAATAATAATAATAGTTAATGTCCGTGATAGGCCTTTTCTCTCTAGTGGGAAAATTAACATACTGCTTATGGATCCTGTTTCAGGATGGACTATTTCCATCTGATGCCATTATAGCTCTTCTAAGACCTGAGACCTTGCAGAGAGAGGCTTGGTGGGGCCTGCAAAGCAGATTGTGTATTCTTTCTTTGTCAGCTGCAGAAATAAGGTAACAGACCTATGTGCAGGACAACCCCAGCTGGAGAAAAGGAGAAGGCCAGCTGCAGGTTTTCAAAGACCATCTCAGCTCACCTCCACAGGCCATAGGGGCCGTGGGACGAAGCAATGCACACAGCCACCACCAGAATGTATCAGCTGCACAAGTCAGTCCAGCTGCCCAGTGAGAGCTGGTCATGGTGGGCAGGGGCATCAGGAGGCTACTGTCCAATGTTCCTTCATGTCATGACAGGGTGGGCTTCCCTATCCTGCAGCAAGGAGACACTAGCTGGAGACACATCGTCTCTAGAAGGAAGGGAATATTGACATGGCTTGAAATGTATAAAGTGCAGGGCAAAGTGTGCATTTGTATGTTCCCACAGGATTAAAGACATCAACCTGTGTGCACCCACATGCTACAGGAACTTAGTTTTGGAAGGCCCTGCTCTGTGCTCCTCTCCCACTCAGTCATTGCTATGGTGTGGCTATTACTTGTCCCTCAAGGGTTCATCTGCTGGGAGTGTGGATGAGCCCCAGAGAGATGGTGATACAGCCAACAGGGCAAGCCAGAGCCTGTGCCATGCTGTTTGGACTTTCAGCCACCGAAAGTATCAGCTAAATTGTTCTTTTCCTTATAAAGTCAACCCATCTCACATAGTGTTAAAGTAATGCAAAATGAGCTCATGCATTCATCTTCCCCTCTTCCTCCCAGCCCAAGTCACATGGTCATTCCTTCCAAGAACCTTTTCTTCCTGTGTGCACCATGATTTCTGATAGTGACTTAAGAAAGTAATATGTCCTAAGAAATGCTCATTTGTAGTCATTAACTGCATAGTGGATCAAGCATCCTATTACTGGCTTCTCATTTTGAACGTGGCACACTTATTTTTGAATTGCTTATTAATTAAGAATTATGTTGTGAAATTGGGTTTGGTGTGGTCTATCTGTAATCCCAGCAACTTGGGAAACTGAGGCAGCTGTAACAACTTTGCAAGACCCCATCTCAAAACAAGAATTTAAAAACAGGCTGGGGAAGTAATCCAATGGTAGAACACTCCTGAGTTGAATCCTCAGTAACACACATACACACACAAGGTTACACTGTTGAACTAAAAATAAGTATCCATTTGTGCATAACACTAAATTAATACATTTACTAATGTGTAAATATTTAAATTTTATCTTGGATTAATATTTTAATTTTTTAATATTTTCCAGTAAATTTTAAAATTTTTTCCTCATAGGTACATAGTTAATTTATTGCTGCACAGAGAAGTTTGAAATTCTGAAATGAGTTAGCACCATGATATTGGTGATATTATGAGTAGCCTGGCTACGTTGTGGTAACTGCTGTAGATATTTTGGTTCAGTAAAAGGAAGCGTGTTCTAAAACTCAGGCTGAAGTTGCGTGGAAGACTATCCCTTGCTTGGGTATTACAGAAGGACAGGTGATTTGATAGATGGGATAGACAGTCAAGTGTTTTCTAAAAATTTAATTCTATAATTTCATAGACAAAATGGTGGGGACACAGTTTGTTGACAAACCTAAACTCAACTTTGTCAGTATAGGAGTTGCCTCAGCACAGGGTCGCAGGGGAGGGATTTCCCAGGAGTGCCAATCAAGGCTTTACTGCCCCAAAGCCCCAGCCCCTCATCCTAACACTGCACCATTGCTAACCTGCAGAGAGGGCTTGATGTGCAATGGGTACGTTAAATGTCCAAGTCCTGCAACCTATGTTATTGGAAGAATTATTGTCACATATATTATTTTTATTTCTATTTTTTTAATAAAGGACTGGGATTATCTTAATAGTCTATGTCATTTCTTGCTGCATTGTCTGTGTACCTATTTGATCCCCTGGGCTATTATGAATAATGCTTTGCATTCTTCCCAGCAGGGTGACAGATGACATTGTATTTTATCAATATGTTAATGTCCCAGGAAAAATTGGGCCAAATGACTTCTTTTAAAAATTAGAACCATTCTCTGGAATCAAGTAATTGAGTTAAACTAGTGAATTAGCTGAAGCAACCAGCCACAGAGGATAAATGAACAGGCTCGAAACCACCAGTCACTCTTTCCAGGACAGCCACATCCTGAAACTGGCAGCCCACTTGCTGTTATCCTTGTCACCACCCGACTCATAACTAGAGAGGGAGCCTCACAGAGGAACAGCTCTGTTTGGAACACACCCTGGAGATAAGGAAACTCAGAACAATTAGCCTCTGCAGACAACAGTGTCCCCAGAGACCTGCACTTCCTCTTCTTTCTCCCGTGGTGTTCTGTGGCTGGGGAGCCGGTCTTTGGAAGAGCATCCACTGGGTCATATCAGAGCCACATGCTCCACTCTTAGTTTCCACCACGCCTTATTTAGAAGCCATGTCACCACAGGACACAGGCAGAGAAGTCCGTGTGAGTACCAGGGTCACTGCAGGGGCAGGTGGGAACATGGGGTATGCAAGTCCTCTCAGCTTCAAAGTGCTCTTGGGACAGTCACGGGATTTCAGGTGCTACATCAATAGAATGAAGCTCCAAGGGACACCAAGGGACGAGAACTAGTGATGGTTACACAAGCCATTCAAGGTCCCATCCAACCAGGCAGCTCAGGAGCTGGTAAGGGAGGCCCAAGGGGAAGAGACCAAAGCAGGCACAGCAGGGGGTGAACCTGCTGGGTGAAGGGTAGACAGAGAGTATCCACCAGGGCTGGGACGGCTTCTGGCTTCCGGATGTAACTGCTGGGACAGGGCTGTCACCACCACATCCACCTAGGAAGATCAGCTCTTCAGAGTAATTTTACTTGTAAAGTTAAATTTTGGATGAATATTGCTTTTGAAGGGCCTAGTTAGGGTCACCTACCTTTATTTACACACTTTGAAAATATGTCCATTTCCAAAATAAGTTTATGCCAGAATCTCTAATCTTTTGGATTTTTTTTGTTGTTGTTGTTCTTTGGTTTTTGTTTCTTTGTTTAAGTGCTTTGCCTCCTGTTTCCATTTTTGGGAAACCACTTTCAAACATCATGATGAGTTTTTTCCTGATTTCCCTCCCACCTTGCCTGGAATTAATCCAATAACTATGTCCTTTATCTTCCTTTAAATGTCATAGAAGGCAGAAGAAAATTGTTTTTCCTCTGGCTCATGATTTTTCCTTCTTGTCCTGCAGTGGAATTTGTGGGAGACCCATACATTCAGACCCTCTTAGCGTGGACCTGCAGCAGGAGTGCTCAGGGCCAAGGCATGTTCTGTATTAAACTGTCATCCACAACTGCACGGTGTGAAGCCTGGACCTGATCTAGGAAGCCCCTGAAGAAGTGTGCAAGCCCGTGGCCTGGAGAAGTGCCCCCGCCTTTCTCCTGCATTTCACACGGACTGGAGACTGGATCCACAAGAAGGGCTGGGGCGGTCTCCAAGCTCCCTGGAGAGCTTCCCTGACGCCTCACCCAGTGGAGGCCAGGGAGGCCTGGCGTATGTGTCTTCCATTTGTCAGATGCACAATGGGTTCTGTGCAGCTGCAGCCGGGGCAGGGCTGCCTCTAACAGCCCGCAGAACACCCCACGACTTTGCTGTGCCATTCCACCCCAACTGCCCTGGGACGTCCCTGAGGATATATAAAGCCTCTAGTCCACACTGACCCAAGGGCTTCCACACTGACTGCCTCATCCGCAGTGTAGACATACTGCGTGCGATGACATTGGGATCCACTTCTTACCAACAAAAATCACACTTTCTGGAATAGCACACACAACTATCCCTATCCAGTCTCCCTGGATGGCCACCTAGGAAGGAGACACATCAAATTCCTGAGGACCCAGCACACCAGAAAGACAGTCCTGCATCTTCGGCCGCTCTCTGCACACTGCTTCCTCTGAGTAGAATCCTCCGGAATGACAGGGCAGGCTGTATCTGCCAAGCCTCCGGAGCACCAACTTCAGACACAAGCTCCTTTGTGAGTTTTCAGGTCCGTTCCCGGGCTCACATGCTACCTGTGTTCTGCTGCCCCTCCCCCCAGTACTTGGGTCTGGAAATGTCACCCTTCTGTGACACTGTTTTGTCCATGTGCCAGTTTCCCCTGAAGCAGGACGTGCACTCTGGTGCATGGCAGCTGAAATCATCTATTAAACCAGTAAGTGGTGGCCTGCGGCCAGCCTGAGAAGCACAGGACAGCACCATCCAGTCCAGCCCTGTCCACAGCCAGTACTGCTCCCTACATGTGCTCAAGCGGAGACTTTCTCCCATCTAAAACACAGAGCAGGTGTAAGAGAGATGATGAGACTCTCTTGGGCTATCACATTTATTAACTTCTTGCAGGAGCTTGACTCGACTTTACTCTGTCCTGGCTCAGAGGAAAGGGACTTGGGAATAAAAATGTGAACAGAATGCATTATTGTCCCTGAATCAGGCAAATTGCATAGAATAATAATACAAACCACTCTTTAAATGTAGCATTATCACATAGATACAGTTTGTTGAAATGCAGGTGTGCCGCCTGGAGCTCTGGGCATGGAGAGTGCTGGGGAGGGCATCTGCCTCCTCCGCATCCACCTCTGGTAGGATGGTCCACTTTCACCACCACTGGCCCCTGGGAGTGGTCAGAGCTTGGCCCTTCTCCCTGAATTCCTTCCATGGCAGCACCAAGGTGCATTGGGTACCAGCATCCCCCCCTGGGCAGGGAAGGTTGGTGCTGTGCCTACAGGGAGTAAGAGACCACCTGGGTGGGCCAGGCTTCAGTGGGGCTTCTGGGGAGAAAATGCAGGGCTAGGAGCTCACACTCTTTAGGTCAGTGCAATAGAAAGCAGGAAACAGGGCTGGAGACACAGTTGCAGTGGAGTGTTTGTCCAGAATGTGCAAGGCCCTGGGTGTGACCCCAGCATGAGCACTGAAAAAGGAAAACCATGAAAAATAAGAACAGAAAATGGCAAGAGTGGGGAGCTTGTAAAGAAAGTGGAAACTTTGGCAGTGTTGGAGAAGCTAGAACTACCTTATAATGTGGAATCCCACCTCCAGGTACAGACCCACCAGAAGAAACCAGGGTCTGGAAAGATTGCATGTGTATTTGTGCTCTTAGAGGCATTCCGCACACGGCTGAAATACAGAAGCAGCCCATGAGTTCCTGACAGAGGAGTTAATAGTCAACTGTGATGTGTGTGTGTGTGTGTGTGTGTGTGTGTGTGTGTGTGTGTGAGTAAAATGAAACATTATTACAGTTACACATGAAGAAATCTGCAACATGTTATGATGAGGATGATTGTTGCAGAAGTGACACTGAGTCAAGTAAGTTGACAGAAAAGACGAGTATTAGAGGACGCACCTGGGTAAGTCACCTGGAGTGGGCAGGATGAGAGGGACAGAAAGCAGAAAGGTGTCGCCAGCCACGGGGCATTGCAAGCAGGAAGTTATTATTTAACAGAGCGACAGCTGTGTATGGTGAAATGTTTAGGAGATTATCACTGTTTTCAACACTATTGATGTATTTAATATCACCGACTCTGTGCTTAAAAACAGTATTGTAAATTTAAAAAAAAAATTTTTTTAGTTGTAGATGGACAGACTACCTTTATTTATTTATTTATTTTATGGGGTGCAGAGACTTGAACCCAGTGCCTCACACATGCTAGGCAAGCACTCTGCCACTGAGCTACAACCCCAGCCCCCAGGATAGTCAATTTTTTTGTTAAGTATATTTCACTCCATTAAAAAAAAATGTCAGGGGGCTGGATTTATGGCTCAGTGGTAGAGTGCTCTGCTCGCCTAGCATGCATGAGGCACTGGGTTTGATCTTCAGCACCACATAAAAATAAAATAAAGAGAAGTAAATGAAGGTAAAATAAGGTGTTTGGAAAAAAAATGTCAGGGTTACAAATGCAGGGTGCAATTGCTTAAGTGGAAACAAACAGAGACATTTTAACAACCCCAAGCTGGAGGGAAATGCTGAGTCAGACCTGGTGCTCTTGAGGTCTCAGCTCAGGCTGTGGGGCTGGAAGATTGTGGATCCCTCAAGCAGAGAGGAGGGTGGGACCCCGGAGAGATGAGGGCCTTGGCCAATAGGGCTCCTCGTAAACAGGAGGCTGTGCAGAAACCAGGAGCCCAAACTTTGTTTATGTGGTGCTGAAGATCAAACCCAGTGCCTCATGCATGCTAGGCGAGCACTCTACCACTGAGCCATAAATCCAGCCCCCTGCCAATAGGGAGTAAGCTAAGGCTAGCGGCAGAGGAGAACATGGGTTCTGTATTCCAGCCAGCTGATGGCTTCAGAGGAGGCTGGCCAGGGAGGCCAGAGGAGGTGTGGAGGATGGGCAGGGCTCCCCGGGGGTGGAGGGGGGATCCTAAACTTTGCACCCTGAGTAGATAAGGGTTAGGGTCAGGAATGGAGAGGCTGAGCATCAGAACCACCTTCACAACAAGGAGCATTGGCACAAAGATTGTTTACCCTGAAAGAGAGACCATGAGAAACAGGAATTCAAGTTAAATAATCAGATGCCTGGGAGGAGCTTCCTGCAGGGCTATTACCATCCACCCCACTACTGGCCCACTCCTAAGGGAAGTTTGTTTTTAAGAACAATGTTATAGACCTCATTAGCCTCCCAGTGTCAGAAAACAAGCAATTTTAGGCCTGGCCTTGTGGTGTAAGATGTAATTACAGGTAATTACAGCGGCTTGGGAGGCTGAAATGGGAGGATTGGGAGTTGAAAGTGAGCCTTATCAACTTAGTGAGGCCCTAAGCAACTCAGCAAGACCTTGTCTCTGAATAAAATATTTTTAAAAAGCTGGGGATGTGGCTCAGTGGTTAATCACCCCTGGGCTCAAGCCCTGGTGCCAAAAAAAGAAAAAGAAAAGAAAGAAAACACTTTGAGCTTTGCGCTTAACAGCTCTAAAACAATAAGTGAGCTCCCCTCTTTCACCCCAACCTCCTAAAAACCACCATGACCCCACCAGTAATGGTGACCTTTCCTTAGCCTGCCATCATATGGGGGTGTCTGGGTTCAAATTGCCCTAATTATCAACTTATCCATGCATGGGAGCCAATAGGTTGCTTTATTGTATTTCAAGTTTTGTGAATTAGATATTCCAGCCTCTGCCAGAGCCATGGGGACAGAACAAGATGATAAGAAAGATACAGATGTCATGCTGGATGCATAATGGTCACCTTTGAATTCTCTCCTACCTTCTTTCCCCACCCCCGCTTGCTAGTATTTGCTGAGTGTCATATGTCCCTCTATGAAGTCCCGAGGACACAGCAGTGAAAACAGGAGCCGACCCCGACCCGAAGCAGCTCATCTTCTGACTCATTATCCTTGCTCCACTCATTTTGTCATCTCCTTTTCTGTCTTTAGTTAAATATATCCAGCTTATGCCAGGACCTCTCTTTGGCATGTGGTGCCTCTTAGCTCATGTGACCCTCTGCACAGCCTCGTAAGAGGGCCGCAGCACTGACCTCCAGTGTGAGATGAAATGCAGCAGGGAAAGTGACCCAGCTCATCCCAGCCTCTTAGCAAGTGGCACAGCCTGCAACCTGGAACCAGGTCGGCTTCTCCAATTCCAGGCCCGCGGCCCTTTCCCTTTCTTCTCAAACCTCACATCTTCAGTGTCCTGCTCGAACCTGAAGTGCCAATCCATTTCATCTCTCCACCTCACTTTTGGGCAGGCAACCTCAGGGTCCTTTACACCCCACTGACTACCAAAGTCCAGGCCAGAATTTGGGCTCATAGGCATGAACCTTGGAGGACAGGCCAGGGCCTGAGTCATCTGGCCCAGCCACTCCCTGCAAACTTATCTTGCTGCCACTCCTGAGGCCCAGCATGAGCCTGGCTGGCCGCCTCTGGCCACCTGGTGCCCCAGCTGCCTTCCTCCACAGCCGCTATGTGCACTGGTGGGGGATCTACCTGCAGCTTCACTCGCCCCCACACATCAGCAGACCTGGCAGGGTCTGTCTGGACCCTGCAGGCCACTATAGAGTCCTCTGCTATATTCCTGCAGGACCGGTGGGTGATATTTCTCCCAGGTAATAACTTGTAATGACACATTGGCCTGACTCTGTGCTCATCTCTCTCAGTTGACCTCATGGCTGCTTTAGAGATGAGGTCCTGGCTCTTTTCCTCATCCTCACACCTCAGGCCCCAGGGTTCCGTGGCTACCAATAAACACAAACATGCACAGACAGACTGATTTGCCAGAAGCACGACCCACTGTCACCTTAAAACTCATCCATAGTGAAAGTACACTTTGTTCAGATGACAGACATTCCCACCGATCTGCCAGCCTTCTAGATGACATTAAAGACCTCACTGTACTCCTACAACTCTGCCTCCCCTTGGGGGAGCAGGTCTTTGGTTAATCCCCTACCTGCTCCTGTCTCAGTCTCCCCCCTCCCATAGATGCACTGATGGTGGTGGGAAATGTGCCTTCCAACTAATACCTTGGATTACCTCTTTCTCACTTCCAGTGTATGTGTTGCCCCAATTGTAACACACCAGTCCATACTGGCTGTCAGCAAATGGGTGCCACATTTTTTAAAATATTTATTTTTTATGTGATGCTGAGGGTGGAACCCAGTGCCTCCCACATGCTAGGCATGTGCTCTACCATTGTACAACCTCAGTCCCAGTGCCATATTTTTTAAACCTTCAGAATTGTTGCTGGGCTGTAGACCTATCATCATTATGTGCATCTATTCAGGTATCTCCTCTTCAATGATTTCATTTCTTTATCATTAGATAATTCACAGAAGATAGAAAAACTAAAGTTGGTGGAAAGAAGATTAAGAAAAATGAGCATACTATATAAAGAAAAAGATTTAAATAATGACTATGCTATAGGAAGACCATGGAGTGGATCAGCAATAAGGAGAGGAAGGAGCTCAGTTATTCTTCAAATCTCCTGACCCTGGAAACATTAGTACCTGCTCCACTGGGAAGGTGCACAGCCTGGAGAGAAAGGTTCAGCTGGGCTCACCCTTAGGCAAATATGTGCCACCGTGTTGAGTTCACCTGGAATATCCTGAAGACCACAGAACCTGGCTACAATCAGCTAATCCCCTTCATCGATGCACTTCAGGTTACTTTTGTTGTTGTTGTTGTTGTTGTTGTTTTTTTTAATGTTTATTTAATTATAGGTGGACACAATATCTTTATTTTATTTTATGTGGTGCTGAGGATTGAACCCAGTGCCTCCCGCATGCTAGGGGAGCGCTCTACCTCTGAGCCACAACCCCAGCCCTTACTTTGTAAAATTTTGTAAAACTTCGGACTTTTGAACTTTTGAGATAAGTAGTTAAATCTCCATAATGTCTCCCTTTCAGATGACTTAAATGTTGCATTACATCAAAGAACTCAAATAAAAATGTTCCCTGGAAGGAAGAGTGAGGAAGAGAGAAAGAGCTCAGCTTCCTAGGAGGTGAGGATTACTTGAATGTCAATTTCACTCCTGTGGTTGACGGTGTCTGAGTTGTAAATCATCAGCAGAAGTGGTTAATTAAGACTCTTGAACCCCAGCCAGCGATAACCCATCCTGGCCATGAGCCCTCCTCTTGGTTCCAGGCGACAGAGGAGATAACCGGCGCCGCGGGGCAGCGGCAGCCACGCGGCCAGGCGAGGCCAGTACCATGGCCTCCGGGACGCCCGGGGAGCGGCTCCGGGAGGAGGCCCGGTGCTCCGTGTGCCTGGATTTCCTGCAGGACCCCATCAGCGTGGACTGCGGCCACAGCTTCTGCCTCCGGTGCATCTCGGAGTTTTGCGAGAAGTCGGACAGCGCGCAGGGCGACGTGTACGCCTGTCCTCAGTGCCGCGGCCCCTTCAGGCCCGAGAACTTTCGGCCCAACCGGCAGCTGGCCAGCCTGGTGGACAGCGTGCGGCAGCTCGGGATGGGCGCGGAGCCCGCGGGGGCGCGCCAGTGCGCGCGGCACGGCGAGGACCTGAGCCGCTTCTGCGAGGAGGACCAGACACTCTTGTGCTGGGTCTGCGACACCACGCCCGAGCACCAGGGCCACCACACGGCGCCGCTGCGGGAGGCCGCCAGGAGCTACCAGGTGAGCGCGGGAGCCCGGGGTGCCGAGCTGGGCCGCGGGCCGCTCGTGTCGGGCGGAAGGCACCGGGGCACCGAGCCCCGGCCCGCCGGGTCGTCCTGCCTCGGCTCCGGCTAGCCAGAGCGGGACCGACTGCCGAGCGAGCGCAGGACCCTCGGTCCCTGGCTTTCAAGCTGGTCTTTTTCTTCCCGATCCCGAGCCGGCGGACTGTGCAGTGAGTCTCGGTGACAGCCTTGCACCTCTGTCGTACTCGCTTCCACTGACGGGATTCCTAGGGCGCGGCATTTGCCTGGTATCCGTCTAGGTCCCTTAACACGGGCACCAAGGCCACCCTCTGGCTGAGGAATAGTGTCTGCTCCTGCCTGGACTGTCTGGGTCCCCTGAAGTAGGGGGCCACTGGACTCCACACGAAGGTCTGGGAACCGAGGACTTGAGCATTCCCCTGAGGAGGTGCTTGACCCCGAGAGCGCTCTGAGGGACTCTGCCCAGGTGTCTTCCCACAGGTGCCCTCGGGTCCTGGGACATACTCTAAACACGTGCCTGTCCCCAGCATCTGGAACAGCTGCTCGCACAGAAGAGGTCAACGCTGTCTTTTTAATCTATGGCACAGTTAGCCAAAGCACTCCGTCACACTGGAATAAGTTCCAAGTGCCAGCTTTCTTAAAACGTTCATTTATTTATTCTATTTGTTTGTTTTAAGTTAAGGACTGGGGTATTCACGAGCCAACATTCATCTGGACAGTCTTGGAAATTTCTCTCGATTTTTCCTCTTGATTTCTGTTATCCTCTGCAAATTAAAGGTACTAGGCGCTCTCTAGCCTACCTGAAAAGTCAAGTATGCTCCTGTCTGTCTAAATCCCCAAGGTACCATACAGAACATGGCTGCTGTGATATCGCTAACGACGTTCTCTGTTTTCAGTAGTCAACTAGATAAAAAATAAGTACCATCCAAACTCCTTGGCCTGTCAATCACGACTTTCTAGGTTCTGAAGTCCCCTTCCTTCTGCTCTTATCCGATCCAAACAAGGGACCCAGCAAAATTAGCCTAGTCACTCTTGTCCCCAAACATGCTCTTTTTTCACCTCCTTGCTTTGGCTCAGTGTCCTTGGTCCCAGGGAGCTTTCCTCCATCTACAAGTGAGAATGGCTCTATTCCTTACAAACACCAAACATATGCCTCTTTTTATTCTGATGCCACCATGAATTCTAATGTTACTTTATGTGTACTTTATATAGAGTATTATAATATTTTAAAGTGAATGATATATATGTAAGATTTATTGAATAAGTTTGGAGGTAGAATTTGTATTATTTTCTACTAAAAGCATATTTCTATATATGTCTTTATGGGTGCTTCCTGTTTTTTAAAAAAAGGCATGTATTTGCTTCTTGGAAGGGTCTTGTCATTGAACAGAGATCTAATTTCTGGGTTTTGTTTGTTTAATTGTTTGGTAGGCTTTTTTATATACTTCTTTCACTCCTTTTAAGATGTACAGAATATTGTGTTTTTCACCTATTTTATTTTATTTATTAATTTATTTATTGACACCAAGGATTGAACCCTGGGGCTTTACCACTGAGCCACATCCTCAGACTTTTTTTTTTTTTTTTTTTTTTTTTTATTTTGAGATAGGGTCTCACAAGTTGCTTAAGGTGGTGTTAAGTTGCTGAGGCTGACCTTGAACTTGAGATCCTCCTGCCTCACCCTCCAAATTGCTGAGATTATGGGCATGTACCACCGCACCTGACTTCATTTAACATATTTTAACCAACAAGATTTATTTTTGGTGAAATATCATAACTTGTAGTACTAATAACAAACACTTGATTCTCATCATAATTAATAAGAAATTGTATCACTCTTCAACCTAGCACCAATAGATGACATTTCACCTAATGATGTCTTCATTTCCCTCCATCTATTTTTTACATATTCATTATAAGCATTTTTTTTCAAAATTGGCACTGTTATAAAATGTACTTATTTGACATTGTAATTCTATTTCTTGACATTAAGTTTCCAATCATGTTAATGTAAAATGTTTTGCCACTCATTTTTACATTTTAGTCATTGTAGTTTTACTATCATAATGGTGCAAGGAGCATGATTTTAGATGTATCTTTGCATCTGATATTAACTGAGTTACCAGCAAAGGTGTCCACTGCATTCTAGGGAGTTTTCCAGTTGATCCTGCAGGTCCTCACAGTCTGCTCCACACAGGTGAAGCTGTAGATGGCGCTGGAGCTGGTGAGGAAGGAGATGGAGGAGGCCCTGATGCAGGAAGCCAACATGGGGAGGAAGACTGTGCTGTGGAAGGTAGGGGGGGTTGGGCCTGGGGAACTGCAGGCACCACCCTCTTCCTGAGTCTCCATTTTCCAGCGAGCTTGCCATTTACTTAGGCACTCTATGGAAACATCTCATGGCCATCCTGAATTGTCCCAGACCCCAAATGACATTGTTCATTTTTGTTTTAACCTCTGTCGGCAAGACCCTATCCAGATTATAAATAGCTTTACTCTCTTGATCTTACTGTGAAACTCACTGCTGGGGTGGGTGCCACCACCTGCTACTGTAGTGTCAAACTGTATTTGTCAGACAGTTAAATAGTGAATGCCACAGACAGATGTGGTGCAGTTCCCAGGGGCCATCTATACAGGGAGGGACTGGAGCCTTCAGCCTGCTTGGGTCATCCATCCACGGTTCCCTCTTTCTGCAGCCCCTCCCCCTTGTTTTTCTCCTACATTTCATTTACACACAGTGGCTGTGAACCTTATCTTCTCCTATTGCTATGTCTATTATAGGTAAAGTTAAGCCCTCCTCTCCTTTCCACAGCTGGAGAGGCTTTGGGTCACCACGCTTGCTGCTGCCATTCATGGCAGAGGCTGGAAAGTTGCTCGGCTCCCTACAGTGCCCAGAACAGCAACTGCACCCCACAACAGTGAATTGTAGGTCAAACCTGCCAAAGTGTCAAGGCTGTGAACCACATATAGTGCATGGGTAGATGGGTATATTATGTATAGAGCACAGTATACAACATGATCAGTTATATTTTATAGAATATTCCTCTTCCTGCTAGAATCATTCTTATATTTTATATTATTTTATATTATTTTTATATTATTTTCTTCCTTAAAAATATAGTTTGGGTTGGGGATGTGGCTCAAGCAGTAGTGCGCTCACCTGGCATGCGTGGGGCATTGGGTTCGATCCTCAGCACTACATAAAAATAAAATAAAGATATTGTGTCCACCGAAAACTAAAAAAAAAAAAAAAAAAAATTAAAAAAATTCTCTCTCTCTCTCTCTCTCTCTCTCTCTCTCTCTCTTTAAAAAATTTAGTTTGATATACTATCTTCATACAGATGTTTTCATAAGGACATTTATTTATTTATTTATTTATTTACTTATTTATTGTGCTGGACATTTAACTCAAGGTGCTCTGCCATTGAGCTACATCCAAAGCCCCTTTTACTTTTTATTTTGAGACAGGTCCCACTAAATTGTAGAGGGTGGCCTTAAACTTGTGATCCTCCAGCCTCAGTGAGTCACTGGAATTACAGTGCAATACTGTACCTGGCTCGTAAGGACCATTTTGCTAACATTTTTCTTATGAAATATCTCTTATCTTCTCCTATTGCTATGTCTATTATAGGTAAAGTTAAGCACTGATCCACAATCTTTATTATTTAAAGCTAATAATATTTAATTTTTTTTAAATATTGGCCTGACCACAGATTTATGAAATCAGGAGCCCAAGTGTAAGATCTGAATTCCCACATTTTAAAACCTCCAATGCATGTCATAACATAGAAGTGATGCTAAGATATCTTGTTCAGAGGCAGGTAGCCATGTCTGAACTTCTTGGTCGTTCATGTTCACATGAGCTAGAACCATCAGGCACAGGCTTGATGGAAAGGAGCTCTAAGTTCTGCAGCAGCACTTCTTCTTTCTTCACATCCAGAGGGGGCCGAGCAACATTCCAGCATCTGCCATGAATGGCAGCAGCAAGTGTGGTGACCCAAAGCATCCCCAGCTGTGGAACTGGAGAGGAGGGTATGTGGCCCACTGTGTGTAATGAAATGTAGGAGAAAAACAAGAAATTATCAGGTTTAAAAACAAAACGGACAACCCAAGGTGGCACTCAAGAGGGTGACGTGAAGGAAGCTGGGCTGCCGTAGCCCCTCCACCCTGTCATCCCTGGTGCACCCCTGGACTCCCCTCCCTGTGGCAGTGCTCAGCCCTCTCTCCAGCAGCCTGCCCTGGGAGACAGTTTGCATTTCTATGAGCCATGCCTCTCAGGAAGCAGAATGTGGAATGCAGAGTCAGTGTCCCTGAGGAGGAGGCCAAGAGTGTATGAATCAATGATTTAGAAAACGGTAAAGGAGGTAGGAATGCAAAATGGGAAGAAGGAAGTGGGAGACCTTGGCGCTGTGGCCAGTGGGGCCCTCAGCTCCTTGGGGGGGCGGGCAGGCCTTGCCCCCGCAGGCTGTCGCTCAACTGCACTCAGCCTCTATGGTGGATGGCGGCAGCAGGCGGCACCTCCCCTAGAGGGGCGATCCAAAGTCCAAAGTACCTCCAGACATTTGGGGAGAACTATTATTTGGATTACAAATATATAGACATATATATATATATATATATATATGTCTTTTATAATAATTTTGATGATAATTTATGTCTTTCAATTAAACCAAGAAACTATCAGGTTTAAAAACAAAACGGACAACCCAAGGTGCAGATGCTTTGGGAGGGTGACTTGCCACTCATGCTCAGTTTAAAGCTGGGTTTCTAGCTACTAATTTCAAGAGAATAACATTTAGATGCGATCCCCTGCGCACAGTGTGATCCTTAGGTTCAGTCAGACACCGAAGTGTGAGCGCCAGGTGTGCCTCAGGGGCAGAGCTTGCCCAGCCTGAGTGAAGCCAGGGGCTGTGTCCTCAGCCCCAGGAGCAACAACAAGAACCATGATGGGAGGTTTGGGTAGGGGCTGGTGTATTAGCCAGCAGTGTGTGGACTGTGTGGCAGTTAGTTCTTCTGGGCTCTGTAGAGGACACGGCCTTGTGCTGGTTTCTTGCTTCTCCTGGGACAAGAGAACATCTGTGTGTTCTCCTGTCACGTTGTCCCTCACAGCCCAGGCCTTCTGCTCTTCCTGGCCACCCACCCAGCAGCAGAGCCAGCCCTCTGCTGTGGGGCCACACAGGCTCTCGGAGGTGCTGCATTTGACTCGTGATATTGAAACCCGAATGTCGAAGGCCTTGCCTCCGGCCCTGCAGCACAAGGGGGCCCACAGCCACAATCTTCCCAGACTCTGAGCTTGAAAACCCCACCGGCCACCTCTCCTGTTCCTGGCCTCTGGTTTCTGAGGTCCTCCCCAGAGGTGCAGAGCGAGGGGGGTGGGTTTAGGGGTGGGGGGTGATGCGGGACGTCCCTTCTCTGGCTTCCCGTCCCACACTTGAGGCAGGTCCCTCACACCTTGCCCCAGCCCTGATGGGGTCTCCTGTTGCTCCAGGAGAAGGTGGAGATGCAGAGGCAGCGCTTCAGGTTGGAGTTTGAGAAGCACCGCGGCTTTCTGGCCCTTGAAGAGCAGCTGCAGCTGCGGAGGCTGGAGGAGGAGGAGAGAGCCAACCTGCAGAGACTGCAGGACAGTAAGGACCAGCTGGCCCAGCACAGCAAGGCCCTCAAGGAGCTGGCAGAGGAGCTGGAGGAGAGGTGCCAGCGCCCAGCCCTGGGGCTGCTGGAGGTGAGGCGGCCTCAGGAGGCCAGGCCCACAGAGGCTGAGGGGATGGGGACAAGCCTTGGCATGGGACACGAAGGCACCCAGCTCTCTAGGACAGAGCTCAGCAGTGCTTCCTTAGAAGGCATCTTATGACTGAATACTGGGCCCTGAGTCAGGAGGCACCCAGAGGACCATTTAGCTCATGCAAAAGACAAAAACTTCAATAGGTGATGAGATAAAATTAATTATTTATGGAATCGTGAACAGCTGGGGCAAGGACAAGCTTCGCCATTCTGGCTGAGAAACCGTCCTTTTATCAAAGATGATATTGCTGATTTTCATGAATGTTCAACCCCCAAAGCCTCTGGCAGCCCATTTCATGGAAAATAGCCAGAAGTATGAGCAGTGCTTCACCTAGTCCAGCTTGAAATTCCTGTGTTAAGTCCTAAGGGGAGTGTATGGTGGGAGTGTATGGACTCCCATGCAGACTTCTCAATCTGTTGGGACTTCAGAGCAGTCTTTTTAAAGTTTTAATTGGAGACAGGGTCTCACTCAGAGGCCCAGGCTGGCCTTGAACCACCCCCTCCTGCCCCAGCTTCCCCATGGTCTGGGGTCACAGACACGGCCATTCCGACCCACAGGTGTTGTTCCCAGGGCCGCCTGCAAGAGAAAGTCATTCACCTGGTACTTTTCTCTGTACTTTGCCCCAGTGACAGGTGAGGATTCTGACCTAAAAGAGAGTGCAGATCCCCACTGAGCAGCTGGCCCACAGTGTCCCAACTGACTAGCCTCTGGACACTGCAAGTTTCAGACACATAAACCTAGTCGCTGTCCTGTGACATTTGCAAACACAGTTGTCACTATTGTGGTATCTGATGGGGAATCACTAAGTAACTGCATGAAACACTTTTATCTATCAAGCACTTTATTTAATCTGTCCATTCTATCTTTTTTTTTATTGGTTGTTCAAAACATTAAAAAGCTCTTGACATATCATATTTCATACATTTGATTCAAGTGGGTTATGAACTCCCATTTTTACCCCGTATACAGATTGCAGAATCATATCAGTTACACATCCATGTTTTTACAAATTGCCATACTAGTGACTGTTGTATTCTGCTATCTTTCCTATCCTCTACTATCCCCCTCCCCTCCCCTCCCATCTTCTCTCTCTACCCCATCTACTGTAATTTATTTCTCTCCCTTGATTTTTTTCCCTTTCCCCTCACAACCTCTTATATGTAATTTTGTATAACAATGAGAGTCTAAGTGTGATCCTTCAGTTCATAAGCGTGATGATTGGGTGTTCATGCTCTTATGTGAGATGTGCCTTTCTCTAAACCTTGTTACGACATCGGCACATTACCCGTCTGACGTGAAGAAAAAAAATGCCCGTTCTATCTTTATTCCCATTACCAATGTCATGGCTGTGCTCATTTCCTAATGAGTAAACAGAGAGCCAGAAAGAAATTGATTTTTCAAGTATAGGTGGCAAGTAAGCACAGGAACATTGGCATTTTCAAAAATAATATTCACTGCATTATCTCAGATAAATCTCATTTAAAATGAGTATTTCTTTGCACCATATAAATGTTAAAATGATTTATAGTACAAATCATAGTAAGAATATACTCTTACATAATTTTTGTCTGTGTCCTCTCTCTTTCTTCTCTGATACCAATGATCTTAATTTTACCCCACTGGCCAAGACCCAGGCCGATCATGTCCATAAAGGAGAAGGCAAATGGTTTCCCTGCATTCATGCCTTGTTGAAATTTGTCCGACTGTTGACCACTTTTAGGGAAGAAGACAAGTGTGTTGGAGGTGACCTTTTTGTTACCCGCTTTGAGATACACTGTTGCTGGACAGTAGTGACTTCCTTTCTTATCTCCTTAGACAGTTAGTAGCTTTGTCTGTTGGTTCAGAAAATTCGAATTTGAGGATGATTTTTTCTGGAGTACTGGGACAGAACACAGGGCCCTGTTCAAGTCAGGCAAGCCCTCGACCATGAGCGATATGCCCAGTCCCAGGATCTATGCCATACCTATATCTGTTCCTCGAGTAAATTCTGAAAACATGTAGGATTTTTACCCTAATTCCATCTGTATAAAGTGCAGAATGTAACTGTTAAAATAGCCCAACAACCAGAGCTATCAGTTGACAATCCATAGTTGATGGATAGGTTTCATGGGAATTAATATAAACTTTGTGTAGTCTGACTCTGTTCTAATTATATTCCTGATATTTAAATTTGAGAGTCATGTGAGAATTCAATTATAGCCTTTTTTGCCTTTAATTAACAGAGATTCACTGTCGCCTGCAGTCTTATGTTGCTTGTTAATTATTTCCAGTACATTCTAAAGACATTTTCGTGGTGTGTCCCCAGTCAACTGTGGGAAGCACTTACACCTGCTTGTGTCTCTTACTTCCAGGGTGTGCAAGGAGCCCTGAGCCGGTAAGTGTACTTTCCGCTCCAGTGAGGGAGCGGGGGAGGCGGAGAGGGCTGGTGTGGCCATGCTGACATTTCCGGGTTCTCTGCTCTTCTCAGAAGTAAGGCTGTGATGCGGCTGGAACCAGAGACCATCCCCATGGAGCTGAAGACCACGTGTCACATCCCTGGCATGCGGGAAATGTTGAGGAGATTCCAAGGTGGGTAGAGCCCCTGAGCCTGGGAACTGATGCTGAGAGTGTGGGGCTTACTGCTGCCCTTACTGCCCTGGCCTTGGCCACAGCAGAGCCCCAGGTCTCTGAGACTCACTGTGCGAGTGTGCTTTCATATGCGAGTGAGCTCTCAGGTTGTTGCCTTGTCGGGGCCTCTCACCTGGGGCCCAGCCTGGCAGACCTCCAGCTCCTTCCTGGGGCACAGTGCATCAGCCCTGCCCAGCAGAACATGTGGGTGTCTCCCTCGAGGAGTTCGTCAGTTCTCCGGGGTTGCCCCGCTGGCTCCCTCTCACTCTATTCTGACACTGTCCACCTGCAGACATCATCGAATCCCACAGGTTGAGGGCCTGGTCCCACAAGGCTGTGCCCTGCTTCAGGAGCAAGGAACAAGCAGGCTGTGGCTTGTGCCTCTGACCAGCCAACTGCAAAGCAGCTTTCCCGGGACCCGCTCTATGAGCGCGGTTTGTTTGCTAGAGCAGCCCCCAGAACTCAGACCCTACTCACACTTGGTCAGTTGTTGTACAGGATGTTGCAGAGGATGGGGACCAGCAGCCGGGTGGAGGAAACCAACAGGGTTGGTGTGGGGAGGGGCAACACGCCCTCTCTGGGTGCTCCTTGCAGGATCTCCTTGTGTGCTGCCACTGGCAAGCTCCGTCTTTGGGTTTATGGAGGCTTCATTCAGCAGGCATGACCAAAGACACCACTGGCCACTGCTGGCCCCTGGAGCTTCAGCCCCCACTCTCTTCCCAGAGGTAGGGGGATGTTGGACTGAAGGTTCTATCCCTTTAATCCCAAGGGGATTCTCTGGAAACCAGTCCCCATCCTGAGGTCATCTAGGCCACCAAGCACCAGCCATCTCACTAGCATGCAAAAGAGTCCCTTGTCTCAGGACTTTTGGGAACTGGTGTGTCAGGACCTGGGACATAGACCAAAAATACACTGCACTCTCTCACCATGACTCATGCACTGCCCTTGGCCTTCCTGAGAATTTCAGTGTCAGGCTGTGAAGGGGTGGAGCAGTGCACCTGCCTGCAGGAAGGGGGAGGGGACATTTGTGCACAATCCGAGCGGATGCCAGTCAGGGACACCCAGAGGGTCTGCACGAAATGGCTTTGTTCACCCAATCATGTTGTTCTTTAAAATGGTGATGATTCAATATTTTTACTATTTCCTTTTAAAATTTACTTTGCACCACATAATACAAACTGTGGCTTCCCAGGGACAGTCTTGTCCTGTAATGAGAAAACCTACCTCAGTTGTAGCACCCAGTGACCCCCCTGTTTGGTGGATAGGTGAACATACACTAGCCATGTGACTTGGTGAGGGCCTTCGAAGCACACCCCCAGACTCTGTCACCTCCTATGCTTTTCCTTTTTACTGAATGAAATAGTTAGTGAATGAATCCAGCCCATGCTGCCTAGTTTATGCTGCCCTTTCTACCAGTGGAGTGAATCATTGAAGAACAAAAGCAAATCAAATGTGCTATGACCCATGATTCACGGTGCAAATACTGACTTCAGTCACCCAGGCACACGGCTGTGAGGAGAGGACACGGGCTTCTGTAGAGTGTGATGAGGGTGGCCAGAGGCTCCAAGTTTGAACTAGATGAGGGGAAACAGTGACGTCCACTAATTTCTACAATTGATGCATGTTAATAATTATAATAACAGAAAGAAAAAGCTGCGTGACCGGGAGAGGAGCAGAGTGTCAGGCAGCAGGAAGTGCGGCAGGTGTGCTGGGACTGTGAGGACAGGATGGTGAGGGCAGCCCAGGGGGAGGGCGAGGAGGACAAGGCAGCAGGGCTGGAGAGGTGGGCTTGCTTCTGTGAGCAGCACTCAGTGGGAGAGCACAGGGTGTTCCTGGGCAGGACTGGCCTTGTGTGCACATCATCCAGGTGCTTTATTGTGATGAATTAAAGATGCCAAGACAGCAGCTGGTGTCCTTTGTCACTGTTCATTGACAGCTGAGTGTAGGTGACCCCCAGTGTTGGTATGAAAGGTGCCAGATGGCCACATCCTTGGCCAGCCATGGAGGCGGAGCTGCCAGATCTGCTCCTGGATGAGCTGTGTTTTGTGGTGAGAGGAGAGTGAGGAGGACCCATGGTCTTGGACCCCAAGAACTGCCACACAAAACAGCTGGTTGTGCTGATGGCCATGCTGCAGGCAAAGCCCAAGAAGGGCGACTGGTTTGGGGGCAGGTTGGCAGATACTTAGCATCCAAAACTGGCCAGGGAGGCAGATGAATTCACAATAAGGACCTTCAGGGGAGAGGCCAGGCTGGCAACATGCACTGCAGTCCGTAGCAGAGGACTGGAGTTGACTGGAGAGTTGAGTGAGCCAACCTAGAACCACAGGGCATGGACTGAGAAAGAAGTCCCCAACTTGGCACTGCGACTTTGACCTGGGGCAGTGACGGAGGAGAGGGGAGACCAAGATGGAGGGAAGCATGGGTGCTGGTGAGTCTGGAAAAGAGCAGGAGTCTCTCCAGGACAGTCAGGTCCTCATGGTGCCAACTGACACAGATGTCCCTTCACCACCCTGGTGGCCGCTGGGAAGGTATTACCCTTGACAGCTGGGTTTAGGAGAAAGGAGCAGAGAGAACTAGCCAAAGCTCTTTCACAGATTTCTTTGGCTAACAATGGAGCTGAGCATTGTGCATGTTAAATGAGCTCCGCAGTCCCCCCCCCCCCCCCACCGCAGCCACATTCCAGGCTGGTATTTGCTTCCTGTGGAGTTGGGAAATCAGGTACAGTCTTTGAATCTCCTCATCAATATTGTGAGGTGGTAGTAACCACATTAAGGATGGCTTCCTAGCCGGGTTTGATGGCACATGCCTATAATCCCAGCAGCTGGGGAGGCTGAGGCAGGAGGATCATGAGTTCAAAGCCAGCTTCAGCAATGGCAAGGTGCTAAGCAACTCAGTGAGACCCTGTCTCTAAATAAAATACAAAATAGGACTGGGGATGTGACTGAGCAGTTGAGTGCCCTGAGTTCAAGCCCTGATACCAAAAAAAAAAAAAAAAAAAAAAAAAATTAAGAAGAAGGTGGCTTCCTGATTTAACATAGGTCATGAACACACAGAGCCTAGTGATGTGGCCAGTCAGGTTTAGATATCCATAGAAGTTCATGACGTGTGGCTTGAAGATGAATTGGACTAGTACGAGTAGTAACTGTTTTTGCCATGACCTTAAGGTCTATTAATGAATTTACTACCTTTGAGTGCTTATAAGGAAGTACTCTGGTTTTGATGTAGATGCGTTTGCCTACTATGTATGTGAATCAATCCTGCATCAGTCTTGCTGGGACTCCACAGTACATGTTAGATGGTCCTCCTGTTGTGGAATCAATGACTACAAACAGCCACTTTAGACCACACCCACTAGTAAGCTCACAGGTCCAAAGATCAGACTTGCAGGTGGGAGTAGCTGGCTCCTTTGCTTGGGTTAGGGTTTCTGAAGGCCAAAACCAAGGGACTGAGCCTCTCTGAGGAGTCTGGGGAAGGACTTTCCAGCTGGAGTTCCCTGCAGCTGCAAGGCCACGGTCCTTGTTTTTCCTGCAAGCCATCATTTGGGGCCAGTCTGCTTCAGAGTGCTCTCACCTTCCCCTCGTGACCCTTCCCACCTTCCACCCTGGCAAGGCTGTATCAGAGCAAAGTCTTAAGACTCTCTTCTGCCACCATCCTGATAGCTAGAGGACTTTCTAGTTTTAAAGGGCTTGTGGGATTAGATCAGACCCTCCCAGATAGCCTCTGTTGTCCTAGAATGTCATATAATCATGAAGGTAATAACACCAGGGTGTGGAGTCAGGGCATCTAGTGTACAATTCCCCCACCACAGTTACACCATTTTGAAAGTAGTGGATTTCATATTAATGAAATTATCCTATAGGTTTTGAGAAAAACAGTTTATAAATTTCATGCCAAGCGCAGATGATCCTAAGTGCACCCAAGAGCTCTGGGTGCAAATACAAAGTTGCCTTGGACTGGGCGTTTGGCTTCCCAGCAAGCTGACAGCGCTACTGTCCTAATGGCCTGGTTAAGGCCGCCCTGGGCGCCCCAGTAGATCAAAGACGTGCTCAGACCCTGGAGAAAGGCCTATTTCTTGGGGCAGTCTGAGAGAGGGCGTTGTGGATGCTCACCCCCCGGGGCATCTAGTCCTTCCCGTGCATTCACGTGTCCCATCACTCTGTGTGCAGTGGACGTGAAGCTGGACCCCTCCATGGCGCACCCCAGTCTCCTGCTGACAGCCGACCTGCGCAGCGTGCAGGACGGGGAGCTGTGGAGGGACGTGCCCCACAACCCCGAGCGATTCGACACCTGGCCCTGCATCCTGGGCTTGCAGAGCTTCTCATCAGGGAGACACTACTGGGAGGTGGTGGTGGGAGTGCGGGCCGAGTGGGGCCTGGGCGTCTGTCAGGACTCAGTGCAGAGGAAGGGGGAAGCCACGCCGTCCCCGGAGAATGGCGTCTGGGCCCTGTGGCTGCTGCGCGGCTGCGAGTACATGGTGCTGGCCTCCCCGTCCGCGCCCCTGCTGCAGCTAGAGAGGCCGCGCCGCATCGGGGTCTTCCTGGACTACGAGGCCGGCGAGGTGTCCTTCTACAACATCACTGACGGGTCCTACATCTACAGCTTCAGCCAGGTGTCATCGGGTATCCTCCGGCCCTACTTCTTCGTCTGCGACGAGGCGCCGCTTATCTTGCCACCGATGGCAGAAGCAGAGGCAGAGAACTGGGCGTCCGGGGGCCACCCTGACCCTCTTCTCGTGGGCGACCTTCAGTCCTGAAGTGCTGTGCTCAGGGTCCTCCCGCAGCCAGTCCAAAGGCCCTGGAGAGCGGCGGAGGACCGACATACAGCTTCACCAAGTGCCCAGCTCAGGGCAGCCTCTTACTCGGGCCTGGGGAGGTTCCTTGAAATCCAAGCAGACAGGAGAAGCTGTGTATGCGGGAACGTTGGACCTGGAGGGTCTCCTCAAACTTTTCCCGAATGGCCCCCCACTTACTCGATGGCTTTTCTTTCAAATTAATAGTCTCGTATTAAAGAGTTCTGTATGGTCCTTATAATTTCCATTCTCTTCAGTATCTTCCCATCCCAAGCTGAATCTGGAGGCTGAGAGATGGAAATCCTGCAGGGGGCCCGAGCAGGCTGAGGCTGCTCCCTCCTGGACCCTCCCTCACCTTCCTGGCGGGCTCCTCCTCTGTCTCATTCCTTGCCCTCCCCCCCCCCCCTTTTTCTCTGGATACCTCTGGTTGTTTAAAGTTTCATTTCCTTTTACATCAACATATTCAAAATCATCCTTCACAAGTGTGTGTTTCCAGTCACAGTCTTCACTTGCTTTCTGTCTTTATTCTGGGAACAGTTTTTGAGGATCGTGAAATTCATTGCTCCAACCATAACATGGATTTCGATCTTCTCTCTTTATCTCTGCATATGTTTGTAAAAGTAGGAATGCCCTAGAAATTTGATTCAGCTGGTTTTCTTCAGGGTCAGGAGGGACTAAGGAAGGTTTGCACAAGTTTGCCAAAGGGCTGCGCCCATTCATGGGACCAGGGGATAGCTCTTTCCTCCTGCCTGCTCAAGGGACTGGCCCCAGGACCGCAGCAGGGGGTCCTTCACTTGGGGTCTCCTGTGCCTGGAACAATTTACTGCCCTCACAGTATTAGGGTAGGTATTTAAGGTCATGATTGATGTGACTAGTTTAAATTAACTGTGTTTTTTAAATAAAATGGTGATGTTGAAAATGAAATGATAAAAATAACTTATTTTTGAAGTATATTCTGTACCTTTCCAACAAAATCCTTTAAAAGTCATGGAAGACCCCCTATTCTGCCACCTTTGTCTTCATTTTTATCTAATATGTAATTGCTAAACAAATATTGTAATATTCTAATGCTAAATGCTTAAATGCTGAACAAATATAATTTATGAGAAAATTTAAGTAATGTTATCTTGATAATCTACCGAAAGTGTATTCTTCCTTTTTAACTCCATCTCAAAGTTCAAGATGCTTTTTTCTTCTGGGATATTTCTGCGACTGTCCTTCCCTGGCCTTGCAATCATGTGAATGACAACTTTCTTTTCAGATTCTTAATTGTCTGATGACAAGCAAATGCTTGCCCTCTCTGCCTCTCATTTGCAAACAGAAGAGGTAGAAAGATGTTGTAGAAACCAAGCTGTCTCTGATGTGCAAGCAGTGCAGGGGACAGTTCTGCAGTGCAGCCTTCTGCACCGGGATGACAAAGGCTCTCTGGGGTGAAACCTCCAGGGACCTGGCCATTCTCTGGGACAGGAAGCCTTCTCTGTGGGAAGTGGCAAGTCTACAAGCCTCTGCTCTCTCTACAGGGTGAAGGGAGCCTCAGGAACACCCCCTGCCTGCCCTGGAACCTGACAGCCTTGTCTCAACAGTGGCCTTGAGACTTGTCACCTCCTGGATTTTATTTTGATTTCTCTGGGCCACTAAATGTCAGTCCTTCTCAGCTCCAGTGTGCTAAGCTTCAGGGATCTCCACAGTTCCTATTGCAAACTCTTCTTCATTCCTTCCAATTCCTAAAAGGTTCCCACCATTCCCCTGGGATTCTGGCTCATTACCTGCCAGATCCTCTAAATCCATATCTAATTCCTGACCTTCTTCATTCTTTCTCCTGAGCCTTAGCTTTTCACAGTCAAGTGCCATCTGTCATCAAAATAGATATTCTAGGGGCTGGGGACATAGCTTGGTTGGTAGAATGCTTGCTTTGCATGCACAAGGCCCTGGGTTCAATCCCCAACACCAAAAAAAAAAAAAAAAAAAAAAAAAAGAAAGAAAAAAAGATATTCTAAGCTCTATATGCCTAAATCTTAACCACAAATATCTCCAGGTCTCCCTGAATGATAAAAAGATATATTAAAGCCTCCCCTTCTGAAGGGAGGCCTGCTCATTTCTTTGTCAGGTAGCCCAAACACCTTAGTGACTCCTTTCTGCATTTCACTCCAGCTTGCTCCCCTTAGCTGTTAACACCCTTTTGCTCCCATGGACCAGAGTCCAGTCAGCCCTTCCCCACCCCCATCCTGGTAGTCTGAGCTTCCCCTCCCTTGAGATCACTGGGTTCATCTCACAGTAGTCCCTTCACCTCTGAATGTAGCCCTCATTGCTCTTAGGTTTATTAAAATTTTTTTTTTTCCTCTCTTCTCCCCTCTCCCCCTCCCTAACAAGATTTGGAAGACAGTGTCATCTTTTCTTCCCCTAGTTAACTGCCCTGGAACACCTGCTACAGGAAGAGGGTGCCTGCTGAGGATCTGGGAAGTGAGGATCTCCAAAATGTGAATCCTAATAGGCCATCAGGGCAACTTGAAGGCCCCCTCCTGGAATGTAACCCTTGAAAAAAAAAATTTTTATCTCCTTTGCTAGCAAAGCAATGAAGCTTCTCTTTCCTTTTCCTCAAAACCTTGGCCTCATTATCAAATTGGCATTGGAGAAAGGGACCGAGCTTTTGGTTACAAATCTTGGCACCCCAGATGGGACCCAAGAAGAAGCCCTGGCTTTGGGTTTCTTAGACAGTCCTGGCACCCCATGAGCTGCATTTCTATGCTGAAGATATAGGATGAACTTTTGGAGAACTCCTGGAAAGTTAAGGGTGAGTGGGCCTCGGCTGGAACTGAACCAGAGGAGCTATTCCTGTAAGTAAAGGGAGGGACTGAGGGACTCCCAGCAGCTGCTGAAGCCCCTGAGCTCCGGGGGACTCCCGCCTTCCTTCCCTGCACTGTAAGGATCTCTCCATCTTGGTCTACTGGGAGAAAAAGGAACCTGAATGCAGTAAAGTTTCCGCACCTTGGCCACCTGGTAAGCTGCCCAGTGCACATTGAGACCTTTGATTCTACACTTCTGGTCCCCTTTGTGGGAGCATCTGGTTCCCCACCCCTATGGGAACATCTGAGGTGCCACTGATGTAGGAGTCACAGTTAAGCGGGAGTTGGGAACTTGGGGAGATTTTCCCACTATCTAGTCTGTTTTAAAGGTCCCCATCTGTCTGCCATGGTTTGGGGATCCTCTCTGTTTCTCTGTCATTATGTTTCTTTTTTGTATTGAAAGGGTAAAGATTCTAAGCTGGAAACCTTGAATTAAAATGTAAAAGATTAGGTACTATTAAGTCCCTCTGTTACACCCAGATTCCTGAGATAGTTAAGACAATGCCCTACTGGCCAAACTGCACAGGGCCCGAACCAATCAGTTTGAATGTGTACCCAGTTTAGAAGTGACCAATCACCCCTGCCCAGCCTGTTCCCGCCAATGAATGGACTAATCATGTATCAGAGTTGTTGTTCAATTTTCCCGCGCCTCATGATGATTTGTTCTGATGTATGCAAAGCCCCCCACCCTCTCCAAAAAGTGTACTTAAGCTCTGCTTGACCTCTGCTCTGGGCTCTGGGCTGCTCTCCCTTCTTGAGTGAGCACGGAGCCCCAGTGCGCTGGAATGGATCCCCAATAAATCCCCCTTGCCATTGCATGAAGCTAGTCTCTTTCTCTGACGTTTCGCCGGACACTTACAGTATCTGTTTCTGCCCTTTAAGACACGGGCAATAAGGTGTTGATCCTATAGATTGTTTCTTGGGAAAGATCTTGACTAAATGGGCCACCTATAGATGTAAATGTGACTAAGAAAAAATGTGACAATCTGGTCTTTGAATGGTTTTCTAAATTATTGTGCAGTTGGGAGTTGGTCTGTCAGAGATAAAATAAGTATTCTGTATATACAGACATGTAGGCCATTACATAATAAGAAGTCTTAACAGTCAAAACTAAGTTGGATGCAAAAGGTGCTGCCCTAATGTGTGAGCAGCAGGACACCAAAGGAGGATTGAAAAAAAAAAAAGTTTTTTCCTTTCAACCCAGTGCTGACAGTGTGAGCACCTTCTCAGCCTGGCCCCAGGCAACTGCAAATCATCCTGCTGTGGGTCGGGATCACCAGTTCTGGGATCAAAGAATAAATAAATAAATGAATACAACTCAAGAAAGCTGCCTGGTCTGTAGAGAAATGGGCGAACAGGATCTGCCCTCTACTCTGCTTTTTAGCCATTCTTTGCCCAAGGATAAAAGTTTGAGAACAGGGCTCAGTTTGCTGCCTCTGAAGACAAATGAAATGTATGCGGGCTGTAGGTCTCACCGATTTTCTTTCTGTGTTTTTGTCTCATGGGTTCAAAGAATGAAATCCATGGATGATGGCAGAGGATAAAAAATTTTTAAATTATTTTTGAGTGAGGAAAAAGAAATGAAATTCCCCGTCATGTGAGGAAGAAAGTGGCCGAAAGCTTATCCACTTGAGTACACTAGTCTGGGAAGTTAAGGCTGCTGGATAAAGGCTCTGATCAGAGTCCATGCTGAACAGACATTAAAAGCGTTTGAACTAATTGTTGGAATCTATGCTGTAGGATGTTGGGAAGGGATGAAAGTTATTGGCTTGGCCGTGACTTTCTATTTGGCTGAATGCCTTTAGCCCTGAAGTCTGAATTTTTTTTGCAACCTCCATTTGGGTCCACCCCCATTTCCATTTTCCTGCCACCCTGGGGACAAAGGAGTGGATTGGAATGCTGGACCTCACTGGGTTTACTTTACATTTGGAAAAATTAAACAAATAAATAAATAGCCTTATCTGGAGCCCATTACACTCATTGTCTTATGATTAACTAGCCTATCTTAATGGGGGGGGGTAAAAAAAAAAGCTGCCAGTCACTAGGAAAGGGGCAATGGTCTCCAGTACTCTTCAATAAAACAATAACCTGGGGAGAAGATAGTCTCCCCTTTCTAAGCTCTGAAAGCATGTCCTATTTGGCCAGAGGTCACTTCTGGGTGCAGCCCTACCTGTTGTCCAAAAAGCTAAAATCCAAGGGCCTAAGCACCTATGTCTCGGCACTGCTGATTTCTGCAGAGAGAGGTCCTAACAGTCTTTGTATGGTCAATGTGAACTTACAGAATTCCCTAGGTACATACATACATACATATGTAGAGAGAATCTCTGGGTACAATTGACAGTGGGGAACTCACTTAAAGTTGATGGCATTATGATGATGATAAGGGAGACTGGTCAAACAACAACAACCTGTGCTCCAACCTCTTGAGCACAAACTGGAAGGGAAAAAGATTAAAGCATAGTTTTTTGTTTTTAACTATTCCAGCCTGATCCCTCTCCTGGGATAAAATTTGTTATAAAAATTAAATGTACAGATAATATGCTCATGCAAAGAGTAACAACTTCATTTGCAAGTGCCTTCCTGCTCTGCTGGAAGTCTCCTAGAAAAGAAGGAGGCTTTTCAGACCAGAAGGACCCCAAGAAAGTGATCAATGTTTTCTCAACCACAATTTTATTTTAGGAGGAAATAACTTGCCCTTGAGTAGGAGGGGATAACCCCTTAAGAGAGAGACATTAATGGGGATTCATCTTCTTCTGGATGGTTGTTGGAAATGTGACTTGAGTCAGCATTGCCAGATCTCCTACTCTGCCTATGCTGCCTGTTAAAAAACTCCACACTAATGAGTAACAGTTTGTGCAAGGCCTGAGCTCTAAAATATTAAAGTGCAATGCCCATTACTTTTAGGATTTTTCTTTGTTAGAGAAACAGATAACTTATAATTTTGGCCAGGCTTGATTTTTTTTTTTTCATGAATAACCTGAATATATGTCCCTAGATATATGTATACATCTGAAACTAAATATGTTTGTCTGAGCCTTATTTAAATGTTCTGTAAAAGTTTATAAAATGAAAGTTCATATAGGTTTAACCAACAAGCACTATCTTTTATATATTGCATCTGACATAAAAGAGCCACACTGCCAATTGAGAAACTGATATAAATCTGTCTGCTTTAACTAAGTCTAGTTCTGACCATTAACACTGTTCTCTAAATGCATAAGAGATTTAAGGCTATCCTTTGATTTTTGGTAGTGCTGCTAAACTCTGCAAACCTGTAAGGATCTATGAATTCTGAATTTTACTGTAAAAAAATTAAACCTGATTAATATAAGGACATCTGTGTAATCATAATGCTAACTACTAGTTCTTTGCATTTTAAGTATACTCATGTTCTTCTAATATACAAGTTTTAAAATATAAAGCTTGGAAAAGCACTTTACCAAGCTAATGTTCTCCAAACTAAATTTGTCTGAAATTGTGTTTTAAACTTAAAGAAATAGAAATTTAATTAGAGATTTGTTTATGTCATTTAATGTTCTGTAACAGGACCTGTTATCAATAATATATATAATTTTGTTACTTTAAAAAAAATATTTATTTATTTATTTTTAGGTTTTTTTTTCCAGGTGAACACAATATCTTTATTTTTATTTTTATGTGGTGCTGAAGGTCAAACTCCATGCCTCAGGCATGCCAGGTGAGCACTCTATGGCTGAGCTACAACCACAACCCTTATGTTACTTTTTATACTGGGGTAAATGTATTTTTAAAAGATAATAAGTGCCTGATCCTTTTAAAGGTGGATATTGTAAAACATGAAAACATTTTACCACTGTCCACAAAAAGGGTTAAAAGCTCTCTAAGCTTTTCTTTCATTCATATTTTCTTTCATTCATATTTCAGATATATGAAGAACCCCACCCTACCTTAGATAAGGCTCTGGCTCTCACTTCAGCCCTTGGCCAGCATAGGCTTCATAGGTGAAGGTTCAATACCTGGGAATCCAAAGGGAGTTTGAATTAAAGAGACAGATTCTAATTACCTTTAAACCAGCTCCAGGATGGCTTCCGGCACCCCAAGCCTCTAGCTACCTATTAGAGTAGTGAGCTTTACTGAAGAGGTGAGAGAGAGAGAGAGAGAGAGAGAGAGAGAGAGAGATAGATAGATAGATAGATAGAGAGAGAGAGAGAGAGAGAGAGAGAGAGAGAGAGAGAGAGAACACGCTAGGGAGTGGACTTTTATTGGGGAACAAAAAATTCTGGGGAAAATCCCATCCAATGAAGATTAAGGGGGGCAGTGTCCCAAGGTCAGGTGAGACCTTGGGTCTTTAGGGGCTGTGGTCAGGCACGCCTCCACACGGACAAGCCCTCAACCTGAGAAGGGTGGGGAAAGCTCTGAACACAAAAATGTGTCTAAGTGCCTCTCACCCAGCCAGGGAGGATGGCCTCCCACATCCCACCTTATTCCATGTTAGAATGGCTCCAAAAGAAGCTAGACTTCTGTGTTCAAAAGATTGATTTTTGTTGTAAAGATTACTGTGATCTCAAACAGGGGATAGAATGTATAACTATGTAAAGGTTCAAGATTATAAGTCATTTTTCTTGATTCATAACTACTACACAAACTGAATATGTTTTTGCTCTGTTAATTTCATTTTTTTAAGAGAGAGAGAAAGAGAGAATTTTTAATATTTATTTTTTAGTTTTCAGTGGACACAACATCTTTATTTTATTTTTATGTGGTGCTGAGGATGGAACCCAGTGCCCTGCGCATGCCAGGCGAGTGCACTACCGCTTGAGCCACATCCCAGCCCTCCATTTTTTAATTTTCCTTGTAAACTTTATAAGTGTTGCCTGTTTGTGTTTTGCAGAGGTACTGCTTCTAAAAGAAAAAGGAAAAAAAAAAAAAAACCCTTGGGTAAATTTGGGAGAATATGCCATCACCTACAGGACAAATAGTATAAAATGCTGATTTGCAGTACTAATACTAACCCAATTAAGTGAAAGGGTTAACTGTAAACTTACAGATATTAATGCTATAACCTGTTACTCTCTCTTTAAGACTGGTGCAATTGGCTTGAAGGGTGTTTAAAACCAAAAATTTGGAGACCAAAGTCAAGGAAGTAAAAGGGCAAAGGAAAAAGCAGCCAATATTTGGCCCTTGCCCTCTAAGGTCAGCCAGCACACAGAGAATCATGGGATCTTCTAAGGGCTCTGAAACCCTGGTGAGTCACCTGATCTGCCATAAGGGAGATGGAGAGGACCCTAGAGAACAGAAAGCCAACTGGTGGTGCATATTCTGCAAAGAGGAGGGTCACTGGAGAGTGAAATGCATGAAGCTTCCAAGAGAAGCCACATGTGTGGTCATCAAGACCCTGACCTGACCCAGCCTGGCCCATGGCACCACTGATAGAGAAAATCTAAAGGAGCCAGGAGGCTTCAGCCATGTCCCCAAGAGTGATTGCTGATGAATCTCAGCTGACTCTTAAGAATAGATGGGAACAAGGTCAGTTTTGACCAAGTTGGTCTTGAACACCTGGCAGAGCACAGTCCTACAGGGACATTTACAAAAATACTATATATATATATATATATATATATATATATATATATATATATATATATTAATACAACTTAAGATGTACACTTGTGTCAGTCCTAACCAAAATTAAGGAAAGCTGGAGGCTGTAAAGGAAGGGTACTTAGGAAAGTGCCTAATATTTAACCATCACGGAGGACTCCAGAGACACAGGCTGTCCTGCACTCCAGAGACTGGCTGAAATACCGATTGTTTTCATTGTACTTGTTTGCCAAAAAAAGTAAAGCTTTCTGTCATGTTTATTGTTGTCCTGGCATAAACCTTGCCTATGGATACCTTGTCCAGTCACCTGCCAGCTGCCACCATGGACCTCTGGACTGCTGTGCTGTTGAACACTCTTAACACTATGCCCCACCTCACAGAAAACAAGGACTTTGGTCATTTTCCCCCAACTTGGCCCTCCCTCAGCTCAAAGTAGCTTGGACATGTGGAAGTAGCCCCTTTTCCATGGAAATGGAAGGTAGAAATTGACAGTGGGGAAATGTAACAGTGGTCCCTTCACCTTCTGGATGTAGCCCACATTGCTCTCTCTCTTCTCCCCTCCCCCTCCCTAATAAGACTGGGGAGACAGTGTCATCTTTTTTCCCCAGTTAACTGCCCTGAACACACCCACTGGAGGCCTGCTGAGGATCTGGGAAGTGAGGATCTCCCAAATTAACATGTGAATCCTAACAGTTTCAGTCCTGGTGGTCCCTGTCCCTCCCATTCATTCTCAGCTCCAGTGGATGAACTGACCCTGACCCTTCCCAGACCGTGTGTGTGTGTGTGTGTGTGTGTGTGTGTGTGTGTGTGTGTGTGTGTTTGTGTTTGTATGGGGGAGGGGGCTGCTCCTTCCATTTAGAGACAAAGATCCCTGGTAGCCTCACTTCTTGCCCAGGGCCTTGCCCAACTCTTTCTGCTTCACAGTCCCCTTCCTTAGGCCTCTGGGACTCCCTTTCTTCCCTCCTTTGGGCTACTCTAATCCTGTTCCCGGGAAGCAGGAGGGAGCAGCTGCAGGAGGGAACAGCTGCAGGAGGGAGCAGCTGTGCTCACCCACAGCCCCTGGGCTCCCCTCCTGGAAGGCCCCGGGGCACTGGGGCTCTTTCCTTTCCAACAAACTGCACAAGTCAGCTTCTATTGTTCCCTTATATATTGTTTTAGAATTAATTTATTAGTTTATTCATTTGGCAGATGCAAGGACCAAGAGGGAGAGGTGTTCAATCTAGGGACAACATAAGTCTTGGACACATTCCCAGCGCCTCAAACATGTTTGAGTGGTCAGCACTGAATGCTCTTACTTGTTGAATGAATGAATAAATGTTTGACTTTGTGGAGAGCAGAATTAAATTATGGATCTGAAAATGTTTTGTGAAATGTAATAAGTCCTTATGATATCATTAGTAATAATAGTAACCACTGTCCAATAAAGGGTTTAAGTTATTTATTTATTTATTTATTTGTTTAATTTTTTGTCAGTACTGGGGATTGAACCCAGTAGCTTCTTGGCACTGAACTACATGTCCATCCTTTTTTTAATTCTTATCTTTCAAGATAGGACCTTGCTAACATGCTGAGGCTGGCTTTGACCTTGAGAACCTCCTGTCCCAGCCTCCCAAGTTGCTGGGATCATAGGCCTGCCTCACAAGCTCAGTACCAGGGGCTCAATGGCAATGTCAGTGTTTAGGTACAGAGACAGTGTGACAGAGCCCTGCTGGAAAGTGCCTGAGTCCACCACACAGGAGCTCCGAATCCTAGGCAAGTCACGGAGCCTCCTGCAGTTCCAGCTCCCTGTGATTTCACAGAGACACCCTTGCATTAGGCACCCCTCATGCTCCATAGCCATCCCTCAAGAAGCTACTCTGGCTAAGAAGCTGGAGACCCGCTCTAAATGCCTATGGATTAAACCTTCATGGAGAGTGGGTTCCTAGGTCCTCTGTGGGACTCTTTCTGAATGTCAGGGCAGAGTGCTCGCTCCAGAAACAAAACTTCTGGGTCTGCCCTGCTCCCCACAGGCTCCCTCCACTGCCCTTCCCTTTCCTTGCTGTATGTTGAGCTTCTTCCTAGCTCACATCACTTTGGCTTTCTTCTCTCTGACAAATCCTTAAATGCAGCCCTAATAAATATCAAATTCCCTAAAAGACTTGGGTCCAATTCCCAGCTATAAAATACAATAAGACAAAATAAGATGAAAAAGATAAAATACGATAAAATACAATACAATAAAATGAATAAAATGAAATACAATACAATACAATAAACTAAAATACAATACACTAAAATGCAATAAAAGGCAATACAAGGCAATGGAAGACAATGGAAGGCAAAGCAAGACAATACAAGACAACACAAGGCAATACAATGCAGTAAAATAAAATAAATAAAATACAGTAAAATTCAATACAATACAATAAAATGCAATACAATAAATGAAATAAAATAAAATACAAAAAATACAATGAAATAAAATAAGATAAGATACAATTCAATATAATAAATTAATATACAATACAATACAATAAAGTAAAATACAATACAATAAAATGCAATACAAAGCAGTACAATGCAAAAAAATAAAATTAAATAAATAAAATAAGTAAAATAAAATACAATAAAATAAAGTAAAATACAATACAATAAAATGCAATAAAAGGCAATACAAGGCAATGGAAGGCGATGCAAAGCAATAAAATAAAAGGAAATAAAGTAAGATACAATAGAATACAATACAATAAAATAAAACACAATACCATAAAATGAAATAAAATAAATACAATACAACAAAGTAAAATAAAGTAAAATACAATACAGAACAATACAATACAATACAAGGCAATACAATGCAATAAAATTAAGTAAAATAAATAAAATAAAATATGATACAATACAATAAAGTAAAATACCATGAAATAATATAAAATACAATAAATAAATAAAAGACAATAAAATAAAATAAAATATAATGCAATAAAATAAAACACAATAAAGTAAAATAAAATAAAATAAGGTAAAATGCAATACAATAAAATTAAAAAATTAAAAAAACAAATAAACAAATTAAAAAATTAAAAAATAATATATAAAAATTTAAAAATTAAGAACTTTAAAAAATTTAAAAAATAAAAAGTAAAATAAAATAAAAAATAAGTAAAATAAATTTTAAAAATTAAAATAAGATAAATTAAAAATTAGAAAATGAAATGAAATGAAATACAAAATAAAATATAAAACAAAATAAGAAAATAAAACAAAACAAAATAAAATAAAATAAATAAAATAATAGAATAAAATAAAAAATAGTAAAGTAAAAAATAATACAATAAAATAAAATAATAAAATTTAAAAATTTAAAAAATTTAAAAATAATACAAATAAAATGAAAAAATAAAAAATTAAAAAAATGAAATGAAATGTAAAATATAAAACAAAACAATATAAAATAAACAATAAAATAAATAAAATAATACAAATAAAATAAAATAAAAAATACAAAAAAAAAAAAAAATAAAATTTTAAAAATTAAAAATGAAATGAAATAAAATGAAATATAAAATAAAACATAAAACAATACAAAATAAAACAAAACAAAATAAAATAAAATAAAAATAATACAAATATAATAAAATAAAAAATAAAAAAATTCAAAAATTTAAAAATGAAATGAAATGAAATGAAATAAATAAATAAAAATAAAATAAATAAAATAATAAAATTTTAAAAATACAAATAAAACAAAATAATAAAAAAATTAAAATGAAAATAAATGAAATACAATGAAATGAAATATAAAATAAAATATAAAACAAAACAAAATAAAATAAATAAATATAAAATTAAAAACAAAATAAAATAATTAAATAAAACAATACAATACAATAAAAATAATACAAATAAAATAAAATAATAAAATAAAAACATAAAAAATAAAATAATGAAATGAAATATAAAATAAAATATAAAACAAAACAAAACAAAATAAAATAAAATAAAAAATAATACGAATAAAATAAAATAGAATGAAATCCTCCATGTTAGATCCTGGCGCTCACTTTCCCTGTAGGGCTCCACAGCCAGGCCACAGTCTGTGTTCCCAGAAGCCTGGGTTCATCACTCACGTCACTAATTTGACAGGTAAGCTCTCTTCTCAGGTCCCTCTCTAGTGAACAGGTGGCAGGTCGGTGGAGAGAACTAGCTAAGCGGCCATTTCGGGGCAGTGGGGACGGCCTGAGAGAAGGCAGCTGGGCGGTGGTCCCCTGGGGCTGGTGGGACAAGAGGTGAACAGCCCCTCAGTCGCCGAGGAGGGACTGGTTTAAACTCCCAGCTCCCGGAGGGCAGAGGAGTCGGCGCCGCGGGACTGGTTACACCGCTCGCTCTGGGCACCAGCCTCCCACTGAAGGATTTCCACGGGAGACTCGGGCTTGCTGCTGGACCCCGCTGGGTCGGTCCTATTGCCCAGGGGAGGCGGAGGGAGGCTGCTCGGTGCAGAGCCCAGCTCCGCCGACGCAAGCTGCTTGCTGCCCTCGTGGAGTGGTCTCTTCGCCCCTCTCCACCACCTCTACCAAAGTACCTGAGCAGCATTTTGATTGACCGCTTCGTCACCCAGGACATCAATTAGCTGGCTCTGTCTCTGACACTGCCTTGCTGATTGCAGGGTCTCAGTTTCTCTTCATTTGATTACTTTTAGCCTGTGACATCGTTTTTGCCTCTACAAGAGCATCATCAACATGGGCACATTTGCGCAGTCTAAGGAATCAGTCACAAGGTGTTCGATGTCCTTCTGGTTAGTTTGAAATTAAAATATAAGCCGGCATAGGCTGACACCCCCCTTTCATATCCAAAAGTAAGAAGAAGTAAACGTAAGTGAAACAAGCTTTTTGTTCATCCGGGCACCTCTGGAGTTCTTTCAGTAGGTGGACAATGGGTGTTTTTCTTTTTCATAGATAAAATTGTTAGCCAGAAGATGTCAAAATACATTTGCCCTGTTTTTAATAGATCCAAAACTTTGGTTGCTTCTTGGCATGCAATACTTCTGGGGAGCGGGGGAGGGAAGTAAATGGCCCTGGGATTTATGTCCTCTGAGCAACCCTGGATGGAGAACTCCAGTTTTACTTGTGTGAGGTATTAATTCCTTCTGATCTTGAGGGACAAATTCTCATGGTCCTCATTTTTTGCCTGAACCCTATGGGAGGCTGGAACATTTGAGGTGATGCTTGCTGAGCCTGGTGGTTTCAGAAGTTTCCCAGAGCTTGGGGAGGCTGATGCACCTGGATCACCCTCAGGTCCCTCTGAGATATTTCCTCCGGGGAGCTGCATCGACCCGCAATTGCCATAAACCCCTCTGCACACACGTGTGGCCCATTGGATAGAGGAAGGGGCTGAGCCTGAGGGCGCCCCCAGTTCCTCCCGTGCCTGGCACTGTGCATCAGGGGGGAGCAAATGGCCAGATGGCAACCGACCTTCTGCGTCCTGATTGGCTGTGGCCCCTAGAAGTGCCCAGTGTGCAAGGAGAAATGGTGAGTGGGTTTCTAATTGAGAGGCTCATTTTGGAGATGTGCTCTTCCAGGTTGGTTTGCTGAAGAAAGAAGCTGAGCTGGGGTTTGGCTCAGCTGGGGTTTGCCCTGGGTTCCATCCCCGGTAATGGGAAAAAAAATCCCAAGGCTGCCTCAAAGGTGTGGAAGGAAAGAGAATGAAGAGCTTCCTCTTGAAGAGTTTATGGACTATGACAGACACACCAAAGACAGGTGCACATAGGAACATGCATATCCAACCCAAGTTACTTAAGTAGAAGAAGCAGTAAATTTTTCAACGTGAAATTATGTTAAAGGATTAGGAATAAAATTGCTTAGAAGGTAACTCGTGAAAAACATTTTTTTTTTTTAACTGTTGGAACTGGAGTTTGTTGGGGAAAAAAGAACTGAGATTTGACAGGCAGAACTAAGAAAATGGAATCTCTGACATGAATGTTATTGAAAACAAAACAAAACAATGGAAAGGGCGTGGTCCTCAGGCTCCAGTGGGGTTGAGGAGCCTGCAGCCTGTGCCCGGATGAGGGGGCCTGTGCCCTTCTCTGAAAACAAGATCTCACTCTCCATCATCTGTCATTGCATTCATAATTTCTGTCAATTTTGAGTTCTTTAATATTCAATGCTACAAAGTAAAATTATTCTTAAAATTCAAACAAAAATAATTTAGTTTTAATTTCATTTTTTTTTTTTAATTTTAAGATTAACTAGAAATATTCAACCATATAACTACCTCCTTGCTCCAGGAACTGAAAAGGGCACTTCTTGGACTTGTGGCTTGCGAATGGCCCTTTCTGAGACAGACAGTGAGTACTTCTGGGAAGTTTTCCCGCTGCGTGACCAGCCTGCAGCCCCCCGGGCCTCAGGACCAGCGAGTGGCCCGCAGGACCTAAGAGTGGCCTGGCCCCCAACCCTCGCCCACAGCGGAGCAAGTGCGTTCCTAACGCCAGGCCTCCTGCCTCAGGGGGCGCCCCACTCTCTGCGGGCTCAGCGGGGCGCTCTGTCTGGCAAACCCGTGTTTGCAGCCGGTTCTTGGCCTCTCCACTATCACCGTGGTGGGCACCTGGCGGGGAGCGCTCACCAGTTTTCTGATATTCTACTTTATTTGGGTAGCCCTACACATTTCAAAATGTGAAAAAAATAAGAATCTTTAACTTACAAGACGTGCATTCAAGACCATATTCATGTATGTATAATATTTATTCATCCTATTCAATGTCAAATTTTCTAGAGGCTGTTCACAGTTCTTGGACATGTCCGCAAGTACCTCTAGAATATGCTGCATTGAAAGAACACAGCATTGCATGTATGATATTCCTTCTCTAATGGCATAATCTGATTCCACTCATGAGGGAATATCATGTGATTCTGAACTAAAGGAAAATCTACAGAGGTACTGAAGTACACCATTAAAAAACTTATGTGCCATAAAGAGCCCAGAAAGACTAAAGAAATATCCCAGATTAAAGGAGGGGAAAGAAACAGGACGAATAAAGGATTCTGAAATTTTCCAAGACTGAATTTTATTTTGGTTATAAATAACATTGCTGAAATAATTGGCAAATTCTGAATCATATTTGTAGATTAGATATTTATAATGAACCATTTTAAAAATTTTGGTCTTTACACTGTATGTAAGGTAACTCCTTGCTTTTAGGAATACAAATATTCAGTAATGAAAAACAACATGCCTGCAACTTACAAATGGTTCAGAAAAAAGAAACTTTGTTATATACCTATAATTATATTTACTAGAAAGAGAGAAAGAAAAGAGATAAAGTAGAGAAAGAGAAGAGATAAAGAAGAGAAAGAGAAGATCGACATTTTATTAAAGTTGATAAAATGTTAACATTTGGGTTAACATTTCTCTGTACTTCAATATATTAAACTTTTATTAATCTAAAATTGTCAAAACACAATATTTCTGAAAGAAATATTTTTATAATAATATTAACAAACAACAGTATACTCAGTTAAATAAATCATGGATCTGTATAGGTACAAGTAAATGAATAAATTGAAAGTTGGATGAATAATATTTATATAGTCTCCAAGTACTTCCCCACAAAACTAAATAATTAAAGGGAAAATATGATATAACACAAGATATATCTAGGAGATAAGACCTTTAGTAATTAATGTTATTATCAGCAATGATGGAGAAATTAAAATATAGGTCTTCATCTTGGGATTTAAAGAGAATAATCACAGAATAACTTTTGTGATACTCTTGCCCAAAATATGTAACCTTGTCTGAATCATAAAGAAAAATCCATCTTAGGCACATTCTACAAGTATTATTCTTGAAAAGATTCAAGGCCATGAAAGTCAAGGAAAGATTAAGGAATGTTTGAATCTAAAGGTGTCTACAAAATACAATATTAAGTTCATTTCATGGATCTGAATGGAATTATTTTGTTATAAAGGACAACGTGAGCCAAGTTGCAAAACATGAAAAAAAAATAGATTTCAGTTGTAGAAGGTATTTGATAGAATGTATTAGTATTTCCTTACAAACAAGAAAAAAAAACTTATTTAAATTTATATGATTTTAGTATAAAGCACTAACTTATAATATTTCATGATGAGAAATACATTTGCTTAAGACATTTTGCCTTTTTTCTTTGTTTATTCTTTCTTGAAAAATAATAGTCTAGCTACAACTTCTAGCATAAAGTACATTTTTCCCACGGAATAATTTTAGAGTAAATGGCTGTCATATGCCATCATTCATGACTTCTGTAATATTACCTAAAAGTCAGAACATGACTCTTTCATTATGAAGGTTGCATTGCAGTTATGCAGCATGTTCTGACTTTTAGGTAATATTACAGAAGTCATGAATGATGGCATATGACAGCCATTTACTCTAAAATTATTCCGTGGGAAAAATGTACTTTATGCTAGAAGTTGTAGCTAGACTATTATTTTTCAAGAAAGAATAAACAAAGAAAAAAGGCAAAATGTCTTAAGCAAATGTATTTCTCATCATGAAATATTATAAGTTAGTGCTTTATACTAAAATCATATAAATTTAAATAAGTTTTTTTTTTTCTTGTTTGTAAGGAATATAAGTTTGATGGCACTATAATTGTAATACATTAAAACATGTGATGTTTAGTTCTACCAAGGTAGTAGTATTGACTACATTGGGTAATGTTTAAATGCAACAATTTACATAGTTTGGATACATAGAACTCAATAAAAACTGGTATGCACTTGCACTTCAAATTTTGTTATAGATGCAAAGAAATAGTCTCATATTTTGAGAATTTTACACATGAATAATACAAACATATTTTCTTCAATAAAGTTTTTAAAATAACATGGCGATAGTTTGAAATATGCAATACTGTCGTTCATATCTATTTTTCTTTAAAAATATCGATGGTATCCTTTTGATGCTTCCACAAATAGATCTTGTTTTGGCTTTTTAGTAAATCTTATGGAAGAAACTCCCATTAGTCTAGATTCAAATTCTGTAGCAAATAGAGAGAAAAATAATTATATTTTTATCTCAAAGGTTTCATAAGCATCAATCAGTAAACAAAAAGTTGAAAAATTATCATTTTTCATAAAATGAATTTTTTTTACATTTGTACGACCACAATACAAAGTTACTAGGAAATAGTTTGCCCATAGTTTTGTGCAAAATTGTCACTGTGAATGAGTATCAGGGTTTCAGATTTTCCATCCCTCTTCATGAATATAACAATCATGTACTAAGGTACTATGGCAAGCACTGGGATGACAAGATGGAGATGATAAAGGCCACTCCTCAACAATCATAATTTTCATACAGATTAACGGGCACTATGACATGTATAGAACAAGGTACTACTGAACACAGAGAAGGGATTTCTGTTCCAATTTTGTGGCAGTGTTAGAAGTCCTTCCATGAAGGTTCTACATGAGTTGACACCTGAAGGATACAGGGAAATTATGACAGAGAGGGAAAGGATGCATAGAGTCAATGAGATATGAGAAAAAAACATTTGTGGAACTGTAAGTGGTCCTGTGTGACTAGAAGCTAGAGCAAAGTGACAGTAGTGTGAGTGGGAAGAGATAAGATTGAACACCTTGACAAGAAACTCTTTGGTTTGGGTATTTTCACTTCTTGCTTAGAAATTTCAAACTTTTCTTGAGAGCAACAGGTAAACCAATGACAAAGTCATGAGCAGGGTGGTGTTTTAAATGCTTGACTAAGTTTTGCTAGACGAGTCTGGGCTAACTGCCATAAACCACAGAAAATGGGTGATGCCTTTCTTTTTTCAAGAATACTTTCAGTGTATAGGCTGACAGTTTCAAAGTAGGGCAAAAGTGTAAAAAGAGGCAGTTTCAAATCTAAGAACTCTGATTTGTTCATTTCTCAGATTTGGAAACAATATATAGCTCTTTCATTTTAATTGATTTTTACTCATAAGGGTAGGAGCAACATTTTTGGAACATGCAGTTCAATAGTTTATGTACTTGATTAAAAATATGTGGAAATACTTCCAACTATTTGTTAAGTGTGGCCATCTAGTTCTTTTTGTTTGTTTGTTTTTGTGCGTTTTTTTTTTTTTTGTATAAAATCAATTATCTTGCTAATTCTACAAACAGGGTCTAAAGTAGATTAATGAACATAATAAGTACTATTTTGTGATAATAATGATGTGATGTTTAATGACTTTACATTTTTTTTACATGTGAAGGTAAATGATTTTGATGGATTTCTGGTCTTATCCTTCTTCTTCTTTTTTTTTTTTTTAAATCTATGTAAGCAGCAAAGAGGCATTTATTGAGAGCTAGCTTGGTCCTCTTCGCACACAGCAACTGGTGACACTGAAGGCCATCCTTCTTTTTTAAGTGAAAGTATTTTAAAATTCTTACTGTAGTATAACTATACACAGAAGTGGTATTAATTATGAACTATTAAAAGATGCACATAAAATAATTTGATCTCTCTTCCTCCCCAGTTCCATTTTCCTCTCCTGCCTTCACCTTTGGAGGCATTCTGCAGCGATTAAGGAGAGGTGCCTCTATCTTGATAGAGGAGTGCTTTGTAAAGCCTCTCATTAAGGTTAGCATGATTTGAAAAATTAATCCTCCACAGGGAAATCTACAGACTACCAGATTGAATTTCAAATAAACTAGCCTATAAGGAAGTAAATAACAAACATAACTTTCTCTACAAAAAAAATAGTTGATCCCCCTAAAATCTTCCTTTGCATTGTATCTGCATTTACACATTCATTCATGATTGTCTTGTAAAACAATTACATGATTTTTCTGGTAAGAACTGATGAGGATACCTTATATTTGCATTGTGCTTAATAAATCACAGAAATATTTAACTTTTATTCTCTTTTTGTACACAGTCATCCAATTTTATGACTCTGAAGCAATTCAGGCCCATTTCTCCCAAGTTTTCCAGAAAAAGTATGCATATAATCTAAGAAACAGTTAAAAAATACATATCACCTACCTTTGACCTTTAATTTATGTATTCAATGTTCCCTTTTTAAGTATTCTACTGCAATGGTGTCTTATATAACTTAGATGAGCTGTTTCTTTATCAGGAGTCTGCTAGTATTACCCTCCTCTAGGCTCTTTTTGATTCCTATATTTTTTTTTTTAACTCAAAGCCAAACAAAAAGTGAGGCCTCTTTTTAACATAGGAGTTAAGATCATCAAAATACCATTGAAGCTCTAAAACAAGGTGTGATAAAATTGATATTTTAACAACAATGACTCATAATGAAAACAAGATGCTATCTTTTATTTATATGATTTTCTAAGAGATATCTCACTGTTGTAAGAGTCCCCCTAATAAAAAATGGTCAAACATTATAGAAATATCTTAAAATGGGTCCAACATAGTTGAACATTGTTTTTCTTATTAACTCTTAAATAGAGCTCATCATTTTTGGAATAATATTTAAATCTTGCAAAAAGTATTAGGAAATCACATGGTGGGACTGCAAGGTTCCTGTTATAACTCCAGGAAGATGGGATCAGTGCTCAATGTACATAAGATGAAAGAAAGATTATAATTGACTCTGTTTTATAGTGGTTGCTTTTCAAAGACTCTTGATATCACTGCCACCTTAGACTGCTTCCAGTCATCAAAATTCTTAGATACATAAAAATGGTCTTAGTATAGCACTGCTATACTGCCCATTAACCTGTATGAAAATTACCAGTATATGATTGTTGAGGAATGGCCTTTATCATCTCCATCTTGTCATCCCAGTGCTTGCCATAGTACCTTAGTAAATGATTATTGTATTCAAAAAGAGGGATGGAAAATCTGAAGCCCTAATACTCATTCACAGTGACAGTTCTGTATGAAACTATGGGCTCCTTGTTTTACAAATTTAAATAAATGCTTAATTAAACTAGTTTAAATATATTATAATAGCAGTAACAGTGAAGCAATAAACATATTTTACAAGAACTATGATAAAGATTATGTTAGTAAAAACAACTAAGGATATATTTTTATTAAAAAACTGTCAAAACAATTTAGCAAAAGCAGAAATCAAATAATTTTAGTGTTACAAGCTTATTTAATTTATAAAATTATTTAATAATCCTTTACATTAAAAACATCCATATTGGTGAAATTCTTGAGTATCAATCATGCACTTTTGATTGAGTGGAAACCTTGGGGGTGGTGCTGGATAAACAAAAGTGTTAAAAACACTGACAAACTAAAATCACACAGAAGCGATGTCAATCACTTCAATATTTCTTTTCAATTATGGACAGTGATATTTATTTTAAAAATTAATTTAAGGAAAGTTCAAATTATAAGTTCAGTTAAATACAGTTAAGAATACAGTTAAGAAGTAACTGTCTAGTGGATCCAACATGGTGGCGGGCGCGGAGAGATCAAGTCTCTGACCTCTTCAGCTGCGCGGGCATAGGGAGTTGTAAACTGTCTAAATGCTGTTTGCTCAGGATCACTAGGCAATGCTGAGCTGACGTGGATCTGGGGTGAACAGTCTGGGCCTCTCAGAACACACACCAAGCCCGGATCAGCTTAATTCAAGCTCCCGTTCGCCTGCTTCTCACAGACAAATTGCTGTGACTCAGCACTAAACGATCCCACTGGAACAACTGGTCGGCCCTTCTGATCATATGGAGGTTAATGCCAACAGAGCCTTCATAGGCAGTAGCCACAGGATTGAAATGGGGCTTGGGAGAGACAGTCAGGACCCACCTGTTGCATTGGTCACTGGCAAAGGGAACGAACTGTCGCCATTTGCATGGGATACCACCATGGCAGAGAACTGACGTCACCAGAATGTGGCAGAGGAGATAACTTCATTGAAACCAGTGGCGACAGGTGTGTAATCCCCTAGCCTTCCCTCTCCACACAGCGGGGAAACATTAAGGGCCCCTCCCAGCTCTCCCATGAGCTCGATAGCCAGACCAAGGGAATCAGGAGTGGCGTGGGACCTGCAGCGGGGAACTCCCAGCTACCACTCCCACAAGTGCTGACATCTGAGGTCTCTTGCACCAGCTACCGTGGCTGTGGCTACCAGAGGGCAAGCAAAATTCGCTGAAGGTTCTAAGCCTCAAGCTCTACAAACTTAGGGTCTGAGGGAATGGCAAACAGGGAGAGTATGCCCAGACATTCATGAAAATAGGGCTCCTGGGAGCAGCAGACCTGGCATGTAGCCAGTATTGTGTTGAGCATCACCGGTGAGCAGGGCCTGGCTTGAGGAAAAGTGGGGAAGTGACTAGACACAAGAGGAGGCCCTAGGCACTCAGGATTAGAGACCCGCCCAGTCTGGGAGGAGGAGCTGCTGCACAGTGATTGGTTTCTGCTTATTGAGAGGAGAAGCTTGGCCCGGTGGGCACAGCTCCACCTACTGGAAGAGAAGTTAATCAAACTCTAAGACTGCATTTATTAATTTTTTAAATTTGTTTTTTTTTTCATTTTCATTTTTTGGTTGTTTTTTAAATTTTTTTTAAAAAAATTTTTTGTTATTTTTTTAATTTTAATTTTAATTTTTTATTATTTTTTAAATTTTTTTTCTTTTTTTCTTTTCTATTTTTTTCTTTTGTCTTTTCATTTCTTTTCAACTTTCTTATTCCCCATTCCTTGAATTCTACCTGCTTACTCTCATTCTCTTTAGTGACTTCTTCCCTTCCCTTCTAATACCTTTCCTCCCAAGCATCAAATAAATTTATAGGAGTAAACAGTAACTCAGCAGTCAAACAGAACAAGAAGTAACATGAGCAGCATGAAAAAGCAAGGAAGAAAAGGAGTACAAACAATGCAGGACAGCCTAAATATTCAGGAGGACCTAGAGACATCAGAAAAATGGTCAAATAAAGAACTCAAGGAATACCTTAGACAGATGGAATGGAACCTTAAAGAGGATATGAGACAGCAAATTCAAACAGTGAAAGAACACATTGAAAATGAATTACATAAACAGATAAAAGAAGAAATTAAGCATCTTTATCAGGAGATAGAGATTATAAAAAAATCGAAAAATAATTCTAGAAATGAAGGAAACTATAAACCAAATTAAAAATTCAAATGAGAGTATCACTAACAGAGTGGAGCAAGTAGAAGCCAGAACGTCAGATAATGAAGACAAACTACATCATCTTGAAAAGAGTCTAGCCAACACAGAAAGTCTGGTAAAAAATCATGAGAAAAACATCCAAGAGATATGGGATGACATAAAAAAAGCAAACTTAAGAGTCATCAGGATAGAGGAAGGTATAGAGGTCTGAATCAAGGGAATGAGCAACCTGCTGAATGAAATAATTACAGAAAACTTTCCAGAAATAAAAAAGGAAACGGACATACAAATTGTAGATGCATACAGGACACCAAGCATACAAAATCACAGTAGACCAATGCCAAGACACATTGTTATGAAGATATCCAATATACAGAACAAAGAGAAAATATTAAAAGCTACAAGAGAAAGGAGGCAGGTTACATTCAGGGGTAAACCAATAAGGTTAATAACGGATTTCTGATCACAGACTCTGAAAGCGAGAAGATCCTGGAACAACGTATTTCAAACACTGAAAGACAATGGATGCCAACCAAGAATTTTGTATCCAGCAAAATTAAGCTTCAGGTACGACAACAAAATAAAAATCTTTCATGATAAGCAAAAGTTAAAAGAATTTGCAGCCAGAAAACCAGCATTGCAAAGCATCTTGAGCAAAACACTACACGAGGAAGAAATGAAAAACAATAACCAAAACCAACAGTGGGAAGTGCCTCAGTAAAGTCAGAGGGTGGGGAGAAAGCTAATCATGGAGAAACAAACTAAATTTTAAAAAAAGATAAATAATCGAATATGGCTGGAAGTACAAACCATATATCAATAGTAACTCTAAACGTTAATGGTTTAAACTCTCCAATAAAGCGACATAGGCTGTTACCATGGATTAAAAAAACAAATCCAATAATATGCTGCCTCCAGAAGACATATCTGATTGGAAAAGACATACACAGGCAGAAGGTGAAAGGTTGGGAAAAATATACCACGCACACAGTCCTCGTAAGCAAGCAGGGGTGGCCATCCTCATATCGAATAAAATCGACTTCAAGACTAAGTTAATCAAAAGGGATAAGGAAGGACATTATATACTGTTAAAATGAACCATTCACCAACAAGACATAACAATTATCAATATGTATGCACCAAATAATGGTGCTGCAATGTTCATAAAACAAATTCTCCTGAAGTTCAAGAATCAAATAGACACAACACAATAATTATGGGTGACTTCAACACAGCTCTCTCACCATTGGACAGATCCTCCAAACAAAATTAAAGAAACTATAGAAATCAATATCACCCTCAATAACCTAGACTTAACTGACATATATAGAATATATCAACCATCATCAACTGGATATACTTTTTTCTCAGCAGCACATGGATCCTTCTCAAAAATAGACCATATATTATGCCATAGGGCAACCCTCAGTAAATATAAAGGGGTGGAGATAATACCATGCATTTTATCTGATCATAATGTAATGAAACTGGAAATCAATGATAAAAGAAGGAAGGAAAAATCTTACATCATCTGGAAAATGCACAATATGTTACTGAATGATCAATGGGTTACAGAAGACATAAAGGAGGAAATCAAAAAATTCTTAGAGATAAATGAAAATACAGACACAACATATTGGAATCTATGGGACAAAATGAAAGCAGTTTTAAGAGGGAAATTCATTCCTCTGTACTACAGAGCAATAGTAACAAAAACAGCATGGTACTGGTACCAAAACAGCAGGTGGACAAATCGTACAGAATAGAGGACACAGAGACCAATCCACAAAATTACAACTTTCTTATATTTGATAAAGGGGCTAACAGCATGCAATGGAGGAAGGATAGCATCTTCAACAAATGGTGCTGGGAAAAATGGAAATCCATATGCAACAAAATGAAGCTGAACCCCTTTCTCTCGCCATGAACAAAAGTTAACTCAAAATGGATCAAAGAGCTTGATATAAAATCAGAGACTCTGAGCCTGATAGATAAAAAAGTTGGCTTCCATCTACATATAGTGGGGGTCGGGCTCCAAATTCCTTAATAGGACACCCTTTGCCCAAGAGTTAATAACAAGAATAAACAATTGGGACTTACTCAAACTAAAAGTTTTTTCTCAGCAAGAGAAACAATAAGAGAGGTAAATAGGGAGCCTACATCCTGGGAACAAATTTTTACCCCTCACACTTCAGATAGAGCCCTAATATCCAGAATATACAAAGAACTCAAAAAATTAAACAATAAGATAACAAATAACCCAATCAACAAATGGGCCAATGACCTGAACAGACACTTCTCAGAGGAGGACATGCAATCAATCAACAAGTACATGAAAAAATGCTCACCATCTCTAGCCGTCAGAGAAATGCAAATCAAAACCATCCTAAGATACCATCTTACTCCAGTAAAATTGGCAGCCATTATGAAGTCAAACAACAATAATTGCTGATGAGGATGTGGGGAAAAGGGTACACTTGTACATTGCTGGTGGGACTGCAAATTGTTGCGGCCAATTTGGAAAGCAGTATGGAGATTCCTGGGAAAGCTGGGAATGGAACTACCATTTGACCCAGCTATAAAAGAGTGTACTATAGGGATACTGCCACATCAATGATAATAGTAGCACAATTCACAATAGCTAGACTGTGGAACCAACCTAGATGCCCTTCAATAGATGAATGGATTAAAAATGTGGCATTTATACACAATGGATTATTACTTTGCAATAAAAAATGACAAAATCATGGAATTTTCAGGGAAATGTATCTCATTAGAGCAGATTATGCTAAGTGAAGCTAGCCAATCCTTAAAAACACAAATGCCAAATGTCTTTTTTGATATAAGGAGAGCAACTAAGAACAGAGCAGGGAGGAAGAGCATGAGGAAAAGATTAACATTGAACAGAGAAGAGTGGGGGGAGGGAAAGGGAGAGAGAAGGGAAATTGTATGGAAATGGAAGGAGACCCTCAATGTTACACAAAATTACATATAAGAGGTTGTGAGGGGAAGGGGGGGAACCAAGGGAGAGAATTGATCAACAGCAGATGAGATAGAGAGGGAAGATGGGAGAGGAGTGGAGGGGGGATGGTAGGGGACAGGAAAGGTAGCAGAATACTGCAGTCACTAATATGGCATTATGTAAAAATATGAATGAGTAACCAGATTCTACAATTTGTATGGAGAAAAACTGAAAAATGGGAGTTCATAACCCACTTGAATCAAATGTATGAAAGATGATATGTCATGAGCTTTGTAATGTTTTGAACCACCAATAAAAAATAAATAAAAATAAATAAATTTGAGGTAAAAAAAAATGAGACCTCCAGTGATTTTTAAAAAAATATGTAAGATATTGTTTTTAATATAGGTTAACATGACCTTTACTTAACATTCATAACTTAACAACTCAGTATTTCACCAAAACAGAACAAGATTACCAGAAATCAAATCTTAAACCCCAAAGAGAAATATAATGTAACTAATCTCAGCAGTTACTTCTCAATGCTTTGACATGAAGCTACACAGTTTTGGTAGGATTCACTACATTTTCTCTTTGTATAAAATTTTTGTGAGGTAACCAATTATATGTAATCCAATGGTACATTGGGAAAGAACTTTTTCACAGAGGACAATATGCCATTTGGCACTGCTGTTTCTCCATCAGGAATCTGTTAGTATTATATTACCCTTCTGTAGGCTCTTTTTGATTCTTTGAGGATTACACAAGCCAATTATTTAGTATTTCAATCTTTTCCTAAATGACATGCATTTTTTTAAAAAAATCTCATTTGTCCTCATACTTTTCCTGCTGTACCTGAATCCTGCCATCCTCATAGTCTAGAAATGGAGATTCAGTTTCAAATTAATGAATCATAGATGAGTACAACTATCTTTGTACTGGATGAGTCTATATCCTTTTCATGATAGCAATTGAGTTATGAAGAATAGTCTGATCAAGATATTGTGGACATAATCAATAAATTACAGATTTAATCAACCATGGTTTTGCTGCAATTTATCACATTTGTCTCAATTTATGATCATGAGAATTAGATGCTTTTAAATAGTTGAGAGGTCATGAAGATAAATGAAATCTAGACAGCTATTTTTTATTTAAATCAATTTGACATGAATACAATTAAATCTACCAACTAGAAATATATAACATTTAGTGAAGGAAATATATAATGAAATAGAGCATCTGCATTTCAGTTCGGCTGGGAAATCTGTAATGAAATGTTCATTGCAATTAGGTATAAGCATTTCCATTTATCTATTTTCTCATGGTATTAAAGTATGGCAATAGGAAGACATGGGGATGGTGTGTATTCCAGTGGTAAATCCTGTGATTACCATGTGCAAAGCTTTGGAGTTTCAATTATCAGCAACAAATATAAATATTGTTTCAACATTATTGAGAATATATTATGAATGTCAGCATATATAGCTACTAAAAATCTATAATTCAACCTCTTAAAACTTTACAATTCTTTACTCAAAATGAAGCATCTACTAGGTCCAAGGTTTTCAATATTTTTTCTTTCTTAAATTTTAAAATCAGTTCTATGTAACTCTAAGTCTTCTATGTTTAATTGGCTTATAACTGTACACATTTATGAGGTAGAGTGTTATTTCAAAATGGGCACACACTGTATAACAATCAAATCAGGGAAATTGGAAGACTTATCACTTCAATGAGGTCTAAGTTGTATTTGCTGGAAATCAGTTATGTTTCTGTGTTGAGACAGAAAATGTGTTTATAATATTTGAATTTTTACATTCACCTAGATGCAACATTTAGCCATACACAAATATCACTTTGAGTGCTCCTTCAAAGACAATTCAAATAGTTTACTTGCTTGATACTTACTTCATTTTCTGCTTTCTCTTTTCATACTGCTATCTTTTTGTGAAAGACTATTTTCATGGATTAACCTCATATTTCTGCTCTCCAGAAAGAGACGGTATCTTTCATTCTCAGCTTGCAATCGTCTTATAGTGTCATAAGATTTGTTTTGGTTATGAGTGAATGTATCGATTTGATTTTCAACTTTGTTTTTAATGTCATGAAATTCCTGTTGAAGCTGTGTAATTTCACTTTGGAGTCTACATATTCTCCTCTCTCTGATAGATTCCTGCTTTCCGATGTGTTCTTTCATTTCCCTTTGTTCATTTTCATATGTATGTCTTTTTTCTTGTTCTGAAACCAAAGTCCTTACTCTGAGATTATCACTTTTCTGACCAATCTCATTTTCTAGGTCACTGGTTGTCATTTCCAACTGTGAAACCTGTTCAGAAGGAAGATCAGGATACCAGTTATGATATGAGATTTGCACACATTAATAAATGATAGAACTAGGGTCAGCACTTAGAATATGTATGTTTATCAATAAACACAGTTCTGGAAATCAGGGTAGGGCCAAAAATACAGGCAAGTAGTGATATTTTTTTAATACCTTTATCTATCTATTTGTTTACTTATGTGGTGCTGAGGAGCAAACCTAGGGCCTCACCTGTGCTAGGTGAGCACTCTATTTCTGAGCCACAACCCCAGCCCCAAGTTGTGAGATTTTATCCAAGCCTTCCACCTCTGCTTCTAGTGCCCATTCACCATTCTGTCCTGTGAATGTATAAACATCAGAGAAGGCTTGTGTTGCAAGATACTAATGGCAAAAAAAAAAAAAAAAGTTGCTGCTCAGTATTATTTATTTCTCCTTAGTGAAGTTTGAAACATAGTAAGTGTGAAATAGAGAAAATAAACTGACACAGTTTATTCTTATACCAGTAAGTTATCACTGTGTACATATCATGGTATATCATTATTTACCAAAGTGTTCTATATAAAATAGGAGATTACTTGATGCAAAGTATTTCTCTTGTCAAAAGTGAGGAAATGATATCCAAAAACCAGGATCTCTGCTAGCCACACTTTTCCTTCTTACTTAAAAGTGGTATAGTAAAAAGCACATCTTCACATTAACACACCAAGGGAGAAAAATCACTTCCCCAAACCAGAAGATCTATTGTTAGAATCGAGGTTTTTGAGATCCTAGAAAAATCATCAAATCCTGTGAAAAATATTAAATAAGTCTTTTCTCTGAAACAGGACACTGTGAAAACCACCACTGGAGTGCTGCAGACAAACGGAATTAAATAATAACATTACTTAATCCAGTGGGACAAAAATGCCCATACCCTCAATCCCTAAATATGCACCTTATGGTTATACATTTATGTTTTTCATAATGGATACAGTTACTATACACACACACACACACACACACACACACACCCTTGAAAACAACAGAGAAAAACAATTGATTTTAGTTTTGGCCATATTTATCACTTTTTGTTTCCAAAGATGTTTTGCTGGAATCCCATCTCGTAAATTCGGGCAAACTGTTCTAAAGAAAGTTACCTATAGGTGTCATTTTGTTCTGATGAGACCTAGAGATTTTTCAGTAGGTTTTGTCCTTATCTCAGTAGGGAGTAGAAAGTCTAAAAGCTTAATTAACAGTGGTATCTTCAAAATAAATAACCATTCAAAAGAAGTAGATTATTAAAGCACATAAATCTTTATCACACATTAATTACTCAAATTTAAACTGCATAAATGACAGAAAAAAAATCCTCAAAGAGTAAAGATATTTATTAAATACAGGTATAAATGCAATTGTGAATTTTTTTAAACAAAATATTTAACTAGTTTCAAATCTATTTACTCTATACCTTAACATTTTAAAAAATCCCTTTATTATCTTAATTTACTTTTTCTTTTAATTTGTCCTTATTTTGTTCAAAAAACAGAGAATTATTTATTCTATTCTCCTCTTTTTTAAAAAAAAACTTTTTTTTTTGTAGTTGTAGATGTAAATAATGCCTTTATTTTTTCTGTTTATTTATTTATTTTATTTTATTTTATTTTTTTGTGGTGCTGATGATTGAACCCAGTGCCTCACACATGATAGGCAAGCGCTCTGACACTGAGCTATAGCCAAAGCCCCTCCTTTTTTAAGGCACATCTGCAGGAAAATTGATAATTATGTCAGTGATTAAACTCAACTCTTTCACTCAGGAAACAAATATGGAGCATCTACTAGATACCAAGATTTCCAATAATTAATCTTGCAACAAATGTCATCAATTAATTTTAGGGTGAGATAAAATTTTGTTTTAAACCAAAATAATAGTGTCACACTCCACATACCAATGATTTGTGAGAATATACACTGCATGTACAATGGAGATCCTGGAAGATTATTTATTCTGTATGGTGGTAGATGTCTGAAGTTTGTGCGAGTACACACTTATGATGATTGTATGTTGGTACAATTGCCAAACAGCATATTTTTCAGATAATATACCCTTCATGAAGTGAAACATGGCTGGATATAGTATGTTAAAGGGATAGTATAAATAAGTTTTTTGAAATAAAATAAAAAAATTAAAATGTACTGAAAGCTCATTTACCTGATTAAATTCATCTGCTGTAATATTTAATTCTGTATCAAATTTTCTGACAGATATTTCAGGTTTCTTTTTAATTTCTTTATTATCTTCATTTGTTATTTCTTTTAACTGGTCCCTATTTGGTTCAAGAAACAGAGAATCATTTCTTGTATTCTCTTCCTTTTTTAAAGGCACATCTGCAGTAAAATATATTTATCTTAAAACTGATTTTTCCTGAGAAAAAATAACTTTATTCTACCTTTTATGTTTCTCTTATGGTAGCACTTACCTTGTTAATCATTCTGTATTTTGTAAACAAGTCAAAATCCCCTTTGGAACAAGACTAAATCTAATATTTAATCCAATAATTAAGAGTATGGGTCTTTTCAACAAAGAAATAAGAAGAAATTTTACTTATAAACCAGAGTTAATTTGAATAAAATAATCAGTAATCACTTTCCATTTCATTTTTAAATAAATGTTAATATTAAAACTGTAGCTGAGGGTCTAGCTCAGTACTAGCATATTTACTTAGTTGAACTAACACCTGGGTTTGATCCTATATATCAGAAGAAAAAGTATAAATGTTTTAAAATGTTTTTGGACATTGAAAAATACCCATTTTATTATCTTTGGGAGAATTATAAGTAACAAACTTTCTTGAGAGGAATTTAGAAATCTATCAAATACCTTTTTAAAAAGTACCTCTAATCAAATAATTCTACATTGAAAATGTGTTCAGAGTATATTAAACAAATAGAGAAAATTGGTTTTCTAAATTTCATTCCTTGAAACATTGATTGTACTCCAAAAGGCAAAAATATAGATATAAAACCACCGAAATTTCTATTTGTTATATAAATAGATTCCTATTCAGGTGTGGTGGTACATGCCTTTAATCTCAGTAACTAGGGCAGGAGTATCTGAAGATCAATGCCAACTTCAGCAACTTAACAAGGACCTAAGAAACTAGCGTACCATACCTCACAATTTGAAGTTCTTGTTTCCATGCTACATTTTCCTTTTTAAGCTCTGATGTTACTCTTTTTTCTTCATAAAGGTCATTTTCCAGTTTTGCAATTTTTTTTAGTAAACACTGTGAGCAGTAACTTTTTTTATGTTTTATTATGTGATGTGAAGAACCTGCATTCAAATGTTTTAATTGGATAACGGAATTTGTATCAGGAAAAAAACAAAATAGAAATAATAAGTGAGTAATTTTCATAAGTGAATGACTGTATATTTTCACATGCAGTATTCATACACTATACAAATGTAGAGTACCTAAAACATGTGTGTACTATGTTCTATGGGATAAAACCTCTTTTGTTGTTTAGCTTAAAGTCTAGTGGATGTGCTCCACTGTGCCCAATAAATCTTGTCTTCTTTAGGAAGTATTTCTGATTATCCAAACAGAGTCTTTTGTTTGACAAATATTTCTTTGTGGAGAAAGTGAATGTCACCAGGTTGAATGCAAATAAATATCTCAAAGATTCATCCACAAATCCACCTACTCAGTATAAATGTACCAATTCTTAGAAACAAACTTTTAAAATAGATAAAAATCAGAAATTCACATTGTTCACTATTTTTTACTCAATTTATTCCTAATCGTGTATAAGTGATGAAGGGTGGGGAAGTTTTATTCTCTTTCATTCAACTTTTAAACTGGAAACACATAAATATTTTCCAGATTTTGAAAATCCTTTTCTTTTTCTTTGAACAGAAATATAGTTTAATGAGTTAATATAATGTATTCCCTCTTTTTTAAGAAATTTTGTTTTTTCTTTTTTTAATGGTTTTATTAAATGGCAGTGGAATGCATCACAATTCATATTACACATACAGAGCACAATTTTTTGTATCTATGTTTGTATACAAAGTATATTCACACCAATTCATGTCTTAATACATGTACTTTGGATATAGTGATGTTCATCACATTCCACCATCATTTCTAACATCCTGTCCCTTCCCTTCCTCTCCCACCCCTCTGCCTATCAGTAGTTCTTGTATTTCTCTCAGGCTACCCCTCCCTATTCCAGTATGAATCAGCCTCCTTACATCAGAGAAAACATTCAGCATTTGTTTCTTTGGGATTGGCTAACTTTACTTAGCATTGTTTTCTCCAACACCATCCATTCAACTGCAAATGCCATGATTTTATTCTCTTTTATTGCTAAGTAATATTCCATTGTGTATTTATGCCCCATTTTTATCCAATCACCTACTGAAGGGCATCTAGGTTGATTCTACAGTTAAGCTATTGTGAATTGTGCTGCTATAAACATTGATGTGGCTGTATCCCAGCAGTATGCTGTTTTAAGTGTTTGTTTATTGACCAAGGAGAGGGATAGCAGGTCAAATGGTGGTTCTATTCCCAGTTTTCCATGGATTCTCTCTACTGCTTTCCATATTGGCTGTACCAATTTGCAGTCCCACCAGCAATATATGAGTGTACCTTTTTCTCCCACATCATCGCCAACACTATTGTTGTTTATCTTTATAATAGCTGCCATTCTGACAGGAGTGAGATGGAATCTTAAGAGTAGGTTTGATTTGCATTTCTCTAATTGCTAGAGATAATGAACAATTTTTATATATTTGTTGATTGATTTTACATCCTCTTTTGAGATATGTCTGTTTAGGTCCTTGGCCCATTTATTGATTAGGTTACCTAGAAAACCCTCTTCTGTTCCATTCTCATCTGTAGGTGGAATTTCCCACCCTCTCCTGACTACCACTGATTCTTTTCTATTTGTTTTTGAATGTGTGTACTCACTGCCTTTGTCAGTCTTCATTCCCTCTTCTTCTGTCCTTTTCCTTATTTCAAATTTACCTGTGAGAGAAGCATGTGTCAAATGCAACTAACAATACAATTTCTTTAGCAAATACACTAAATTCAACCTGTGGCTGAAACCCAATGAGATACACCAGTTCTTACATTTGTTTGTCCCTACTAGTTATTTAATAGGCACATTCCTTGAAGAAGTACTGTATACCAGTGCTCCTATTTTTTGGCCATTCTCTTTCCAATACAGTTTGTATCCTGTGTTTCTTACCTTCTCCATGTCCATTTATTGTCTTTGTGCTTGGATCGAACTTACTGGATACACCAGCAGCACACTCCTCTCGAAGTTGCTCAGAATCACTCTGGTAAAAATAATGACAATAATGAGTTTTATATATATTCCTGCTCCTCTCTTTGAACATCGTTTTATTTATAGTTATGAAGTCATTGCAATTGCAGATTAGACCATTACATTTTCTGCAATGATATTTCCACATGAGACACATGTAGTCCAGGTGAAACTGAGTTCTCTCTTTATCTGGCTACTGATGGGGAAAATCAGGAAGAAACTCACTGATACGCATATATCCAAAACAACTAATACCAGTGCTTAATTAGTAAACTCCGCATTCTCCCACAAAATATAGAGTAGAAAATTTGTTTAAAATGTTTTTTTTTTGAATTAGATTTGATGTTACAGAGATACAACATTTTGAACAATGAAAGGTCAAATTTTTTTGATTGCTCACATATGATACTTGATATGATAAGAGACTTTCAAATGGGTCATCTTGAATAGGGAGAAAATATTCTTGTACTTGTTTCTTTTGAGTCTCCAGAGCCTTCCAAATATGCATCTCATTGAGCAAAATATTCACATAGTCAAAATTTCATTTTAAAAGAACAGCAATTCAGTACAAAAATGTGTCTGTATTTTATGCACACCAATGAGCACACTCTATTTGTTTAGAGAATGAAAACTCTTCATTGCAGAAAGAACTAAAAGGAGTTTCAAAGAAGTAAGACAGTAGCACAGCATCACGCTGTGTTTCCTGTCTAATTACTTTCAGAGTTTGGACCCAGAGAAACTGGTGTACAGCTGCATAATAATGAATAAATCAGGCTGTGTGGAATCAATGGAAAGCCACGACAGAGAACTAGTGACCACATGAAACACAGAAATCATGGCTTTTAAAACAAAATATGCATTCCTAGAAGAAATAGATTGCAGCTGTGCCAGCAAAACTAGCATAGGGCAAGCAACAAATCTCCCCTCTGGAGGGCAGAGGAGAATCTCACCAATCCAATTTAAAAAATGGCAAAAAGCAAGAGATAGACATATTTCAAATCAGGAACTACAACTTGCCCATAGCCATATAAACATTAGTCACCATCACTAGCACCCAAGGAAATAGCATTCAAAACAGCATTTACATTTCAGATGTCCCCAGTCAGAATGACATTTATCAAGTTCTCAAATAATAAGTGAAGTGCAGGGAGTGGGAGAAATGTATAATCTTACACATCCAGACTGAAAATTAAGATTTCCACACTGAAAAGCAATATGTAGAATCCTCTGGATTCTAGGAATATAACTGCCATATGACCCAGTTTTTCCACTTCTTGTTTTGAAAGTCAATGTACCAAAACCAGCATGTACATGTGACTTTTAAATGTCAATGTTTTAGCACTGTAATCACAATTATAGAGTTATGGAACTATAATATCCATCAAGGAGAAAATGTATATAAAAAAGATACTTGTCACTGATTTTGAGCAGATTAGTTTTTTATAAATCCCAATATTTTATATGAATTCAGTGCCCTAAATGTTCTAACATAAAAGTTGCAACAGCAAAATCTCCTTAATTATACAAAGGAAAATACTTTAGTGAAAAAAGGAAACTAATGTATAATCCTCTCAATTCAAATACAACATTTTAAGCAAAGAAGATATTTGTTTCCATGTGCAGTGGTGCATGCCTGTAATTCCAGTAGCACAGGAGGCTGAGCAGGAGGATCATGAGTGCAAAGCCAGTCTCAGCAAAGAGTGAGGTGCTAAGCAAATCAGTGAGACCCTGTCTCTAAATCAAATAGAAAATAGGGTGGGGGATGTGGCTTAGTGGTCTTGTGGCCCTGAGTTCAATCCCTAGTACACACACACACACACACACACACACACACACACACGTTTCCTTTTTCTGAAAACTTATCCCTGCCTTTGATACACTCTCCCTTAAATGAAGAACTGGAGACATTTTCTAGTTGCTCAGCTGCAGCTCCACTGAAATTGGGGACCCATTTAAGAGCTCTGCTTCTCCTTTTAAACTTAATTTCTATCTCTGGCTCTTATTTCTTTACTATTTATTTCAGACCTTCTTTTTCTCAGATGGCTTACACCTTATGAGCAGGGTGGTGGTGGCCTCATGATACTCTCCCCTTACAGTGATACTTGTGAGTGAAAGTAGCGCATAAAATATGCTCATTTTCAGCTGTGATACTCAGAAATAAATATTGCCCAGGAAACATCCCAAAGAGAAACTTGCACACTACAAGTACCCACATGAGTCTGTGGAATAGAAATCCATTCAAGTACATGGAAATGAACCACCTACTAACACAGATAGTCAAGCGCTCTGACACTGAGCTATAGCCAAAGCCCCTCCTTTTTTAAGGCACATCTGCAGTAAAATTGATAATCATGTCAGTGATTAAACTCAACTCTTTCACTCAGGAAACAAATATGGAGCATCTACTAGATACCAAGATTTGCAATAATTAATCTTGCAACAAATGTCATCAATTAATTTTAGGGTGAGATAAAATTTTGTTTTAAACCAAAATAATAGTGTCACACTCCACATACCAATGATTTGTGAGAATATACACTGCATGTACAATGGAGATCCTGGAAGATTATTTATTCTGTATTGTGGTAGATGTCTGAAGTTTGTGCAAGTACACACTTATGATGATTGTATGTTGGTACAATTGCCAAACAGCATATTTTTCAGATAATATACCCTTCTTGAAGTGAAACATGGCTGGATATAGTATGTTAAAGGGATAGTATAAATAAGTTTGTTGAAATAAAATTAAAAAAAATTAAAATGTACTGAAAGCTCATTTACCTGATTAAATTCATCTGCTGTAATATTTAATTCTGTATCAAATTTTCTGACAGATGTTTCAGGTTTCTTTTTAATTTCTTTATTATCTTCATTTGTTATTTCTTTTAACTTGTCCCTATTTGGTTCAAGAAACAGAGAATCATTTCTTGTATTCTCTTCCTTTTTTAAAGGCACATCTGCAGTAAAATATATTTATCTTAAAACTGATTTTTCCTGAGAAAAAATAACTTTATTCTACCTTTTATGTTTCTCTTATGGTAGCACTTACCTTGTTAATCATTCTGTATTTTGTAAACAAGTCAAAATCCCCTTTGGAACAAGACTAAATCTAATATTTAATCCAATAATTAAGAGTATGGGTCTTTTCGACAAAGACATAAGAAGAAATTTTACTTATAAACCAGAGTTAATTTGAATAAAATAATCAGTAATCACTTTCCATTTCATTTTTAAATAAATGTTAATATTAAAACTGTAGCTGAGGGTCTAGCTCAGTACTAGCATATTTACTTAGTTGAACTAACACCTGGGTTTGATCCTATATATCAGAAGAAAAAGTATAAATGTTTTAAAATGTTTTTGAACATTGAAAAATGCCCATTTTATTATCTTTGGGAGAATTATAAGTAACATAAACTTTCTTGAGAGGAATTTAGAAATCTATCAAATACCTTTTTAAAAAGTACCTCTAATCAAATAATTCTACATTGAAAATGTGTTCAGAGTATATTAAACAAATAGAGAAAATTGGTTTTCTAAATTTCATTCCTTGAAACATTGATTGTACTCCAAAAGGCAAAAATATAGATATAAAACCACCGAAATTTCTATTTGTTATATAAATAGATTCCTATTCAGGTGTGGTGGTACATGCCTTTAATCTCAGTAACTAGGGCAGGAGTATCTGAAGATCAATGCCGACTTCAGCAACTTAACAAGGACCTAAGAAACTAGCGTACCATACCTCACAATTTGAAGTTCTTGTTTCCATGCTACATTTTCCTTTTTAAGCTCTGATGTTACTCTTTTTTCTTCAATATATTTCTTTTCAAGTTCATAAAAGTCATTTTCCAGTTTTTCAAATTTTTTTAGTAAACACTGTGAGCAGTAACTTTTTTTATGTTTTATTATGTGATGTGAAGAACCTGCATTCAAATGTTTTAATTGGATAACAGAATTTGTATCAGGAAAAAAACAAAATAGAAATAATAAGTGAGTAATTTTCATAAGTGAATGACTGTATATTTTCACATGCAGTATTCATACACTATACAAATGTAGAGTACCTAAAACATGTGTGTACTATGTTCTATGGGATAAAACCTCTTTTGTTGTTTAGCTTAAAGTCTAGTGGATGTGCTCCACTGTGCCCAATAAATCTTGTCTTCTTTAGGAAGTATTTCTGATTATCCAAACAGAGTCTTTTGCTTGACAAGTATTTCTTTGTGGAGAAAGTGAATGTCACCAGGTTGAATGCAAATAAATATCTCAAAGATTCATCCACAAATCCACCTACTCAGTATAAATGTACCAATTCTTAGAAACAAACTTTTAAAATAGATAAAAATCAGAAATTCACATTGCTCACTATTTTTTACCTCAAAAAAAATAAATTTTATGCAACTCCTGTTCATCATTAATGGCTTCCAAAGTGAGTGATAATTTTTACACTTTTATCTGTGACCACCCTGTTCCTTATCTGAAATGTTTTATCTGAAATTGTGACAATATTATTTGCTACTCTAAAGACGCAGTGTGCTTCATGCACTTACAGTTGATTTGGACTCTAGTTATCACAGTAAAATTGTTTCTTTACTCAAGCCAACATTAGTACTTTATCAATTTTTTCCACTATATCCCTTTAACTTAAACAGTAAATTATTTATTTAGTTGACAGTCCCTTTTGCTTGTGAAGAGGAGATAATCTTTCCAGTCATCTCTGTGAAAATAGTGTCTATTTATTTGACTCATTAATTATTTTTCAGTTTCTGGTAAGTGCTAATATAGATAAATGGTATCAGAGATAATGTCTAGCAATAATGCCTGAGCAGGGATATAAAAACTGATATTATCGCAGCTTAAGGGAAAGGATAAGAGCTTGATAAGCAGTAGCAACTGAGGAAGATGACTATTACATGGGATCTGTATTTGTCTAAATATGTAGGGATCCATGAAGAGTAATACCAGAGGAAAGGGTAGAGGGAGGAAAGAGAAAGATAGTTAGGCAAAAATCATATTATGAAAGATTTATAAATAAATGTAAAATGTTTTGATATTCTTGTTCTAAAGAATGATTCATGTCATATTTGCATTGGAAGTATATCACCCAGAATGTGGGCAGGTGAACATGAGGTGCATAAGAATGAATGGAGAACAATAGTTAGAAGGCATCAGTGCAAAATAAAGATGAGACAGGCCTGAATGGAGGGAATGTTTCTGAGATTTGGGATACAATATTTTCACTAACTCAGTAAAGAATAAAGTGTTATTAAATTTAAGAAGTAAAAGAAAAATTCTGAGTCTCTGTGAAGTGAGACTCTGTCCAAAACAAAAACAGAAGGTGTCAAAGATGTAAAATTAAGCACCTGAACTCTTTAAGTTGCTTGTCTGTATCATGTGATTTTTTTTTTAAATTAACATCTTCCTATTTCAAGTGAAAGAATTTGTGTATTTTCTCTGAACTATTCAAATAAAAAGATTTTACAGGATCATCAACTTTAAAGAGAAGGCTGGCAGCCAGTCTCAATTGTAGAGTAACTTCTCAGCATATTAAAAGGCCTTGTTTCAATTATTCCCTCCATGGAAAACAAAACAAAACAAAACAAAACAACAACAACAAAAAAAACTCTTACCTAAAGTACAGCATATGTTCATTGCAATTACTCAATAGTTTGGATCATGTACTGGAAATAAACTAATAAATTATTTAAAGATATGTCTCTCTTATATTTCCTAAACTGAACCCTACCCTCCTGGCTCAAGTAAATTTGTGCCTCAATCTTTTAGGAAGATGGGAATATAGTTTTGCCCCACTGCCTATCTTTGCCATAAGAATTTTAAAACTATATTATTTTAAAAAGATTACATTCTGATAATTTACCTTTGAGAATCCATAAATGGTGAAGGGATTACATTAAGGAACTTGAGACATAGTAAAATTTGAGAAACAGTTCAAATTGTAAAAATCTTTTTCATATGCAGGAATATATCATTTAAGAAAACTTGAATACCAATATTGAGATTGATATTTTTGAGGATAAATCCTCTCATTAAATTTCAGAAAAAAATAGGAACAGAAAAATTGCCAGCATTTCCAATGGTTTCCAGGTAACTTTACAGAAAAATTGTACTGCAAAATTTACCTGATTTCTGTGTCCTTCTTTCTTGCTTCTGTTTTGACTTATATAGAAGAGAATCTTTGATTATGATGGCAGGCTTCATGTTCTTAGAGACAAAGACATCATATAAATAGTGTGTATTTAATCCAGTACCCAGTTAATACAATGAAATAATCATAGAAGATCAATTACCTTGCCAGAAGCATGTGTGTTCTGAGATACTGAAAAGGAAAGAAAATATATTCTCAAAAACCCCCCTGAATATAAAGAGAACTACCCTCATAATCTTACACAATGAATATGAACCCGAGTCCCAATGGTTATGTATCATAAATATGATTTTAACTTTGGGGTGTCTGCTTGTTTGGGACTTTTTTTGAATACAGCCACATATCTAAAATATGCTAAATCAAAATTGGGGATATAGCTTTTGTAAAACTTGCAATTAATGTTCCAATTTTGAGGTCATATTTGCCATAACCATAAATACATAATCAAAGGGTATATGTACCAATGAAAAGATACAGAATGCTGGTGAGCACAGTGATCTGTATTCAGAGGAAAATAGAAGGATCTGAAAATTTCAACATGAAAGCTGAAGGAAAAACACAGCTACACATATCTTCCATGAAACTGATCAGAATTACAAGTACAGAACCTCTTTTCATTTGCCCTACAATTTAGTAAGTCCAAATTTGTGATGGGATTCTAGGAGAAGGTTTACTTAATTTCTCCTCAGAGAGTTTTTTGAACTAATTAGCTCAGACATATACTTTTAGAAGAGCAGCTAATACACATGTCCTTGTTTTTCATACTCATGTGGAGCACTAGTGATTTTTTTCCCCTGTAGCCTCTGATTTAACCAATGTCATTTTTCTTTTTCCATTCTTGCACAAAGATACATGCCCCACAAAGAAAAAATGTAGGATAAGGCATAAAGAATTGAGATATGGCAATCCAATAAAAGAGATCTAAAAACTGCCAGAATTATCAGACATTAATAAACCTTTGCATTTTAGTCATTGGAATATAACTAAGATGAACAGTTCTGTTAGTCAAAGAATAAAGTTCATGAAAACTATGAGTTACAAATGAATCTGATGTGGTATATCTTGACAGATTATCAAGTTGTTTAAAAAAGGGGCTGGCTGATCAAAAAATTAGGTATCTATCAATGAGAAATTTGCTTAGTAGTAAAGTGAATTAATGGCATGCTCAAGTTTCATTCCAAATCATCAATAAAATAAAAATGGTAAAATAATGATAATAATAATAATTAAGTAAATAGCCGTCTTGAAAACAAACAATGTTTCAGGAATGCTAAAATTCTCATATGAATGACTCAAATGGATGCCACATACATCATGGAAGCTGGTAGGAGTGGAGAAGAGAAATTTAATTTGAGGTTGATACACTGAAAAGAGATGAATTGCATTATCCCAGTATTCTCATTGTTTTATCCAAAATTACCTAGGTAATTCTTTGGTTTCTCTCTAATATTGCCTCCCACTAAGCTTTAATCAAGAAACCTCTAGAGCTGGAGATTTGATTATTTCCATTCTTATTTACTTTCCATGTATTATTCCATCATGTTGTCTTGAGAAATTTCCATAATTATGCCTGATATTCATGACATAAACTGTTTTTTCTTTCACTGGGGCTGCCTCATACATTTTACAGCTTCCAAACTAGGTAATAAGCATGTGACTTATAAATTATTCCTTTTTCTGTCTACTCCATCAATTCCTTGACTTAAAGAGGCCACTTTTGCATCACATTGTAATCAACAGCTTTGTTTATTCCACCCACAATTGAGTTTGTGGTAAGATCTTGAGAAGAAAACAGGTGCCAGAGATGATTTATTTTCTAGAGATGGAAATAATGGAGACTTCAAAAGAGAGGTTATGTGCCAGAGGCTAGAAATGCTGAGCATGAAATGCTGTACATAGAGAAACAGGGTTTAAAAGGGAACATGAATGAATGAATGAATGAATGAATGAATGAATGAATAAATAGAACATGTTTTTATGGAGATATAGTGATTTGTAAGAGAAGAATCAGAGGACATTGCAATCAGAGAAGGGAATCAATATACACAGTGAGGAAAATTTTGTATTATGAACGATTCCTAGGAAAGTTAAGGTGCTTGGACATCCATGATCTAAAGAGGGCTGATAGTCATATGCACAGTATATGCATAAATAACAGGACCATCCTCAGTGCTCTAGCAGGTTAACATGAAGGACCTGTGCACGAATGGAGATACATAATGAGAAGGCCACAGTGCACTGGAAGTTGATGCCAGCGTGAATGGAGGGAATGTTTCTGGAAATACAGAGGATAGAACAATTTAATTGAACTGTGTAAAATGAAGACTAATTACAGAAACAAAGAAAGAAGCTGGGCCACAGGAATGTGTGATTCTGCTCCTGACTATAACTCCAGGATTCAAATAATATGTGTAGTAAATGCAGCTACTGTGAATGTTGCTTTCCTTTATCATGTAGTTTCTTCATGGCAATATCTTTCTATATTGAGGAAACTACTTTAACAAGAGGGTGGGAAATTTTGTGAACCTTGAAAATACAATTATTTTATCCATTTTATTATAAGTATGCTTCCCATCAGAGAATCAGAGTCATCTATGGGAGAGCTTCAGTGGGAGATGAAAATAATGCTCTCCAGCCAATAATGGATTCATTTTACAAGAAAGGAGTAAAATAAATTCATATGATCATACATTGTATCATTTCTTGCTACAGACTGACCACATCATTGGTGAATGTCAAAAACCATAAAACAAATCACAGATACAATGGAATAAGTTCATATACAAGGAGTCATAATAGAGATTACATTATCTTGTAGATGAGTTTCTTTCTGTTTCACAAACTGTTCTTGACCTCCTGGGTTCAATCTCATACCATATCCTCATTCTTCTAGGTTCCTCAACTGTAGCAGTGCCCCAACATAAGTTTTTTTAAAATTAGGGTGAAAGAAAATCAGCCTCATAATCCAACTAACTACTATAATGGATCCAATGTGGAAACATAATTTTAGAGACATCTATTATAAGTTATTTTTAAGTATAATTTTCTCGTGATTTTATAGAAATATTTTGAAAAGAGATGTAAGCATCAACATCCACATATTGCTGCAAATGCTTCCTACACACTGTGGGAAAATAACGCACATGAGGTGTGAAGATTTGCTATCATTTCAAAGTTTCTCTATATGTTTTCCAGAGAGGTCATACCACAAAAGTTACCTGTTTTGACTTTGCATGTTACTATCTTCAATTTTGGTCTTTGTTGAAGCAAATCCTCTTTCATAGGCTTGATGTTCTTGGAGAGAAGATATTATATAAACATTTTAAATTTCATCCCATCAAGCATGCACTTAATAATTTAAAATAAACAGAAGATGAATTACCTTGAAGGAAGCACATGAATCCTGACATCCTGAAAAGAGATTGAGATGTATGCTCAACAAAACCTGAATATCTAAAAACTACAATCATGGTTCTACTGAATGAATATGGGACCCTAGTTCTGCTAGTTAGCATTGATTAAGACTATTTTAGGTTTAAGTATCTTCTTTCATTTGGGGACTTCATGTTGAGTGAGAAATCAGCATTAGGAATATAGGATTAGGAAAATTTTCAGTTGAGTTTTCCAACAGCAAAGTCATTTTTGTAATGACCGTTAATAGAAACACATTGGGATATATACCAATGTCAAGATAAAGAATGCTGGAGAGCACAGTGATCTGTTTTCAGAGGAGGAAAGATTGACCCTGAGAAGTTCAATGTTGAAGCAGAATTAAAAAGGTGGCAGCAAATATCTTGGGTAAATCCTATCAGAATTATTTAACCCATTTTATTATAAGTATGCTTTCTGTCCCTCATTTGCCTTATAATTAATATACCCAAATTTGTGATAAGATTTCAGAGGAGGGTACACTTGTTTGCTCATCATAGAGAGTTCTCTGGGTCAGTTAGCTCTGACACATGTGTTTAGAGTCACAGTTAAGGGTCTTTGCTCATATTCATGTAAAAAACTGGTGTGATCTTCTTTTCCCAGAAACTCTGGTTTAACCAATACCAACTTTCTTTTGGCACTCTTGTGCAAAGATAGTGGTCCCACATCTATGCAATAAATCTATGGTAAAGCATAAAGAGCTCAGACAAGGCAATCCAAAAGGAAAAGTGTTCTGAATTCTTGCAGAATTATCACATACCAATAATCTAATGTGTTTCAAAAAAGTTGGTAAATACATGGAGAGTAACAATGTTGGTGTTTGAGGAGCAAACTTTATAAAGTTTTCTGGTTAAAAAATGAGTCTGGTGAGGCTTATGTAGACAGATTTTGAAGTAATTGCACGAAAGTCCCAGATGATCACAACATTTGCTTTCTAGACTTCAGAATTTATCTCAATACTATGATGTACTCCTGGCATGTCCAGGAACTTTGTTTCTCACAAAATTCCAGTAAAATAATGAAATAGATACATTAAGGATGGTAATAGGAATAGTATGATTGGAATTATCAGCTTCTTTATAGCAATGAATGCTTCAAAAATGCATGGATCCTCATCTGACGGACACAAATGGATGCCTCAAGCACTGTGATGCCTCTTGGATATAGAAGCAGGAAATGGGTGGCTGTAGATTATCCTAATTCTGCCAGTTGCCACTGGTTCTTACAATCTCTGCACCAGACTTCAACTTGAAGAAAGGAAAGCTAAGAGAGCTGACTGGAATTCTCCTATTTACTCGTTTTTTTCCTTTTAAATTGTATGTTTTCTCCCTCACTTTCTCTTCCCTTTAACCTTTCCAAAGAAACTCATAAAAGTGGGAGCTTGTCTTTTTCCATTTCCATCCTTCATATGGATCTTTGCCACTCTTGTTGCCTGCCAATGTGACAGAGTTATCTTAGAAATATCATTTCTTCCTCTTAGTCCTTTGTGTTCTTCCCACATCTCAAGAGACATGCTCAGAATGAAAGTGAGATTGATGCTTGCACTTAATCTGGTTGTGTCTTGAAGTGCAGGAAGCAGCTGTGGTTCTTGCATATTTCCCCAAAGGATACCCAATGAACAGCTCAAAATCATGTTGTCTACAGACCAGGATCATTGGAGTCAGCTTAGAATGTAATGGACATGTAGAGGCAAAGACCTGATGAGTCAGAACAAGAGTTTGAACATGATCTTTAAGGGATGATTCCTTAAAGTTCCAGAGTTCCAGTATGAAATTTGTCAGCTTCTATTCTTCTATGGCAATTTGAATGTAGCTTTGGATTCCTCCCAAAAATCTTCCATCAAACTAAAGTTTGGAAAGATCTGTAATCTCTCCACTGTTAATTTTAGATACCTGTAGTTTAGGAAAATGCTCAATTACCACTCATATTTCCTTCTACTTTTACATGTGCTTTTTCTGCCCTATAATTTGCCTTAGGGTGTAGCAACAAGTTTCAAGTCATTTCATTATATACATGCCTAATCATTTAGGGTAACTGAACTTAGTTCTGTGGAAACAGATCTTCAGTCCTCAATTTATTCCTAATCGTGTATAAGTGAGGAAGGGTGGGGAAGTTTTATTCTCTCTTTCATAAAACTTTTAAACTGGAAACACGTAAATATTTTCCAGATTTTGAAAATCCTTTTCTTTTTCTTTGAACAGAAATATAGTTTAATGAGTTAATATAATGTATTCCCTCTTTTTTTCCTAAGAAATTTTGTTTTTTCTTTTTTTAATGGTTTTATTAAATGGCAGTGGAATGCATCACAATTCATATTACACATACAGAGCACAATTTTTCATATCTATGTGTGTATACAAAGTATATTCACACCAATTCATGTCTTAATACATGTACTTTGGATATAGTGATGTTCATCACATTCCACCATCATTTCTAACACCCTGTCCCTTCCCTTCCTCTCCCACCCCTCTGCCTATCAGTAGTTCTTGTATTTCTCTCAGGCTACCCCTCCCTACTCCAGTATGAATCAGCCTCCTTACATCAGAGAAAACATTCAGCATTTGTTTCTTTGGGATTGGCTAACTTTACTTAGCATTGTTTTCTCCAACACCATCCATTCAACTGCAAATGCCATGATTTTATTCTCTTTTATTGCTAAGTAATATTCCATTGTGTATTTATGCCCCATTTTTATCCAATCACCTACTGAAGGGCATCTAGGTTGATTCTACAGTTAAGCTATTGTGAATTGTGCTGCTATAAACATTGATGTGGCTGTATCCCAGCAGTATGCTGTTTTAAGTGTTTGTTTATTGACCAAGGAGAGGGATAGCAGGTCAAATGGTGGTTCTATTCCCAGTTTTCCATGGATTCTCTCTACTGCTTTCCATATTGGCTGTACCAATTTGCAGTCCCACCAGCAATATATGAGTGTACCTTTTTCTCCCACATCATCGCCAACACTATTGTTGTTTATCTTTATAATAGCTGCCATTCTGACAGGAGTGAGATGGAATCTTAAGAGTAGGTTTGATTTGCATTTCTCTAATTGCTAGAGATAATGAACAATTTTTATATATTTGTTGATTGATTTTACATCCTCTTTTGAGATATGTCTGTTTAGGTCCTTGGCCCATTTATTGATTAGGTTACCTAGAAAACCCTCTTCTGTTCCATTCTCATCTGTAGGTGGAATTTCCCACCCTCTCCTGACTACCACTGATTCTTTTCTATTTGTTTTTGAATGTGTGTACTCACTGCCTTTGTCAGTCTTCATTCCCTCTTCTTCCGTCCTTTTCCTTATTTCAAATTTACCTGTGAGAGAAGCATGTGTCAAATGCAACTAACAATACAATTTCTTTAGCAAATACACTAAATTCAACCTGTGGCTGAAACCCAATTAGATACACTAGTTCTTACATTTGTTTGTCCCTACTAGTTATTTAATAGGCACATTCCTTGAAGAAGTACTGTATACCAGTGCTCCTATTTTTTGGCCATTCTCTTTCCAATACAGTTTGTATCCTGTGTTTCTTACCTTCTCCATGTCCATTTATTGTCTTTGTGCTTGGATCGAACTTACTGGATACACCAGCAGCACACTCCTCTCGAAGTTGCTCAGAATCACTCTGGTAAAAATAATGACAATAATGAGTTTTATATAGATTTCTGCTCCTCTCTTTGAAAATCATTCTATTTATAGTTATGATGTCACTGCAATTGCAGATTAGACCATTACATTTTCTGCATTGATATTTCCACATGAGACACAATTTCACATGCAGTCTAGGTGAAACTAAATTCTGCTCTTTATCTGGCTACTGATGGGGAAAATCAGGAAGAAAGAAAGAGGAAATTTGTTCCCTTACAACAAACTAACTGATATGCATATATCCAAAACAAGTAACACCAGTGCTTAATTAGTAAACTCTGCATTCTCCCACAAAATAAATATAAAATTTGTTTAAAGTGTTTTCTTGAATTAGATTTGATGTTGGGAGATACAACATTTTGAACAATGAAAGGCCAATTGTTTGTTTGCTTAAATATGATACTTGATATGATAAGAGACTTTCAAATGGGTCATCTTGAATAGGAAGAAAATATTCTTGCACTTGTTTCATTTGAGTCTCCAGAGCCTTCCAAATATGCATCTCATTGAGCAAAATATTCACATAGTCAAAATTTCATTTTAAAAGAACAGTGATTCAGTAAGAAGATGTGTCTGTATTTTATGCACACCAATGAGCACACTCTATTTTTTTTTTTAGAGAATGAACACATTTCATTGCAGAAAAAACTAAAAGGAATTTCAAAGAAGTAAGACAGTAGCACAGCATCATGCTATGTTTCTTGACTAACTACTTTCAGAGTTTGGACCCAGAGGTATGAGATACAGGTGTATGGCTGCATAATGAATAAGTCAGGCTGTGTGCAAACACTGGAAAGCCATGACAGAGAACCAGTGACCACTTGAAACATAGAAATCATGGCTTTTAAAACAAAATATGCATTCCTAGAAGAAATAGTCTGCAGCTGTGCCAGTGAAACTAGCAGAGTGTAAGCAGAAGCTCCTCCTCTCCTATTTTGTCTCTCTTTAGTCCCATCACTTTCACTCAACTTCCTTTTAAAAATACATTCCAATAATTGTATTATGACCAAGGCATCTTTTTTTTTTTTTTTTTTTTTTTTTTGGTGGTTAACCTTGTTATTTCCTACTCCATCTCTTCATTTAGCTCTGTTCTAGAGATAATTTAAAACATACATTTCATGTACAGTTAATACATGTTTGTTTGTTTTTTTTTAATGCTGTGATGGTTGTTGGAATTTACTCTCTCCTGACAGGAACAAACCATAAACTTTACGAGAATCAAATAGACATAGAAGCCACTGGGTAGAAAAAGTCTGGTATCTGGGAATTTCCATCAGCAATCTTGCTGGTTTGAGACTGCCCCCTACGTGTGACTTCTTACACAGCTCCATCAGGTTCAGCACTGCACTGGAGATGGGTTGACCAGGTGAAGCCACACAGCCACACAGCCAGATTTGGGTGTGGCCACTATGCTAATCAACCTCTTTGCTGCAAGACACCTACCACACCAAAAAGAACATTCCTCCTGTTTCCATGTGCAGTGGTGCATGCCTGTAATTCCAGTGGCACAGGAGGCCGAGCAGGGGGATCATGAGTGCAAAGCCACTCTCAGCAAAGAGTGAGGTGCTAAGCAACTCAGTGAGACCCTGTCTCTAAATCAAATAGAAAATAGGGTGGGGGATGTGGCTTAGTGGTCTTGTGGCCCTGAGTTCAATCCCTAGTTCTCTCTCTCTCTCTCTCTCTCTCTCTCTCTCTCTCTCTCTCCTTCTCCCTTAATTGAAGAACTGGAGACATTTTCTAGTTGCTCAGCTGCAGCTCCACTGAAATTGGGGATCCATTTAAGAGCCTGCTTCACCTTTCAAACTTAATTTCTGGCTCCAGCTCTTATTTCTCTACTATTTATTTCAGACCTTCTTTTTCTCAGATGGCTTTTACCCTCTGAGCAGAAACTACCCTTGCAGTGAGATGGAGGCTCTGTGATACTCTCCCCTTACAGTGATACTTGTAAGTGTAAGTAGCATGTAAAATATGCTCATTTTTCAGCTGTGATACTTAGATATAAATCTGGCCCAGGAAACATCCCAAAGAGAAACTTGCACACTAAAAGTACCCACATGAGACTGTGGAGTAGAAATCCATTCAAACACTTGGGAATTAACCACCTACTAACACAGACAACAGGAAACTAGAGGAAAAAGTTACCTCCAAACTTTCATGATTTCCCCCAAATTGCATGCAATGAATTAGGTCTAACAACTAGATAGATAAGGTAAATATGATTAATAGTTGCATTGATTTCTTGAAGGATAAGGACATGAAATAGATAGATATTGTTTGCATAAACAGAAAAGTTCCCATCCTGAATTATTCTGATTCCATTAACAGGTAGTTTTGTGTCTCATTTGAGTCTGGTATCTGTCTCAGTAAAGACACTGGAATCCATGGAGAATGACATCTCTAACCTTGGCATGGATGACAGCTAATGTAAAATTAAATGTTTTCACATTAAATGGGAATGAAGCTGTTTTTACATGAATGGTTTCAGTGGTCATTCCATTTATGCATGTTTCTAGATTCAACTGATTATTCAAAATTCTCCAATTTATTAATCACCAGTTAAGGATGTCACACAGATTAAAATGCAAATGTTTTTGGAAAATATTAATGCAATTGCTTGCATAAAGTTTGTCTGGCATCCACCTTGATTGCTAAAGCTATTTTGATATTGATGACCAGTTAACTTCTCTGTACTTAAATATTCAATTACTATGTTTGGATTCCCAAAGAGTATTGTAGTAAGTCACTTCAATTGGCCTAGTTTAATGTCTGGAAGCAAGAAAAAAAATGATCAGGAATTAAATTGACATATGTGCCTACCTTTTGCTGGTTATATGCAGTATCATCCATATCATGAAGCCTCTTATGTTCTACGTTGGATGATCTGCCCACATGTGACTCTGCTGACAAATGCACAGATAAACTACTTAAAAAATTCATGTGAAAGACAAATTATCTAAATAAAAAGGAAGAGTACTAATAATCATATAATTTTATTTGCCCAGTTATATTTTTATTGAAGTTTTACTTTAGGAGAATGTATGTCATGTGTGAAACTTTTATTGCTGTTTGTGTGTGGGCCTGTGTATTTTACCCAGAAAATTATGTATCCTTGGCAAATACTATAATGCTTACTTTAGATCCCAAGTCTTTATATTAGGAGACAGGGTGTCTGTAAAATCCATGGTTTGCTGGAAACCCTGCAGGGGTTTGCCTCAGCCTATCAAGTACCTGCAATTATGGATGTATGCCTCTGAACCCCATGCATACTGACATAATTGAAGAATACTTTTACTGGTCCAATACCTCAGAAAACCACTTAGGGAGACAATAGGTATTCACCATGTATGATACCTATAATAACTCACAACTTGATCCATTCAACTTGAATAAAATTTTACAGGAAAAAAAAAACAAATTTCCATGTAAACAAAAGTCATCACACTGTTTTCTCTTTGCTCAATTATTAAATTTTAAAACTCTATTGTACTTCATTGTGTCCCAAATAAATGATCACATTTACACCTTAATAAAATGAATTCCATATTATTTTTCTGTTTTACTTTCCCTTTCTTTTCATATTTTTTCTCTTAAAATTGTGTCTGTCTTGCAAAACATCCATGATTATAGATTATACCTGTTATTCCCAACATAAACTTGGGACTACCTAGGACATATTTCAGTTTTTGTATGGGATAATAAACACGTGAGCTGTAAAGTATTCATTTTCCTAGCCAGTCATCAGTTATTGGATATGAGGGGACTGCTTTTATATCATGTTACTCTCAACAGTTTTATTTATTTCCACCTGTAATTGAATTTGTGGTAAGAGCTAGAGGAGAAAACAGGGGCAAGGGATAAAGACTTCTAGAGATAGAGATGAATGGAGACTTCAAAAGGTTATCTGCCAGAGGGAGGAAAAGCTGAGATAATTAAAGGCTGTACATAGACACAGGGTTTAAATGGAACATGCTTGTCTGACTATATAGGGATTGGCAAGGAGAATGGTCAGAGGATATTGCAGGCAGAGACAGGGATCAAATACACAGTGAGGAAAAATTTGTATTATGAAAGATTCCTGAAAAAGTTAAGATGCTTGGACATCCATGTTTTAAAGAGGGCTGATGGTCATATATGCAGTATATGCATAAATAGCAGAACCAACCTCAATGCAACATGCAGGTGAGTGAATGGAGATGAATAATGGCATGTGAGTGAATGGAGATGAATAATGAGAAGGCAGTAGTTTACTAGGAAATTGATGCAGGCCTGACTGGATGGCATTTTTCTCAAAATATAGAAAGTAGAAAAATTTCAGTGAGATGTATAGAATCATTTTTAATTAAATGAACAAAGAAAGAAGAGATTCTGTTACTCATGTTTACAAATGAGATGCATAATACAGTGCAGGAACTGTGAATGTTGCTTCCATTTAGCATGTAGTTTCTCCTGAAGCAATGTCTTCCTGTTTTGAGAGAACTCATTTAGGAGCTTGGTGTAAAATTTTCTGAAATCTGATTTACAAACCCACATGACCATTATAAATGTCTGTGGGAGAGGATCAGTGAGAGATCAACTGCCCAGCATGGAAAAGAATCCAGTTCAGTGCCAAGCATTGAGAAGAATATAACAAACCATATCATAGGAATATGGGCAATCTCTTGCTGCTATGTGCAAGTTTATTTTTGATTTAGATCATTTAGTCCAAATTCCTGGAAAGAAGTTTCTCCAGCAATAATGGATTCATTTTATAGGAAAGGAGTAAAATAAATTACATATGATCATACATTGCATCCTTTCTTGCTATAGACTGATCACATCAGTGGTGAAGGGCATGAACAAAAGTAAAGCATGAAACAAAACACAAAGTGTTGTAATTAGTCCAAATATGAGTTGTCATAGTAGAGTTGACATTCTCTTTTCCATGGATTTGTTCTGTGTCACACAGTCTGTGTCACAGACTGATACTGACCTCCTGGATTCAGAAGAAACAATTGAAAAAAAATTGAGAAAACAAAAAGTCAGTTGTTTGAAAACATAAATAAAATTGACAGACCCTTAGCTATGCTAATGAAGAGAAGGAGAGAAAAAACTCGAATTATCAGCACATGTGATGAAAAGGGTAATATCACAACAGACACTACAGAAATACAAAGATAATTAGAAATTATTTTGTAAATGTATACTCCAATAAAATAGAAGACATTGAATGCATTGTCAAATTTCTTAAGTTATATGATTTGTCCAGATTGAATCAGGAAGATAAAGACAAGTTAAACAGAACAATATCAAGTGAGGAAATAGAAGATGCCATCAGAAGATTACCAAGCAAGAAAAGCCCAGGACCACAGGGATACACAGCAAAGTTCTACAAGATCATTAAAGAAGAATGAATACCAATGCTCTTAAATTTATTTCAGGAAATAGAAAAAGAAGCAGCACTTCCAAACTCATTCTATGAGGCCAATATCACCCTGATTCTAAAACCAGGCAAAGATACATCAAAGAAAGAAAACTTTAGACCAATATCTCTAATAAATATGGATGCAAAAATTCTCAATAAAATCCTGGCAAATTGAATACAAAAATATATCAAAAAAATCCTGCACCATGATAAAGTGGGATTCATCCAGGGATGCAAGGTTGGTTCAACATATAGAAATCAATAAATAATAAATAAATCAATAGACTCAAAGATAAGAAGCATATGATCATCTCAATAGATGCAGAAAAAACATTTGACAAAATACAGGACCTCTTTATGTTCAAAACACTAGAAAACTCTGGGTATAATGGAAACCTATCTCAACATCATAAAGGCTATTTATTCTAAGTCTCAGGCCAACATCATTCTAAATGGAGAAAAATTAAAGGCATTCCCTCTGAAAACTAGAATAAGACAGGTATGCCCTCTTTCACCATTTCTATTTAAATAGTTCTTGAAACACTGGCCAGAGCAATCAGACAGATGAAAGAAATTAAAGGGATATGTATACTTAGATGACCCAAAAAACTCCACAGAAAACTTCTAGAACTAGTAAATGAATTCAGCAAAGTAGCAGGATATAAACTCAACACCCCAAAATCAAAGGCATTTCTGTGTATCACTGAGAAATCCTCTGAGAAGGAAATGAGGAAAATGACTCCATTTACAATAACCTCAAAAAAAAAAAGATACTTGGGAATCAATTTAATGAAAGAGGTGAAAGATCTATACAATGAAAACTACAGAACCCTAAAGAAAGAGATCAAAAAAGACCTTAGAAGATGGAAAGATATACCTTGGCTTCGATAGGCAGAATTAATATTATCAAAATGACCATACTATCTAAAACAAATACCATATCTTCATTCTCTCAGGCATATCAGTTCTACCTCTGCCCCTTTAAGCTCTTTTTAAATTTAGAGAGGAAAGAAAATCAGCCTCACATTCCAACTAACCACTGTAATGACTCCAATCTGGGACACATAATTTTAGCACTTTTAAATATATTTTCCTCATGAATTTACAAAAGTATTTTGAAAAATGGATGCAAGCATCAACATCCACATGTTGTGGCAATCCTCCCAACACATTGTGGAATATCTATATATATCATGTGTGATTAGTTTGTTATCCTTTCAAAAGTTTCAATATATGTTTTCTAGAGAAGTTGTACCACAAAAGTTACCTAATTTGAAGTTCCATGTTTCCATCGTCAATTTTGCTCTTATTGGAAGAGAATCTTCTATTTTGTTCATATGCTTGATGTGCATGGAGAAAAGATATGATATATATATTTTAGATTTGATCCCATCCAGCATGCATTTAATAATGTAACATAAATATAGAAGATGAATTTTACCTTGAAGTATTCACATAAACCCCGATGAACTGAAAAGAGATTGAGATATATGCTCAAATAAGTCTGAATATGCAAAGGGGAAGGAAGGGAGGATATGTGGAGGCAGGAAAGATGGTGGAATAGATGGACATCATTACCCTAGGTACTGTATATATGGTGTGACACTACACTGTGTATAACCATAGAAATGTGAAGTTGTGCTGCAACTGCATAGAATGCATAAAAATGTATTCTGCTATCATGTATATGCCTAATTAAAATTAATTACTTTCAAAAAATCTGAATATAACAAAACTATTCTCATTACACACTAAATGAATATGGACCCTAGTCCTCGTAGTTAGCATTGGTGAAGACTACTTTAGCTTTAGGAATCCTCTTTCATTTGGGGGATTTATGTTGAGCAATGACAGAAGACTCAAATGTACTAAATCAGAATCAGGAATATAAGTTTCAGAAAATTTGCAGTTAAGTTTCCAGGGGTAAAATCACTTTTGCAATGGCCCTTAATAGAATGCTGGAGATGCAGTATGCTGGAGAGCATAGTGATCTGTTTTCAAAAGAGGAAAAAAAGATTCTGAGAAGTGCAATAAGGAAACTGAGTTTAAAATGTGACAGGACATATCTCCAGTGAATCCTATCAGAATCATGTAATACACTTTAGTATAAGTATGCTTCCTGTTCCCTCATCTGCCTCATAATTATCAAATCCAATGTTGCTATGAGTTTTGGGGGACAAGGTATAAATGTGTGCACATCAGAGAGAGTTTTCTGAACCAATTAGCCCAGATATGTGTGTTTAGAATAAAAGGTAATACACATATTGCACATATTCATGTGAAAACTGGTGTACCTTCTTTTCCCAGAATCCCTTGTTTAATCAATAATTACTTTCTTTTTTTGCCCTCTCCTGGGAAGACAGTGGTTCCTCATTCATGAAAAAAAATATACAGTAAAGCTACAGTGTTCAGACTAGACAATATGAGGCACTTTTCCAAAAATAAAAGTGTTCTGAAAGTTTGTAGAATTATCAGATATCAATAGACTAGTGTGTTTCAAATAAATTGGTTGAGGGCTGGGATTGTGGCTCAGTGGTAGAGCACTCACCTAGCATGGGCGGGACCCAGGTTCGATCCTCAGCACCACATAAAAATAAAGGCATTGTGTTGTGTCCATCTAGTAAAAAAAAAAAAAAAAAAAAAAAAAAAAAAAAAAAAAAAAGATTCTCTCTCTCAAAAAAAAAAACAAATTGGTTGATACACAAAGAGTACTATATTGGTGTTTGAGGAGCAAACTTCATAAAAGATTTCTGATTAAAAAATGAGTCTGATGTGGCTGATCTTGACAGCTTTTCAAGTAATTGCACGAAAGTCCCAGATGAGCACAACATTTGCTTTTTAGAGTTCAGAATATATCTCAGCAATATGGTGCATTCCTGGCATGTCCAGGGACATGGTTTCTCATAAATCACCAATAAAATTATGAAATCAAGAATATTAAGGATGATAATAAGAATAACAAGTATGGAAATATTAGTGTCCTTTAAAGCAATGAATGCTTCAAAAATGCAACACGGCTCATCTGAATGACACATATGGATTCTTTACACACGGTGATGCCACTGGATACAGATGGGAGAAATGGGTAGCTGCAGGTTACTCAGATTCTTCCAGTTGTAACTTATTCTTATCATCACTGCTTGGGATATTGAGTTGAAACAGACAAACTGAAAAGAACTGATGAGAATTCTCTCACATTCCTCATACTTCCTTGCTAAATTCTATGTTACCTTCATCACATTCCCATCCCTTTAGCTTTTCCAAAGGAACCCACGGAAGTGGGAGCTTGTCTCCTTACATTTTCCATTTTATGTGTGGCTCTTTGCCATGCCTTGTGGCCTGTCAATGATACAGATTTATCTTAGAAATATCTACTCTTCACCTTAGTCTTTGGGTCCCTCCCATATCTAAAGAGACATGCTCAGAATGAAAAGCAAGATTTGTGCTTGCACTTGATCTTGGTTGTGTCTTGAAATGTAGGAACTGATAGTGTTTCTTGCACAGTTCCCAAAAGGATATCCAATGCACAGCTCCAATTCATTTTTTCTACAGATCAGGATCATTTGAATCACCTTAGACTATAATGAACATATAGAAGCTACGACCTGCTCAGTCAGAACAAGATCTTGAACATGGTCGCCAAGAGATGATTCCTAACAGTTGCAGAGTGTCAGTGTGAAATTTGTCCTCTTCTAATTCCTCTAGGTTAATTTGAATGTATCTCTGGATTCTTCCCTCAAAATAAAGTTTAGAAGAATCTTTAAGCTTTCCAAAGTTAATTTTAGATACCTGTGGATTTGGAAAGTGCTCAATAATAATTACTAGTCCTTTCAACTAATCAATTTGCTGTTTCTGCTCTAAAATTTTGCCCTAATGAGTAGCAACATGTTGCATGTCATTAACTTGTACACCTGCCTAATCATTTAGGGTAAGTGAACTTATCTCTGTGGGAATAGGTCTTCACTGCTCAATTCATTCCCAACTGTGAGTAAGTCAGGAAGGGTGTAAAAATTGTACCCTCTCCATCATTCAACTTTGGAACAGGAAACTCACAAATTCTTCTCAAACCTTAAAAACCCTGTTCTTTTCCCTTCTTACATGTTGTTGGAATTTCCTACGCTCTCCTGAGTACCACTGGTTCTTTTTTGTTTTTATTCTTTTTGACAATGTGTACTCACTACCTTCATCAGTCTTCATTCCCTCTTTTTAATGTCCTTTTCCTTATTTAAATTTACCTGTGATAAAAGCATGTCTCAACTGCAACTCACAGTTCAGTACCTTTAGCTATCCACCCAATTTAACCTGTGGCTGAAACCTAATGAGATACTCTACTTCTTACCTTTTTTTTCTTTTCTTTTTTTTTTTAAAGATAGAGTGAGAGGTGAGAGAGAGAGAGAGAGAGAGAGAGAGAGAGAGAGAGAGAGAGAGAATTTTTAATATTTATTTTTTAGTTCTCGGTGGACACAACATCTTTGTTGGTATGTGGTGCTGAGGATCGAACTCGGGCCGCACGCATGCCAGGCGAGCGCGCTACCACTTGAGCCACATCCCCAGCCCACCTTTTTTTTCTTAATCTTTACTACTTATTTAATAGGCACACGTCTTGCACAATTAGTATATACCAGCACTCATATTTCTTGGCCAGTTTTCTTTCCAATGTACTTTGTATCCTATGTGGTTCTTACCTTGTCTAAGTTCACGTATTCCCTTTTTTGTGCTTGCATTGATCTCAACAGATTGAGAAGCAGCACACATCTCCTGATATTGCTCAGAATCACTCTGGTAATGACAAAAATGAGTTACATATAGATATTATCATCACTCTTTGCACATCCCCATATTTACAGTTGTGCAATCTTTGGAGTTGGAGATTAGATCACTACATTTAGTGAAATAATATTTACTTATAAGACTCGATCTTATGCACTCCAGATGAAGCTGAGCTCTTCTCTTCATCTAGCTACCCATGGGGCAAAACCAGGAAAAAATAAAAGAGGAAATGTGTTCTCTGACAACAAGCACTGATATACATATATTCAAAGCATCTCACATCAGTGCTTAACTAGCAACGTGTGTATTCCTCCAACAAAACTCTTTTGAGACTGGAACTTGATGTTATATAGATTTGACATTTTAAACATAGGAGGGTTAAATTTTTTAAATTTCTTTTTTGCTTGTGTTTGGACATGATTCATTTATTTGATTGATTGATTTTTATGTGATGCTGAATCAAATCCAGGTTTCACACATGTGAGGCAAACACTCATCCCTGAGCCACAACCTTAGCCTGGGAGAGTTAAATATTTAATGTTAAAATATGATATTTGATGTGATAGAGATTTTAAATGTATCACAGCAAGTAGGAAGAAAATACTCTTGGAATTGTTTAATTTGATTTACCAGAGTCTTCTAAAAATTAATATATTTCAGCGAAGTACTTACTTCATCAAAATTTGAGTTTCAAGGAAGAGAAATTTGGAACAAAAATGTGTCCACAATTAATGTGGACAAAGAAAAACACTGCATTTGGGTAGAGTATGGGAACATCTTCACTGAAGAAAGTCTTGGGATTCCATGGAAGGAAGGCTCTATTTAATGATGAGTATTTTCAGAGATTGGAGCCAGAAAAACTGGTGTATGGCTGCATAATGAATAAGTCAGGCTGTTTGGAAATGCTAGAAAGTCATGACAAGAACCAGTGACCAGATGAAGCACAGAATCCATGGCTTTTAAAAAAAATGCATTCATTGAAGGAATAGACTGCAGCATTGCCAGGAAAAGCTAGCAGAGTGCAAGTAATAAATCTCTCCTCTCAAAGGCTGAGGAGAATCTCACTAACACAAGTAAAAAATGGGAAAAGCAAGAGATACACAGTTCTTAAATCATGAATTACAAAATGCCCACTAGAAGTCAAGGAAATATCATTCAAAACTGCATTGGCATTTCATATGCCCCCAGTCAGAATGACATATTTCAAGTATTCATATAATAAGTGCAGTGCAGGATGTGGCGGGAAAACTAATCCTAGACTGCCAGACTGAAAATTAAGACCTCCACACTGCAAAGCATTATGGAGATTCCTTTAGATTCTAGGAATATGGTCCAGCTTTCCCACTCCTTCCAATTAACCCCAATGTATGAATCAGAATGCACATGTGATATATGAACTTCAATATTTTATAGTACAAGTCACATTTATAGAATTATGGAACTAACTGATACCCATCAACAAAAGAATGGATTAAAGAAAACACACGGAATATTCAGCACTGATTTTCAGCAAATTAGTTATTCTTGATAAACCACTATGGCAAAATGATTTCACATATTATGTATTAAAATACTGCCTTAAATGTCTTTCAAACATATAAAAGTTAGAGCAGCAAAGTCTTATTAATTGTGTAAAAATTTTTTTAGAGAGAAAATAAGAAACTAATAGAGATTCCTCTGAACACAAACACAACATTTTCAGCAGAGGAGAGACTTGGATTTTTGCGTGGATATCAAGCAAATTTCAAAATACTGCCCAAAATCCTGGGCAGAGTTAGACTGTGAGTGCAGGATACTTTTATCCCTGGTTACCTCACAGAGGCTTTTTTCCTGGGATAACTGAAACAACATACATTCCTATTTCAACTTCTAAAATCAGATCAAACCATGGTACAAAACAATGGTTGGGAGGCACCCAAAGGAAGAATTAGGGTGGGTTCTAATCTGAGACCAGAATCCAAGACCAGATCTGCTGAGAGGCTTCAGTAGCTGGATCTTGGACCCGTGGTCTGCCAAAGATTAAAAAGTCATGGTACTTTCATTGAAATATGTTGTTTGAAGGTCTCTGATAGCAAGTGCCAGGGCAATGGCTGGTAGGAAACTGGATGCATGCAGAAAACACACATGACGATCCACACCAGGGATGGTAAACAAACTCAGCTGAGAGGCATTTAGAAATTTGTTGGCTTTTCCAACACACTGGTTTTTGTAGACACCCTTCTGGTGATTACAATGAAATTCTCAGAGTAAACACCTTGGAGAAGAGTTTCATTGTGTAGTAACTCTGTTTGCTGGATCAGAAACCACTGCAGGTATTGCAACTCCTGAATGCATAGCCAACTCTCCTTGCAGAAAGGTGAAAGTTTACCCTGATCCATTGATGTCAGGATAGTGATAATCAGGAATGGGATGGAAACTCTCATCAGGAATACATGTGTTTTGCCTGTTGGACAGTTATTTGAGTAGAGGTCCATAGAACACTACCTCTTTAAATGGTTGGTGAGAACAATGACAGTGAAGGAGACTATTTGAGAAATCAAGTGATGGAAGTGCTGGGAATTGTTAGGTACAATGGCATTTTCCTACAGTTCCCAGAAGAAATTGCAGATTCTCCAAGCAGGTCATGACTGCCATGCTCCAATAGCTTGTAAGAAAACCCCTCAGATATATGGACTCTTGCCCACCTCTACATCACTGATTATAGGAGCCCATCTTTAGAGTCTGCATTGCTCACTAGAGTGTTTGTCAGTAAGTATCCATGTTAGATGGGCCCACATCCCTGTGTACATAAACAAGTACTAAGGGTGAGGATTTTCTCCAAATTGTGAATTTCTCTCATTTCTCTGGGTGAGGTGGGGGCCATTTAGTATCTGAGGTCAGCTTATTCATGGCAATAGCAGGTTAGGACATTTGCAGCTAAAGCAAACAAAGAAAGAGGGTTTCTAAAATTAGAAGTCCTGCACAGAAATATCTCCTAACATTAGTATAAGGGAAATCTTAAGCTTTTTTAATTGGTGTTCTTGATGTGTTTTTGTCTGTTATTGGAATGGGGTTTTCACATTATTTCATTTTTCACCTACAATCTTATTTTTTTTTGAGAATTTCATTGCTCTGTGTGTGTGTGTATGTGTGTGTGTTTGTGGGTTTGTGTGTTCACTATGAATTGACCAGTTTACCTCTCATTTTAAATTTTTTCTTTCCAATTTGAGTTCATTTCCCCTCATCTCCTCTTTGGCCTTCTTTATTCCCACCTCTTTCCTTCTATTTTAAAACAAGCCCTAATAATTATATTAAAACCAAGGCCTCTTTTGATTTTCCAGGTAAACATTGATATTTCCTTTTTCATCTCTTCTTTTTGTAGTGTTATATTCTATTACAGGTGACAAGTGTTTTGCTATAAACCGTGATCATTTGTGTAGTTCATTCTGTGACCTCAGAGAAATATTGGTGAGTGAAATTGGCATGTGCAACATGCTGGTGTTCACTCCTGATACTCAGATATAAACCATACCCAGGACACAACCAAAGACAAATCTGTACACTACAAGGACCCTTGTGTAATAGTGTAAGAGAACCCATGCAAACGCATGCGAATCCTTTACATACTAACACAGATCATATGAGATCAGGAGGCATATTCTCATATTATCTATGTTAGATCATATGAGATCTAAATTTCATAATTTAGATTATTTCATAATTTAGATCTTCAAAATTTCATAATTTCCCCAAAATGATATCCAAAATCTTTAGTCTAACCTCACATAAAGAGGTAAGGTAAATATGTTTCATAATTTTATTGATTTCTCACAGATAATGGATCGGAAATATATATTATTTGCACATTAGCAGAAAAGTACCCATCCTGGAGTGTTTTGATACAACATGAAATTTTGTGCCTGATTTGAGCCTGCTCCCTCCCTTCATGCAGATGCTGAAATCCATGGAAAATGAAATCTTTAACTTTGGCACAGATGACAGGTAATGTGAAATTAAATGTTGATCCCTTGGGAATGAAGTTGTTTTTACATGAATGGGTTCAGTGGTTATCGCATTTATGTATGTTCATGATTTCAGCTGCTTATTTCTAAGTCTCTGACTTATTGCTTCCAATTTATGGATGTCACACAGAGGAAAACACAAACATTCTCAAAAATATAGGCACAATGCTAACACAAAGCATATGTGTAATCCACTTTGATCTCTGAAATTAATTTTTATTATTATATATTAATTAATATAACATTTCATGTCTTAACATCTTTTTTTTAAGAAGAGAGAGAGAGAGAGAGAGAGAGAGAGAGAGAGAGAATTTTTAATATTTATTTTTTAGTTTTCGGTGGACATAACATCTTTGTTTGTATGTGGTGCTGAGGATCGAACCCGGGCCGCACGCATGCCAGGCGAGCGCGCTACCACTTGAGCCACATCCCCAGCCCCAATGTCTTAACATCTTTATACTTAAATATTAAATTATGATGTTTGAATTCCCAAAGAATGTTCTATGAGTTCAATTCACTTGGCCGAATTGACCTTCTATAAAGAAGAAAAATAAAAGTAATTGTGAATTTGACATGTGCATACCTGTAGCTGACTGTATTTAGTGTCTTCAAGACTCTGTTGGTCTTCTCGTGACAACTTGCCCAAATGGGACTCTGTTGACAAATGTACAGATTTACTTAAACTACTTCAAAATAATGTGAATGTCAATTAATCCAAGTAAAAATGAACAGTAGTAATAATCCTATAATTTTACTTTCTTCAAGTACCGTTTCCATCAAGCTAAATTTAAGGTGAATATATCTTATTTTTGGAATGTTTATTGCTGTTTGCATGTGGGCCTGAGTATTTTATACAGGGACATGTATGTCCTTAGTAGAACTATGGCGTTCATATCAAATTCCCTGTCTTAATATTTAGAGACAGGGCATCTGTAAATACTAATGTTGGCTTGAAACCTGACAGGGATTTATCATCAGCCTTTCAAGTACCTGCAATTACACATGTATCCCTCTGAAGCCAGTAAATACTGACATCAATTAGTAGTAATTTTAGTGATCAATGCATCAGAACACCTACAATTGGGGTGTCACCATATACAATGCTAAAATAATTTTCCGGTTGATCTATTTTTGGTGAAACTGAATTTTACAGAAAAAGATTTATATTTCTATGGAAAAAGGAGGCATCAGAGTTTTTACTGTTTCTTCTTTCAAATATCATAGAAAAAAATCCATTGTTCATTATTTGTCATGTCCCCCCAAACTGATTACATTTACACATTGATCAGCAAATTCCATGTTGTTTTTTAATTTACTTCCCCCCCTTTTTTTTTTTTTGGTTGTTGCTGTTGTTCATTCTTTACATTAGGAATCACTCTGCCTTGAGAAATATCCATGATTATGCCTGTTGTTCATTGCATAAACTGCCCCCCCAATGGGGTTACTTCATTTCTGAAATGTGTATTAAACATGTTACCTGTAAAGTCCTGTTTTTCCTATCTAGTCTATCAGTTCTTAGACTTGAGGGGACTATTTTTACATCAAGTTGTAGTCAACAGTATTTTTTGTTTATTCCACCCACAATTGTGTTTGTGGTAAGATCTTGAGGAGAAAATAGGAAATATATATTATTTGTACATTAGCAGAAAAGTACCCATGGTTTCTTTTCTGGAGATGGAGATGAGCAGAGACATCAAAAGTGAGGTTATGTCCAGAGGGTGGAAATGCTGGGCATGAAAGGCTGTACATTGAGAAATAGGGCTTAAAAGGGAACATGTTTTTATGGAGATATAGTGATTTGTAAGAGGAATTTCAGAGGACATTGCAGGCAGAGAGAGGGACCAATATACACAGTGAGGAAAATTTGTATTATGAAAGATTCCTAGGACAGTTAAGGTGCTTGGACATCCATGATCTAAAGAGGGCTGATAGTCATATGTGCAGTATATGCATAAATAACAGGACCATCCTCAGTGCTCTAGCAGGTTAACATGAAAAACCTGTGCACAAATGGAGATACATAATGAGAAGGCCACAGTGCACTGGAAGTTGATGCCAGAGTAAATGGAGGGAATGTTTCTGGAAATACAGAGGATAGAACAATTTAATTGAACTGTGTAAAATGAAGACTACTTACAGAAACAAAGAAAGAAGCTGGGCCACAGGAATGTGTGATTCTGATCCTGACTATAACTCAAGGATTCAAATAACGTGTGTAGTAAGTGCAGCTACTGTAAATGTTGCTTTCCTTTATCATGTAGTTTCTTCATGGCAATATCTTCTATGTTGAGGAAACTACTTCAACAAGAGGGTGGGCAATTTTGTGAACCTTGGAAATACAATTGTTTAATCCATTTTATTATAAGTATGCTTCCCATCAGAGAATCAGAGTCGTCTATGGGAGAGGTTCAGTGGGAGATGAAATGCTTAGCATGCAAAAGGATCCCAATTCAGTGCTCAGCAGTGAGAATAACATGAACAAACCAACAGTGTCATAGAAATAGGAGCAAATGGGTCTCTGATATGTGCAAGTGTATTTTTGATTTGCAACTACTAGTGAACACTTTGGAAAATAATGGTCTCCAGCAGATAGTGGATTCATTTTTTAAAGAAAGAGTAAAATAAATTACATATGGTCATACATTGTATAATTTCTTGATACATACTGACTACATCAGTGGTGAACAGCAATAACAAAAGTACAACATAAAACAAACCACAGGTCTAATGGAAGTTGTCCATATGCAATGTATCATTGTAGAGTTGGCATTCTCTTGTAGATGAGTTTTTTTCTATTTCACAACTGGGTTGACCTCCTGGGTTCAATCCCATACCATATCCTCATTCTCTAATGTTTCTCAACTCTACTACTGCCCCCACATAAGCTCTTTGTAAAATTAGAGTGAAAGAAAATCAGCCTCATAATCCAACTAACCACTGTAATGAATAAAATGTGGGAAACTTAATTGTAGAGACATCCATGATATAAGCTCTTTTAAAATATAATTTTCTCATGATTTTACATAAATATTTTGAAAAGGGATGCAAGCATCAACATCCACATATTGTTGCAAATCGTCCTGACACACTGTGGGAAAACAACATATAATATGTGTGGCAAGTTTCTATCATTTCAAATATATGTTTTCCAGAGAAGTTGTACCACAAAAGTTACCTGTTTTGACTTTCCGTGTTATTATCTTCAATTTTTGTCTTCTGGGAAGAGAATCCTTGTTCAAAGGCTTGATGTGCTTGGAGAGAAGATATTATATAAACATTTTACATTTCATCCCATCCAGCATGCACCTAATATGGTAACTTAAACATAGAAGATGAATTACCTTGAAAGAAGCACATGAATCCCGACATTCTGAAAAGAGATTGAGATGTATGCTCAACAAAATCTGAATATGACAAAACTACAATCATGGGTTCTACTGAATGAATATGGGACTCTAGTTCTGCTATTTGGTGAAGACTATTTTAGCTTTAAGTATCTTCTTTCATTTGGGGGCTTTATGTTGAGTATGAAATCAGCATCAGGAATATAGGATTAGGAAAATTTTTCAGTTGAGTTTTTCAACAGTAAAGTCATTTTTGCAATGATCCTTAATAGAAACACATTGGCTTATATATCAATGTCAAGATGCAAAATGCTGGAGAGCACAGTGATCTGTTTTCAGAAGTTCAATGTCGAAGCTGAATTAAAAATGTGGCATCAAATATCTTGAGTGAATCCTATCAGAATTATTTAACCCATTTTATTATAAGTATGCTTCCTGACCCTCATTTGCCTTATAATTAATATACCCAAAGTTGTGATAAGATTCCAGGAGAAGGTATACTTGTTTGCTCATCAGTGATAGTTCTTTGAGTCAATTAGCTGAGATACATGTGCTCAGAGTAACAGCTAAAGGTCTTTGCTCATACTTATATAAAAATCTGGTGTATCTTCTTTTCCTGGAAACTCTGGTTTAACCAATATCAATATAATTTGTAATTTTTGTACTCTTGTACAAAGATAGTGGTTCCATAGCTATAAAACAAATGTATGGTAAAGCATAAAGAGCTCAGACAAGGCAATCCAAAAGTAAAAGTGTTCTGAATATTTGAAGAATTATCACTTACCCATAATCTATTATTTTTCAAAAAAGTTGGTAAATACATGAAGAGTAACAATGTTGGTGTTTGAGGAGCAAATATCATAAAATTTTCTGGTTAAAAATGAGTCTGCTGAGGCTTATATAGACAGATTTTCAAGTAATTGCACAAAAGTCCCAGATGATCACAACATTTGCTTTTTAGAGTTCAGAATTATCTCAGCAATATGGTGCATTCCTGGCATGTCCGGGGAAATGGTTACGCACCAATAAAATAATGAAATCAACAATATTAAGGATGATAATGAGAATAGTAAGTATGAAAATATTAGCATATTTAAAGCAATGAATGCTTCAAAAATGCAACACTGCTCATCTGAATGACACATGGATGCCTCACACACAGAGATGCCTCTGGATGTACACGGGTAAAATGGGTAGCTGCAGGTTACTCAGATTTTTCCAGTTGTAACTGATTCCTATCATCACTGCTTGTGATTTTGAGTTGAAACAGACAAACTGAAAAGAACTGAGAAGAATTCTCTCCTGTTCCTCATATTTCCTAGTTAAATTCTATGTTACCTTCATCACATTCCCATCCCTTTAGCTTTTCCAAAGGAACCCATAGAAGTGGGAGCTTGTCCCTTTACATTTTCCATTTTATGTGTGGCTCTTTGTCACTCCTGGATGCCTGTCAATGTAACAGATTTATGTTATAAATATCTTCTCTTCACCTTAGTTTTTGGGTCCCTCCCACATCTCAAGAGACATGCTCAGAATGAAAAGCAATATTTGTGCATGCACTTGACCTGGTTGTGTCCTGAAATGTAGAAACTGATAGTGTTTCTTGCATAGTTCCCCAAAAGATATCCAATGCACAGCTCCAAATCATTTTTTTCTACAGACCAGGATCATTTGAATCACCATAGAATATAATGAACATATAGAAGCTACGACCTGCTGAGTCAGAACAAGATTTTGAACATGGTCGCCAAGAGATGACTCCTAACAATTGCAGAGTGTCAGTGTGAAATTTGTCCTCTTCTAATTCCTCTAGGTTAATTTGAATGTATCTCTGGATTCCTCCCTCAAAATAAAGTTTAGAAGAATCTTTAAGCTTTCCAAAGTTAATTTTAGATACCTGTGGATTTGGAAAGTGCTCAATAACAATTCCTGGTTCTTTCAACTAATCCATTTGCTGTTTCTGCTCTAAAATTTTGCCCTAATGAGTAGCAACATGTTGTCATTAACTTGTACACCTGCCTAATCATTTAGGGTAAGTGAACTTATCTCTGTGGGAATAGGTCTTCACTGCTCAATTCATTCCCAACTGTGAGTAAGTCAGGAAGGGTGGAAAAATTGTACCCTCTCCATCATTCAACTTTGGAACTGGAAACACACAAATTCTCACACTTTGAAAACCCTGATCTTTTCCCTTCTCATATGTGGTTGGAATTTCCTACGCTCTCCTGAGTACCACTGGTTCTTTTTTATTTTAATTTTTTTTGACTATGTGTACTCACTACATTTATCAGTCTTAATTCCCTCTTTTTATGTCCTTTTCCTTAAATTTTTTTTAGGAGTGATACGTTACATTTATTTTAAAAATTTAAATATAAGAGCAACATACCACATCCATTAACATAAATATAAAATATTGCAAAGTAAAATCTCTCCAAGTTACTTACAGGTAATTTGCAATTGTTATTGAAATTTCCTTATTTAAATTTACCTGTGATAAAAGCATGTCTCAACTGCAACTCACAGTTCAGTACCTTTAGCTATTCACGAAATTTAACCTGTGGCTGAAACCTAATGAGATAGTCTACCTCTTACCTTTTTTTTGTTAATCTTTACTACTTATTTAATAGGCACATGTCTTACACAATTACTATATACCAATGCTCATATTTCCTGGCCAGTTTTATTTTCAATGTATTTAGTATCCTATGTGGTTCTTACCTTGTCCAAGTTCACTTATTCCCTTTTTGGTGCTTGCATCGATTTCACCAGATTCAAAAACAGCACACATCTCCTGATGTTGCTCAGAAGCACTCTGGGAGTAATAATGAGAAAAATGAGTTGCATATAGATATTATTATTACTCTTTGCACATCCTCATATTTATAATTGTGCAGTCTTTGGAATTGGAGATTAGACCATTACATTTAGTGAAACAATATTTCCTTATGAGACCCTATCTTATGCTGTCCAGATGAAGCTGAGCTCTTTTCTTCATCTAGCTACCCATGGGGTAAAACCAGGAAAATGAAAGAGGAAATGTGTTCTCTGACAACAAGCACTGATATACATATAGTCAAAACATCTCACATCAGTGCTTAACTAGCAATGTGTGCATTCCCCCAACAAAACTAAGAACACAGTAGAAAATAATCAAAACTCTTCTGAGACTGGAACTTGATGTTATATAAATTTGACATTTTAAGTATAGGAGGGTTAAATTTAATTTTTTTTTAACTTTTGGATGTATTTGATTCCTTTATTTGATTGTTTTTTATGTGGTGCTGAATCAAACCCAGGGTTTACACACATGCAAGGCAAACACTCTTATCACTGAGCCACAACCGCAGCCTTGGAGGGTTAAATATTTAATGTTAAAATATGATATTTGATGTGATAGAGGATTTCAAATGTGTCATGTCAAGTGGGAAGAAAATACTCTTGTAATTGTTTAATTTGAGTTACCAGAGTCTTCCAAATATTAATATCTTTCAGCAAAGAATTTATGTTGTCAAAATTTGAGTTGAAGGAAGAGAAATTTGGTAAGAAAATGTCTCCATATTTAACGTGGACAAAGGAAAACACTGCATTTGGGTATAGTATGCAACCATTTTCACTGAAGAAAGTACTTAAAGGAATTCCAAAGAAGGAAGGCAGTAGTAGCACATCATCAGACACTATTTAATGACTGAGTATTTTCAAAGATTGGAGCCAGAAAAACTTGGCTGCATAATGAACAAGTCAGGCTGTGTGGGAAATGCTGGGAAGCCACGACAGAGAACCAGTGACCAGATGAAACAGAGAATCCATGGCCTTTAAAAGAGGAAATGCATTCATTGAAGAAATAGACTGCAGCAGTGCCAGGAAAAACTAGCAATGTGCAAGTAATGAATCTCTCCTCTTGAAGGCTGAGGAGAAACAAGGTGACCAAATTTAAAAAATGGGGAAAAGCAAGAGATACACTGTTCTCAAATCAGGAATTACAAATTGCACACAGACCTATGACAATTAGTCAACATCACTATCTTTCAAAGAAATACCATTCAAAAGTGTGTTGGCATTTCAGATGCCCCCAGTCAGAATGATATTTTACTATCTTTCAAATAATAAGGGCAGTGCAGGATTTGGCCAGAAAATCTAATCCTACACTGCCAGACTGAAAATTAAGACTTCCTACATTGGAAAGATTATGGAGATTCCTCAGAGGATTCTAGGAATATGACTGGCATATAGATTTTCCACTCCTTTGTCTGAGTCTGGATGTATGGATATCAGTATGCAAATGTTATGTATGAATTTCAACGTTTTAGTATTGCAATTCACAATTATAGAATTATGGGAGTAACTCTGATACCCATCAAGAGAAAAATGAATAATAACAATAACAACAACAACAACAACAACAAATTTGAGAAACTCAGCACTAATTTCAGCAAATTAGGTATATGTGATAAACCATTATGTGAAAATGAATCCCCATATAACATGTTAAAATATTGTCTTAAAATTTTCAAATATATAAAAAGTAGAGCACCAAATTCTCCTTAATTGTATAAAGAAACTTATTTTAGACAAAAAGGAGGAAACTAATATAGATTCCTCAAATTCAAATACAATACTTTCAGCAAAGGAGTGTCTTGGGTTTTTGCATGAATATCAAGCAAAATTCAAAAATACTACTAAATCTCCAAAGAAACAATTAGAAACTCAGTTCATGATCTGCTTTGCCCACTATTCCTGGGATATCTGAAAAAATATACATCCTATTTTAAATTTTACAAGATGGAACTATGGCACAAAACAGTGGTTGAGAGCACCCCCAAAAAGAATTAAGATGGGTTTTAGAAAGAATCTGAGACCTGTATCTGCTGAGAGGTCTGGGTAGCTGGAGCTTGTAGCTCTGTTCTGCCTAAAGATTAAAGGTCATAGCACTTTAAATGAAATGTGTTGTTTGAAGCTCTCTGATAGCAAGTGCCAGGGATATGGCTAGTAGAAAGCAGGCTGCATTCTAAAAGCCCAAATCAGCAGCCACACCAGGGATGGTAAACAATCTCAGCTGAGGCACATTTGGAGATTTGTTCATATTTCCAACACAATGGTGCTTACAGAAAGTCTCCTGGGGATTACAATAAAATCCTCAAGGCACACACCTAGGAGAATAGTCCCATTGTAGTAACTCTGTGTGCTGGATCAGAAACCACTGCAGGTCTTGCAACTTCAAAATACAGAATCAGCTCTCCTTACATAATGGTGGAAGTTTACCCTGATCAAATGGTGTCAGGATAGTGATATTAGAGTGGGATGGAATCTCTCACCAGGAATACATGTGTTGTGCCTGTTGGATAGTTATTTTGAGTAGAGGTCCACAGAACACTATCTCTTGAAATGGTTGTTTAGAATAATGACAGTGAAGGAGAAGTGCTTTTTGAAGATTCAAGTGACAGAAGAATACAGCAGTGCTGGGGCATTATAAGGTGTAATGGTGTTTGCCTTCAGTTCCCCAAAGAAATCACAGATTCTGCAAGCAGGTCATGATTGCTGTGCTGCAAGAGGTTGTAAGAAAACCCCTCAGAGATATGGACTCTTGCCCACCTCTACATCACTGACTATAGGAGTCCATCCTTGGAGTCTGCGTTACTGAGTAGTTCCCAGGGTTCAAGGACCAGAGTGTTTGTCAGTTTCCATGTTAGATGGGTCCACAGCCCTGTGTATATGAACAAGTACTAAGGGTGAGGATTTTCTTCAAATTGTAGAGTTCCCTCATTTCTCTGGGTGAGGTGGGGGACCAACAAGCCTATGAGCTCAGCTTATTCATGCCAATAGCAGGTTAGGCCTCTTGGGACTAGAGCAAATAATGAAAGAGCTGGATTATTTTTTTTTTCCCAGAAACCTGCCAAAGTAGGTTTCTAAAATTAGAACTGGACAAACTATCTTCTGTAATGTTAGTATAAGGGAAATCTGAAGCTTTTGCTATTTTTGTTCTTGTTATACTTTTGTCTGCTATTGGTATAGGGTTTTCACCTTATTTCGTTTTTCACCTTCAATCTTATTTTTTGTATGAGAATTTCATTCCATTACTGTGTGTGTGTGTCTCTCTGTATGTGTTCATTATATTTGACCAATTTAGTTCTCATTTTTAGGTTTTTTCTTTCTAATTTGACTTCATTTCCCCCTCATCTCCTGATTGGTCTCTGTTATACTCACTTCTTTATCTTTCCTTCATTTTTAACAGAAGTCCTAATAATTGTATTATAACCAAGGCCTCTTTTGATTTGCCAGTTAAACATTGTGATTTCCTACTTCATCTCTTCCTTTTGTGGTGTTCTAGAGATGATTTTAAAAATACATTTTATTTACAGGTGTAAGTGTTTTTCTATAAACTGTGATCATTGTTGGGAGTTTATTGTCTACTCTCACAGAAATACTTGTGAGTGAAACTGGCATGTGGAAAATGCTGGTTTTAAAACCTGATACTCAGATGTAAGTCCTGTTAAGGACACATCCCAAAGAGAATCTTGAGCACTACAAGGACCCTCGTGTAATAGTGAATGAGAACCCATGCAAATGCATGTAAGTCCTTTACATAGTAACACAGATCATATGAGAACAGGAGGCAAACAACCCTTCAGAATTTCATAATTTCCCAAAAAATAGCATCCAAAATTTTTGGTCTAACCTCACATAAAGAGGTAAAGTAAACATTTTTCATAATTTTATTGATTTTTTACAGACAATGGATAGGAAATAGGTATTGTTTGTACATTAGCAGAAAAATACCCATCCTGGGTTGTTCTCATTCCATAAGGAGAGAGTTTTGTTTCTGATTGGAGCCTGTTCCCTTCCTCAATGGAGACACTGGAAACCTTGGCCTAGATGACAGGTAATGTGAAATAAAATGTTGAGCCTTTGGGAATGAAGCTGTTTTTCCATGAATGGATTCAGTGAGTCATTGCCTTTCATGTGTTCCTAGTTTCAACTGGTTATTTCTAAGTCTCCAAGTTATCACTCTCCACTTATGGATGGTGCACAGTTGCAAACACAAACATTCTTCAAAAATATAGGAACAATGCTAACATAAAGCTTACCTGTAATCACCTTGATTTCTAAAGCTATTTTTATATTAATAATCTGTTAACATCTTTACACTTAAATATTAAATTGTGATGTTTGGATCCCCAAAGAGTGTTCTATGAGTTCAATTCACTTGGCCTAATTGATCTTCTGAGAATGAGAAGAATAGAAGTAATTGGGAATTTGACAAATGTGCATACCTGTTTTTTGCTGTGCCCAGGGCCTTCAAGTCTCTGTTGCTCTAATTGAGACGACTTGCTCAAATGGGATTCTGCTGACAAATGCACAGATTTATTAAACTACTTAGAAAATAATGTAAATGGCAATTAATCCAAGTAAAAAGGAACAGTAGTAATAATCCTATAATTTTACTTTCCTCAAGTACAGTTTCTATCAAGCTTAATTTTAAGTGAATATATCTCATATTTGAAATATTTATTGCTGTTTACATGTAGTTTAATGAGTTAATATAATGAGTTATAATGAGTTAATATAATGAGTTAATATAATGTATTCCCTCTTTTTTTCCTAAGAAATTTTGTTTTTTCTTTTTTTAATGGTTTTATTAAATGGCAGTGGAATGCATCACAATTCATATTACACATACAGAGCACAATTTTTCATATCTATGTGTGTATACAAAGTATATTCATACCAATTCATGTCTTAATACATGTACTTTGGATATAGTGATGTTCATCACATTCCACCATCATTTCTAACACCCTGTCCCTTCCCTTCCTCTCCCACCCCTCTGCCTATCAGTAGTTCTTGTATTTCTCTCAGGCTACCCCTCCCTACTCCAGTATGAATCAGCCTCCTTACATCAGAGAAAACATTCAGCATTTGTTTCTTTGGGATTGGCTAACTTTACTTAGCATTGTTTTCTCCAACACCATCCATTCAACTGCAAATGCCATGATTTTATTCTCTTTTATTGCTAAGTAATATTCCATTGTGTATTTATGCCCCATTTTTATCCAATCACCTACTGAAGGGCATCTAGGTTGATTCTACAGTTAAGCTATTGTGAATTGTGCTGCTATAAACATTGATGTGGCTGTATCCCAGCAGTATGCTGTTTTAAGTGTTTGTTTATTGACCAAGGAGAGGGATAGCAGGTCAAATGGTGGTTCTATTCCCAGTTTTCCATGGATTCTCTCTACTGCTTTCCATATTGGCTGTACCAATTTGCAGTCCCACCAGCAATATATGAGTGTACCTTTTTTTCCCACATCATCGCCAACACTATTGTTGTTTATCTTTATAATAGCTGCCATTCTGACAGGAGTGAGATGGAATCTTAAGAGTAGGTTTGATTTGCATTTCTCTAATTGCTAGAGATAATGAACAATTTTTATATATTTGTTGATTGATTTTACATCCTCTTTTGAGATATGTCTGTTTAGGTCCTTGGCCCATTTATTGATTAGGTTACCTAGAAAACCCTCTTCTGTTCCATTCTCATCTGTAGGTGGAATTTCCCACCCTCTCCTGACTACCACTGATTCTTTTCTATTTGTTTTTGAATGTGTGTACTCACTGCCTTTGTCAGTCTTCATTCCCTCTTCTTCCGTCCTTTTCCTTATTTCAAATTTACCTGTGAGAGAAGCATGTGTCAAATGCAACTAACAATACAATTTCTTTAGCAAATACACTAAATTCAACCTGTGGCTGAAACCCAATTAGATACACTAGTTCTTACATTTGTTTGTCCCTACTAGTTATTTAATAGGCACATTCCTTGAAGAAGTACTGTATACCAGTGCTCCTATTTTTTGGCCATTCTCTTTCCAATACAGTTTGTATCCTGTGTTTCTTACCTTCTCCATGTCCATTTATTGTCTTTGTGCTTGGATCGAACTTACTGGATACACCAGCAGCACACTCCTCTCGAAGTTGCTCAGAATCACTCTGGTAAAAATAATGACAATAATGAGTTTTATATAGATTTCTGCTCCTCTCTTTGAAAATCATTCTATTTATAGTTATGATGTCACTGCAATTGCAGATTAGACCATTACATTTTCTGCATTGATATTTCCACATGAGACACAATTTCACATGCAGTCTAGGTGAAACTAAATTCTGCTCTTTATCTGGCTACTGATGGGGAAAATCAGGAAGAAAGAAAGAGGAAATTTGTTCCCTTACAACAAACTAACTGATATGCATATATCCAAAACAACTAACACCAGTGCTTAATTAGTAAACTCTGCATTCTCCCACAAAATAAATATAAAATTTGTTTAAAGTGTTTTCTTGAATTAGATTTGATGTTATAGAGATACAACATTTTGAACAATGAAAGGCCAATTGTTTGTTTGCTTAAATATGATACTTGATATGATAAGAGACTTTCAAATGGGTCATCTTGAATAGGAAGAAAATATTCTTGCACTTGTTTCATTTGAGTCTCCAGAGCCTTCCAAATATGCATCTCATTGAGCAAAATATTCACATAGTCAAAATTTCATTTTAAAAGAACAGCAATTCAGTACGAAAATGTGTCTGTATTTTATGCACACCAATGAGCACACTCTATTTGTTTAGAGAATGAAAACTCTTCATTGCAGAAAGAACTAAAAGGAATTTCAAAGAAGTAAGACAGTAGCACAGCATCATGCTGTGTTTCCTGTCTAATTACTTTCAGAGTTTGGACCCAGAGAAACTGGTGTACAGCTGCATAATAATGAATAAATCAGGCTGTGTGGTATCAATGGAAAGCCACGACAGAGAACTAGTGACCACATGAAACACAGAAATCATGGCTTTTAAAACAAAATATGCATTCCTAGAAGAAATAGACTGCAGCTGTGCCAGCAAAACTAGCATAGGGCAAGCAACAAATCTCCCCTCTGGAGGGCAGAGGAGAATCTCACCAATCCAATTTAAAAAATGGCAAAAAGCAAGAGATAGACATATTTCAAATCAGGAACTACAACTTGCCCATAGCCATATAAACATTAGTCACCATCACTAGCACCCAAGGAAATAGCATTCAAAACAGCATTGACATTTCAGATGTCCCCAGTCAGAATGACATTTATGAAGTTCTCAAATAATAAGTGAAGTGCAGGGAGTGGGAGAAAAGTATAATCTTACACATCCAGACTGAAAATTAAGATTTCCACACTGAAAAGCAATATGTAGAATCCTCTGGATTCTAGGAATATAACTGCCATATGACCCAGTTTTTCCACTTCTTGTTTTGAAAGTCAATGTACCAAAACCAGCATGTACATGTGACTTTTAAATGTCAATGTTTTAGCACTGTAATCACAATTATAAAGTTATGGAACTATAATATCCATAAAGGAGTAAATGTATATAAAAAAGATACTTGTCACTGATTTTGAGCAGATTAGTTTTTTATAAATCCCAATATTTAAAAAAAAATAAATAAATAAATCCCAATATTTTATATGAATTCAGTGCCCTAAATGTTCTAATATAAAAGTTGCAACAGCAAAATCTCCTTAATTATACAAAGGAAAATACTTTAGTGAAAAAAGGAAACTAATGTATAATCCTCTCAATTCAAATACAACATTTTAAGCAAAGAAGATATTTGAATTTTCTCAGAGATATCAACCAGAATTCAAAGTACTGCCAAATTGCATAGGCAGAATGGCACTGCAAGATTTCAGAAAAAAAAACCTTCATTCTTATTTTAACTTTTATAAGATGGAACTCTTTCATAAACTGTGATTATTGAGGCACCCACAACAAGTATTAAGGTAGGTGTAAAAGAGAACTGAGACAGATCTGCTGATGGCTCTGGGCAGTTAGACTTTGGTCCTGTGGTCTGCCTAAGGATGAAGAGTTCTTGGCATTTTCATTAAACGATGTTGTTTGAAGATTTGTGAAAGCAAGTGCCAAGGTTATTTCTGGTAGAAAAATTGTCCCCCTACAGAACAACACACATGTGCAGACACACATGTGCAGATAGGGTCAAGCCAGTCAGCTGGCTTGAGAGGCATTTCAAGTTCTTGTCTGTTACCACCATGCTTATACTTGTAGACACCCTGCTGGGTATTACAATAAAATCCTGAGAGCAGACACCTTTGACAAGGATCCCCTTGTAGCAATTCTGTGGGTGAGATCAGAAACCACTGCTGGTCTTGAACTTCCCAGATGCATAGCCAACTCTCCACACAGAATGGTGGAGGTTCACCCTCATCATATGTTCTCAGGATAGTGATAGTCAGAAATGGGCTGAAAATTCTCATCAGCAATACATGTGTAATGCTTGTTGTACAGTTACATGAGTAGAAGTCCACAGAGCACTGCCTCTTTAAATAAGTATTTAGAATAATGATAGTGAAGGAGAGTGCTTTTTGAGAATTCAAGTGACAGAAGAATCCAGTAGTGCTGGGGCATTGTTAGGTGCAATGATATTTTCCTTCAGTTTCCAAAAGATTCTGCAAGCAGACCATGACTGCCATGCTCCAATAGTTTGCCAGGAAACTACTCAGAGACATGGAATCTTGCCCATCTCTAGACCACTGGCTACAGGAATCCATCAGGTGGTCTGCATTACATACTAGTCCCTAGGCTCCATGAACCAGAGTGTTTGTCAGGAAGTTCCCAAATTAGATAGACCCACTTGTCTGAGTCATAAACAAGTACTGAGGGTAAGGGTTTTCTTGAAATTGCTAAATTTCCTCAGTATTCTCTGGGTGTGGTGAGAGACGAAGGAGCAGAGGGCCTCAGCTTATTCAAACAAATATCAGGTTAGGCCTTTTGCAGCTAGAGCAAATAAAGATAGTGTTGGATAATATTTGTTTCCCAGAAACCCCCAAAGTTATTTGTGGCCATATTTAGAAATCCTGGACAAAAATATCTTCTTTTCTATTGTGTTAACATTGGGGAGTTTCAAACTCTTGCTGTTATTGTTCATTATTTTTTGGTCTGCTATTTGTATTGGTTTTCCATGTTATTTCATTTTTCTCTCTCTTTTTATTAATGAGAGTTTCATTCTATTTTGAAGGGGTTGGTACCCAGAGACAATTTTTATTCTCACTATAAATCCTTTCATTTCTAATTTTTATTGCATTTTCTCTTCTTCTCCTATTCTGTCTCTCTTTAGTCCCATCACTTTCACTCTACTTCATATTAAAAATATATTCCAATAATTGTATTATAACCAAGGCAGGTGTTTTTGGAGGTCAACCTTGTTATTTTCTACTTCATTTCTTTATTTATTGCTGTTCTAGAGATAATTTAAAACATACATTTTGTGTACAGTGAATACATGTTTTTCTTTATGCTGTGATGGTTGTTGGAGTTTACTCTCTTCTGACTTTATGAGAATCAAATAGACATAGAAGCCATTGGGTAGAAGAAGTCTGGTATCTGGGAATTTCCATCAGCAATCTTGCTGGTTTGAGAGACTGGCCCCTACATGTGACTTCTTACACAGCTCCATCAGGTTCAGCACTGCCCTGGAGATGGGTTGACCAGGTGAAGCCACACAGCCACACAGCCAGAGTTGGGTGTGGCCACTATGCTAATCAACCTCTTTGCTGCAAGACACCTACCACACCAAAAAGAACATTCCTCCTGTTTCCATGTGCAGTGGTGCATGCCTGTAATTCCAGTGGCACAGGAGGCTGAGCAGGAGGATCATGAGTGCAAAGCCAGTCTCAGCAAAGAGTGAGGTGCTAAGCAAATCAGTGAGACCCTGTCTCTAAATCAAATAGAAAATAGGGTGGGGGATGTGGCTTAGTGGTCTTGTGGCCCTGAGTTCAATCCCTAGTACACACACACACACACACACACACACACACACACACATTTCCTTTTTCTGAAAACTTATCCCTGCCTTTGATACACTCTCCCTTAAATGAAGAACTGGAGACATTTTCTAGTTGCTCAGCTGCAGCTCCACTGAAATTGGGGACCCATTTAAGAGCTCTGCTTCTCCTTTCAAACTTAATTTCTATCTCTGGCTCTTATTTCTTTACTATTTATTTCAGACCTTCTTTTTCTCAGATGGCTTACACCTTATGAGCAGGGTGGTGGTGGCCTCATGATACTCTCCCCTTACAGTGATACTTGTGAGTGAAAGTAGCGCATAAAATATGCTCATTTTCAGCTGTGATACTCAGAAATAAATATTGCCCAGGAAACATCCCAAAGAGAAACTTGCACACTACAAGTACCCACATGAGTCTGTGGAATAGAAATCCATTCAAGTACATGGAAATGAACCACCTACTAACACAGACAACAGGAAAACAGAGGAAAAGACCTCCAAAATTTCATGATTTCCCCAAAATTGCATCCAAAGAATTAGGTCTAACCACAACTAAATAGATAAGGTAAATATAATTAATAGTTCCATTGATTTCTTTAAAAAAATTTTTTAGTTGGAGCTGACCAGTTAATTTCTCTGTACTTAAATATTTAATAATTACTATGTTTGGATTCCCAAAGAGTATTGTAGTAGGTCATTTCAATTGGCCTAGTTTAATGTCTGGAAGCAAAAAAAAAAAAAAAAAAGAAGAAATGACCAGGAATTTAAATCGACACATGTGCCTACCTTTTGCTGGAGATGTACAGTATCATTGATATCATGAAAAGTCTTCTGTTCTGCCTCGGATGATCTGTCCAAATATGGCTCTGTTGACAAATGCACAGATAAACTACTTAAAAAATTCATGCGAAAGACAAATTATCCAAATAAAAAGGAAGAGTACTGATAATCATATAATTTTATTTGCCCAGTTATATTTTTATTGAAGTTTTACTTTAGGAGAATGTATGTCATGTGTGAAATTTTTATTGCTGTTTGTGTGTGGGCCTGTGTATTTTACCCCAAAACATGTGTATTCTTGGCAAATACTATAATGCTTACTTTATATCTCAAGTCTTATATTGGGACACAGAGTGTCTGTAATGTCCAAGGTTTACTGGAAACCCTGCAGGGGCCTGCCTCAGTCTCTCAAGTACCTGCAATTATGGATGGATGCCCCTGAACCCCATTTATACTGACATCGTTGAAGAGTAATTTTACTGGTCCAATAACTAAGAAAACCACTGGGGAAGACACTAGGTATTCACCATGTATGATGCCTATAATAACTCACAACTTGATCCATTCAACTTGAATAAAAATTTTATAGGAAAAAATTAAATTTCCATGTAAACAAAAATCATCACACTGTTTACTCTTTGCTTAATTTTTAAATTTTAAAAATCCTTTGTACTTAATTGTGTCCCAGATAAATGATCACATTTACACCTTAATAAAATGAATTCCATATTATTTTTCTTTTTAATTTCCCTTTCTTTTCATATTTTTTTCTATTAAAATTGCATCTGTCATGCAAAACGTCCATGATTGTACCTCTTATTCCTGGCATAAACTGTTTTTGCTTTTCCTTGGGACTACTTTAGACATATTACAACTTTTTTATGGGTAATAAACACGTGATCTGTAAAGTATTCAGTTTCCTAGCCAGTTCATCAGTTACTGAACTTGAGGGAACTGCTTTTATATCATGTTACTGTTAACAGGTTTATTTATTTCTACCTATAGTTGAATTTGTGATAAGAGCTAGAGGTGAAACTAGGGACCAGGGGTAAATACTTTTCTAGAGATAAAGATGAAAGGAGACTTCAAAAGTGAGGATATTTGCTAGATGGAGGAAATGCTGAAAGAATGGAAGGCTATACATTGACACAAGGTTTAAATGGGACATGCTTGTCTGACTATATAGGGATCGGCAAGGAGAATGGCCAGAGGATATTGCAGGCAGAGAGAGGGATAAAATATGCAGTGAGGAAAAATTTGTATTATGAAAGATTCCTGGGGAAGTTAAGATGCTTGGACGTCCTTGTATTAAAGTGGGCCGATGGTCATATATGCGGTATATGCATAAATAGCAGAACCAACTTCAATGCAATATGCAGGTGACCTTGAGTGGCATGTGCATGAAATGGAGATGAATAATGAGAAGGCAACAGTGCACTAGAAAATTGATGCATCCTGATTGGATGGCATTTTTCTCAAAATATACAGAGTAGAAAAATTTCAGTGAGATGTATAGAATCAATTTTAATTAAATGAACAAAGACAGAAGGTGGGTCTGACAAATTGAGATTCTGTTATTCATGTTCACAAATGAGATGCTTATACAGTGCAGGAACTGTGAATGTTGCTTTCATTTAGCATGTAGTTTCTCCTGTAGCAAAATCTTCCTGTGTTGAGAGAACTCATTTAAAAGCTTGGTGTGAAATTTTCTGAAATTGTATTTACAAATCCCACAGAACTATCAGAAAAGTCTGTGGGAGAGGATAAATGGGAGATCAACGGCCCAGCATGCAAAAGAATCCAGTTCAATGCCAAGCATTGAGAACAACATAAACAAACCATGTCGTAGGAATATGAGCAATCTCTTATTGCTATGTGCAAGTTTATTTTTGATTTAGATCATTTAGTCCAAATTCCTGAAAAGAAGTTTCTCCAGCAATAATGGATTCATTTTATAGGAAAAAAGTAAAATAAATTACATATGATCATACATTGCATCCTTTCTTGCTATAGACTGATCATATCAATGGTGAAGGGCATGAACAAAAGTAAAGCATAAAACAAAACACAAGGTCATGGAATTAGTCCATACACAAGTTGTCATAGTAGAGTTGACATTCTCTTTTCAATGGGTTTCTCCTATGTCACAGGCTGATACTGACCTCCTAGATTCAAGCAAAAACCATATCTTCATTCTCTCAGGCATCTCAGTTCTAGCTCTGCCCCTTTAAGTTCTTTTTAAATTTAGGGAAGAAAGAAAATCAGCCTCATGTTTCAACTAAGCACTAAAATGACTCTAGTCTGGGAAACATAATTTTAGAGATAAGTATGATATAAGCACTTTTTAATATATTTTCCTCATGAATTTACAAAAATATTTTGAAAAATGGATCAAGCATCAACATCCACATGTTGTGGCAATAATCACAACCCATTATGGAATATATATATCATGTGTGAATAGTTTGTTATCCTTTAAAAGGTTTCTTTATATGGTTTCTAGAAAAAATGTACCACAAAAGTTACCTATATTGAAGTTCCATGTTTCCATCGTCAATTTTACCCCCTTTTCTTTGATTTTGTTCATAGGCTTGATGTTCTTGGATAAAAGATAGAATATATATTTTAGATTTGATCCCATCCAGCATGCACTTAATAATGTAAAATAAACATAGAAGATGAATTTTACCTTGAAGGAATCACATAAATCCCGACGAACTGAAAAGAGATTGAGATGATGCTCAAATAAATCTGAATATGCAAAGGGGAGGGGGGAAGGTATGTGGGGGCAGGAAAGATGGTGGAATAGATGGACATCATTACCCTAGGTACTGTATATATATGGTGACACTACACTGTGTACAACCATAGAAATGTGAAGCTGTGCTGCAATTGCGGAGAATGCATCAAAATGCATTCTGCTGTCATGTATATACCTAATTAAAATTAATTAATTAAAAAAATCTGAATATAACAAAACTATTCTCATTTCACACTAAATGAATATGGACCCTAGTCCTGGTAGTTAGCATTGGTGAAGACTATTTTAGCTTTAGGAATCCTCTTTCATTTGGGGGCTTTATGTTGAGCAATGACAGAAGACTCAAATGTACTAAATCAGAATCAGGAATATAGGTCTCAGAAAACTTGCAGTTAAGTTTCCAGTAGTAAAATCACTTTTGCAATGGTCTTTAATAGAATGCTAAAGATGCAGAATGCTGAAGAGCACAATGATCTGTTTTCAGAAGAGGAAAAAAGGACCCTGAGAAGTGCAATAAGGAAACTGTGTTTAAAATGTGGCAGGACATATCTCGAGTGAACCCTATCAGAATCATTTAATCCATTTTATTATAAGTATGCTTCCTGTCCCTCATTTGCCTCATAATTAACAAATCCATTTTTGTGATGAGTTTTCAGGAAAAGGTATACTTATGTGCACATCAGAGAGAGTTTTCTGAGCTAATTAGCCCAGATATGTGTTTTTAGAATAAAAAGTAATACACATATTGCTCAAACTTATGTGAAAAACTGATTCTTTTCCCAGAATCCCTTGTTTAATCAATAATTACTTTCCTTTTGCACTCTCCTGGGAAGACAGTGGTTCCTCATCCATTGAAAAAAAATATACAGTAAAGCTAAAGTGTGCAGACTAGGAAATACTAGGCATTTTTCCAAAAAGAAAAGTGTTCTGAAAGTTTTCAGAATTATCAGATATCAATAGACTAGTGTGTTTCAAAGAAATTTGTTGATACAAAAAGAGTATTGTATTGGTGTTGGAGGAGAAAACTTCATAAAAGTTTTCTGGTCAAAAAATGAGTCTGGTGTGGCTTATCTTGACAGCTTTTCAAGTAATTACACATAAGTTCCACATGATCACAACATTTACTTTCTAGAGTTCAGAATTTACCTCAGCAATATGTTACGTTCCTGGAATGTCCAGGGACAAGTTTTCTCACAAAGCACCAATAAAATAATGAAATCAACAATATTAAGGATGATAATGAGAATAGTAAGTATGGAAATATTGGCGTCCTTTAAAGCAATGAATGCTTCAAAAATGCAACAGTGCTCATATGAATGACACATGGATGCCTCACACACTGTGATGCCTCTGGATGTAGACGGGGGAAATGGGTAGCTGCAGGTTACTCCGATTCTTCTAGTTGTAACTGATTCCTATCATGGCTGCTTGGGATTTTGAGTTGAAACAGACAAACTGAAAAGAACTGATGATAATTCTCTCCTGCTCCTCATATTTCCTTGCTAAATTCTATGTTACCTTCCTCACATTCCCATCCCTTTAGCTTTTCCAAAGAAACCCATGGAAGTGGGAGCTTGTCTCCTTACATTTTCCATTTTATGTGTGGCTCTTTGCCACACCTTGCTGCCTGTCAATGTGACAGATATATCTTAGAAATATCTTCTCTTCACCTTAGTCTTTGGGTCCCTCCCACATCTCAAGAGACATGCTCAGAGTGAAAAGCAAGATTTGTGCTTGCACTTGACCTGGTTGTGTCCTGAAATGTAGGAACTGATAGTGTTTCTTGCACAGTTCCCAAAAGGATAGCCAATGCACAGCTCCAAATCATTTTTTCTACAGACCAGGATCATTTGAATCACCATAGACTATAATGAACATATAGAAGCTACGCCCTGCTCAGTCAGAACAAGATTTTGAACATGGTCACTAAGAGATGATTCCTAAAAGTTGCAGAGTGACAGTGTGAAATTTGTCAGCTTCTAATTCCTCTAGGTTAATTTGAATGTAGCTCTGGATTCCTCCCTCAAAATAAAGTTTACAAGAATCTGTAAGCTTTCCAAAGTTAATTTTGGATACCTGTGGATTTGGAAAATGCCCAATAACAATTCCTAATTTTTTCAACTAATCCATTTGCTGTTTCTGCCCTAAAATTTTGCCCTAGTGAGTAGCAACATGTTGCATGTCATTAACTTGTACACCTGCCTAATCATTAGGGTAAGTGAACTTTGCTCTGTGGAAACAGGTCTTCACTTCTCAATTCATTCCCAACTGTGAGTAAGTCAGAAGAGTGGAAAAGTTAAATCCTCTCCATCATTCAGCTTTGGAACTGGAAACACACAAATTCTTTCCACATTTTGAAAACCCTGTTCTTTTCCCTTCTCACATGTTGTTGGGATTTCCTACCCTCTCCTGAGTACCACTGGTTCTTTTTTACTTTTATTCTTTTTGATGATGTGTACTCACTACCTTCATCAGTCTTAATTCCCTCTTTTTTATGACCTTTTCCTTATTTAAATTTCCCTGTGATAAAAGCATGTCTCAATGCAACTCACAGTTCAGTACCTTTATCTATACATCCAATTTAACCTGTGGCTGAAACCTAATGAGATACTCCACTTCTTACATTTTTTTTTCTTAAACTTTACTACTTATTTAATATGCACATGTCTTGCACAATTAGTATTTACCAGTGCTCATATTTCTTGGCCATATTCTTTCCAATGTATTCAATCTTCTATGTGGTTCTTACCTTTTCCAAGTTCACTTATTCCCTTTTTTGTGCTTGCATTGATCTCAACAGATTCAGAAGCAGCACACATCTCCTGATGTTGTTCAGAATCACTCTGGTAATAATAATGACAAAAATGAGTTACATATAGATAATATCATCACTCTTTGCACATCCCCATATTTACATTTGTGCAGTCTTTGAATTGATGATTAGACCATTACACTTAGTGAAACAATATTTCCTTATGAAGCATGATCTTATGCAGCCCCAATGAAGCTGAGCTCTTGTCTTCATCTAGTTACCCATAGGATAAAACTAGGAAAAATGAAAGAGGAAATGTGTTCTCTGACAACAATCACTGATACGCATATATTCAAAACATCTCACATCAGTGCTTAACTAGCAATGTGTGCATTCTCCCAACAAAACTAAGAACACAGTAGAAAACAACCAAAACTCTTTTGAGGCTGGAACTTGATGTTATGTAGATTTGAAATTTTAGACATAGGAGGGTTAAATTTAATTTTTTTAAATTTTGCTTGTGGTTGGGCATGATTCATTCATTTGATTGATTTATTTTTATGTGATGCTGAATCAAATCCTGGGTTTCACACATGCAAGGCAAACAGTCTTATCACTAAGCCACAACTGCAGCCTGGGAGGGTTAAATACTTAATGTCAAAATGTGATATTTCATGTGATAGAGACTTTCAAATGTGTCACGTCAAGTAGGAAGAAAATATGCTTGGAATTGTTTGATTTGAGTCATAGAATCTTCCAAAAATTAATATGTTTCAGCAAAGTATTTACTTCATGAAAATTTTATTTTCAAGGAAGAGAAATTTGGCATGAAAATATGTCTACAATAAATGTGGACAAAAGAAAACACTGCATTTGGGTAGAGTATGCAAATATCTTCATTGAAGAAAGTCTTGGAATTCCATGGAAGGAAGGCATTATTTAATGACTGAGTATTTTCAGAGATTTGAGCCAGAAAAAACTGTTGTATGGCTGCATAATAAATAAGTCAGGCTGTGTGGAAATGCTGGAAAGCCAAAACAGAGAACCAGTGATGAGATGAAATACAGAATCCATGGATTTTTTTTTAAAAAAAGAAATGCATTAATTGAAGAAATACACTGCAGAATTGCCAGGAAAAAGTAGCAGAGCACAAGTAATGATTCTCTCCTTTTGAAGGCTGAGGAGAATCTCACTAACCCAATTAAAAAATGTGAAAAGCAAGAGATACACAGTTCTTAAATTGGGAATTACAAAATGCCCACTAGAATTCAAGGAAATTCCATTCCAAACTTCATTGGCATTTCAGATGCCCCCAGTCAGAATGACATTTTTCAAGTATTCAAATAATAAGTGCAGTTCAGGATGTGGCAGGAAAGTCCAATCCTAGACTACCAGACTGAAAATTAAGACCTTCACATTGGAAAGCATTATGAAGATTCCTTTAGATTCTAGGAATACAATCCAGCTTTCCCACTCCTTCCAATTAATCCCAATGTATGAATCAGAATGCACACGTGATATATGAACTTCAATTTTAGCACTGCAAGTCACATCTATAGAGTTATAGAACTAATTGATACCCACCAACAAAGAATGGATTAAAGAAAACACATGGAATATTCAGCACTGATTTTTTAATATTTATTTTTGGTAGTTGTACACAATAACTTTTATTTATTTATTTATTTTTATCTGGTGTTGAGGATTGAACCCAGGGCCTTGCACTTGCGAGGTGAGTGCTCTAGCACTGAGCCATAACCTCAGCCTCTTTAGCACTGATTTTTAGCAATTTAGTTATTCTTGATAAATCATTATGGCAAAATGATTCCTCATATAGTGTATTAAAATACTGCCTTAAATCTTTCAAACATATAAAAGTTATAGCTGCAAGATCTTCTTAAATGTATAAAAATTATTTTAGAGAGAAAATAGGAAGCTAATATAGATTCCTTTCAACTCAAATACAACATTTTGAGCAAAGGAGAGACTTGGATTTTTGCATGGTTTTCAAACAAAGTTAAAAATACTGCCCAAAATCCTAGGCAGAATTAGACGGTGAGTGCAGGATCTTTTTCACGCTGGTTACCTCACAGAGGTTTTTTTCCTGGGATAACTGAAAAAACATACATTCCTATTTCAATTTCTATCAGATGAAACCATGGCACAAAACAATGGTTAGGAGGCACCCAAAAGAAGAATTAAAATTGGTTTTAAAAAGAATCGGAGACCAGATCTGCCGAGACCTCTGCATAGCTGCAGCTTAGACCTGTGGCCTGACAAAGATTAAAAAGTCATGGTACTTTCATTGAAATGTGTTGTTTGAAGCTCTAAGAATTCTGCCTTCTAAAAGCACAAATCAACAGCCACACCAGGGATGGTAAACAATCTCAGCTGAGAGGCATTTGGAGATTTGTTCATATTTCCAACACAATGGTGCTTCTAGAAAGTCTCCTGGGGATTACAGTAAAATACTCAGGGCACACACCCTGGAGAAGAGTCCCATTGTAGTGACCCTGTGTGCTGGATGAGAAACCACTGCAGGTATTGCAACTTCAAAACACAGAATCTAGTCTCCTTACGGAATGGTAGAAGTTTACCCTGATCAAATGGTGTCAGGATAGTGATAATTAGAGTGGGATGGAATCTCTCACCAGGAATACATGTGTTGTGCCTGTTGGATAGTTATTTTGAGTAGAGGTCCACAGAACACTATCTCTTGAAATGGTTGTTTAGAATAATGACAGTGAAGGAGAAGTGCTTTTTGAAAATTCAAGTGACAGAAGAATACAGCAGTGCTGCGGCATTATAAGGTGTAATGGTGTTTGCCTTCAGTTCCCCAAAAAAATCACAGATTCTGCAAGCAGGTCATGATTGCTGTGCTGCAAGAGGTTGTAAGAAAACCCCTCAGAGATATGGACTCTTGCCCACCTCTACATCACTGACTATAGGAGTCCATCCTTGGAGTCTGCGTTACTGAGTAATTCCCAGGGTTCAAGGACCAGAGTGTTTGTCAGTTTCCATGTTAGATGGGTCCACAGCCCTGTGTATATGAACAAGTACTAAGGGTGAGGATTTTCTTCAAATTGTAGAGTTCCCTCATTTCTCTGGGTGAGGTGGGGGACCAACAAGCCTATGAGCTCAGCTTATTCATGCCAATAGCAGGTTAGGCCTCTTGGGGCTAGAGCAAATAATGAAAGAGCTGGATTATTTTTGTTTCCCAGAAACCTGCCAAAGTAGTTTTCTAAAATTAGAAATCCTCGACAAACTATCTTCTATAATGTTAGTATAAGGGAAATCTGAAGCTTTTGCTGTTGTTGTTCTTGATGTGTTTTTGTCTGCTATTGGTATAGAGTTTTCACCTTATTTTGTTTTTCACCTTCAATCTTATTTTTTTTTCTTAAAATTTCATTCCATTACTGTGTGTGTGTTATGTGTGTGTGTGTGTGTGTGTGTGTGTGTGTGTGTGTGTGTTTGGGCAGGGGGCTGTGCATTCACTATGAAGTGGCCAGTTTAGTTCTCATTTTAATTTTTCTTTTGAGAGAGAGAGAGAGAGAGAGAGAGAGAGAGAGAGAGTTTTAATATTTATTTTTTAGTTTTTGGTGGACACAACATCTTTGTTTGTATGTGGTGCTGAGGATCGAACCCGGGCCACACACATTCCAGGCAAGCATGCTACCGCTTGAGCCACATCCCCAGCCCAACTTTCCTTCATTTTTAACAGAAGTCCTAATAATTGTATTATAACCAAGGCCCTTTTGATTTGCCAGGTAAACATTGTTATTTCCTACTTCATCTCTTCCTTTTGTGGTGTTCTAGAGATGATTTTAAAAATACATTATATTTACAGTTGTGTTTTTCTATAAACTGTAATCATTGTTGGGAGTTTATTGTCTACTCTCACAGAAATATTTGTGAGTGAAACTGGCATGTAGAAAATGCTGGTTTTAAAACCTGATACTCAGATATAATTTCTGCTAAGGACACATCCCAAAGAGAATCTTGAGCACTACAAGGACCCTCGTGTAATAGTGAATGAGAACCCATGCAAATGCATGTAAGTCCTTTACATAGTAACACAGATCATATGAGAACAGGAGGCAAACAACCCTTCAGAATTTCATAATTTCCCAAAAAAATAGCATCCAAAATTTTTGGTCTAACCTCACATAAAGAGGTAAACATTTTCATAATTTTATTGATTTCTTGCAGACAATGAATAGGAAACAAGTATTGTTTGTACATTAGCAGAACAATACCCATCCTGGGTTGTTCTCATTCCATAAGGAGAGAGTTTTGTTTCTGATTGGAGCCTGTTCCCTTCCTCAATGGAGACACTGGAAACCTTGGCCTAGATGACAGGTAATGTTAAATTAAATGTTGAGCCTTTGGGAATGAAGCTGTTTTTCCATGAATGGATTCAGTGAATCATTGCCTTTCATGTGTTCCTAGTTTCAACTGGTTATTTCTAAGTCTCCAAGTTATCACTCTCCACTTATGGATGGTGCACAGATGCAAACACAAACATTCTTCAAAAATATAGAAACAATGCTAACATAAAGCTTACCTGTAATCACCTTGATTTCTAAAGCTATTTTTATATTAATAATCTGTTAACATCTTTACACTTAAATATTAAATTGTGATGTTTGGATCCCCAAAGAGTGTTCTATGAGTTCAATTCACTTGGCCTAATTGATCTTCTGAGAATGAGAAGAATAGAAGTAATTGGGAATTTGACAAATGTGCATACCTGTTTTTTGCTGTGCCCAGGGCCTTCAAGTCTCTGTTGTTCTAATTGAGACAACTTGCTCAAATGGGACTCTGCTGACAAATGCACAGATTTATTAAACTACTTAGAAAATAATGTAAATGACAATTAATCCAAGTAAAAAGGAACAGTAGTAATAATCCTATCATTTTACTTTCCTCAAAATACAGTTTCAATCAAGCTTAATTTTAGGTGAATATATCTCATGTTTGAAATTTTTATTTTGTTGCATGTAGACCTGGGTATTTTATCCAGGAACATGTATGTCCTTGGCAAGAACTATTGCATTTATATCAAATTCCCTGTCTTAATATTTGGAGACAGGGTGTCTGTAAGTACCAAAGTTGGCTTGAAACCTGACAGGGATCTGTCCTCAGCCTTTTAAGTACCTGCAATTATAGATGTGTCCCTCTGAAGCTAGTACATATTGATATCAATTAGTAGTAATTTTAGTGACCAATGCATGAGAGCACCAATTGGGGTGATACCCTGTGTCACTATGTACAATGCTAAAATAACTCACAGGTTGATCTACTTTAGGTGAAAGTGAATTTCACAGAGAAAAAAATATATATTTCTATGGAAATAGGAGGCATCAGAATTTTTACTATCTCTTCTTTTACATATTACATTTAAAGATGTCCATTGTACATCATTTGTAATATCTTGCAAAAGTGATCACATTTACATCTTTATCAACAAATTTCATAGTTTTTAAAAATTTGTTTTGTTTCTTTTCTTTTTTACTATTAGGAATCAGTCTGACTTGTGAAGCATCTATGATTATTGCTGTTATTCCTGATGTAAAGTCTTTTTTCTTTTGCTGGGATTTCAACAGACATTTTATAGCTTCCAAACTGGGTAATAAACATGTGACATGTAAAGTATTCATTTTCCTGTCTACTTCCTCATTTCTTGGACTTGAGTGGACTACTTTTATATTATGTAGCAGTCAACATTTTTATTAATTTCCACCACAGTTGAGTTTGTGATAAGAGCCTTAGAAAACAGGTGCTAGTGATGATTTATATTCTAGAGATGGAGATAGTGGAGACTTCAGAAGTGAGATTACCCACCAGAGGCTAGAAATACTCAGAGGTGAAAGGCTGTACATAGAGACAGGGTTTAAATAGTAACATGTTTTATGATGATTTAGGGATTGGTGAGAGAAGAGCAAGAGGATAGTGCAGGCAGATAGAGGGAAAAAGATAGAGACTGAGGCAAAATTTACATTATAAAAGATTCCTAGGAAAGTTAAGATGCTTGGACATTCATGTTCTAAAGAAGGACAATGGTCATATGTGCAGTGTATGCATAAATAACAGGACCATCCTCAGTGCTATGAGCAGGTGATGATGAAGAAGGACCTGTGCATGAATGGAGATGAATAATGAGATGGCAATAAGTGCATTAGCAAGTTGATGTCAGCTGAATGGAGGGAATATTTCCAGAAATACAGAGGATAGAAAATTGTCGGTGACCTTTTTAGAATGAAGACTAATGACATGAACAAAGAAAAAAGGTAGGCCACAAGAATGTATGGTTTTGTACCTCACTGTTACAAAGATTTCAAATAAGAAGTGCAGTAAAGTACAGCTAATGTGAACGTTGCTTTTCTTTACCAAGTAGTTTTTCTTATGGTAACATCTTCCTATGTTCAGGAAACTCCTTTAGGAAGAAGGTGGGCAATTTTCTGAATCTTGGGTATATGAAACACACCAGAAAATGAGAGAGGTCTGTGGGGGAGGTTCAGTGGGAGATCACTGCTTAGCATGTAAAAGGATCCTGTTCAGTTCCCAGCATTGAGAAGAATAGGAACAAACAAACGATGTCAAAGAAATATGAGCAAATGTTTCTTTGGTATATGCAAGTATATATTTGATTTACAACTCTTACTCAAAATTTCTGGAAAACTGTACTCCAACAAATGGACATCTATGTGCAAAAAAGGGCCAATAAAATCAGTAAAATGAATTAAATATGTGTGTTGAGTAAAGCCACAAGACTCAAAGTACTAAAATAAAATCAGGAATATGGGCTCAGTAATATTTACACAGTTGAGTTTTAAAGGAAAAATAATTTTTGGAATGACCATTTATAGAAAGACATAGGTATATATACCAGTGTCAAGATGCAGAATGATCTGTAGTCAGAGGAGGAAAGAAGAAGCCTGAGAAATTCAGTGTCAAAGCTGAGTTATAAATGTGGCAGTGCAAATCTTTAGTGAATCTTATCAGAATAATTTAATACATTTTATTGTGTTTTCTAATCCTCATTTGCATTATAATTAATAATTCCAAAATTGTTATGAAATTCCCAGGCAAGATATAATTGTTTGTTCATCATGGAGAGTTTTCTGAGCTAATTAGCTCAGATATATGTGCTGAGAGCATCAGCTAACACCATCTCAACGTTTGTTCATACCCATGTGGGAAACTGGTGTGTCATCTTTTCCTTTATCCACTCGTTTAACCACCATCAGTTTTACATTTCCTCTCTTGTGTGAAGAAAGTGATGTAACATCTATGGAAAAAAAGATGTATGATAAGGCTCAAAGGATTCAGACAAGGCCAGCCCAAAGAAAAATTGTTTTGAAAACTTGAAGAGTTATCAGATATCAATAAATCATTGTGTTTTCAAGAAATCGGTAAATACATTAAGAGTAATAGTGTTAGTGTTTGAGGAGTAAACTGAATAAAAGTTTCTGGTTAAAATTTGAGTCTGGTGTGGCATATATAGACAGCTTTTTAAGGAATTGCACACAAGTCCCAGATCATCCCAACATCTATCTTCTTTCTAGAGTTCAGAATTTTTCTCAGTAGTACGGTGCATTCCTGGCATGTCCAGGAACATGGTTTCTCACAAAAATCAATAAAATAATGATAAAAGCAAAATATTAAGGATGTTAATAAGAAATGTATAGATGATAATATTAGACTTCTTTAAAGTAAAGAATCCTTAAAAAATGCAATGTTGCTAATCTGAATGACACATACAAATACCTCACACAATGTGGTGCCTACTAAATAAGAAGGGGAGAAATTGGTAGCTGTAGGGTACCCTGATTCTTCCAGCTGCTACTCGTTCTTATCATCTTAGCACCAGATTTTGACTTGAAAGCAGACAAACTGAAGAGAGCTGACTAGAATTCTCTCCATTTACTTGTATTTTCTACCTAAATGCTATTTCATCCCTCACTTTCCCTTTAGTTTTTCCAAAAAATCCATAAAGTGGGAGCTTCCCTTTTTCCATTTTACACCCTTTATATGGATCTTTGCCACTATTTGTTGCCTGCCAAAGTAACAGATTTATCTTAGAAATATCATGTCTTCATCTTAGTCCTATGTCCTTTGCACATCTCAAGAGACATGCTCAGAATGAAAGCAAGATTTATGATTGCACTTGATCTGCTTATGTCCTCAAACTGTAGGAATCAATAGCAGTTCTTGCATATTTCCCAAAAGGAGATACAATGCACAGATCCAAATCACGTTGTTTATACATCAGAATCATTGGAATCAACTTAGATTCTAATGGACAATTAGAAGCAAGAGTTTCAAGATGGTGCCCAAAGGATGATTCCTTATAGTTGCAGAGTTCCAGTGTGAAATTTGTCATCTTCAAATTTGTCTAAGTTGATTTCAATGTATCTGTGGATTCTCCCTAAAATGTCCCCACAAATTAAAATTCATAAAGATGTGTAATATCTTCATTGATAATTTTTCATTATTAATTTTAGATTAACTCTAGATATCTGTGGATTTTGGACATGCTTAATTACCATTCATACTTCTTTCTACTTTTACATTCGGTGTTTCTGCACTATCATTTTGCCCTAGGCTGTATCAACATATTGTATGTCATTAAATCATTTGGGGTAACTGAACTTAGCTCTGTGGCAACAGGTCTTCACTCCTCAATTTATTCCCAACTGTGAATAAGTCAAAAAGGGTGGGAAAGTTTTACTTTCCCCTTCACTCAACTTTGGGAATGGAAACATGCAAATTCTTCCCACATTTTGAAAACCCTGTTCTTTTCCCTTTTCAAGTGTTGTTGAAATTTCCTACCCTATCCTGACTACCATTTACTCTTTCTATTTTTTTTTTTTACTATATGTACTTACTGCCTTTCTCAGTCTTCACTTCCCCTTCTTCTGTTGTTTTCCTTATTTCAGATTTACCTGTTTAATATGGTATTATGTAAAAATGTGGATGTGTAACTGATGTAATTCTGCAACTTGTATTTGGGGTAAAAAATGGGAGTTCATAACCCACTTGAATCAAATGTATGGAAGATGATATGTCATGAGTTATGTAATGTTTTGAACAACCAATAAAAAAATTTTTAAAAAATGCAATTCACAATGCAATTCCTTAAGCAATACATTCAATTCAACCCCTGTGGCTGAAAAGTAATGAAATATACAATTTCTTATATTTATTTAACCCTACTATTTATTTTAATAGACATATTTCTTGAACAAATACTATATACCAGTGCTCATATTTTTTGACAATGCCCTTTACAATGTATTTTGTATTCTATATGGTTCTTACCTTGTCCATGTCCATTTATTGTCTTTGTGCTTGGTTCAAACATCCTGGGCTCACAAGCAGCACACACCTTTTGATGTTTCTCAGAATCACTCTGGTAAAAATAATGAAAATAATAAGTTTCATATAGCTTTCTGCATCCCTCTCTGACCATCGTTATATTTATAGTTAGGAAGACATTGAAACTGCAGATTACACCATTACATTTTCTGCAACAATATTTCCATGTGAGACACAATTTCACATGCTGTCCTGATAAAGCTGAGCTCCTCTCTTCATCTGGCTACTGATGGGGAACATCAGGAAGAATGAAAGAGGAAATGTATTCTCTTACACCAAACTCACTGATATGCATATATCCAAAACAACTAACATCAGTGTTTAATTAGTAAGCTCTGCATTCTTACTCAAATCTAAAAACAGAGTTGAAAATTTATTTAAAATGCTTTTGTGAATTAGATTTCATGTTTTAGATATTCAATATTTCTAACAATGAAGGGCCAATTGTTTTTTTGATTTATATGATACTTGTTATGATAAGACCCTTCCAATGGGTCACCTCCAGTAGGAAGAAAATACTTTTGGACTTGTTTCATTTGAGTCTCCAGAGACTTCCAAATATTTACCTCATTGAGTACTAAAAGAAGAGTCAATAAGAGAATGTATCTATTTTGTATTCTAACTTGTTACATATGACAGCAGAATGATTACAATTCATATTACACATAAAGAGCAAAATTTTTCATATCTCTGGTTGTATATATAGTGCATATTTTATGTGAACAAAGAAACACACTCAATTTGGTTAGAGTATGCAATACTTTTCATTGAAGAAGGAACTAAAAGGAATTTCAAAACAGTAAGGCAGTAGCATAGCATCACACTGAGTTTCTTGACTGACTACTTTCAAAGTTTGGAACCAGAAAAACCGATGAATCTGTATAATGAATAAGATAGCCTGTGTGGAAATACTGGGGACTCTCAACAGGAATCAGTGACCAGATGAACACACATGTGCCTACACACCATGTAGGGTCAAGCCACTCAGCTGACAGGCATTTCAAGTTCTTGTCCATATTATCACCACACTGATATTGTAGACACCATCCTGGAAATTACAATAAAATCCTGAGTGCAAACACCTTTGAGAAGTGTTCCATTGTAATACCTCTGTGGGCAACACAGAAATCATGGCTTTTAAAACAAGAGGTGCATTCATAGAAGAAATAGATGGCAACAGTGCCAGGGAAAACTAGTGATGTGCAAGCAATGAATTCCCCCTCTAGAGGGTTGAGGAGAGTCTCACAAACCCAATTAGGCAATGGCAAAAAGCAAGAAATAGGATGTTCTCAAATCAGGAATTACGAATTGTTCACAGATATATCACATTTGGTCAACATCGTGCCATGACTTTATTATCTTTTATTGCTGAGTAAAATTCCATTGTGTATATATGCCACATTTTTTTCCCATTCATCTACTAAGGTCATCTAGATTGGCTTCACAATTTAGCTATTGTGAATTGTGCTGCTATAGGAGGGGGAGTAAGGGAGGAATAGATGAACTCTAGATAAGGCAGAGGGATGGGAGGGAAAAGAAGGGTGCAGGGAGTTAGTAAGGATGGTGGACAGTGACAGACATCATTATCCAAAGTACATGTATGAAGACATGTATGAATTGGTGTCAACATACATTATATACAACCAGAAATATGAAAAATTGTGCTGTACATGTGTATTAACAGTTTTAATGCATCCCACTGTAATTCATTTTTTAATCAATGAAAAAGAAATATCATTTAAATCTGAATTGATATTTCAGATGTCCCCAGTAAGAATGACATTTATCAAGTAGTCAAAAAATACATGCAGTGCAGGATGTAGCAGGTAAGTCCAATCCTATACTGCCAGACTGAAAATTAAGACTTCCACACTAGAAAGCATTTTGGAGATTTCTCAGGATTCTAAGAATACGACTGCCATATGGCCCAACTTTTCTACTTTTCGATCAGAACCCCAGTGTACCAAAACCAGAATGCACATGTGATTTATGAATGTTGCTGTTTTAGCACTGCAAGTCAAGATTATAAAGTTATGGAACTAACTCTGATACCCACCAACAGTAAAATGTATTAAAAAAAAACAAAAAAGATACTTAGCACTGAATAAGTAGCAATGAATCAGTAGCAATATACTTATTCATTGTACCCCACTATGTCAAAATGAATCCCAACTCTTTATATGAATTCAGCACCCTAAAATATTCTAATATACAAAAGGCACAACAGCAAAATCTCCTCAAGTATATAAAGAAAAATATTTTAGTAAAAATAGGAAATTAATGTAGATTCCTCTCAGTTCAAATACAACATTCTCAGCAAAGGAGGGAAGTGAATTTTTTAAGGTGAATCAACCAGTATTCAAAATAATGCCAAATATTCTAAGCAATATTCAAGAGCCTCTTCGCCCAATGCACATTATCCATACTTTTTTCACAGATTTCAGAAAAAAATTTCATTCCTATTTTTTAATAAGATGGACCTCTGTCACAGACAGTGGTTAATGGAGGTACTCACAACAAGTATTAGGGTGGTATAAAACTGAAACTGAGACATAGATCTGTTGATAGCTCTGGGTGGCTACATTTTAGTTCTGTGGTCCGCCTAAAGATTAAAAGTTCATGTTGTTTGATTTTCTGTGACAGCAAGTGCCAAGGAAAAACAAGATACATGTGCATACACACCATGTAGGGTCAAGCCACTCAGCTGAGAGGCATTATTATTGCCATACTGATATTGTAGACACCATCCAGGGAATTACAATAAAATCCTGAGGGCAGACTCCTTTAAGAAGTGTTCCATTGTAGTAACTCTGTGGGCAAGATCTGAAACCACTGCATGTTTGAACTTCCCAGATGCATAGCCAACTCTCCACACAGAATGGTGGAGGTTCACCCTCTTCATATGTTCTCAGGATAGTGAGAGGAATGGGCTGAAAATTCTCATCAGGAATACATGTGTTGTGTCTGTTGGACAGTTAGGTGAATAGCGTTTCATAGAGCACTGCCTCTTTAAATACGTGGTTTAGAATAACGATTTTGAAGGAGAGTGCTTTTTGAGAATTCAAGTGACAGAAGAATCCAGCAGTGCTGGGGCATTGTCAGGTGCAATGGTATGATCCTTAAGTTCCCAAAAGATTCTGCAAGCAGGCTATGACTGCCATGCTCCAATAAGTTGCCAGAAAACCCCTCAGAGACATGGAATCTTGCCCACGTCTAGACCACTGACTTCAGAAATCCATCAGGTGGTCTGCATTACATACTGGTCCCTAGGCTCCATGAACCAGAGTGTGTGTCAGGAAGTTTCCACATTAGATAGACCCACATGTCTGAGTAGATTAACAACTAATAATGGTGAGATTCTCCTTGAAATTGCTAAGTTCCCTCAGCATTCTCTGTATGTGGTGAGAGACAAAGGAGCAGAGAAGCTCAGCTTATTTATGCAAATAACAGGTTAGGCCTTTTGGAGCTAGAACAAATAAAGTGTTGAATAATATTTGTTTCCCAGAAACCCCCAAAGTTATGTGTGAGTAAACTTAGAAATCCTGGACAGAAATATCTTCTTTTCTACTATGTTAATATTAGAGAATCTCAAGCTTTTGCTATTATTTTTTGATATTTTTGTTTGATAATTTTTATGAGTTTTCCATGTTATTTATTTTTCACTTTCTATTTATTTGAGAGTTTTATTCCATTCATTTATTTTGTTTTGTTGTTAGCCAGAGACAATTTTAATTCTCATTTTAAATATTTTCATTTCTCATTTTTATTGCATTTTTTCCTTTTCTCCTATTCTGACTCTGCTTATTCTCACCACTTTCCCTCTACTTACTTTTTTGAAATATGCTCCAATAATTAGATTATAACCAGGACATAATTTTTTTTTGCAGGTAAACCTTTTTATTTCCTACTCCATCTCTTCATTTTGTGCTGTTCTGGAGATCATTTAAAACATAATATTTTATGTACAGTGGATACATATTTTGGCTTATGCTGTGATCATTATTGGAGTTTATTCTCTCCTAAAAGGAGCCAATGTGAACTTGGTGTGAAGCAAATTGACCTACAAAGCTGTGTCAGGTTCAGCATTGCACTGGAGATGGGTGGACCCGCTGGAGCCACACAGCTACACAGCCTTTCAGAGTTGGGTGTGGCCTGTTAAGATGCCAAATCAACTTCATTGCTGCAAGAATCCTAACACACCAAAAAGCAATATTTCTCCTACTAAAAACTTATCTCTGCCTTTGATCTACTCTCCCTTAAAGAAACAACTTGATCCTTTTTCTAGTTGTTCGGTTCCAGCTTTTACTGGGATTGGGGAGCATTTCAGGAGCTCTGCTTTCCTTTTCAAACTTAATTTCTGGTTCTGTCTCTTATTTATTTACTAATTATTTGAGACTTTCTTTTTCCCAGGTGGTTTACACCTTCTGAGCAGGAAACTACCCTGGCAGGGTGATGGTGGCTCTGTGATATTCTCCCCTTACAGAGATACTTGTGAGTGAAAGTAACATGTTAAACATGCTCATTTTTCAGATGTGATCCTCATCTATAAACCTTGTCCAGGAAACATCCCAAAGAGAAACTTGCACACTACAAGTGCCCACGAGACACTATGGAACAGAAATCCATTCCAATGCATGGAAATCCACCATCTATTAACACAGATAACATGAGAACAGAGGAAAAATACACCTCCAAAATTTCATAATTTCTCAATAATTATATCCTAAATACATTAGGTCCAACAACAACTAGATACTAAGAAAAAATATGTTTAATAAGTGAATTGATTTCTTGAAGGGAAAGGACATAAAATCAATAGAAATTGTATGTATATTAACAGAAAAGTACCCATCCTGAATCATTCTAATTCAATTAACAGGCAGTTTTGTGTCTCATCTGAGTCTGGTATCTTCCTCAGTAAAGACACAGGAATCCACGGAGAATGACATCTTTAACCTTGGCATGGGTGACAGCTAATGTGAAATTAAACACTGAGCCTTTGGGAATAAAGCTATTTATGCATGTTCCTAGTTTCACCTGATATGTGATATTTATAAGTCTCCAATTTATCATTCACCACTTAAGGCTGTCACACAGATGAAAATGCAAACGCTATTGGAAAATATTAGTGCAATTGCTTGCATAAAGTTTACCTGGCATCCACCTTGTTTGATAAAGCTATTTTGATATTGATGACCAGTTAACTTATCTGTACTTAAATATTTAATTACTATGTTTGGGTTTTCAAAGAGTATTGTAGTAGGTCATTTCAATTGGCATCTGGAAGCAAGAAAAAAAATGACCAGGAATTTAAATTGACACATATGCCTACCTTTTGCTGGTGATGTGCAGTATCATCCATATCATGAAGCCTCTTCTGTTCTGCCTCAGATGATCTGCACAAATTTGACTCTGCTGACAAATGCACAGATAAACTTAAAGTACTTAAAAAATCATGCAAAAGACAAATTATCCAAATTATAAAAAGGAAGAGTAATAATAATCATATAATTTTATTTGTCCAGTTATATTTTTATTGAAGTTTTACTTTAGAAGAATATATATCATGTGTAAAATTTGTATTGCTGTTTGTGTGTGGGCCTATGTATTTTACCCCAAAACATGTGTATCCTTGGAAAATACCATAATGCTTACTTCAGATCCCAAGTCTTTATACTGGGAGACAGGGTGTTTTTCAATTCCAGGGTTTTCTGGAAACCTGAGAGGCTGCCTCAGCCTCTCAAGTACCTGCAATTATGGATGTGTTATTTCTGAACCCCATGTATACTGACATCATTGAAGAGTGATTTTACTGGTCCAATACTTCAGAAAACCACATGGGGAGACACTAAGTATCCACCATGTATGATGCCTATAATAACTCACAACTTGATCCATTCAAGTTGAATGAAAATTTCACAGTAAAAATTTAAGTTTCTATGTACACTATAATCATCACACTTTTACTATCTCTTCCTCAATTATTAAATTTTAAAAATCCATTGTACTTCATTGTGTTCCAAATAAATGATTGCATTTACACCTTAATAGAATGAATTCCATATTATTTTTCTTTTTAGGTTCCATTTCTTCTCATATATTTTTTTCAATCAAAATTGCCTCTGTCTTGCAAAACATTCATGATTATGCCTGTTATTCCTGACATAAAATGGTTTTCTTTCCTTGGGACTACCTCAGACAGATTACAACTTTTGTGCTGAGTAATAAACATATGAGCTGTAAAATATTCATTTTCCTACCCAGTTCATCAGTTACTGGACTTGAGAGGACTGCTTTTATATCATAATACTGTCAAAAGCTTTATTTATTTCCACCTGTAATTGAATTTGTGGTAAGAACTAGAGGAGAAAATAGGGGCCAGGGTTGATGTCTTTTCTAGAGATAGAGATTAATGGAGACTTCAAAAGTGAGGTTATCTGCCAGAGGGAGGAAATGCTGAGGGCATGTGAGACTGTACATACACACAGGGCTTAAATGGAACATGCCTGACTGACTATAGGGATTGGCAAGGAGAACTGCCAAAGAACATCTCAGGCAGAGAGAGGGATCAAAATACATAGTGAGGAAAAATTTGTATTAAGAAAGATTCTTAAGAAATGTAAGATGCTTGGAAATCCATGTTTTAGAGAGGTATTATGGTCATATATGCACTATATGCATAAATAGCAAAACCAACCTCAATGTGATAAGCATGTGACCATGGGTGGCATGTGCATGAATGGAGATGAATAATGAGAAGGCAGTAGTGCACTAGAAAATTGATGCAGGCCTAACTGGATGGAATTTTTCCAAAAATACAGAGGGTATAAAATTTTCAGTGAGATTTATGGAACCCCTTTTAATTAAATGAACAAAGAAAGAAAGTGTCTCAGTATGCTTTTGAGATCCTGACTGTAACACAAGGTTTCAAATGAGATGTGTAATAACTGTGAATGTTATTTTCCTGTACCATGCAGTTTATTCTGTAAAAATATCTTCCTGTGTTGAAGGAACTCGTTTAGGTGCTTGGTGCACAATTTTCTGAAACCTGGATTTAGAAAACTCACTAGAGAATTAGAGAGGTCTGTGGGAGAGGTTCAGTGAGACAGCAACTGCTTAGCATGCAAAAAGATCTCTTTTAGTGTCCACTATTGAGGTAAAATGAAGAAATAAAACATGTCATAGAATGATTAGCAAACACTTCATTGGTATGTGCAAGCATATTCTTGATTTACAACTCAGTCAAAATTTCTAGAAAACAGCCAATAAATAACACATTCATTTTATATAAAAGCAGTAAAATGAATTACATGTGTGTTGAGTAAAGTCACAAGACTCAAAGTATTAAAACAAAACCAGGAATGTGGGTTCAGTAATATTTGCAGTTAAGTTCCAAAGGAAAAATCATTTTTGAAATGATCAATTATACAATTATTTCTAGATGCAGAATGAACTGTATTTAAAGGAGGAAAGAAGACCCCTGAGAAATTCAATGTCAAAGCTGTTAAAATGTGGCAGTACACATCTTTAGTGAATCTTAGCAGAATCTATTAATCCATTTTATTATAAGTACTTTTCCAATCCCTTATTTGCCTTAGAATTGACAAATCTAAAGTAGTGATTTAATTCCTGGGGAATATATAATTGTTTGCTCATCATGGAGAGTTTTCTGATGTATGTGTTTAGAGAAAGTCAGCTAACACCATCTGGGTGTTTATCCATACCCATGTGGGAAACTGGTATGTCTTCTTTTCCTGTATCAGGTGGCTCAACCAATACCAATTTTATTTTTCCTCTGTTGTATGAAGAAAGTGATCTAACATCTATGAAAAAAGATATATGATAAAGCACAAAGGATTCAGACTAGTCCATCAAAAAATTGTTATGAAATCTTGCAGAAATTGCAGATATCAATAAACTATTATGCTTTGAAGAAATTGGTAAATAAGAGTAATGGTGTTTTTTTTTAAACAAATGTAGATTATCATCATTTATTTTATTTTTTTTTAAAGAGAGAGTGAGAGAGGAGAGAGAGTGAGAGAGAGAATTTTTTTTTAATATTTATTTTTTAGTTCTCGGCGGACACAACATCTTTGTTGGTATGTGGTGCTGAGGATCGAACCCGGGCCGCACGCATGCCAGGCGAGCGCGCTACCGCTTGAGCCACATCCCCAGCCCTGGTGTTGGTTTTTGAGGATTAAACTGCATAAAGATTTCTGGTTCCAGTTTGAGTCTGATGTGGCATATCTACAAGGCTTTTAAAGTATTTTCAAAAAAGTCCCAGTTCAGAACAACATTTGTCCTCTAGAGTTCAGAAGGTATATCAACAGTACTGTGGATTCCTGGCATGTAAGCAAAATGGTTTCCCAACAAAACACCAAAAAAATAATGGCTTAAACAAAATATATTAATGATTAGAATAGTATGAATGAAAATATTAGCTTTCTTTAAAACAATTAATTCTTCAAAAATGCAATATTGCTCTTCTGAATGACACATATGGATGCCTCATACGTTGTGGAGCCTGCTACATATGGAGGAGAGAAATTGGCAGCTGTAGGTTGCCCTTATTCTTCCAGGCCCCACTAATTCAAATCATCTCTCCATCAGATTTTGATATGAAATGAGACAAACTGTAAAGACCTGAAGAGTAATCTCTCCATTTACTCATATTTCCTAGCTAAATTTTATGATTCCTCCTTCATTTTTCCTTCCCTTTAGCTTTTCAAAAAGAACCCTAGAGTGGAGGCTTGTTTCTTTCCATTTTACATTTTTTGAATGGATTTTTGCCACTTTCTTTCCTGGCAATGTAACAAATTTATCATAGAAATATAATTTCTTCATCTTAGTCTTTTGAGTCCCTCTCAGTTCTCAAGATACATGTTTAGAATTAACTCAATATTTATCCTTGCAATTGATCTGCTTGTGACCTAAACTGCAGGAATCCATAGCTGTTCTTGCATATTTCTCAAAAGGACATGCATTCCCTGTCTGAAAAAGATGTTGCCTGAGGACCAGGATCTTTGGAATCACTATAGAATGTAATGGACATAGAGAGGGAAAGACTTGCTCAGTCTGAATGAGATTTTGGACATGATCCCCAAGAGATGATTCCTTACATTTTCAGAGTTCCAGTGTAAAATTTGTCAGCTTCCAATTCCTCTGAGTGAATTTGAATATATCTCTGGATTTTATCTTAGGATGTCCCTTCCAAGTCATGTTTAGAAGAATCTGTAATCTTTCTTGAACATTAATTTTAGATACCTGTGGGTTTGGGGAATGCTCCGCAACTATTTGTACTTCTTTTGCCTTTTTCATTTGTTGTTTCTTCCCCGTGTTTTTGTCCTAGGATGTAGCAAAATGTTGTCACTAAATTTTGTACATGCCTAATCATTTATGGTAAATAAACTTAGCTTTGTGGCATCAAGTGTTTACTCCTCAATTCATTTCCAAGTGTGAATAAGTCATGAAGGTTCAGAAAGATGTACTCTCCCCTTCATTCATCTTTGTAATTTGAAAATCACAAATTCTTCCCACATTTTGAAAACCCTGCTCTTTACCCTTCTCATATGTGGCTTGAATTTCCCACCCTCTCCTTGGTTAAACTTATTCCTTTTTTTCTTTTTGACTGCATGTACTCACTGTCTTTCTTAGTCTTCATTATATCTTATTCTTTATTTTTCCTTATTTCAGATTTACCTGTGATAGAAGCATGTCTTAAATGCAACTCACAATTGTATTCATTTAGCAATATTCCCAATTTAACCTGTGAATGAAACCTAATACGATGCCACTTCTTATCTTCCTTTTTCCTTGCTAGCTATTTAATAGACATATTCTTTGAACAGTTACTCTATGCTAGTGCTCATATTTTTTGGGAATACTCTCTCTATTATATTTTGTATCCTATGTGTATCTTACCTTTTACATATCCTTTTATTCTTTTTTTTCTGGTTGAATGGAATGGACCAAATAGACAACAAGTACACTCCTCATTATCTTGCTCAGAATCACTCTGTTAAAAATAATGGCAGTAATGAGTTACATATAGATTTCATATCACTCTTTAGACACCACCATGTTTATAGATATGAAGTCATTGCAATTGGAGATAAGACCATTACTTTGTGCAACAGTACTTTCCAAATGAGACACTATCTTATGCATTCCAGATGAAGCTGAGATGCTTTCTTCATCTGGATTCTGCTGGGGTAATACCAGGAAGAATTAAGAGAGAATGTTTTCCCTGATAACAAACACTGATATGCATATATCTAAAACAATTTAAATCAGTGCTTAACTAGCAAACATACTCAGCAATACTACAAACACAACAGAAAATTTATTTAATACTCTCTTGAGAAATGGACTTAATATTATACAGATTCAACATTTTAAATAATAAAGGGCCATTATTTAGTGTTAAAATTGATGTGTTAAGAGATTTTCAAATCTGTCACTTTGTGTGGAAATAAAACACACTTGGACTTGTTTGAGTCACCAGAGCTTGGAAAACATGAATGCCATTTAGAAAAATATATATAGTCAAAAATTTATTTTAAAAGGAGAGAAATTCAGAATGAAAATGTATCTATATTTTATGTAAACAAATGGGCACACTCAATTTGGTTAGAGTATGCAACACTTTCCATTTAAGAATAACTAAAAGGAATTCCAAGAAAGGAAAACACTAGCAAAGTATCATGCTGTGTTTACTGTCTGAATATTTTCAAAGATTGGATCCAGGAAAATGGTTATATGGCTGCATAATAAAAAAGACAGGCTGTGGGGAAACACTGGAATGCCATGACCCAGACCCAGTCAACAGATAAAACACAGAATCATGGCTCTTAAAAATCGAAATTCATTTGTAGAAGGAATAGGCTGCAGCTGTGCCAGGGAAAACAAACTGGATAGAAGAGAGGAATCTTGCCTCTGGTGAGCAGCAGAGAATCTCACCCACCCAATTAGGAAATGACAAAAAGCAAGAGATGGTTCTCAAATCAGAAATTACAAATTGCCCACAGACATACCACATTTGGTCAACATCTAGCACTCAAGGAAATACCATTCAAAATGGCATTAACATTTCAGATTTCCCCGGTCAGAATGACATTTATCAAGTAGTTAAATAATAAGTGCAGTGCAGGATGTGGCAGGAAACTACAATCTTACACTATCATACTTAAAATTAAGACTTCCACGCTGGAAAACTGTATGGAGATTCCTTTGGATACTAGGAATATGACTGCCACATGACCCAGATTTCCCACTCCTTGATCTGAATCCCAATGTATAGAAAATCAGTATGCACATGTTACATATGAACTTTGATGTTTTAGCACTACAAGTCAAAATTATAAAGTTATAGGACTAACTCTGATACCCATCAATAGAGAATGGAAAACAAAACATATGGAGATACTTGGCACTGAGTTTGAGCAAATTAGTTCTTCATGATACACCATTGTGTCAGAATGAATACCCAATGGTATATGAAATCACTGTGTGTAGTGATTTTATAGTATATGAAATTTTAGAATATAAAATATAAAGTTGTAACAGAAAAATCTCCTTAATTTTATAAAGGAAAATATTTTAGAGCAAAATTAGGAAACTAATGTAGATACCTTTCAATTCAAATATAACTTTTTCAGCAAAGGAGAGATTGGATTTTTGCATAGATATAAAGCTGAATTTGAATTACTGCCAAATCTCCCTGGCAGAGTTAGAGTATGAAAGCATGATTCTCTTTTTGCTGACTACATTATACATATTTTCTTCTTGGAATACAAGAAAAATATATATATTCATATTTTGGCAAAAACAGTGGTTATGGAGGCACCCATAACAAGAATTAGGGACATGTAAAAGAGAAACTGAGATATAGATATGCTGAGAGCTTTGGGCAGCTAGAATTTGGTCCTCTGGTCTGCCTAAAGAATAAAAGATTATGACACTTTCTTTGAAACATATTGTTTGAAGTTGTGTGACATCATGTGCCAAAGTTATGTTTGGCAGAAAAATGTTCTCCTGAAGAACAACAAACTTGAGCAGACATGCCAGGTATGGTTAAGACACTCAGTTGAGAAGCATTTGGAGTCCTTATCCACATTTCCACCACACTGGAGCTTTAGAACTCTCCTGGGGATTAAATAAAATCCTGAGGTCAAACACCATTGGGAAAGGTTCCTACAACATATATCTGTGGGAGAGATCTAAACCACTGCATGTCTAAACTTCTCAGTTGCATAGTCAACTATCTTCACAAAATGGTGAAGGTTATCCATGATTATATTATCTCAGGATAGTAAATAGTAATAGAAATGTGCTGAAAACTCTCATCAGGAATTTATGTTATGCCTGTTGGACAGTTAGCAGCAGTATGGAGGTCTAAAGAACATTAACTCTTTAAATGGTAGTTTAGAAAAATAATAGTGAGGGGAAAGTGCTTTTTTGAGAATTCAAGTGACAAAATATTCAAGGAGTGTTGGGCATTGTCAGATGCAATGGTATTTTCCTTCAGTTCCCAAAAGAAATCACAGGTTCTGTAAGGAGGCCATGACTTCCATGCTCCAATAGGTTGCCAGGAAACCCCTCAGAGACATGGAATCTTGCCCACCTTTAGACCACTGACTGCAGGAATCCATCAGGTGGTCTGCATTACATACTAGTCCCCAGGCTCCATGAACCAGAGTATGTGTCAGGAAGTTCCCACATTAGATAGACCCATATGTCTGAGTACATGAACATGTACTGAGGGTGAGGGTTTCCTTCAAATTGAAAAGTTCCCTCAGCATTCTCTGTGTGTGGTGGGGGACAAAGGAGCAGAGGAGCTCTGCTTATTCATGCAAAATAACAGGTTAGGCCTTTGGGGGCTATAGAGCAAATAAAGAAATATCTGGGTAATATTTGTTTCCCAGAAACCCCCCAAAGTTATGTGTGTCTAAAATTAGAAATCCTAAATAAAATATCTTCTTTCTACTATCTTAACATTAGGAAGTCTCAAGCTTTCGCTATTGTTGTTCTTGATATATTTTTGTCCATTATTTGTATGGGTTTTCCATGATAGTTAATTTTTCACATTCTGTCTAATTTTTTGAGAGTTCTACTCCATTCTCTTTTCCTCACCCCTGCCGCCCCCACCCCCTCCCTGGTCACTATTGAGAGATCTTTTTTACTCTCATTTAAAATCCTTTCTTTTACCATTTTATTGCATTTCCTCCTTATCTCCTCTTCTGCCTATCTTTAGTCCCACCGCTTTCACTCTTCTTTTTTTAAAGGTGTCCTAATAATTGTATTATAAACAAGGCATCTTTTGTGGCCAGAAAAATATTGTTATTTCCTTCTCCTTTTCTTAATTTTGTGCTGTTATAGAGATCATTGAAATACCTATTTTATATGCAGTTGATAAATGTTTTGCTTTAAACTCTGATCATGGTTGGAGTTTATTATCTCCTCTAACAGAGATTCTGGAGAATAAAAATTGCATGAATAACATGCTAATTTTCACACATGGTACTCAGATATAAATTGTGCCCAGGACACATTCTAAAGGGAAACCTGCACACTACAAATACCCTCACAAGAAGTGTAAGAGAAGTCCATTAAAAGCATGCAAATCCACCACCTACTAACACAGACAACAAGAGAAACAGAGGCAAAAAGACATGTCCAAAATTTCATGATTTTCCAGTAATTGCATCCAATGTCCTAGGTCTAACAACAACAAAGTAGATAAGATAAATATATTTAATAAGTGCATTGATTTCTTGCAGGAAAAGATATAAAATAGTTATTGCTTGTACATTAACAGAAAAGTACCCATTCTTGAATTGTTTTGATTCTGTTAACAGTCAATACTTTTAACCTCAGCATGGATAACAGGTAATGGGAAATTAAATGTCAAGGCTTTGGGAATGAAATTATTTTATATGAATAGGTGTCACAGTCTGGCTGGGCACAAATCACAGGCACTTGAAGATTCAAGCAGGAATGAACTTTATTTTTAGAACCCCTGCCGCAGGCCCCCTACGGAACTCTCCAGGAACTCAACCCGTGAACTCCACCCATGCAAACTCTCTAGGAACTCTAAGAGAGCCCAACCAGAACTCAACCAACCCACGCAAACTCTCTAGGAACTCTGCAAGAGCTCAATAATAGCGGGTATGGAGGCAGCAGGAACCACTCCTTCTGGCAAAATGCCAGGCACCATCTTGACCTGGCTGTGGCTCTCAACATCAATTGTAATGGTAAGGCAGGAGGCTGACGCCTTGAGGCAGCTCATCCTATGATGGGGAAGGACCATACATAGTATTGGACAACCTAAGACAGACATGGTCCCTAAGCCACATACTTTTAGTTTAATTAAACAAATGTGGGGAGATGTTGAGAGCCACGGCCAGGTCAAGATGGTGCCTGGCATTTTGCCAGAAGGAGCCGGTTCCTGCTGCCTCGGTGCCTGCTATTTTTGAGCTCTCCGGAGTTCCTAGAGAGTCCGCGTGGGTGGAGTTTCCGGGTTGAGTTCGGTTGATTGCTCCAGAGGTTCCTGAAGTTCTGTGGAGCTCTTGGAGAGTTCCCGAAGAGTTCGTGTGGGCGGCATGCAGCGTGGGATCTAAAAATAAAGTTTGTTCCTGCTTGAATCTTCAAGTGGCTCATGTTTTGTGCCCAGCCAGACGGTGGCAAATAGGTTCAGTGGTCATTGCAATTATGTATATTCCTAGTTTCAACTGGCTATTCCTAAGTCTCCAATTTATCAATAACCATTTAAGGATGTTACACAGAATAAAATGCAAACATTATTCAAAAATATTAGTGTAGTTGCTATCGTAAAGTTTATCTGTAATCCACTTTGATTTCTAATGTTACTTTCATGTTCAGGACAAGTTAAATTCTCTATACTTAAATATTAAATTACTGGGTTTGGATTCCAAAGCAGTATTTTACAGGGTCACTTCATTTGGCCTGATTTACCTTCTGGAAGCAAGAAAATGAGAAGTAATCAGGCATTAAATTGATACACATGCATACCTCTTGCTGGCTATGTCCAGTACCATCAGGCCTCTTCTGTTTTGCCTCTGATGATATGTCCAAATGTGACTCTGCTGAAAAATGCACAGATTTACTTAAATTACTTAATAAATTAATGTGAAAAACATTAAAAGGAAGAGTAGTAATAATCATACAATTTTATTTTGTCAATTATAGTTTTAAATTGAGTTTAATTTTAGGTGAATATATCTACTGTTTGAAATTGCTGGATTTTTTTGTAGGCCTGTGTATTCTACACAGGGACATGTGTATTCTTGGCAAATACTATAGCTCTTACTTCAAATTCCATGTCTTTATATTTGGAGACAGGTTGTCTGTGAAGTCCCTGGTTTGCTGGTAACCTGACAAGGGCCTCCCTCTGCCTCTCAAGTACCTGCAAATCCAGATGTGCCCCTCTGAACCCAGTACATACTGACATAACTTAGGAGTAGTTTTACTAATCCAATACTCCAGAACACCATTTGGAGAGACATTAGGTGTCACCATGTATAATCCCTATAATATCTCACATGTGGATCCACTCAAGGTGAAAATTCCACAGAATAAAATTTGCATTTCCTTGGAACAAGAAGCATCACATGGTTTACTATCTCTCTGTTTAAATATTAAGCTTTAAAAACCCATTATACTTCATTGTTGGTGTTCCATATAATCACATTTACATTTACATCTTGATAAAATGAAGTCCATGTTGTTTCTTTTTCATTCTCCTTTTCATTTCTTCTTCTTTCTTTTTATATTAGGAATCTTTGTCTTTTGAAAATTCCATGATTATGCCTGTTATTCTTGACATAATCTGGTTTTTCTTTCCAGGGGGCTACCTGAGACATTTTTCAGCTTCCCAACTCCATAATAAGCATTTAACCATCAAATTATTCCTCTTTTGTCTAGTCCATCAGTTCCTGGACTTGAAGGAACTGCTTTTACACCATGTTGCTCTGAACAATTTTATTTATTTTTACATGTATTTAATTTTGTGGTAAAATCTAGAGGAGATAACAGGTGCCAGGGATGAAAACTTTTCTTGAGGTAGTGATGCATGGAAACTTCAAAAGTGAGGTTATCATCCAGACGCAGGAAATGCTGAAAGCATGAAAGGCTGTACATAAGATGGGGTTTAAATGGAACATGATTGCCTGACATTATAGTGATTGGAAGGAGACCTGCCAGAGGACATTGCAGACATAGAGTGGGATCAACATAGAGAGTGAGGCAGAATTTGTACTATGAAAGATTCCTAGGAAAGCTAAGATGCTTGGACATCCATGTTCTAAAGAGGGCTGATGGTAATATGTGCAGTATATACAAAAATATCAGGACTAACCTCAATGCTATGAGCAGGCAAACATGAGGGGCATGTGTATGAATGGAGATGAGTGATGAGAATGTAGCATTGCATGAGTTTGTTGATGCAGGCCTGACTGAAAGGAATGTTTCCAGAAATAACAGAGGATAGAAAATTTTCAGTGACCTGTGTTGAATGAAGTTTAATCAAATGAATGGGCCACAGGAATGTGAGATTCTGCTCCTGACTGTAACTCACTCAAGGTTTCAAATGAGGTGTGTAATAAAATGTGTAATAAAATGCAGCAACTGTGATTGTTGCTTTCCTTTACCATGTAATTTCTCCTATTGCAATATCTTCCTATGTTGAGGGAACTCATTAAGAAAATTGGTCAGAAATTTTCTGAAATTTGGATATACAAAACCCACTAGAGAATCAGAGAGGTTTGTAGTAGAGACTCAGTCAGACAGCAACTTCTTCGCATATAAAAGCATGCCATTCAGTGCCCACAAGTGAGAAGAAAATAAACAATAAAAACATCATAAAAATATGAGCAATCACTTCATTGGTAGGTGCAAGCATATTCTTGATTTACAACTCTTAGTCAAAATTTCTGGAAAGACTGTTCTCTAGCAAATAATGGATTCATTTTACAGAAAAGGACTAAAATAAATTACATATGTGTTGAGTGAAACCACAAGAATCAGATGTACTAAATCAAAATCAGTAATATAGTTTTTGCAAAATTTGCAGTTAATTTTCCAAAGGAAAAATCATTTTTGCAATGGCCAATAATACAAAGACATTGGTATACATACAAATGTCAAGATGCAGAATGCTGGAAAGAATAGTGATGTGTTGTCAGAGTAGGAAAGAAAGACCCTGCATAGTTCAATGTCAAAACTGAATTAAAAATGTGGCATCACATATTTTGAGTGAATCCTATCAGAATCATTTATTCCATTTTAATATAAGTACATTTCCTGTCCCTTATTTGCCTTATAATTAGCAATTCCAACTTTTATGATATTCCAGGGGAAAGTATACTTGTTTGCCCATCAGAGTAACTTTTCTAAGCTGATTAGCTTAGATATAATATTTAGAATAACAGCTAGTGTTTGTTCATACCCATGTGGAAAAATGGTGCATTTCCTTTTCGTGTATCCTCCGGTTTAAACAACATCAAATTGCTTTTTTCTGTCTTCTGTGAAGATAGTCGTTCCATATCTATGAAAAAAAAATGTATGACAAAGAATAAGGAGTTCAGATAAGGCAATCCAAAAGACAATGTTTTTTGAAGCTTAAAGAATTAACCAATATCAATAAAATGTTGTGTTTCAAAGAACTTTTAAAATGCACTAAAACTAACAGTGTTGGTGTTTCAGGGTAAACTCCATAAATACTTCTGCTTTAAAAAAATGAATCTGATGTGGCAAGTCTAGACAGCTTTTGAAGTATTTTCATGAAAGGGCTGGTTGAACAAAATATTTGCTATCTAGAATTTTTCTCAGGAGTACTGTACTTTCCTGACACATTCAGGAGCATATTTTCACTGCAACACACCAATAAAATAATGAGAAATACAATAATATTAATAAAAATCTTAATCAATGAAACCATAGAATATTAGCTGTCCTTAACAACCAATGTGTCAAAAATGCTAGGTTGCTCATCTGAGTGACTGCTAAGGATATCTTCTACATTATGGTGCCTACTAGATATAGAGGAAAGAAATTTGTAGCTGCAGGTTGCTCTGATTCTTCCAGTCTCTACTGCTTCCAATCATCTCTGGACCAGGACCAGTCTCACTTTGATTTGAGGCAGATAAACGTAAAAGAGCTGAATAGCATTTTGTCCATTTTTTCATTTTTCCTAGCTAACTTATTCAGTTCCTACATTATTTTCCTTCCCCATTGGCTTTTCAAAGACACCCCCAGAGGGGGCTTGATTCTTTCCATTTTACATTCTTTGTTTTGATTAGTTTTCACACCTTGCCTGCCAATGTAGCAACTTTATCTTAGATATATAATTTCTTTTTTTAATTAATTTTTTTATTTATATATGACAGCAGAATTCATTACTATTCATATTACACATGTAGAGCAAAATTTTTCATAACTCTGATTGTATACAAAGTATATTCACACCAAGTCGTGTCTTCATACACGTACTTTGGATAATTATGTCCATCACATTCCACTATCATTTCTAACCCCATGCCCCCTATCTTCCCCTCCTATCCCTCTGTCCTATCTAGAGTTTTTCTATTCCTCCCATGCTCCCTGCCCCACTATGAATCAGCCTCCTTAAGATATATAATTTCTTCATCTTTGTCTTTTGATTCAGTCCCAATTACCAAGAGACATGCTTAGAATAAGCAAAATTTATGCTTGCACTTGATCATTTTCTGTCCTGAATTGTCGGAACCAATAGCTGTTTTTTTTAAATCCCCCCCCCAAATCCATTCCCTGGCTCCAATTATTCTATATTAATTTGAATGTACCTCTCATTTCTTCCCTATGCTTTCCCCTCAAATAAAATGTAAAAGTAACTATAATCTTTCCAAAGTAAATTTTATATATCTTTGGATTTGGAGATTGCTCCATAACTATTCCTACTTCTCTCTATTATTCCATTTGCTATTTGTTCCCTGAATTTTGTCCTAGGGAGTAGCAACATGTTGCATATCATTAAATTGTATATATGCCTAATCATTCATGGTCAGTGAACTGAGCTTTGTGGGATCAGATCTTCATTTCTTAATTCATTTCCAACTGTGAATAAGTCAGGAAAGTTGGGAAAGCTTTACATTAACTACCCTTCATTCATCTTTGGAACTTGAAACTCACAAGTTCTTCCCACATTTTTAAAAACCTGTTCTTTTCCCTTCTCAAATATGGCTTGAATTTCCTACCCTCCACTGAATTCAACTATTTTTTCCCCTTCTTTGACTCCCTGTTTTTATTATCATCCTCAATCTTCATTGCCTCCTCTTCTCTCCTTTTCCTTATTTCCAACTTTTCTGGGAGTGAAGCATGTTTCAAATGCAGCTCATATTTCAGTTCCTTTAACAATACACCCAATTTAACCTGTGGCTAAAACCTAATAATTATTCCACTCTTTTTCTATTTGATAGGTACATTCTTTGAAAAACTTACAATATTCTAGTGTTCAGGATTTAAGGCACATTCACTTTAAAACATTTTAATCCCATATGATTTTTATATTCTACATGTCTATTACCTTCTTTTTTTGCTCTTCGAGGAAACTCATCAGATATACAAGAAGCAGACACCTCTGGATGTTGCTCAGAGTGACTCTGATAAAAATAATGGCAATAATCAGTTGCATATAGATTTTATTATCACTCTTTAGACATCACCATATTTCTAGTGATGAAATCAATGGACTTGGAAATTAGACCATTACATTTTGTGCACCATATTTTCTTAAGGGACACTATCTTATATACCGCAGATGAAGCTGAGCTCCTCCCTTTATCCGGCTACTCTTTGGTAAACTAAGATGGATGAAATAGGAAATGTATTCCCTGACAACAAACTCACTGATGTGGATATATCCAAAACAACTCACATCAATGTTTAACTAGCTTATTATGTATGCCCCAGAAAATCTATGAACACAATAGGAAACTTATTTAAATCTCTTGAGAAAAGTATTTTATGTTATACAGCATTCAACATTTTAAACATTAGAAAGCCAAAATTTTAGAGTTAAGTATGTTACTTCATGTTTAATCTTGTCACTTTGTGTAAGAATAACATACTGTTGCACTTGCTCCATTTAAATTAACTGAGTCTGAGTTTTACACATTTAAAAATGTACTTAGCACAGAAAATGTGTCTACTTTCAACTGGACATTATATATATATATATATATATATATATATATATATATATATATATATCTCCAGATGGGAAGAAAACTCATAGCCCAACTCAATTACTGAAACGGATTCATGGATTCATGTGAAGGTACTTCAATATAAAATTTCAGAAACATGGGGAAATATATGAAAATTTTTCATAAGACAACTAAAATCAGGTAAAATGAAACAGTATTTAAAATATAAATTCTGTCTGATCATCAGTATCATAAACTAGACAGAATTCAATAGTATATTTGTTCAATATTATGAAATAATTTTTTTTCATGTGGAATTTGATATCCATAAAAATTATTCAGTGAATGTTAAGTATAAAGTAAATTTATTCTCTGGCGTCTCAGCAAACTGATCTGATCTGGGTCTTTGTTAACATGTTTTAAAGCATTACAAAAGGAAAGAGGCTTGATTTTAGGCAATGAATCCAGCACAAATAGTAATAAGCACACACACACACACACACACACACACACACACACACACACACATGCCTCACATGTAACGTGTATAGGAAACCATGAAGACATAAAGGTGATTCCCATAATCAAAACAGAAAGAAACCCTAGCTCTCTAGTGGAGAATAAGAAGAGGAGGGATATCTCCAATGAGGAAAATAAGGTATTTAATTATGTGAAAGAATTAAAAATGTAGAAAATTTTGGTGAGAAATATGCTACAATGCTTTTCCATAAATTCAGTGAAATTATGCAAATGAAAAATACAATCATCTATTTGTGTAAAACATAAACTTGAACCAAAATTGAAATACAATTAAAGTGTACTGCTTGTCTCAGTAGAGAACAATATTTTCATACTAAGAATAAGTGATTTAAACATACATTTTAAGATCACGATGTTGAATAGAAGCAGGAATGTGAGTTATTTTTTCTCATCTAACATAATATATATTTGATAATATTTATTATTTCATCAAAATTTAGGAATTTTTATTTTTATTTCATCATTTTAGATAGAAACATTTTTATTTTGGTGGTAACTTACTTTTTTAAAATTGAGGTTTATTATGTAAATTAAAGGTATACAACTTAATGATTCAATGTATATATACTTTATGATATAATCATTACAAATAAGCTAAGTCATATAACATAATCTTGAACAGTTATCACTTTCTTCCTTTTATTTGTTGTAAGAACAATGACAATAGACCTATTAGCAAATTTTAAATACACAATAATCAAGTACATTTTATAAGATATCCTTATCATACATTAAGAAGCTAGGGATTCATTATTCTGAAAAACAAAACTTTGTACTCCTTGATCAACATCTCATTTTCCCCTATTCCTAACCTATAGCAACCTTCATTCTACACTCTACTTTTGTATATTGGATTTTTTTAATATTCCACATATAAGTAAGATCATGCAATTAAAAAAAAAAGAAGACTCAATTTGGATACAGTATGCAACACTTTTCATTGAAGACAGAACTAAAAAGAATTCCAAGGGACAATGGTAGAAGCACAGGATCATATGCTTCTTACTGACTGCAAATTATTGGAGATAGGAGTCAGATGATTTGGTGTGTGACTGCATGATGAAAAGGATGGGCTATGGAAAAACACAGGAAAGCCACTATGGAGAGCCTGTGACCAGATGAAATCAGAAACAGTGTCTTGTAAAAGAATAAATGCATTTATATAAGAAAAAAAAGCTGTAGAAATGCCAGGGGAAAACTAGCTGGGTGGATAAGTGGAATTTTCCCTTTGGTACATGAGGAAAACTTCACCAATCCAATTAGGAAATGGAGAAATGAGTAGATAGAGTGCTCCCAAAAATAAGAAATACAAATTGCTTACAACCATATGAAAAAGTTTTTTTTTTTTTTTTTTTAACATTTCCAGCTTTCAGGGCAATACCATTCAAAACTTCGTTGACATTTTAGCTGACCCTGTCAAATAACATTCATCAAGTATTCAAATAATAAGTGCTGGTGAACATGTGAAGGAAAAGTAAATAATATACCATGAGACTAAAATTTAGCATTTCTATTCTGCAAAGCAGTATGAATATTGCCCAGAATACTAGAAAAATGATACCATATGGCCCAGATTTCCCAGTCCATGCTTTTTTCCCCCAATGTACTTAAATATTTATGCACATGTGACCTATGAACTTCAATGTTTATAGTGGTACAAGTCACATCCAGAAAGTTATGGGACTAACCCAGACACTCTCCAATAGAAGAAAAGATCAAAATTTGGGGTAATACTTGGCACTTAACTTGAACAAGTTAGATTTTCATGATACACCATTTTGTCAAAAAATCTGCATATCATGGATGAAAACAGTTCCCTAAAATTTCTATAATATGAAAGTTGTAACATCAAAATCTTTCTAAATTTATAAAAGTATGATATTTTGTAGTAAAAACATGAAACTTATATAAATTCCTCTCAATTCAAATACAACATTTTATGCAAAGTAAAGCCTTGGATTTTTCCAAAAGGAAAATTCAGTGTACTAAAAAAAATTGTCTGTGCAGGAGCACCTTCACTAATGTTAATTTATGTAGGCTTTCTTCCTAGGATATAAAAAAATACACTAATTTGTACTCTTAACTTTTGTAAGACTGAACTGTGCCATAAAACAGTTGCATAAAGCATAAAGCAAAAAGCACTTGCAATAAGAATCATGGTGGGTATAGTAGAGAGAGTCAGATGTAGATGTGTGGAGCTAGAGCATGGTCTTAGGTTATATCTAAATAATAGAAGCATATGGCTCATTCATTGAAACACATTCATGGTGTTTTTATTTCTGTGACAACACCAGGGATAAGTCTGGTAGAAAACTGGCTGCATGCAGAACAACACACATGAGCAGATATACCAGGTCAAGAAACCATGCTGAGAGTCATTTGGAGATATTGCTCCCATTATACCATACTAGTGTTGAGGGGCAGCATCCTGAAAATTACAATATACAACTAGGACAAAATCCTTTTAACAAGGGTACAATTTCAGCAATACTCAGTGAAAGGTCACAAACCATGCATGTTATACACCTCCAAGATATGCAGCCAGACCTCCTAACAAAATGTTGGAGGGTTCCTCAATCTTATAGCCTCAAGATAATGATTGATTTCAATGTTTTCAAAGCTCTCATCAGGAAGACGAGTGTTGGTCCTATTGAACAAACTATAGAGTAAAGGTCCACAGGCGCACTGCCTCATTCAAATGGGTGCTTTGGAAATAATCATAGTGAGGGAGAAGTGCTGTTGGAAAATTTAAGGGACAGATGATTCCAGAAGTGCTGGGGCAGGACCAGATGGAATTATATTTTCAGGAAGTTATCTGAAGAAGTCACAGATTTTGAAACCAAGCCATGTCTCTCATGCTCCAAGAGATTGTAGGAAAAGGCCTCAGTGACTTGGAATCATGCCCAGTACAAGACCACTGAGTACAGAATTCCATAATTGGGGTCTGCACTACAGATTAGTCTCCTTCAACCACAGGGTTTATCAGGCAATTTCTACATTATATAGACTCATGTCTCTGAGTACACAAACTAATATTGAGAGTGCATTTCCTCTGCAACTTTTAAAGTTTGCTCAGCATTCTCTGGGAGATATGGAGGAGCAAGGAGCAGAAGCCTTTTGGAGCTAGAGCAGGTAAGGAAACTGATGGGCAATATTTACATCCTTCAAACCACAAAAAGCTTTAGCTTTCCAAAATTAGAAATTCTGGACAGAAGTATCTCCATTTTAGTTACATTAGTTTCAGGGAATTGTGAAGATTTCCATGGCTTTATTTGTGACTTTTTTTTTTTTTTGGTCTGTTATTTCTTTGGGTTTGCCAAATTATTTCTTTTTCATAATATATCTGATTTTCCAAGATATTTTCATTTGTTTCTTGATTTATTTCCTTGATTACATTTTTATTCTTATTTTAAATTCTTTCCTATTCTCAATTGAATTTCATTGCCATCTTCTCTTTAGTCTGTCTCTGTATACTATAACCACTTTCATTGTCTGTTCTTTTTAAAACCAATCATGATACATTTATTGTCACTAAGGCTTTGTTTTTTCCAGCCAGGTGCACATTGTTATATCCTATGAACTTTAGTTCATTTCTTGGTATTATAGAAACCAGATATAAAATATATCTTATTTTTATGTTATGTATGTTTTGCTTTAAGCTATGATTGTTCTCAGAGATTCCTCTTTTTCCTTGATGAGTTGCTCATCTGGAACTTGATGCTGAGAATGATGGCCTGACCAAACACACCCCAAAGAAAAACCTGCACACTGAAAGCACACACACATAACATTGAAACTAAAATGATTGCAAAATCGCCTCCTACTAATGTAGACAACAGGGAAAAAAAGGGACATTAAGATACCATCAACATTTTAAAAGTTCCCAATAACTGCATCCAAGATGTGTATCCTTGGCAAGAACTTTAGCACTTCCTTTTTACTAATGTTCACTTCAGTGGTAGGATAAAAATGTTTAGTGATTTTCTTGATTTCTTGCATGAAAAGTAAATGAACTAGAAAGTTTCTCTTTGTACACTAAGAGAAAGGATACATGCTGAAAGGATTTTGATTCCTTTAACAGACTGTTCAGTTTCTCATTTAAGCTTATTTCCTGCCTCAACCTACATAGTGGAGTAAAGGGAGAATGGAATCTTTAACACCAGCATAGATTAGTGGTAATGGGAAACTAAAATTTTGAGCCTTTGGGAAAGATGATGTTTTAACAGAAATGTTTTCACTGGCCATTACAATTAAGTATTTTCTGACTTCTGACTGGGTCTTTCAGAGTTTCAAATTTATTCTTTATGATGTGAGGAGGTCACATAGAAGACAACTGATACAATATTCAAAATATCCTCTATTGCTAAAATGAAGGTTACTTCAAAGCTTCCACTTCCATAATTTCTAAAGCTATTTTCATGTTTGTTTCTTGTTACATACTTTAGATTTAAATATTGAATTAGGATATTTGATTTCCAAGTAAATATTGTTTGAGCTCATTTTGTTCAGCACACTGTCCTGAACAAAAGGGACAAACACCAGGAATTCAAATTTACACTTTTACATACCTGTTGATGACTATTTTCTGTGACATCAAGCCACTCCTTCTCTTCAGATGATGACTTGTCCCAATGTGACTCTGGGAATGAATGCATAGATGTACTTAAATTACTTAAAAGAGTTAGACTGAGTGAAAATATAGCCAACTACAAAAGTAATAATCATAAAATTTTATTTTCACAATGATACTTTTAAGTTAAATTTAATTTTAGGTGAACGTTTATGTTGTTTGAATTTTTTTTTGATTGTTATGTGGGCCTGGAGGTTGTACACAGAGCCATGTGCATCCTTGGCAACAACTGTAGCACTATGTTCAAATCTGAGGCCTTAAATGTTTTTGGGGACAGAGTGTCTACATATACCCTGGCTCATTGGAAACCTTCCTGCCTCAGCCTCCCACTAAGTTGAAATGCACTAAGTTGAAATACCCAGGGCGTATTGAGAGATTTAGGGAATAGTTTTACTAATCCAACTTCAGAGACACTAGTGGTCACCATGTTCAATAAACATGATATCTTAAAGATTCAGCCATTAAAAATGATATTTTACAGAAAAAAATATTGAAATAACAACGGACAGAAGAAACTTCACACTGTTTACTATGTCTTTTTCATAATAGTAATTTATAATGAACCACTGCACATGATGTTTGGTTTCTGCAAAAAAAAAAAAAAAAGAGAGAGAAAGGAGAAGAGAAAAAAAGAGGTCACTGTCATACCTTTGCCAGTGAACCCCATATTCCTTTCCTTTCTATTTCCTGCATTTCTTCTGTTAGGAATCACTATGTTTTTGGAAGCATTCCTCATGGTGCCTGTTAATCCTGAAATAAACTGTTTTTGCTTTTCTGGTGTTAGCTACCTCAGACCATGACCCACTATTGTACTGGTTAACAACCAGTTGGCCTGTAAATTATTCCTTCTCTGTCTAGTTCTCTAGGTCCTGGACTTCAGGGTCTCCTTTTCAACCCACTGGTTTGAACACCCATAATAAAGTGTCAGGTAAGTGTCTGAGGCAATAACACTTGGCGTGGATGGTGTCTTTTCTAGAGGTAAGGATGAATGGAGACTTGAGGAGTGAGGCCATCTGCCAGAGGAAGAGAATGGTGGAAACGTGGAAAGCTATAGTATGACATAGAGACAAGGGTTAAGGGGGACCACATATGTCTGATGATATAGGGATTGGTGAAAACTGCCAGAAGTTCATGTACTAGAAAAACAGGCTAAAGATAGATTTAGGAAGACTAGCATTGTGAAAGATGCCTCAAAATGTTAAGGTGCTTGGGCATACACATACCAAAGAATATCATCTATGCCATGGGCACATATAAATCTGGAACCATCTCAATTCTGTGGGCATGTGAACTTGAGGGGCATGTTCATGATTGGAGATGAATAATGAGAATGCGAAGTACACTATGAGGTTGATGCAGGCCTGAATGGAAGGAATGTTTCCAAAAGGATCTGGGTTCTGTTTTTACCATACAGATGAAACAAGCAAACGACAAGTCAAAGAACAATGAGCAAAAATTCCATTGGGATATGCAGGTATGGATTGAATACTCTGAGTTAAAATTTCAGGGAAGAGTGTTCATCAGCAAATGTTCACTTTAGAAGCAAGGGGTAAACTAAAGTATATATGATCATACATCTTATTATTTCTTGCTACACACTGACCACAAGAGTTGTCAAAGTCAGGGCATAAGTGGCATAAAAACAACTTTGATACACATAAGACATGTGAAGTCACACTAGATGTCAGGGTAGTGCACATTGTCTTATAAATGAGATTTTCCTGTATTTCACAGACTGGTCTTGACATCTTGGCTTCAAGAAAACTAGAATTCCTCATAATAACAGGATTCTGGATTTCAGTCCTGCTCCCCTGGACCTATTTTTAAAATTCGGGTGCGAAAAGAAATCAGCCCCACAATCCAACTAACAGGTGTCATGAAGTTTAATTGTAGAAACATCTATGATATAGGTTACTTTAAAACATCATTTCCTCAGGCATTTACAGAAATATTTTGAAATGTGGATGCAGCACCAACACAGACCAGATGGGGCAACTCCTTCCAACACATGGCAGAAAATGGATATATTAGGAGTGAGAAGATTGCTATCATTTCCAAGGTTTAAACATAGGCAGTTTTATAGAAGCTGTACTGCAACAGTTACCTGACTCCAGTGTTTTTGTTCCATTCTTCCATTTTGGTTTTTTTGGATCTTTATCTTTGCTTTTGATGGTCAGCTTGATGTGCATGGAGACAAGATATTATGTAAGTATTTTACAGTACATCCAGCATACTGTTAATAATATCACATAAATATAGAATATGAATTACCTTGTAGGAAGCATGTACGTCCTTAGAGCCTGAAAAGCAAGTGAAATATATAATCAATAAAACCTGAATACTAAGAAAAACACATTCATCATTCTATGAAATAAGTAGAGAGCTCAGTCTGAGTGATAACAATTTTCCTTTGCATTGATACAGACTACATTCACTTGGGGGTTTTGTGTTTGTGGATTTTGTTGAGTACAATCACAAGACTGAAATGTAGTAAATCAATATGGAGAAAATATCTTTAGTAATTAAAACTTGTAGTTAAGTTTCAAATAATAAGAACACATTTGCAATCATCATAAATATTTAGGCAAGGTACATATACAAATGTGAAGATGCAGAATCTGGAGACCACAGTGATCTGTATTCAGAGAAGCAAAGAGAAACCTGAGAAGTTCAATGTCAAAGCTGAAGTAGTTAGATGGCAGCACATATGTCAAGTGACCTATGAATTCTTTAATCCATTTTATTATAACTGAGTATCCTCTACCTCATTTGTGTTATTATTAAAAAGTTTTCATCCAAGATCTGCGGAAATGTACACTTTATTTCTCATCAAACTGTTTTTTTCTGAATTAATTGGACTAGACATATGCATTTGGAATAACAGGTAATACATATATGTGTGTTTTTTCATACCCATCTGTGAGCATGGCACATCTTCTAATCCTGCTTCCTTTGTTTTAGTCGATATCATGATTTCCTTTTCACCCTTGTACAGAGATACAGATCCTGCATCTGAAAAAATATGAGAAAGCATAACAAATTCAGATATGGCTATCCACAGCAAACTGTGATCCAAAAGCAGGCAGAATTGACAGATAGGAATGAAGTATTGTGTTTCCAAGTCTTTCGTATAAACATGTTAGAAACAGTCTTGGTATATGAGAAATAAATTCCATAAAGAATTCTGGTTAAAAAAAAGTCTGACATAAAACACCAGACATGATATCACATATTTTCTGAAAGTGCTGGCTCATCAGAAAATGAGGCATCTAGAGATCAGAATTAAGCACAGGAATGGAGTGCATTCTTGCAGCACCAGGGACATGGTTTCATTTCAAAGCTCCAATATAATAATAATAATAATAATAATAATAATAATAATCCAGAATAATAAAAATAACTATCTTCCAATAAACAAAAGGTACAAAACACTAAGTCACTAATCTAAATCACTCTTATAAATGTCACACACATGGTGTGTGGCCTGGTAGGTGTGCAGGATAGATTTCTTTGAGCAGGTTGCCCAGATTTTTCCAGTCCCTACAGGTTTAAATCATCTCTGGACCAGGAATCATCTCACCTTTGGCTTGAAAGCAGGTACACTGAAAAATGCTGAATTGCATTCTCTTTTTCACCTCCACAATTACCTGGCTAACTTCTTTATTTTCTCTCTCATTTTGCCTTCCTTCTAGCTTTTTCAAAAACAAAACCCTCTAGAGTAGAGGACTTCATTATTTCCATTTTACATTCTTTGTACGGGTTATTCCAACTACTTCCTGTCTGCCAATGTAGCAAATTTATCTTCAAAATATGATTTCTAATTTGCAGATAAATGGATGAAGTTAGAGAAGACAATACTAAGTTAAGTTAGCCAATCCCAAAAAACTAAATGCTGAATGTTCTTTGTGATATAAGGAGGCTGATTCATAGTGGGGTACAGAGGGGGAGCATGGGAGGAATAGATTAACTAGGGTAGAGGGGTGGAGTGGAAGGGGGGGCATGGGGTTAGAACTGATGGTGAGATGTGATTGACATCATTATCTAAAGTACATGTATGAAGACACGAATCATTGTGAACATACTTTGTAAGCAAACAGAGTTTTGAAAAATTGTGTTCTACATGTGTAATATAAATGGTAATGAATTTCGGTGTCATATATAAATTTAAAAAATTAATTTAAAAAATGACTATACTTTGAAAATATACATGGAAACTAATATAAATATACAGGATCTGACACAGGGAACAGTAAAATGTAAGTCCTATGAATATATATTTTGTGTATAAGGGGACAAATTAATAATTCCTATATGAGATATATTTTGATATGTAAGCAAACTTAACATCCAAAATAAAAAAATGGCAAAATACAGTCTAAAATTTATTTTGTGTACATAGATTTTAATTACAGTAATTATAGATACAGAATTTTGGAAAGGGTAATATCAAATATTTTTAGTGAGTTAGGGTTAGGGTTAGAAAACTAAGATTAATATGTGGAAATATCCATAAGAATGTACTTGTGACCTAAATACACATATCTTCATACATGTATATGAACAGAGTGACTCTACTTTGTGTACAGAGATATAAAAAAATTGTGCTCTATATGTATACTATGAATTGTAATGCATCCTGTCATATGCAATAATTTAAAATATTAAAGAGAGAAAAAAGAAATATGATTTTTAAATTTTTGTCTTTTGTGTTATCCCCACTACATAAGAAATATGATCAGAATTATAGAAATATTTATGATGGCACTTGATCTTCTTCTTTCCCAGTGTGTAGGATCTACTAGTGTTTTTTTTTTTTTTTAATTTCCCAAAAGGACATTCTTTTCCTGGCTACAAAAATGCTGTTGGCATACCAGGATCATTGGAATCACCTTCGAATCTAAAGGAAATGTACAAGCAAAGACGTTCTAAGTCATAATGACATCTGAACATGGCCTCAACTGATGATTCACTACAGTTTGAGAGTTCCAATGTAAACATTGTTGAAATCAAATACCACTAACTTAACTTGAATGTAGCTCTGGGTTTCTCCCTAGTGGTACCCATTAAATGAAAGTTTATAAAAAGCTATAACTTTCCAAATTTAGATATAGGTGAATTTTGGGACCACTCTGTAACCATTTCTATTTCTTTCCACTTTCCTAATTGGTGTTTCTACCCTATACATTCTTTGTACAGATACCAACACATTATGTGTCATTAGATTTTTTACATGAATAATCTTTTGTGATAAACAAACATAACAATCTGGGAGTCCTTCTTTACTCCTCAATTTAATTCCATTACAACTGTGACTAAATAAGGAAGGTTGGAAAATTTTCACTTTACACCTCATTCAGCTTTGAACCTGGAAACTCAAAAATGCTTCCCATATTTTGAAAACACTGCACTTCCCCGCCCCCCTTATGTAACTGAGGGTGCTTCTTTCCACTGAGTACAACTGCTACCTCTTCCTTGACTCCCTGTAATTAATGCCTGTCTCAGTGTTCATACCTTCTTCTTCTGTTTCATTTCGACTTTACTTTGATCGAAGCATGTATCAAAATGCAACTCCTAATTCAGTTTCTTTAGCAATATGCCCAGTTTAACCTGTAACACAAACCTAATACCATATGACTTGTTATATTTCTTTGTCCTTACTAGGTAACACATACTCTCTTTAAACAATTAAAATATACTAGTGCTCATGTTTTAAGGCAATAGGCTCAGCAATGAATTTTGCATTATTCATGACTCTTACCTTCTCTATGTTCATTGATTCTATTCTCTGATTGTGAAGAGGACACAACAGATATGCTAGAAGTACAAATCTCTGAAGGTTTCTCACAGACACTCTGGGGAAAATAATGCCAATAATGAGTTGCATAAAGATTTCATCATTACATTAATATCATTATGTCTATTTAAAAATCATCAGAATTGGAAATAAGATGAGTGCAGTTTGAACAAGATTATATTGCATAAGTTTTACTGTCTTAGGCACCTTAGATAAAGTGAGCTCTTATGTAATCTGCTGATTGGATAAAGCCAGAATGAGGGACATAGGAACTGGGTTCTCACAGAATATACACACTGACAAGCATATACCCCCCAAGACGAGCATCAGTATATAACCAGTCAACTTTGCACTGATCAGCAGTTCTAAAAATGCTTTGAAACACTTTTAAGAATGGCACTTGGTGTTCCATAGCAATTGAAATTTGAATGGCCAATTTTTTATTCTGAAAGAATGATACTTGGTAAGATGAGAGTCTCAATCTGTCAACTTGTGTAGGAATGATAAACTGTTGTACTTGCTTTATTTATTCATCAGAGACTTCGAAAATTTAATGAATTTCAGCAAAATATTTCCCAAGTCAAAACTTATTTTAAAAAAGTAAAATATAGTGAGAAAATGTGTCTGTATGTAACATGAACATAAGAGCACACACACTTGGGTAAAGTATGCAACACTTTAATTGGACAAGTATTTAAGAATGTGAGCAGTGCAGCCCCAGTTCAATCTTCAGCACCACATACAAACAAAGATGTTGTGTCCACCGAAAACTAACAAATAAATATGAAAAAATTATCTCTCTCTCTGTCTCTCTATCTCTCTGTCTCTCTATTTCTCTCTTTAAAAAAAACACCACTGAGTAAGGAATTCCATAATTGGGATATGCATTACAGATTAGTCCCCAGCCTTCATGGACCACTGTGTTCATCAGGCAATTTCTACATCCATAGACCCATGTCTCTGAGTACAAAATCCAATACTGAGAGTAATTTCCTTTGTAACTTTCAAAATTCCCTCAGCATTATCTGGGAGGTGTTGGGGAGCAAGGAGCAGAGGAGATCCACTTGAACACACCAATGTCAGGGAAGGCCTTTTTGAACTAGAACAGATAAAGAAACTGATGGACAATATTTGCATCCTCCAAACCATAAAAAGCTTTAGCTTTCCAAAATTAGAAATCCTGGACAGAAGTGTCTCCATTTCAGTTATATTAGTTTAAGGCAATTGTGAAGATTTTCATGATTTTGTTTGTGCCTTTTTTTTCCACAATATATATGATTTTCTAAGATATGTTTTTCAGTTTTCATTTTATTTCCTTTATTACATTTTTATTCTTATTTTATATTCTTTCCTATTCTCATTAATATTGAATTTCATCCTCATTTCCTCTTCAATCTCTGCTTACTATAACCACTTTCATTATCTGTTCTTTTTAAAATTTATCACGATAATTTTATTGTCACTAATGACTTTTTTCTAGTCTTATGAGTATTATTATTTCCTATGAACTTCGATTAATTATTAAGTATTATAGAAACCACATAAAATATACACTTCATTTATATGCATGCTTTGCTTCAAGCTATGATTGTTCCTAGAGGGTCATCTTTCTCCTTGATGAGATACTGGTGAGTCAATATTGTATGTTAAATATGCTCATTTGGGAATTTGATTCTGAACACGATGGCCTGACCCAAACACATCCCAAAGAAAAATCTGTACACTAATAGGACACATACATAACAGTTGAACTAAAATGCTTGCAAATTCTCCTCCTAAAATATAGGCCATTAAGATACCTCAAAAATTTTGCAAGTTCCCAGTAACTGCATCCAAGTTCTTTTTACTAATGTCCACTTCAGAGGTGGAATGAAAATGTTTAGTAATTTTCTTGATTTGTTGCATGAAATGTAAAGGAACTAAAAGTTTTGGTTTGTACTCTAACAGGATTGATGGATACATCCTGAAAGGACCTGATTCTAGAATAGGCTGTTTGGTTTCTCCTTTAAGTCTATTTCCTGCCTCAGCCTACATCCTGGAGTGTGTAGGGAGATTGGAGTCTTTAATACCAGCATGGATTACTGGTAATGGGAAACTAAAATTTTGAGCCTTAGGGAATGATGATCTTTAACATGAATGTGTTCACTGGCCATTTCAATGATGTACTCTCCAACTTTCAACTGGATCTTTCTGAGTCTTAGATTTAATCCTCGTTATATGAGGAGGTCACACAGAAGAAAATTGAAACAATACTCAAAAAAATCTCCCCACATTACTAAGATGAAGGTTACTTTGAAGCTTCTGCTTACATGATTTCTAAAGCTATTTTCATGTTCATGTTGTGTTACATTTTTAGACTTAAATATTAAATTATGATCTTGATTTCTAAGTATGTATTGCGTGATGTCATTTTGTTTGGCATAATTTCCCTTGCCATCAAAGAAGAGAAATAGACCATGAATTTAAATTGACACATTTACTTACCTGTCCATGGCTTTTTTCCATGCCATCAACACTCTCCTTCAATTCCTCTGATGACATATGGCAATGTGAATCTGGGGATAAATGCATAGATGTACTTAAACTACTTAAAAGAGTTAGACTGAGTGAAAATCTAGCCAACTAAAAACATAATTGTAATAATCATACAATTCGATTTTCACAATGATACGTTTTAGTTAAGTTTAATTTTAGGTGAGTGTTTATGCTGTTGGAAATTTTTGGATTCTTGTGTGAGCTTGGTGACTGTACCCAGAGCCATGTGTATCCTTGGCAAGAACACAAGAACTTACTTCAAATAAAAGGCCTTTATTTTTATTTATTTATTTATTTTTGAAGACAGAGTGTCTGAATATTCCCTGGCTTACTGGGAACCTGGCATCAGCCTGCCTCAGTCTCTAACTAAGCTGAAATTACAGAGGAGTCCCTCTTCACCCAGGGTGTATTGAGTGATTTAGCAGGGATTTTCAGTAATCTAATGTTTCAACAAAACAAGAGTTCACCATATTCAATGCACATGATATCTCAAAGATCCAACCACTCAAAGAAAAATGATATTTTGCAGAAAAAATATGGCTAAAATTACAATGGAAAGAAGAAACTTCACACTGTTTACTATGTCTTTTTCCTAATAGTAATTTTTAATGAAACACTGCATGTAACTTTGGTGTCAACAAAAACGTATGTGTGTATATGATCACTGTGATACCTTTGACAGTGAACCACATATTCCTTTCCGTTCCTTTTCCTGCATTTCTTCTGTTAGGATTTACTCTGTTTTGGGAAGCAGTACTCATGGTGCCTATTATTCCTGACATAAACTGTTTTTGCTTCTCTGGCATTAGCTACCTCAGACAGTGACCTGCTATTGTACTGAGTAATAATCAGTTGGCCTGTAAGTTATTCGTTCTCCATCTAGTTCACTAGGTCCTGGACTTCAGGAGATGCTTTGACAACACACTGGTTTGAACACCCCATAACTGAGTGTCAGGTAAGTGTCTGAGGCAATAACACTTGGCGTGGATGGTGTCTTTTCTAGAGGTAGGGATGAACGGAGACTTGAGGAATGAGGCCATCAGCCAGAGGCAGAGAATGGTGACAATGTGGAAGGCTATAGCATGACATAGACACAAGGGTTAAGGGGGATGGTATATGTCTGATGATACAGGGATTGGTGAAAACTGCCAGAAGATCATGCCGATAGAAACGGGCTAAACATACAGTTAGGAAGAATTTGCATTGTGAAAGATGCCTCAAAATGTTGAGACAGTTGAACATACACATAGCAAATACTTTCATCTAGGCCATGTATCCATATATAGCTGGAACTATCTCAAATCTGTGGGCACATGAGCTTGAGGGGCATGATCATGAATGGAGATGAATAAAGAGAATTCAAAAGTGCACTATGAGGTTCATGCAGGCCTGAATGAAGGAATGTCTTCCAAAGGATCTGGGTTCTGTTTTTACCATACAGAGGTGACAGACAAACAACAAGTCAAAGAATAATGAGCAAAGACTCCATTGGGATGTGGAAGAATTTATGGATTGATTACTCTGAGATAAAATTTCAGGAAAGAGTGTTCACCAGCAAATGTTCACTTTAGAAGCAAGGGATAAACTAAAGTATATATCATCATACATTTTATTATTTCTTGCCTCAAACTGACCACAAGAGTTGTCAAAGTCAGTACCTAAGTAGCATAAAAACAAGTTTGATGCATTTGGTTGATACACTAGATGTCAGGGTAGAGCGCACATTGTCTTTTAAATTAGATTTTCCTGTATTTCACAGGCCGGCTTGACATCTTGGCTTCAAGAAAAATACAAGTCCTCATAATCTCAGGATTCTGGATTTCAGTCCTGCTCCCCTGGACCTATTTTTTAAATTGGGGTGGGAAGAAAAATCAGCCTCACAATCCAACTGACAGGTGTCATGACTCCGATTTGGGAAGTTTAATTGTAGAAACACCTAGGATATAGGTTATTTTAAAACATCTTCTCCTCATAGACTTACAGAAATATTTTGAAATGTGAATGCATCACCAACACAGACCTGATGGGGCAAATCCTCCCAACACATGGCACAAATGGATATATCAGGAGTGAAAAATTTGCTATCATTTCCAAGGTTTAATCATAGGTGGTTTTATAGAAGTTGTACTGCAAAAGTTACCTGATTTCTGTTTCTTTTCTCGCTTCCAACACTTTTGTTTTTTGAGAGCTGTATCTTTGCTTTTAATGGTAGGCTTGATGTGCTTGAAGACAAGATAACACGTAAATATTTGACAGTGCATACAGCATGCATTTAATAATATAACATAAACATAGAAGATGATTTACCTTGTATGAAACATGTACATTTTTAGATACTGAAAAGGAAATGAAATACATAATCAATAAAACCTGAATATATATAAAAAAACACACTCATATTCCTACTAAGTGAGACCAGCGCTCAGTCCAAGTGATAACGATTTTTGTTAGCATTGATAAAGATTACATTAGCTTTGCAGTTTTAAGTTTGGGGATTTTTGTTGATCACAAGACTGAAATGTTCTAAATGAATATTGACAATATATCTTTAGTAAATAAGTCTTGCAGTTAAGTTTCAAATGGTAAGAACACCTTTGAGATCGTTATAAATAATTCGACAAGGGTACATATACAAAGGTGAAGAGTCAGAATGCTGGAGACCACAGAGATCTGTATTCAGAGAAGGAAAGAGGAATCTGGAGAATTTCAATGTCAAAGCTGAAGTAGTCAGATGGCAGCACATATGTCAAGTGACCTATGAATTGTTTAATCCATTTTATTATACCTAAGTATCCTGTACCTCAAGATCCAGGACAAGGTATATTTTATTTCTTTTCAGTTTTTTTTTCTGAACTAATTGGATCAGATATATGCATTTAGAATAACAGCTAATATGAACATGATTGTTTTTTCATACCCATCTGGGACCCTGGCACATCTTCTAATCCTGCTTCCTCTGTTTTAGTGGATATTATGTTTCCCTTTTCACCGTTGTACAAAGATACAGGTTCTGCATCTTAAAAAATATGAGAAAGCATAAAGAATTTAGATATGGTCATCCACAGCAATCTGTGATCCGAAAGCAGGCAGAATTGACAGGACTCAAAAGACTGTCCTATAAACACATTAGTAACAGTCTTAATATTTGAGGAATAAATTCCATAAGGAATTCTAGTTTAAAAATGAGTCTGCCATAACACATACAGTAATGATTTCACATATTTTTTTGAATGTGCTGGCCGATCAGAAAATTAGTTATCAGAATTTAGCACAGGAGTAGAACACATTCCTGTAGCACAAAGGGACATGGTTTCATTCCGAAGAACCAAAATTATAATAATAATAATTATAATAATATAATAATAATCATCAAAAATAAAACAAACTCTGAAAAAAACAAATTTTCAAAAACACTTGGTCACTGATCTAAATCACTCTTAGGATGCCACACACATGGTGGGGCCTGGTGGGTGTGCAGGACAGATTTGTACAGGTTGCCCTGATTCTTCCAGTCCCTCCTTGTTTCAATCACCTGGGGACCAGGAATCATCCTACTTTTGGTTTGAAGCCAGGCAAACAGAAAAATGCTGAATTGCATTTTCTCATTTTCCCCTCCAAAATTTCCTTGCTAGCTTCTTTATTTTCTTCCTCATTTTGCCTCTCTCCTAGTTTTTCATAAAACCCTCTAGAGCAGGAGACTTTTTTCTTTCCATTTTCTATTTTTTTTATGGCTTATTCAAACTCCTTCCTGCCTGGCAATGTAGCAAATTTATCTTAGAAATGTAATTTTAAACTTTTGTCTTTTGTGTTATCCCCACTACCTAAGAAATATGCACATAATTATTGCATTATTTATTCTGGCACTTGATCTTCTCCTGTCTTGGTTTGTAGGGTCTACTGGTGTTTTTTGTTGTTGTTGTTGTTGTTGTTGTTGTTGTTTTTGTCCAACAGGGACATTGTTTGCCTGGCTGCAAAAAATGCTGTGGGCATACGAGGATCATTGGAATCACCTTAGAATCTAAAGGATATGTAGAAGGAAAGAACTTCTGAGTCACAATGAGCTTCTGATCATGGTCCCAACAGATGATTCTTTACAGTTTGAGAGATCTAGTATAAATTTTGTTGGAATCCATTGCCTCTACCTTAACTTGAATGTAGCTCTGGGTTTCTCCCTAGGATGTTACCCTCAAATGAAAGTTCAGTTAAGCTATTATCTTTCCAAATTTAGTTTTAGATATCTGTGAATTTGGGGACCACTCTGTAACCATTTCTATTTCTTTCCACTTTCCTAGTTGGTGTTTCTACCCTATACATCTTTTTGTACAGAGTAGCAACACATTTGGTGTCATTAGATTTTATACATGAAGAATCTTTTGTGATAAACAAACATGACAAGGTGGGAATTCCTTCTTCGCTCCTCAATTTTATTCCATTCCAACTGTTTCTAAGTCAGGAATGTTGGAAAATTTTTACTTTACACTTCATTCAGCTTTGGACCTGGAAACTCAAAAATGCTTCCCCTATTTTGAAAATGCTGCTCTTTTCCCACCTCTTATGTAACTGAGGGTCCTTCCTTCCACTGAGTACAACTGCTACCTCTTCCTTCATTGACTCCCTGTAATTAACGCCTGTCTCAGTGTTCATATCCTCTTCTTCTCTTTCATTTCTATTTTACTTTGATTGAAGCATGTCTCAAAATGCAACTCATAGTTCAGATTTTTTTTTAGCAATATCCCCAGTTTAACCTGTGACAGAAACCTAATACATTATCACTCATTATATTTCTTTTTCCTTACTAGATAATACGTACACTCTTGGAACAATTACAATATTTTAGTGCTCTTGCTTTAAAGCAATATGCTCACCAATGTCTTTTGTGTTTCTTGTCATTCTTACCTTCTCCATGTTCGTTTGTTCTATTCTTTGCTTGTGTATAGGATCCACCAGATACATTGGAAGCACAAACTTCTGTAGATTGCTTACAGACACTCTGGGGAAAGTAATGCCATTAATAAGTTGCATAAAGTTTTCATGATCACATATCACTTATCACCATATATATATTTGTGAAATCATCAGCATTAGAAATTAGATGAGTGCATTTTGAACAAGAATATATTATTCAAGTTTCACTGTCCTAGGCAGTTCAGACTAACTGAGCTGATATATCATTCTGGCTAATGATTGGATAAAGCCAGGATGAGGCACATAGGAACTGGGTTCCTTCAGAATATACACACTGACAAGCATATACCCCCAAACAACTAGCATCAGTATATAATCAGTCAACTTTGCACTGCCCAGCAGTTCTAAAAATGCTTTGAAACACTTTTAAGAATGGCGCTTGGTGTTCCATAGCATTTTAAATTTGAATGGCCAATTTTTTTATTCTGAAATAATGATACTTGGTAAGATGAGAGTTTCAAATCTGTCACCTTGTGTAGGAATGATAAACTGTTGTACTTGCTTCATTTACTCATCAGAGACTTTGAAAACTTAATGCATTTCAGCAAAATATTTCCCAAGTCAAAACTTATTTTAAAAAAGTAAAATACACTGAGGAAGTGTGTCTCTATGTAACATGAACATAAGAGCACACACACTTGGGTAAAGTATGCAACACTTTCATTGAAGAAGTAACTAAGAGGCATTTCAAAAGAGAAAGGTGACTCCCATCTCTGAAAAGCTGACTATTTGCAGAGGTGGGAGTCATTTGAACTGGTGCATTGCTGCTTGAAGAAAAAGACAGGCTGTGGGAAATCACAGGAGTGGCACAATGGAGAGCCTGTGACCAGATGAAACCAGAAATATGAGATACTCAAAGAGGAAATGCATTCGTGGAAGAAGTAGAGTAAAGCCAGAGTAGGGAAAACTAGCTTGCTATGAGAGAGGAATATGCTGACTGGTGAGCTGAGGAGAATCTCACCCATCCAATTAGGAAATGGAGAAATGCAAGAGATAGACGTTCTCAAATCCACAAACACAACTTCATTATAAATACATAAAACACATCTAGCATTCAGGGAAATACCATCCCAAACTCCATTGATATTTCAGCTCATGCCATCCAGAGAGGCATTCATCAAGACTTTAAATAATAAGTGCTGGAGAGGATGTGGGTAAGAATGTACAACCGTACACTGTGGGACTGAAAATCAGGACTTCCCATCTGAAAAGCAGTATGGAGAGTCATCAGAAGATAAGGAATATGAACATCCTGTGCCCAGGGTTCCCAATCCTTGTTCTTATACCCAATTTACAATGATCCTGTATACACATGAGACACTGGAACTTCAATGTTTACAGTGGTTTCTATCACAATTAGAAAGATATGAAATGAGCCCAGATGCACCTTAACACAAAAAAGGATAAATAAACACCTAGAAACTTGGCACTGAATTTGAGCTAACTAGTTTTTCATGATACACCATCATGTCAAAATGAGTCCTCATATAGCATATAAAAACACTGCCCTGAACATTTCTAAAATATAAAACCTGGAACATCAAAATCCCTTAAGTTTATACAAGGATGATATTTTAAAGCAAACAAGTAGGAAACTTATTATTCTAAGGCCAAAACGAACCTTTTCAGCAAAGGAAAGACTTCATTTTCCCCACAATGTCAAGGAATATTTAATGTAATCCAAACCTTCCAGGCAGAATCTGAGCGTGTGTTTAGGAGCCTCTCCATTTTGGAGGTACCCATAACCAGAATCAAGGTGGGAGCAGGAGAGAAACCCAGACATAGAGCTGCTGAGAGAGCTGGGCACTTAGAGCATGGACCTGTAGTCTGTGTTAAGAATACTAGTTCATGGCACTGTCATGCATCATGGTGCTTGCAGCTCTGTGACAGCAAGGGCCAAGGCTAAATCTGATAGACAAAGGGCAGCCTGCAGTACCATAAACATGAAATGAATACTAGGCATGGTCAACCCACTCTACTGAGAATAATTTAGAATAACTATACCCCTATTAACATTACACAGGCAGTCAAAGGCACCCTCTTAAGAATTTCAATATTGTCCTGAGTACATGGGCTCTCAGTGGTGTCTCAGCAGGAAACACTGCATCCCTTACACCTCCATGATTCAGTAGCCAGGTATCCTCCCACAATTTTAGATGGTTACTCATCCTATGGGCTCAGGATAGTGAGTGACAGGCATGCGCTGAAAGCTCTCATCAGGAAGCGGTGTGTTGCTGCTGTGGACGTTCTGTACAGTCGAGGTTCACAGAGGTACTGTCTCTTTCAAACTGGTGCTTTGGGAATAATGAACGTGAGCAAGAACTGCTAGTTGAGAATTCAAGGGACAGAAGATTCCATAAGTGCTGGGGCAGGATCAGGTAGAATGGTATTTTCACTGAGGTCTCAGAAGAAGTCACAGATTCTGAAACCAGACCTGGTCTCCCATGCTCCAAGAGATTATAGGAAAAGGCCTCAGTGACTTGGAATCATGCACAGTAAAGACCACTGAGTTGGGCTGGGGATGTGGCTCAAGCGGTGTGCGCTCACCTGGAATGTGTGCGGTACCGGTTCCATCCTCAGCACCACATACAAACAAAGATGTTGTGTCCACGGAAAACTAACAAATAAATATGAAAAAATTCTCTCTCCTATCTCTCTCTCTCTTCTCTCTCTCTCTCTCTCTCTCTCTCTCTCTCTCTCTCTCTCTCTCTCTCTTCCATCTCTTTAAAAAAAGGACCACTGAGTAAGGAATTCCATAATTGGGATCTGCATTATAGATTAGTCCCCAGGCTTCATGGACCACTGTGTTCATCAGGCAATTTCTACATCCATAGACCCATGTCTCTGAGTACAAAATCCAATACTGAGAGTAATTTCCTTTGTAACTTTCAAAATTCCCTCAGCAATATCTGGGAGGTGTTGGGGAGCAAGGAGCAGAGGAGATCCACTTGAACACACCAATGTCAGGAAGGCCTTTTTGAACTAGAGCAGATAAAGAAACTGATGGACAATATTTGCATCCTCCAAACCATAAAAAGCTTTAGCTTTCCAAAATTAGAAATCCTGGACAGAAGTGTCTCCATTTAGTTATATTAGTTTAAGGCAATTGTGAAGATTTTCATGATTTTGTTTGTGCCTTTTTTTCCACAATATATATGATTTTCTAAGATATGTTTTTCAGTTTTCATTTTATTTCCTTTATTACATTTTTATTCTTATTTTATATTCTTTCCTATTCTCATTAATATTGAATTTCATCCTCATTTCCTCTTCAATCTCTGCTTACTATAACCACTTTCATTATCTGTTCTTTTTAAAATTTATCATGATAATTTTATTGTCACTAATGACTTTTTTCTAGTCTTATGAGTATTATTATTTCCTATGAACTTCGATTAATTATTAAGTATTATAGAAACCACATAAAATATACACTTCATTTATATGCATGCTTTGCTTCAAGCTATGATTGTTCCTAGAGGGTCATCTTTCTCCTTGATGAGATACTGGTGAGTCAATATTGTATGTTAAATATGCTCATTTGGGAATTTGATTCTGAACACGATGGCCTGACCCAAACACATCCCAAAGAAAAATCTGTACACTAATAGGACACATACATAACAGTTGAACTAAAATGCTTGCAAATTCTCCTCCTAAAATATAGGCCATTAAGATACCTCAAAAATTTTGCAAGTTCCCAGTAACTGCATCCAAGTTCTTTTTACTAATGTCCACTTCAGAGGTGGAATGAAAATGTTTAGTAATTTTCTTGATTTGTTGCATGAAATGTAAAGGAACTAAAAGTTTTGGTTTGTACTCTAACAGGATTGATGGATACATCCTGAAAGGACCTGATTCTAGAATAGGCTGTTTGGTTTCTCCTTTAAGTCTATTTCCTGCCTCAGCCTACATCCTGGAGTGTGTAGGGAGATTGGAGTCTTTAATACCAGCATGGATTACTGGTAATGGGAAACTAAAATTTTGAGCCTTAGGGAATGATGATCTTTAACATGAATGTGTTCACTGGCCATTTCAATGATGTACTCTCCAACTTTCAACTGGATCTTTCTGAGTCTTAGATTTAATCCTCGTTATATGAGGAGGTCACACAGAAGAAAATTGAAACAATACTCAAAAAAATCTCCCCACATTACTAAGATGAAGGTTACTTTGAAGCTTCTGCTTACATGATTTCTAAAGCTATTTTTCATGTTCATGTTGTGTTACATTTTTAGACTTAAATATTAAATTATGATCTTGATTTCTAAGTATGTATTGTGTGATGTCATTTTGTTTGGCATAATTTCCCTTGCCATCAAAGAAGAGAAATAGACCATGAATTTAATTTGACACATTTACTTACCTGTCCATGGCTTTTTTCCATGCCATCAACACTCTCCTTCAATTCCTCTGATGACATATGGCAATGTGAATCTGGGGATAAATGCATAGATGTACTTAAACTACTTAAAAGAGTTAGACTGAGTGAAAATCTAGCCAACTGAAAACATAATTGTAATAATCATACAATTCGATTTTCACAATGATACGTTTTAGTTATGTTTAATTTTAGGTGAGTGTTTATGCCGTTGGAAATTTTTGGATTCTTGTGTGAGCTTGGTGACTGTACCCAGAGCCATGTGTATCCTTGGCAAGAACACAAGAACTTACTTCAAATAAAAGGCCTTTATTTTTATTTATTTATTTATTTTTGAAGACAGAGTGTCTGAATATTCCCTGGCTTACTGGGAACCTGGCATCAGCCTGCCTCAGTCTCTAACTAAGCTGAAATTACAGAGGAGTCCCTCTTCACCCAGGGTGTATTGAGTGATTTAGCAGGGATTTTCAGTAATCTAATGTTTCAACAAAACAAGAGTTCACCATATTCAATGCACATGATATCTCAAAGATCCAACCACTCAAAGAAAAATGATATTTTGCAGAAAAAATATGGCTAAAATTACAATGGAAAGAAGAAACTTCACACTGTTTACTATGTCTTTTTCCTAATAGTAATTTTTAATGAAACACTGCATGTAACTTTGGTGTCAACAAAAACGTATGTGTGTATATGATCACTGTGATACCTTTGACAGTGAACCACATATTCCTTTCCGTTCCTTTTCCTGCATTTCTTCTGTTAGGATTTACTCTGTTTTGGGAAGCAGTACTCATGGTGCCTATTATTCCTGACATAAACTGTTTTTGCTTCTCTGGCATTAGCTACCTCAGACAGTGACCTGCTATTGTACTGAGTAATAATCAGTTGGCCTGTAAGTTATTCGTTCTCCATCTAGTTCACTAGGTCCTGGACTTCAGGAGATGCTTTGACAACACACTGGTTTGAACACCCCATAACTGAGTGTCAGGTAAGTGTCTGAGGCAATAACACTTGGCGTGGATGGTGTCTTTTCTAGAGGTAGGGATGAACGGAGACTTGAGGAATGAGGCCATCAGCCAGAGGCAGAGAATGGTGACAATGTGGAAGGCTATAGCATGACATAGACACAAGGGTTAAGGGGGATGGTATATGTCTGATGATACAGGGATTGGTGAAAACTGCCAGAAGATCATGCCGATAGAAATGGGCTAAACATACAGTTAGGAAGAATTTGCATTGTGAAAGATGCCTCAAAATGTTGAGACGGTTGAACATACACATAGCAAATACTTTCATCTAGGCCATGTATCCATATATAGCTGGAACTATCTCAAATCTGTGGGCACATGAGCTTGAGGGGCATGATCATGAATGGAGATGAATAAAGAGAATTCAAAAGTGCACTATGAGGTTCATGCAGGCCTGAATGAAGGAATGTCTTCCAAAGGATCTGGGTTCTGTTTTTACCATACAGAGGTGACAGACAAACAACAAGTCAAAGAATAATGAGCAAAGACTCCATTGGGATGTGGAAGAATTTATGGATTGATTACTCTGAGATAAAATTTCAGGAAAGAGTGTTCACCAGCAAATGTTCACTTTAGAAGCAAGGGATAAACTAAAGTATATATCATCATACATTTTATTATTTCTTGCCTCAAACTGACCACAAGAGTTGTCAAAGTCAGTACCTAAGTAGCATAAAAACAAGTTTGATGCATTTGGTTGATACACTAGATGTCAGGGTAGAGCGCACATTGTCTTTTAAATTAGATTTTCCTGTATTTCACAGGCCGGCTTGACATCTTGGCTTCAAGAAAAATACAAGTCCTCATAATCTCAGGATTCTGGATTTCAGTCCTGCTCCCCTGGACCTATTTTTTAAATTGGGGTGGGAAGAAAAATCAGCCTCACAATCCAACTGACAGGTGTCATGACTCCGATTTGGGAAGTTTAATTGTAGAAACACCTAGGATATAGGTTATTTTAAAACATCTTCTCCTCATAGACTTACAGAAATATTTTGAAATGTGAATGCATCACCAACACAGACCTGATGGGGCAAATCCTCCCAACACATGGCACAAATGGATATATCAGGAGTGAAAAATTTGCTATCATTTCCAAGGTTTAATCATAGGTGGTTTTATAGAAGTTGTACTGCAAAAGTTACCTGATTTCTGTTTCTTTTCTCGCTTCCACCACTTTTGTTTTTTGAGAGCTGTATCTTTGCTTTTAATGGTAGGCTTGATGTGCTTGAAGACAAGATAACACGTAAATATTTGACAGTGCATACAGCATGCATTTAATAATATAACATAAACATAGAAGATGATTTACCTTGTATGAAACATGTACATTTTTAGATACTGAAAAGGAAATGAAATACATAATCAATAAAACCTGAATATATATAAAAAAACACACTCATATTCCTACTAAGTGAGACCAGCGCTCAGTCCAAGTGATAACGATTTTTGTTAGCATTGATAAAGATTACATTAGCTTTGCAGTTTTAAGTTTGGGGATTTTTGTTGATCACAAGACTGAAATGTTCTAAATGAATATTGACAATATATCTTTAGTAAATAAGTCTTGCAGTTAAGTTTCAAATGGTAAGAACACCTTTGAGATCGTTATAAATAATTCGACAAGGGTACATATACAAAGGTGAAGAGTCAGAATGCTGGAGACCACAGAGATCTGTATTCAGAGAAGGAAAGAGGAATCTGGAGAATTTCAATGTCAAAGCTGAAGTAGTCAGATGGCAGCACATATGTCAAGTGACCTATGAATTGTTTAATCCATTTTATTATACCTAAGTATCCTGTACCTCAAGATCCAGGACAAGGTATATTTTATTTCTTTTCAGTTTTTTTTTTCTGAACTAATTGGATCAGATATATGCATTTAGAATAACAGCTAATATGAACATGATTGTTTTTTCATACCCATCTGGGACCCTGGCACATCTTCTAATCCTGCTTCCTCTGTTTTAGTGGATATTATGTTTCCCTTTTCACCGTTGTACAAAGATACAGGTTCTGCATCTTAAAAAATATGAGAAAGCATAAAGAATTTAGATATGGTCATCCACAGCAATCTGTGATCCGAAAGCAGGCAGAATTGACAGGACTCAAAAGACTGTCCTATAAACACATTAGTAACAGTCTTAATATTTGAGGAATAAATTCCATAAGGAATTCTAGTTTAAAAATGAGTCTGCCATAACACATACAGTAATGATTTCACATATTTTTTTGAATGTGCTGGCCGATCAGAAAATTAGTTATCAGAATTTAGCACAGGAGTAGAACACATTCCTGTAGCACAAAGGGACATGGTTTCATTCCGAAGAACCAAAATTATAATAATAATAATTATAATAATATAATAATAATCATCAAAAATAAAACAAACTCTGAAAAAAACAAATTTTCAAAAACACTTGGTCACTGATCTAAATCACTCTTAGGATGCCACACACATGGTGGGGCCTGGTGGGTGTGCAGGACAGATTTGTACAGGTTGCCCTGATTCTTCCAGTCCCTCCTTGTTTCAATCACCTGGGGACCAGGAATCATCCTACTTTTGGTTTGAAGCCAGGCAAACAGAAAAATGCTGAATTGCATTTTCTCATTTTCCCCTCCAAAATTTCCTTGCTAGCTTCTTTATTTTCTTCCTCATTTTGCCTCTCTCCTAGTTTTTCATAAAACCCTCTAGAGCAGGAGACTTTTTTCTTTCCATTTTCTATTTTTTTTATGGCTTATTCAAACTCCTTCCTGCCTGGCAATGTAGCAAATTTATCTTAGAAATGTAATTTTAAACTTTTGTCTTTTGTGTTATCCCCACTACCTAAGAAATATGCACATAATTATTGCATTATTTATTCTGGCACTTGATCTTCTCCTGTCTTGGTTTGTAGGGTCTACTGGTGTTTTTTGTTGTTGTTGTTGTTGTTGTTGTTGTTGTTGTTGTTGTTTTTGTCCAACAGGGACATTGTTTGCCTGGCTGCAAAAAATGCTGTGGGCATACGAGGATCATTGGAATCACCTTAGAATCTAAAGGATATGTAGAAGGAAAGAACTTCTGAGTCACAATGAGCTTCTGATCATGGTCCCAACAGATGATTCTTTACAGTTTGAGAGATCTAGTATAAATTTTGTTGGAATCCATTGCCTCTACCTTAACTTGAATGTAGCTCTGGGTTTCTCCCTAGGATGTTACCCTCAAATGAAAGTTCAGTCAAGCTATTATCTTTCCAAATTTAGTTTTAGATATCTGTGAATTTGGGGACCACTCTGTAACCATTTCTATTTCTTTCCACTTTCCTAGTTGGTGTTTCTACCCTATACATCTTTTTGTACAGAGTAGCAACACATTTGGTGTCATTAGATTTTATACATGAAGAATCTTTTGTGATAAACAAACATGACAAGGTGGGAATTCCTTCTTCGCTCCTCAATTTTATTCCATTCCAACTGTTTCTAAGTCAGGAATGTTGGAAAATTTTTACTTTACACTTCATTCAGCTTTGGACCTGGAAACTCAAAAATGCTTCCCCTATTTTGAAAATGCTGCTCTTTTCCCACCTCTTATGTAACTGAGGGTCCTTCCTTCCACTGAGTACAACTGCTACCTCTTCCTTCATTGACTCCCTGTAATTAACGCCTGTCTCAGTGTTCATATCCTCTTCTTCTCTTTCATTTCTATTTTACTTTGATTGAAGCATGTCTCAAAATGCAACTCATAGTTCAGATTTTTTTTAGCAATATCCCCAGTTTAACCCTGTGACAGAAACCTAATACATTATCACTCATTATATTTCTTTTTCCTTACTAGATAATACGTACACTCTTGGAACAATTACAATATTTTAGTGCTCTTGCTTTAAAGCAATATGCTCACCAATGTCTTTTGCGTTTTTTGTCATTCTTACCTTCTCCATGTTCGTTTGTTCTATTCTTTGCTTGTGTATAGGATCCACCAGATACACTGGAAGCACAAACTTCTGTAGATTGCTTACAGACACTCTGGGGAAAGTAATACCATTAATAAGTTGCATAAAGTTTTCATGATCACATATCACTTATCACCATATATATATTTGTGAAATCATCAGCATTAGAAATTAGATGAGTGCATTTTGAACAAGAATATATTATTCAAGTTTCACTGTCCTAGGCAGTTCAGACTAACTGAGCTGATATATCATTCTGGCTAATGATTGGATAAAGCCAGGATGAGGCACATAGGAACTGGGTTCCTTCAGAATATACACACTGACAAGCATATACCCCCAAACAACTAGCATCAGTATATAATCAGTCAACTTTGCACTGCCCAGCAGTTCTAAAAATGCTTTGAAACACTTTTAAGAATGGCGCTTGGTGTTCCATAGCATTTTAAATTTGAATGGCCAATTTTTTTATTCTGAAATAATGATACTTGGTAAGATGAGAGTTTCAAATCTGTCACCTTGTGTAGGAATGATAAACTGTTGTACTTGCTTCATTTACTCATCAGAGACTTTGAAAACTTAATGCATTTCAGCAAAATATTTCCCAAGTCAAAACTTATTTTAAAAAAGTAAAATACACTGAGGAAGTGTGTCTCTATGTAACATGAACATAAGAGCACACACACTTGGGTAAAGTATGCAACACTTTCATTGAAGAAGTAACTAAGAGGCATTTCAAAAGAGAAAGGTGACTCCCATCTCTGAAAAGCTGACTATTTGCAGAGGTGGGAGTCATTTGAACTGGTGCATTGCTGCTTGAAGAAAAAGACAGGCTGTGGGAAATCACAGGAGTGGCACAATGGAGAGCCTGTGACCAGATGAAACCAGAAATATGAGATACTCAAAGAGGAAATGCATTCGTGGAAGAAGTAGAGTAAAGCCAGAGTAGGGAAAACTAGCTTGCTATGAGAGAGGAATATGCTGACTGGTGAGCTGAGGAGAATCTCACCCATCCAATTAGGAAATGGAGAAATGCAAGAGATAGACGTTCTCAAATCCACAAACACAACTTCATTATAAATACATAAAACACATCTAGCATTCAGGGAAATACCATCCCAAACTCCATTGATATTTCAGCTCATGCCATCCAGAGAGGCATTCATCAAGACTTTAAATAATAAGTGCTGGAGAGGATGTGGGTAAGAATGTACAACCGTACACTGTGGGACTGAAAATCAGGACTTCCCATCTGAAAAGCAGTATGGAGAGTCATCAGAAGATAAGGAATATGAACATCCTGTGCCCAGGGTTCCCAATCCTTGTTCTTATACCCAATTTACAATGATCCTGTATACACATGAGACACTGGAACTTCAATGTTTACAGTGGTTTCTATCACAATTAGAAAGATATGAAATGAGCCCAGATGCACCTTAACACAAAAAAGGATAAATAAACACCTAGAAACTTGGCACTGAATTTGAGCTAACTAGTTTTTCATGATACACCATCATGTCAAAATGAGTCCTCATATAGCATATAAAAACACTGCCCTGAACATTTCTAAAATATAAAACCTGGAACATCAAAATCCCTTAAGTTTATACAAGGATGATATTTTAAAGCAAACAAGTAGGAAACTTATTATTCTAAGGCCAAAACGAACCTTTTCAGCAAAGGAAAGACTTCATTTTCCCCACAATGTCAAGGAATATTTAATGTAATCCAAACCTTCCAGGCAGAATCTGAGCGTGTGTTTAGGAGCCTCTCCATTTTGGAGGTACCCATAACCAGAATCAAGGTGGGAGCAGGAGAGAAACCCAGACATAGAGCTGCTGAGAGAGCTGGGCACTTAGAGCATGGACCTGTAGTCTGTGTTAAGAATACTAGTTCATGGCACTGTCATGCATCATGGTGCTTGCAGCTCTGTGACAGCAAGGGCCAAGGCTAAATCTGATAGACAAAGGGCAGCCTGCAGTACCATAAACATGAAATGAATACTAGGCATGGTCAACCCACTCTACTGAGAATAATTTAGAATAACTATACCCCTATTAACATTACACAGGCAGTCAAAGGCACCCTCTTAAGAATTTCAATATTGTCCTGAGTACATGGGCTCTCAGTGGTGTCTCAGCAGGAAACACTGCATCCCTTACACCTCCATGATTCAGTAGCCAGGTATCCTCCCACAATTTTAGATGGTTACTCATCCTATGGGCTCAGGATAGTGAGTGACAGGCATGCGCTGAAAGCTCTCATCAGGAAGCGGTGTGTTGCTGCTGTGGACGTTCTGTACAGTCGAGGTTCACAGAGGTACTGTCTCTTTCAAACTGGTGCTTTGGGAATAATGAACGTGAGCAAGAACTGCTAGTTGAGAATTCAAGGGACAGAAGATTCCATAAGTGCTGGGGCAGGATCAGGTAGAATGGTATTTTCACTGAGGTCTCAGAAGAAGTCACAGATTCTGAAACCAGACCTGGTCTCCCATGCTCCAAGAGATTATAGGAAAAGGCCTCAGTGACTTGGAATCATGCACAGTAAAGACCACTGAGTTGGGCTGGGGATGTGGCTCAAGCGGTGTGCGCTCACCTGGAATGTGTGCGGTACCGGTTCCATCCTCAGCACCACATACAAACAAAGATGTTGTGTCCACGGAAAACTAACAAATAAATATGAAAAAATTCTCTCTCCTATCTCTCTCTCTCTTCTCTCTCTCTCTCTCTCTCTCTCTCTCTCTCTCTCTCTCTCTCTCTCTTCCATCTCTTTAAAAAAAGGACCACTGAGTAAGGAATTCCATAATTGGGATCTGCATTATAGATTAGTCCCCAGGCTTCATGGACCACTGTGTTCATCAGGCAATTTCTACATCCATAGACCCATGTCTCTGAGTACAAAATCCAATACTGAGAGTAATTTCCTTTGTAACTTTCAAAATTCCCTCAGCAATATCTGGGAGGTGTTGGGGAGCAAGGAGCAGAGGAGATCCACTTGAACACACCAATGTCAGGAAGGCCTTTTTGAACTAGAGCAGATAAAGAAACTGATGGACAATATTTGCATCCTCCAAACCATAAAAAGCTTTAGCTTTCCAAAATTAGAAATCCTGGACAGAAGTGTCTCCATTTAGTTATATTAGTTTAAGGCAATTGTGAAGATTTTCATGATTTTGTTTGTGCCTTTTTTTCCACAATATATATGATTTTCTAAGATATGTTTTTCAGTTTTCATTTTATTTCCTTTATTACATTTTTATTCTTATTTTATATTCTTTCCTATTCTCATTAATATTGAATTTCATCCTCATTTCCTCTTCAATCTCTGCTTACTATAACCACTTTCATTATCTGTTCTTTTTAAAATTTATCATGATAATTTTATTGTCACTAATGACTTTTTTCTAGTCTTATGAGTATTATTATTTCCTATGAACTTCGATTAATTATTAAGTATTATAGAAACCACATAAAATATACACTTCATTTATATGCATGCTTTGCTTCAAGCTATGATTGTTCCTAGAGGGTCATCTTTCTCCTTGATGAGATACTGGTGAGTCAATATTGTATGTTAAATATGCTCATTTGGGAATTTGATTCTGAACACGATGGCCTGACCCAAACACATCCCAAAGAAAAATCTGTACACTAATAGGACACATACATAACAGTTGAACTAAAATGCTTGCAAATTCTCCTCCTAAAATATAGGCCATTAAGATACCTCAAAAATTTTGCAAGTTCCCAGTAACTGCATCCAAGTTCTTTTTACTAATGTCCACTTCAGAGGTGGAATGAAAATGTTTAGTAATTTTCTTGATTTGTTGCATGAAATGTAAAGGAACTAAAAGTTTTGGTTTGTACTCTAACAGGATTGATGGATACATCCTGAAAGGACCTGATTCTAGAATAGGCTGTTTGGTTTCTCCTTTAAGTCTATTTCCTGCCTCAGCCTACATCCTGGAGTGTGTAGGGAGATTGGAGTCTTTAATACCAGCATGGATTACTGGTAATGGGAAACTAAAATTTTGAGCCTTAGGGAATGATGATCTTTAACATGAATGTGTTCACTGGCCATTTCAATGATGTACTCTCCAACTTTCAACTGGATCTTTCTGAGTCTTAGATTTAATCCTCGTTATATGAGGAGGTCACACAGAAGAAAATTGAAACAATACTCAAAAAAATCTCCCCACATTACTAAGATGAAGGTTACTTTGAAGCTTCTGCTTACATGATTTCTAAAGCTATTTTTCATGTTCATGTTGTGTTACATTTTTAGACTTAAATATTAAATTATGATCTTGATTTCTAAGTATGTATTGTGTGATGTCATTTTGTTTGGCATAATTTCCCTTGCCATCAAAGAAGAGAAATAGACCATGAATTTAATTTGACACATTTACTTACCTGTCCATGGCTTTTTTCCATGCCATCAACAACACTCTCCTTCAGTTCCTCTGATGACATATGGCAATGTGAATCTGGGGATAAATGCATAGATGTACTTAAACTACTTAAAAGAGTTAGACTGAGTGAAAATCTAGCCAACTAAAAACATAATTGTAATAATCATACAATTCGATTTTCACAATGATACGTTTTAGTTAAGTTTAATTTTAGGTGAGTGTTTATGCCGTTGGAAATTTTTGGATTCTTGTGTGAGCTTGGTGACTGTACCCAGAGCCATGTGTATCCTTGGCAAGAACACAAGAACTTACTTCAAATAAAAGGCCTTTATTTTTATTTATTTATTTATTTTTGAAGACAGAGTGTCTGAATATTCCCTGGCTTACTGGGAACCTGGCATCAGCCTGCCTCAGTCTCTAACTAAGCTGAAATTACAGAGGAGTCCCTCTTCACCCAGGGTGTATTGAGTGATTTAGCAGGGATTTTCAGTAATCTAATGTTTCAACAAAACAAGAGTTCACCATATTCAATGCACATGATATCTCAAAGATCCAACCACTCAAAGAAAAATGATATTTTGCAGAAAAAATATGGCTAAAATTACAATGGAAAGAAGAAACTTCACACTGTTTACTATGTCTTTTTCCTAATAGTAATTTTTAATGAAACACTGCATGTAACTTTGGTGTCAACAAAAACGTATGTGTGTATATGATCACTGTGATACCTTTGACAGTGAACCACATATTCCTTTCCGTTCCTTTTCCTGCATTTCTTCTGTTAGGATTTACTCTGTTTTGGGAAGCAGTACTCATGGTGCCTATTATTCCTGACATAAACTGTTTTTGCTTCTCTGGCATTAGCTACCTCAGACAGTGACCTGCTATTGTACTGAGTAATAATCAGTTGGCCTGTAAGTTATTCGTTCTCCATCTAGTTCACTAGGTCCTGGACTTCAGGAGATGCTTTGACAACACACTGGTTTGAACACCCCATAACTGAGTGTCAGGTAAGTGTCTGAGGCAATAACACTTGGCGTGGATGGTGTCTTTTCTAGAGGTAGGGATGAACGGAGACTTGAGGAATGAGGCCATCAGCCAGAGGCAGAGAATGGTGACAATGTGGAAGGCTATAGCATGACATAGACACAAGGGTTAAGGGGGATGGTATATGTCTGATGATACAGGGATTGGTGAAAACTGCCAGAAGATCATGCCGATAGAAACGGGCTAAACATACAGTTAGGAAGAATTTGCATTGTGAAAGATGCCTCAAAATGTTGAGACAGTTGAACATACACATAGCAAATACTTTCATCTAGGCCATGTATCCATATATAGCTGGAACTATCTCAAATCTGTGGGCACATGAGCTTGAGGGGCATGATCATGAATGGAGATGAATAAAGAGAATTCAAAAGTGCACTATGAGGTTCATGCAGGCCTGAATGAAGGAATGTCTTCCAAAGGATCTGGGTTCTGTTTTTACCATACAGAGGTGACAGACAAACAACAAGTCAAAGAATAATGAGCAAAGACTCCATTGGGATGTGGAAGAATTTATGGATTGATTACTCTGAGATAAAATTTCAGGAAAGAGTGTTCACCAGCAAATGTTCACTTTAGAAGCAAGGGATAAACTAAAGTATATATCATCATACATTTTATTATTTCTTGCCTCAAACTGACCACAAGAGTTGTCAAAGTCAGTACCTAAGTAGCATAAAAACAAGTTTGATGCATTTGGTTGATACACTAGATGTCAGGGTAGAGCGCACATTGTCTTTTAAATTAGATTTTCCTGTATTTCACAGGCCGGCTTGACATCTTGGCTTCAAGAAAAATACAAGTCCTCATAATCTCAGGATTCTGGATTTCAGTCCTGCTCCCCTGGACCTATTTTTTAAATTGGGGTGGGAAGAAAAATCAGCCTCACAATCCAACTGACAGGTGTCATGACTCCGATTTGGGAAGTTTAATTGTAGAAACACCTAGGATATAGGTTATTTTAAAACATCTTCTCCTCATAGACTTACAGAAATATTTTGAAATGTGAATGCATCACCAACACAGACCTGATGGGGCAAATCCTCCCAACACATGGCACAAATGGATATATCAGGAGTGAAAAATTTGCTATCATTTCCAAGGTTTAATCATAGGTGGTTTTATAGAAGTTGTACTGCAAAAGTTACCTGATTTCTGTTTCTTTTCTCGCTTCCACCACTTTTGTTTTTTGAGAGCTGTATCTTTGCTTTTAATGGTAGGCTTGATGTGCTTGAAGACAAGATAACACGTAAATATTTGACAGTGCATACAGCATGCATTTAATAATATAACATAAACATAGAAGATGATTTACCTTGTATGAAACATGTACATTTTTAGATACTGAAAAGGAAATGAAATACATAATCAATAAAACCTGAATATATATAAAAAAACACACTCATATTCCTACTAAGTGAGACCAGCGCTCAGTCCAAGTGATAACGATTTTTGTTAGCATTGATAAAGATTACATTAGCTTTGCAGTTTTAAGTTTGGGGATTTTTGTTGATCACAAGACTGAAATGTTCTAAATGAATATTGACAATATATCTTTAGTAAATAAGTCTTGCAGTTAAGTTTCAAATGGTAAGAACACCTTTGAGATCGTTATAAATAATTCGACAAGGGTACATATACAAAGGTGAAGAGTCAGAATGCTGGAGACCACAGAGATCTGTATTCAGAGAAGGAAAGAGGAATCTGGAGAATTTCAATGTCAAAGCTGAAGTAGTCAGATGGCAGCACATATGTCAAGTGACCTATGAATTGTTTAATCCATTTTATTATACCTAAGTATCCTGTACCTCAAGATCCAGGACAAGGTATATTTTATTTCTTTTCAGTTTTTTTTTTCTGAACTAATTGGATCAGATATATGCATTTAGAATAACAGCTAATATGAACATGATTGTTTTTTCATACCCATCTGGGACCCTGGCACATCTTCTAATCCTGCTTCCTCTGTTTTAGTGGATATTATGTTTCCCTTTTCACCGTTGTACAAAGATACAGGTTCTGCATCTTAAAAAATATGAGAAAGCATAAAGAATTTAGATATGGTCATCCACAGCAATCTGTGATCCGAAAGCAGGCAGAATTGACAGGACTCAAAAGACTGTCCTATAAACACATTAGTAACAGTCTTAATATTTGAGGAATAAATTCCATAAGGAATTCTAGTTTAAAAATGAGTCTGCCATAACACATACAGTAATGATTTCACATATTGTTTTGAATGTGCTGGCCGATCAGAAAATTAGTTATCAGAATTTAGCACAGGAGTAGAACACATTCCTGTAGCACAAAGGGACATGGTTTCATTCCGAAGAACCAAATTTATAATAATAATGATAATAATTATAATAATATAATAATAATCATCAAAAATAAAACAAACTCTGAAAAAAACAAATTTTCAAAAACACTTGGTCACTGATCTAAATCACTCTTAGGATGCCACACACATGGTGGGGCCTGGTGGGTGTGCAGGACAGATTTGTACAGGTTGCCCTGATTCTTCCAGTCCCTCCTTGTTTCAATCACCTGGGGACCAGGAATCATCCTACTTTTGGTTTGAAGCCAGGCAAACAGAAAAATGCTGAATTGCATTTTCTCATTTTCCCCTCCAAAATTTCCTTGCTAGCTTCTTTATTTTCTTCCTCATTTTGCCTCTCTCCTAGTTTTTCATAAAACCCTCTAGAGCAGGAGACTTTTTTCTTTCCATTTTCTATTTTTTTTATGGCTTATTCAAACTCCTTCCTGCCTGGCAATGTAGCAAATTTATCTTAGAAATGTAATTTTAAACTTTTGTCTTTTGTGTTATCCCCACTACCTAAGAAATATGCACATAATTATTGCATTATTTATTCTGGCACTTGATCTTCTCCTGTCTTGGTTTGTAGGGTCTACTGGTGTTTTTTGTTGTTGTTGTTGTTGTTGTTGTTGTTGTTGTTGTTGTTTTTGTCCAACAGGGACATTGTTTGCCTGGCTGCAAAAAATGCTGTGGGCATACGAGGATCATTGGAATCACCTTAGAATCTAAAGGATATGTAGAAGGAAAGAACTTCTGAGTCACAATGAGCTTCTGATCATGGTCCCAACAGATGATTCTTTACAGTTTGAGAGATCTAGTATAAATTTTGTTGGAATCCATTGCCTCTACCTTAACTTGAATGTAGCTCTGGGTTTCTCCCTAGGATGTTACCCTCAAATGAAAGTTCAGTCAAGCTATTATCTTTCCAAATTTAGTTTTAGATATCTGTGAATTTGGGGACCACTCTGTAACCATTTCTATTTCTTTCCACTTTCCTAGTTGGTGTTTCTACCCTATACATCTTTTTGTACAGAGTAGCAACACATTTGGTGTCATTAGATTTTATACATGAAGAATCTTTTGTGATAAACAAACATGACAAGGTGGGAATTCCTTCTTCGCTCCTCAATTTTATTCCATTCCAACTGTTTCTAAGTCAGGAATGTTGGAAAATTTTTACTTTACACTTCATTCAGCTTTGGACCTGGAAACTCAAAAATGCTTCCCCTATTTTGAAAATGCTGCTCTTTTCCCACCTCTTATGTAACTGAGGGTCCTTCCTTCCACTGAGTACAACTGCTACCTCTTCCTTCATTGACTCCCTGTAATTAACGCCTGTCTCAGTGTTCATATCCTCTTCTTCTCTTTCATTTCTATTTTACTTTGATTGAAGCATGTCTCAAAATGCAACTCATAGTTCAGATTTTTTTTAGCAATATCCCCAGTTTAACCTGTGACAGAAACCTAATACATTATCACTCATTATATTTCTTTTTCCTTACTAGATAATACGTACACTCTTGGAACAATTACAATATTTTAGTGCTCTTGCTTTAAAGCAATATGCTCACCAATGTCTTTTGCGTTTTTTGTCATTCTTACCTTCTCCATGTTCGTTTGTTCTATTCTTTGCTTGTGTATAGGATCCACCAGATACACTGGAAGCACAAACTTCTGTAGATTGCTTACAGACACTCTGGGGAAAGTAATACCATTAATAAGTTGCATAAAGTTTTCATGATCACATATCACTTATCACCATATATATATTTGTGAAATCATCAGCATTAGAAATTAGATGAGTGCATTTTGAACAAGAATATATTATTCAAGTTTCACTGTCCTAGGCAGTTCAGACTAACTGAGCTGATATATCATTCTGGCTAATGATTGGATAAAGCCAGGATGAGGCACATAGGAACTGGGTTCCTTCAGAATATACACACTGACAAGCATATACCCCCAAACAACTAGCATCAGTATATAATCAGTCAACTTTGCACTGCCCAGCAGTTCTAAAAATGCTTTGAAACACTTTTAAGAATGGCGCTTGGTGTTCCATAGCATTTTAAATTTGAATGGCCAATTTTTTTATTCTGAAATAATGATACTTGGTAAGATGAGAGTTTCAAATCTGTCACCTTGTGTAGGAATGATAAACTGTTGTACTTGCTTCATTTACTCATCAGAGACTTTGAAAACTTAATGCATTTCAGCAAAATATTTCCCAAGTCAAAACTTATTTTAAAAAAGTAAAATACACTGAGGAAGTGTGTCTCTATGTAACATGAACATAAGAGCACACACACTTGGGTAAAGTATGCAACACTTTCATTGAAGAAGTAACTAAGAGGCATTTCAAAAGAGAAAGGTGACTCCCATCTCTGAAAAGCTGACTATTTGCAGAGGTGGGAGTCATTTGAACTGGTGCATTGCTGCTTGAAGAAAAAGACAGGCTGTGGGAAATCACAGGAGTGGTACAATGGAGAGCCTGTGACCAGATGAAACCAGAAATATGAGATACTCAAAGAGGAAATGCATTCGTGGAAGAAGTAGAGTAAAGCCAGAGTAGGGAAAACTAGCTTGCTATGAGAGAGGAATATGCTGACTGGTGAGCTGAGGAGAATCTCACCCATCCAATTAGGAAATGGAGAAATGCAAGAGATAGACGTTCTCAAATCCACAAACACAACTTCATTATAAATACATAAAACACATCTAGCATTCAGGGAAATACCATCCCAAACTCCATTGATATTTCAGCTCATGCCATCCAGAGAGGCATTCATCAAGACTTTAAATAATAAGTGCTGGAGAGGATGTGGGTAAGAATGTACAACCGTACACTGTGGGACTGAAAATCAGGACTTCCCATCTGAAAAGCAGTATGGAGAGTCATCAGAAGATAAGGAATATGAACATCCTGTGCCCAGGGTTCCCAATCCTTGTTCTTATACCCAATTTACAATGATCCTGTATACACATGAGACACTGGAACTTCAATGTTTACAGTGGTTTCTATCACAATTAGAAAGATATGAAATGAGCCCAGATGCACCTTAACACAAAAAAGGATAAATAAACACCTAGAAACTTGGCACTGAATTTGAGCTAACTAGTTTTTCATGATACACCATCATGTCAAAATGAGTCCTCATATAGCATATAAAAACACTGCCCTGAACATTTCTAAAATATAAAACCTGGAACATCAAAATCCCTTAAGTTTATACAAGGATGATATTTTAAAGCAAACAAGTAGGAAACTTATTATTCTAAGGCCAAAACGAACCTTTTCAGCAAAGGAAAGACTTCATTTTCCCCACAATGTCAAGGAATATTTAATGTAATCCAAACCTTCCAGGCAGAATCTGAGCGTGTGTTTAGGAGCCTCTCCATTTTGGAGGTACCCATAACCAGAATCAAGGTGGGAGCAGGAGAGAAACCCAGACATAGAGCTGCTGAGAGAGCTGGGCACTTAGAGCATGGACCTGTAGTCTGTGTTAAGAATACTAGTTCATGGCACTGTCATGCATCATGGTGCTTGCAGCTCTGTGACAGCAAGGGCCAAGGCTAAATCTGATAGACAAAGGGCAGCCTGCAGTACCATAAACATGAAATGAATACTAGGCATGGTCAACCCACTCTACTGAGAATAATTTAGAATAACTATACCCCTATTAACATTACACAGGCAGTCAAAGGCACCCTCTTAAGAATTTCAATATTGTCCTGAGTACATGGGCTCTCAGTGGTGTCTCAGCAGGAAACACTGCATCCCTTACACCTCCATGATTCAGTAGCCAGGTATCCTCCCACAATTTTAGATGGTTACTCATCCTATGGGCTCAGGATAGTGAGTGACAGGCATGCGCTGAAAGCTCTCATCAGGAAGCGGTGTGTTGCTGCTGTGGACGTTCTGTACAGTCGAGGTTCACAGAGGTACTGTCTCTTTCAAACTGGTGCTTTGGGAATAATGAACGTGAGCAAGAACTGCTAGTTGAGAATTCAAGGGACAGAAGATTCCATAAGTGCTGGGGCAGGATCAGGTAGAATGGTATTTTCACTGAGGTCTCAGAAGAAGTCACAGATTCTGAAACCAGACCTGGTCTCCCATGCTCCAAGAGATTATAGGAAAAGGCCTCAGTGACTTGGAATCATGCACAGTAAAGACCACTGAGTTGGGCTGGGGATGTGGCTCAAGCGGTGTGCGCTCACCTGGAATGTGTGCGGTACCGGTTCCATCCTCAGCACCACATACAAACAAAGATGTTGTGTCCACGGAAAACTAACAAATAAATATGAAAAAATTCTCTCTCCTATCTCTCTCTCTCTTCTCTCTCTCTCTCTCTCTCTCTCTCTCTCTCTCTCTCTCTCTCTCTCTTCCATCTCTTTAAAAAAAGGACCACTGAGTAAGGAATTCCATAATTGGGATCTGCATTATAGATTAGTCCCCAGGCTTCATGGACCACTGTGTTCATCAGGCAATTTCTACATCCATAGACCCATGTCTCTGAGTACAAAATCCAATACTGAGAGTAATTTCCTTTGTAACTTTCAAAATTCCCTCAGCAATATCTGGGAGGTGTTGGGGAGCAAGGAGCAGAGGAGATCCACTTGAACACACCAATGTCAGGAAGGCCTTTTTGAACTAGAGCAGATAAAGAAACTGATGGACAATATTTGCATCCTCCAAACCATAAAAAGCTTTAGCTTTCCAAAATTAGAAATCCTGGACAGAAGTGTCTCCATTTAGTTATATTAGTTTAAGGCAATTGTGAAGATTTTCATGATTTTGTTTGTGCCTTTTTTTCCACAATATATATGATTTTCTAAGATATGTTTTTCAGTTTTCATTTTATTTCCTTTATTACATTTTTATTCTTATTTTATATTCTTTCCTATTCTCATTAATATTGAATTTCATCCTCATTTCCTCTTCAATCTCTGCTTACTATAACCACTTTCATTATCTGTTCTTTTTAAAATTTATCATGATAATTTTATTGTCACTAATGACTTTTTTCTAGTCTTATGAGTATTATTATTTCCTATGAACTTCGATTAATTATTAAGTATTATAGAAACCACATAAAATATACACTTCATTTATATGCATGCTTTGCTTCAAGCTATGATTGTTCCTAGAGGGTCATCTTTCTCCTTGATGAGATACTGGTGAGTCAATATTGTATGTTAAATATGCTCATTTGGGAATTTGATTCTGAACACGATGGCCTGACCCAAACACATCCCAAAGAAAAATCTGTACACTAATAGGACACATACATAACAGTTGAACTAAAATGCTTGCAAATTCTCCTCCTAAAATATAGGCCATTAAGATACCTCAAAAATTTTGCAAGTTCCCAGTAACTGCATCCAAGTTCTTTTTACTAATGTCCACTTCAGAGGTGGAATGAAAATGTTTAGTAATTTTCTTGATTTGTTGCATGAAATGTAAAGGAACTAAAAGTTTTGGTTTGTACTCTAACAGGATTGATGGATACATCCTGAAAGGACCTGATTCTAGAATAGGCTGTTTGGTTTCTCCTTTAAGTCTATTTCCTGCCTCAGCCTACATCCTGGAGTGTGTAGGGAGATTGGAGTCTTTAATACCAGCATGGATTACTGGTAATGGGAAACTAAAATTTTGAGCCTTAGGGAATGATGATCTTTAACATGAATGTGTTCACTGGCCATTTCAATGATGTACTCTCCAACTTTCAACTGGATCTTTCTGAGTCTTAGATTTAATCCTCGTTATATGAGGAGGTCACACAGAAGAAAATTGAAACAATACTCAAAAAAATCTCCCCACATTACTAAGATGAAGGTTACTTTGAAGCTTCTGCTTACATGATTTCTAAAGCTATTTTTCATGTTCATGTTGTGTTACATTTTTAGACTTAAATATTAAATTATGATCTTGATTTCTAAGTATGTATTGTGTGATGTCATTTTGTTTGGCATAATTTCCCTTGCCATCAAAGAAGAGAAATAGACCATGAATTTAATTTGACACATTTACTTACCTGTCCATGGCTTTTTTCCATGCCATCAACAACACTCTCCTTCAGTTCCTCTGATGACATATGGCAATGTGAATCTGGGGATAAATGCATAGATGTACTTAAACTACTTAAAAGAGTTAGACTGAGTGAAAATCTAGCCAACTAAAAACATAATTGTAATAATCATACAATTCGATTTTCACAATGATACGTTTTAGTTAAGTTTAATTTTAGGTGAGTGTTTATGCCGTTGGAAATTTTTGGATTCTTGTGTGAGCTTGGTGACTGTACCCAGAGCCATGTGTATCCTTGGCAAGAACACAAGAACTTACTTCAAATAAAAGGCCTTTATTTTTATTTATTTATTTATTTTTGAAGACAGAGTGTCTGAATATTCCCTGGCTTACTGGGAACCTGGCATCAGCCTGCCTCAGTCTCTAACTAAGCTGAAATTACAGAGGAGTCCCTCTTCACCCAGGGTGTATTGAGTGATTTAGCAGGGATTTTCAGTAATCTAATGTTTCAACAAAACAAGAGTTCACCATATTCAATGCACATGATATCTCAAAGATCCAACCACTCAAAGAAAAATGATATTTTGCAGAAAAAATATGGCTAAAATTACAATGGAAAGAAGAAACTTCACACTGTTTACTATGTCTTTTTCCTAATAGTAATTTTTAATGAAACACTGCATGTAACTTTGGTGTCAACAAAAACGTATGTGTGTATATGATCACTGTGATACCTTTGACAGTGAACCACATATTCCTTTCCGTTCCTTTTCCTGCATTTCTTCTGTTAGGATTTACTCTGTTTTGGGAAGCAGTACTCATGGTGCCTATTATTCCTGACATAAACTGTTTTTGCTTCTCTGGCATTAGCTACCTCAGACAGTGACCTGCTATTGTACTGAGTAATAATCAGTTGGCCTGTAAGTTATTCGTTCTCCATCTAGTTCACTAGGTCCTGGACTTCAGGAGATGCTTTGACAACACACTGGTTTGAACACCCCATAACTGAGTGTCAGGTAAGTGTCTGAGGCAATAACACTTGGCGTGGATGGTGTCTTTTCTAGAGGTAGGGATGAACGGAGACTTGAGGAATGAGGCCATCAGCCAGAGGCAGAGAATGGTGACAATGTGGAAGGCTATAGCATGACATAGACACAAGGGTTAAGGGGGATGGTATATGTCTGATGATACAGGGATTGGTGAAAACTGCCAGAAGATCATGCCGATAGAAATGGGCTAAACATACAGTTAGGAAGAATTTGCATTGTGAAAGATGCCTCAAAATGTTGAGACGGTTGAACATACACATAGCAAATACTTTCATCTAGGCCATGTATCCATATATAGCTGGAACTATCTCAAATCTGTGGGCACATGAGCTTGAGGGGCATGATCATGAATGGAGATGAATAAAGAGAATTCAAAAGTGCACTATGAGGTTCATGCAGGCCTGAATGAAGGAATGTCTTCCAAAGGATCTGGGTTCTGTTTTTACCATACAGAGGTGACAGACAAACAACAAGTCAAAGAATAATGAGCAAAGACTCCATTGGGATGTGGAAGAATTTATGGATTGATTACTCTGAGATAAAATTTCAGGAAAGAGTGTTCACCAGCAAATGTTCACTTTAGAAGCAAGGGATAAACTAAAGTATATATCATCATACATTTTATTATTTCTTGCCTCAAACTGACCACAAGAGTTGTCAAAGTCAGTACCTAAGTAGCATAAAAACAAGTTTGATGCATTTGGTTGATACACTAGATGTCAGGGTAGAGCGCACATTGTCTTTTAAATTAGATTTTCCTGTATTTCACAGGCCGGCTTGACATCTTGGCTTCAAGAAAAATACAAGTCCTCATAATCTCAGGATTCTGGATTTCAGTCCTGCTCCCCTGGACCTATTTTTTAAATTGGGGTGGGAAGAAAAATCAGCCTCACAATCCAACTGACAGGTGTCATGACTCCGATTTGGGAAGTTTAATTGTAGAAACACCTAGGATATAGGTTATTTTAAAACATCTTCTCCTCATAGACTTACAGAAATATTTTGAAATGTGAATGCATCACCAACACAGACCTGATGGGGCAAATCCTCCCAACACATGGCACAAATGGATATATCAGGAGTGAAAAATTTGCTATCATTTCCAAGGTTTAATCATAGGTGGTTTTATAGAAGTTGTACTGCAAAAGTTACCTGATTTCTGTTTCTTTTCTCGCTTCCACCACTTTTGTTTTTTGAGAGCTGTATCTTTGCTTTTAATGGTAGGCTTGATGTGCTTGAAGACAAGATAACACGTAAATATTTGACAGTGCATACAGCATGCATTTAATAATATAACATAAACATAGAAGATGATTTACCTTGTATGAAACATGTACATTTTTAGATACTGAAAAGGAAATGAAATACATAATCAATAAAACCTGAATATATATAAAAAAACACACTCATATTCCTACTAAGTGAGACCAGCGCTCAGTCCAAGTGATAACGATTTTTGTTAGCATTGATAAAGATTACATTAGCTTTGCAGTTTTAAGTTTGGGGATTTTTGTTGATCACAAGACTGAAATGTTCTAAATGAATATTGACAATATATCTTTAGTAAATAAGTCTTGCAGTTAAGTTTCAAATGGTAAGAACACCTTTGAGATCGTTATAAATAATTCGACAAGGGTACATATACAAAGGTGAAGAGTCAGAATGCTGGAGACCACAGAGATCTGTATTCAGAGAAGGAAAGAGGAATCTGGAGAATTTCAATGTCAAAGCTGAAGTAGTCAGATGGCAGCACATATGTCAAGTGACCTATGAATTGTTTAATCCATTTTATTATACCTAAGTATCCTGTACCTCAAGATCCAGGACAAGGTATATTTTATTTCTTTTCAGTTTTTTTTTTCTGAACTAATTGGATCAGATATATGCATTTAGAATAACAGCTAATATGAACATGATTGTTTTTTCATACCCATCTGGGACCCTGGCACATCTTCTAATCCTGCTTCCTCTGTTTTAGTGGATATTATGTTTCCCTTTTCACCGTTGTACAAAGATACAGGTTCTGCATCTTAAAAAATATGAGAAAGCATAAAGAATTTAGATATGGTCATCCACAGCAATCTGTGATCCGAAAGCAGGCAGAATTGACAGGACTCAAAAGACTGTCCTATAAACACATTAGTAACAGTCTTAATATTTGAGGAATAAATTCCATAAGGAATTCTAGTTTAAAAATGAGTCTGCCATAACACATACAGTAATGATTTCACATATTTTTTTGAATGTGCTGGCCGATCAGAAAATTAGTTATCAGAATTTAGCACAGGAGTAGAACACATTCCTGTAGCACAAAGGGACATGGTTTCATTCCGAAGAACCAAATTTATAATAATAATGATAATAATTATAATAATATAATAATAATCATCAAAAATAAAACAAACTCTGAAAAAAACAAATTTTCAAAAACACTTGGTCACTGATCTAAATCACTCTTAGGATGCCACACACATGGTGGGGCCTGGTGGGTGTGCAGGACAGATTTGTACAGGTTGCCCTGATTCTTCCAGTCCCTCCTTGTTTCAATCACCTGGGGACCAGGAATCATCCTACTTTTGGTTTGAAGCCAGGCAAACAGAAAAATGCTGAATTGCATTTTCTCATTTTCCCCTCCAAAATTTCCTTGCTAGCTTCTTTATTTTCTTCCTCATTTTGCCTCTCTCCTAGTTTTTCATAAAACCCTCTAGAGCAGGAGACTTTTTTCTTTCCATTTTCTATTTTTTTTATGGCTTATTCAAACTCCTTCCTGCCTGGCAATGTAGCAAATTTATCTTAGAAATGTAATTTTAAACTTTTGTCTTTTGTGTTATCCCCACTACCTAAGAAATATGCACATAATTATTGCATTATTTATTCTGGCACTTGATCTTCTCCTGTCTTGGTTTGTAGGGTCTACTGGTGTTTTTTGTTGTTGTTGTTGTTGTTGTTGTTGTTGTTGTTGTTGTTTTTGTCCAACAGGGACATTGTTTGCCTGGCTGCAAAAAATGCTGTGGGCATACGAGGATCATTGGAATCACCTTAGAATCTAAAGGATATGTAGAAGGAAAGAACTTCTGAGTCACAATGAGCTTCTGATCATGGTCCCAACAGATGATTCTTTACAGTTTGAGAGATCTAGTATAAATTTTGTTGGAATCCATTGCCTCTACCTTAACTTGAATGTAGCTCTGGGTTTCTCCCTAGGATGTTACCCTCAAATGAAAGTTCAGTCAAGCTATTATCTTTCCAAATTTAGTTTTAGATATCTGTGAATTTGGGGACCACTCTGTAACCATTTCTATTTCTTTCCACTTTCCTAGTTGGTGTTTCTACCCTATACATCTTTTTGTACAGAGTAGCAACACATTTGGTGTCATTAGATTTTATACATGAAGAATCTTTTGTGATAAACAAACATGACAAGGTGGGAATTCCTTCTTCGCTCCTCAATTTTATTCCATTCCAACTGTTTCTAAGTCAGGAATGTTGGAAAATTTTTACTTTACACTTCATTCAGCTTTGGACCTGGAAACTCAAAAATGCTTCCCCTATTTTGAAAATGCTGCTCTTTTCCCACCTCTTATGTAACTGAGGGTCCTTCCTTCCACTGAGTACAACTGCTACCTCTTCCTTCATTGACTCCCTGTAATTAACGCCTGTCTCAGTGTTCATATCCTCTTCTTCTCTTTCATTTCTATTTTACTTTGATTGAAGCATGTCTCAAAATGCAACTCATAGTTCAGATTTTTTTTAGCAATATCCCCAGTTTAACCTGTGACAGAAACCTAATACATTATCACTCATTATATTTCTTTTTCCTTACTAGATAATACGTACACTCTTGGAACAATTACAATATTTTAGTGCTCTTGCTTTAAAGCAATATGCTCACCAATGTCTTTTGCGTTTTTTGTCATTCTTACCTTCTCCATGTTCGTTTGTTCTATTCTTTGCTTGTGTATAGGATCCACCAGATACACTGGAAGCACAAACTTCTGTAGATTGCTTACAGACACTCTGGGGAAAGTAATACCATTAATAAGTTGCATAAAGTTTTCATGATCACATATCACTTATCACCATATATATATTTGTGAAATCATCAGCATTAGAAATTAGATGAGTGCATTTTGAACAAGAATATATTATTCAAGTTTCACTGTCCTAGGCAGTTCAGACTAACTGAGCTGATATATCATTCTGGCTAATGATTGGATAAAGCCAGGATGAGGCACATAGGAACTGGGTTCCTTCAGAATATACACACTGACAAGCATATACCCCCAAACAACTAGCATCAGTATATAATCAGTCAACTTTGCACTGCCCAGCAGTTCTAAAAATGCTTTGAAACACTTTTAAGAATGGCGCTTGGTGTTCCATAGCATTTTAAATTTGAATGGCCAATTTTTTTATTCTGAAATAATGATACTTGGTAAGATGAGAGTTTCAAATCTGTCACCTTGTGTAGGAATGATAAACTGTTGTACTTGCTTCATTTACTCATCAGAGACTTTGAAAACTTAATGCATTTCAGCAAAATATTTCCCAAGTCAAAACTTATTTTAAAAAAGTAAAATACACTGAGGAAGTGTGTCTCTATGTAACATGAACATAAGAGCACACACACTTGGGTAAAGTATGCAACACTTTCATTGAAGAAGTAACTAAGAGGCATTTCAAAAGAGAAAGGTGACTCCCATCTCTGAAAAGCTGACTATTTGCAGAGGTGGGAGTCATTTGAACTGGTGCATTGCTGCTTGAAGAAAAAGACAGGCTGTGGGAAATCACAGGAGTGGCACAATGGAGAGCCTGTGACCAGATGAAACCAGAAATATGAGATACTCAAAGAGGAAATGCATTCGTGGAAGAAGTAGAGTAAAGCCAGAGTAGGGAAAACTAGCTTGCTATGAGAGAGGAATATGCTGACTGGTGAGCTGAGGAGAATCTCACCCATCCAATTAGGAAATGGAGAAATGCAAGAGATAGACGTTCTCAAATCCACAAACACAACTTCATTATAAATACATAAAACACATCTAGCATTCAGGGAAATACCATCCCAAACTCCATTGATATTTCAGCTCATGCCATCCAGAGAGGCATTCATCAAGACTTTAAATAATAAGTGCTGGAGAGGATGTGGGTAAGAATGTACAACCGTACACTGTGGGACTGAAAATCAGGACTTCCCATCTGAAAAGCAGTATGGAGAGTCATCAGAAGATAAGGAATATGAACATCCTGTGCCCAGGGTTCCCAATCCTTGTTCTTATACCCAATTTACAATGATCCTGTATACACATGAGACACTGGAACTTCAATGTTTACAGTGGTTTCTATCACAATTAGAAAGATATGAAATGAGCCCAGATGCACCTTAACACAAAAATGGATAAATAAACACCTAGAAACTTGGCACTGAATTTGAGCTAACTAGTTTTTCATGATACACCATCATGTCAAAATGAGTCCTCATATAGCATATAAAAACACTGCCCTGAACATTTCTAAAATATAAAACCTGGAACATCAAAATCCCTTAAGTTTATACAAGGATGATATTTTAAAGCAAACAAGTAGGAAACTTATTATTCTAAGGCCAAAACGAACCTTTTCAGCAAAGGAAAGACTTCATTTTCCCCACAATGTCAAGGAATATTTAATGTAATCCAAACCTTCCAGGCAGAATCTGAGCGTGTGTTTAGGAGCCTCTCCATTTTGGAGGTACCCATAACCAGAATCAAGGTGGGAGCAGGAGAGAAACCCAGACATAGAGCTGCTGAGAGAGCTGGGCACTTAGAGCATGGACCTGTAGTCTGTGTTAAGAATACTAGTTCATGGCACTGTCATGCATCATGGTGCTTGCAGCTCTGTGACAGCAAGGGCCAAGGCTAAATCTGATAGACAAAGGGCAGCCTGCAGTACCATAAACATGAAATGAATACTAGGCATGGTCAACCCACTCTACTGAGAATAATTTAGAATAACTATACCCCTATTAACATTACACAGGCAGTCAAAGGCACCCTCTTAAGAATTTCAATATTGTCCTGAGTACATGGGCTCTCAGTGGTGTCTCAGCAGGAAACACTGCATCCCTTACACCTCCATGATTCAGTAGCCAGGTATCCTCCCACAATTTTAGATGGTTACTCATCCTATGGGCTCAGGATAGTGAGTGACAGGCATGCGCTGAAAGCTCTCATCAGGAAGCGGTGTGTTGCTGCTGTGGACGTTCTGTACAGTCGAGGTTCACAGAGGTACTGTCTCTTTCAAACTGGTGCTTTGGGAATAATGAACGTGAGCAAGAACTGCTAGTTGAGAATTCAAGGGACAGAAGATTCCATAAGTGCTGGGGCAGGATCAGGTAGAATGGTATTTTCACTGAGGTCTCAGAAGAAGTCACAGATTCTGAAACCAGACCTGGTCTCCCATGCTCCAAGAGATTATAGGAAAAGGCCTCAGTGACTTGGAATCATGCACAGTAAAGACCACTGAGTTGGGCTGGGGATGTGGCTCAAGCGGTGTGCGCTCACCTGGAATGTGTGCGGTACCGGTTCCATCCTCAGCACCACATACAAACAAAGATGTTGTGTCCACAGAAAACTAACAAATAAATATGAAAAAATTCTCTCTCCTATCTCTCTCTCTCTCTCTCTCTCTCTCTCTCTCTCTCTCTCTCTCTCTCTCTCTCTCTCTTCCATCTCTTTAAAAAAAGGACCACTGAGTAAGGAATTCCATAATTGGGATCTGCATTATAGATTAGTCCCCAGGCTTCATGGACCACTGTGTTCATCAGGCAATTTCTACATCCATAGACCCATGTCTCTGAGTACAAAATCCAATACTGAGAGTAATTTCCTTTGTAACTTTCAAAATTCCCTCAGCATTATCTGGGAGGTGTTGGGGAGCAAGGAGCAGAGGAGATCCACTTGAACACACCAATGTCAGGGAAGGCCTTTTTGAACTAGAGCAGATAAAGAAACTGATGGACAATATTTGCATCCTCCAAACCATAAAAAGCTTTAGCTTTCCAAAATTAGAAATCCTGGACAGAAGTGTCTCCATTTAGTTATATTAGTTTAAGGCAATTGTGAAGATTTTCATGATTTTGTTTGTGCCTTTTTTTTCCACAATATATATGATTTTCTAAGATATGTTTTTCAGTTTTCATTTTATTTCCTTTATTACATTTTTATTCTTATTTTATATTCTTTCCTATTCTCATTAATATTGAATTTCATCCTCATTTCCTCTTCAATCTCTGCTTACTATAACTACTTTCATTATCTGTTCTTTTTAAAATTTATCATGATAATTTTATTGTCACTAATGACTTTTTTCTAGTCTTATGAGTATTATTATTTCCTATGAACTTCGATTAATTATTAAGTATTATAGAAACCACATAAAATATACACTTCATTTATATGCATGCTTTGCTTCAAGCTATGATTGTTCCTTTCTCCTTGATGAGATACTGGTGAGTCAATATTGTATGTTAAATATGCTCATTTGGGAATTTGATTCTGAACACGATGGCCTGACCCAAACACATCCCAAAGAAAAATCTGTACACTAATAGGACACATACATAACAGTTGAACTAAAATGCTTGCAAATTCTCCTCCTAAAATATAGGCCATTAAGATACCTCAAAAATTTTGCAAGTTCCCAGTAACTGCATCCAAGTTCTTTTTACTAATGTCCACTTCAGAGGTGGAATGAAAATGTTTAGTAATTTTCTTGATTTGTTGCATGAAATGTAAAGGAACTAAAAGTTTTGGTTTGTACTCTAACAGGATTGATGGATACATCCTGAAAGGACCTGATTCTAGAATAGGCTGTTTGGTTTCTCCTTTAAGTCTATTTCCTGCCTCAGCCTACATCCTGGAGTGTGTAGGGAGATTGGAGTCTTTAATACCAGCATGGATTACTGGTAATGGGAAACTAAAATTTTGAGCCTTAGGGAATGATGATCTTTAACATGAATGTGTTCACTGGCCATTTCAATGATGTACTCTCCAACTTTCAACTGGATCTTTCTGAGTCTTAGATTTAATCCTCGTTATATGAGGAGGTCACACAGAAGAAAATTGAAACAATACTCAAAAAAATCTCCCCACATTACTAAGATGAAGGTTACTTTGAAGCTTCTGCTTACATGATTTCTAAAGCTATTTTTCATGTTCATGTTGTGTTACATTTTTAGACTTAAATATTAAATTATGATCTTGATTTCTAAGTATGTATTGTGTGATGTCATTTTGTTTGGCATAATTTCCCTTGCCATCAAAGAAGAGAAATAGACCATGAATTTAATTTGACACATTTACTTACCTGTCCATGGCTTTTTTCCATGCCATCAACAACACTCTCCTTCAGTTCCTCTGATGACATATGGCAATGTGAATCTGGGGATAAATGCATAGATGTACTTAAACTACTTAAAAGAGTTAGACTGAGTGAAAATCTAGCCAACTAAAAACATAATTGTAATAATCATACAATTCGATTTTCACAATGATACGTTTTAGTTAAGTTTAATTTTAGGTGAGTGTTTATGCCGTTGGAAATTTTTGGATTCTTGTGTGAGCTTGGTGACTGTACCCAGAGCCATGTGTATCCTTGGCAAGAACACAAGAACTTACTTCAAATAAAAGGCCTTTATTTTTATTTATTTATTTATTTTTGAAGACAGAGTGTCTGAATATTCCCTGGCTTACTGGGAACCTGGCATCAGCCTGCCTCAGTCTCTAACTAAGCTGAAATTACAGAGGAGTCCCTCTTCACCCAGGGTGTATTGAGTGATTTAGCAGGGATTTTCAGTAATCTAATGTTTCAACAAAACAAGAGTTCACCATATTCAATGCACATGATATCTCAAAGATCCAACCACTCAAAGAAAAATGATATTTTGCAGAAAAAATATGGCTAAAATTACAATGGAAAGAAGAAACTTCACACTGTTTACTATGTCTTTTTCCTAATAGTAATTTTTAATGAAACACTGCATGTAACTTTGGTGTCAACAAAAACGTATGTGTGTATATGATCACTGTGATACCTTTGACAGTGAACCACATATTCCTTTCCGTTCCTTTTCCTGCATTTCTTCTGTTAGGATTTACTCTGTTTTGGGAAGCAGTACTCATGGTGCCTATTATTCCTGACATAAACTGTTTTTGCTTCTCTGGCATTAGCTACCTCAGACAGTGACCTGCTATTGTACTGAGTAATAATCAGTTGGCCTGTAAGTTATTCGTTCTCCATCTAGTTCACTAGGTCCTGGACTTCAGGAGATGCTTTGACAACACACTGGTTTGAACACCCCATAACTGAGTGTCAGGTAAGTGTCTGAGGCAATAACACTTGGCGTGGATGGTGTCTTTTCTAGAGGTAGGGATGAACGGAGACTTGAGGAATGAGGCCATCAGCCAGAGGCAGAGAATGGTGACAATGTGGAAGGCTATAGCATGACATAGACACAAGGGTTAAGGGGGATGGTATATGTCTGATGATACAGGGATTGGTGAAAACTGCCAGAAGATCATGCCGATAGAAACGGGCTAAACATACAGTTAGGAAGAATTTGCATTGTGAAAGATGCCTCAAAATGTTGAGACAGTTGAACATACACATAGCAAATACTTTCATCTAGGCCATGTATCCATATATAGCTGGAACTATCTCAAATCTGTGGGCACATGAGCTTGAGGGGCATGATCATGAATGGAGATGGATAAAGAGAATTCAAAAGTGCACTATGAGGTTCATGCAGGCCTGAATGAAGGAATGTCTTCCAAAGGATCTGGGTTCTGTTTTTACCATACAGAGGTGACAGACAAACAACAAGTCAAAGAATAATGAGCAAAGACTCCATTGGGATGTGGAAGAATTTATGGATTGATTACTCTGAGATAAAATTTCAGGAAAGAGTGTTCACCAGCAAATGTTCACTTTAGAAGCAAGGGATAAACTAAAGTATATATCATCATACATTTTATTATTTCTTGCCTCAAACTGACCACAAGAGTTGTCAAAGTCAGTACCTAAGTAGCATAAAAACAAGTTTGATGCATTTGGTTGATACACTAGATGTCAGGGTAGAGCGCACATTGTCTTTTAAATTAGATTTTCCTGTATTTCACAGGCCGGCTTGACATCTTGGCTTCAAGAAAAATACAAGTCCTCATAATCTCAGGATTCTGGATTTCAGTCCTGCTCCCCTGGACCTATTTTTTAAATTGGGGTGGGAAGAAAAATCAGCCTCACAATCCAACTGACAGGTGTCATGACTCCGATTTGGGAAGTTTAATTGTAGAAACACCTAGGATATAGGTTATTTTAAAACATCTTCTCCTCATAGACTTACAGAAATATTTTGAAATGTGAATGCATCACCAACACAGACCTGATGGGGCAAATCCTCCCAACACATGGCACAAATGGATATATCAGGAGTGAAAAATTTGCTATCATTTCCAAGGTTTAATCATAGGTGGTTTTATAGAAGTTGTACTGCAAAAGTTACCTGATTTCTGTTTCTTTTCTCGCTTCCACCACTTTTGTTTTTTGAGAGCTGTATCTTTGCTTTTAATGGTAGGCTTGATGTGCTTGAAGACAAGATAACACGTAAATATTTGACAGTGCATACAGCATGCATTTAATAATATAACATAAACATAGAAGATGATTTACCTTGTATGAAACATGTACATTTTTAGATACTGAAAAGGAAATGAAATACATAATCAATAAAACCTGAATATATATAAAAAAACACACTCATATTCCTACTAAGTGAGACCAGCGCTCAGTCCAAGTGATAACGATTTTTGTTAGCATTGATAAAGATTACATTAGCTTTGCAGTTTTAAGTTTGGGGATTTTTGTTGATCACAAGACTGAAATGTTCTAAATGAATATTGACAATATATCTTTAGTAAATAAGTCTTGCAGTTAAGTTTCAAATGGTAAGAACACCTTTGAGATCGTTATAAATAATTCGACAAGGGTACATATACAAAGGTGAAGAGTCAGAATGCTGGAGACCACAGAGATCTGTATTCAGAGAAGGAAAGAGGAATCTGGAGAATTTCAATGTCAAAGCTGAAGTAGTCAGATGGCAGCACATATGTCAAGTGACCTATGAATTGTTTAATCCATTTTATTATACCTAAGTATCCTGTACCTCAAGATCCAGGACAAGGTATATTTTATTTCTTTTCAGTTTTTTTTTTCTGAACTAATTGGATCAGATATATGCATTTAGAATAACAGCTAATATGAACATGATTGTTTTTTCATACCCATCTGGGACCCTGGCACATCTTCTAATCCTGCTTCCTCTGTTTTAGTGGATATTATGTTTCCCTTTTCACCGTTGTACAAAGATACAGGTTCTGCATCTTAAAAAATATGAGAAAGCATAAAGAATTTAGATATGGTCATCCACAGCAATCTGTGATCCGAAAGCAGGCAGAATTGACAGGACTCAAAAGACTGTCCTATAAACACATTAGTAACAGTCTTAATATTTGAGGAATAAATTCCATAAGGAATTCTAGTTTAAAAATGAGTCTGCCATAACACATACAGTAATGATTTCACATATTTTTTTGAATGTGCTGGCCGATCAGAAAATTAGTTATCAGAATTTAGCACAGGAGTAGAACACATTCCTGTAGCACAAAGGGACATGGTTTCATTCCGAAGAACCAAATTTATAATAATAATGATAATAATTATAATAATATAATAATAATCATCAAAAATAAAACAAACTCTGAAAAAAACAAATTTTCAAAAACACTTGGTCACTGATCTAAATCACTCTTAGGATGCCACACACATGGTGGGGCCTGGTGGGTGTGCAGGACAGATTTGTACAGGTTGCCCTGATTCTTCCAGTCCCTCCTTGTTTCAATCACCTGGGGACCAGGAATCATCCTACTTTTGGTTTGAAGCCAGGCAAACAGAAAAATGCTGAATTGCATTTTCTCATTTTCCCCTCCAAAATTTCCTTGCTAGCTTCTTTATTTTCTTCCTCATTTTGCCTCTCTCCTAGTTTTTCATAAAACCCTCTAGAGCAGGAGACTTTTTTCTTTCCATTTTCTATTTTTTTTATGGCTTATTCAAACTCCTTCCTGCCTGGCAATGTAGCAAATTTATCTTAGAAATGTAATTTTAAACTTTTGTCTTTTGTGTTATCCCCACTACCTAAGAAATATGCACATAATTATTGCATTATTTATTCTGGCACTTGATCTTCTCCTGTCTTGGTTTGTAGGGTCTACTGGTGTTTTTTGTTGTTGTTGTTGTTGTTGTTGTTGTTGTTGTTGTTGTTTTTGTCCAACAGGGACATTGTTTGCCTGGCTGCAAAAAATGCTGTGGGCATACGAGGATCATTGGAATCACCTTAGAATCTAAAGGATATGTAGAAGGAAAGAACTTCTGAGTCACAATGAGCTTCTGATCATGGTCCCAACAGATGATTCTTTACAGTTTGAGAGATCTAGTATAAATTTTGTTGGAATCCATTGCCTCTACCTTAACTTGAATGTAGCTCTGGGTTTCTCCCTAGGATGTTACCCTCAAATGAAAGTTCAGTCAAGCTATTATCTTTCCAAATTTAGTTTTAGATATCTGTGAATTTGGGGACCACTCTGTAACCATTTCTATTTCTTTCCACTTTCCTAGTTGGTGTTTCTACCCTATACATCTTTTTGTACAGAGTAGCAACACATTTGGTGTCATTAGATTTTATACATGAAGAATCTTTTGTGATAAACAAACATGACAAGGTGGGAATTCCTTCTTCGCTCCTCAATTTTATTCCATTCCAACTGTTTCTAAGTCAGGAATGTTGGAAAATTTTTACTTTACACTTCATTCAGCTTTGGACCTGGAAACTCAAAAATGCTTCCCCTATTTTGAAAATGCTGCTCTTTTCCCACCTCTTATGTAACTGAGGGTCCTTCCTTCCACTGAGTACAACTGCTACCTCTTCCTTCATTGACTCCCTGTAATTAACGCCTGTCTCAGTGTTCATATCCTCTTCTTCTCTTTCATTTCTATTTTACTTTGATTGAAGCATGTCTCAAAATGCAACTCATAGTTCAGATTTTTTTTAGCAATATCCCCAGTTTAACCTGTGACAGAAACCTAATACATTATCACTCATTATATTTCTTTTTCCTTACTAGATAATACGTACACTCTTGGAACAATTACAATATTTTAGTGCTCTTGCTTTAAAGCAATATGCTCACCAATGTCTTTTGCGTTTTTTGTCATTCTTACCTTCTCCATGTTCGTTTGTTCTATTCTTTGCTTGTGTATAGGATCCACCAGATACACTGGAAGCACAAACTTCTGTAGATTGCTTACAGACACTCTGGGGAAAGTAATACCATTAATAAGTTGCATAAAGTTTTCATGATCACATATCACTTATCACCATATATATATTTGTGAAATCATCAGCATTAGAAATTAGATGAGTGCATTTTGAACAAGAATATATTATTCAAGTTTCACTGTCCTAGGCAGTTCAGACTAACTGAGCTGATATATGATTCTGGCTAATGATTGGATAAAGCCAGGATGAGGCACATAGGAACTGGGTTCCTTCAGAATATACACACTGACAAGCATATACCCCCAAACAACTAGCATCAGTATATAATCAGTCAACTTTGCACTGCCCAGCAGTTCTAAAAATGCTTTGAAACACTTTTAAGAATGGCGCTTGGTGTTCCATAGCATTTTAAATTTGAATGGCCAATTTTTTTATTCTGAAATAATGATACTTGGTAAGATGAGAGTTTCAAATCTGTCACCTTGTGTAGGAATGATAAACTGTTGTACTTGCTTCATTTACTCATCAGAGACTTTGAAAACTTAATGCATTTCAGCAAAATATTTCCCAAGTCAAAACTTATTTTAAAAAAGTAAAATACACTGAGGAAGTGTGTCTCTATGTAACATGAACATAAGAGCACACACACTTGGGTAAAGTATGCAACACTTTCATTGAAGAAGTAACTAAGAGGCATTTCAAAAGAGAAAGGTGACTCCCATCTCTGAAAAGCTGACTATTTGCAGAGGTGGGAGTCATTTGAACTGGTGCATTGCTGCTTGAAGAAAAAGACAGGCTGTGGGAAATCACAGGAGTGGCACAATGGAGAGCCTGTGACCAGATGAAACCAGAAATATGAGATACTCAAAGAGGAAATGCATTCGTGGAAGAAGTAGAGTAAAGCCAGAGTAGGGAAAACTAGCTTGCTATGAGAGAGGAATATGCTGACTGGTGAGCTGAGGAGAATCTCACCCATCCAATTAGGAAATGGAGAAATGCAAGAGATAGACGTTCTCAAATCCACAAACACAACTTCATTATAAATACATAAAACACATCTAGCATTCAGGGAAATACCATCCCAAACTCCATTGATATTTCAGCTCATGCCATCCAGAGAGGCATTCATCAAGACTTTAAATAATAAGTGCTGGAGAGGATGTGGGTAAGAATGTACAACCGTACACTGTGGGACTGAAAATCAGGACTTCCCATCTGAAAAGCAGTATGGAGAGTCATCAGAAGATAAGGAATATGAACATCCTGTGCCCAGGGTTCCCAATCCTTGTTCTTATACCCAATTTACAATGATCCTGTATACACATGAGACACTGGAACTTCAATGTTTACAGTGGTTTCTATCACAATTAGAAAGATATGAAATGAGCCCAGATGCACCTTAACACAAAAAAGGATAAATAAACACCTAGAAACTTGGCACTGAATTTGAGCTAACTAGTTTTTCATGATACACCATCATGTCAAAATGAGTCCTCATATAGCATATAAAAACACTGCCCTGAACATTTCTAAAATATAAAACCTGGAACATCAAAATCCCTTAAGTTTATACAAGGATGATATTTTAAAGCAAACAAGTAGGAAACTTATTATTCTAAGGCCAAAACGAACCTTTTCAGCAAAGGAAAGACTTCATTTTCCCCACAATGTCAAGGAATATTTAATGTAATCCAAACCTTCCAGGCAGAATCTGAGCGTGTGTTTAGGAGCCTCTCCATTTTGGAGGTACCCATAACCAGAATCAAGGTGGGAGCAGGAGAGAAACCCAGACATAGAGCTGCTGAGAGAGCTGGGCACTTAGAGCATGGACCTGTAGTCTGTGTTAAGAATACTAGTTCATGGCACTGTCATGCATCATGGTGCTTGCAGCTCTGTGACAGCAAGGGCCAAGGCTAAATCTGATAGACAAAGGGCAGCCTGCAGTACCATAAACATGAAATGAATACTAGGCATGGTCAACCCACTCTACTGAGAATAATTTAGAATAACTATACCCCTATTAACATTACACAGGCAGTCAAAGGCACCCTCTTAAGAATTTCAATATTGTCCTGAGTACATGGGCTCTCAGTGGTGTCTCAGCAGGAAACACTGCATCCCTTACACCTCCATGATTCAGTAGCCAGGTATCCTCCCACAATTTTAGATGGTTACTCATCCTATGGGCTCAGGATAGTGAGTGACAGGCATGCGCTGAAAGCTCTCATCAGGAAGCGGTGTGTTGCTGCTGTGGACGTTCTGTACAGTCGAGGTTCACAGAGGTACTGTCTCTTTCAAACTGGTGCTTTGGGAATAATGAACGTGAGCAAGAACTGCTAGTTGAGAATTCAAGGGACAGAAGATTCCATAAGTGCTGGGGCAGGATCAGGTAGAATGGTATTTTCACTGAGGTCTCAGAAGAAGTCACAGATTCTGAAACCAGACCTGGTCTCCCATGCTCCAAGAGATTATAGGAAAAGGCCTCAGTGACTTGGAATCATGCACAGTAAAGACCACTGAGTTGGGCTGGGGATGTGGCTCAAGCGGTGTGCGCTCACCTGGAATGTGTGCGGTACCGGTTCCATCCTCAGCACCACATACAAACAAAGATGTTGTGTCCACAGAAAACTAACAAATAAATATGAAAAAATTCTCTCTCCTATCTCTCTCTCTCTTCTCTCTCTCTCTCTCTCTCTCTCTCTCTCTCTCTCTCTCTCTCTCTCTTCCATCTCTTTAAAAAAAGGACCACTGAGTAAGGAATTCCATAATTGGGATCTGCATTATAGATTAGTCCCCAGGCTTCATGGACCACTGTGTTCATCAGGCAATTTCTACATCCATAGACCCATGTCTCTGAGTACAAAATCCAATACTGAGAGTAATTTCCTTTGTAACTTTCAAAATTCCCTCAGCATTATCTGGGAGGTGTTGGGGAGCAAGGAGCAGAGGAGATCCACTTGAACACACCAATGTCAGGGAAGGCCTTTTTGAACTAGAGCAGATAAAGAAACTGATGGACAATATTTGCATCCTCCAAACCATAAAAAGCTTTAGCTTTCCAAAATTAGAAATCCTGGACAGAAGTGTCTCCATTTAGTTATATTAGTTTAAGGCAATTGTGAAGATTTTCATGATTTTGTTTGTGCCTTTTTTTCCACAATATATATGATTTTCTAAGATATGTTTTTCAGTTTTCATTTTATTTCCTTTATTACATTTTTATTCTTATTTTATATTCTTTCCTATTCTCATTAATATTGAATTTCTTCCTCATTTCCTCTTCAATCTCTGCTTACTATAACCACTTTCATTATCTGTTCTTTTTAAAATTTATCATGATAATTTTATTGTCACTAATGACTTTTTTCTAGTCTTATGAGTATTATTATTTCCTATGAACTTCGATTAATTATTAAGTATTATAGAAACCACATAAAATATACACTTCATTTATATGCATGCTTTGCTTCAAGCTATGATTGTTCCTAGAGGGTCATCTTTCTCCTTGATGAGATACTGGTGAGTCAATATTGTATGTTAAATATGCTCATTTGGGAATTTGATTCTGAACACGATGGCCTGACCCAAACACATCCCAAAGAAAAATCTGTACACTAATAGGACACATACATAACAGTTGAACTAAAATGCTTGCAAATTCTCCTCCTAAAATATAGGCCATTAAGATACCTCAAAAATTTTGCAAGTTCCCAGTAACTGCATCCAAGTTCTTTTTACTAATGTCCACTTCAGAGGTGGAATGAAAATGTTTAGTAATTTTCTTGATTTGTTGCATGAAATGTAAAGGAACTAAAAGTTTTGGTTTGTACTCTAACAGGATTGATGGATACATCCTGAAAGGACCTGATTCTAGAATAGGCTGTTTGGTTTCTCCTTTAAGTCTATTTCCTGCCTCAGCCTACATCCTGGAGTGTGTAGGGAGATTGGAGTCTTTAATACCAGCATGGATTACTGGTAATGGGAAACTAAAATTTTGAGCCTTAGGGAATGATGATCTTTAACATGAATGTGTTCACTGGCCATTTCAATGATGTACTCTCCAACTTTCAACTGGATCTTTCTGAGTCTTAGATTTAATCCTCGTTATATGAGGAGGTCACACAGAAGAAAATTGAAACAATACTCAAAAAAATCTCCCCACATTACTAAGATGAAGGTTACTTTGAAGCTTCTGCTTACATGATTTCTAAAGCTATTTTTCATGTTCATGTTGTGTTACATTTTTAGACTTAAATATTAAATTATGATCTTGATTTCTAAGTATGTATTGTGTGATGTCATTTTGTTTGGCATAATTTCCCTTGCCATCAAAGAAGAGAAATAGACCATGAATTTAATTTGACACATTTACTTACCTGTCCATGGCTTTTTTCCATGCCATCAACAACACTCTCCTTCAGTTCCTCTGATGACATATGGCAATGTGAATCTGGGGATAAATGCATAGATGTACTTAAACTACTTAAAAGAGTTAGACTGAGTGAAAATCTAGCCAACTAAAAACATAATTGTAATAATCATACAATTCGATTTTCACAATGATACGTTTTAGTTAAGTTTAATTTTAGGTGAGTGTTTATGCCGTTGGAAATTTTTGGATTCTTGTGTGAGCTTGGTGACTGTACCCAGAGCCATGTGTATCCTTGGCAAGAACACAAGAACTTACTTCAAATAAAAGGCCTTTATTTTTATTTATTTATTTATTTTTGAAGACAGAGTGTCTGAATATTCCCTGGCTTACTGGGAACCTGGCATCAGCCTGCCTCAGTCTCTAACTAAGCTGAAATTACAGAGGAGTCCCTCTTCACCCAGGGTGTATTGAGTGATTTAGCAGGGATTTTCAGTAATCTAATGTTTCAACAAAACAAGAGTTCACCATATTCAATGCACATGATATCTCAAAGATCCAACCACTCAAAGAAAAATGATATTTTGCAGAAAAAATATGGCTAAAATTACAATGGAAAGAAGAAACTTCACACTGTTTACTATGTCTTTTTCCTAATAGTAATTTTTAATGAAACACTGCATGTAACTTTGGTGTCAACAAAAACGTATGTGTGTATATGATCACTGTGATACCTTTGACAGTGAACCACATATTCCTTTCCGTTCCTTTTCCTGCATTTCTTCTGTTAGGATTTACTCTGTTTTGGGAAGCAGTACTCATGGTGCCTATTATTCCTGACATAAACTGTTTTTGCTTCTCTGGCATTAGCTACCTCAGACAGTGACCTGCTATTGTACTGAGTAATAATCAGTTGGCCTGTAAGTTATTCGTTCTCCATCTAGTTCACTAGGTCCTGGACTTCAGGAGATGCTTTGACAACACACTGGTTTGAACACCCCATAACTGAGTGTCAGGTAAGTGTCTGAGGCAATAACACTTGGCGTGGATGGTGTCTTTTCTAGAGGTAGGGATGAACGGAGACTTGAGGAATGAGGCCATCAGCCAGAGGCAGAGAATGGTGACAATGTGGAAGGCTATAGCATGACATAGACACAAGGGTTAAGGGGGATGGTATATGTCTGATGATACAGGGATTGGTGAAAACTGCCAGAAGATCATGCCGATAGAAATGGGCTAAACATACAGTTAGGAAGAATTTGCATTGTGAAAGATGCCTCAAAATGTTGAGACAGTTGAACATACACATAGCAAATACTTTCATCTAGGCCATGTATCCATATATAGCTGGAACTATCTCAAATCTGTGGGCACATGAGCTTGAGGGGCATGATCATGAATGGAGATGGATAAAGAGAATTCAAAAGTGCACTATGAGGTTCATGCAGGCCTGAATGAAGGAATGTCTTCCAAAGGATCTGGGTTCTGTTTTTACCATACAGAGGTGACAGACAAACAACAAGTCAAAGAATAATGAGCAAAGACTCCATTGGGATGTGGAAGAATTTATGGATTGATTACTCTGAGATAAAATTTCAGGAAAGAGTGTTCACCAGCAAATGTTCACTTTAGAAGCAAGGGATAAACTAAAGTATATATCATCATACATTTTATTATTTCTTGCCTCAAACTGACCACAAGAGTTGTCAAAGTCAGTACCTAAGTAGCATAAAAACAAGTTTGATGCATTTGGTTGATACACTAGATGTCAGGGTAGAGCGCACATTGTCTTTTAAATTAGATTTTCCTGTATTTCACAGGCCGGCTTGACATCTTGGCTTCAAGAAAAATACAAGTCCTCATAATCTCAGGATTCTGGATTTCAGTCCTGCTCCCCTGGACCTATTTTTTAAATTGGGGTGGGAAGAAAAATCAGCCTCACAATCCAACTGACAGGTGTCATGACTCCGATTTGGGAAGTTTAATTGTAGAAACACCTAGGATATAGGTTATTTTAAAACATCTTCTCCTCATAGACTTACAGAAATATTTTGAAATGTGAATGCATCACCAACACAGACCTGATGGGGCAAATCCTCCCAACACATGGCACAAATGGATATATCAGGAGTGAAAAATTTGCTATCATTTCCAAGGTTTAATCATAGGTGGTTTTATAGAAGTTGTACTGCAAAAGTTACCTGATTTCTGTTTCTTTTCTCGCTTCCACCACTTTTGTTTTTTGAGAGCTGTATCTTTGCTTTTAATGGTAGGCTTGATGTGCTTGAAGACAAGATAACACGTAAATATTTGACAGTGCATACAGCATGCATTTAATAATATAACATAAACATAGAAGATGATTTACCTTGTATGAAACATGTACATTTTTAGATACTGAAAAGGAAATGAAATACATAATCAATAAAACCTGAATATATATAAAAAAACACACTCATATTCCTACTAAGTGAGACCAGCGCTCAGTCCAAGTGATAACGATTTTTGTTAGCATTGATAAAGATTACATTAGCTTTGCAGTTTTAAGTTTGGGGATTTTTGTTGATCACAAGACTGAAATGTTCTAAATGAATATTGACAATATATCTTTAGTAAATAAGTCTTGCAGTTAAGTTTCAAATGGTAAGAACACCTTTGAGATCGTTATAAATAATTCGACAAGGGTACATATACAAAGGTGAAGAGTCAGAATGCTGGAGACCACAGAGATCTGTATTCAGAGAAGGAAAGAGGAATCTGGAGAATTTCAATGTCAAAGCTGAAGTAGTCAGATGGCAGCACATATGTCAAGTGACCTATGAATTGTTTAATCCATTTTATTATACCTAAGTATCCTGTACCTCAAGATCCAGGACAAGGTATATTTTATTTCTTTTCAGTTTTTTTTTTCTGAACTAATTGGATCAGATATATGCATTTAGAATAACAGCTAATATGAACATGATTGTTTTTTCATACCCATCTGGGACCCTGGCACATCTTCTAATCCTGCTTCCTCTGTTTTAGTGGATATTATGTTTCCCTTTTCACCGTTGTACAAAGATACAGGTTCTGCATCTTAAAAAATATGAGAAAGCATAAAGAATTTAGATATGGTCATCCACAGCAATCTGTGATCCGAAAGCAGGCAGAATTGACAGGACTCAAAAGACTGTCCTATAAACACATTAGTAACAGTCTTAATATTTGAGGAATAAATTCCATAAGGAATTCTAGTTTAAAAATGAGTCTGCCATAACACATACAGTAATGATTTCACATATTTTTTTGAATGTGCTGGCCGATCAGAAAATTAGTTATCAGAATTTAGCACAGGAGTAGAACACATTCCTGTAGCACAAAGGGACATGGTTTCATTCCGAAGAACCAAATTTATAATAATAATGATAATAATTATAATAATATAATAATAATCATCAAAAATAAAACAAACTCTGAAAAAAACAAATTTTCAAAAACACTTGGTCACTGATCTAAATCACTCTTAGGATGCCACACACATGGTGGGGCCTGGTGGGTGTGCAGGACAGATTTGTACAGGTTGCCCTGATTCTTCCAGTCCCTCCTTGTTTCAATCACCTGGGGACCAGGAATCATCCTACTTTTGGTTTGAAGCCAGGCAAACAGAAAAATGCTGAATTGCATTTTCTCATTTTCCCCTCCAAAATTTCCTTGCTAGCTTCTTTATTTTCTTCCTCATTTTGCCTCTCTCCTAGTTTTTCATAAAACCCTCTAGAGCAGGAGACTTTTTTCTTTCCATTTTCTATTTTTTTTATGGCTTATTCAAACTCCTTCCTGCCTGGCAATGTAGCAAATTTATCTTAGAAATGTAATTTTAAACTTTTGTCTTTTGTGTTATCCCCACTACCTAAGAAATATGCACATAATTATTGCATTATTTATTCTGGCACTTGATCTTCTCCTGTCTTGGTTTGTAGGGTCTACTGGTGTTTTTTGTTGTTGTTGTTGTTGTTGTTGTTGTTGTTGTTGTTTTTGTCCAACAGGGACATTGTTTGCCTGGCTGCAAAAAATGCTGTGGGCATACGAGGATCATTGGAATCACCTTAGAATCTAAAGGATATGTAGAAGGAAAGAACTTCTGAGTCACAATGAGCTTCTGATCATGGTCCCAACAGATGATTCTTTACAGTTTGAGAGATCTAGTATAAATTTTGTTGGAATCCATTGCCTCTACCTTAACTTGAATGTAGCTCTGGGTTTCTCCCTAGGATGTTACCCTCAAATGAAAGTTCAGTCAAGCTATTATCTTTCCAAATTTAGTTTTAGATATCTGTGAATTTGGGGACCACTCTGTAACCATTTCTATTTCTTTCCACTTTCCTAGTTGGTGTTTCTACCCTATACATCTTTTTGTACAGAGTAGCAACACATTTGGTGTCATTAGATTTTATACATGAAGAATCTTTTGTGATAAACAAACATGACAAGGTGGGAATTCCTTCTTCGCTCCTCAATTTTATTCCATTCCAACTGTTTCTAAGTCAGGAATGTTGGAAAATTTTTACTTTACACTTCATTCAGCTTTGGACCTGGAAACTCAAAAATGCTTCCCCTATTTTGAAAATGCTGCTCTTTTCCCACCTCTTATGTAACTGAGGGTCCTTCCTTCCACTGAGTACAACTGCTACCTCTTCCTTCATTGACTCCCTGTAATTAACGCCTGTCTCAGTGTTCATATCCTCTTCTTCTCTTTCATTTCTATTTTACTTTGATTGAAGCATGTCTCAAAATGCAACTCATAGTTCAGATTTTTTTTAGCAATATCCCCAGTTTAACCTGTGACAGAAACCTAATACATTATCACTCATTATATTTCTTTTTCCTTACTAGATAATACGTACACTCTTGGAACAATTACAATATTTTAGTGCTCTTGCTTTAAAGCAATATGCTCACCAATGTCTTTTGCGTTTTTTGTCATTCTTACCTTCTCCATGTTCGTTTGTTCTATTCTTTGCTTGTGTATAGGATCCACCAGATACACTGGAAGCACAAACTTCTGTAGATTGCTTACAGACACTCTGGGGAAAGTAATACCATTAATAAGTTGCATAAAGTTTTCATGATCACATATCACTTATCACCATATATATATTTGTGAAATCATCAGCATTAGAAATTAGATGAGTGCATTTTGAACAAGAATATATTATTCAAGTTTCACTGTCCTAGGCAGTTCAGACTAACTGAGCTGATATATCATTCTGGCTAATGATTGGATAAAGCCAGGATGAGGCACATAGGAACTGGGTTCCTTCAGAATATACACACTGACAAGCATATACCCCCAAACAACTAGCATCAGTATATAATCAGTCAACTTTGCACTGCCCAGCAGTTCTAAAAATGCTTTGAAACACTTTTAAGAATGGCGCTTGGTGTTCCATAGCATTTTAAATTTGAATGGCCAATTTTTTTATTCTGAAATAATGATACTTGGTAAGATGAGAGTTTCAAATCTGTCACCTTGTGTAGGAATGATAAACTGTTGTACTTGCTTCATTTACTCATCAGAAACTTTGAAAACTTAATGCATTTCAGCAAAATATTTCCCAAGTCAAAACTTATTTTAAAAAAGTAAAATACACTGAGGAAGTGTGTCTCTATGTAACATGAACATAAGAGCACACACACTTGGGTAAAGTATGCAACACTTTCATTGAAGAAGTAACTAAGAGGCATTTCAAAAGAGAAAGGTGACTCCCATCTCTGAAAAGCTGACTATTTGCAGAGGTGGGAGTCATTTGAACTGGTGCATTGCTGCTTGAAGAAAAAGACAGGCTGTGGGAAATCACAGGAGTGGCACAATGGAGAGCCTGTGACCAGATGAAACCAGAAATATGAGATACTCAAAGAGGAAATGCATTCGTGGAAGAAGTAGAGTAAAGCCAGAGTAGGGAAAACTAGCTTGCTATGAGAGAGGAATATGCTGACTGGTGAGCTGAGGAGAATCTCACCCATCCAATTAGGAAATGGAGAAATGCAAGAGATAGACGTTCTCAAATCCACAAACACAACTTCATTATAAATACATAAAACACATCTAGCATTCAGGGAAATACCATCCCAAACTCCATTGATATTTCAGCTCATGCCATCCAGAGAGGCATTCATCAAGACTTTAAATAATAAGTGCTGGAGAGGATGTGGGTAAGAATGTACAACCGTACACTGTGGGACTGAAAATCAGGACTTCCCATCTGAAAAGCAGTATGGAGAGTCATCAGAAGATAAGGAATATGAACATCCTGTGCCCAGGGTTCCCAATCCTTGTTCTTATACCCAATTTACAATGATCCTGTATACACATGAGACACTGGAACTTCAATGTTTACAGTGGTTTCTATCACAATTAGAAAGATATGAAATGAGCCCAGATGCACCTTAACACAAAAATGGATAAATAAACACCTAGAAACTTGGCACTGAATTTGAGCTAACTAGTTTTTCATGATACACCATCATGTCAAAATGAGTCCTCATATAGCATATAAAAACACTGCCCTGAACATTTCTAAAATATAAAACCTGGAACATCAAAATCCCTTAAGTTTATACAAGGATGATATTTTAAAGCAAACAAGTAGGAAACTTATTATTCTAAGGCCAAAACGAACCTTTTCAGCAAAGGAAAGACTTCATTTTCCCCACAATGTCAAGGAATATTTAATGTAATCCAAACCTTCCAGGCAGAATCTGAGCGTGTGTTTAGGAGCCTCTCCATTTTGGAGGTACCCATAACCAGAATCAAGGTGGGAGCAGGAGAGAAACCCAGACATAGAGCTGCTGAGAGAGCTGGGCACTTAGAGCATGGACCTGTAGTCTGTGTTAAGAATACTAGTTCATGGCACTGTCATGCATCATGGTGCTTGCAGCTCTGTGACAGCAAGGGCCAAGGCTAAATCTGATAGACAAAGGGCAGCCTGCAGTACCATAAACATGAAATGAATACTAGGCATGGTCAACCCACTCTACTGAGAATAATTTAGAATAACTATACCCCTATTAACATTACACAGGCAGTCAAAGGCACCCTCTTAAGAATTTCAATATTGTCCTGAGTACATGGGCTCTCAGTGGTGTCTCAGCAGGAAACACTGCATCCCTTACACCTCCATGATTCAGTAGCCAGGTATCCTCCCACAATTTTAGATGGTTACTCATCCTATGGGCTCAGGATAGTGAGTGACAGGCATGCGCTGAAAGCTCTCATCAGGAAGCGGTGTGTTGCTGCTGTGGACGTTCTGTACAGTCGAGGTTCACAGAGGTACTGTCTCTTTCAAACTGGTGCTTTGGGAATAATGAACGTGAGCAAGAACTGCTAGTTGAGAATTCAAGGGACAGAAGATTCCATAAGTGCTGGGGCAGGATCAGGTAGAATGGTATTTTCACTGAGGTCTCAGAAGAAGTCACAGATTCTGAAACCAGACCTGGTCTCCCATGCTCCAAGAGATTATAGGAAAAGGCCTCAGTGACTTGGAATCATGCACAGTAAAGACCACTGAGTTGGGCTGGGGATGTGGCTCAAGCGGTGTGCGCTCACCTGGAATGTGTGCGGTACCGGTTCCATCCTCAGCACCACATACAAACAAAGATGTTGTGTCCACAGAAAACTAACAAATAAATATGAAAAAATTCTCTCTCCTATCTCTCTCTCTCTTCTCTCTCTCTCTCTCTCTCTCTCTCTCTCTCTCTCTTCCATCTCTTTAAAAAAAGGACCACTGAGTAAGGAATTCCATAATTGGGATCTGCATTATAGATTAGTCCCCAGGCTTCATGGACCACTGTGTTCATCAGGCAATTTCTACATCCATAGACCCATGTCTCTGAGTACAAAATCCAATACTGAGAGTAATTTCCTTTGTAACTTTCAAAATTCCCTCAGCATTATCTGGGAGGTGTTGGGGAGCAAGGAGCAGAGGAGATCCACTTGAACACACCAATGTCAGGGAAGGCCTTTTTGAACTAGAGCAGATAAAGAAACTGATGGACAATATTTGCATCCTCCAAACCATAAAAAGCTTTAGCTTTCCAAAATTAGAAATCCTGGACAGAAGTGTCTCCATTTAGTTATATTAGTTTAAGGCAATTGTGAAGATTTTCATGATTTTGTTTGTGCCTTTTTTTCCACAATATATATGATTTTCTAAGATATGTTTTTCAGTTTTCATTTTATTTCCTTTATTACATTTTTATTCTTATTTTATATTCTTTCCTATTCTCATTAATATTGAATTTCTTCCTCATTTCCTCTTCAATCTCTGCTTACTATAACCACTTTCATTATCTGTTCTTTTTAAAATTTATCATGATAATTTTATTGTCACTAATGACTTTTTTCTAGTCTTATGAGTATTATTATTTCCTATGAACTTCGATTAATTATTAAGTATTATAGAAACCACATAAAATATACACTTCATTTATATGCATGCTTTGCTTCAAGCTATGATTGTTCCTAGAGGGTCATCTTTCTCCTTGATGAGATACTGGTGAGTCAATATTGTATGTTAAATATGCTCATTTGGGAATTTGATTCTGAACACGATGGCCTGACCCAAACACATCCCAAAGAAAAATCTGTACACTAATAGGACACATACATAACAGTTGAACTAAAATGCTTGCAAATTCTCCTCCTAAAATATAGGCCATTAAGATACCTCAAAAATTTTGCAAGTTCCCAGTAACTGCATCCAAGTTCTTTTTACTAATGTCCACTTCAGAGGTGGAATGAAAATGTTTAGTAATTTTCTTGATTTGTTGCATGAAATGTAAAGGAACTAAAAGTTTTGGTTTGTACTCTAACAGGATTGATGGATACATCCTGAAAGGACCTGATTCTAGAATAGGCTGTTTGGTTTCTCCTTTAAGTCTATTTCCTGCCTCAGCCTACATCCTGGAGTGTGTAGGGAGATTGGAGTCTTTAATACCAGCATGGATTACTGGTAATGGGAAACTAAAATTTTGAGCCTTAGGGAATGATGATCTTTAACATGAATGTGTTCACTGGCCATTTCAATGATGTACTCTCCAACTTTCAACTGGATCTTTCTGAGTCTTAGATTTAATCCTCGTTATATGAGGAGGTCACACAGAAGAAAATTGAAACAATACTCAAAAAAATCTCCCCACATTACTAAGATGAAGGTTACTTTGAAGCTTCTGCTTACATGATTTCTAAAGCTATTTTTCATGTTCATGTTGTGTTACATTTTTAGACTTAAATATTAAATTATGATCTTGATTTCTAAGTATGTATTGTGTGATGTCATTTTGTTTGGCATAATTTCCCTTGCCATCAAAGAAGAGAAATAGACCATGAATTTAATTTGACACATTTACTTACCTGTCCATGGCTTTTTTCCATGCCATCAACAACACTCTCCTTCAGTTCCTCTGATGACATATGGCAATGTGAATCTGGGGATAAATGCATAGATGTACTTAAACTACTTAAAAGAGTTAGACTGAGTGAAAATCTAGCCAACTAAAAACATAATTGTAATAATCATACAATTCGATTTTCACAATGATACGTTTTAGTTAAGTTTAATTTTAGGTGAGTGTTTATGCCGTTGGAAATTTTTGGATTCTTGTGTGAGCTTGGTGACTGTACCCAGAGCCATGTGTATCCTTGGCAAGAACACAAGAACTTACTTCAAATAAAAGGCCTTTATTTTTATTTATTTATTTATTTTTGAAGACAGAGTGTCTGAATATTCCCTGGCTTACTGGGAACCTGGCATCAGCCTGCCTCAGTCTCTAACTAAGCTGAAATTACAGAGGAGTCCCTCTTCACCCAGGGTGTATTGAGTGATTTAGCAGGGATTTTCAGTAATCTAATGTTTCAACAAAACAAGAGTTCACCATATTCAATGCACATGATATCTCAAAGATCCAACCACTCAAAGAAAAATGATATTTTGCAGAAAAAATATGGCTAAAATTACAATGGAAAGAAGAAACTTCACACTGTTTACTATGTCTTTTTCCTAATAGTAATTTTTAATGAAACACTGCATGTAACTTTGGTGTCAACAAAAACGTATGTGTGTATATGATCACTGTGATACCTTTGACAGTGAACCACATATTCCTTTCCGTTCCTTTTCCTGCATTTCTTCTGTTAGGATTTACTCTGTTTTGGGAAGCAGTACTCATGGTGCCTATTATTCCTGACATAAACTGTTTTTGCTTCTCTGGCATTAGCTACCTCAGACAGTGACCTGCTATTGTACTGAGTAATAATCAGTTGGCCTGTAAGTTATTCGTTCTCCATCTAGTTCACTAGGTCCTGGACTTCAGGAGATGCTTTGACAACACACTGGTTTGAACACCCCATAACTGAGTGTCAGGTAAGTGTCTGAGGCAATAACACTTGGCGTGGATGGTGTCTTTTCTAGAGGTAGGGATGAACGGAGACTTGAGGAATGAGGCCATCAGCCAGAGGCAGAGAATGGTGACAATGTGGAAGGCTATAGCATGACATAGACACAAGGGTTAAGGGGGATGGTATATGTCTGATGATACAGGGATTGGTGAAAACTGCCAGAAGATCATGCCGATAGAAACGGGCTAAACATACAGTTAGGAAGAATTTGCATTGTGAAAGATGCCTCAAAATGTTGAGACGGTTGAACATACACATAGCAAATACTTTCATCTAGGCCATGTATCCATATATAGCTGGAACTATCTCAAATCTGTGGGCACATGAGCTTGAGGGGCATGATCATGAATGGAGATGAATAAAGAGAATTCAAAAGTGCACTATGAGGTTCATGCAGGCCTGAATGAAGGAATGTCTTCCAAAGGATCTGGGTTCTGTTTTTACCATACAGAGGTGACAGACAAACAACAAGTCAAAGAATAATGAGCAAAGACTCCATTGGGATGTGGAAGAATTTATGGATTGATTACTCTGAGATAAAATTTCAGGAAAGAGTGTTCACCAGCAAATGTTCACTTTAGAAGCAAGGGATAAACTAAAGTATATATCATCATACATTTTATTATTTCTTGCCTCAAACTGACCACAAGAGTTGTCAAAGTCAGTACCTAAGTAGCATAAAAACAAGTTTGATGCATTTGGTTGATACACTAGATGTCAGGGTAGCGCACATTGTCTTTTAAATTAGATTTTCCTGTATTTCACAGGCCGGCTTGACATCTTGGCTTCAAGAAAAATACAAGTCCTCATAATCTCAGGATTCTGGATTTCAGTCCTGCTCCCCTGGACCTATTTTTTAAATTGGGGTGGGAAGAAAAATCAGCCTCACAATCCAACTGACAGGTGTCATGACTCCGATTTGGGAAGTTTAATTGTAGAAACACCTAGGATATAGGTTATTTTAAAACATCTTCTCCTCATAGACTTACAGAAATATTTTGAAATGTGGATGCATCACCAACACAGACCTGATGGGGCAAATCCTCCCAACACATGGCACGGATGGATATATCAGAAGTGAAATGTTTGCTATCATTTCCAAGATTTAAACATAGGTGGTTTTATAGAAGTTGTACTGCAAAATTTACCTGATTTCTGTTTCTTTTCTCGCTTCCACCATTTTTGTTTTTTGAGAGCTGTATCTTTGCTTTTAATGGTAGGCTTGATGTGCTTGGAGACAAGATAACACGTAAATATTTTACATTGCATACAGCATGCATTTAGTAATATAACATAAACATAGAAGATGATTTACCTTGTATGAAACATGTACATCTTTAGATACTGAAAATGAAATGAAATACATAATCAATTAAACCTGAATATATAAAAAAACACACTCATATTCCTACTAAGTTAGAACAGAGCTCAGTCCAAGTGATAACGATTTTTGTTAGCATTGATAAAGATTACATTAGCTTTGCAGTTTTAAGTTTGGGGATTTTTGTTGATCACAAGTGTGAAATGTTCTAAATGAATATTGACAATATATCTTTAGTAAATAAGTCTTGCAGTTAAGTTTCAAATGGTAAGAACACCTTTGTGATCATTATAATTAATTCGACAAGGGTACATATACAAATGTAAAGAGTCAGAATGCTGGAGACCACAGAGATCTGTATTCAGAGAAGGAAAGAGTAATCTGGAGAATTTCAATGTCAAAGCTGAAGTAGTCAGATGGCAGCACATATGTCAAGTGACCTATGAATTGTTTAATCCATTTTATTATACCTAAGTATCCTGTACCTCAAGATCCAGGACAAGGTATATTTTATTTCTTTTCAGTTTTTTTCTGAACTAATTGGATCAGATATATGCATTAAGAATAACAGCTAATATGAACATGATTGTTTTTTCATACCCATCTGGGACCCTGGCACATCTTCTAATCCTGCTTCCTCTGTTTTAGTGGATATTATGTTTCTCTTTTCACCGTTGTACAAAGATATAGGTTCTGCATCTTAAAAAATATGAGAAAGCATAAATAATTTAGATATGGTCATCCACAGCAATCTGTGATCTGAAAGCAGGCAGAATTGACAGGACTCAAAAGAGTGTCCTATAAACACATTAGTAACTGTCTTAATATTTGAGGAATAAATTCCATAAAGAATTCTAGTTTAAAAATGAATCTGCCATTACACATACAGTCATGATTTCACATATTGTTTTGAAGGTGCTGGCCGATCAGAAAATTAGTTATCAGAATTTAGCACAGGAGTGGAACGCATTCCTGTAGCACAAAGGGACATGGTTTCATTCGGAAGAACCAAATTAATAATAATAATAATAATAATAATAATAATAATAATAATAATAATAATTAATAAATAAATAAAACTATCTTTGAAAAAACCAAATTTTCAAAAACACTTGGTCAGTGTTATAAATCACTCTTAGGATGCCACACTCATGGTGGGGCCTGGTGGGTGTGCAGGACAGATTTGTACAGGTTGCCCGATTCTTCCAGTCCCTCCTTGTTTCAATCATCTGGGGACCAGGAATCATCCCACTTTTGGTTTGAAGCCAGGCAAACAGAAAAATGCTGAATTGCATTTTCTCATTTTCCCCTCCAAAATTTCCTTGCTAACTTCTTTATTTTCTTCCTCATTTTGCCTCTCTCCTAGTTTTTCATAAAACCCTCTAGAGCAGGAGACTTTTTTCTTTCCATTTTCTATTTTTTTGTATGGCTTATTCAAACTCCTTCCTGCCTGGCAATGTAGCAAATTTATCTTAGAAATGTAATTTTTAAATTTTTGTCTTTTGTGTTATCCCCACTACCTAAGAAATACACACGTAATTATTGCAATATTTATTCTGGCACTTGATCTTCTCCTATCTTAGTTTGTAGCGTTTATTGGTGGGTTTTTTTTTTTGTTTTTTTTGTTCCACAGGGACATTCTTTTCCTGGCTACAAATAATTCTCTGGGCATACCTGGATCATTGGAATCACCTTAGAATTTAAAGTATATGTAGAAGGAAAGAACTTCTGAGTCACAATGAGCTTCTGATCTTGGTCCCAACAGATGATTCATTATAGTTTGAGAGATCTAGTATAAATTTTGTTGGAATCCATTGCCTCTACCTTAACTTGAATGTAACTCTTGGTTTCTCCCTAGGATGTTACCCTCAAATGAAAGTTCAGTCAAGCTATTATCTTTCCAAATTTAGTTTTATATATCTGTGAATTTGGGGACCACTCTGTAACCATTTCTATTTCTTTCCACTTTCCTAATTGGTGTTTCTACCCTATACCTTTTTTGAAGAATCTTTTGTGATAAACAAACATGACAAGGTGGGAATTCCTTCTTCGCTCCTCAATTTTATTCCATTCCAACTGTTACTAAGTCAGGAATGTTGGAAATTTTTTACTTTACACTTCATTCAGCTTTGGACCTGGAAACTCAAAAATTCTTCCTCTATTTTGAAAATGCTGCTCTTTCCCCCTCTCTTATGTAACTGAGGGTCCTTCCTTCAACTGAGTACAACTGCTACCTCTTCCTTCATTGACTCCCTGTAATTAATTCCAGTCTCAGTGTTCATATCCTCTTCTCTTTCATTTCTATTTTACTTTGATTGAAGCATGTCTCAAAATGCAACTCATAGTTCAGATTTTTTTAGCAATATCTCCAGTTTAACCTGACAGAACCCTAATACATTATCACTCATTATATTTCTTTTTCTTTACTAGATAATATATACACTCTCGGAACTCTTACAGTATTTTAGTGCTCTTGCTTTAAAGCAATATGCTCACCAATGTCTTTTGAATTTTTTTCATTCTTACCTTCTCCATGTTTTTTTGTTGTATTCTTTGCTTGTGCATAGGACCCAACAGATATACTGGAAGCACAAACTTCTATAAGTTGCTTACAGACACTCTGGGGAAAGTAATACCATTAATAAGTTGCATAAAGTTTTCATGATCACTTATTACTTATCACTATATAATATATATATATATATATATATATATATATATATATATATATATATATATATATTTGTGAAATCATCAGCATTAGAAATTAGATGAGTGCATTTTGAACAAGAATATATTGTACAAGTTTCACTGTCCTAGGAAGTTTAGATTAACTGAGCTCATAAATCATTCTGGCTAATATTTTGATAAAGCCATGATGAGGGACATAGGAACTGTGTTTCCACAGAATATACACACTGACAAGCATATACCCCCAAACAACTAGCATCAGTATATAATCAGTCAACTTTGCACTGCCCAGCAGTTCTAAAAATGCTTTGAAACACTTTTAAGAATGGCGCTTGGTGTTCCATAGCATTTTAAATTTGAATGGCCAATTTTTTATGCTGAAAGAATGATACCTGGTAAGATGAGAGTTTCAAATCTGTCACCTTGTGTAAGATTGATAAACTGTTGTACTTGCTTCATTTATTCATCAGAGAATTTGCAAACTTAATGCATTTCAGCAAAATATTTCCCAAGCCAAAACTTATTTTAAAAAAGTAAAATATACTGAGGAAGTGTGTCTCTATGTAACATGAACATAAGAGCACACACACTTGGGTAAAGTATGCAACACTTTCATTGGAGAAGAAACTAAGTGGTATTTCAAAAGAGAAAGGTGGCTCCCATCTCTGAAAAATGACTCTTTGCAGTGGTGGGAGTCATTTGAACTGGTGCATTCCTTCTTGAAAAAAAGATAGTCTGTGGGAAATCACAGGAGTGACACAATGGAGAGCCTGTGACCAGATGAAACCAGAAATATGAGATACTCAACGAGGAAATGCATTTGTGGAAGAAATAGTGTAATGCTGGGGTAGGAAACTAGCTGGCTATGAGAGAGGAATTTTGTGACTGGTGACCTGAGGAGAATCTCACCCTTCCAATTAAGAAATTAAGAAAAGTAGGAGATAGACAGTTCTCAAAACATCAAATACAATTTCCCTACAAATACATAAAAAAATTAAATATAGTTAGCATTCAGGGAAATACCATCCAACACTCTATCCCTGAAGCTTGTCATAACTAACTCATGAGAATGTGTTTTGCTGTGACGAAGGATCCTAGTGGCTTTGACTCTCACTTCCTCTCTGATAGAAGAGCTGAATACTTACCTCACCAGATTTTTTTGAAAAAAATTAAACATTTCTAGCATTCAAGGAAATACTATCCAAAACTCCATTTATATTTCAGCTCATGCCAGTCAGATAGGCATTCTTAAAGTCTTCAAATAATCAGTGCTGGAGAGGACATGGGTAAAAATATACAACCATACTCTGTGATACTGAAAATTAGGACTTTACATTTGGAACGTAGTATGGAGAGTTTCAGAGTACTAGGGATATGAACATCATATGACCTAGGTTTCCCAACCCTTGTTCTTATTTCCAGAGTATAATAATTTCTGTATACACATGAGACACATTTACTTCAATGTTTACAGTGGTTTCTGTCACAATTAGACAGAAATTGGTGGTGGAACTGAAAATTAGTTCAGCCAATCTGGAATGCAGTATGAAGATTCCTTGGAAAATTTGGAATGAAATCACGATTGACTCAGCTATCTCACTTCTTGGCTTATAACCAAAGGACTTAAAAACAGCATACTATAGGGTTGGCCTTATCAATGTTTATAGCAGCACAATAGGGACTTGGCCTTATCAATGTTTATAGCAGCACAATTCGAAATAGTTTAATTGTGGAATCAACCCATATGCCCTTTAGTAGATGAATGGCTTGGGAATCCTGGGTATATATACACAATGGAGCCCTACTCAGCATTAAAGAGAATAAAATCATGGTATTTGCAGGTAAATGGATGGAATTGGAGAATATAATGCTATGTGAAATAAACTAAACCCAGAAAAATAAATGCTGAATGTTTTCTTTGATATGAGGATGCTAACTCATAATGGTGACGGGTGGGGAGCATGGGAGGAATGGAAGATCTTTAGATAAGGCAAAGGGGAGGGAGGGGAAGGAAGGGTCAAGGGGGTAGGAATGATGGTGGAATGAGTTAGACATCATTACTATAAGTTCATATATGAAGACATGAATGATGTAATAATACATCATGTATAATCAGTGAAAAATTGTGCTCTATATGTGTAATATGAAATGAATTGCATTTTGCCATTGTGTGTAACAAATTAGAGTGGATAAATAATTTAATAAAAAAAGAATAGAAGCTCATGGCACTGTCATGGAATCATTTTGTTTCCAGCAAGTGCCAAGGTTAAGTCTGGTAGAAAAAGGCTGCATGTAGTATCATAAACATGAAAATGAATACTAGAATAATTGGAATATTTACCCCCATTAACATCACACAGGCAGTTGGAGGTACCCTCTTAAGAATTACAATATTTCCTGAGGACAAAGGCTCTCAGTGGGGTCTAATTTTAGCCACTCTCTGTTAAAGATCAGGTACCCCTGCATACTTTATATTTCCATAACGCTGTAGCCACCTATCTTCAGAAAACTTTAAATTGTTACTGAACTTATGGGCTCAGGTTAGTGAGTGAGAGGCATGTGCTGAAAGATCTCATCAGGAAGATGTGTGTTGCTGCTGTGGACATTCTGTATAGAGTACAGGTCCACAGAGGTATTGCTTCTTTCAAACTGGTGCTTTGGGAATAATGATAGTAAGCAAGAACTGGTAGTTGAGAATTCAAGAGACAGAAGATTCCAGAAGTGCTTGGGCAGGATCAGTAGAATGGTATTTTCACTAAGTTCTCAGAAGAAGTCACAGATTCTGAAACCAGGCCATGTCTCTCATGCTCCAAGAGGTTGTAGGAAAAGGCCTCAGTGACTTGGAATCATGCACAGTATAAGACCACTGAGTAAGGAATTCCATAATTGAGGTCTGCATTACAGATTAGTCCCCAGCCTCCATGGACCACAGGGTTTATCAGGCAATTTCTACATTTTATAGACCCATGTCTCTGAGTACATAAACTAATACTAAGAGTGCATTGCCTCTGCAACTTTCAATGTTCCCTCAGCATTCTCTGGGACGTGTGGGAGAGAAAGGAGCAAAGAAGATCAGCTTGTGCCCTCCACTATCATGGTAGGCTGTTTGAAACTAGTGCAAAAACAATAACAACAACAACAACAACAACAACAACAACAAAAACCTGCTGAACCGTTTTTGCATCTCAAAACCCCCTAATAGTTATATGCTTCCAAAATTAGAAATACCCCCCCCCAAATTTTCTCCATATCATTTGCTTTAGTAAAAGTGAAATCTGAAGAAGTTGTTCTTGCTCTTTTCAGTTTTTTCTTTGTTTTTGTATGGGATTTCCATGTCATTTGTTTTTTTTTTTATGTTCTGATTTTCTAATATATTTTCATTCATTTCATATTTTGGTTGCTGGATCCCTTTTTTATTCCATTTGAAATCTCCTTCTATTCTCATTTCTTTGAATTTGATCCTCATCTCCTTTTCAGTCTCTGCTTACTCTCACCACTTTCATTCTCTGTTCTTTTTAAAATTATTGTGATAATCTTATTATCCCTGAGGCTTTTTTTGTCTTGCAAGATGAACATTATTATTACCTACTCCTTCTTTTAATTTTGGGCTGTTTTAGATATCATTTAAAAGCTAAATTTTATTTGCATGTGATACATGTTTTGTTTAAAGGTATGTTTATTTCCAGAACTTATTCTTTCCCAAAGATGAGATGCTGGTGAGTGAATATAGCTTGTTAATGTTCATTTATGGGTTTGATGCCAAAATATATGCCATGCTCCAGACACATCACATAGATTAACCTGCACTCTTAAAGGACACATACATAACATGGAAGAGAAATCTATTCAAATGCATGAAAAATAACAAAAGCAACAGGAGAAAGAGAGGCATTAAGACACCTCCAAAATTCCATAAACTGTCAAAAACTTCATCCAAGGTCTTCTTACTAACATCCACTAAAGAGGTCTAATAAAAACATTTAGTAATTTTATTGATCTTGCATGAAAAGAAAAAGAAAATGAACTAGAAAGTTGTTTGTACCTTAACAGATGGATACCTCCTGAAAAATTCTGATTTCATTAACAGACTGTTTGTTTTCTAATTAAGTCTATTTCCTGCCTTGTCCTAGACTAGACATTGGAGTTGAGAGAGAATGGAATCTTTAACCCACGCATGAATTACTGGTAATGGGAACCTAAAATTTTGAGCCTTTGGGAATGATGGTCTTTTAATAAGAATGTGTTCACTGGCCATTTTATTTATATATTTTCCTTTTTTTTAACTGATTTTTTTAAGTCTCATTTTCTTATCACGTAGGGAGATCACATAGAAAAAAACTGAAAGAATATTCAAATAATTGCCTCAATTGCTAGAATACAGTTTGCCATTAAGCTTCCTTGATTTCTAATAGTATTTTCATGTTCATGTCCAGTTAAATTCTTTTAGATGTGAGTGGAAATTATGATGTTTGATTCCCAAAATCCTATGCTAAGAGGTCATTTCATTTGGCCTAATTTACCTTCTGGAATCAAAGCAAAGAGAAATACACCAGGAATTTAAACTGACCCATTTACATACCGGTTCCTGGCTTTTTTCAGTGCCCATAAGCCTCTCCTTCTTTTCTGCTGATGACATGTCCGAATGTGACTCTGTTGACAAATGTATAGTTTTACTTAGAACTGTTAGAATGAGTGAAAACCTACCCAAATAAAAAGGGAAAATTTTAATAATCATATAATTTAATCCTCACAATTATAATTTTTAAGTTAAGCTTAAATTTAGGTGAATGTTTATGTTGTTTGAAACTTTTTGATTGTTGTTTGTGTTGGGGCCTAGTGATTGTACCCAGGGACCTGTGAATCCATGGCAAGAACTGTAGCACTCACTTCAAATCCAGGCCTTTTATATTTGGAGATAGGAGGTCTGTAAATTCCCTGGCTGAATGCAAACCTGACATCAGCCTGCCCCAGCATCTGAAGTCATAGATGTTCCCCTCTTTATCCTAAGCACATTGAGTTATTTACAGAGTAATTATACTTCAAACCCTAGAGGTCACCATGTTCAATGCATATGATAACTCAAAGTTTTACTCATTCAAAGAAAAAGGATATTTTGCATAAAAAATGTGAAAATTACAATGGAAAGAATTAACTTCACACTGTTTATTTTTTTCCTTATAATAACTTTTAAAGAACTACTGCATATACTGTTTGGTGTCTGCAAAACAAAACAAAACAAAATAAAGTTGTTCACAGTTACACATTTACCAGTGAACTCCTTGCTTCTTTCTTTTCCTTTTTTTTTTTTTTTTTTTTTTTTTGCATTTCTTCTATTAGGATTCACTCTGGTTTTGGAAGCACTCCTCATAGTGCCTGTTATTCCTCAAATAAACTGATATTGCCCCCCTGGTGCTACCTCATATGTTGGCCTGCTTTTGTACTGGGTGATAACCACTTGACCTGGAATTTATTCCTTTTCCTATGTAGTCCATCAGGTCTGATTTGATGCTCAAAGGATGTTGAATGTTAACACAGAGTGTATGGGCTTCAGAAAGTGACTAACAGGAATGTGCTGAAAACTTTGATAAGGAAAAGGTGTGTAGTGCCTGTTGAACAGTTTGTAGAGTACAGGTCAACAGATGCACTGCCTCTTTCAAAGGGGTCCTTTGAGAATAATAATATTGTGAGATATTGGATCCTATACTTAGGGACAAAACCACATAAAGTGAAAATTTTTCTTCAATATTTCCTAATTTATGAAATATGGGGAAATTTTACTTTATGCCTCACTTAACTTTGGAACTCATGTTTTTTTTTTTTTTTGCCATATTTTGAAAGCTCTGCTCTTTTTCCTTCTCATAGGAGACCTGAATTTTCTTTCCTTCACTGACTATACCTTCTTCCTTTTCCTTCATTGACTCCCTCTATAATCACTTCCTTTCTCAATTTTTATTTCCTCTTCTTTGCTCCTTTTTGTTATTTCTAAATTTTCTGTGATTGAAGCATGTATCAAAAATGCAACTCACATTTCAATTTCTTTGCAATACCCGTGGGCTGAAACCTAATAAGATATGTCACTTATTAACTTGTTTCTTATTAGATATTTAACAGTTGCACTGTGTGAACAATTAGAATATACTATTGCTCATGTTTTAATGCAATTTTCTCACCAATGTATTTTGTATCCTATAAAGTTCTTACCTTGTACTGGTCCATTTACTATCTTCTTTCCTCTTTGATAGGACTCCTCAGATATACCAGAAGTACACACCTGTGGATGTTGCTCAGTTTCATTCTGATAAAATTTATATCAAAAATGAGTTGCATACAGGTTTTATCATTTCTTTTAGACATCACCATATTTCTAGTTGTGAAATCATGGGAATTAGAATTTAGACCAGTACATTTTGAGAAACAAAAATTTCCATAAGAGACACTCTCCCATGCACTCCAAATGAAACTAAATTTTTCTCTTCATCTGTCTGTTGATGGGTTAAAACTCAGATGGAGGACATAAGAAATGTGTTTCCTGGAAACAAAATCTGAGGTCCCTACATCCAAGTCAACTAGCATCAGCATAATTAGTCAAATTTCCATTCCATAGCAAATCCACAAATGCAGTAGAATACTTATTTAAAACTCTTTTGAGAAATGTACTTCATGTTATATAGCTTTCATCTTTTTAAATAATGGATGGCCAAATTTTTAGCAATAAATTGATACTTGATGTGATAAGAGAGTTTCAATTCTATCACCAGAATTAGTAATGAAACATTGTTCACTTTGTTCATTTCACTTGTCAGACACTTCCAAAATTTAATATCTTTCAGCAAAATATTTACTGAGTCAAATCTCATTATTTTAACAAAGGAGAAAATGTGGAAATAAATGTGCCTATATTTTACTTGGACATAACAGCACACACAATTTGGGTAGAGTATGCAACATTTCCATTGAAGAAAGAATAAAAGGTGTTCTAGTGGAGAAACATGGCAGAACAGAATCATACAATGCTTACTCACAGATTATTTTCATAGTTGGGAATAAAATGTGTGTGACTGCATAACAAAAAATGGGCTGTGGAAAGCCACTACAGAGAGCCAGTGATTAGATAAACCCCAGAAATATTGGCTTTTAAAAGCAGAATGCATTCATAAATGAGATAAGATGCAACAGTGCCAGGGGAAACGTAGCTGGGCAAAAGAGAAGAATCTCCCCTCTAGTGGGTTTAAGAGAATCTCAGCAATTCAATTAGTAAATGGAGGAAAGCAATAAATAAACAGGCCTCAAAATAAAAAAAGAAACAAATTGCCTAAACACATATGAAAATAATTTCAACATCTCTAGCATTCACAAAAATATCATTCACAACTCCATTGACAGTTCAGCTCACCCCTATCAGAATGGCAATTATCAAGTATTCAAATAATAAGTGCTGAGGAGGATGTGGGGAAAAACAATCATACACTGTGAGACTGAAAATTAGGACTTCCACTCTGGAATGGAATATGGAAAGTCCTCAGAATACTAGGAATATAATCACCATATGACCCAGGTTTTTCACCCCTTGTTATTTATCCCTGTGTACTAAAATTAGTATACACACATGACATATGAACTTCAATATTACAGTGGAAATAATAATTATAAAGTTTGGGAAATGGTCCAGATGTTCATAAAAAGAAGAATTGAAAAAGTTCGTGTGAAGATACTTGGCACAGAATTTGAGCATATTAGTTTTTCATAGTACACTATTATGTCAAAATGAAACCCACATAATATATAAAAACAATGCTCTAAAAATTTCTAAAATATAAATATTATATCATCAAAATATCCCTTATTTTATACACATGATATTTTATACAAAAACAATAGAAACATAATTTAGATCACTCTAAATTTAAATATAACTTTCTTTCCCATTGAGAGACTTGGATTCTAACGAGTTTGTAAAAAAAAAAAAAAAATGGGTGCACTGCAGAAACTTCAAGGCAGAATTTGAGTGCATGCACAGTAGTGACTGCCTCTTTCAAACAGGTACTTTGAGAAAAATGATAGGAGCCTCTTCTCTCTTTTATCTAAGCATGCTTACTGGGATATCAGAAAACAAATCCTTTCTTTTTTTAACTTTTCTAAGACTGAACTATTGCATAAAAACAGTGAGTTGGAGGAACCCACAACAACAATCAAGGTGGGTGTATGAGAGAACTCAGATATAGATTTGCTGAGAACCTCTGGGCAGCTAGAGCATGGTCTTGTGGTCTACCTAATCTAAAGTATCTCATTAAACTTTCATTGAAATGCAGTATTTGCAGCTTATGATAACAGATGTGTCTGTAGAAAACTGTCATGACAGCACATGGCATACGTGAGTCTGGTAGAAAATTGACTGCATGCAAAATCACACACATGAGCAGACATTTAAGACATTCAACCTACTCTGCTGAGAGGCATTGGGAGTAGTTGCCCCCATTTCCACCACATAGTGGTCGGAGTCACTCACCTAGTGAATTCCAATAGATTCCTCACTACAAAACCCTTTTAGAAGGGTCCAATTGTAGGGACTCTGTGTGAAAAGATCAGAAACCACTACATGTCTTGTAGCTACAAGAAGCTACCCCAGCTATTCTCACAGGATGGTAGATGTTCAACTTGATCATATGGACTCAGAGTAGTGACTGTCAGAAATGGGCTGAAAATTTTTATAAGAAAGAGATGGGTTGTGCCTGTTGGGCAGTTTGTAGAACAGAGATCCACAGGGGCACTGCCTCTTTCAAATGGGTGCTTTTGAGAAAAATGACAGTGAGCCAGAGTTTTCAGTGGCCACTAAGTTATATATGTTCATAATTTCAACTGGCTATTTATAAGTTTCAAAATTATTCATCATTAAATGAGGTTACAGAGATAAAAGCACTCATTATTCAAAAAATTGTTCAATTGCTGTTACAAAACTTACCCTTAGTCCACTATGTTTCCTAAGTTATTTTCATGTTGATCACAAGATCACAAGTTATTTTCTTTAGACTTAAATATTAAATCATGTTTGGATTACAAAAGGGTATTCTATGAGATCATTTCATTCAGCATAATTTACATTCTGAGTGCAAAAAAAGCTGGGGGAGGGGAAATAAACCAGGAATTTAAATTTACATATTCACATACCAGTTGTGGGTTATTTTTAGTGTCCTTGAGACTGTCCTGTTCTTCTGTTGATGACATGCCAAAATGTGACTCTGTTGATTAATGAATAGATTTACTTAAACTATTTAAACAATTAGAATTATGAAAATCTATACAAATAAAAGGAATAATTGTAACAATAGTATATGTTAAGTTTTCCAACTATAATTTTAATTTAAGCTTACTCTTAGGTGAATATTTATTTTTTGAAACCTTTAAATTTATGTTTGTGTGTGGTCTGAATATTATGTTCAGGGATTTGTGTATTGTTGGCAAAAACTGTAGCACTTATTTCAAATCCCAGCCTTTTTAAAAAAATTTGCAGACAGGTTTTCTGTAAGATTCTCTGTCTGGCAGAAAGTGTGCCATTGGGCTGCCTCAACTTATAAAATATCAGCATTTGCAGATATTCCCCCTCTGTACCAGTATATATTGAGATCTTTAAAAAGTAATTTTACTGATTCAATACTTCAGAATACCACTTGGAGAGAAATGGGGTGTCACCAAGTTGAATGCATATAATTCACATGTTCATCAACTCAAGGTAAAATCACACAAGAAAATTACCATGGAAACAAGAAATATCACAATGTTTTCTTTTTCTTCATCCAAAGGATAAGTTATAAACAATTGCTATACATCATTTTGGCAGCCCAAATGATTGATCACATTTACACTTCATCATAAGAATTCCAATTTATACCTTCATCAAGAGAACTCATGTTTCTTTTCCTTTTCTTTCTTGAGATATATATTCACAGAAAGTTTTATATATACATATAAGTTTTTATTATGTCTGTTATTTCTGAAACAAACTGGTTTTGCTTTTCCTGGGGCTACCTCAGATACTTGACCAGCTTTTGTACTGTATTACAACTACTTAGACCTGAAAATTATTCCTTTGATGTGTATCAAAGTTCTTTGCAGAAAATTGTACTGTAAAAATTACCTGATAGTTGCTTTTGATATTTTTTAGTTTTATGTGTAAACAATATCTTTATTTTATTTTTATGTGGTGCTGAATTACGGGGGCCGCTTGTACATCATGTTAGTGTAAAAAGTTTTATATATTTCCATCCATGATTGAGTATGTGGTAAGAGCTAGAAGAGCTAGAAGAGATAACCAGGGTTTGTGTCTTTTCTGGAAAAAAACAGAGACCTAAGTAGTGAGGATATCATCAAGACACAGGAAATGGTAAGAGCATAAAAATCTATAGCGTGATATAGAGACAAGTGTTAAGTGGGACAGTATTTGTCTGAACATAAAGGGATTGGTGAGGATAATTTCCAGAGGAGAGTTCAGACATGAAAAGGGCTAAAGATACAGAGGTAGAAAGAATTTGTATCATGAGTTATTTCTAAAAAAATTAAGATTGCTTGACATCCTCAATCTAAAGAGGGCCAATGATCATATATGCAGAATAGCAAGACCATTCTCAATGCTGTGGGCTGGTGAATGTGAGGGGCATGTGAATAAATAGAGATGAATAAAGAGAGAGAGAGAGCATTTCAGGCCTGAATGCTGTAATGGAGGGACTGTTTCCAGATATACAGAAAATGGAAGAATTTCAGTGGCCCATGTATAACAAAGTTCAATGAAGTCAACAAATTAAAAGCTGGGCTCTTGGGTGGGGAGATTCTGCTCCTGTTACTCAAGGTTTCAAATGAGATGTGTAATAAAACACAGAACCTGTGAATTTTGCTTTCATTTACCATGTGGTTTCTTCTATGGCAATATCTTCCTATGTTGAGGGAACTCATTTAGGTCCTTGGTGGGCAATTTCCTTGAGCCTGGATTTACCAAGCCCACCAGTGATCCGTGAAGTCAGTGGGTGAAACTCAGTGGAAAATAAACTGCTTAACATGTAAAATGATTTGGATTAAGGTCCCTAACAATGTAGGGAAAGCCAATAACAAAACTCACCAATAAAATGTGACCAAACAAAAGTATTTTAGGATTTATTTCTCTTAGTCTAAATTCCAAGAAAGTATTTTCTCCCATAAACAGTACTCATTTTATAGGAAAGGGATTAAAATGAAGGATGTATGATTATAGATTGAGTAATTTCTTACTTAGTATTTGACCCATGAGTGGTGGAGAACATGGAATGTTCATAAACAGAACAAATGTTTGATGGATCTGGTGATTTACTGAGTGTTATAATAGAGTCAATATTTTTTTTTAGATGTGTTTTTCTTGTGTTTCACAGAATAGCCTTGACCTATTGAGTTCAAGCAATATCTGTTTTTTCAGTCTCACAATTACCTGAAACTACAGCCTAGCTCTCCAATAAGCTTTTTACAACATTGTGGGGAAAGAAAAACCACCTCATAATCCCACAAACAGGGTTAATATCTCCAGTTTGAGAACTTCACGTAGAAATATCTGAGTTACTGATTACTTTTGAAAATCTTTTTTTTACGCTTTTTATAAAAAATTTCAACACATCTATGCAAACATAGACACTGGTCTATTGTGCCAAATTTTATCAAAATATTGTATTAAAAAACAATATGAGTGGAAGTGTGCTAGCATTGTAGATGTTTACCATAGCTCTTTGCAGAAAATTGTACTGTAAAAATTACGTGATATATATTTTTTAATATTTATTTTTTAGTTTTAGGTGGAAAATATATCTTTATTTTATTTTTATGTGGTTCTGAGGATCAAACCCAGTGCCTCATGCATGCTAGGTGAGCACTCTACCATTGAGCCATAATTCCAGGCCATATCTGATAGTTTTTGTCCATTCTTCCATCCTTATGTTTTATTCCAGGCTAAATAAACACTATTTCTTTTCAAAGAAATTCACGTGAAGTAATTTGTTTAGATACATGCTTTTAGAATAGCAGCTAATATATGAAGGAGCTATTTTGTTTGTTTTGTTTTTTTTTTTGTTGTTGTTGTTGTTGTTGTTTCTTTAATCATACACATGTGGGACACTGATGAAATTTCTTTTCTTTTATCCTTTGGTTTAACCAATATCAAGTTTCTTGACCCCACTCTCATGAGAAGATACAGGTCCCACATCTAAGAAACAATGTACAATAAACATAAAGAATTAAGATATAGGGACTGGGTTTATGGCTCAGTGGTGCAGGGGGCTGGATTCAATCCTCAGCACCACAGAAAAGTAAATAAATAAAAATAAAGGTATTTTTATTGTATATCAACTACAACTAAAAAAATACAATATTTTAAACTACAACTAAAAATATTTTAAAAAAGAATTAAGATATGGTATTCCAAAGGAAAAATGATCTGAAAGCTCACAGAATACCATAAATCAGTAAACATTTCTATTTCAAAGTTAATGTCATATATTCAAGGAATAACAATCTTTGTTTTCAAGGTATAGACTCAATAAAGACTTTGTTTACAAAATGAATCTGGTTTAGTAGATTTTTGTCAGCTTTTCAAGTATTCATGGCCATGCTGCATTATCAGAAAATTAGTAGTCTAGGGATGAGTATGGAGCTCAGTAATGTGAGTGCTTTCCTAGAATACCCAGGGCCAAGTTTTCATTTTGAGGGAACATAACCAATAAGTAAACATCTAGCTGTCTTTACAATAAATACATCAAAAACAGTATGAACTCATCTGTCTGTCTCATAAGGATTCCACACACATTGTGGTGCCTGATACTTATGAAGATGAGAAGTTTGTAGCTACAGGCTGCATAATGAAGTGATCGACAATAAACAAAACAAAACAAAACAAACAAACAAACAAACCACCACCATAATCTGAAAACTTGCAGAATGATCATATATAAATAAACTCCCTTACTTCAATGTTATTGATATACAAAGAATAACCACCATCTTGGTGTTCAAGGGAAAACTCACTAAAGATTTTAGAAGAAAAAATGAAACTGTCATGGCCTATCTTGATAGTTATTCAAGTATTCTCATACAATGTCTGGATGAACAGAAAATTAGCTATCTGGAGATGAGAATTTATCTCAATAATAAAGTATATTGGTGGCAGGTCAAGGGACAAGATTTTATTTCAAAGCACCAATACAGTAATAATATTAATAATAGAAAATTTAGCAGCATCAAAAACACTAGGCTTCTCAGCTGAATGAATCACATGGATGGCACATATATCATGGTACCTGGTAGGTATGAATGGGAGAAGTTGTTAGCTGCAAGTTGCCCCAATTCTTCCAGTCTATACTGGTTCCAATCATCTCTGGACCAGTAATAGTCTCACCTTTGGTCTGAAGGCAGATAGACTGAAAGAAGTTGGGCTGTCTTCTCTCAGTTTCAACATGATTCCCTCCAAAATTACATAGAAAACTCTTTGGTTCCTTCTTCATTTTTCCCTTCCTTTAAACATTTCCAAAGCAACTTCTAGAGGCTTGTGTTTGAAACTGTAAATTTTACATTCTTTGGTTCAATTATTCCCACTCCTGCTTGCCTCTCTATATAGGAAATGCATCATGGAAGTATAATTTGTATGTCTTTGTCTTTTGAGACCTTCCCTCTTTCCAAGATATATCCTCACAGGAAAGCAAGATGTATACTTACACTTCATCTGCTGTCTCCTGAAGTATAGGAACAAATAGGGTTCATTTACATTTCCCAAAGGACATCAGTTCCCTAGCTATGAATAATGTCTGTGGATGAGGCTCATTGAAATGACCTTAGCAAATAATGTTTATCATAGTTTAAAAATATAATGTTTTTCATAATGGAAATGTGGAAGGAAAGATCTGCTGCCTCAGAATGAGCTTCTGAACATGGTCCCCAACAGTCAATGCATAGCAGTTTGAGATTCCCAGTGTGAACTTGGTCTTCTTCCACTTCTCAGACTTTAACATGAATTTATCTCTCAGTTCTTCCCTATGAAGTCCCTCTAAATGAAAGTCTAAATGGAGCCATAATATTCAAATGGGAATTTTAGATATCTGTGGTTTGGACATCACTCTATTACCATTCATATTTCTTTATATTCCCATTTTTGTTTCTGCCCTATATAATTTTGTTGTTATAGGTAGTAACAACATCTTGCATTTATTAAAATCTGTACATACATAACATTTTTTGCTAAAAGAGCTTAGGCCTGAGTGATTAGTTCTTCACTCTTCATTTTTTTTCAAAACATACTAAGAAAGATTGAAATAATTTTACTTATATATTAATATTTGAAATGGAAACTTGCATTTCTTCCCCATTTTGAAAACACTGTTTTTATTTTCCTTCTCATAGGTGATTTGAATTTCCTTTCCTCCACTGAGTACAACTACTTCTTTTTTCTTCATTGACTCATTGTACTAATTATATTTCTCAGTTTTCCTTTCCTCTTCTCTATTTTTTTGATTCTCTTGTGATCATAACATGTAACAAAATGCAATTCATAATTCAGTTTTTTTAGCAATACCCCTAATTTATTCTATGAATGAAATAAAATAAGATATGCCACATATTGCCTTCCTTTTTTCTTTCTAGCTATTTAAAAGGAACATTATTAAAACAATAAGAATAGACTACTGCTCATGAATGAAGGCAATATTCTCTCCAAACTATTTTGTATTGTATACATATATATGTATATATATATACTTACTTTTTATATATTCATTTTCTCTCTTCTTTGCACTTTGATGGGACATACCAGATATACCAGAAGCATAATCCTTTGGCTGTTTATCAGAGACACTCTGGTAAAATTAATGTTAATAATGAATTTTATAAAGATTTTATCATCATATTTGGACATCTCCATATTTCTAAATGTAAAATCATGGGAATTAAAAATTATACAAGTACATTTGGAGGAACAAATATTTACATAAAAGACTCTATCCTACGCATTACAGGTTAAGCTGAGCTCTTCTCTTCATCTGGCTGCTGATGAGGTAAAACCCTAATGAGGACATGGGAAATGTTTTTCTCTGACAACAATGTCAATGGCATGTCTATATCTAAAACAACTAACTTAAGTATTTAAGTAAATAGCAATCATTGCATTACCCACCAAATCTATGCATGCAAGAAGAGAAAATATATTTAAAACTGTTTATATAAATGCACTTGATGTAAATCAGAATGCAACATTTTTAGCACCATATGGCCTATTTTTAGTGTTAAATTATGGTACTTGATGTGATAAGAGAGTTCAAATTCTGTCACCTTGTGTAGAAATGAAACACTACTGTATACTTGCTTCATTTGAGTCATCAGAACCTTCCAAAATTTCGTGTATTTCAATAAAATATGTATGGAGTTAAAAATTACATTTAGAAAATGTAGAAGGAAGTAAGAAATACATGTCTACATTTTACTTACATGTAACAGCACATGCAATTTGGATAGAATATGCAACAATTCCCCTCAAAGAAAGAACTAACAAGTGTTCTGGTAAACAAAAGGTGGCAGCACAGCATCATAGAGTATAACTAACTATTTCCAGGGATGAAGTCAGCAAGGTTAACCAATGTTTTGCTACATATTAAAAACACACGCTGAAGGAAAACACTGGAGAGCCACTACAGAGAGCCAGTGACTAGATGAAATATAATATGCAATCATAGAGGAAATAGACTGTAGCAGTGCCAGGGAAAATTAGCTGGGTAAAAGTGAGGAATCTCCCCTCTGTGGGCTAAAGAGAATTTCACGAACCAAATTAGAAAATAGAGAAAAGCAATAGACAGACAAGATATACAAATTGCATAGCAAATTATGAAAAATTTTCTGTCTTCAAAATATTGAGGGTAAAATATTTAAAACTCCATTGATATTTCAGCTCACCCATTCAGAATAGCACTTATCAAGTACTCAAATTATAAGTGCTGGTGAGGATGTGGATAATCATCATCATCATCATCATCATCATCATCATCATCATCCACTGTGAGACTAAACTTAGGAATTCCACTATGGAAAGCAGTATGAAGATTCCTCAGGATACTAGGAATATGACCACCATATGACCCACCTTTCCAACTTGTTGCCCTGCATCCTAACTTTATAAAATCAGCATACTTGCTTAACACAAGAACTTCAATGTTTGGTGCTAGTCTCAATGAAAATATCACAGAAATATCCATGTACTCCCCCTCCCCCCCATCAACAGAAGGATGTATAAAGAACATGGGCAGACACTGGACACTGAATTTGAGCAAATAAGTTTTTCATGATATATCATTATATCCAAATGAATCCCCATATAATATATGCAATGGCCCTACAATTTCTAAAGTATAAAAATTAGAACATCACAATCTCCCTCATTTTATTAAAGGATAACAGTTTATAGAAAAAAATTGCAATGTTATACAGATTTTCCCAATTCCAATACAACATTTTCAGAAAAGAACAGTATTAGATTCTGCCTAATGTGTCAAGTAGAGTTGGATTCACTGCACAATCTTCTAAAGAGAATTGGATTATGTGTGCAGATGCCTCTTCACTCACATTCATTTATCTAGGCTTTCTTGGAGAGATAACAGAACAAAAAGGTCTTTCTTTTTTTAGAATTTCTAAGACTGAATTTTGTCTTTTAAAGCAGTGAGTTGAAGAGACCCACAATAAAAATCCTGGAACATTTAGGTGAGGAAATGAGACATACATCTGCTGAGTGCTCTGTGCAGGTAGAGCATAGCCCTGCGGTCTATCTAAAATGCATGAGGTCAATTCAATGGTGGTGGGGAGGTTGCAGCTCGGTAAAAAAAGTGCCAGGGATGTGTCTGGTTGAAAACTGGCTGCATGCAGAACCAAAACATGAGCAGATATATCAGGTACAGTCAACCAACACTGCTGAGAGCATTTGGAATTGTTGCCTGATTGTTGACCACAAAATATTTGGAGAGTCTCCTTAGCAATTTCAATAGAATCCTGAGGTCAAAACAATTTCAGAAGGGCCTTATTGTATGGACTCTCTGTATGAGAGATCAGGACCCACTGCATGTTTATACCTGTAAGATGCAGTAGACAGCTTACCTCCAAGTATGTTGGATGTTAACACTGTATGAGCCTTGGGAATAGACTAGCAGGAATGTGCTAAAAACTCTGATCAAAAAATGTGTGTATGCCTGCTGAAGAGTTTCTAGAGCACAGGTCCACAGGGGTACTGCCTCTTTCAAAGGGGTACTTTGAGAATAATGATAGTGTGAGAGAAGGGCTGTTTGAGAATTCAACTGACAGAAGAGTCCAGGAAAAGCAGGGTAGAATTGGTTCCAGTGATAATTTCTAACATTCACCAGAAGAGGTCACAGATTCTGCAGGCATGCCATATCTGCCATGCTCCCAGAGTGTGCAATGAAAACCCTTACAGACTTGGAGTACTGCACCCTCCAAGGTCTCTGACTGCAGAAATCCAGAAGATATCTTTGAATTACAGGCTTGTCTTTAGCCTCCATGGACAACAGGACGTGTCAGGCAGTTTCTGCATTTGCTAGACCTACATATCAAAGTAAAAAACAAGTACTGAGAGTGAGTTTTGCTGTGCAACTTGAAAAGTTCTCTCAGCTTTTATGGGTGTGGCCAAAGTGCAATGAAAAGAGAAATTCAGCATGTACATTTAGGGTAGTTTTGATTTGCTAGAGATGTTGTTATCATCGATGCATGAATTTTTAGTCAAGTGTACATTGTTATTTGTACTCCTTGTTTTGAGTTTGTAGTGTTTTAGAAATAATTAATTATATTTATTTTATTAATAGTTGGTATATGTTTTCTTTTAAGCTTAGACTGTTGCCAATGGCTGTTCTCTTCCCTTAAAGAGATGCTGGTGAGTGACACTAGTACATAGGACATGCTCAGTGGCAGACTTGATGTTGAGATATGAACCTGCCTAAGACATATTCCAAAGATAAACCTGCATAGTAGAAGGACATATGTAAAAGTGGACAAGAGGTCCACCCAAATGCATGCAAAATTTTAGCCTACTTAAAACACACACGGAGACAAGACGACACTTTCAAAATTTTCATAATTTCCCAATAACTGCATCAATGTTCTTTTTTCTAATATCCACTGACATAGTAGGATTAAAAATATTTATTGACTCTATTGATTTCTTACATCAAGGGAATTGAACTAGGAAGTTATCATTTGTATCCTAATAGCAAAGGACTCATCCTTTTGATTTTGATTCTATTAACTGGCAGTTTTGTGTCTGATTTGGGCTCATTATCTGCCTCATCACAGACACTGGAGTTAAGAAAAAATGAAAGTTTTAACCTCTGCATGAATGAGAGACAATGTAAAAGGAAAATTTTAAGCCATTGGAAATGATGATGTCTTAACTTGAATGTGTACAATGACCACTTCATACTTTCAACTGGTTATTCCTAAGTCTGGAATTTATTCCGCATCATTTGAAAATGCTACACAGATAAAAGCAAACAATATTTTTAAATATTGCTGATTTGCTATGCTAAAGTTTACCTTTAAGCTGCCATGATTTCTAAAGCTACTTTCATTCATGGTCATTTAAATACTTTTAGACTTAAAAATTAAATTTTATATTTATACCCAAATGAGTATTCTCTAAAGTAATTTCACTTGGAGTAATTTATCTTCCAAAGCAAGATAAAGATGAATAAACCAGAATTTTAACTTGACATATTTACATACCAGCTTCTGGTTATATCCAGTTCCATCAGGTGTCTCATGGGTTTTAGACAATGATATGTCAGAATGTGACTTTTCTAAAAAAAAGTATAGATTTATTAAACAGTTATAATGTGTAACAATCTGTGCAAATAAAAAGTAATAACATTTCTATCTTCTAAATTTTATTTATATTTAAGCTTACTTTTTGGTGGATAATTATGATTTTAAAACTTTTAAAATTGTTATTTGTATATGGATCTGAGGACAGTACCCAGGAACTTGTGTATCTTTGGCAGGAATTGTAGCACTTACTTTAATTCCTTATTCCAGGCCTTTTTATTTGAAGACGGGTTTTCTACAAAGTGCCCTGACTGGCTGAAAAACTTCCCTTGGCCTGAATCAGTCTCCAAATATTTGCAATTACACATGTGTCCCTCTGGGCCCAGTATATATTGAGATCATTGAGGAGTAATTCTATTGAACCAGTACTTCATAACACCACTTGGGGAGACACTAGGGGTTCAATGTATATAATAAGTCAGAAGTTCATCTACTCAAAGTAAAAGAAAATGTCATGAACAAAATTTAAATTACCAAGAAACCAGAAACATCATACTGCCTACTATCTCTTCACCCAAATAATAAGGTTTCAACAACCATTGGACATCAATTTTGTTGTCCCAAGTGATCGATCCCATTACAACTTCATCAAAAGAATGCAGTGTTCCTTTCTGCTATTTTCCTTACTTGACTTTTATCTTTTTGTTTTTATCTTTATTTTTTCTATTAGGACACACACTGTTTGGTGAATGTTCTCTGACTGTCCTTATTATTCCAGACACAAATTGATTTTGCTCTTCCTAGGATTACCTCAGACAGTGAATCAGCTTTGGCACTGGAGAATAACCTCTTGACCTGAAAATTATTCCTTTCTCTTTCTAGTCCCTTGGCTCCTACACTTGAAGGGGCTGCTTTCACATCATAGTGTCTCAACAGTTTATTTATTTCCACACATAACTGAGTTTGTGGTAAAGCTGGAGGAGATAACAGGTGTCAGTTTGGTGTCTTTTCTAATGATAGATATGAACACTGACATACGAGGGCAGTTTTGAGACAGAGGGGGGGAAATGGAGAGAGATTAGAAGGCTCTAGCATGATATAGAAGCAAGTGTTAAAGGGGACAATATTTAGTAACCATGGGGATTGGTGAGGAGAACATCCAGAGAACAGTGCCAGTAGGGAAATGCTAATGATGCAGAGGTAGGAAGAATTAGTGTATTCTGAATGTTTTCTAGAAATTTAAGAGGCTTTGATAGTCTCAATGTAAAGAGGGTTGATGGTCATATATGCAGTGTAGTTAGACCACACTTAATGCTGTGGGTAGGGGAATGTGAGGGCATGCACATAAAAGCAGTTGAATAATGAGAAGGCCACAGAGCAGTGTGAAGTTCAAGCAGGCCTGAATTGAGGGAATGTTTCCAGAAATATAGAGGACAGAAAATTCCAATGATGTGTGTAGGATGACTCTAATTAAATGAACAATGTAAGAATCTGGGCTCCTTGGATATGAGATTCTGGTCATGACTGTTACTTGAGATTTCCATTGAGATGTACAATAGTATAGAAGAAATAGAAATGTTGCTCTCATTTGCCATGTAGATTCTCCCATGACAATATCTTCCTAAGTTGAGGGAATTCATTTACATCCTTGGTGGGCAATTTTCCTTGAACCTGGATATATCAAGCTGACCAGTAATTCCATGAAGTCATTGGGTCAAACTCAGTGGAAAATTAACTGCTTAAAACATTTGGATTCAGTCTCCAAAAATGTAAGAAAAAAAGTATTTTTGGATTTAAATCTCTTAGTCTAAATTGTAGGAAAGAGTGTTCTCCCACAAACAGTGTTTATTTTATAGGAAATGAATAAATTAAACTTTGTGATACTCTATTGCATGAATACTTCCTTTAGATATGACCATATGTGGGTGAGGGGCATGGAATATAGTTTGCATGATAGCCCAACAAATGTCCATGGAATTAGTAGATTTACTCAGTGTCATGATAGAGTTTCTACTGTCTCCTAGATGTGCTTTTCCTCTTTTTCCCATACTGGCCTTGACCTACTGACTTCAAGAAAAATCTCTTTCCTTGGTCTCACAATCATCTGAGACGATAGTCCAGCTCTACCACAAGCTTTTTAAAATATGGGAGAGAAAGAAAAACCACCTCATAATCCTACAAACAGATATAATGTTGGAAATTTTGATTGTGGAAACAGCTGACTTAGTTCTTTTTAACAATATTTTTATGCTTTTTTCTGAGAAATTTTAATAGGTTGATACAAACATAGGCACTGATGTAATTAGGCCAAATTACCTAAAAATATTTCATTAAAAAAGAAATGAGTGTAAAGTCCACTAGCATCTTAGATGTTTATTATAGTTCTTTGCAGAAAATTGTACTGCAATAATTACCTGTCCAGGCTTCCTTTGGTTTAATTGGAAGAAAATCTTTGCGTTTCATGGCATTTTCAATCTGCTTGCAGACAAAATATTTAGTAAATACTGAGTACTGAATCCAGTTTTCAGTGAATAATTTAACATAAATAATATAGTATATTTAACGTAAATGATATATCATGTTATTATATATTATCATATACAATATATTACTTATTATTATATACATATATAATATTTTAATTTAACATAAACAATGCAATATAGAATAATATAATTTAACATAAATAAAGTAATTTAACACAAAAATAGAAGATGATTTACCTTCCGGGAATCAATGGAGTTCCGAGATACTGGAAAGCAAGCAACAAAATTTGAATGTGACAAAACCACCATACTGTACCTGCTGAATTAGTATGGAGCTGATTCTGGTAAAATTTACTTGATAAAATTTACTTTGGCTTTAGGTGTTCTATGTTTCTTTCTTTTTTTCATTTTTAGGACATTCATATGACAGAGATGAAGACAAATCAGGAATATAAGTATAACAAAACATGCAGTATCAACTCTATCATTACACTGAGGAAATCCACTAATTTACCAAATGTGAGGTCATGTTTCTGATGAACATAAAAAATATAGCCTAGGGTACATATACCCAAATCCAGATGCAGAATTGTGGAGAACACAGTGATTTACAGTGAGATGAGTAAAGGAGAATAATTACAGTTTCAATGTCAAAGCTGAATTAAAAGAATAATAGCTGGATAAATTGTGTAAAAAGGCTGAATTAATTGTGTAAACTTGAGTTAATGCTATTAGAATTATTTAATCTATTTTATTATAACTATATGTCCTGTGCATCCATTTATCTTACATTTAGTAAGTCCAAATATATGATAGGAATTCAGGCTAAATAAACATCATATCCATCAAAGATTTTATATGAAGTAATTTGTCCAGATATCTACTTTTAGAAAAGCAGTTAATTCATGTATGTATGCATGCTTCTTTTTTAAAATATCTGTGTGGAACCCTGCTGATTTTTTTTTCCTCTATCCTCTGGTGTAACCAGTATCAAGTTTCTTGACCTACTCCCATGAAAAGATAAAAGTCCCAAGTGTAAGAAACAATACATGATAAACATAAAGAATTTAGATATGACATTCTAAAGGAAAAAAGCTATCTGAAAGCTCACAGAATATCATATATCAGTAAACTTTTCTATTTCAAAGTTGGTGAGATACACACACACACACACACACACACACACACACACACACACTAGGAATAACTGTCTTGTTTTTCAAGGTATAAACTTAATAATGACTTTTGTTTACAAAATGAATCTGAGTTAGTAGATGTTGTCAGTTTTTCAAGTATTCATGGCCATGCTGCATTATCAGAAAATTAGTAGTCTAAGGATGAACATGGAGTTTAGTAATGCAAGTATATTCCTGGAATGCCCAAGGGCCAGTTTTTTATGTTGAGGGGACAATAAATAGATAAAGGAACAACTAGCTACATTTACAACAACAAATGCATCAACAATGCTGATTCTCTTCTGAATATCTCTCATGGATTCCACATACATTGTTGTGCCTGGTAGGTATGTGGGTGAGAAGTTTGTAGCTGCATGTTCCATGATAACGTGAGACATAGTAATAAAAACATAATCTGAAAGCTTGCAGAATGATAATATATCAATAAACTCCCTTACTTCAATATCATTGACATACATGCGCACACACACACACACACACACACACAAACACACACACACACACACACACACACAACTGATAAATATCTTGGTGTTCAAGGACCAAACTCCCTAAAAAATTTAGGTGGAAAAAATGAGACTGGCATGGCACATCTTCAAAGTTATTCAACTATTCTCATAAAATGTCTGGCTGAAGAGAAAATTAGCTATCTGGAGATAAGAATTTATCTCAGTAATAAAGTACATTACTGGCAGGACAAGAGACAGGGTTTCATTTCAAAGCACTGCTATAGTAGTAATAATAAAAATAGAAAATTTAGTTTGTGACTAGGGTTGTAGTTCAGTGGTAGAGCACTTGGCTTGCATGCCTAAGGCCCTGAGTTTAATCCTCCGCATCACTTAAAAATGAATAAATAAAACTAAAGATATTATGTCCATTTACAACTGAAAAAATAAAGCTAGGTTTCTCATCTGAATGAACCACATGGATGCCACATATATCATGGTATCTGGTAGGTATGAAGGGGCGAAGTTGGTAGCTGCACATTGCCCCAATTCTTCCAGTCCATACTGGTTCCAATTATCTCTGGACCAGGAATAGTCTCACCTTTGGTCTGAAGGCAGATAGACTGAAAGAAGCTGGGCTGCCTTCTCTCAGTTTCAATATGATTCCCTCCAAAATTACCTAGAAAACTCTTTAGTTTCTACTACATTTTTAGAAATTCTACTTCATTGTTCCCTTCTTTTTAAAATTTCCAAAGAAACTTCTAGAGGCTTGTGTTTGAAACTGTGAATTTTACATTCTTTGGATTGATTAATCCCACTCCTTCTTTTCTCGATATATAGGAAATGTATCAGGGAAGTATAATTTGTATGTCTTTGTCTTTTTAGACCTTCTCCCTTTCCAAGATATATCCTCACAGGAAAGCAAGATCTATGCTTACACTTCATCTGCTGTCTCCTGAAGTGTAGGAACAAATAGGGTTCATTTATATTTCCCAAAGACATCAGTTGCCAAGCTATGAACAATATTGTCTGTGGATGAGGTTCATTGGAGTGACCTTAGCAAATAAAAGGAAAGATCTGCTGCCTCAGAATGAGCTTCTGAACATGGTCCCCAACAGACAATGCACAGCAGTTTGAGATTCCCAGTGTAAACTTGGTCTTCTTCCACTTCTCAGACTTTAACATGAATTTATCTCTCAGTTCTTCCCTATGAAGTCCCTCTAAACGAAAGTCTAAATGGAGCCATAATATTTCCAATGGGAATTTTAGATATCTGTGGTTTGGACATCACTCTATAACCATTCATATTTCTTTCTATTTCCCCATTTCTGTTTCTGTCTTATATATTTTTTTGATGTTGTAGGTAGTAGCAACATGTTGCATTCATTAAAATGTGTACATACATAATAATTTTTCTAAAAGAGCTTAGGTCTCAGGGATTAGTTCTTCACTCCTCAAATTTTTTTCAAACCATACTAAGAAAGATTGAAATAATTTACTTATGTATTAATCAACATTTGAACTGGAAACTTGCATTTCTTCCCCATTTTGAAACCCCTGTTTTTATTTTCCTTCTGATAGGTAATTTGAATTTCCTTTCCTCCACTGAGAACAACTGCTCTGTTTTTTTTTTCATTGAGTCCCTTACTAACTACATGTCTCAATTTTCCTTCCTTCTTTCTCTATTTTCAATTTTCCACTTTCCTGTGACCAAGGCATGTATAAAATGCAATTCATAATTCAGTTCTTTAAGTAATATCCCTAATTTAATCTGAGCCTGAAATGTAATAAGATGCACACATACTAACTTACTTTTTCTTTCTAGTTATTTAAGAAAAACATTATTCAAACAATAAGAGTATACTAATGCTCATGAATGAAGGCAATATTCTCTCCAAAATATTTTGTAATTCATATATATTTATATATGTATTTTTTTACCTTGTATATGTGCATTTTCTCTATACTTCTCACTTTGATGGGACACACCAGAATCACCAGAAGCACAAACCTCTGGATGTTTGTCAGAAATACTCTGTAAAATTAATGTTAATAATGAGTTCTACAAAGATTTCATCATCACTCTTTAGTTATCACACTATTTCTAAGTGTAAAGTCATGGGAATTAAAAATTATACAAGTATATTGTAGCAACCACACTTTCTAAAAGAGACGCCATCCTACGCATTCCACGTTAAGCTGAGCTCTTCTCTTCATCTGGCTGCTGATGGGGTAAAACCTATATGGAGGATATAGGAAATGTTTTCCCTGGAAATATATTCAGTGACATGCATATACCCCAAACATTATCCTAAGTGTTTTATTAGCCAACTTCACATTCCCCATCAAACTATGCAACAGGAGAAAGATATTTAAAACTATCTATACAAATGCATTTGATGTAATACAGAATGCAACATTTTTAACACTGGATGCAATTTTTTGGTGTTAAATTATGAAGCTTGAAGTGATAAGAGATTTTATATTCTGTCAACTCGTGTAGGAATAAAACACTGTTGCACTTGCTTCCTTTGAGTCATCAGAACCTTTGAAAATTTCATATATATCAGTAAAATATTTATGGAGTTAAAATTTCATTTAGAAAAAGTAGAAGATAGAAAGGAAAACCTGTCTATATTCTGCTTGAATGTAATGGCACATGCAATTTGGATAGAATATGCAACTCTTTTATCAAAGAAAAAACTAACAGGTATTCCAGTGGAGAAAGGAGGCAGCACAGATTCATAGAGCATTATGGACTATTTCCAGAGAAGAAAGTCAGTCAGATGAACCAGTGTGTTACTACATAATGAAAAAAAAAAACCTGGTGTAGAAAAACACTGGAGAGCTACTAGAGACAGACTATGACTAGATAAAACACAATATATTGGATTGGAAAGAACAAATGCAATAAAAAAAATAGACAGCAGCAGTGCTAGGGGAAATTAGCTGGATAAAAGAGAGGAATATGCCCTCTGGTTGGTGAGGAGAATCTCCCAACCAGTTAAGAAATAGCAAAAAGCAATACATCTCTGAACAAGATATACAAATTGCTTACAAAGTTACAAAACATTTCTGTGTTCAAAACATTCAGGGTGAAAACATCCAAAACTCCATTGATATTTCAGCTCACCCATTCAGAATAGCATTTTTCTAGTACTCAAATTATAAGTGCTGGTGAGGATGGGGAGAATAAAGTAGAATCATACACTGTGAGACTAAACTTAGGACTTCCACTATGGAAAGCAGTATGGGTATTCCTAAGAATAGTAGGAATATGAGCACCATATAACCCACTTTTTCCACTTTCTGCCCTGCAACCCAACTTTATAAAACTAGCATACTTGCTTAACACATGAACTTCAATGTTTGATGCTAGTCTCAATGAAAATATCACAGAAATAGCCATGTACCCACCCATCAACAGAAGGATGTATAAAGAACATGTGGAGACACTGGACACTGAATTTGAGCAAACTAGTTTTTCATAATATATCATTATATCAAAATGAATCTCCATATAATATATAGAATGGCCCTATAATTTCCAAAATATAAAAATTATAACATCAAATCTCCCTCATTTTATTAAAGGATAACAATTTATACGAAAAAAATTTCAATGTTATATAGATTATCCCCAACTCAAATTCAACATTTTCAGCAAAGGACAGTATTAGATTCTGCCTAATGTGTCAAGTAAAGTTGGATTCACTGCACAATCTTCTAAGGAGAATTGGATTTAGTGTGCAGGTGCGTCCTCACTCAGATTCATTTATCTAGGCTTTCTTGTAGAGATAACAAAACAAAAAGTCTTTCTTTTTTTAGACTTTCTAAAACTGACAATTGTCTTTAAAGCAGTGAGTTGGAGGCACCCCACAACAAAAATCCCAGTAGATTTAGGAGAGGAACTGAGACATAGATCTTCTGAGTGCTCTGTGCAGGTAGATCATAGCTCTGTGGTCTACCTAAAGTACATGAGGTCAAAATATATGGTCAACTCAAATGGTGGGGGGAGTTGCAGCCCTGTGAAAAAAAGTGCCAGGGATGTGTCTGGTTGAAAACTGGCTGCATGCAGAACCCAATACAGATATATTGGAGCAGATACATCAGGTACAGTCAACCAACTCCACTGAGAGCATTTGGAATTGTTGCCTGATTGTTGACCACAAAATATTTGGAGGGTCTCCTTAGCAATTTCAATAGAATCCTGAGGTCAAAACAATTTCAGAAGGGCCTTATTGTATGGACTCTCTGTATGAGAGATCAGGAACCACTGCATGTTTATACCTGTAAGATGCAGTAGACAGCTTACCTCCAAGTATGTTGGATGTTAACACTGTATGAGCCTTGGGAATAGACTAGCAGGAATGTGCTGAAAACTCTGATCAAAAAATGTGTGTATGCCTGCTGAAGAGTTTGTAGAGTACAGGCCCACAGGGGTACTGCCTCTTTCAAAGGAGTCTTTGAGAATAATGATAGTGTGAGAGAACGGCTATTTGAGAATTCAATTGCCAGAAGAGTCCGGGAAATGTAGGACAGAATTGGTTCCAATGATAATTTCTAACATTCACCAGAAGAAGTCACAGATTCTGCAAACATGCCATATCTGCCATGCTCCCAGAGTGTGCAAGGAAAACCCTTACAGACTTGGAGTATTGCACCCTCCAAGGTCTCTGACTGCAGAAATCCAGAAGATATCTTTGAATTACACTTGTCTCCAGCCTCCATGGACCACAGGACATGTCAGGCAGTTTCTACATTTGATAGACCTACATATCAAAGAACAAAACAAGTACTGAGGGCGAGTTTTGCTGTGCAACTTCAAAGATCTCTCAGCTTTTCTGGGTGTGGCCAAAGAGCAAGGACCAGAGGAGCTCAGCTTGTGCACTGCACTAGCCAGATAGGCCAGTTTGGGCTGGAGCACATATGGAAACAGCTAGACTATGTTTGCTTCTGGGAAACTCCCCAATGCTATATGTATCTAAAATTAGAAATCATGGACAGAATTGTTTCTGTCTCAATAACATTAGTGTAAGGGACATGTGAAGCTTTTGGAGTTTTCACATAGTATTTTTTAATTTAATTTTTATTTTTTTTTGTTTTTTATTTGTATGATGTATCTACATCATTTATTTTATTTAATGCTGCATTTAGTTTAATGAAATACTTTTATTTCTCCCTGTATTTGGTCCCTGGATTTCTTTTTTATTTTCATTTTCAATCTTTCCTTTTCTCATTTTATTGCATTTCCCCCCTTATCTCTTCTTCCATCTGTTTACTCACACCACTTTCATTTTCATTCCTTATTAAATTATGTCCTGAAAATCTTTTGGCTATCTATTTATTTATTTATTTTAAAATTTTAAATTTGTTTTAATTAGTTATATATGACAATAGAATGTGTTTATTCACTTTGATCTATCATAGATAGATGGGATATAATTTCTCATTTTTCTGAGTGTACATGTTTCAGAATCATATTGGTCATGCAGTCACATATACACATACAGTAACATTTCTGTTTCATTCTACAATCATTCCTATTCCTTTATCCACTCCCCACCCCTCCCTTCACTTCCCTCTACCTAATCTAAGGTAATGCTATTCTTCCCTAGTGCCTCCCAGCTTATTGTGAATTAGCATTCGCACATTAGAGAAAACTTCAGCCTTTGGTTTTGTTGGATTCGCATTTCTCTAATTGCTGGAGATGTTTTTATCATCGATGCATGTATCTTTAGTCAAGTGTACATTATTATTTATACTCCTTTTCAGTTTGTAGTGTTTTAGAGATAATTAATTATATTTATTTTATTAATAGTTGATACATGTTTTCTTTTAAGATTAGAGTGTTGCCACAGGCTGTTCTCTTCCCTTAAAGAGATGCTGGTGAGTGACACTAGTACATAGGACATGCTCAGTGGCAGACTTGATGTTGAGATATGAACCTGCCTAAGACATATTCCAAAGATAAATCTGTATAGTAGAAGGACATATGTAAAAGTGGACAAGAGGTCCACCCAAATGCATGCAAAACTTTAGCCTACTTAAAACACACACGGAGACAAGACGACACTTTCAAAATTTTCATAATTTCCCAATAACTGCATCAATGTTCTTTTTTCTAATATCCACTGACATAGTAGGATTGAAAATATTTATTGAGTCTATTGATTTCTTACATCAAGGGAATTGAACTAGGAAGTTATCATTTGTATCCTAATAGCAAAGGACTCATCCTTTTGATTTTGATTCTATTAACTGGCAGTTTTGTGTCTGATTTGGGATCATTATCTGCCTCATCACAGACACTGGAGTCAAGAAAAAATGAAAGTTTTAACCTCTGCATGAATGAGAGACAATGTAAAAGGAAAATTTTAAGCCATTGGAAATGATGATGTCTTAACTTGAATGTGTACAATGACCACTTCATACTTTCAACTGGTTATTCCTAAGTCTGGAATTTATTCCGCATCATTTGAAAATGCTACACAGATAAAAGCAAACAATATTTTTAAATATTGCTGATTTGCTATGCTAAAGTTTACCTTTAAGCTGCCATGATTTCTAAAGCTACTTTCATTCATGGTCATTTAAATACTTTTAGACTTAAAAATTAAATTTTATATTTATACCCAAATGAGTATTCTCTAAAGTAATTTCACTTGGAGTAATTTATCTTCCAAAGCAAGATAAAGATGAATAAACCAGAATTTTAACTTGACATATTTACATACCAGCTTCTGGTTATGTCCAGTTCCATCAGGTGTCTCATGGGTTTTAGACAATGATATGTCAGAATGTGACTTTTCTAAAAAAAGTATAGATTTATTAAACAGTTATAATGTGTAACAATCTGTGCAAATAAAAAGTAATAACATTTCTATCTTCTAAATTTTATTTATATTTAAGCTTACTTTTTGGTGGATAATTATGATTTTAAAACTTTTAAAATTGTTATTTGTATATGGATCTGAGGACAGTACCCAGGAACTTGTGTATCTTTGGCAGGAATTGTAGCACTTACTTTAATTCCTTATTCCAGGCCTTTTTATTTGAAGACGGGTTTTCTACAAAGTGCCCTGACTGGCTGAAAAACTTCCCTTGGCCTGAATCAGTCTCCAAATATTTGCAATTACACATGTGTCCCTCTGGGCCCAGTATATATTGAGATCATTGAGGAGTAATTCTATTGAACCAGTACTTCATAACACCACTTGGGGAGACACTAGGGGTTCAATGTATATAATAAGTCAGAAGTTCATCTACTCAAAGTAAAAGAAAATGTCATGAACAAAATTTAAATTACCAAGAAACCAGAAACATCATACTGCCTACTATCTCTTCACCCAAATAATAAGGTTTCAACAACCATTGGACATCAATTTTGTTGTCCCAAGTGATCGATCCCATTACAACTTCATCAAAAGAATGCAGTGTTCCTTTCTGCTATTTTCCTTACTTGACTTTTATCTTTTTGTTTTTATCTTTATTTTTTCTATTAGGACACACACTGTTTGGTGAATGTTCTCTGACTGTCCTTATTATTCCAGACACAAATTGATTTTGCTCTTCCTAGGATTACCTCAGACAGTGAATCAGCTTTGGCACTGGAGAATAACCTCTTGACCTGAAAATTATTCCTTTCTCTTTCTAGTCCCTTGGCTCCTACACTTGAAGGGGCTGCTTTCACATCATAGTGTCTCAACAGTTTATTTATTTCCACACATAACTGAGTTTGTGGTAAAGCTGGAGGAGATAACAGGTGTCAGTTTGGTGTCTTTTCTAATGATAGATATGAACACTGACATACGAGGGCAGTTTTGAGACAGAGGGGGGGAAATGGAGAGAGATTAGAAGGCTCTAGCATGATATAGAAGCAAGTGTTAAAGGGGACAATATTTAGTAACCATGGGGATTGGTGAGGAGAACATCCAGAGAACAGTGCCAGTAGGGAAATGCTAATGATGCAGAGGTAGGAAGAATTAGTGTATTCTGAATGTTTTCTAGAAATTTAAGAGGCTTTGATAGTCTCAATGTAAAGAGGGTTGATGGTCATATATGCAGTGTAGTTAGACCACACTTAATGCTGTGGGTAGGGGAATGTGAGGGCATGCACATAAAAGCAGTTGAATAATGAGAAGGCCACAGAGCAGTGTGAAGTTCAAGCAGGCCTGAATTGAGGGAATGTTTCCAGAAATATAGAGGACAGAAAATTCCAATGATGTGTGTAGGATGACTCTAATTAAATGAACAATGTAAGAATCTGGGCTCCTTGGATATGAGATTCTGGTCATGACTGTTACTTGAGATTTCCATTGAGATGTACAATAGTATAGAAGAAATAGAAATGTTGCTCTCATTTGCCATGTAGATTCTCCCATGACAATATCTTCCTAAGTTGAGGGAATTCATTTACATCCTTGGTGGGCAATTTTCCTTGAACCTGGATATATCAAGCTGACCAGTAATTCCATGAAGTCATTGGGTCAAACTCAGTGGAAAATTAACTGCTTAAAACATTTGGATTCAGTCTCCAAAAATGTAAGAAAAAAAGTATTTTTGGATTTAAATCTCTTAGTCTAAATTGTAGGAAAGAGTGTTCTCCCACAAACAGTGTTTATTTTATAGGAAATGAATAAATTAAACTTTGTGATACTCTATTGCATGAATACTTCCTTTAGATATGACCATATGTGGGTGAGGGGCATGGAATATAGTTTGCATGATAGCCCAACAAATGTCCATGGAATTAGTAGATTTACTCAGTGTCATGATAGAGTTTCTACTGTCTCCTAGATGTGCTTTTCCTCTTTTTCCCATACTGGCCTTGACCTACTGACTTCAAGAAAAATCTCTTTCCTTGGTCTCACAATCATCTGAGACGATAGTCCAGCTCTACCACAAGCTTTTTAAAATATGGGAGAGAAAGAAAAACCACCTCATAATCCTACAAACAGATATAATGTTGGAAATTTTGATTGTGGAAACAGCTGACTTAGTTCTTTTTAACAATATTTTTATGCTTTTTTCTGAGAAATTTTAATAGGTTGATACAAACATAGGCACTGATGTAATTAGGCCAAATTACCTAAAAATATTTCATTAAAAAAGAAATGAGTGTAAAGTCCACTAGCATCTTAGATGTTTATTATAGTTCTTTGCAGAAAATTGTACTGCAATAATTACCTGTCCAGGCTTCCTTTGGTTTAATTGGAAGAAAATCTTTGCGTTTCATGGCATTTTCAATCTGCTTGCAGACAAAATATTTAGTAAATACTGAGTACTGAATCCAGTTTTCAGTGAATAATTTAACATAAATAATATAGTATATTTAACGTAAATGATATATCATGTTATTATATATTATCATATACAATATATTACTTATTATTATATACATATATAATATTTTAATTTAACATAAACAATGCAATATAGAATAATATAATTTAACATAAATAAAGTAATTTAACACAAAAATAGAAGATGATTTACCTTCCGGGAATCAATGGAGTTCCGAGATACTGGAAAGCAAGCAACAAAATTTGAATGTGACAAAACCACCATACTGTACCTGCTGAATTAGTATGGAGCTGATTCTGGTAAAATTTACTTGATAAAATTTACTTTGGCTTTAGGTGTTCTATGTTTCTTTCTTTTTTTCATTTTTAGGACATTCATATGACAGAGATGAAGACAAATCAGGAATATAAGTATAACAAAACATGCAGTATCAACTCTATCATTACACTGAGGAAATCCACTAATTTACCAAATGTGAGGTCATGTTTCTGATGAACATAAAAAATATAGCCTAGGGTACATATACCCAAATCCAGATGCAGAATTGTGGAGAACACAGTGATTTACAGTGAGATGAGTAAAGGAGAATAATTACAGTTTCAATGTCAAAGCTGAATTAAAAGAATAATAGCTGGATAAATTGTGTAAAAAGGCTGAATTAATTGTGTAAACTTGAGTTAATGCTATTAGAATTATTTAATCTATTTTATTATAACTATATGTCCTGTGCATCCATTTATCTTACATTTAGTAAGTCCAAATATATGATAGGAATTCAGGCTAAATAAACATCATATCCATCAAAGATTTTATATGAAGTAATTTGTCCAGATATCTACTTTTAGAAAAGCAGTTAATTCATGTATGTATGCATGCTTCTTTTTTAAAATATCTGTGTGGAACCCTGCTGATTTTTTTTTCCTCTATCCTCTGGTGTAACCAGTATCAAGTTTCTTGACCTACTCCCATGAAAAGATAAAAGTCCCAAGTGTAAGAAACAATACATGATAAACATAAAGAATTTAGATATGACATTCTAAAGGAAAAAAGCTATCTGAAAGCTCACAGAATATCATATATCAGTAAACTTTTCTATTTCAAAGTTGGTGAGATACACACACACACACACACACACACACACACACACACACTAGGAATAACTGTCTTGTTTTTCAAGGTATAAACTTAATAATGACTTTTGTTTACAAAATGAATCTGAGTTAGTAGATGTTGTCAGTTTTTCAAGTATTCATGGCCATGCTGCATTATCAGAAAATTAGTAGTCTAAGGATGAACATGGAGTTTAGTAATGCAAGTATATTCCTGGAATGCCCAAGGGCCAGTTTTTTATGTTGAGGGGACAATAAATAGATAAAGGAACAACTAGCTACATTTACAACAACAAATGCATCAACAATGCTGATTCTCTTCTGAATATCTCTCATGGATTCCACATACATTGTTGTGCCTGGTAGGTATGTGGGTGAGAAGTTTGTAGCTGCATGTTCCATGATAACGTGAGACATAGTAATAAAAACATAATCTGAAAGCTTGCAGAATGATAATATATCAATAAACTCCCTTACTTCAATATCATTGACATACATGCGCACACACACACACACACACACACACAAACACACACACACACACACACACACACAACTGATAAATATCTTGGTGTTCAAGGACCAAACTCCCTAAAAAATTTAGGTGGAAAAAATGAGACTGGCATGGCACATCTTCAAAGTTATTCAACTATTCTCATAAAATGTCTGGCTGAAGAGAAAATTAGCTATCTGGAGATAAGAATTTATCTCAGTAATAAAGTACATTACTGGCAGGACAAGAGACAGGGTTTCATTTCAAAGCACTGCTATAGTAGTAATAATAAAAATAGAAAATTTAGTTTGTGACTAGGGTTGTAGTTCAGTGGTAGAGCACTTGGCTTGCATGCCTAAGGCCCTGAGTTTAATCCTCCGCATCACTTAAAAATGAATAAATAAAACTAAAGATATTATGTCCATTTACAACTGAAAAAATAAAGCTAGGTTTCTCATCTGAATGAACCACATGGATGCCACATATATCATGGTATCTGGTAGGTATGAAGGGGCGAAGTTGGTAGCTGCACATTGCCCCAATTCTTCCAGTCCATACTGGTTCCAATTATCTCTGGACCAGGAATAGTCTCACCTTTGGTCTGAAGGCAGATAGACTGAAAGAAGCTGGGCTGCCTTCTCTCAGTTTCAATATGATTCCCTCCAAAATTACCTAGAAAACTCTTTAGTTTCTACTACATTTTTAGAAATTCTACTTCATTGTTCCCTTCTTTTTAAAATTTCCAAAGAAACTTCTAGAGGCTTGTGTTTGAAACTGTGAATTTTACATTCTTTGGATTGATTAATCCCACTCCTTCTTTTCTCGATATATAGGAAATGTATCAGGGAAGTATAATTTGTATGTCTTTGTCTTTTTAGACCTTCTCCCTTTCCAAGATATATCCTCACAGGAAAGCAAGATCTATGCTTACACTTCATCTGCTGTCTCCTGAAGTGTAGGAACAAATAGGGTTCATTTATATTTCCCAAAGACATCAGTTGCCAAGCTATGAACAATATTGTCTGTGGATGAGGTTCATTGGAGTGACCTTAGCAAATAAAAGGAAAGATCTGCTGCCTCAGAATGAGCTTCTGAACATGGTCCCCAACAGACAATGCACAGCAGTTTGAGATTCCCAGTGTAAACTTGGTCTTCTTCCACTTCTCAGACTTTAACATGAATTTATCTCTCAGTTCTTCCCTATGAAGTCCCTCTAAACGAAAGTCTAAATGGAGCCATAATATTTCCAATGGGAATTTTAGATATCTGTGGTTTGGACATCACTCTATAACCATTCATATTTCTTTCTATTTCCCCATTTCTGTTTCTGTCTTATATATTTTTTTGATGTTGTAGGTAGTAGCAACATGTTGCATTCATTAAAATGTGTACATACATAATAATTTTTCTAAAAGAGCTTAGGTCTCAGGGATTAGTTCTTCACTCCTCAAATTTTTTTCAAACCATACTAAGAAAGATTGAAATAATTTACTTATGTATTAATCAACATTTGAACTGGAAACTTGCATTTCTTCCCCATTTTGAAACCCCTGTTTTTATTTTCCTTCTGATAGGTAATTTGAATTTCCTTTCCTCCACTGAGAACAACTGCTCTGTTTTTTTTTTTTTTTCATTGAGTCCTTTACTAACTACATGTCTCAATTTTCCTTCCTTCTTTCTCTATTTTCAATTTTCCACTTTCCTGTGACCAAGGCATGTATAAAATGCAATTCATAATTCAGTTCTTTAAGTAATATCCCTAATTTAATCTGAGCCTGAAATGTAATAAGATGCACACATACTAACTTACTTTTTCTTTCTAGTTATTTAAGAAGAAACATTATTCAAACAATAAGAGTATACTAATGCTCATGAATGAAGGCAATATTCTCTCCAAAATATTTTGTAATTCATATATATTTATATATGTATTTTTTTACCTTGTATATGTGCATTTTCTCTATACTTCTCACTTTGATGGGACACACCAGAATCACCAGAAGCACAAACCTCTGGATGTTTTTCAGAAATACTCTGTAAAATTAATGTTAATAATGAGTTCTACAAAGATTTCATCATCACTCTTTAGTTATCACACTATTTCTAAGTGTAAAGTCATGGGAATTAAAAATTATACAAGTATATTGTAGCAACCACACTTTCTAAAAGAGACGCCATCCTACGCATTCCACGTTAAGCTGAGCTCTTCTCTTCATCTGGCTGCTGATGGGGTAAAACCTATATGGAGGATATAGGAAATGTTTTCCCTGGAAATATAGTCAGTGACATGCATATACCCCAAACATTATCCTAAGTGTTTTATTAGCCAACTTCACATTCCCCATCAAACTATGCAACAGGAGAAAGATATTTAAAACTATCTATACAAATGCATGTGATGTAATACAGAATGCAACATTTTTAACAGTGGATGCAATTTTTTGGTGTTAAATTATGAAGCTTGAAGTGATAAGAGATTTTATATTCTGTCAACACGTGTAGGAATAAAACACTGTTGCACTTGCTTCCTTTGAGTCATCAGAACCTTTGAAAATTTCATATATATCAGTAAAATATTTATGGAGTTAAAATTTCATTTAGAAAAAGTAGAAGATAGAAAGGAAAACCTGTCTATATTCTGCTTGAATGTAATGGCACATGCAATTTGGGTAGAATATGCAACTCTTTTATCAAAGAAAAAACTAACAGGTATTCCAGTGGAGAAAGGAGGCAGCACAGATTCATAGAGCATTATGGACTATTTCCAGAGAAGAAAGTCAGTCAGATGAACCAGTGTGTTGCTACATAATGAAAAAAAAAAAACCTGGTGTAGAAAAACACTAGAGATATTACTGACAGCCTATGACTAGATAAAACACAATATATTGGATTGGAAAGAACAAATGCAATAAAAAAAATAGACAGCAGCAGTGCTAGGGGAAATTAGCTGGATAAAAGAGAGGAATATGCCCTCTGGTTGGTGAGGAGAATCTCCCAACCAGTTAAGAAATAGCAAAAAGCAATACATCTCTGAACAAGATATACAAATTGCTTACAAAGTTACAAAACATTTCTGTGCTCAAAACATTCAGGGTGAAAACATCCAAAACTCCATTGATATTTCAGCTCACCCATTCAGAATAGCATTTTTCTTGTACTCAAATTATAAGTGCTGGTGAGGATGGGGAGAATAAAGTACAATCATACACTGTGAGACTAAACTTAGGACTTCCACTATGGAAAGCAGTATGGGTATTCCTAAGAATAGCAGGAATAGGACCACCATATAACCCACTTTTTCCACTTCCTGCCCTGCAACCCAACTTTATAAAACTAGCATACTTGCTTAACACATGAACTTCAATGTTTGATGCTAGTCTCAATGAAAATATCACAGAAATAGCCATGTACCCACCCATCAACAGAAGGATGTATAAAGAACATGTGGAGACACTGGACACTGAATTTGAGCAAACTAGTTTTTCATAATATATCATTATATCAAAATGAATCTCCATATAATATATAGAATGGCCCTATAATTTCCAAAATATAAAAATTATAACATCAAAATCTCCCTCATTTTATTAAAGGATAACAATTTATACGAAAAAATTTCAACGTTATATAGATTATCCCCAACTCAAATTCAACATTTTCAGCAAAGGACAGTATTAGATTCTGCCTAATGTGTCAAGTAAAGTTGGATTCACTGCACAATCTTCTAAGGAGAATTGGATTTAGTGTGCAGGTGCGTCCTCACTCAGATTCATTTATCTAGGCTTTCTTGTAGAGATAACAAAACAAAAAGTCTTTCTTTTTTTAGACTTTCTAATACTGACAATTGTCTTTAAAGCAGTGAGTTGGAGGCACCCCACAACAAAAATCCCAGTAGATTTAGGAGAGGAACTGAGACATAGATCTTCTGAGTGCTCTGTGCAGGTAGATCATAGCCCTGTGGTCTACCTAAAGTACATGAGGTCAAAATACATGGTCAACTCAAATGGTGGGGGGAGTTGCAGCTCTGTGAAAAAAAGTGCCAGGGATGTGTCTGGTTGAAAACTGGCTGCATGCAGAACCAAATACAGATATATTGGAGCAGATACATCAGGTACAGTCAACCAACTCCACTGAGAGCATTTGGAATTGTTGCCTGATTGTTGACCACAAAATATTTGGAGGGTCTCCTTAGCAATTTCAATAGAATCCTGAGGTCAAAACAATTTCAGAAGGGCCTTATTGTATGGACTCTCTGTATGAGAGATCAGGAACCACTGCATGTTTATACCTGTAAGATGCAGTAGACAGCTTACCTCCAAGTATGTTGGATGTTAACACTGTATGAGCCTTGGGAATAGACTAGCAGGAATGTGCTGAAAACTCTGATCAAAAAATGTGTGTATGCCTGCTGAAGAGTTTGTAGAGTACAGGCCCACAGGGGTACTGCCTCTTTCAAAGGAGTCTTTGAGAATAATGATAGTGTGAGAGAACGGCTATTTGAGAATTCAATTGCCAGAAGAGTCCGGGAAATGTAGGGCAGAATTGGTTCCAATGATAATTTCTAACATTCACCAGAAGAAGTCACAGATTCTGCAAACATGCCATATCTGCCATGCTCCCAGAGTGTGCAAGGAAAACCCTTACAGACTTAGAGTATTGCACCCTCCAAGGTCTCTGACTGCAGAAATCCAGAAGATATCTTTGAATTACACTTGTCTCCAGCCTCCATGGACCACAGGACATGTCAGGCAGTTTCTACATTTGATAGACCTACATATCAAATAACAAAACAAGTACTGAGGGTGAGTTTTGCTGTGCAACTTCAAAGTTCTCTCAGCTTTTCTGGGTGTGGCCAAAGAGCAAGGACCAGAGGAGCTCAGCTTGTGCACTGCACTAGCCAGATAGGCCAGTTTGGGCTGGAGCACATATGGAAACAGCTAGACTATGTTTGCTTCTGGGAAACTCCCCAATGCTATATGTATCTAAAATTAGAAATCCTGGACAGAATTGTTTCTGTCTCAATAACATTAGTGTAAGGGACATGTGAAGCTTTTGGAGTTTTCACATAATATTTTTTAATTTAATTTTTATTTTTTTGTTTTTTATTTGTATGATGTATCTACATCATTTATTTTATTTAATGCTGCATTTAGTTTTATGAAATACTTTTATTTCTCCCTGTATTTGGTCCCTGGATTTCTTTTTTATTTTCATTTTCAATCTTTCCTTTTCTCATTTTATTGCATTTCCCCCCTTATCTCTTCTTCCATCTGTTTACTCACACCACTTTCATTTTCATTCCTTATTAAATTATGTCCTGAAAATTGTTTGGCTATCTATTTATTTATTTATTTTAAAATTTTAAATTTGTTTTAATTAGTTATATATGACAATAGAATGTGTTTATTCACTTTGATCTATCATAGATAGATGGGATATAATTTCTCATTTTTCTGAGTGTACATGTTTCAGAATCATATTGGTCATGCAGTCACATATACACATACAGTAACATTTCTGTTTCATTCTACAATCATTCCTATTCCTTTATCCACTCCCCACCCCTCCCTTCACTTCCCTCTACCTAATCTAAGGTAATGCTATTCTTCCCTAGTGCCTCCCAGCTTATTGTGAATTAGCATTCGCACATTAGAGAAAACTTCAGCCTTTGGTTTTGTTGGATTCGCATTTCTCTAATTGCTGGAGATGTTTTTATCATCGATGCATGTATCTTTAGTCAAGTGTACATTATTATTTATACTCCTTTTCAGTTTGTAGTGTTTTAGAGATAATTAATCATATTTATTTTATTAATAGTTGATACATGTTTTCTTTTAAGATTAGAGTATTGCCACAGGCTGTTCTCTTCCCTTAAAGAGATGCTGGTGAGTGACACTAGTACATAGGACATGCTCAGTGGCAGACTTGATGTTGAGATATGAACCTGCATAAGACATATTCCAAAGATAAATCTGCATAGTAGAAGGACATATGTAAAAGTGGACAAGAGGTCCACCCAAATGCATGCAAAACTTTAGCCTACTAACACACACAAGGAGACAAGATGACACTTTCATAATTTTCATAATTTCCCAATAACTGCATCAATGTTCTTTTTTCTAATATCCACTGACATAGTAGGATTAAAAATATTTATTGAGTCTATTGATTTCTTACATCAAGGGAATTGAACTAGGAAGTTATCATTTGTATCCTAATAGCAAAGGACTCATCCTTTTGATTTTGATTCTATTAACTGGCAGTTTTGTGTCTGATTTGGGCTCATTATCTGCCTCACCACAGACACTGGAGTCAAGAAAAAATGAAAGTTTTAACCTCTGCATGAATGAGAGACAATGTAAAAGGAAAATTTTAAGCCATTGGAAATGATGATGTCTTAACTTGAATGTGTACAATGACCACTTCATACTTTCAACTGGTTATTCCTAAGTCTGGAATTTATTCCGCATCATTTGAAAATGCTACACAGATAAAAGCAAACAATATTTTTAAATATTGCTGATTTGCTATGCTAAAGTTTACCTTTAAGCTGCCATGATTTCTAAAGCTACTTTCATTCATGGTCATTTGAATACTTTTAGACTTAAAAATTAAATTTTATATTTATACCCAAATGAGTATTCTCTAAAGTAATTTCACTTGGAGTAATTTATCTTCCAAAGCAAGATAAAGATGAATAAACCAGAATTTTAACTTGACATATTTACATACCAGCTTCTGGTTATGTCCAGTTCCATCAGGTGTCTCATGGGTTTTAGACAATGATATGTCAGAATGTGACTTTTCTAAAAAAAAAGTATAGATTTATTAAACAGTTATAATGTGTAACAATCTGTGCAAATAAAAAGTAATAACATTTCTATCTTCTAAATTTTATTTATATTTAAGCTTACTTTTTGGTGGATAATTATGATTTTAAAACTTTTAAAATTGTTATTTGTATATGGATCTGAGGACAGTACCCAGGAACTTGTGTATCTTTGGCAGGAATTGTAGCACTTACTTTAATTCCTTATTCCAGGCCTTTTTATTTGAAGACGGGTTTTCTACAAAGTGCCCTGACTGGCTGAAAAACTTCCCTTGGCCTGAATCAGTCTCCAAATATTTGCAATTACACATGTGTCCTCTGGGCCCAGTATATATTGAGATCATTGAGGAGTAATTCTATTGAACCAGTACTTCATAACACCACTTGGGGAGACACTAGGGGTTCAATGTATATAATAAGTCAGAAGTTCATCTACTCAAAGTAAAAGAAAATGTCATGAACAAAATTTAAATTACCAAGAAACCAGAAACATCATACTGCCTACTATCTCTTCACCCAAATAATAAGGTTTCAACAACCATTGGACATCAATTTTGTTGTCCCAAGTGATCGATCCCATTACAACTTCATCAAAAGAATGCAGTGTTCCTTTCTGCTATTTTCCTTTCTTGACTTTTATCTTTTTGTTTTTATCTTTATTTTTTCTATTAGGACACACACTGTTTGGTGAATGTTCTCTGACTGTCCTTATTATTCCAGACACAAATTGATTTTGCTCTTCCTAGGATTACCTCAGACAGTGAATCAGCTTTGGCACTGGAGAATAACCTCTTGACCTGAAAATTATTCCTTTCTCTTTCTAGTCCCTTGGCTCCTACACTTGAAGGGGCTGCTTTCACATCATAGTGTCTCAACAGTTTATTTATTTCCACACATAACTGAGTTTGTGGTAAAGCTGGAGGAGATAACAGGTGTCAGTTTGGTGTCTTTTCTAATGATAGATATGAACACTGACATACGAGGGCAGTTTTGAGACAGAGGGGGGGAAATGGAGAGAGATTAGAAGGCTCTAGCATGATATAGAAGCAAGTGTTAAAGGGGACAATATTTAGTAACCATGGGGATTGGTGAGGAGAACATCCAGAGAACAGTGCCAGTAGGGAAATGCTAATGATGCAGAGGTAGGAAGAATTAGTGTATTCTGAATGTTTTCTAGAAATTTAAGAGGCTTTGATAGTCTCAATGTAAAGAGGGTTGATGGTCATATATGCAGTGTAGTTAGACCACACTTAATGCTGTGGGTAGGGGAATGTGAGGGCATGCACATAAAAGCAGTTGAATAATGAGAAGGCCACAGAGCAGTGTGAAGTTCAAGCAGGCCTGAATTGAGGGAATGTTTCCAGAAATATAGAGGACAGAAAATTCCAATGATGTGTGTAGGATGACTCTAATTAAATGAACAATGTAAGAATCTGGGCTCCTTGGATATGAGATTCTGGTCATGACTGTTACTTGAGATTTCCATTGAGATGTACAATAGTATAGAAGAAATATAAATGTTGCTCTCATTTGCCATGTAGATTCTCCCATGACAATATCTTCCTAAGTTGAGGGAATTCATTTACATCCTTGGTGGGCAATTTTCCTTGAACCTGGATATATCAAGCTGACCAGTTATTCCATGAAGTCATTGGGTCAAACTCAGTGGAAAAGTAACTGCTTAAAACATTTGGATTCAGTCTCCAAAAATGTAAGAAAAAAAGTATTTTTGGATTTAAATCTCTTAGTCTAAATTGTAGGAAAGAGTGTTCTCCCACAAACAGTGTTTATTTTATAGGAAATGAATAAATTAAACTTTGTGGTACTCTATTGCGTGAATACTTCCTTTAGATATGAACATATGTGGGTGAGGGGCATGGAATATACTTTGCATATAGCCCAACAAATGTCCATGGAATTAGTAGATTTACTCAGTGTCATGATAGAGTTTCTACTGTCTCCTAGATGTGCTTTTCCTCTTTTTCCCATACTGGCCTTGACCTACTGACTTCAAGAAAAATCTCTTTCCTTGGTCTCACAATCATCTGATACGATAGTCCAGCTCTACCACAAGCTTTTTAAAACATGGGAGAGAAAGAAAAACCACCTCATAATCCTACAAACAGATATAATATTGGAAATTTTGATTGTGGAAACAGCTGACTTAGTTCTTTTTCACAATATTTTTATGCTTTTTCTGAGAAATTTTAATAGGTTGATACAAACATAGGCACTGATGTAATTAGGCCAAATTAAAAATATTTCATTAAAAAAGAAACGAGTGTAAATTCCACTAGCATCTTAGATGTTTATTATAGTTCTTTGCAGAAAATTGTACTGCAAAAATTACCTGATTGTTTTGTCCAGGCTTCCCTCCTTGGTTTAATTGGAAGAAAATCTTTGCATTTCATGGCATTTTCAATCTGTTTGCAGACAAAATATTTAGTAAATACTGAGTACTGAATCGAGTTTTCAGTGAATAATTTAACATAAATAATATAGTATATTTAACGTAAATGTTATAGCATGTTATGATATATTATCATATACAATATATTACTTATTATTATATACATATATAATATTTTAGTTTTCATAAACAATGCAATATAAAATAACGTAATTTAACATAAATAAAATAATTTAACACAAAAATAGAAGATGATTTACCTTCCAGGAATCACTGGAATCCCGAGATACTGAAAAGCAAGCAATAAAATTTGAATGTGACAAAACCACCATAATGTTCCTGTTGAATTAATATGGAGCTGATTCTGGTAAAATTTACTTGATAAAATTTAGTTTGGCTTTTGGTGTTCTATGTTTTTTTTTTTTCTTTGTTAGGACAGTCATATGACAGTGATGAAGACAAATAAGGAATGTAAGTATAACAAAACATGCAGTTTAATTTCCAAAGTCAGATTATGTTTCTGATAAACATGAATAATAAATACCAGGGTCCATATACCCCAGTCCAGATGCAGAATTGTGGAGAGCACAGTGATTTCCTATGAAACAAATAAAGGAGGACCATGAGAGTTTCAATATCAAAACTGAATTAATAGTGTAATAGCAAATATCTTGAGTGAACCCTATCAGAATTATTTAATTCATTTTATTATAACCATATTTCATGTCCCTTCATTTGACAATCAATTTAGTAAGCCCAAAGAAGGGATATGATTCCAGACTAGAATAACATCATTTCTCATCAAGAAATTTGCCTTATGTAATTTTTTCAGATACACACTTCTATAATAGCAGCTAATTTATATATATATATATTTTTTTTTTCATACCAATGTGAGACCATGCTGAAACATCTTTTCCTGTATCTTTTGGTTTATCCAATGTCAAGTTTCTTGATCTACTCTTGTCAGAAAATACAGTTTCTACATCTTAGAAACAATGTATGATAAACAAAGGTTTAAGATATGGAACTACAAAGGAAAAAGTAATCTGAAAGCTCACAAAATTATCACATATCAATAAACTTTACATTTTAAAGTAATGCTATATCTACTAAGACTAGCAGTCTTGTTTTTCAAGGTGTAAACTCAGTAAAGACTTCTGTTTTCAAAATAAATCTGGTTTACATATCTTTTCAGCTTTTCAAATACTTTCATAAGCATTATCAGAAAATTAGTAGTATGGGGATGAGTATGTAGCTCAGAAATGAGAGTGCATTTCTGAAATGCCTAGGGCCAATGTATATTTTCTAATCAAGAATTTAAAAAAAAGAAGCTCGGGGCGGGAGAACCTGTGGAGAATACTCCTTGGGGCTCGCTCCTGGCAAGGCGTGCGCCGGGCTTTGAGCGGCCAGATTCTGGTTCCCCGGGCTGCTTTGGCCCAGGGCTGGGGAACCTGCGGAGACTGCGTGTTGAGGCCAGCTTCGAGTAGCGCATGCGCTGACCTCGGGGTGGCTGGGCTCTGACTTCCAGAAAAGTTTTGGCCCGTGGCTGGGAAGCCCGCGGGGACTGCGTCTTTGAGCCTGCTCCCAGTGGAGCGTGCACCGGGCTCTGGCTCCTGGGGCTACTTTGGCCTGGGGCTGGGGAACGCGCGGGGGTCGCTCCGTGGAGCCTGCTCCTAGCGGAGCATGGCCGGGATTGGAGAGGCCGGGTTCTGGCTCCCGAAGCTGCTTTGGCCCAGGGCTGGGAACCTGCGGTGACTGCTTCTCAGTCCGGGTCCTGCTGGGTGCTGTAGGGGCCAGGGGGGCAGAGTGGAGCTGCCACCTGCGCCCAGAGCAGGCCAAGTGACCCGCCGGCATGGTATCACGACACCTCAACTGCAGCCGGGGCCGAAGATAGTAGCCGCCCACGCCTAGAACAGGACCAGCGACGCGATGGGGCAGTAGCCAAGTCACCCCATTTGGAGTAGGGGCTGTGCAGAGCCGCCGTCTGAGCCTGCAAGGTAGGCAGACCTGCGATCCACTGGCAGGACAGGCCCGGTAGCCTGCCAGCGTGGTGGACAAGTAGCACCGAGGCAGTCACATCACACTGGTTGGAGTGGGGGTGGAGCAGCGCCGCCGCCCATGTCTGGAAAAGGCCCAGCAACCCATTGGAGAGGCAATCAGGTACCCCCACTGGGAGTGGGGGCTGAGCAGAACTGCCGCCCAAGCCCTCAATGTAGGCAGACCTGTGACCCACCGGTGGAAAAGGCCTAGAGGCCTGCCAGCATGGTAGACACGTCACACCAATTGGAGTAGGGGCCAAGCAGAGCCGCCGCCCACATCCGCATCAGGACCAATGACCCTAGGGCGTGGAAGTTCCGTCACCACAATTGGAGTGATGGCAGAGCAGAGTTGCCACCCGCGCCCGCAGGGTGGGCAGACCTGTGACCGACCAGCATGGTAGACAGATCACCCTAATTAGAGGAGGAGCACAGCCACTACCCGCCCTGCAAGGGAGATTTCCCAACTATACAAGAGCAATATAAATGAATAGGGGGAAAATTTCAAAAACACAACAGTTTCACCAAGCGGAAAGAAACGCGAGCAGTATGAAAAGACAAGGAAAGAAAGGACCACAAGCAATGCAGGTCAACTCAACTTTAGAAGAGGTAATAGCTGCAACAGATGGAATGTCAGATAAAGAGTTCAGGATATACATGCTTCAGATGATCTGGAGTCTCAAGGAAGACATGAGACAGCAAAATCAGACAATGAAAGATCATTTTGACACAGAACTACATAAACAAATCCAGGAAGTAAAAGATCAATTTCACAGGGAGATAGAGGTAATAAAAAACAAACAAATAGAAATCCTAGAAATGCAGGAAGCAATAAACCAACTTAAAAACTCAATTGAGAATACTACCAGCAGAGTAGATCACTTAGAAGATAGAACATCAGACAATGAAGACAAAGTATTTCAACTTGAAAAGAACATAGACAGCTCAGCAAGTCTGCTAAGAAACCATGAGCAGAACACCCAAGAAATATGGGATAACATTAAAAGACCAAACTTAAGAGTCATTGGGACACATGAAGGCACAGAGCTCCAAACAAAAGGAATAAACAATCTATTCAATGAAATAATACAAGAAAACTTCCCAGCCTTGAAGAATAAAACTGAATCCCAAATCCTAGAAGCCTACAGGATGCTGAATGTGCAAAATCATAAGAGATCCACACCTAGACACATTATTATGAAGATGTCTAACATACAGAATAAGGAGACAATTTTAAAAGCTACAAGAGAAAGGAAGCAGATTACATTTAGGGGTGAACCAATCAGGATAACAGCTGATCTCTCAACACAGATTCTGAAAGCTAGAAGATCCTGGAATAATATATTTCAAACACTGAAAGAAAATGGGTTCCAACCAAGAATCGTGTATCCGACGAAATTAAGCTTCAGGATGGAAGATGAAATTAAAACCTTCCACGATAAACAAAAGTTAAAAGAATTCGCAGCTAGAAAACCATCTCTTCAAAAAATCCTTGGCAAAACATTACAGGAAGAGGAAATGGAAAATAACATTGAAAACCAACAGTGGGAGGTAGGACAGTAAAGGGGGGAAGTAATCAAAGAGGAAAACAAATCAGGTTTAGTAACACTAATAAACAAATATGGCTGGAAGAACAAACCATATCTCAATAATAACCCTAAATGTTAATGGCTTAAACTCACCAATTAAGAGACACAGGCTAGTTGAATGGATCACAAAACAAGACCCAACAATATGCTGCCTACAGGAGATGCATTTGATAGGAAAAGATATACATAGACTGAAGGTGAAAGGTTGGGAAAAATCATACCACTCATATGGACTGCGGAAACAAGCAGGAGTGTCCATACTCATATCTAATAAAATAGATTTCAAGCCAAAGTTAATCAAAAGGGATAAAGAGGGATACTACATACTGTTCAAGGGAACCATACACCAACAAGACATAACAATCATAAATATATATGCCCCAAACAATGGTGCAGCTATGTTCATCAAGCAAACTCTTCTCAAGTTCAAGAGTCTGATAGACCACCATACAATAATCATGGGAGACTTCAACACACCTCTCTCACCACTGGACAGATCTTCCAAACAAAAGTTAAATAAGGAAACTATAGAACTCAATAACACAATTAACAACCTAGACTTAATTGACATATATAGAATATACCACCCAACATCAAGTAGTTACACTTTTTTCTCAGCAGCACATGGATCCTTCTCAAAAATAGATTATATATTATGTCACAGGGCAATTCTTAGACAATATAAAGGAGTAGAGATAATACCATGCATCTTATCTGATCATAATGGAATGAAACTGAAAATCAACGATAAAAGAAGGAAGGAAAAATCATGCATCACTTGGAGAATGAACAATAGGTTACTGAATGATCAATGGGTTTTAGAAGACATCAAGGAGGAAATTAAAAACTTCTTAGAGTTAAATGAAAACACAGACACAACATATCGGAATCTATGGGACACATTGAAAGCAGTTCTAAGAGGAAAATTCATTGCTTGGAGTTCATTCCTTAAAAAAAGAAAAAACCAACAAATAAATGATCTCATACTTCATCTCAAAATCCTAGAAAAAGAAGAGCAAAACAACAGCAAAAGAAGTAGAAGGCAAGAAATAATTAAAATCAGAGCTGAAATTAATGAAATCGAAACAAAAGGAACAATTGAAAAAAATTGACAAAACTAAAAGTTTGTTCTTTGAAAAAATAAATAAAATCGACAGACCCTTAGCCATGCTAATGAAGAGAAGAAGAGAGAGAACCCAAATTACTAGCATATGGGATGAAAAAGGCAATATCACAACAGACACTTCAGAAATACAGAAGATAATCAGAAATTATTTTGAATCCTTATACTCCAATAAAATAGAAGATAGTGAAGGCATAGATAAATTTCTTAACTCATATGATCTGCCCAGATTGAGTCAGGAGGATATAGACAACCTAAACAGACAAATAACAATAGAGGAAATAGAAGAAACCATCAAAAGACTACCAACTAAGAAAAGCCCAGGACTGGATGAGTATACAGCAGAGTTTTACAAAACCTTTAAAGAGGAACTAACACCAATACTTTTCAAGCTATTTTAGGAAATAGAAAAAGAGGGAGAACTTCCAAATACATTCTACGAGGCCAACATCACCCTGATGCCTAAACCAGACACAGACACTTCAAAGAAAGAAAACTACAGACCAATATCTCTAATGAACCTAGATGCAAAAATCCTCAATAAAATTCTGGTGAGTCGGATTCAAAAACATATCAAAAAAATTATACACCATGATCAAGTAGGATTAATCCCTGGGATACAAGGCTGGTTCAATATACGGAAATCAATAAATGTTACTCACCACATCAGTAGACTTAAAAATAAGAACCATATGATCATCTCGATAGATGCAGAAAAAGAATTCGACAAAGTACAGCATCCCTTTATGTTCAAAACTCTAGAAAAATTAGGGATAACAGGATCATACCTCAACATTGTAAAAGCAATCTATGATAAGCCACAGGCCAGCATTATTCTGAATGGAGAAAAATTGAAGGCATTCCCTCTAAGATCTGGTACAAGACAGGGATGCCCTCTCTCACCACTTCTGTTCAACATAGTCCTCGAAACACTGGCCAGAGCAATTAGACAGACGAAAGAAATTAAAGGCATAAAAATAGGAAAAGAAGAACTTAAATTATCACTATTTGCAGATGACATGATTCTATACCTAGCAGACCCAAAAGGGTCTACAAAGAAACTATTAGAGCTAATAAATGAATTCAGCAAAGTGGCAGGATATAAAATCAACACGCATAAGTCAAATGCATTCCTGTATATCAGTGACAAATCCTCTGAAACGGAAATGAGGACAACTACTCCATTCACAATATCCCCCCAAAAAATAAAATACTTGGGAATCAACCTAACAAAAGAGGTTAAAGACTTATACAATGAAAACTACAGAACCCTAAAGAGAGATATAGAAGAAGACCTCAGAAGATGGAAAAATATACCCTGTTCATGGATAGGCAGAACTAACATCATCAAAATGGCGATATTACCAAAAGTTCTCTATAAGTTCAATGCTATGCCAATCAAAATCCCAACAGCATTTCTTGTAGTAATAGATAAAACAATCATGAAATTCATATGGAATAATAAAAGACCCAGAATAGCAAAAATAATGTTAAGCAGGAAGTGTGAATCAGGCAGTATAGCGATACCAGACTTCAAACTATACTACAGAGCAATAGTAACAAAAACAGCATGGTACTGGTACCAAAACAGGCAGGTGGACCAATGGTACAGAATAGAGGACACAGTAACCAATCCACAAAACTACAACTATCTTATATTTGATAAAGAGGCTAAAGCATGCAATGGAGGAAGGATAGCATCTTCAACAAATGGTGCTGGGAAAACTGGAAATCCATATGCATCAAAATGAAACTGAATCCCTTTCTCTCGCCATGCACAAAAGTTAACTCAAAATGGATCAAGGAGGTTGATATTAAATCAGAGACACGGCGTCTGATAGAAGAAAAAGTTGGCTATGATCTACATACTGTGGGGTCGGGCTCCAAATTCCTCAATAGGACACCCATAGCGCAAGAGTTAACAACTAGAATCAACAAATGGGACTTACTCAAACTAAAAAGTTTTTTTCTCAGCAAAAGAAACAATAAGAGAGATAAACAGGGAGCCTACATCCTGGAAACAAATCTTTACTCCACACACTTCAGATAGAGCCCTAATATCCAGAGTATACAAAGAACTCAAAAAATTAGACAATAAGATAACAAATAACCCAATCAACAAATGGGCCAAGGACCTGAACAGACACTTCTCAGAGGAGGACATACAATCAGTCAATAAGTACATGAAAAAATGCTCACTATTGCTAGCAGTCAGAGAAATGCAAATCAAAACCACCCTAAGATACCATCTCACTCCAGTAAGATTGGCAGCTACTATGAAGTCCAACAACAACAAGTGCTGGAGAGGATGCAGGGAAAAGGGTACACTTGTTCATTGTTGGTGGGACTGCAAATTGGTGCAGCCAATTTGGAAAGCAATATGGAGATTTCTTGGAAAGCTGGGAATGGAACCACCATTTGACCCAGCTATTCCCCTTCTCGGTCTATTCCCTAAAGACCTAATAAGAGCATGCTACAGGGACACTGCTACATTGATGTTCATAGCAGCACAATTCATGATAGCAAGATTGTGGAACCAACCTAGATGCCCTTCAATAGATGAATGGATAAAAAAATGTGGCATTTATACACAATGGAGTATTACTCTGCATTAAAAAATGACAAAATCATAGAATTTGGAGGGAAATGGATGGCATTAGAGCAGATTATGCTAAGTGAAGCTAGCCAATCCTTAAAAAACAAATCCCAAATGACTTCTTTGATATAAGGGGAGTAACCAAGGACAGGGTAGGGATGAAGAGCTTGAGAAGAAGATTAACATTAAACAGGTATGAGAGGTGGGAGGGAAAGGGAGTGAGAAGGGAAATCGCATGGAAATGGAAGGTGATCCTCAGGGTTATACAAAATCACATATAAGAGGAAAGGAGGGGTAAGAGAAGAATAATACAAGTGGAAGAAATGATTTACAGTAGAGGGGGTAGAGAGAGAAAAAGGGAGGGGAGGGGAGCGGAGGGGAGGGGGGATAGTAGAGAATAGGATAGACAGCAGAATACATCAGACACTAGAATGGCAATATGTAAATCAATGGAAGTGTAACTGATGTGATACAGCAATCTGTATACGGGGTAAAAATGGGAGTTCATAACCCACTTGAATCAAACTGTGAAAGATGATATATTAAGAACTATGTAGGGGCTGGGGATGTGGCTCAAGCGGTAGCGCGCTCGCCTGGCATGCGTGTGGCCGGGTTCGATCCTCAGCACCACATACCAACAAAGATGTTGTGTCCGCCGAGAACTAAAAAAAATAAATATTAAAAAATTCTCTCTCTCTCTCTCTCTCTCTCTCTCTCTCTCTCTCTCTCCTCTCTCACTCTCTCTTAAAAAAAAAAAAACTATGTAATGTTTTGAACGACCAACAATAAAAAAAAAAAAAGGACTGGGGATGTGGCTCAGTGGTTAAGTGCCCTTGGGGTCAATCCCTGGTACCAAAAAAAAAAAAAAAAAAATTGAGCTTGTACTGTGGTTGATATTATGTCAAAATTGTCACTTCATATGATGCAATAAACTCATAAAAATTTTTAAAAAAAGAATTAAAAAAATAAAGAATCATCTAGCTGCATCTGCATCTGAAATGCTGTTTCTTATTCATATAACTCACATGAAAGCTGCATACATCTCATTGACTGGTAACTTTGCAGGGAAGAAATTTGTATCTTCAGGTTGCTATAGTTCTCTCTGCTCCTACTGCCTCCAATTATCTCTGCATCAGTAATAGTTTCACTTTGGGTTTGATGAAGATATTATGAAAGCAGCTGAACTGCATTCCCTTAGTGTCCTTTTGATTCCCTCCAAAATTACCTAGCTACCTTATTTGGTTCTGTCCTCATTTTACACTGCCTTTTGCCTTTCAAAAGCAACATCTAGAGCTCTGGTCATAATTATTTTCATTTTGCATTCTTTGTGGATTATTCCCATATTTTCTTGACTACCAATATAGCAAATGTGTCTTAGAAATACAATTTCTAAGTCTTTGTGACTTCAGTCCTTCCCATTTACCAAGGGACATACTCAAAATGAAAGCAAGATTTATGGTTGCACTTTTTTCTGGATTTGTAATAATATATGTCATCCCATGTCTTTTTATTTAGTTTTCCTTAAGGGAAATCCTTTCCCTCACTGAAAACTAGGTCTTCTTCAGATCTGGATTAATGGAATCACCTTAGAATGTAATAGAAATGTAGAAGCAAAGACCTTCAGAGTCATAATGAGTCTTTGAACATGATCCCCAACAGACAATACATTAAATTGAGAGCTCCAGTGTGAAGTTACTAGGCTTCCAATTCCTCTATCTTAACTTAAATGTAGCTAGCTCTGGATTCCTCCTCATAATATTCCCCTAAATGAAAGTTTACAAGAAGCCCTAATTTTCCAAAGTAAGTTTTAGAAATCTGTGAATATAGGGATCAATCCATAACCATTCTTACATTTTCTACTTCCCCATTTGCTGTTTCTGCCATATATATATTTTATCCTAGGCAGTAGCAGTGTGTTGTATGTCATTAAATTGTATTTGTGGTAAACCAGTCAAATTTTCTGATTGCTCCTTCAAGACTCAATTCCTTTCCAATTGAGTCTAAGTTAGGAAGATTGGAAAAATTTTCCCCTACCAATCATTCAACTTTGGGAAAGAAAATTCACAAATTCTTCCCATGGTTTTAAATCCCTGCTCTTTTTTTTCTTCCCATATGTGACATAAATTTATATTTCTCCACTGAGTATATCTGCTTCTTTTTTCCTTCCCTGTCTTCCTGAACTTTCTACCTTTCTCAGTCTTTATCCCCATTTTTTCCTCTGCTTTTCCTATTTCTATATTTTCTGTGATAAATATGTGTATATAAATGCAACTGCTAATTCAGCTCCTAATTTATACTGTGGCTTAAATCTGATAAGATACCTAGATTACATTTCTTTTTCCTTACTTCCTACTTAATAGATATGTTACTTGAATAGATATGCATATTTTAGATCAGGATTCCATCCAAATATTTTTGTATACTACATAGTTCTTACCTTTTCTATATCCATCTACTCTCTTTTCTCTTTGATAGGCCTTGCCAGATATATGAGAAACTCCCACAGTGAGATGATGCTCAGAGACCCTCTGTTAAGATTATGTCAAAAATTAGTTGCATAGAAATATCATCACCACTCTCTTTAGAAGTCACCCAAATTTCTAATTTGATAATTATGGGAATTAAATATAATACAAATACATTTTGAAAAGTGAAATGTTCCATAGAGGAACACAAAGTATGCTTTACAGATTCAGCTTTTTTTTTTTTTTTTCATCTGGATACTCATTGGGTTAAACCAGGATGAAAACATAGTAAATGTATTCAGTGACAACATACTAAAAGATGTGCATATATCCCAAAGCAACTGACCTCAGTATAAATACTCAACTTTTTATTCCCCACCAAACATAGGAACACAGTAGAAAACTTATTTAGAACTCTTTTTAGAAATGTCTTTGATATTATACACCTCTAAACATTTGCAACACTGGGTTGGCATGCTTCTTAGTGTTAAAGTATGATACTTGGTGTGATAAGATAGTTTAAATTATGTCACATAGAGTAGAAATGAAACACTGTTGTACTTCCTTCATATTGGTCTTTGAATTTTCCAAAACCTAACTTTCAGAAAAATATTTCCTGAGTTGAAATCTAGTTCAATAATATGAGAAAGTAAGAATGAAAATATGTTGATATTTTATTTTGACATAGTACACCCACATTGGCTAAAGTATGCAATACTTTTCATTGAAAAAAAACTAAAAAGTCTTCCAATGGAAAATGGTGGCAGCATGGATACATACAGTGTTTACTGACTGTTTCCATATATATGGAATCAGATTGACTGGTGTGGGTGAATGCATGATGAAAAAGAGGGGCTGTGGGACTCAGTAGAGAGTCAGTACAGAGAGCCTGTTACCAGATAAAACCCAAAAGTATTGGCTTTCAGAATAAGAAAATAATTCATAGAAGAAAAAGTCTACAGCTGTGCCAGGGAAAACTTGATGAGTGAAAGATAAGAAAATCTCTAGTGGACTCAGGAGAATTTCACCAAACCAATTAGTAAGTGGAAAAAAGAAGTGGACCATGAACTTGCATGTTGGTCAAGTTCAGTGGGGATTTGACACTAAAACCTAACCATTGCCTAGGAACATTACACAGAGAAAGCAATACAACAAAAGGACCCACACAAAAAAGTGGAAGAGAAATCCATCTAAATGCATGCAAAACTTCAGATTATTAACAGACTACATGAGAAAACAAGGTAATAAGACATCTCTAAAATTTCATAATTCCCTGATGCATCCAAGGACTCTTTTTTATTTTCCTTATTTAATATTTATTTTTTTTTAGTTTTCACAGACACAACATTTTTGTTTGTATGTGGTACTAAGGATCGAACCCAAGCTGCACGCATGCCACGCGAGCATGCTACCGCTTGAGCCACATCCCCAGCCCAAGAACTCTTTTTTCTAACATCCAGTAAAGTGTTAGGATAAAATGCTTAGTAATATTTATTAATATCCTACATGAAAAGAAAATGAACTGGAAAATTACTGTTTGTACATAAAGGTCCCTTTCTAGAAGGTTTCTATTTGATCAAAAAGCCTATTTTCTTCCTCAACATAGACAATGATTTCAAGGGATAATGGAAGCTTTAACCTTAGCATTAATGACTGGTAATGTGAAATTAAAATTTTGAGCTATTGGGAATAACTGTTCTTTAATATTAATTATATCAGTGGCAATCACAGTTACATATGTTCATAATTTCAACTAGTTATTCATAAGTCTCACAGTTAATGTTTTCATCATGTAATAAGGTTATACAAATGAAAACACAAACAATATTCAGAAAAAGTTGACTCAATTACTAGGATAAAATTTATTTATAGGTTGCCATGATTTCCAATGTTATTTTCAGATTCATGACCAATTAGATTGTACTAGACCTAAATATTAATTTATGATGTTTAGATTTCCAAAGAGTTTTCCAAAAGGTCATTTCATTTGACTTAATTTACATTCTGAATGTAAGAAAAACAAGATGAAATCAAGAATTCAAATTCACATGTTTACATACCTGTGGTTGATTATTTTCAGTGCCAAAAAGGATTTCTTCCTCTTCCTCTGATGTTACATCTAATAGTATATCTTCTGAAAAATGGACAGGTTTACTTAAGTTACTAAGGATTCCTAGAAAGTCTGACAGTCTATCAAATTAAAAATTAATAATAAGTTTTATTTTAGATGATCATTTATTTTTTAAACTACTTTTTGTTTGTTTGTTTGTTTGTTTTTGGGTGTGTGTGTGTGTGTGTGTGTGTGTGTGTGTGTTCATATCTTGTAGTTTTATTCAGGGAGTTTTACCACCTTGGCAATCACTCTATCAAGGAGTGGTATAGCCAAACCTACTGTACTTGGAGATAGGGTCACTCTAAAGTGTTCAGGGTATCCTGAATCATGCCATTCACCCAACTCAGCCTCCTAAGATGCTGTATTTAGGTGGAACCAACTGTATCCAGCAAATATTTACCACTTTTTTGGAATGCTTTTACTAAACCAAAACTTCAAAACTCATACGGGAAAAACTAGATGTCAACAGGTTTAATGCATAAAAATAACTCAAAGAATTATCAACTCCAGATAAATTAAAAGTTCCCAGAAATACTTAAAAAAAAGCAAAATATCAAAATTCACAGTTTGCTATTTTCTCCTCATAATAATAACTTTTCAACAACCACTTTTCATCAATATTGTTTTCTTAATGACTGATATTTTCCACACCTTTGTCAATGAATACCTTTATACCTAAAATGTTTTTTCCACTATTCTGACAAATTGGATTTTCTTCTTTTAGAAGTTAATCTATTTGCTCAGTCCTTTAGGACTATGGCTATTCTTCCTGGTACAAAGTGTTTTCCCCTGCCTTGGGGCTACCTTAGCAATCCAACAACTATTCTACTTAGGACATACAAATTGACCTGTGAAATTACCTATATAAATCGAATTCATTTGCTCCTAGATTATTGGGAATGTTTTTATATATCACCTTGGTGTCAACAGTCTTATCTATTTGAACTCATAACTAATAAGTTCTTGGTAAGAGGAAGTGGGAGAAAAAGGTGGCTTTTCTGGAGGTTGGGTTGAAGAGAGACTTAAGGAGTGAGATTATCAACCAGAGGCAGGAAATGGTAAGAATATAGAAGGTTTAAATGGGTCAGTATTTGTATGACCACATAGGGATGGGTGAGGAGTAATGAGAGAGGACAGCACAGGCAGGGAAAGGGATAAAGAAACACAGTTGGGCAGAATTTTTATCATAGTAGATTCCCAAGAAATGTAGGATGGTTGGACATCCACATTCTAAAGAAGGCCGATGGTCATATATCTAACTAGACCAATCTCAATGCTGTGGGCAGGTAGACATGAAGGGCCTGTGCATGAATATAGATGATTTCAAGGGACAATGGAAGCTTTATTTAACCTTAGCATTAATGACTGGTAATGTGAAATTAAATTAATGAGAAGGCAACAGTGTATTGTGAAGTTCATGCAGGCAAGAATGGAGAGAATGTTTCCCAAAATACAGAGAATAGAAAAGTTTCAGTATCCTTTGTAGAAAGAAGTTTAATAAAATGAACAAAATTGTAAAAGCTGGGGCAGCTGAAATGCATCCTCTCAGTTTCCTTTTCATTACACTCGAAGTTACCCAGCTTATTTCCCCTTCCCTTTAGATTTTCAAAAAGAATTTTCTAGAGTTTGGTCTTGAGTCATTTCCTTTTACATTCTTGGTTTGGATTATTCCTACTACTATTTCTTTCCCATTCAGCAACTGTATCTTAAAATATACATATCGAGATTTAACCCAGAAGTGCTATATGACTAAGCCTCATCCTTAGCACTATTTATTTATTTATTTTTGAGACAAGTTCTTGCTAAATTGCTATGGCTTCACTATTTGCTGAGGCTGGCCTTCAACTTACAATCCTCCTGCATCAGCTTCTGGATTCATTGGGATTATAGGTGTGTCACCATACTTGGATGGAAATATAATTGTTAGAACTTCCTCTTTTTTTTTCCATTTCCTTTGCCCAGAGACATGCTGGGAATAATAACTACATTTATGCTTTCACTGTTATATCTGAACTAACATGCAGTGGCTCTTCATTTTAGACTTCCTAAAGTGTAGGTCATTCCCTTGCAACTCAGAATGTAGTGTGTGGGTAAAGAAAATTGGAACCATCTTTAAATGTTTTAGAAATGTAAGCAAAGACCTGTTGAGTGAGAATGTGCATTTTGAATATGGTTCCCAACATATGATTTGCTAGAATTTGAGCACTCTTTGGTGTAATTAATCTTCTACCAATTCCTCTAACTTAACTTGCCTCTTTGAAATCCTCCTATTTTGTTCCCCAAATTGTAGGTGTATTAGCATTCATAATCTTTCCAATGAACATCTTATCAGGTTATACTTTGCTGATCATTTCATGATATATCCTACCCTTTTTATTTCCAGATTATATTATTCTTTACCATAATAATATTCCTAGGAAGTAATTATGGCATACATTTACTTATGGCAAACCAAATGTAGCTCTTAATGATCTGGCATTCATTCCTTCATTACTTTCCAATATTGATTAAGAAAACAGCTGTTGGAAAATTTTACTGTATCTCTCAAAACAGTTTTGGTACTAAAAACTCAAATTTTTCTCATGCTCTGCTCTTCTACTTTCTAATGTTTAATCTGAATTTACCTCCCTTCACAATGTGCACTTATTTCTTTTTCTTTTTCTTTTTTTTTTTTGTCTGTGATCTTTAACTTTCCTATTCTTCATTCTCTCTTCTCCCCACCCCTTCTTTATTTCCAAACTTTCCTCTGATATAATCAGGTCTTGAAATGGAATTCAACTCCACTAGAGACGCTTAATATTTAATCTGTTGCTAAAATTTAATAAGATATACCACGTATTACCATTTCACTTTTTTTTCTTACTACATACTTATTAAGTTCATTTCTTCAACTTATTGAATCTATTAGTGTCCATGTTTTAAATGAAGATCATAGCCAATGTTATTTTACAGTACATGGTCTTACCTTCTATATGTCTAGTTATACCCCATTCCGCTCTTTGATATGCATCACCAGATAAAAGACCAGTGCATTTCTGAGGAGGACTCAGAGACATATCCTGGCAAAAAAGAATATCAATAATGAGTTGCATAAAGATTTCCTAATCACTAAGGTGAGACCCAATTTTCTATTTTGAAATAAATTAGGTTGCCATGATTTCCAATGTTATTTTCAGATTCATGACCAATTAGATTGTACTAGACCTAAATATTAATTTATGATGTTTAGATTTCCAAAGAGTTTTCCAAAAGGTCATTTCATTTGACTTAATTTACATTCTGAATGTAAGAAAAACAGGATGAAATCAAGAATTCAAATTCACATGTTTACATACCTGTGGTTGATTATTTTCAGTGCCAAAAAGGATTTCTTCCTCTTCCTCTGATGTTACATCTAATAGTATATCTTCTGAAAAATGGACAGGTTTACTTAAGTTACTAAGGATTCCTAGAAAGTCTGACAGTCTATCAAATTAAAAATTAATAATAAGTTTTATTTTAGATGATCATTTATTTTTTAAACTACTTTTTGTTTGTTTGTTTGTTTGTTTTTGGGTGTGTGTGTGTGTGTGTGTGTGTGTGTTCATATCTTGTAGTTTTATTCAGGGAGTTTTACCACCTTGGCAATCACTCTATCAAGGAGTGGTATAGCCAAACCTACTGTACTTGGAGATAGGGTCACTCTAAAGTGTTCAGGGTATCCTGAATCATGCCATTCACCCAACTCAGCCTCCTAAGATGCTGTATTTAGGTGGAACCAACTGTATCCAGCAAATATTTACCACTTTTTTGGAATGCTTTTACTAAACCAAAACTTCAAAACTCATACGGGAAAAACTAGATGTCAACAGGTTTAATGCATAAAAATAACTCAAAGAATTATCAACTCCAGATAAATTAAAAGTTCCCAGAAATACTTAAAAAAAAGCAAAATATCAAAATTCACAGTTTGCTATTTTCTCCTCATAATAATAACTTTTCAACAACCACTTTTCATCAATATTGTTTTCTTAATGACTGATATTTTCCACACCTTTGTCAATGAATACCTTTATACCTAAAATGTTTTTTCCACTATTCTGACAAATTGGATTTTCTTCTTTTAGAAGTTAATCTATTTGCTCAGTCCTTTAGGACTATGGCTATTCTTCCTGGTACAAAGTGTTTTCCCCTGCCTTGGGGCTACCTTAGCAATCCAACAACTATTCTACTTAGGACATACAAATTGACCTGTGAAATTACCTATATAAATCGAATTCATTTGCTCCTAGATTATTGGGAATGTTTTTATATATCACCTTGGTGTCAACAGTCTTATCTATTTGAACTCATAACTAATAAGTTCTTGGTAAGAGGAAGTGGGAGAAAAAGGTGGCTTTTCTGGAGGTTGGGTTGAAGAGAGACTTAAGGAGTGAGATTATCAACCAGAGGCAGGAAATGGTAAGAATATAGAAGGTTTAAATGGGTCAGTATTTGTATGACCACATAGGGATGGGTGAGGAGTAATGAGAGAGGACAGCACAGGCAGGGAAAGGGATAAAGAAACACAGTTGGGCAGAATTTTTATCATAGTAGATTCCCAAGAAATGTAGGATGGTTGGACATCCACATTCTAAAGAAGGCCGATGGTCATATATCTAACTAGACCAATCTCAATGCTGTGGGCAGGTAGACATGAAGGGCCTGTGCATGAATATAGATGATTTCAAGGGACAATGGAAGCTTTATTTAACCTTAGCATTAATGACTGGTAATGTGAAATTAAATTAATGAGAAGGCAACAGTGTATTGTGAAGTTCATGCAGGCAAGAATGGAGAGAATGTTTCCCAAAATACAGAGAATAGAAAAGTTTCAGTATCCTTTGTAGAAAGAAGTTTAATAAAATGAACAAAATTGTAAAAGCTGGGGCAGCTGAAATGCATCCTCTCAGTTTCCTTTTCATTACACTTGAAGTTACCCAGCTTATTTCCCCTTCCCTTTAGATTTTCAAAAAGAATTTTCTAGAGTTTGGTCTTGAGTCATTTCCTTTTACATTCTTGGTTTGGATTATTCCTACTACTATTTCTTTCCCATTCAGCAACTGTATCTTAAAATATACATATCGAGATTTAACCCAGAAGTGCTATATGACTAAGCCTCATCCTTAGCACTATTTATTTATTTATTTTTGAGACAAGTTCTTGCTAAATTGCTATGGCTTCACTATTTGCTGAGGCTGGCCTTCAACTTACAATCCTCCTGCATCAGCTTCTGGATTCATTGGGATTATAGGTGTGTCACCATACTTGGATGGAAATATAATTGTTAGAACTTCCTCTTTTTTTTTCCATTTCCTTTGCCCAGAGACATGCTGGGAATAATAACTACATTTATGCTTTCACTGTTATATCTGAACTAACATGCAGTGGCTCTTCATTTTAGACTTCCTAAAGTGTAGGTCATTCCCTTGCAACTCAGAATGTAGTGTGTGGGTAAAGAAAATTGGAACCATCTTTAAATGTTTTAGAAATGTAAGCAAAGACCTGTTGAGTGAGAATGTGCATTTTGAATATGGTTCCCAACATATGATTTGCTAGAATTTGAGCACTCTTTGGTGTAATTAATCTTCTACCAATTCCTCTAACTTAACTTGCCTCTTTGAAATCCTCCTATTTTGTTCCCCAAATTGTAGGTGTATTAGCATTCATAATCTTTCCAATGAACATCTTATCAGGTTATACTTTGCTGATCATTTCATGATATATCCTACCCTTTTTATTTCCAGATTATATTATTCTTTACCATAATAATATTCCTAGGAAGTAATTATGGCATACATTTACTTATGGCAAACCAAATGTAGCTCTTAATGATCTGGCATTCATTCCTTCATTACTTTCCAATATTGATTAAGAAAACAGCTGTTGGAAAATTTTACTGTATCTCTCAAAACAGTTTTGGTACTAAAAACTCAAATTTTTCTCATGCTCTGCTCTTCTACTTTCTAATGTTTAATCTGAATTTACCTCCCTTCACAATGTGCACTTATTTCTTTTTCTTTTTCTTTTTTTTTTTTTTTTGTCTGTGATCTTTAACTTTCCTATTCTTCATTCTCTCTTCTCCCCACCCCTTCTTTATTTCCAAACTTTCCTCTGATATAATCAGGTCTTGAAATGGAATTCAACTCCACTAGAGACACTTAATATTTAATCTGTTGCTAAAATTTAATAAGATATACCACGTATTACCATTTCACTTTTTTTTCTTACTACATACTTATTAAGTTCATTTCTTCAACTTATTGAATCTATTAGTGTCCATGTTTTAAATGAAGATCATAGCCAATGTTATTTTACAGTACATGGTCTTACCTTCTATATGTCTAGTTATACCCCATTCCGCTCTTTGATATGCATCACCAGATAAAAGACCAGTGCATTTCTGAGGAGGACTCAGAGACATATCCTGGCAAAAAAGAATATCAATAATGAGTTGCATAAAGATTTCCTAATCACTAAGGTGAGACCCAATTTTCTATTTTGAAATAAATTAGGTTGCCATGATTTCCAATGTTATTTTCAGATTCATGACCAATTAGATTGTACTAGACCTAAATATTAATTTATGATGTTTAGATTTCCAAAGAGTTTTCCAAAAGGTCATTTCATTTGACTTAATTTACATTCTGAATGTAAGAAAAACAGGATGAAATCAAGAATTCAAATTCACATGTTTACATACCTGTGGCTGATTATTTTCAGTGCCAAAAAGGATTTCTTCCTCTTCCTCTGATGTTACATCTAATAGTTTATCTTCTGAAAAATGGACAGGTTTACTTAAGTTACTAAGGACTCCTAGAAAGTCTGACAGTCTATCAAATTAAAAATTAATAATAAGTTTTATTTTAGATGATCATTTATTTTTTAAACTACTTTGCTTTTTTTTGTTTGTTTGTTTTGGTGTGTGTGTGTGTGTGTGTGTGTGTGTGTGTGTGTGTGTGTGTGTGTTCATATCTTGTAGTTTTATTCAGGGAGTTTTACCACCTTGGCAATCACTCTATCAAGGAGTGGTATAGCCAAACCTATTGTACTTGGAGATAGGGTCACTCTAAAGTGTTCAGGGTGTCCTGAATCATGCCATTCACCCAACTCAGCCTCCTAAGATGCTGTATTTAGGTGGAACCAACTGTATCCAGCAAATATTTACCACTTTTTGGAATGCTTTTACTAAACCAAAACTTCAAACTCATCTGGGAAAAACTAGATGTCAACAGGTTTAATGCATAAAAATAACTCAAAGAATTATCAACTCCAGATAAATTAAAAGTTCCCAGAAATACTTAAAAAAAGCAAAATATCAAAATTCACAGTTTGCTATTTTCTCCTCATAATAATAACTTTTCAACAACCACTCTTCATCAATATTGTTTTCTTAATGACTGATATTTTCCACACCTTTATCAATGAATACCTTCATACCTAAAATGTTTTTTTCCACTATTCTGACAAATTGGATTTTCTCTTTTAGAAGTTAATCTATTTGTTCAGTCCTTTAGGACTATGGCTATTCTTCCTGGTACAAAGTGTTTTCCCCTGCCTTGGGGCTACCTTAGCAATCCAACAACTATCCTACTTAGGACATACAAATTACCTATATACATGTGAAATTACCTATATAAATCGAATTCATTTGCTCCTAGATCATTGGGAATGTTTTTATATATCACCTTGGTGTCAACCGTCTTATCTATTTGAACTCATAACTAATAAGTTTTTGGAAGAGGAAGTGGGAGAAAAAGGTGGCTTTTCTGGAGGTTGGGTTGAAGAGAGACTTAACGAGTGAGATTATCAACCAGAGGCAGGAAATAGTAAGAATGTAGAAGGTTTAAATGGGTCAGTATTTGTATGACCACACAGGGATGGGTGAGGAGTAATGACAGAGGACAGCACAGGCAGGGAAAGGGATAAAGAAACACAGTTGGGCAGAATTTTTATCATAGTAGATTCCCAAGAAATGTAGGATGGTTGGACATCCACATTCTAAAGAAGGCCGATGGTCATATATCTAACTAGACCAATCTCAATGCTGTGGGCAGGTAGAAATGAAGGGCCTGTGCATGAATATAGATGATTTCAAGAGATAATGGAAGCTTTAACCTTAGCATTAATGACTGGTAATGTGAAATTAAATTAATGAGAAGGCAACAGTGTAGTGTGAAGTTCATGCAGGCAAGAATGGAGGGAATGTTTCCCAAAATACAGAGAATAGAAAAGTTTCAGTATCTTGTGTAGAAAGAAGTTTAATAAAATGAACAAAATTTTAAAAGCTGGGGCAGCTGAAATGCATCCTCTCAGTTTCCTTTTCATTACACTCGAAGTTACCCAGCTTATTTCCCCTTCCCTTTAGATTTTCAAAAAGAATTTTCTAGAGCTTGGTCTTGAGTCATTTCCTTTTACATTCTTGGTTTGGATTATTCCTACTACTATTTCTTTCCCATTCAGCAAACTGTATCTTAAAATATACATATCGAGATTTAACCCAGAAGTGCTATATGACTAAGCCTCATCCTTAGCACTATTTATTTATTTATTTTTGAGACAAGTTCTTGCTAAATTGCTATGGCTTCACTATTTGCTGAGGCTGGCCTTCAACTTACAATCCTCCTGCATCAGCTTCTGGATTCATTGGGATTATAGGTGTGTCACCATACTTGGATGGAAATATAATTGTTAGAACTTCCTCTTTTTTTTCCATTTCCTTTGCCCAGAGACATGCTGGGAATAATAACTACATTTATGCTTTCACTGTTATATCTGAACTAACATGCAATGGCTCTTCATTTTAGACTTCCTAAAGTGTAGGTCATTCCCTTGCAACTCAGAATGTAGTGTGTGGGTAAAGAAAATTGGAACCATCTTTAAATGTTTTAGAAATGTAAGCAAAGACCTGTTGAGTGAGAATGTGCATTTTGAATATGGTTCCCAACATATGATTTGCTAGAATTTGAGCACTCTTTGGTGTAATTAATCTTCTACCAATTCCTCTAACTTAACTTGCCTCTTTGAAATCCTCCTATTTTGTTCCCCAAATTGTAGGTGTATTAGCATTCATAATCTTTCCAATGAACATCTTATCAGGTTATACTTTGCTGATCATTTCATGATATATCCTACCCTTTTTATTTCCAGATTATATTATTCTTTACCATAATAATATTCCTAGGAAGTAATTATGGCATACATTTACTTATGGCAAACCAAATGTAGCTCTTAATGATCTGGCATTCATTCCTTCATTACTTTCCAATATTGATTAAGAAAACAGCTGTTGGAAAATTTTACTGTATCTCTCAAAACAGTTTTGGTACTAAAAACTCAAATTTTTCTCATGCTCTGCTCTTCTACTTTCTAATGTTTAATCTGAATTTACCTCCCTTCACAATGTGCACTTATTTCTTTTTCTTTTTCTTTTTTTTTTTTTTTGTCTGTGATCTTTAACTTTCCTATTCTTCATTCTCTCTTCTCCCCACCCCTTCTTTATTTCCAAACTTTCCTCTGATATAATCAGGTCTTGAAATGGAATTCAACTCCACTAGAGACACTTAATATTTAATCTGTTGCTAAAATTTAATAAGATATACCACGTATTACCATTTCACTTTTTTTTCTTACTACATACTTATTAAGTTCATTTCTTCAACTTATTGAATCTATTAGTGTCCATGTTTTAAATGAAGATCATAGCCAATGTTATTTTACAGTACATGGTCTTACCTTCTATATGTCTAGTTATACCCCATTCCGCTCTTTGATATGCATCACCAGATAAAAGACCAGGGCATTTCTGAGGAGGACTCAGAGACATATCCTGGCAAAAAAGAATATCAATAATGAGTTGCATAAAGATTTCCTAATCACTAAGGTGAGACCCAGTTTCCTATTTTGAAATAAATTAGATTTAATAAATAGAGAATTACATATTGAAAACTGACACATTTTATACCATAAGCTCATATATTCTCTGCAAATAGGGAAAATTTTACCTTCCTTTGTCTACTGAGCTTATAAACCGGAATAGAAGGACCACACGGAATATGAATATATATATATATATATATATATATATATATATATATATAGAGAGAGAGAGAGAGAGAGAGAGAGAGTTAAGAAAATAGATCTATATTTCTTTTGGAAACATTTATTGAATGGAAAACTAGTTTTATATTATGATGAAGTGGTAAGAAAAAAAATTTCTTTATTTTACCTTAATATGAGAGCACACAATAAATAGAGTCTCCATTTAAGAAAAAACTACAAAAAGGTATACCATGGAAGAAAAATGGTGGTGTAAAATCATAGTGTGCTTAGTGACTACACCCTGAATTTGAGTCAAATCAACTAGTGTATGCCTTTGCAATGAGATAGAGGGCTGTAAGGAAAAAAAAAACTGGAGTGCAAATGCAGGGCCAATGAAGTACATAAATATTATATTTTAAAAATTAGTAATAATAATAACAATAAAATAAGAAATAGATTGCAGTAGTGTTAGGTGAAAACTGGCTGGTTCAAAGAGGGGAAGTTCCCCTCATGTGAGCCAAGACTCTCTGCAATTTCAAGAAAATCATGTTCATCTAAATTCCAATAAACTGTTTCCACAAACGAGGAAGTTTGTTTCTTCCTGAGATGTCAAGGGAGGATACGTGTACTACAGATTTTCCCCAGAAATATCAAAGTGCTTGTCCAGGAATATTTTCCACTCAGTGTCCTTTTTCTCGGCTTTCTTCACAGGAGATTAGAAATCCCAGTCTTTACTTTCTTTTATTTATAATACCCCACTATGATATGATTTCACTAGTTCAGGAGGCACCCACAACAAGAATCAGACTATGTCTAAAAGAGAAACTGAGACAAAGATGTGTTGGAACCTCTGGGATGCTGTAGTCATTCATAGTCACATGGTCTATACAAGGTGTAGAAGCTGAGGTGAGTTTCATTTAAATGTTGCTGTAGGAAATCTGATAGGTTGGTTCAAGTAGAAAAGTTGGTGCTAGACTCTCCACAGAGTTGAGCTGATCTTTCATGTCTGACCACCTTACTGTGCTCAGAGGCATTTGAAGGAATAAACCTTACTTCTTCCTCTGAAACAATATTAGTCACTTCCTATGTAATTCAAGTATAGCACTGAGGGGGCTCCCCCTTTAGAAAGATTCCATTGTTGTGACTCTCTGTAAGAGAATCATCTTCATGTTTTATACCTCTAAGACATAGTGACCACCTCTCTATACTGGAATTATGGATTTCCTCCCTACTTGCCTAGGATCAGAACATACATTAACAGGGATGTGCTGAAAACTCTGGTCAACAGGGAATGTGGTCTGCTGCTTGGCAAGTCTGTAAAATGATGGACAGTGAGGATAATTCCGTTTTTAAATTGGTGTTTTGAGATTAGAAACAGGAACAGAGATATGTTGTGGGTGGTTTTGTGAGGTAGATGATTCAGAGAGAGCTGGGAAGAGTTTCATGGAGTACTTGTTGTCTAGATTTTCACAAACCAAACATGGATCCTGAAATCAGTCCACCTCTACAATGCTTAGAGATGGAGCAAGCCCCACAGGGGCCTAGAATCTTGCATATCCCTGAACTCACAGACAGTCAAACTCTGGAATTGGGAGTCTTCAGTGCAAACTGGCCCATAGGCTCCTTGTGTGACAATTTTGTTGACAGTTTCTATTGTGACCACACTCCTATGGTTATATATATTATTTATATAATAATATATAATATGTATAAAATATATATATAGTTTGTGATTCACCTCTTGTTCTGGAAAGGGTTCCATAACACTCCCTGGTAGGCAAGGATGAAAGGATTCCACATTAAAGTCTCCAAAAAAAATTCTGGACTGTTTGGGCTAGAATTGAGAAAAAAAACAGCATAAATATAGTTTCTCCACAGAAACCTCCACAAACTGCTGTATTATACAACTAGAAGTTGTGGAAACAAGTGTCTACATTTTAATTATATCAGCACAGAGATATTATATACTTTTCTTATATTTTTGTGTTTTTTATATTTTTAATTATTTTTTATCTTTCCAATTCATATGATCTTTTATTGTTTTATTGGTTTTCTTTGCACTTGCTTTGTTGTCTCACATCTGTATCTTCTTAATTTTTATTTTGTGATTTTTGTCTTCATTCTCCTTCCTTTGCCCCTCCACCACTTTTTTTGTTTGTTTGTTTTGGCACCAGGGATTGAACTCAGGGTATTCAACCACTGAGCCACATCCCCAATCATTTTATATTTTAATTAGAAATAGAGCCTCAAGGATTGCTTAGCCCCTCACTAAGTTGCTGAGGTTGGCTTTATACTCATGATCCTTCTGCCTTAGCCTCCTAAGATGCTAGAATCACAGGCATGCACCACTATTCTCAGTCCATTCTTTGCCTATATATTTTAATATTAATTTTGGAATCACTAGTGCCTATTTTTTGTACATTGTACATTATCACATATCACTTCTTATCGGTTATTAAAGTTAGAGATCATTTTAAATAAGGTTTTTTACAAGTTAACATGTGATTTGCTTCCAGCAGATGCACACTCACTCAGACCTTGGTGATCAGGTCAAGAACCAAGGTAGGCTTTTCTGGTGTGGAGCAGAAGACCGGTTGAGGAAGGGGTTGTAGGGAGGAGCTGTGGCTCTTACCAAGGTCCAAAAGAGGCAGTAGAGTTTGAGAGTTGTGAGGATCACACAAAGGCTCAGGAATGATGACAAGTGATGGGATGTCAGGTCCTCAGAAGGCTCTCCAGCTCCAGTTCATCCTTGTTTCAGCTGGCTGAATCCCTGTTCATTTGCTCTATCATTTATACTAAATTCGGGGGGTTTTGACCCCCCTTTTTAATCCTTATGAGCTACCACCGGATTTCTTAGTGACATTATTTATCCTGGGATCAGAAACATCTGGTCTGGTAGTCTCCACCCTGATCTTCTGGCCTTTCCCTCTTATCAGGTGAGGACAGCCTGCCAGAGGCTTCACTCTCTTTTATCAGGGTGAGGGGAAGTAAATTATTTGAGGCCATTCTGGAGGGATCTGTGGATGTGCCTGGTGAAACTGAAGGTCTTTTAAAATGAAGTTAAATGGAGTTGCTTAGGCTCAGGCCTAAGGCCATCCTGAGGATTAGTCCCACCACATCTTATAATTGTTAATGGTATAGTTAAAACTGTTGCTATCCTTATTATTAGGACTCTATGGCCTTATATGTATTCCTAGGCTGTTTGGTATCATTATGTGTATATGAGAAATGATATGCAAAAACAATAAGAAAAATAATTTTTTAAAAATCTTACCTTTGAGCCAACTGAGGAAGAAAAATTACTGTAATAGTTCTTTATACTGATTTCCTCCACAGGAGTGGTTTCAATCACATTTTTCTTTTTAATATCAACATCACAGTTTCCAGGTAATGTTTTAAGTCTGGGTTCCTCAGTTTCATTTGTTTCTTCTACAAAAATAAAAACAAAATAGAGAGTACAGATAAAGCTCCATAATTTTAAATCAATATTCAGCTTGCAATAGATACTCTTCAAATATTTTACCATCATTCTTCGATTCATTAGAAGTGTGAGGTAATTCTCCATTTTCTTTGTTGATATCCTAGGAAGGAAAAAATATTTAGGTGTAATATGCACCAAATTTGAAAAATTAGCTTAATATTTTCCATTACTGCAGGATACAAGAGAAGGAGAACATGTTTCTGAGCCATTCCAATGTAAACTCAATTTAATCTTGCCACTTACTAAGCTATGTCTGCTCATGGGGTGAGGATGATGAGAGATCTCCAAAATGTTATTCCCCTTACCTCCAAGATAATTTCACAAATACTGACATCCATTAAATTATTTTATTAATCCAAATGACCTAGGATGAAATTGGAGCCATCCGTCTTTTAGAGTGCTTTAAAAAAATTTTTTAGAAATTTAAAATAATTATGTGTGATATTTTTAATGTGTGTTTGTGACTTATATTGGCATAAATTATCTCTTGAGGGAAAATATGAGACCTAAGTTTTAAGAGTATCTTATATCGGTTACACATCCACATTTTTACATGCGATGTGATTCTGCAACTTGTATTTGGTTAAAAAATGGGAGTTCATAACCCACTTGAATCAAATGTATGGAAGATGATATGTCATGAGCTTTGTAATGTTTTCAACAACCAATAAAAAAGTAAATAAAATAAAACAATAGTCATCTTAAAAAAAAGAGTATCTTATAAATAAAACTTATAGAAATCACAAACAGTATGAGTTCTGTCCATCTTGTGTATTAAATAGCTAAAAATACATGTTAATATAAATGTTGAGCCTTCCAAGATAGAGAAGAATGACAAAAACAACCTTGTGGGGGCAATAGCACTGAATGAAAACCTCACAGTTACTAAATGGAAAGATTAACCAAATAACCAAAGAATGGAGACAGAGATGACTCAAAGAACATACAATGAAGAGAAGTTTTTTTCTTCAACAGAATATTGAGTCTTGGAGTAAATAATTTAAAAAAGTAAACAAGGAGTGAGAAACAAATGTTCATCTTAAGTCCAAATTTGTGCTCATAATGAGAGGATGCTTGATGAATATTCTGGTTCCTACTGTCATATTTATGAAATTTCCCTGACTAGTTTGCTTCTTCTTTATGGCACTAATTCAAGATAACTCACCTGAATTTATACATCCCAGATATTAAAATAAAATTCAAACTTAAAGCATATTTTTAGAATTCAGTAGTTAAATAATAGTCATCTCATGCATGTTATGTTATTTAGAACACTTCATTCTATAGAATTTTTTTTTTCTAAGTCAGGTATGGTGGTGCACCTCTGTAATCCCAGTGGCTTGGGAGGCTAAGACAGGAGGATCACAAGTTCAAAGCCAGCCTCAGCAATGATGAGGCTCTAAGCAACTCAGTGAGACTCTGTCTCTAAATAAAATACAAAATAGGGCTTGGGATGTGGCTCAGTGGTAAAGTGCCCCTGTGTTCAATCTTTAGTACCAAAAACAAAACAAAAAAAAAAAAAAGAAAGAATTTTTTTTCATGTGTTTTTACACATTTATTCATGTTCAAAAAATTAAGAAGCTATTTTCTTATATTTGAACTATATTGTAGCTGCTCCAGGATATATGCAAATATGTTTATTAGCCTTGACTAGCTTATTAAAATTTAAAAAGCTTTTAAATGAATATTTAAATAACTAAGTAAAAAACTTCTAAAATATGAGATCTCAGAATGTGACATAAGCATTTGAATATTTTAAAACACTATGATACAAAAAATATAAATCTAAAGTCTTATCATATAGTTATTGAGAGTCTATGCTTCCAGTAGTGGTTATTATTTTTCACAAGACATCTATTTTTCAATTAGATAAAGAGTTTTAAATATACTCAGTGGAAAGAGTCAGAAGGCATGAAGAAATCCCTTTTTAATGCGAACATTTTTATAATGTTATTATATTTTTATACATTTATTTATTTAGTTTTCTATGATGCTGAGGATTGAACCCCTTGCCTCACAGTACATGGTAGGCAAGTACTATACCACTGAGCTACAACTGCAGCCCCTAATCTAAACATTAATATACTTATTCTAAATGTGTATGTTTCCATAATTTCTAATGTTACTTTAGTGTAAAAATGGAGCCAAGGATAGAAATAATGGAAAAAGCCTGCAAGAAATATATTTAGTAAAATATAAAGGGTCTAATAAAAAAAACTATCCAATGTGCCTTAGTTATTTCAAATTAAAGGCATGAGGGAAATTTCTTGATTCTACAAAAACTAATTTTTGCATGAGTATTATAAATCATCTAATTATGATTTTAAAGTCACACTAATGTAAATCTGACAAAATCCCTTGACCAAATTTCCTATTGCTTCTGCAATATGAAATTTATTCCTGATGCAATTTTTCTATCAATATGTATTTACCAGTACGATTGTTCTTCAATCCCCCACCAAACTAAACTCCTCAAGGGAACATTGGCATTTGTACAAGTTAAAAAATATCAACATAATTCTCTTAAAATGATTTTGTCTGAGCAAATTTGCATAAAATAGATTAGGAAACCATTGCTAAGTTTTAACACCACACAACCAAAAATTCAGAGCAAGAAAATTGATTTCACAAAAATCACTTTACCTTGTCATAATATTTGTAGAAGGCCTCATCCAAGGTGAGACAATGATCATCAGGATCAGTTTTATTAGAAATCCTGTAAAGCAAAAATGTATAATAAAGTAGGTGGATAGTATTTTTAATAAACTCTGGTAAAAACTTAGATTTAACTTTATTAAATTGTATTTCTTGACTGATATGATTTAAACATAACTTCTGTTTTATAAAGCTCTTTCTGCCTCCACTTTTATTAAACTATGAAATATTCAATGAAGGTAGTCTTAATTCCATTTCAGACTGACAGTCAATGTATTGGCAGAACATGAGAATAACTTATTCTCAGAAACTGCCTGTCTTGAAGGCTGAACTTAAAATCCAATTAATAGCTCACACACACACACACACACACACACACACACACACACACACATCCACACACAAACACACACACTTTTTTTTAACCTTAAGTGGAACACCATTTTATAACCCAAGACAGGGTAGCAAGAAACACAGTGGCTTCTCTCTTGGTTATCCATGGATCAAAGACTAACTAGTTTAAAATGGTGGTATTAGTTCTTCAGCATGGATATCACCTACTGAAAATACCCCATTGTGCAGCATGTGGTGATGCATTCTTGTAATCACAGCAAATTGGGAGGTTGAGGCAGGAGTATTCATGTTTGAAGACAGTCTCAGTGAATCAGTGAGGCCCCCAACAATTTGGTGACATCCTATCTCAAAACAAAACATAAAACAATAGGGCTGGGGATGTGTCTCCTTGTTCAAGCACCCCTAGGTTTTGTCCCCATTGCAAAGAAGAAAAAAAATGAAAAAGAAGACAGCAATAGTGAGGCACTAAGCAACTCAGTGAGACCCTGTATCTAAATAAAATAAAAAGTAGGGCTAGGGAAATGGCTCAGTGGGCAAATGCCTCTGAGTTCAATCCCTGGTACCAGAAAAAAAAAGAAAAAAAAAAGAAAGAAAAAGAAAACATGAAACCTTAAAAAGAAAAAAAAATGAACACTGAATGTTCAAAGTCAAGAAATGAATGTATATGTTGTTATTGGGAATACTTATTATTAATGTATTATAAATACATTTTCCTGTATAGATCCCAGTTTATTCAAATCTACATAGACTAGCAAGCACCTATAACCTTTACAGGCCCTCAGATACCCAAGTGGAAATATTGCTAGGAAGACAGAGTACTGGTAATCATACCTGTGTTTCCCTAAATATTATTTAAATATCCTCCTTCCTCTGGGATTCCACTCCCCAATCTCTCATCTGCAGGACTCAGTGGAACCCTCTAAACTTTAAATCTACATTCTATGAAGATGCAGATTCCTGATACAAGTTACACTCAAAGGACCAAGAGTCACAGTTCTTTCTGCTTGTGGGAAACAAACTGAATGGAGTCTCAGTCACAGGCCTTAGCATAAACATTTTCCCAACTACCTAACTGAAGCTCTTCGATGACTTTTCCAGTCAATTATTTTCATGATCTACTATATGCGCATGTAAGAAGGACATCAATGAGTTAAGAAGAGAAGTAGAGGAGAATGGACACTTGCTATAGGCTGTAGATCCATGTGTCCAACAAATTCTAGTCCCCTGGGTTTTTAGAGTCCCTAAACCACTCTCACATCTCTAAACTCTGGAGACTTTTCCTAGGGGCTCAAATTATTTTGACATCTTTCAAAAAAAACCTTGAATTTTGTCACATCTTCCAGTTAAACAAACAAGAAAATAACAACCTATCAGGACTTCCTTCAAATCCTATTTTAAATAGGCCTATATAGAGAGCTTCCAATATTCTATGTCCTTAATATCCATTTTGTGTTAATCAAACTGGTCATAAACCCCAAGGTTTTGGTCGATTTTCTACAACCCTTATTTCTTCTCAACACAGTGATGTTTCTCTTCAGTTTTGCCCTGACCTTTGTTAGTGTCACTCTGATACTCTATCACTGGGCTTACTTAGTAATCGCAGTCTTATCTACTTTAGTTGGGTTTCTACAGACCCTCTCTAATCTGTTATGAACACATCCCTAATCTGTTATGAACACATTTACTACACAATGATAATCAGGAAAAGTACTGAGTTAGCATGAAGGAACCTCAGTTTGAATCTTATTGCTATTCCTCTCTATATCCACAAAAGTCCCTTTCATATCTATACATTTCAGGGTCATCATCATGACCATCATTTGGCCAGCATGTCAAATATATATTGAAGGGTGAGAGGGTACATTGATAGGTGAAAATTCCTTAAATTTTTAAAATTCTCTGAGCTTTTGATTCTGTCAATAGGAAAAAAAATGAATATTCAATTGACATAACTTTAAAAAAATAAAGAGCACAACAAAAAGTAAAAATAAAAATTCAAGAAAATATTTTAATCATAGAAAAAGAAAACAAGATTATAAAGAAAAATTCTTCATAAAAGTAAATAGGAAGGAAATTGTAGCTCTTGACTTAATAAGCAGTTTATAAAAACAGAGGTCAAAGATACATGGGGGTAGAATACTGAAGGAAACCAAACTGGGAAATCAGAAAGTAAAGATATCAATTAAAATATTCTCTATATGGAGCCTTAATATATTTAATATAACATGGTTTACACAAAGGTATCCTTAACTTCAAGTAAAATGATTTCTTTCCAGGACTAGCCTGATCTTCTATATAAAGAAAACATGATACCACAGCTTTGTGATGTACAACAAAAGAAATTTTGTTATCAGTGAAACTGTCAAAAATATCAGGACAAACTCTATACCCAGGCTTCTCAGGTAAATTATGAATCAGAATTAACACACAACTGACTTTGACTTTCTGAATTGATGATACAGATCTGCTTCTTGATTCTAGTACAGCACTGGCATCAACCTACACAGTAGGGCGATACAATGGAGTTGTCAGCCAGGCAAGCTTACAGTGTAACTACAGGCCTGGTACTTATTAATTGTGGGAATATGGGACAATTAGTCAACTTCTATTAATGAGTGATAACTGCTTAATTAGCAAATAACAGGTTATAATAGCACAGACACTTTCAAAGTCATTGTGATGACTTTAACAAACAAGTGTTAGATACAATTGTCTATCCTAAACTGGAACACTCAACAAATATTTGTTCCTTTCATCTTCATTCTATAATTAGCTATCATACAATTTTTTACTCTATAAAATCTTACCTTTTTAAATTGTCATCCATAGACTCTTCATCCACTATTAAAGAAAAGAGTAAAATATGTATTTAATCAACAATAGAAAATATAAAATATTAAAAGTGTATGAGTCTGATGCTTTTTTATAGCGTATTCCTCTAGGCCCATATATGGAGCCTTTTCTAGAATGAATATTAATTATATTTCTGATAGAAAATTAATGCATTAAGAACTCTTCAGTCCCATACTTTGTACTTTTTAAATGCAAGGAAGATGCATGGGATTTATCAAAATTTGATACCTAAAAGTAAAGGTAAACAGTCTCATGACTGTACTTTTATCTAAAAGTTACAAGATGGACAGAAAACAATATCATTAGCAGATTCAGGAGCATAGAGATGAAAGTGTCAAACAAATAGCATGATTTTTCTGGACTAATTGCAGTAGGAATAAATATCAAAGAATATTCTTAGGCTGTTATGATACACAATAGCTCCAGATTTTCAGTCAAAACTGCTCAGGTTAAAATGAAACCCTTTACCACAAGGAAGGTGGATGCATGGACAGTGTACTTTGCTGCATGGCAAAACTCAAGAAAACAGACCAGGGATTGGAATGCTTACATAGACATTCCAGGTTAAATTTGAGGAGAGCTAAATAGAAATTGATATGTTTACCCTCACTAATCCTGTTCTGCTGAAGATATTATTCTCTTATTTCCAGATGCTTTCTCTCTTATGTGTCATACAAATAAGGCATTACCTCCAATGTGGGTGTTGTGTGTGTGGGGGGGCACTAAAAAGATGACATCCTTGAGAGTTTGTACATTCTGGTGTATACTTTGTTGTCATAGGAAAACTTAGAAGTACTAGGGAGGTAGCAGCAAGTTGTCATGTAGAAATAGCTGATATGAGAAAGTATTAAAGTAAACTATTATGCTTTCAGAATGTGCCAACCATTGTCTCTCTGATGAGAGAAAAAGTCCTTTCCAATGCATTTAAATTATGAAACAAAACAATGTGACTCTTTTGGCATTTCCCCCAAGAGAAAATCTACTGATAGGATACAGAATGGAGCTTAATGGTAGTGTGTTGCATAGAATGCATGAATCCTGGGTTCAATCCCTAGAACTGAAATAATAATAGTAATAAAAATAATAAAAAAATTAAAAGAATGTCAGTTCTGTTAAAATTAAATAGTCTGATTTTATACTCTTCTCTGAAAATATTAGAATTACTTTTTAGATTATTTGAAGTACATCATTAATTTTTAATGGCAAAAACGTAAAGCATATAGTATGAATTAATCCAAAGGGGTTATACAAAGAAGGGGACATAATTTTAGACAATGTTGGATTTGCTAAATTTAAAGCACTTATGGAATTATTTTACTCAATATACTACCTCAAGCAGATGGCAATGTAATTACTTTTTCTTTGTTTTTATTTGTTATTTTAATTTAAACATAAGGATTCATTTTGATCAAATTCTACAGCTTTGTTTTTTCTTTTAAATTCTGCCCCCAGTAGATACCCTTTTTCTTCCCCCCTTGCTTTGTTTCCTTTCATCTGCTGTAATGAACTGTTATTTATTTATATAATTTTTTAAAAAAATTTTAGTACCTTGGGGATATACATGTTGATGAGATTCACTATGGGGCAGTCATAATTGTACATAGCAAATTTCATTGAGATTCTGTTTTAGTCAGATTTTGTATTGCTGTGACTACAGGACCTGACCAGAACAATTATAGTGGGGAAAGAGTTTATTTGAAGGTTTCAGAGGTCTCAGTCAATAGACTGCCAACTCCATTCCCTGGGACTCAAGATGAGGCTGAACATCATGGTGGAAGAGTAAGGCATAGGGAAACAGCTCACTTGTTGAACAGAAAGCAGAGAGAGACTCTACTCACCAGATATAAAATATCAAAGGCAAACCTCCAATGATGCACATCCTTAGCCGCACTTTACCTGCCTTCAGTTACCACCCAATTAATCCCATCAGGGGATTAATTCACTGATTGGTTTAAGACTCTCTTAACCCAATCATTTCCCCTCTAAACCTTCTTGCATTATATCATACATTAGCTTTTTGGGGACACCTCACATCCAAACCATCAAAGATTCATTCTGACAACTGAAGAGGAGATAATTCTAATTCATGTTTACTACTCGCTTTCTAGAAAGTTTTCCTACAGCAAGGCTGTAAAATACTTTTTGATGACCATTGTATAAACTATGACTTCTTGAGATTGTCAGATTCCACTGAGAAGATTTTATCTGACCCCAGTAGAGTAGAATATTACAGATAGCACTGTGTTGTATAGCATGATCCAATTTTTTTCATTCCTTTTCATTATGTGGCAAATCGTTATAGACTTCCTGCTTTTTCTGCATGTAATCCATATGCCCTCATGTCCTATACTGGTGAACAAAAATTGGAAAACAAGGGCTCTAAATAAATATAGCCCACTCATAGACAATGTGCCTATATCACTTGATGTAATGTATTCAATCACTAGCACCACAAAAGAAAGAAAAACTAAAAAGCATTTTGTAAATGACTACATTTAATTACGTTGGAACTTTAATATTTTAAATATACTATACTTTTCCAAATATAAGGTTACTCTGGAAAAAATATTCCAGATATAATAGAGATCAGTGGTTGGAAGGGGTTCCATGTGTGTTGAGGTGATTAGGAAGAGGATAAGGACAATAAAACATTTTGTTTCTGAAGCTACAACTATGAATACATGCTATTATCCATTTTTCTAAAAACCACAGGTTGTATAGCACCAAGAAAGAATCCTAATATAAATTAAATATGTGAGTGATAATAATGTACAAATGTAGGCTCATCATTGGTAGCAAGAGTATGCCCCTTGTAGTGGACATTGATAATGGAGGAGGACTGTGAAAGTAAAGTAAGTACAGAAGAAAATATCTCTGTGCCTTCCATATTTTTCTGTGAATTTAAAACTATGTATTAGGGACCAAGGATATACCTCAGTGGTAGAGCACTTACCTGGATGCATAATGCCCTAGATTTGATTACAGTACTGTACACACAAAGAGTTACTAAATTAAAAAAAAAAACATACTCTCTGAGCTGATCATTAACAGTTAATATATATTATGGCAAGACAGTCACCTCCAAATTGGTGATAAAGATCAAAGCAATAGAATATGGGTATTCTCATAAATTGAAGAAATTGAAAATACACAAATGAATAATTTAATTACATATTTACACAAGAAAATAGTTTAAAAATGCCACAGAGTATTTCACCTCATTTTAATGAGACAACTCATTTTTAGTCACACAAATAACTAATTTTTATTTACTAAATACATTCAGCTTATAGAAAAAAATACATTTGCTCTTTGGAGCAATCTCAATTCATATTTTGGGTAGATACTGGAGTTCAGACATTTGCCACATCCCTGGGCACACAGACTATAGTTCTTTCTTTCTTTCTTTTTTTTTTTTTGAGAGAGAGAGAGAGAATTTTAATATTTATTTATTTATTTTTAGTTTTGGGGGGACACAACATCTTTGTTTGTATGTGGTGCTGAGGATCAAACCCAGGCCGCACACATGCCAGGCGAGAGTGCTGCCACTTGAGCCACATCCTCAGCCCACACAGACTATAGTTCTACAGGCAGAATATATGACTTTCTGGCACAACCCTCATAATGCCAAAGTTCTGCAGGTATAAAGGGCTTGCTGCTATGCAGGCATTGACCATTGCCCTGGGCACAGACTAGGACAGTGTGTGCACATACAACTCATGTAGAAGAAATTCTTGACTAGATTTTGCTTTGTGTTTCTTTCTTTTTAATTATTACTTTGTCATTTTGTTTCATTATTTTTATCTTATTGTCATAATTTAATAGAATTTTTAAAATTTTCTTCCAATTTCTCATTCTTCCTTTTTTAAAATAATTTTTACTTTTATGAACCTTTAAAATTTAGTGGATCCTAAATATTTTATCCCTTTCTTCTCTGTTGTTACTGGTGTTCCTTTTTTTCTTGTTGATTGTTTCTGTATACCTATATCTAGTTTGCCTTCATGCTGTATTATTGTTGTTTGTCTTCTTTCATCTGCATTGGGGATCCAGCCCCATTCCTTGAACACATTGGAAGGTACTTTGCAACTTCTAAAACCCACAGCAAAGGTAAGAAAAAATGCATCTTACTTTCCACCAAAGACATATATTCCCATTTATAACTTGACAGGTACTTCAACTCAAATAACAGGGTAAATAAAAGCCCTCAGCTGACATGTACCCATGTAGGTATGGATCGAATGTACTATAATCCAGTGTCTGGCAGCCAACCTCATAGCATGAGCAGAGAGAGGTGAAACAACTCTGCTTACAGAGTTGTGCAGGTATGAAGTCTGCACCAAGCAGCACCTCAGCCTAGGTTGTTGGAGGCCATGACCAAGTAAAGATGGCACCTGGCAGTTTGCCAGGAGGAGTGGCTTGTAAAGCATTGCCACTGAGCCATCAAGATGGTGGGGACTCCTTATTGGCTGATTGCTGTATCTGTAGGGGAACAATGCTATGATTGAATGATGCTGATTGGGTCATGCTTTATGTAAATCAGTTAGATATATATACCTCTGCTGTTCCTCAATAAAGCAGTTAACTTCAGTTACCTTCAGTTCCTGCTTCAACCTTCAGTTTCTTGTCACCTCTGGGTTACTTTTCCCAGCTGGACTGTGGCAATAGGTCTCTCCTGTGCCTTTGCAGATGGAAAATTATTGACAAGGCTACAGTAATGACCACAAAAAACGAAGCCCACATAATCCACTGCCTACATCATGTGACTCCATTCTCACAAGATTGACAAAGAAAGTTGGTCCTTCAGGCTATGATAGTACAAACTGTGACAAAACCCATGAATCACAGTCAGGTAAAACATAAAAGTCTATAATACAGAGTCGATAATTTGGAAATAATCTCGACAAAATAAACCAGTAGCCCAGGATACATCATCAAGAGAAGGTTATTTCCTAAGAAAACTCCCACATAAATGTGGAAGAAACAAACATACTCACAGATGCACAAAATTTAGCACAAATATAAGAAATATGAACAAATAAGGTAACATGGATCCTCTAAATGTTCATAACTCTCTAGCAACTGATTCCAATGACACTGCAGTAGACAAAATGCCAGAAAAAGGATTAAAAACATATTAAAAATAATGTATGAATTCAAAGATGATACAAATAGAAGATGAATAAAGTAATAAAAACCTCACAAGGCATTAGAGAACAGTGCAAAAATAGAGCTTCTTAAAAGAAATCAAACAGCAATATTGGAAATAAATAGCTTAATATTTCAAATTTTAAAAAATATAAGTCTAATTTTCAATCATAGACTAGATTAAGCAGAAGAAAAAATATCAGAGTTGGAAGGCAATGATGAATGTCACCTTTAGTTAGTTATGACAATGGAAAGAAGAAGAAACAGAATATACAAAGTCCTTGGTACCTGATTTATAGACTAAACTCATGAATTATGAACATAGACAATGATGTATTAGTACAGGCTCATAGGCAATGTAATTTATTTGGAGAAAAAAATAGCAGAAAATTTCTTAAATTTTTTGAATGCTATGGATGTCCAGATACAGGAAGCATTTAGAACACCAAATGGACATGACCAGAATAGAACTTCTCCACGTTCGTTTATAAAAATTGCCCAAAGTACATTGAAAGCCGTAAAAAAGACCAAACCACTTATAGAATAAACTCATAAGAAGAACATAAGAGTTATCAACAGAAACTTTGAAGGCCAGGGAACATGAAATGGTATATTTCAAGCCCTTAAGAGAAAAGAAAGAAACAAAGACAAAAACTTAAAATGGATGGAAAGGGTGGCTATTATGTTAAGCAGAATAAGTCAGAAACATAAATAAAATATCACATTCTCTATAACATATGCAATTTGAAAACAAATTAAGAATGACTAGGAAATATAAAAGGGGTTATTAGGGAAGAGGAAAGGTAAAAAGGGATGAAGAAATAAAGGGACAGATAGAAATGGAAGTAGGGAAAGTGGTTGGGATTCAAGTACTATTTACATATGTATGAAAATATCACTGTAAAATCCACGGATTTGTATACACAGTAAGAGTTGATATCTATAATAAATATAGAACATCTCTTTTTATTACAAGTCCACTTTGCTACAATGTCATTATATAGGAAAGACAACATAGTAATTTGAATTTTTTTTACTTATTTCTGCACATAAATATAAGATTTCAGGGGCCAAGATTAAGTTAGCCTAAAATTTCTTCAGACAATATCATTTCTGATTATAAATTTCCTACAATTAATGGCTTAAATAATCATGAATTCTAGAATATTAAGAAAAAATTAAGAACAATATGAATGTAACACATTAAATTTTCCACTGTTCCTTTGCAATCCAAACTTTCTTACTCCTATTTATTTACTTACTTTGGTACCTGGAATTGAGTCCAGGAGAGATTAACCACTGACAGACATCCCAGTCCTTTTGTAATTTTTGAGAAAGTGTCTTGCTAAGTTGCCTAGGACCTTGCTAAATTGCTGAGGTTGACTTTGTACTTGCAGTCCTCTTGCCTCAGCCTCCTGAGCCACCCGATTACAGGCTTGCCAACACTGCACCTGGCATACTATTACTTTTCTTATATAAGCCATTAATATCATGATCAATTCACTTTCAGAAGTCTTACCTGGGTTGATATTTTTAGGATGTTTAGATTCTGCTTTCATATATTGAAGAATTAATTCCTTGAGGCTATAGATAAAAAAATAATCAAATTAGCATTTTAATATTGATATAAAAACAATAACCAAACATTCAATATATAATAGTATTTTAAACAATATTAGATCGTATATCAGAGCTTTATAATATGCACTTCAAATCTGTAAGCCCATACATTTTTATTAACTTAACAATTATTTGTAAATTGTTTGGTTTTCTTTTGTTTTTAAGATGGGATTTCACAATGATGCACAGGCTAGTCTGGAATTCCTTGGTTCTAGCAATTCTCCTGCCTCATTTTCTCCCCCAAGTAGCTGTGTTAAATACACATGCCATTGCACCCATAAGCTTATATTAAGAAAACAAAGTAAGATAAAATGATCGTGAATTGAGAATAATATAGGTAAGTATATTAACTGATATAGCTAGAACTCAGAAAATGTCATGTAAGTAATAGCTCTTTCTTCTTGCACAATTAATTTCTTTTAAAATTAAGGGCTTCTTCTAAAAAATAAGGGTTGTACCACTTTAGTTTACAAAGTTGTTAGGAAGACTCAATGAAGTAATATTAAAACATGTCAAAAGAAATAGGAAAATAATGGCATAATTTGAATTTTTTATTCAACTATAATTGGAATCCCAAATAAACCAATGTGTATTCTTCACAGGTTCTAATAGTCAAGTGTTGAAATTACTGAAAAATGCTTTTGAGTTCTAATTTTGGTTATTGATTGTAGTCTTTTTTGTGCTTTATGTCTCAGGGCAAATTAGACATTAAATAATTTATAACAATTTATTTATAAGTATCACATCTCTTTAGAGAATATATTTATCCCCTATTGTGAAACTAATCAATAACACCAAAAATGGGAAATTAACCATTGCCAAGAATTGGCTTGGACTGCTACTATTTCTTCTCCACCTAGTTGAAAAGAATCAATGGATAATTTTTAGAGGAAGCTAAATCTCCATGTCGAGCTCTGACTGACTTGGAAGACCAAATCCTCTTTACACATGGACACTAATAAGTCATAATGAGGCTTAGCGCTCTAAGATTCAATGAATCTACTTTAAGCTCAGAGAACTTATCTCTTCCTTGTAAGGGAGAACTTGATATATTCTGAAAACTTTAGACTGATTGCAATAGTTTGGGAAATTTTCTTACTTTGGAAAGCAAATCACTAGACACATCCAACCTGGGAAACATTAATATTGGGCCTCCTGCAGTAAAAGAAAATATGCTTCAAGGGATGAGAGGTTTTGAGGAACAGATATTTTAGGAAAGATGATTAGAAATTTTCATCTCTTCAGTGATATTATTTGAAGCTATCTAATAGTTCTGAATGATTAGATTATGCAAGAAAAGACAAAGTCCTCAAAGGATAATGCACCAGGAAGGTCTAGGCTAACATGGGGGTTGTTCCACATAAAGGTTTGAGTTGTGAAACAGGGCCAGAGTTCTTAATATGTGTGTGGCTAAAGCTAGGAGGCCAAGTTGCCACAACAGAATTCTGCTGTTTGGGAATAATAGCTGAATAAACAAGCATATGTATATATGAACTAAAAATAGCGTTGTAATTTTTAAATCTAAGTGTGCATTACCATGAATACTCAGGGATTGGGAATCAATCAGGACATTTTGTAGTAAAAGTTAATCATCACCAAACTGAAGAGCCAGTTCTAACAGCAACACCACAGCAACAGAATTTACAGAGGAAAATTAACATTTTAAAAGTCCTTCTACCCGCTCTTTAGACTTTACGGAAATTCTCAGGTCCTTGGGAAATTAAAGAAGGGTGGTAGAAAAGCTAACTTTCATAGGAGGGTAAAAATATTTTCTGCTCAACTGGGCATTTTAAGACCCAAATAGCTAATTATAAAAATCAAAGTGTGACACTATTTCTACTCCACAGTGAGGAGTTATACTTGGAATGAAAGAGATAAGACTGGGAATCATAATGACAAAGTTTTTAAAAATAATCCTAAGATGCTGATGAGTGATGTATCTCAGTGGTAGAGCAACTCACTAGCATGTATAAGGGAAAAAGTAAAAAAAAAAAAAAAGAAGAAGAAAGGAACCTCTGAGAAGACTCTTACATTCATCACTATTTTTGTCTAGACTTTTGCAGGGTTCCTGGCTGATGAACTCTAATAACTCATTTTCGTTCCATATATAGCTGTACTATAAAATCTCACCTCATGTGTAAAATGCAATAGTTTTAATTATTTTCAGCATCCAATCAATATTGATTAGCATTTTAATGTAAATACTTACCTTCTATCACCACTAGCAATAGCATAAGCTAATGCCATCTGCCCAAAGTTATCTGCAGCACAGACATCAATACCACTCTGAAGAAGCATCTCAACTATGTATTTTGATTTTTTTTCCAAAGCAAACATGAGGGCTGTTCTATAATAAGAGAGATAACTTCAACTTTAAGTATTTTAATAAAGTTATTCAAAGAGCTAATTTATAATATTTTCCCAATTCGACATCTTACTTTACAGATACTAATAGACATAAACATCTAAGAGAACAAATATTCACTTTTGCAAATCATCTCAAAGTCTAAAAGGAAAAAACAGAAAATCTCTTTTCCCAATGAGGGAGATGTTAACAAACTTAAAATCCTTCAATGGACAGTAACTATGATGAGGTCTTTTATCTGAAATTGGTAAAACTTTCAATGAAGAAAGCTCTATTTCCTTCCTAGTGTGACACAATGTACTGTAACTCACAGTCAGCTAAAGGTCAAGCAGAAAAGGCTATTTGAATGCTAATAATGATAATAAAAATAATAGTCATTATTTCAATTAATGGTACTGATAAGTATTTGCTAGACATTGAATGCAATGCAATATGTACAATTTCACAATCATCCTTCAAGCATGTATTATCCTATTTTTCATATCAGGAAATATATTTAGTCATAAGTATTGTTTTTAAGGGGATGTACTACAAAAGCTAGGAATAAAATCCAACTGTGTGAGAATCTAGGGCTTTTTTTTTTCTTTTTAAAACCTGCCTATGTCTTATATTTATTAAAGAAAATATTTATTTCTTTAAAGCTACTTTCTTCCCTCTGTATCTTCCAATTAAAAGCAAAAGCACCAAAATATGTTAAAAATGAACAGCATTTGGCACTAGCAATTAATAAACACTTAGGAATAAACTAACATCAATATTCTACATGGAAAGCAATTTAGAACAGTCAACCAAATAAAAAAATAATTTCCAATGACTATTTATGATCAATACATCTTTTCCAAAAGAAAAATAAATCAGACACAGAAGTTAAAAATATAATAGAAACCAAAACGTAAACTAAAACTCCATATTTTACAAAACTAATAGTAATAGTAAAACTCTTTAGTTAATACAAAATCATGTAACCAACAAACTAATAACAAATATCTGCCAATAATTTTGAATCATATTAATATACTTAGTTGTATTTCTCAATTCAAATAATTGATTTTTTTAACCTTAATTGTGGTTTGTTTTTTATATCACTCTATTCTAAATATGTTAATATTGACCTTCCCATTAAACAAGTCATTTTTCCTTGAGTGATTGTTACTATATAAATTATATAATATGTATATAAAATACTATACCTTCCCTTCTGGTCAACTGCATGTATATTTGCTTTGTTCTGAATTAATGTTTCAACCATCTGCTGTCTGTTTTGCTCTATGGCAAGTAAAAGTGGTGTGTAGCCACTCTGGAAAACAACAAAAAGTTTACAAAATTATTCAACTGAACTGAACCTCTTACAAAGTGCTGTCTGAACAAATAACAAATAATGTAAATTAAGAGTAACCTCTTCCATCTCATCTCATTCCACTTTTATATTTTCTGACCCTTAACTTTGCAATGTCTCTCCTCTGCTTAGAGTGGCCACATAAACTCTAGTCATTTCTTGAAGACAGAGACCTCTTTTCTCAATAGCCCTGTACCCTAAAACAATTAGTAAAGGATTTAAATATTATATTTAATAAGCCAAATTTTTAACTCTATATCATCAGGGTTTATTAATCTGCATACCAAAGAATACATACTTTTTCAGAAATACCAACCCTTATCAGAAATGTTCCTTGATTCACTGTTAGAGAAATTTTTACAAGACTGTGCATTATATATCCAGTACTACAGAAATATCTTTAGTATTGCTTAACACTTCTTTGACATTGATTTTTCATAGCAAACATTTACATATGAAGAACTAAATTTGCAGGTATATACTTTCCAATAAACATGGAAGTTTTCTTCATGTTACTCAAGTCCTCTTCATTCTATTCCATTTATGGTGTCAGAATCCCACATACCAATATCAGGCATTTGTGCTCCAAATTGTTCACAAAAGAAGTGGGCTCTGAATTGAAAGAATAGACTTTGAGTAGACTATGCTGCTTTTTTCTTAAAGGAAAGGAATTGAATCTTGTTTTCTGCTATTATTAGATAAAAAATATTTACCTTCCATGTTATAAAGATGAATACAAAAATATAATCTCCCTGGGAATCAGTGAAACTCTGTCAGCTACTCAACTAATAGGGGGTTAACATCCAGAATATATAACACACACAACATTATACCCCCAAAACAACCTATTCCAATAAATGGGCAAATGAACTGAGGAGACATTTTTCAAAAGAAGAAAATGAATGAACAACAAATATATAAATGAATGTTCAACATCTCTAGCAATCAGAGAAATGCTACAATAAGGGATAATATCACTCCATTTGGAATGGTAATGAGCAAGAATACAAACAACAATAAATGCTGGCAAGGTTGTGTGGATAAAGGAACATTTGTACATTGTTGGAAACACTGAAGACTAGTATGTTCACTCTGCAAAGCAGTTTGAATATTCCTAAAAATCTAGGGATCAAACCACAATAGAACCAAGAAATTTCACTCCTGGTTATTTTTGTAAAAGAACTAAATAAAATCAGCATACTATAGTGATATAGCTACTTCAAGTTTGTAGTAGTCCAATTCTTAATGACTACGTTGTAAAATCAACCCAGATGCCCACTGATGGATGAAAAAATTAAGAAATTGTTGTATGTATACACAATGTCATTCTATTCACCCATAAAGAATAATTAAATTATGGAATTTGCTAGTTAGTGGGTGGAAATGGAGAATATCATGTTAAGTGAAAAAAGTCAAACTTAGAAACTCAAGGGTTGAATGTATTCTCTAATATGTGGAAGCTAGGGTAAAATGAAGAAAAGGAGGAAGGAAGGATACGATATCAAAAAGATACAGGGAAGATCAGTAGTGTAGTAGGAGAAGATTGAGGTGCCAAGTAGAAGGATAACAAAGGAGAATCAACAAATAATGAATTCTTCAAAAATCATGTTATGTACATATATAAATATAACAAAAAAAATTTCATCTTTCTGTTTAAGTAAAAAGAACCAATCAAAACTAAATAAATAGAGAAGGGAGCATATGTCTATCAGAGTAGAGGAAAGAGAACAATGGGGGACAGGAAGGACAGAGGGAGAGAGGGTCAGGAAAGGAATTGAATCTTGAACTGAAATCAAATTCCATGCATGTATAATTTTGTTGGGATTAAACCCGACAAAACTACTAAGTATAACAATGACTATATATACTACTATGTATTCAACTTCTATGTATAACTATTACAATCTAATAAAGATAAGATCATAACATATATCCTCAGTTTTAATGGTAATTCTGGGACCCTAATGAACATCTGGTTTTCAAGATTCTTTTACTCTTATGCCATTTTAGTTGCTACTTAAAACAATTTATAAATTGAGGCAAAATGTAACTCAGAAATTTTGCATATTGATGAGCTTCATAGTGATCTATATCGATGAACTGTTTTTTGCATAATGAAAGACACTAAACCAATTGCATTTTTAAGGGACAAAACTGAAGAGAAAGAGATAGTATTGCTTGCAGTGTGAATAATTGTTTTTTTTTTAATTTATAACAATGTGTAACCTAAACAGGCTTTAAAAATTCCAATGGGAATATGATTTTTATAGTATACATAAGAAAATGTGTTTAAAATTCTAATTTATGAGAACTGGAAGATAGCAGAATGAAGGAAGCTGCATTCCAAGCTGTGCTGTGTTAAAAGACCAAATAAGTGGGTATATAGCTTCTCGGCCTAGGTAGGTGAAGGAGAAATTTCACCAAAATTAAATATTGGACATTCAAAGAGACTTAGGGATTTCAAAATTTGAGTGCAAAAAAAAACTGAAGAAAGAAAGTGCCAGGCTAGGGATGTGGCTCAAGTGGTAGCGCGCTCGCCTGGCATGCGTGCAGCCCGGGTTCGATCCTCAGCACCACATACCAACAAAGATGTGTCCGCCGAGAACTAAAAAATAAATATTAAAAATTCTCTTTCTCTCTCACTCTCTCTCCTCTCTCACTCTCTCTTTAAAAAAAAAAAGAAAGAAAGTGCCATAGCCCATAACCAATGGCTGCCAGAAGTGGATTTGGCACAGACTTGTTGACTTACAAGGGGGGGGGGTAAAGGAGCTTGCATTGCAAGCTGCATCTTTGGAGTGTCTTGATTCAGAGAAATCTCACATCAGAAACACTGACTAAACTCATGTGATCCAGAGACTGCACTACATGCTTAAAAATCATGCTCTGTTGGAAGGGGAAAGGGGAGTTCTATTCATTTCTCCTTTGTGTTTGGCAGCTCAAAGACCATCTGAAAGGGGCCAACAATATGAGTGGTTGAGGGGGAATGCAGTCAAGGCCAAAATCCAGAAAGGCTATGCTCTGGGACTCCAGTGATTGTAGAATCATCCCCCATGAACCACAATTAGATTTTTTGGGAGGCTTCTGAGAACCAGATCCATTGAAGAAATTGGCTGCTGTGTAGCCTAAGAGTAGGTCAATTTAGTTTCTTCAAAGAAAGCCAGGTGCAACAAAACCTAATTAGACCTGAGGCCAACTAGATCTCAGTGCCAGCAGCTATAACATCCCTTAAAGAAAGCTGCAGAAGTGGTAGCCCAGGAGTGCATCAAACTGGTCCTAATGGACACTACTAACTCATCCCACTTCATGCAGGAAAGAAGAAAATCTCTCTTATGAAAAACAGCTTCAATCTTAGGCCACTCCAACTAGTAACAAAAAAAAAAAAAAAAGCAGGAAGAGGTTAACACCCACTTCTTTTGCTCTATCAGTACATAACTAAAAGTTATACATAATTTTAGTACATAATTTTTAGTTGTAGATGGACACAATACTTTCATTTTATTTATTTATTTTTTATGTGGTGCTGAGGATCAAATGCAGTGCCTCATATGTGCTAGGCAAGTGCTCCACGACTGCATAACCATCCCAGCCCTCTCATTCTCTCTTATCTTCTGGTAACAACCAAATTCTATTGTTCTCTCTCCCTCTCTTCCAATACCTTTTTACTTCTATTTTCCTTATCTTCTTCTAAACATTACTGCCAAATATCTTCTGCACTCTCTCTGTTCACTTTCTTATAAATCTTAACTAATTCTGTAAGACATTTCTTTTTTTCTACTTAACTGCATTTTTAACATTGTAGCTCCTGCCCCCCACCTTTAATGCTAATACAATCATTAGTATTGTAGGTTATATGACTGACACCTGCTATTGGCTTTAAAGCCACAGCTAGTTCATGGTTATTGTTTATAATTTGACAATTGCTAAATTCACTACTCCTCTTTATGGCTACATTAATGTTGAGACATCAGAGCAGGATCTAGGTATTAATGTTAATTCTGTGGTATATTATTTGGAACAGTTATCACTACTGTTTCTTTCAACCCTATTCTGTCATGTGTTGAGAAGCCACAGGGACACTAAGAGTTCACAGCTTAAAAAATGTGCTGCTGAACTAAACATTCCCTGACATTACTTTAACCCAAACAAGTGAGGAGATAAATCCCCTGAACTATCAACAAGAATCCAAGGAGGAACAAAAGAGAGGAAACTCGGGGCCCATGCACATAAGTTTGTCAAAGTAAACCAAAGTACCATTTATAATTATAAAACTATAATAATAATTTTAAAAGAAAGAAAATTGCAAATTTCTAAATTCTAAAATTTAATCCCATTTCAAAGATTTTTATAGTTTGTTATACCATCCAAATTCTTTTTAATTGATAAAAATACCAAGAAAAGTATGAATTCTTTATAAAAATATACTATAATACAAGAGTTGTATATTTATTTATTGAGGAAATATAGATCATCTGAGTGAATGCTACATTTTGCCAGCCGCAAACTAGAGAACACTCATCTATGCTATGTAGGAGGCACTCTCTGCCCATCATACCATACAGTAACATGGCTCAAAGGGGACTTCATTTGGTTCCAGATTTCTGCCTCAGTCATCTTAATTTTAAATATGGACACAATGCTTAGATGTAAATTAAATAAATTCATGAGATAAAAATGATGAAGAAGATGGACAGAAATTTCAACAACGTTACTATTCTGATCAAGAAAACCCTGCTTAAAAATCCACATTTGTTGAAGAATGTCACACTTAAAACAAACGTATTTTAAATATTTTGGAAATAATCATGTTTGGTGTATACCGTAGTTATGGCTTCTATATTTGCATTGAGTGAAAGCAGTTTTTCTGCTAGTGATGTTTTCTTCAGAGAAATAGCAAAGTGAAGAGGAGTTTCATTTTGGTTGTTGTGAGCATTTGGATCAGCACCATTTTCTAAAAGGATAGTTGCACATTTCTCTTCCAGATATTGTAGGGCCTGTTGGGTTTATACCAAAAAATAAACTGTAAATTTTGACAATCCAAGAAAAACATTTCATATGTTTTACTAATTAATTATATTAAATAGAATTAATCACTTTTTCTTCTAAGCATTTCTATCATTTTTTTTCTGCAGATATTCTTGGCTACATCTACCTTCATCAATGGTGTATTGCCATCACGGTCACAGAGGTGAATATTACATTTTCTCTTCAATAAAAAAGCCACCACTTCTGGGTGGCCAAAGGCACAGGCATAATGTAGAGCAGTCCTATGAAGGCAAGAGGCTTTGTTAGAAGTTCATAAAGCATGCTCTCAAAATACATGATTATTTATGCAATTATCAACATTAAATAGTATGCAAGTCCTCTACTATCTTCTAAAGAAAGTACAATATTTACTAGCTGTTAGTACACACTAAGTTAATAAATGAGCAGCCTATTCTGTTGATTTTTTTCTTTTTTCTTTCTTTTTTGGATACTGCTAGGGACTGAAGCCAGGGGCACTCAATCCAGGAGCCATATCCTAAGCCCATTTTTATTATGATGATTTTTTTTTTAATTTTGAGGCAGAGTCTCCATAAGTTGCCCAGGCTGTCATTGAACTTGCAATGCTTCTGCTTCATTCTCCCAAGTAACTAGAAATATAGGCATGAGCTACTGGGTCTTGTCCCATTGATCTTTTATTTTTTATTATTTTGTTTTTTTTGGTGCTGGCATAGAAACCAGGACCTGGAGCCTCCTAGATAAAGTCTCTACCATGGAGCTATATCCCATCTCAGAGTGTCCTACTTGCCTAGAAAGAGCATGGACCTTGAATTTAGCTCAACATTTGCTTGAATTCTACTTTAACCTCTGTGACATGCTATTTAGTTCTCCTATCCATCAATTTTATCTCCAATAAAATACTGATTAAAATTAGTAGTTACCTACTGAGATGATAATGTGATGCTTAAAATTAAAATCTATGTAAAATGTTTGAACAGTTTCTAGCACAAGCAACAGCTCAATAATTGTTGGCTATTGTAATTATTACTATTACTATAAATCAACAGAGTATTTCACTTAATGAAGAAGTACTATTATAGTGATTTTACAAATATATTATACGGACTATGTATTTCAATTAGTCTTAGATGCTCTTTTTTCCTATCATTTTGACATCACTGACATTGGAAAGCCACTACAAGTATAATGGCAGCATTCAATTTTTTTATTCATACATGAAATAAAGGACCATCACACAGTACCTTACCTTAAGTAAAATGTGATACACACAAGAGGTCTACAGTGGTTATAGTCATATTAGTGGCATTTAAATTAATTTTAGTTGTTAAAAAAACTATAGGTAAGGACAGATGAATGATAAAACAATAATAAAAGACCAAATTAAAACCATAGTAATCCTTGCTTTTCTTTTTTTAAAGTAATTTAAAGCTAAATGAAATGTAGGACTCAAATGAATTAGCATGGTTCAATCTATTCAATATTTAGATTTACAGGATATACATAAATCATATATTTCCAATGTTCAGTTTTTAACACTGTCTTAACTTTTGAAATGGGCAGTTTATAATTTCCTACCACCAGAGTGCTTCTGTTTAAAATGGAAGAGGAAAAGTTTTATTTGAAATTGAGTCCTATCTCTGAAGTTTTAAATTTCTGATCAATCAAACATAAAGCTTTTAAGGAAGAGTCTTAAGAGTCATTATGTTAATTACATACTAGGTATTCAGAGTATGGGTATAAATGAATAAAATAAAAGAACAGACAAGTATACTTGAGTTCAGTTTTTTAAGCACAAATTATGAAGGAAAGCAATAATTTGGCAGTGGTAATAACCTTTATTACTTGTTTTATTTTTTATCAGCATGCCACTAAAACAGAATTATTAACCCATAATTGCATGTATGTAACAAAACATATCTATAAAAATGTAATAATATCTATAAGCACAGATGAAAAGTTCCCCTTTGCTTCTACATAGAAATGTACTAGAAGAAAACACAAATGCCTCTTTATACATTTTATATTTGCAAGAACTTTCCTAAGAAAGAAAGAACTTAAAAGAAGACTTCTTTTTTTCTGACCTCTTTTCAAAATCTTTTATTTATTTATTTATTTATTTAATTCTGGTGCTGAGGATTGAAAGCATGGCCTTGAGTTTGCTAAAGCCAAAATGATTATATTGAACAATGTACTCTTTTTCCAGATGCTCAAGTAACATATGAACATAGGAAAAAATATTTGTGTTTCTGGTAAGAGAAGGAATTTAATTTAACAAGAAATGAAATATATTTCAGAGCTACAAAATTTTGAGGATGCAGAGAAGTTGTACTTACTCTGCAGCTTAAGGTTCAGCTACTTAAGACTCATTCCTCAAGTAGATGATTTGATGCTAAGTTCTGTGCAACATTTAGAAAGTATATGTTTCTACCCACCAATTTTAGTATACTAAATATTCTTTCAGATATTTTCATGTTTTGTATTTTATCCTGACGTACTCACTTATATTTTGGCTGTTGGCAAAGAAGTAATTCATAAAAGTTTACAATGTATTTTGATACCCAGATTGGCAAGACTTTGTCTACTACATAAACATTTTCGTAGTGTCGTCATGATCTTAAATACTGCAAGCAGGTGGGACTCAAAAATGTTATAACCCTGATATTTTAATTAATTTTTTATTTTAAAATTTTTGTGAAATTGGTAACCATGGAAACACATGGAGACAATGAGTATTCCTTTTCACAAACACTGTCACCAGGGCACAGACCTACTATGGATAGCCTTTTTTCCCTTGAGAACAAGGCAGAGCAAGGGACATTAGGGGAGAATCAGGCAGCTTGTGTAGCCTGGGAACCTTCTGATTGCTGCTCTCTTGTTCTTCTGATTGAAGGCCTACACTGCCTGATCCTGTGGACCAATGCTCTGCTCTCTCTGTTTAAATAAACAAATAAACAGTAAGAGATAACTTCAGAAACTATATTGGAACAGGGGAATCAACAATTTTGTGCAGAAAGCTTTTGACACATTTTTTTAAAGTGTAATCTGCCTGAAGTGGTACAAAATTAGGAAAGCAACATGTGTTTGATGCTTAGAAAGTGGGAAAGCTGCCAGTGAACTCTATTGTCTGCTCTCTTGAAAAGTAACTTAAGTGAATGAAATATTTGCAAAAAATTCAGGGCTATTCAACAAGCCTTGCTATGAAGTTGGTTGGCTAATGAAGATGACATCAAGTTATCCTTCAGAATTTGATGAACTAGTGAGTTAGGCATGTGAGAAATAAGTACTATCTAGTGAGGAGTGAAAGTGTTCCTCCTAAATGTACTTGTGTGAATTAAGGTAAAAAACAAAAGAACAACAACAAACGTGGAGCCATGTTCTTAATTCAAAGAGTTCTAATAAAGGTTCCTCAGTGGACAACAGATGGTGGGTTATATTTGAAGAATTTTTTTAGTCCTCTTGTTGCTATATTATGAGTAATATTTTTTTCTCATTATGCACTTTTCTACAATGTATGTGACCTACTTGTGAAAATGTGTATATTAACAATAAACTGCTGTATGTACTTAATCGTTAAACAATTAGTTTAACAATTAGGAATTATATGCCCCTGGGAAACCAGCTACAGATTTGTTTTTGTTTTACTGCTCATTAAGTCTGCCTGGGTGCTAGACATCCAAGGTTTGCAGGTACCTGGTACAGAAGCCTCCATGGGGGTATGAAAGTCAAGTATCCTGTTGAAAGAAGGGTTGGTCTCACTCTTGCTCTGCCCCCATGGGCACAGCTTCAATAGTGAAGACCCATTACCATGCTTTCCCCAGTTGGCCCCTTGCCCTTCAGCCCCTGACTTCCCAGATCCCATACCTGTACTTTCTGTCTGTGTCATCAACGTGACTTCCTCCACGAGTTAGGAAATATCTCACTCGAGGTAAGTCACCATTTCTCACAGCCTCGTGAAATTTGTAAATCTTATTTTCCAAGCGGTAGGCAGCAATTTTCCTCCTGGCGGAGCTCATTGTGAGGCGTTGGATACTCGCTCCCCTAGGGGGCTTCCTCTGCCTCCAACTCGGATTCTTGGAACTAAAGATTAGCTGAACTAAATCACTGCAAAGCGCCCAACAGTATAGCTGCTGCGAGATTAGTATCTCTCCACGGTAAAATAGCCGTTGCCAGGCAACACCAATAAACAGAACTGTTTGTGGGGGGCAGGGCCTCTTGCTGGATAGAATCAGCTAGGTCACCAGTGATTGGCTCCTGGCAGATTCACCACCTACTAGTCAGCTATTGGCTCTTCTGTCCAGTAGAAGATGGAAGTGTAGAATATGCAGTATTATAGGTGGCGCTAGAGCGGAAGTAAAAGTGGTTGCCTCAGGCCCAATACATCCAATATTGATGGGGGAAGGAAAGTTTCACCTTGACATCACAGCTTGCTGCTGCTGCTGCTGCTGCTGCTGCAGCAGCAGCAGAGATAGAGCTGGACGAATTTTAAGCCTCATGGTGGCAAAACAAAACTTACTGAGCATGGTGCAAGGAGAAGACCTACCTGAGCTTATGGAAGGACAATCTGTGGCACATAGATTCACTACCTCCAAGGCCACCCTGCTGCACCCAACATTCATGGCAGGCCACCTGGAGTCCCCAAGACCCAGGGGCCAGTCTGCAGTTTAGAGAGGGTAGAGTGATGTTTGGACTCACTCTCTTTGGGGCCTATACTCTGGCCCAGCTCTTCTTTGGAGTCCCTGGGTTCTAGCGTCCTAGGCAGCCCAGAGTCATGGCTTGAGATTTTCCACCATGTTGCATGCCCTGTAGTATGCCAGGAAGTACCCTGCCTGAGCTGGAGCAGACACCCACAGGCTAAGAATGAGATTCTGCCAGTTCAGCTGTCCCTGTGTCACTGAGGATATCCCCTCCAAGACAGCTGCCCTTTCCAAGCTGTAGTTGTTTACCTCCATGAAGGCTGAGGACACTGGGATGAGGCTCCAGGTGATGGCTCAAAGTCTGAACTTGTCCAGGGTACCTGCTCTGCAGCCTTCCTGACACCAGAGGCTGATGGCTGGGTAGATCAGAACATCAGGATGTTGAATGCCTGGTCTCCAAGAAAACTAGCTTAACACAGTCTCCTCAAACCTATATATCCCTCCCATATCCACTTGGTTCCTAGCATGGCTCTAGGGGAATTTAGCACATGCAGTAACAGAGACACAAACTTTTGAGGAGAAGCCAGTAAATTCTCCAGATATAATAAAAAACATTTCTGCTTGCCCCCTGCCCCTTCCCATTGAATTATCTTTCCTTATATGCTTTCTTCTATTTAATTTCCCATTTTAAATCTGTAATCAGTCCATGATTTATTGTGGATCATGGTAGCAAGGTGTAAAGCTTAGGAAATACTTTTTTCCACTGATATTTATTTATTTATGAGGGAAGAAGATGGAAGGCTAGAGGGAGGCAACATCTTGTATTGCTCTGTGATCCAGATCTCACCTAGTCAGAATACTGCATCTCTGAGAGTGTTAGAAGACCCCTATAAACCTGCTCTCTGCAGAAATCACCAGCACTGTGATTCTGCACAGGGTTCTGGGCCTCAGTTTTAGATCAGGACACCTGGCATTGGAGCAGGACTCAAAGCCCAAAATTCTAGCCAAAGCAGGGCTCATAAGCACCTTAGCAGAATCACCTATCAACACATCTTCAGATCTCCAAGACTTCACTCTACTCCCATGCAGATCACTCAGCTGCTACATACCCACAGCACAACACCATTGCCCAGCTTCCCCTGCCTCACCAGACTCGCTGGCACTGAAAGAAGACTGCCTCCATCTTGGCTCAACAGTCTCACCATATTAGGTGGGGGCAGCTCCCAGATCAGATCTTCAGCAGCCAGGTACCAAAATCCCAACCTTCCCCCCTCTCCAGCATTGTTAACCCAACATAGTAGCTGCCCAACACAGGTGTGCAGTGCAACCAGGGAGCTTCCCATGGGAGCCCCTGTGTGAGAGGTTCCTTAATTGAGAACTGCTAAGGGAGACAGGATGAAAGTTTGGAGCCTAACAGAGAGACCAGGAACTGGGGAATCTCCAGGCAAGATTCGGAGATAGTACCAGGTGCTCAAGTCATAGAAGTGACCCCTAAAAAGAGACCCATGAGGTGCAGTCTACCTGCAGGGACTGGCAGGTGCTACTCCCTGCTTCCAGAATCCCTGCACCAGGACCAATTTTTCCACCCTGGTTACCTCCACCCTCCTGAGGGCAGAGACATCACCTTACAACAGACAACACCTTCTATTGGATGAGAAGAGAAGCATGAAAGATACAGATCTCTAAAATTAGTAACAACCCTGGTTTCTTCCTTTGAGATTTTTTCCCCTCTTCTACTCCTGTATCCTCTGGCCCTCACATCCCCAACATATGTGAAAACAAGAACTTTGCATGAAATAGGACTTAGAGGACTGAGTCATCTGAATAATATAGTATAGAGTTATTGTATCTTCCCTTTTTTTCTTTTCCTTTTTCTTCTTTCATTTTTCTTTCCCCTTCCATAATTTGCTATTTTAACATGTGCATTTTTCTAAATACATAAGTGTGTTGGTTTTATGTACTCTACTGTCTTCCCAAATACTTGTCTACCCTAAATTACTTCCTGTCTATTCTCTTGCTACTAACCCTCTCCATTAGATTTCTTTTTTACACTTCCTAAGGTATATTAACTCTATATGCTCACATTCTACCTCCTCAGGTATCATCTTATACTCCACCCCCAGTTCATTGTCCACCATCAGAAACAGTAAACCTTTTTACAAAACTACTGATTATATTTTAGATAATAATTGAATCCAACATTTCTGTACATTGAGACTAAACTGTAAACGTGTTAATAACAACAAGTTGTTCCTAGGTGGTATATTGTTGATATTGGGTTCTGTTAACATTGTCCTTCTCCACAAAGGAAAAGACCCCCACGAAGGAAAGGTCTTGGAACCCTACAAGAGCACTACAAACCTATAGGGTAAAACCAATAACACTCCAGACCCACAGAGATGAAAAGGAAGACACATGAGCAACATGAAAAGAAAAATAAAGAAAATGTCCCAAATAAATCAAGACACCAAATTATTAGAATCATTGGCAGCCACATCAGAAGAAATTACAGATAAGGAGTTCAGGGTGTACATGGTTATAACGTTCTGTGAACTCAAGGAAGATATAAGAGAGTAAATACAGGCAGTGAAAGATCACTTTGACAAAAAGCTACATAAACAAACACAGGAAGCAAAAGATCATCTCAACAGGGAGATAGAGGTTCTAAAAAAGAAAACAACAACAACAATAACAAAAAAAAAATCCAGAAATACTAAACCAAATTGAAAGCTCAAATTAAAGTATCACCAACAGAATAGACCACTTGGAAGATAGGACATCAGACAATGAAAGAAAAATATATAATATTGAAAAGAACAGAGGTCACATAATAAAAATGATAGGAAACCATGAACATAACAGTCAAGAAATATTGGATAGCATAAGAAGACCAAATTTAAGAGTTATTGGGATAGAGGAAGGCATAGAGGTCCAAATCAAAGGAATGAACAATCTATTCAATGAAATAATATCAGAAAACTTTCCAAACATGAAGAATGAATTGGAAATCCAAATTCAAGAAGCCTACAGGGTGTCAAATATAAAAAGTCACATCAGATCCACACCATGGCACATAATAATGAAAACGCCCAATATACAGAATAAAGAGAGAATTTTAAAAACCACAAGAGAAAGAAATTAGATTACATATAGGAGAAAACTAATTAGGATAACAGCAAATCTTTCAACATAAACCCTGAAAGCTAGAGGATCCTGGTACAACATATATCAAGCTCTGAAAGAAAATGGGTGCCAACCGAGAATCTTGTATCCAGCAAAATTAAGCTTTAGACTTCAAAATGAAATAATAGAAACCTTCCATGATAAAAAAAAAAGTTAAAAGAATTTATACCTAGAAAACTGGCACTGCAAAACATCCTTGGAAAAATATTCCATGAATAGGAAGTGAAAAACAATAATAAAATCATCAGAGGGAGGTAATAGTACCCTAAAGGAAAAGCTAATCAAAGAAGAAAATCAAGTCAAGTTAAATAACAAAAATAATCAAATATGGCTGGGAATACAAACCAGGTCTCAATAATAAACCTAAATATTAATGACTTAAACTCACCAATCAAAAGACATAGGCAAGCAGATTGGATTAAAAAAACAAGACCGAACAATATGCTGCCTCCAGGAGACTCATAAGAAAAGACATCCACAGACCAAAAGTGAAAGGTTGGGAAAAATCATACCACTCACATGGACTGCAGAAGCAAGCAGGGGTTTCTACCATCATATCAAATAAAGTAGACTTCAAGCCTAAGTTAATCAAAAGGGATAAAGATGAACATTACATATTGCTCAAGGAAACCATACACCAACAAGACATAACAATCATAAATATATATGCCCCAAACAATGGTGCAGTTATGTCCATCATACAAATTCTTCTCAAGGTGATATTTATTTATTTGTAATTAATAATTTATTTATTAATTAATGGGGATTGGACCCAAGGTACTTTACCATGAGATACATCCCAAGACATTTTTATTTTTATTTTGAGACATGGTCTCAGTAAATTGTTGAGGCTGGCATGGAACTTGTGCTTTTCCTGATTCTGTCCTGGATTTCTGGAATTAGAGGCATGGCTTACCTTGTCTGGTTTCACTTTTTAATAGTATCATTTTTATTTTATTTTATCAACAATAATGTGTTTTATATTATTTTTAATTAGTTTTACCTGATAGTAGAATTCATTTTGATTATGCACTTTGATATATCTATCATACATAGATGGGATATAATTTCTCATTTTTCTGAGTGTACATGTTGCAGAATCATATTGGTCATGCATTCACATATATACATACAGTAATAATGTCTGTTTCATTCTACTATCTTTCCTATCCCCATATCCCCTCCCCTCCCCTCCCCTCCCATCACTTCCTTCTACCTAGTCTAAGGCAATGCTATTCTTGCCAACTACCCCCTGCCTTATTGTGGAATTAGCATCCGTATATTAGAGAAAACATTTGATCCTTGGTTTTGTGGGATTGGCTTTTTTCGCTTAGCATGATACTCTCAGACTCCAACCATTTTCTGGCAAATGCCATATTTTTTCTCTTCTTTAAAGCTGAGTTATAGTCCATGAACTATGTGCACCACATTTTCTTTATCCATTCATTTATTGAGAGACGCCTAGTTTGGCTCCATAGTCTAGCTATTGTGAATTGAGCTGCTATAAACATTGATGTGGCTGTGTCACTATATTATGCTGATTTCAAGTCCTTTGGGTATAAACCAAGGAGTGGGATAGCTGAGTCACATGGTGGTTCTAGTTCCAATTTTCTGAGGACTCTCCATACTGCTTTCCATAGTGGTTGCACCAATTTGCAGTCCTACCTACAATGTATGAGTGTATCTTTTTCACCACATCGTTGCCAACATTTATTGTTGCCTGTATTCTTGATGATTGCCATTCTTACAGGAGTGAGATGAAATCTTAGAGTAGTTTTGATTTGTATTTATTTAATTGTTAAAGATGTTGAACTTTTTTTATACATTTGTTGATCAATTGTATTTTTTTCTCTGTGAAATGTCTGTTTGTCCATTTATTGGTTGTGTTTTTTTTTTTTTTGGTGGATGTAGGCTCAATCCTCATTGTTTCCTTTGCTGAGAAAAAAAACTTTTTAATTTGAATCCATCACATTTATTTATTCTTGATTTTACTTCTTACCCATTAGGAATCTTGTTAAGGAAGTCAGATCCTATACTGATATGGTGAACATTTGGGCCTATTTTTTCTTCTATTTCTAGACACTTTAGGCATAGGGTCTCTTTTCTAGTGCCTAAGTCTTTGATCCACTTGAGTTGATTTTTGTTTATGGTGAGAGATAGAAGTTTAATTGCATTTTGCTACGTGCCAATTTCCAGTTTTGCCAGTACCACTTATTGAATAGGCTATCTTTTCTCCAGTGAATGCTTTTATCACCTTTGTCTAGTATGACATAACTATATTTATGTGGGTTTCTTTCTGAGTCCTCTATTTTGTACCATTGGTCTACAAGTCTATTTTGGTGCCAATACCATGCCATTTTTATTACTATAGCTCTGTAGTATAGTTAAAGATCTGGTATTGTGATGCTTTCTGCTTCACTTTTCTTGCTAAGGATACCTTGAACTATTCTGGGTCTCATTTTTCCAAATAAATTTCATGATTGTTTTTTTCTAATTATATGAAGAATGTCAATGGGATTTCAATAGAAATTGCATTAAATCTGTATAATGCTTTTGGTAGTATGGTCATTTTCACAATATTAATTTGGCCTATCCAGGAGCATTGGAGATCTTTATATCTTCTGAGGTTTTCTTCAATTTCTTTCTTTAGTGGTCTATAGTTTTCACTGTAGAGATCTTTCACCTCTTTTGTTATATTAATTCTTAAGTATTTTATTTATTTATTTATTTTGAGGCTATTGGGAATGGAGTCATTTTCCTAATTTTTCTTTCAGTGGATTCTTTGCTGACTTATAGGAACATGATTGATTAAGTGTTTATTGTATATCCTACTACTTTGCTGAATTCCTGTATTAGTTCTAGAAGTTTTCTGGTGATATTTTTTGGATCTCCTAGATATAGAATCATTTCAGCAGTAAATAGTGATAGTTTGAGTTTTTCTTTACCTATTTGTATCCCTTTAATTTCTTTATTTTGTCTAATTGCTCTGGCTAGAGTTTCAAGGATGATGTTGAATAGAAGTGGTGAAAGACGACATCCTTGCCTTGTTTCAGTTTGTAGTGGGAATGATTTCAATTTTCTCCATTTAGAATGATGCTGGCCTTGGGTTTAGCATATATAGCTTTTACAATATCGAGGTATGTTCCTACTATCCCTAGTTTTCTAGTATTTTGAACATGAAGGTGTGCTGGATTTTGCCAATTGCTTTTTCTGCATCTGTCAAGATGATCATATGATTCTTGTTTTTAAGTCTATTAATTTTAATTCTATTACATCTATTAATATGATGTATTATGTTTATATTTTTATATGTTGAACCGATCCTGCATCCCTGGGATGAATCCCACTTGATCATGGTGCACTATCTTTTTAATATGTTTTTGTATGTGATTTGCCAGGATTTTATTGAGAATTTTTGCATATATATTCATCAGGGATATTTGGTCTGAAGTTTTCTTTCCTTGATGGCTCTTTATCTGGTTTTGGTGTCAGGGTGATATTAGCCTCATAGAATGAGTTTGGAAGGGTTCCCTCTTTTTCTGTTTCTTGGAAATTTCATGGAATACTTTGAGGAGTATTGGTGTTAATTCTTTGAAAGTCTTGTAGAATTTGGCTGAGAATCCATCTGGTCCTGGGCTTTTCTTGGTTGGTAGGCTTTTGATGGCATTTTCTATTTCATTACATGAAATTGATCTATTTAAATCATGTATGACCTCCTCATTCAGTTTGAGTAGGTCATATGTCTCAAGAAATTTGTCGATGTATTTCTATTTTATTAGAGTATAAATTTGCAAGTTTCCATTTTTTTCTGCATTTCAGACATGTTCCTTGTGATGTTTCCTTCATCTTGTATTTTAGTAATTTGCGTTTTGTCTCTTTTTGTCTTCATTAGCATGCCAGGGGTTTATCTATTTTATTTAGTTTTTCATAGAACCAACTTTTTGTTTTGTCAATTTTTTTCAATTGTTTTTTTTTGTTTGTTTGTTTCAATGTCATTAATTTCAGCCCTGATTTTAATTATTTCCTGTCTTCTGCTTTTGGTATTGATTTGTTCTTCTTTTTCTAGGGCTTTGAGATGTAGTGTTAAGCCATTTATTTGTTGGCTTTTTATTCTTTTAATGAATGCACTCAATGCAATAAACTTTCCTCTTAGTACTACCTTCATAGTGTCCCAGAGATTTTGATATGTTGTATCAGTGTTCTCATTTACCTCTACGATTTTTTAAATTTTATCCTTGATATCTTCTACTATCCACTCATCATTCAATTGTGTATTATTTAGTCTCCATTTGTTACAGTAGCTTCTATTTTTTAAATTTTATCATTGATTTCTATTTTCCTTCCATTGTGGTCTATTAGAATGCAGGGCATTAGCTCTGCTTCTTTGTATTTACTAAGAGTTGCTTTGTGGCATAAGATATGATCTGTTTTAGAGAAGGAGCCATGTGCTGCTGAGAATAAAGTATATTTGCTCATTGATGGATGAAATATCCTATATATGTCTGTTAAGTCTAAGTTATTGACTGTATTATTTATTTCTATAATTTTCTTTTAGTTTTTGTTTGGAAGATCTGTTCAGTAGTGAGAGAGGTGTGTTAAAATCATCCAGTATTATTGTATTTTGGTCTGTTTGACTCTTGAAATTGAGAAGGGTTTCTGTGATGTACATGGATGCTCCATTGTTTGGGGCATAAATATTTATAATTGTTATATTCTGCTTATACATACTTCCCTTCTTTTTCTCTTCTGATTAACATTGGCTTGAATCTACTTTATCTGAAATGAGAGTGGAAACTCCTACTTGTCTAGCAATCCATATGAGTGGTAAGTTTTTTCCCATCCTTTCACCTTCAGCCTGTGGAAGTCTTTGCCCATGAAGTGAGTCTCTTGAAGACAGCATATTGTTAAATCTTACATTTTAAACCAATCTGCCAATTTGTGTCTTTTGATTGATGACTTTAGGCTATTAACATTCAAGGTTATTATTGAGATATGATTTGTATTCCATGTCATTTTGATTTATTTCTGATTTTTGATTTGTCTTAGTTTCTCATTTGGTTGAATGTCACTTTACTAAAGATCCTCCCTTTGCTAGTTTTCACTTCCCCCCCCCCACTTTATCCTCAAGGAATATTTTGTTGAGAATGCTATGTAGTGTAGGATTTCTAGTTGTGAATTCTTTTAATTTTTGTTTATCATGGAATGTTTTAATTTCGTTTTCAAATTTGAAAATTTTGCTAACTATAAAATTCTTGGTTGGCATCCATTTTCTTTCAGAGCTTGAAATATATTATTCCAGGACCTCCTAGCTTTGAGGATCTGGGCTAAGAAATCAGTTTGGATCTGAATTGCCCCCCCCATATGTAATTTGATTTTCTTCTCAAAGCCTTTGGGATTTTATCTTTATTCTCTGTGTTAGTCATTTTCATTATAATGTGTCTTGGTGTGGGTCTGCTGTAATTTTGTACTTTGGGGGTTCTGTAAGCCTCTTGTATTTGATTTTCCATTCCATTCTTTAGGTTTGAAAAATTTTCTGCTATTATATCATTGAAAGATTTTGGATTCCTTTGATTTGTATCTATGCTCCTTTATCTATTCTGATAACTCTTAAATTTGGTCTTTTCATGTTATACCATAATTCTTGGATGTTATGTTCATGGTTTCCTACCATCTTCTCCACATGTTCAACTCTACTTTCAAGGTTATATATTTTGTCTTCATTGTCTGTGGTTCTGTCTTCCAAATGATCTAATCTGTTGGTGATACTTCCAATTGAATTTATAATTTGGTTCACTGATTCCTTCATTTTGAGGATTTTTATTTTTTTAACTCTTTATTGAAGTGGTCTTTCACATCCAGTATTTTTCTTTGATTTCTCTCCTTATACTATACTTCACATATCAGTTTAACCATATATGGTCTGAACTCCTTCTTAGACATTTCTTCTACTGTGTTATCAGTGGCTTCAGTAGTTGGAGCATCTTGGTTTGTTTGGAGTGCTTTATTCCCTTGTTTTTTCATGTTGTTAGTGTTCTTTCCTACCTAAAAGTATGGATCAAGATAAATTCTACCCTGTAGACCTATAGTGTCCCTGAAGGTTTCCAGTGCTTTGCCTTTACTGGTAAGACCAATATCAACAGGACACAATGAACACAATAACTTAACCTTATAACCTAATTACTCACTTAAACTTAATAACTCCCACTAAGGCATCTACTGCTTAACTATCTATAACTATCTATAGTATAAACAAAATATTTACTAAAACAATTTATGTTTAAAATGGTGAATGAGAGAACAGAGGTAGTGTAGTATGCAATATTCATGAGGGAGGAAGATAGAAGCTAGAAGTAAAAATTCACAGGAAGTTTGGGATAATAACTGACAGAGATTGACTGTTGGCTGGAGAAAGAAAGTCCAAGAAAATAGAAAAGATAAAGGAAGAATACAAACAAAGACAAAAAAATAAAGACATATGAATATAACAAAAATGCAAAACACCATTCATATATCATTGTCTTCCACACACTGATGCATAAAAAACAACCTGTTCCAAATATGGTAGAGAGATTAGTCAATTAAAAAATAAAATAAATCTTGCTGTAAAGTCGAACTGTCAGTGTTCATCAGTTTCTCAGCCCTATCTCTGACATCTCGTGGGATCACCAAACCCAGATCAGCCCTTGCAAACCCAGCCTCTATCCCACCAATCTGAGCTTCAGATACCTCAGGATTGGCCATGCTGCAGTCCCAAGATCTCAATGCTACTCATACTTACTGAGAAACCATGAGGGATACACTCATGCAAAGGAGCAACTCTGAGATGCAGCACCAGAAGACAATGGCCACCAGCACTCTCACCAGGAAGACCCCAGGCTCCTCCAAAACTTCTGGCACCCCCACACTGGATCTGCATGTCCCAGCAGGAGTTGCCAGACAGAGGCTCATGTGGTGGTAGACCTGCTGGCACCCAGGCCCCCGCACTGGCTGGTGTCCCCAAAAGGGTGCAGCCACATGCAACCAAACCTTAAGTCTCCCTCGAAGTAGTCCTCCAGGCTATGGTAGCAGCGGAAGTGGTGGTGGTTGCTGGCAGCGCGTCAGCAGTAGTGGTGGTTGCAGCGGTAGCTACAATAGCAACTGAGGGGGCAATGTCTCCAGGTGATCTCCAAGGTCAGCAGTATTGTAGTCTTCAGTCGCATCCAAGGCAGTGGTTTCCTTGTGTGGAAGTAGCATCCAGAAAGAATACCTCCATATGATCTCAGGTTGGCGGCAGCAGAATCACAGGCAGCAAGGGAGTTAGCTGTGCAAGTGGCAGTTGATTGACAGGAGACTTCCGGTTCAGCAGCAGCTACCTCGGAGTTAGCAAAGGAATTCACTTCCGAGGTACCTGAGACCTTGCCCAGAGAAGAGACCTTCGGAACCTCAGTTACTTCTGCAGTAGTCCAGAAAGAAGTCCTCCAAGTGATCTTAGGCTGGCGGCAGCGGAATCAGAGACAGCAATGGCGGTTGGGGTGCAGGGGGCGGTTGATTGACAAGAGACTTCCAGTTCAGCAGCAGCTACTTCGGAGTTAGAAAGGAATTCACCTCAGAGGTAACTGAGGCCTTGCCCAGAGAGGAGACCTCCAGCACGGCAGGGAATTCTGCGGCAACCCAGAAGGAAGATCTCTAGGTGATCCTAGGCTGCAACAGCAGAATCAGAGACAGCAATGGTGGTTGGGGTGCAGAGGGCGGTTGATTGACAGGAGACTTCCAGTTCAGCAGCAGCTACCTCGGAGTTAGCAAAGGAATTCACTGCCAAAGCAACTGAGGGCTTTCCCAGAGAAGAGACCTTAGGAACGTCAGTGGCTTCTGCAGTAGTCCAGAAAGAAGACCTCCAGGTGATCTTAGGCTGGCTGCAGCAGAATCAGAGACACCAATGACAGTTGGGGTGCAGGGGGCGGTTGATTGGCAGGAGACTTCCAGTTCAGCAGCAGCTACCTCAGAGTTAGCAAAGGAAATCACCTCAGATATAACTGAGGCCTTACCCAGAGAGGAGACCTCTAGAATGGCAGTGATTTCTGGAGCTGCCCAGAAAGAAGATCTCCAGGTGATCTTAGGCTGGCAGCAGCAGAATCACAGACAGCAAAGGCGGTTTGGGTGCAGGGGGCAGTTGATTGACAGGACACTTCCAGTTCAGCACCAGCTACCTAGGAGTTAGCAAAGGAATTCACTTCCCAGGTACCTGAGGCCTTGCCCAGAGAAGAGACCTTCAGAACGTCAGTGACTTCTGTGGTAGTCCAGAAAGAAGTCCTCCAGGTGATCTTCGGCTATGGCAGCGGAATCAGAGACAGCAATGGCGGTTGGGGTGCAGAAGGCGGTTGATTGACAGGAGATTTCCAGTTCAGCAGCAGCTACCTCAGAGTTAGCAAAGGAATTCACCTCAAAGGTAATTGAGGCCTTGCCAAGAGAGGAGACCTCTAGCACAGCAGTGATTTCTGCCACAGCCCAGAAATAAGATCTCTAGGTGATCTTAGGCTGGCGGCAATGGAATCAGAGACAGCAATGGCGGTTGGGGTGCAGGCGGCCATTGATTGACAGGAGAATTCCAGTTCAGCAGCAGGTACCTCGGAGTTAGCAAAGGAATTCACTTCCGAGGTACCTGAGGCCTTGCCCAGAGAAGAGACCTTGGGAACCTCAGTGACTTCTGCAGTAGTCCAGAAAGAAGACCTCCAGGTGATCTTAGGCTGGCGGCAGCGGAATCAGAGACAGCAATGGCGGTTGGGGTTGCCAGAGGCAGTTGATTGACAGGAGACTTCCGGTTCAGCAGCAGCTACCTCGGAGTTAGCAAAGGAATTCACTTCCGAGGTACCTGAGGCCTTGCCCAGAGAAGAGACCTTCGGAACGTCACTGACTTCTGCGGTAGTCCAGAAAGAAGTCCTCCAGGTGATCTTAGGCTGGCGGCAGCGGAATCAGAGACAGCAATGGCGGTTGGGGTGCAGGGGGCGGTTGATTGACAAGAGACTTCCAGTTCAGCAGCAGCTACTTCGGAGTTAGAAAGGAATTCACCTCAGAGGTAACTGAGGCCTTGCCCAAAGAGGAGACCTCTAGCATGGCAGTGACTTCTGCGGCAACCCAGAAGGAAGATCTCTAGGTGATCGTAGGCTGGCTGCAGCAGAATCAGAGACAGCAATGGCGGTTGGGGTGCAGAGGGCGGTTGATTGACAGGAGACTTCCGGTTCAGCAGCAGCTACCTCAGAGTTAGCAAAGGAATTCACCTCAGAGGGAACTGAGGCCTTACCCAGAGAGAAGACCTCTAGCACGGCAGTGATTTCTGCAGAGGCCAGAAAGAAGATCTCCAGGTGATCTTAGCCTGGAGGCAGCGGAATCAAGAACAGCAATGGCGGTTGGGGTGCAGGGGGCAGTTGATTGACAGGAGACTTCCAGTTCAGCAGCAGAGACCTGGGAGTTAGCAAAGGAATTCACTTCCGAGGCACCTGAGGCCTTTCCCAGAGAAGAGACCTTCGGAACCTCAGTGACTTCTGCAGTAGTCCAGAAAGAAGACCTCCAGGTGATCTTAGGCTGGCGGCAGCGGAATCAGAGACAGCAATGGCGGTTGGGGTTGCCAGAGGCGGTTGATTGACAGGAGACTTCTGGTTCAGCAGCAGCTACCTCGGAGTTAGCAAAGGAATTCACTTCCGAGGTACCTGAGGCCTTGCCCAGAGAAGAGACCTTCGGAACGTCACTGACTTCTGCGGTAGTCCAGAAAGAAGTCCTCCAGGTGATCTTAGGCTGGCGGCAGCGGAATCAGAGACAGCAATGGCGGTTGGGGTGCAGGGGGCGGTTGATTGACAAGAGACTTCCAGTTCAGCAGCAGCTACTTCGGAGTTAGAAAGGAATTCACCTCAGAGGTAACTGAGGCCTTGCCCAAAGAGGAGACCTCTAGCATGGCAGTGACTTCTGCGGCAACCCAGAAGGAAGATCTCTAGGTGATCCTAGGCTGGCTGCAGCAGAATCAGAGACAGCAATGGCGGTTGGGGTGCAGAGGGCGGTTGATTGACAGGAGACTTCCGGTTCAGCAGCAGCTACCTCAGAGTTAGCAAAGGAATTCACCTCAGAGGGAACTGAGGCCTTACCCAGAGAGAAGACCTCTAGCACGGCAGTGATTTCTGCAGAGGCCAGAAAGAAGATCTCCAGGTGATCTTAGCCTGGCGGCAGCAGAATCAAGAACACCAATGGCGGTTGGGGTGCAGGGGGCAGTTGATTGACAGGAGACTTCAAGTTCAGCAGCAGCGACTTGGGAGTTAGCAAAGGAATTCACTTCCAAGGCACCTGAGGCCTTTCCCAGAGAAGAGACCTTCGGAACGTCAGTGACTTCTGCAGTAGTCCAGAAAGAAGACCTCCAGGTGATCTTAGGCTGGCGGCAGCGGAATCAGAGACAGCAATGGCGGTTGGGGTGCCTGTGGCAGTTGATTCACAGTACACTTCCAGTTCAGCAGCAGCTACCTCGGAGTTACCAAAGGAATTCACCTCAGAGGTAACTGAGGCAGCCCAGAAAGAAGACCTCCAGGTGATCTTATCTGGCGTAAGCTGAATCAGAGACAGCAATGGCGGTTGGGGTTGGCAGCGGCGGTTGATTGACAGGAGACTTCCGGTTCAGCAGCAGCTACCTCAGAGTTAGCAAAGGAATTCACTTCCAAGGTACCTGAGGCCTTGCCCAGAGAAGAGACCTTCGGAACGTCACTGACTTCTGCGATAGTCCAGAAAGAAGTCCTCCAGGTGATCTTAGGCTGGCGGCAGCGGAATCAGAGACAGCAATGGCGGTTGGGGTGCAGGGGGCGGTTGATTCACAGTACACTTCCAGTTCAGCAGCAGCTACTTCGGAGTTAGAAAGGAATTCACCTCAGAGGTAACTGAGGCCTTGCCCAAAGAAGAGACCTCCAGCATGGCAGTGACTTCTGCGGCAACCCAGAAGGAAGATCTCTAGGTGATCCTAGGCTGGCTGCAGCAGAATCAGAGACAGCAATCGCGGTTGGGGTGCAGAAGGCCCTTGATTGACAGGAGACTTCCGGTTAGGCAGCAGCTACCTCAGAGTTAGCAAAGGAATTCACCTCAGAGGGAACTGAGGCCTTACCCAGAGAGAAGACCTCTAGCACGGCAGTGATTTCTGCAGAGGCCAGAAAGAAGATCTCCAGGTGATCTTAGCCTGGCAGCAGCAGAATCAAACACACCAATGGCGGTTGTGGTGCAGGGGGCAGTTGATTGACAGGAGACTTCCAGTTCAGCAGCAGCTACCTGGGAGTTAGCAAAGGAATTCACTTCCGAGGTACCTGAGGCCTTGCCCAGAGAAGAGACCTTGGGAACCTCAGTGACTCTGCAGTAGTCCAGAAAGAAGACCTCCAGGTGATCTTAGGCTGCAGTAGCGGAATCACAGACACCAATGGCGGTTGGGGTGCAGAGGGCGGTTGATTGACAGGACACTTCCGGTTCAGCAGCAGCTACCTCAGAGTTAGCAAAGGAATTCACCTCAGAGGTAATTGAGGCCTTGCCAAGAGAGGAGACCTCTAGCAAGGCAGTGATTTCTGCCACATCCCAGAAATAAGATCTCAAGGTGATCTTAGGCTGGCGGCAGCGGAATCAGAGACAGCAGTGGCGGTTGGGGTGCGTTGGCGGTTGATTGACAAGAGAATTCCAGTTCAGCAGCAGCTATCTCAGAGTTAGCAAAGGAAATCACCTCAGATGTAACTGAGACCTTACCCAGAGAGGAGACCTCTAGCACGGCAGTGATTTCTGGAGCAGCCCAGAAAGAAGATCTCCAGGTGATCTTAGGCTGGAGGTAGCAGAATCAGAGACAGCAATGGCGGTTGGGGTGCAGGGGGCGGTTGATTGTCAGGAGACTTCCAGTTCAGCAGCAGCTACCTCAGAGTTAGCAAAGGAATTCACTTCCGAGGTACCTGAGGCCTTGCCCAGAGAAGAGACCTTCGGAACGTCAGTGACTTCTGTGGTAGTCCAGAAAGAAGTCCTCCAGGTGATCTTAGGCTGGCGGCAGCGGAATCAGAGACAGCAAAGGCGGTTGGGGTGCAGAGGGCGGTTGATTGACAGGAGACTTCCGGTTCAGCAGCAGCTACCTCAGAGTTAGCAAAGGAATTCACCTCAGAGGGAACTGAGGCCTTACCCAGGGAGAAGACCTCTAGCATGGCAGTGATTTCTGCAGAGGCCAGAAAGAAGATCTCCAGGAGATCTTAGCCTGGCGGCAGCGGAATCAGAGACAGCAGTGGCAGTTGGGGTGCTGGCGGCGGTTGATTGACAGGAGACTTCCAGTACAGAAGCAGCTCCCTCGGAGTTAGCAAAGGAATTCATTTCCAAGGTACCTGAGGCCTTGCCCAGAGAAGACACCTACGGAACGTCAGTGACTTCTGTGGTAGTGGGGATAGAAGACCTCCAGGTGATCTTAGGCTGAGGCAGCGGAATCAGAGACAGCAATGGCGGTTGGGGTGCAGAGGGCGGTTGATTGACAGGAGACTTCCGGTTCAGCAGCAGCTACCTCAGAGTTAGCAAAGGAATTCACCTCAGAGGGAACTGAGGCCTTACCCAGGGAGAAGACCTCTAGCATGGCAGTGATTTCTGCAGAGGCCAGAAAGAAGATCTCCAGGAGATCTTAGCCTGGCGGCAGCGGAATCAGAGACAGCAGTGGCAGTTGGGGTGCTGGCGGCGGTTGATTGACAGGAGACTTCCAGTACAGAAGCAGCTCCCTCGGAGTTAGCAAAGGAATTCATTTCCAAGGTACCTGAGGCCTTGCCCAGAGAAGACACCTACGGAACGTCAGTGACTTCTGTGGTAGTGGGGATAGAAGACCTCCAGGTGATCTTAGGCTGAGGCAGCGGAATCAGAGACAGCAATGGCGGTTGGGGTGCAGAGGGCGGTTGATTGACAGGAGACTTCCGGTTCAGCAGCAGCTACCTCAGAGTTAGCAAAGGAATTCACCTCAGAGGGAACTGAGGCCTTACCCAGGGAGAAGACCTCTAGCATGGCAGTGATTTCTGCAGAGGCCAGAAAGAAGATCTCCAGGAGATCTTAGCCTGGCGGCAGCGGAATCAGAGACAGCAGTGGCAGTTGGGGTGCTGGCGGCGGTTGATTGACAGGAGACTTCCAGTACAGAAGCAGCTCCCTCGGAGTTAGCAAAGGAATTCATTTCCAAGGTACCTGAGGCCTTGCCCAGAGAAGACACCTACGGAACGTCAGTGACTTCTGTGGTAGTGGGGATAGAAGACCTCCAGGTGATCTTAGGCTGAGGCAGCGGAATCAGAGACAGCAATGGCGGTTGGGGTGCAGAGGGCGGTTGATTGACAGGAGACTTCCGGTTCAGCAGCAGCTACCTCAGAGTTAGCAAAGGAATTCACCTCAGAGGGAACTGAGGCCTTGCCCAGAGAGGAGACCTCTAGCACGGCAGTGACTTCTGTGGCAGCCCAGAAAGAAGATCTCCAGGTGATCTTAGGCTGGCGGCAGCGGAATCAGAGACAGCAATGGCGGTTGGGGTGCAGAGGGCGGTTGATTGACAGGACACTTCCAGTTCAGCAGCAGCTACCTGGGAGTTAGCAATGGAATTCACTTCCAAGGTACCTGAGGCCTTGCCCAGAGAAGAGACCTTCGGAATGTCACTGACTTCTGGGGTAGTCCAGAAAGAAGTCCTCCAGGTGATCTTAGGCTGGCAGTAGCGGAATCAGAGACAGCAATGGGGGTTTGGGTGCAGGGGGCGGTTGATTGACAGTAGACTTCTGGTTCAGCGGCTTATTTTTAATTTTTCTTAATTAATTACATTTTTATACTGTGTGTAGTTTGTTTTTTATTTAATTATGTCTTAAATAATTTATTTATATAATTTATTGTAGATAGAATACGTATTTGACAGATTTAACGTTCTTATAATAAATTTAGATTTTTTAGTTAAATGTACTACTGTTTAATTTCAATGATTTAAAAAAATACGACAAATTCTGAACCCGTTTTTGTTTTTTAGTTCGTTCCAGTTATAAATAATGGTGGGGTCATGGTTAAGATTTTCATAAGTACACATAGTTTTCTTCATTTCAATACTCAGTACTCCCTCTTTTCATGCTTACTTCCATCCCCTTCGTCCCTTTGTCCACCACTACTGTTCTTCCATTTATTTATTTATTTATTTTCATTAAAAAATTGTTCCTTTTAGATCTACATGACAGTAGATTTTATTTTGAAATATTGTACATACGTTGAGCATAACTTATTCTAATCAGGATCCCATTCTTGCAATTGGACATGATACACAGATTCATTGGTCTTATATTCATATATGAATAGAGGAGTGTTATGTCTGATCCATTCTATTGTCTTTCCTATTCCCCTCCATTCTCCCTTCCCTTTATGTTCCTTTGTCTAATCAATTGAACATATATTCTTTCATCCCCCTGCTCCTTATTGTATGATAGTATCCACAGAGAAAATATGGGGCCTTTTCTTGGAGGGGAATGAGGATTGCTTAGTTTGCTTACCATGATATTCTCTAGTTCCATCCATTTGCCAGCAAATGCTATAATTTTATTCTTCTTTATGGCTGAGCAATATTCCATTGGGATTAGTGGAAAGTGGCCTTTCTCACAGCTCTATGACTCTGAACTCATTGAGAAAACTATTTCTCTCTGAGAGGAGTGAAAAAAAGCACTTGACTGATACTCAATAGTGGACAGATAACCTTGAAGACTGGGAAACTGATGGTACATCAGACAAAGATGAGCATAGAATTTTAGCTGAGCCCCTGGAAATTGTGAGGAAAATTAGTAGACAAAATGGAAAAATAGTAAAAAGTGCTAGGGAATTCTTGGCATGGGAAATCCCTGGATCAGAGGGGAAGCCTGCACTGAGCTGATTTAGAGGCTATTTGCTCATTAAAATGCATGAAATTCAGCTGGGTCTGTCTAAGCCCAGCATGGAGACATTTTGGTATCTCCATGCAACAGTAGCACTCAAACTGGATTGGGAACTTAGACCCATGAGTTTGCCGCTAAGTCCAATACATGAATTCAGCAGACACCAACCAAGAGCTCTAAACTGAGCCTAACAAATTAGCAGAATTTCTGGCACAGAGAATCTCTGGCATGGAGACCATTTTGCAGGGGGCCATACAGGTTGGAAAGACCAGAGGAAATTCACACTCCAATGCTCCCTTGAACCTGACAGCACATAGGACTAGTTGTAGGCAACTCAGTGAAATCCTATCTCTAAATAAAATACAGAATAGGAGTAAAAATTTTTACTCCTCATACTTCAGATAGAGCCCTAATATCCATAGTATACAAAGAACTCAAAAAATTAAACAATAAGAAAACAAATAGCCCAATCAACAAATGGGCCAAGGACAACAGACACTTCTCAGAGAAGGATATACAATTAATCAACAAATACACGAAAAAAATGCTCACCATCTCTAGCAATCAGAGAAATGCAAATTAAAACCACTCTAAGATACCATCTCACTCCAGTAAGAATGGCAGCCATAATGAAGTCAAACAACAACAAGTGCTGGCGAGGAAGTGGGGAAAAGGGTACACTTATATGTTGCTGGTGGAACTGCAAATTGGTGCAGCCCGTCTGGAAAGCAGTATGGAGATTCCTTGGAAAGCTGGGAATGGAACCACCATTCAACCCAGCTTATTCCCCTTCATGGATTTTCCCCAAAGACCTAAAAAGAGCATACTATAGGGATACAGCTACATCAATGTTCATAGCAGCACAATTCACAATAGGTAGAATGTGGAACCAACCTAGATGCCCGTCAATAGATGAATGGATAAAAAAAAGTGGCATTTATACACAATGGAATATTACTCAGCACTAAAAATTGATGAAATCATGCCATTTGCAGGGAAATGGATGGCATTAGAGCAGATTATGCTAAGTGAAGCTAGCCAATCCCTAAAAAACAAATGCTGAATGTCTTCTTTGATATAAGGAGGTCAACTCAAAACAGAGCAGGGAGGAAGAGCATGAGAAGAAGATTACCATTAAATAGGGATGAGAGATGGGAGGGAATGGGAGAGAGAAGGGGAATTGCATGGAAATGGAAGGAGACCCTCATTGTTATACAAAATTACATATAAGAGGATATGAGGGGAAAGGGAAAAAAAGAGAGAGAAATGAATTACAGTAGATGGGGTAGAGAGAGGTGATGGGAGGAGAAGGGAGGGGAGGGGGGATAGGAAGGGGATAGGAAAGGAAGCAGAATACAACAGACACTAGTATGGAAGTATGTATAAACGTGGATGTGTAACCGATGTGAATCTGCAATCTGTACACATGGTAAAAATGGGAGTTCATAACCCACTTGAATCATATGTATGAAATATGATATGTCAAGAGCATTGTAACGTTTTGAACAACCAATTAAAAAAACATAGAATAGGGCTGGCGATGTGGCTCAGTGGTCAGGTGCCCCCAAATTCAATCCCTGGTAATCCCCCTCACCCCAAACACACACAAAGAAAGGGTATTGGCTGGGAGATCTCAAAGGCAGGTACTTTCATTCACAGAGAGGTCATTGTGATTTTTCCTGTTATAGCAACAGATTCACATTCTTTGTGTTGGCTTAGTAGGTTAACCACATAGTTTGACTGAATATGTGCAGTTTGAAAACAACTTGTATGAGAAGCAATGAATCACAAGAGGCAGAGGGATCCAAAGGAAGGTTCTTACTAAGATGACAGAGTGTTGGGAATTGTTCCCTGTAGTATTACCAGGTTTATATTATTCATTTGAAAGCATCATGGCCAGTGCTCATTGTAGCCAAATATATGTAGTTTGAAAATGGCTTGTAGGTCTCCATATATGTGCTCCCATAGCCTCCAGTGAACACTCTAGGGAAAGGAGTAAGCAGAGAATCATTAGTAGGTGGTACCAGGGTTTTGTAGTCTAATGTAATCAAACACTTAAACTTTTCCTAAGTTTTTAAATATTTTTACCCTTTAAATTTAATTAATTAGCTTATTTATTTATTTTATAGTTCTGGAAAAAGAACACAGAGTCATTCTATAATATAGTTACATCTGCAGGCCTTGCTTATTTTTAGTTTTGAGGCCATCTCACTAAGTTGCTGGTACTTGCCTTCAACCTGGAATCCTCTTGCCTCTGTCTCTTGAGTCACTTGGAATTAAATGCATGTACCAATGAGTCCAGACAAGTTTTGAACTTTAAAGGAAACAACAAATGTTTGTCATGAAAGTACATTGAGGAAGCTATTGATATTACTAAAAATGTGCCATGGGTATAAGAGTTAGAATGACAGTTTTGATTGGTGGAAAGAAGCACATTAGTATATCTGCATCAACTTCACTTTGATCATGATTTATACATGCACAATATAACCAAGTAGAACTCCAAGAGGGTGGAATAGAAGGTACAAATAAAGAAATATTTCCACCCCTTGGCCTAGACATAGGTCTGACCTGCTGAGAAGTCCTGTGGTAAAGCAACTTGCCAGAGAGGCACAGCCTAGGGGAAGTCAGGAAGTCCTAAACACCTCACAGTTTTTACAGATCACAGGGCATTGCATGCACACACAATGCCACATGGCTCAGGGGAAATTTTCTTGGCAGATCTGAGGAGACAATTTCCAGTCAATGTGGGAGAACTAGGGTCTTGTCAGAAACCTAGGAATCCAACCCTCCTTTTAAGCACAGGTGTGAAGGGAAGGGAAGGTATAACAGTGGGAATTTTCAGACCCCCCTAATCCCAGGTGGGCGTGGTTCCTATGATGTTGTTGTTGCATGATCTTACCTGGGAGGTGGAGCTCCCACAGTTCAGGGTGTGCAGGAAAGCTGCAACAGTTCACTAAAGCTACCTTGCGTTCAAGTGCATATTTAGACACTTTTATGCTCCTTGTAGTGGCCTTGGCTAAGGCAGAGACCAGCAAAGGTACTGAGGGTGTTAGGTGATGCCACACTTTGTCATGAACATCAACCCCGATCTTCTGCCGTTGATAGAACCAAGCCTGGCTCACTGTTACCCTGAATACGATGCCTCCAGAACTTAGCATGCAGTCTAGGCTTTATTCTTTTTGTTGTGCTGTGTCTTGAAACTAGCAGTTCAAGAGGCACCAGTCTCTTCGTACAGCCCCTGAGCACCAGCTGGCAATTAATTACCTTCCCTAGATTGGCTAGGTAATTTAATGCCCCAAGTTAGGGCCCAAAGGACCTTAATAAATGTGATTCTGGGACAGCAGTATGGATGCAAGTTTCCACACTAGGACATGTCACCACTGGCCAACAGCCTGCAGCCAAGCCAAGTTCACAACTTCAGAGAAACTCTTCTGCTCCTCCCAAGAATTTATTCCTCTTTATTCTGACAGCAATTGTCTAATAGGTCCTGACACTGATGCTGTTATATCCTGGTCATCACCAATTCCTATGGAAAAATGTGTACTTCAGCTTAACCAGATTTTCCCAGGAACTTGCTCAAGACAGCATCTCTTCATCTAGCATATGGTTCCCAAACTCTGCCTAATCAAATTCCTTTTTAGTTTGTTTGGATGATCAGCTGATGTATGGGTTCAAAGATGGCCTGCTATAAATGATCTGGAAATGACTGACATCCTTGTATTGGCATCAGATCAATATTGGTATTGGATTTACCATTTTAGGTCAGGAGCCATCTTATCTAGAGCCTCCAAAGTTCTGATTCTGAGGCAATGCTGCTTAACTTTCCAAAAGAACATGTATCTATGTTGGGATGGACAAAAGGTGAGAGTTAAGCAGTCCAGGGGGAGAAATATAGAATGTCCACATGCTTCTGCCCTAGTCAAAGTTTTATTCACTCAAATCACTCAATATAATTTTACTCTATAAGTTCTTAATCAAGAAAATGACAACATTTAATGCTAGGCACTGCAATAGACATAATCAATTCATAGCAAACAGTTCTAGATTAATTCTAAGCACTGCAAACACACTTAATCATGACAGGATCATGACAGACATTCCCTCCTCTGCATGCTAAGCTCAGATGTCAGATCAAAAGTCTCCAGCCTTAGGCTTTAAGTCCAGCAGATGCACACTCTCTCAGACAGCATTGATCAGGTCAGGGACCAAGGCAGGCTTCTCCTAGGATAGAGCTGAGAGCTGGTGGAGAAGAGGGAGGAGAGAGTCATAGGGGAAAAGATGCAGCTCTCACTAGGGTTAAGATGTGGCGGCAGAGTCTGAGAGTGGCAAGGAAAATGCAGAAGGTCAACAAATGTTGAAAAATGTTGGGATGTCTGTCCAGGACCCCATCACGCTCTCAAAGTGAGGGCATCAGCTGACTGAATATCTGTTCATTTGCTCCATTATTTATACCAAATTTTAGAGTTTTTGACTCCCCTTTAATGCCCTTGGGGCCTCTCAGTGACATCACTTACCTGAGTTAGAACATCTGGTCGGTGGTCAGAACCTGATCTTTTAATTTTTCCCTCTTGGGGGCACCTTTCCCTCTTATCCATGGAGGACAGGCTGCCAGAGGCTTCACTCTGAGTTTGTCAGGGTGGAGGAAGTGACTTGTTGGTGCCTGAGGCACACACTGCAGGGCTCCATAGGTGTGCCTGGTGAGAACGCAGGATTCAAACTGGAGTTTTTCAAATGGAGTTGCTTAGACTCAGACCTGAGGCCATCCACACAGCCTGCTAAAGGATAAACCCCACTCCATCTTAGGACACAACTCTTACATAGCTTATGAAATTCGTCTTGTGGGCTCTAAAGCTGCTATGTGAGTGCCGACAGACTGCTGCTCTCCTCAGAAGAACAGCCTTCTTGGTGTGCTACTGACAATAAATCTCTTGTGTGAGATTCTGGTGAGTGGCATGGTCTTTAGACTTTGTGTCAACTCTGCAAGTATCCTTTCACTTTGGTTTTTCTATTGATGAGGAAATTCAGAGTCTCAAAGAGATTGGAATGCTGGAGTGGATCTTTCATGTGCCACCTTCTCCTCCATACCTGAGCAGTTCAGAACATGTGTGCTTCACCAAAAGTATAAGAAACACATTTATGAGGGGAGCAACAGCATCCCTGAAGGGCTCTGTCATTGCTCTCCTCTGCATGCCAGTGTTTACTGTGGGAGCTGGGGTCAATCAATGGAAGACTTCAATGTGACGGGCATGATTGAATCTCAGGTAGAAAGAGGACAAGTGGCCTCTTTGGTGACAAAGCGTCCCTTTGGTGACAAAGATGGGGTGGTCATAGTTAGCATAATGGACAGCAAAGAGTAAGAAATGAACACAATGGCCTGACTCTTGTAAATCTCTGGTGTTGGTTAATTAAGCATGGTGTTTCTAGAAGCCACATAAATGGGAAACCCACCAAATTCTTACTTGACTTATATTAACAGAAAATTTCCAGGGCAAATTGTACAAAAGTCTGCCCCAAATCAACACCAGAGAATCACGGTCTCTTAACCACTCCCCAATTTTGGGTCAATTTACAGATCCAGAACCTGTGGAATGAAGGTGAGGCCAGGTCCCCTTGAGGGAGGACCTTGGTACAATATCAAAAATCTTTATTGTTAATCTTTCTCCCATCCTTCCCCAAAGGGACCTAAGTCCTTTTACCAGGGTAACTATACATTGGGGAAAAGGCAATGATCAGACTTTTGGGGACAACTAGAGACAGGCTCTGAAGTGATATTGATTCTGAAAGATCCAAAACGTCATTATACCTTTCCACTACATGTAAGGGCTTTTGGAGGTCAGGTGATCAGTGAAGTTTTGGCCAAGGTCCAACTCACAGTGGGTCCAGTGGGCCCCCCAATATATCCTGTGGTTATTTATGAGTCTCAAAACATATAATCAGGATAGATAGACTTCACACTTGGAAAAACTCACACATTGGTTCTCTAATCTGTGGAGTGAGGGTTATTATGGTGGGAAAGTCTAAAGCGAAACCTCTGAAATTGCCTATACCTGGGAAAATAGTGAATCAACAGCAATAGCTCATCCCTGGAGGATTGTAGAGATTAATGCCAACATCAAGGACTTGAAGGATACAGGGGTGGTGATTCCCATGACAGCCCCATTTAACTCTCTTATCTGGTCTGAGCAGAAGACAGATGGTTCTTGGAGAATGGAAGTTTATTATCATAAGATTATTCAGGTGGTGATTCCTGGTACTTGGTATGTTGCTATTGATTTGGCAAATGCTTTTTTTCCCATCCTGGTGCATAATAAGTACCACCAGAAACAATTTGCTCTCAGCTGACAAGCCCAGCAGTGTACGTTCATTGTCCTTCCTCAGAGGTACAAAAACTTTTCAGGTCTGTGTCACAGCTTAGTTTATAGAGATCTTGAACATCTGTCTCTTCCACAAGATATTACACTTGTCCATTATATCAATGACAGTAACTCCAGTCTTTTTCAAAATTTTCCAAGATATTGTAAGATGGGAACACTCCCAATTACATTCTATGAATCCAGTATAACCCTGATACCAAAATCAGACAAACACATCAAGGAAAGAAAACTATAGAACAATGTCCCTGATGAACACAGATGCAACATTCCTTAACATTGGAATAATATCTTTGATAAAATTCTGCATTCCTTCATGTTAAAAACATTGGATAAAATACGGATAAAAAAACTTATCTCAACATTATAAAGGGTATATATGAATAACTCAAAGCCAATTTCATACTAAATGGAGAAAAACTGAAAACATTTTTTGTAAAATCAGAAACAAAACATGGATATCTACTCTCACCACAGGCAAGAGAAAAAAATTAAATGGATACTGATAGGAAAAGAACTAGTCACATTATCTCTATTTGGTGATAACATGATTCTATATAAGACTCCACAAATTCCACCAGAAGACTTCTAGAGATGATAAATAACTTTAGCAAAATACTAAGATAAAACATAAAAATTGATAGCCTTCCTGTACTCCAATAATAAATCTGCTGAGAGAGGAAATCAATAAAACTCTCCTATTCATAACAACCTCAATTTTTTTAAATTGACAATCTAACCAAGAGGATGAAATTCTTTACAATGAAAACTATAGAACACTGAAGAAAGAAATTGAAAAAATGAATTGAAGAAACTTAAAAAATGGAAAGACCTCCCAGTTCTTGGACAAGAAGACTTAACATTGACAAAATTATCACATTACCCAGAGATCTGTGCATATTCAGTGTGATCCCCATCAAAATGCCAATGATGTCTTTACAGAACTAGGAAAAACAGTCCTAAAATTCATTTGGAAGAATAAGGTACCCAGAATAGCCAAAGCAATCCTATGGAAGAAGAGCAAAGCTGGAGGCATCACAATAACATATCTCAAATCATACTACATATAAATATGTCAAAATATACTCTACTGTAATGTATAACTAGAAAGGACAAGTCTAAAAAAAATTGTATCAACTACTTAGGACTAAATTTAACCTAAGAGGTGAACAATCTGAGCACTTAAAACTAGAAAATATTGATGAGTAAAATTAAGGAAGAAAAAAATAAATGGACTCAGGCCTCTGGACCAGGTGAAATTAGCTGGGGTAGGCACTGAGGGCAATGGGCTATTCAGGCTGGAGTTGCAGCTCCCCTGGTCTGTCTGGGACCATTGAGCCAGGCAGAGAAAATATGTGGAAAGAGCAAAAGACACAGTGGATGAGATCAGATCCCAGAAGAAATGAAACCTAGTAGATTGGATTTTCCTGCCTTCATACCCACTGTGAGGACTTTCAGCATAAGGGGAGTCTCTGAGCAATTGTGATAAGCGATAAATGTCCCCTCAAGGTTTGTGACTGAAGGTGTGGGTCATATTCAACATGAGTAAATTAAATAAAAAGCAAAGGAGAGTAAAATGATATTGACTAGCCATAAACTGCAGGTCAGTTGGTGGAACTCTTGTAGCTAGAGTTGAGAGAAATCAATGTACTCACATACTGCTGACAAGAACAAAAGTTAGTCCACTATCATATGCACAAACTTGTCCATCAAATATTGGTGTAAGTGCATCCCAAGAACAACACAGAATGTTTTGAAAATAAATTTACAAAATGACAGAAAAATACCTTCTTATAAAGGCACCAGGAACACAAAATGCCAAACTTCTTGCAGGTGACAAGGAGATAGATAAGAATTTATTTGTGCAAATGACATACATTCATATTTTTTAGCAACTGTTGGAGATAAAAATATTTACCAGAATGTACAATTTTCATTGAACCATTTTGAATTCATTAACCTCAGCTTTTTGTCCTGACCATAATTATGTTCTCCTTTTCAATAATTTTTCACATTTCATATTAAAGGTATATTGTGTGTGATGATGATGTTTGTCCAGTGGCAAAATGATTACAATAGGATTACAGAGCTTTGGAAGCATATTATGAAGTTTATGATGTAATAAAATGTCCCTCAGCATTCCTCATTGATTGATCAATAGCACTAAGTGGGATCATTGTTAATAGGGGGAAAAGTAATTTAGAAAGTAATTAATTCCCATATCTTATAATCCAAGTAATCTTTTGCATTTTTTAAATGCAGTCAATTTATGATACTTAAATTTCCTTATTTTAAGCAATAAAAAGAGAAGAACCAAAGTGGAAACCCCAGCTTCCCCACTTACAGAGAGAAGTACTTGCAGCAGTCTTTCTTCATATTACTGGCATTAAAAATATGCTAACCTCTCCTCATAATCATTTTCATGACCCTCCTGCGAATGGAGATTTGTTTTACTTATGAACCATTTTATGGATTTTCTGGGGGAATTTTCAATAAACCTTTTCACCCTTAAAGGAGAATGTAGTTCTGAACACTATGAAATTATTGAAATCAAACTTCAGAACATAAAGCTTATTCCTTAATTTAAAAAGTAGGTTCATAAAGTAATTATATTTTGTAGATATACAGGATGTGAGGCTGTATGAAAGCTAGGATATGATTAATATATATTTTACCATCACCATAATCTGAAGTTTCCTATGGGAATAATCCATGAAAAAAGTAAGTCAAATTTAGAGAATAATTTTTCAAGAGGTAATTAAACAACAGAAGCAAAGAAAGATATCAAATAAGTTATATAATTCAAACTACTTTACTAGAGAATTTGATAAGTTCTTTTTGAGGAACTAAAATATTATCTTGTTTAGTAGGAAAAATATAGAAACAAAAAATGTCTCTATAATTCTAGATGAGCTTCCATATCCTGAAAACATATGTATTTTTCCATCTTTTATTTGACACAAATGTCTAGGGATGGTCAGAAAGGACCCCTTACAGGGCCTGAAAGTATAGAAGGGTGAAAAGCTGCAAGATTTTTAATATGGATTTGTCTCTTCACCCATCACCTTCTAAATTTGTTATATGGATTTACATGCTTACATATTATATTATTGTATTTTTTCTGTCATGGTAATCAAAATACTTAAAAATATTAATATTTTTCTTCTTTCTAAAACTTCACCATCTGAAATAGTGGTGACCATATTTGTGTCATAAACAATGCTTTTTGAGTGATTACAGCTGTACAGAGACTTTACCTTGCGAGTGCACAGGACCCTGGGCTTGCATGGCCTTCGACCAACATACACTGTGTGTGCTATAGCAGTGTGTAAGGGGCTGAGTCTGCTTGGGAGCTATTCCTTTGTAAATCAGTAGCATAAAGGAAGTCAGTCCAGGGGAATGGTCAGTCAGTAAAGCCACCAGGCTTTAACTATTGTGCAGTAAGTAATGCACTTGCTCCTAAAAGGGTATAAAGTTTAAGATACAAAGTCCCAAATCAAAAAATTTACACCAGTGATTTGGCTGATGAATACCTACTGACTTAGTGAAAGGTAGTACAACAAGCTGATTTCTAACACTACACAAGAGTGGAAAAAAATTGAGATTGGAAAGCAGTTTCCAGAGAAATTGTTGCATTTGACTGTTCTTTAAAGCCCAGTATATAGTAATGGGTGAATTTAAATAATTATGTCACAGTAGAAAAGGGGCTCTGTCAACAATTTCTAGGGTAGGTTGTGAACAAGGAAGTTCCTCAGAAGTGAGATTCAGGTTTGTGACAGGGAGGGATGGGGGGATGCACAAAGACCCAGATTGCAGGTAAAGGGAGTAGAACACCTTGAACATCACTCACACTGTGAAATTAACAGCAGCCTGCCTGTGTCTGGCCACCCACCCCTGACCATGGGAGACACAAACATTTCCAGAGGAGCTGAGGAAGGCTAAGCAGTAGGTCATGTTTCTAAGTGTGAGTATGGTTAACCTGTCAAGTTGCTGAGGAGGATCCAGATTTGCAGAGGGCAGAGGAAATGACAATGTAGGTGACTTGAGAATGAACTGGTTTGAGCTACTGCAAAAGTGCTATATCTATGAGCAAAACCTTCCTTTTAAGATATACAGTATCTTTTTGTATACTTGTGATGCCATTGAGAAGAAAGGAATAAAATGAAGTGTCAAGAAGAGGAAAGCAAATTATTGTATAGACAAAGAAATCTTCGACTTTGTGCTGCTGAACACAGAGTAAAATCATATTATGGTAAAAAGAAGTTTAGGAGTACATCACCTGGACTGGAAACTTATGCCAATTTTTGGAGAGGAAAAGAGAGTCCCAGTGGCAGCTGGAACAAGTTCCTGGCAGAGGTCAAGTGGCCAGGAGGCAGCAACATCCGTGTGGGGGTGAGCAAAAGGGAGAGTGGGGAACTGAAGGAGAGTCCAGATGCTGTCAGGTCACCGCAGTTTTTACCACGCAGGACCTGCAGGCCTGAAATGGAATAGGTTGTTTATTAGAGACTCTGTCCTTGTGAGTGAATTTTTTTTCATGTTCATGGTGATAAGTATTCCAAGGTTATATACATATTAAAAAATAAAAATAAAAATATTTATAATCTGAATTAGGAATTATAATTTGAATTACTAATTGTGGATTAAATCAGAAAATAATGTTTAAATTTTATCATGGAAGTGTGTGAAGGTAAAAAATACACAGACAACTAAGGAATGCACTATCCCCCAAGTAGGTATGCTGGAGAGGAGGTGGGCAACCCTGGAAGTGCTCCACATGGGAGTCTTAGGAGGTCAGATGAGGCTTGATGGAGGAGCTGAGGACAAGCCCTGCAGATCACACCCAGACCCTGGGCTGCAGACTTCCACACCTGCAATGGGAGGTACACTCTGCTTAGAAATGATTATACCAGAAAATATATGTTTATATCAGAAAAAGAATAGTGACCTTTTATCTGCTGGGAAACCTACCGCTAAATAGAAGAAAATAATGTGCCCTTGAATATGTAAAGGAGTAGTACTGATCACGCTTTGCTTTCTCTCTCATATCTTTCTTTTTTCACAACCAGAATTTCCAACAAATAGCTAATTTCACTATTGTAACTGAATTTTTTTTCCTCCTAGGCTTTCTTGATACCTAGAATCTGAGATTTTTTTTTCTATTTCAAGGTATTCTCACTGATCTACCTGGGTACTTTGTTAGGGAATCTGCTCATTGTCACTGTCACCACTGTTGACCAGAACCTGCACATACCCATGTACTTCTTCCCCTGGATACTGTTCATATTGGACATGTGCTACATTTCCATGACTGTCCCCTATGCCTATGTCAACTATCTCATTGGTAAGTAGACCATTTCAGTCACTGGCTGTGCAATCCATACTTTCTTGGTCATTTTGTGCATGTTTGAACTTCAGTTACCATCATGGCCTGGGACCACCATGTGGCCATCTTCCAGCTCCTCCAGTAACCCTTCATAATGAACCCCCAGTTTTGTGTCCACATGACCCTGGCTACACTGCTCAGTGGTCTGCTGTATGCAGGTGTACACACTGGGAACACATTCCAGCTGTCCTCTCATCTGGAGTCTCAGGAACAAATAGGTAAAGGACACTGTAGGGACACTAATGCAAAGAGAGTTGTTTTAGGGAAATGACAAAGATGCATTTCAGGATTATCCTAATTTTACTGTTCGTGGTTCTTAGATAAAGCCCTTCACATCTACTTTTTTTCTATTAGGCACAGGGACTCTTGTCTAATCCCTAGGTCCTAATCCATTTCGAGGTGAGTTTTATGCAGGGTGAGAGATAGGGGTTTAGATTCCTTTTGCTGCACATGGATTTCAGTTGTCCCAGCACTGTGGGTTGAAGAAGTTATCTTTTCTCTGAAGTATTTTTTTGCACCATTGTTTAGTATGTCATAACTGTATTTATGGGGGTTGGTCTCTGTTGCTGTCTATTCTGTACCATTGGTCTACATGTCTATTTTGTTACTATAGTTGTGGTATACTATAAGGTCTGGTATTGTGAGGCATCCTGCTTCATTCTTCTTTCTAAGAATTGCTTTGGCTATTCTGTGTCTTTTATTTTTCCAAATAAATTTTGTGATTCCTTTTTTCTAGTTCTATGAAGAATATCATTGGGATTTTAATTGGAATTGCATTAAATCTGTATGATACTTTTGTACAGTATGGCCATTTGACAACATTTATTCAATCATTATATGACCCAGCTTTACAGTTCCTTTGTATTTACCCAAAAAGAACTAAAATCAGTATACTACATTGATACAACCATATCATAGCTTATGGAAGCACAATTCACAATAGCCAGTTATGAAACTAGCCAGATGGTGGTTGACACATGAATGAATGAAAAAAAAAAACATGTGATATATGTACACAGTAAAGTTTTACTCATTCAAAAGGAATATTTCAATTGTGACATATTTTGGTTGATGGATGGAAGAAGAAAACATCATTCTAAGTGAAATAAGACAGATTCAGAAAGTCAAGGGTCAAGTGATTTCTCTCAGATGCAGAATCTAGAGGAAAGTAAGTGGAAAAACGGGGTTGGATATGACATAGAGAAGGTCAGTGGAATAGAGGAAGGAGATCCAGAGAAAGGAAGAAGGGATGGGAAAAGGGTCAAGAGTGTGTGTAAATGTGCCACAGTGGATTCCCCCTCTATATGCATCTATAAAACTCCAATTGAAAATAAATAAATAAACGAGGATAAGATAGATCAGTAGAATAGACCAAGGGAATCAGGGAAATGAGGTGGGTAGAGAGGAGATCCAGGGACTGTAATATAGTAAATTATTTTCCATGTTTGTGTGATTATGCTAAAGTGAGTCTTTAGGTACAACCAAAAAGCATTAATAAAAGCAAAATAAAAAAAAGGATTCCATAAATATATTCTGAGATAAGCAGTTTCTACCATTGGAAATGTAGCAGCACATCAGGTAAATGCTGGGGACAAGGGGAGAGATGACCCCTCAATGTTGCAGAAGAGACTTCTGTAAGCAACATCTATCCAGTGAACTTGGCATTGGGGGTTCTGAGCTGGATCTCACAGTGCCAGGATGTGGACTTCTGGTAGGGAACTGGGCCTGGCCACTGCAGGTATCCCTGAAGAGTTCAATGAGGCTGGTTCTCAATATGACCTGAGATAAAGCAGAAGAACCCAGTGACTGGTATTAACTGCTGTTATCACACACAGGAGAAACTGTAAAAAAATAATGTATAATATGCCCAATTCTCAGGAATTACTGAGAAATAATTACAGAGGATTGATATGCATTGAACTACAGAAGAGGTTGATATAGAGAAGAATATTTTTATTTTGACAATTTTGCCAACAATGGCTTTTCTGTTCACCATAATGTACTATTAAAAAATCAATTAAGCAGCTTAGTATTGTGGCTCAGTTGGTTGAGTGTTTGCCTTACATGCGTGAGGCACTGGGTTCAATCCTCAGCACCACATAAAAAGAAATAAATAAAATAAAGGTATTGTGTCTGTCCACAACCAAAAAAAATAAAAATCAATAAGAAAATGCATTATTTTTATAATAACATCAAACTATGTACATGCTTCAAAAGACTGGGATTCTCATTATAATAAGATGTACTTCATGTTTGTATAAATCTATCAAAATAAACCCTATTCTCATGTATAAGTAAAAAGAACAATTTTTAAAAAATATGTCTAAACTACTTAGAACTAAATGTAGCCTAAGAAGTGAACAATCTATGCACTTAAAACTACAAAATTTTGATGAGTGAAATTAAGACAGAAAAAATAAATAGACTCAGCCCTCTGGACCTCAGTGCACACAGCTGAACCAGGCACTGAGGGCAAAGGGCCACCCAGGCTGGAGTTGCAGCTCCGCTGGTCTGTTTGGGGACACTGAGCCAAGCAGAGAAGAGATGTGGAAAGAGCAAAAGACACAGTGGAGGAGATCAGAGCCCAGAAGATCTGTTACACAGTAGATTGGATTTTCCTACCTTCATACCCACTGTAATGGGAGACTCTGAACCACTGTGAGGAGAAAGGAATGTCCCCTCAAGTGTGTGATTGAAAGTGTGGGTTGTTTTAAAAGTGGATAAATCAAATTTTAAAAAAGAGAGCAAAATAATATTGACTAGCCATAACCTTCAGGTCAGTTGGTGGAACTCTTGTAGCTACAGTTGAGAGAAATCAGTGTACTCACATACTGCTGACAAGAACAACAGTTAGTCCAATATTATATGCACAAAGTTGTCCCTCAAATATTGGCCTAAGTGCATCCCAAGATCAACCCACAGAGGTGCTTCCTGAACTGTGTACTTTCCATGTATTATGGATGAAAATGTCTGACAATTTATATGTGGTCATAGTCTGTTGGTTGATTATTCTTTCACACTTCTGAAGTTGGTAAAAAATGTTATGTATGGACTTTGTCCTGATGCTCAAACTTCCTTTTTTAAAAATCAAGAATAAACTAACTTTAAATGAGAGACATTAGAAGCCACTGGAAAACACCCCTTTTACTAAGTCTATTAATGAAAATAGAATCATACAAAGCAAAACCTCTTTCATTCACGAAGCACTAGTAAGGCAGAAGGTGTTGCACTAAATGCCTGCATCAATGAAGCAGAAAGAGTAAGTACAGACCCTACCATGACAATAGAAAACAGACAAATCACACCTAAAAAAAACAATTGGAAAAGAAATTATAAATATTGGAACAGAAATAAGAAATCAACACTAAATACCAATACAAAATATAAAGGATACAAAAGCTTGTTTGTGAAAATAGAAACAAAAGTAGCAAACCTTTAGTTATACTAACAATTAAATGCCCCAAATGTATAAAATATCAGAAAATAAAAAGGAGAACTTTTCACTAATGCTACAGAAATGCAATGGCTTACTAGCAACTCTTATCAACAAACACATACCAACATATTAGAAAATCTAGAAGAACTGAATTATGAGAAAATATAAGACCTGGACATTAATATGACTAATAAATTTAAATCAGGAATACCAGTTTGCAGTAAAGAAAACTCCAGAAGCTCTTAGATTCACTATTGTTCTATCAAACATTCAAAGAGAACTGACACCAGGGGTTCTGAAACCACGGGAACTGAAATGAACTTGAACTCCTCAAGTCATGTACCACAAAACCATCATTTTCCTAGACCCAGACAATTACACAACAATACCACAAAAAAAGAGGATTACAGACCCATATCCTTGATAAAGACATAGGAAGGCATTCTCAGCCAAACCTAGAACACCAAATCCAACAGCACATCAAAAAGATAGCACATGGTGTACATTTGGAATCTATCTAGAGGGGCAACAAAGCCCACCAGACAGTGACTGACAAATCTTACACCACGTTAACAGAACAAAGAATGAAATGGCTATTGCTATATATATGGGCTTTTTAAAGTGCTGGTATACATATATAATGGAACTTTATTCGTCCACTAAAAGAATGAAATAGTGATAAATGCTATAATGTGAGCCAATTGTGAAAACATCAGGCTGAGTGAAGTCATAAAAAAGAGCACATAATGAATTATCTACTCACAAAAAATCTCCAAGACATAAATTAAAATGTGGTGATTATACGTAGTGGCTTCAATTGACAGTAAGTAAAGTTGAGAAGGAAAAATGGGTCAGTGTCTCATTAACACTGAAACAAGTATTTGGGAATAAGATGTAGTTGGATGTTGTACAATTGCATATTGTGGTACATAACACTGAATTGATAATTACAAATTGTTACAAAGGGTAAATTCATGACATGTGCCTTTCATCTCCAAGATAAGAAACTTTGCAGCTAAAATGCAGACAGCTTGAGATGTTTCCCACTTACAGGTTGGGAAGTGAGTGAGAGTTGCTCACCACCCTCACTGTTAACTGATCCCCATAAACACTCTAACTCACACTGAGATAAAGGAGGGCAGAGATGAAAACACACAGTGAGCACCATTAGTCTCTCCTCATTGTTACTCGATTCTCAATAACGACGTAGGGTGATGCCCAGCAGAGGAGTTCCACTGTGTCATCCACTGTCTACATTGGCACATGCCCAGGTCCTCTCTCCTGGGCTCTGGAGATACTGCTGTCTGGTGATGTGCTCAGGCCTCCTCCTGTCTCTGCTGAGCTCTGGGCTCCCTGGGGTCCTGATCCCACTGGCCGGGCACCAGGTTCACATAAGGAAGAGATGACTCAGGTTCCCACATTCCACATAGCACTGTGCTGACTTCAGAGATCCACCCTGGATGCAAACATGGTTGATGGGAGAAGCCAAGGAGAGACTCAGTTCTGCTCAGGAGTGAGTACTTGGCATTTAGAGTCCAAAGGCATCTGAGCCTCATCTTTATTCTGCTCAACAAACTGCAATCTCATCCAGATTGTCAGCTAGACCAGGAAGTTAATTCTGCAAAGAATAACTGGCACACAGAAGTCTTGTAAACACTGTAGTTTTTGCGATGATTTCTATTCTTCACTAGTAATGTACCTGGAGTGTGGTGGACATCTGCACAGTGTTTACAAGTACCGCATGTGATAGTTCTTCATGCTGCTTCTTATGGGTTTAAAATCCTCCTTTTCAATTAGCTTTTACTTAACACAAATACAAATGCACAAATTCATCTGCAAAGATTAGAGGGATGACAAAGAAATATATTCAGATTAAGTCAACAGGGACTAAATGCCAAATATCTTGCAGGTGACAGGGAGGTAGATATGAATTAGTTTATGCAAATTACACACTTACATATTTTTCAATAGCTGTGGAAAAGGAAAACATCTCATATTATATACAATTTTCAGTGAAGCATTTTGAATTTATCAACCTCACCTTTGTGTGCTGATCACAAATATATTCTCTTTTTCAATAATTTTTCACATTTTATATTAAAGGTTTATTAGATGTGAGTATGAGGATGTGTGTCCACTGGTAGAAATAATAGGAAAAAAAAGAGACTTGTTCAGCTTTCAGAAGAACCTTATGAAGGTCAAGAAGTAATAAAGTACCTCTCAGCATTCCTCTGTGGCTGATCAACAGCACTAAGCCATAATTGTTAATACAGAAAAATGTAATTAAGGAAATAATGAATACCTGTATCTTAAAACCCAAGAAATCTTTACGTTTTTACATGCAATCTGTGTGCCATACCTTTCCTCATGTTAAGCACTGTCAAGAGAAGTAACAAAAGGGAAAGCTCCCAGCTGTCCCCACTTTAGGAGGAAAGCACTTGGAGCCAACCCTCTTATACTTGAGCGTTAAACACATGCTAACTTCTCCTACTTTTGTTCCTGAGGCTCAGAGATTTGCTTTATTTATGACCCATTCTTTGGACTTTTCTGAGGGAATTTTCAATGATAACTTTTACCCTTCAAAGAGAATGTAGTTCTGAACACTCTTAAAATTGTTAAGGTCAAGCTACAGAAACTAAACCTTAATTCTTATGTTATACATTCTAGGTTCACAAAGTAACCATATTTTGTACATCTGCAGGAATACTCATGGACATTCAGTGGTGATTCACATATTTATTGTATCACATCCATAATCTGAATTTTCCTAGGAGACTCATCCAGGAAAACAGTAAGTCAAATTTAGAGAAGAATTTTTCAAGTTGGAGTTGAATCACATAAGCAAAGAAGAGCATCAATTAAGCTCATACAATTCAAAATGGAGAATTTACTAAGTTCCTTTGGAGAAACAAAAACAGTACATGTTTTAGTAGCAAAAACTAGAAACAAAGAAAATGTCTCTATAGTTCTGTGCTAGCTTCCATATCCCAAATAAATATTGAATTGTCTGTTTTATATTTGGCACAAATGTCTAGGGGTGGTTGGCAAGGACCCTTGGAGTGCTCAGAAGTCAGTATAGAAGGGTGAAAACCTGCAAGGTTTTCAATATGGATTTGTCTCATCACCAAACATCTTCTGAAGTAGTCAAATTTATTTACTTTCTTACACTTTGTATCATTGTATTACTTCTCTCATGATAATGAAATTATTTAAAAATACCAATACCTTTCTTCTTTCCAAAACTTCAGCATCTAAAACACCTGTAGCCATATTTTTATCATTGGTAAACACTGGTTGACAAATTACTGCTTTAAAGAGAGCTGACTTTGCAAGTGCACAGGCCCCTGGGCTTGCATGACCTCACAGCATCCTGCACTGTATGTGCTACATCAGTGTGGAGGGGGCAGAGCCTGCTTGAAATCTCATTATCTATGAATAAGTAGAGTACAGAAAGCCAGTGAAGGTGAGTAGTCAGTGAACAAAGTCACCAGGAATTAGTTCACTAACCACTGGGCAGGAAGTCATCCACTTGCCACTAAAAGGAGAAAAATGTGAATGATACAATGTTCAAAGTCAAGGAATTTGTACTAGTGTTTTGACTGATGAATACATACTTATTTAGTGAAGGGTAGTATGATGCACTGTTTCTAACATTACGTAAAAGTGGGAAAAATTTAAATTGTACAGAGTTCCCAGAGAAAAATCATCATTTGAGTCTCCTTTCTAGCCCAATACATAGTCATGGAGAAAATCAAATCAGCATGTCAAGTAGAAAAGAGGCTGAGTCCCAAAGTCCAAGGAGCATGCTGTGAACAAGGATGTCACTCAGGTGTGAGCTTCAGGTTTGTGTCAGGGAGGAATCAGGCCGGGGAGAAACAGATTGCAGGTAGACTGAGTGGGACCACTGGAAATTCACCCCCACTGTGAAATTAACACCAACCTACCTGTGTCCGCACACCAACCCTTTAACCTTGGGGACACATTTATTACCAGTGGAGCCCAAGCAGGCTCAACAGGAAGATGGCTTTTCTAAGAGTGAGTGTAGTTAAACTGGCAAGTTGCTGAGGAGAACCCAGGTTTTCAGAGGTCAGAGGAAATTACAATGTAGGAGACTCAATATTGAACTGTTGGAGCTACTGAAGAAGTGTTTTAACTACGAGCAAAAACTTCCTTTAGGAAATGTAGTCAGTATAATTGTGTACAATTATGATGTCTTTGAGAAGAAAGGAATATAATGGAAGGTGTTAAGAAGAAGTAAGCAAACTATTATATAGGAAAAGAAATCTTCAGCTTCATGGTACTGAACACAGAGTAAAAACATATTAAGGTAAAAAATGGAAGTTTAGGAGAATGTAGGCTGGGCTGGAACCAGGAGACTTTAAAGACATCACACTGATGTGTTGACAAAGAAAAGAGAGCCCCAGTGGGAGCTGGGACAGGTCCTTGTCTGAAGGCATGAGGCTGTGAGACAGCCCTGTCCATGTCCTGGGGAAGCAGCAGGGAGAGTGGGAACAGCAGGAGAGTACAAGGTCAGTCAGGTCACCCCAGTTTTCCACAAAATGGTCCAGTGAGCCTGAGGGGAAAGTTTGAATTCTTGAGATGGTTTTCCGTGAGTAAATGTTTTTCATGTTCCTGGTGTTAAGTACTTCAATGTTATGGTCATGTTCCAATGTAGAAATGTTAAAAAATAATTATAATTTGAATAGTTATTCATGATTTGAATTGTTAAAAATTGATAAAATGGCAAAATAATGTTAGAAATGTGTTTATGGAAGAGAATGAAAGCAACTAATTTATTAAAGAGAACATTAAATAACACATGGTCACACAGATGGCCATGCAGGAGAGGAGTTGGGCAACCCAAGAAGTGCTCTGCATGGAGTCTCAGGAGGTCAGGGAAGGCCTGATGGGGAGCTGAGGACAAGCCCTGCAGGTCACACCCAGACCCTGGGCTGCAGACCTCCACACCTGCACTTGGAGGTGCACTCTGCTCAGAAATGAGTAAACATATCAGAAAACCAAGAGTTACCTTCCTCTCCAGGAAAAGCTACTACAAAATATAGGAAAACACTCTGGACATGAATATTATTGTATTATTCATTATAATTGTATTATTCATGCTTTTCCGTTCCTCCATCTTCTCTCTTTATCTTCTCAGACAACCATAATTTCCAGTAAATGGCCAATGCTACCATGGTAACTGAATTTCTCCTCCTGGGCTATCCTGATGGCTGGAATCTGAGTTTCCTCTATTTCACAATATTTTTGATGACCTACCTGGGGACCTTGTTAGGTAACCTTCTCATCATCACTGTCACCACTGCTGACCAGAACCTGCACACACCCATGTACTTCTTCCTCAGGAACCTGTCCATCTTGGACACGTGCTACATTTCCATCACTGTCCCCAATGCCTGTGTCAACTCTCTCACTGGCAACTGGGTCATTTCAGTGGCTGGCTGTGCAACCCAGATCTTCTTGGTCATTTTCTGCGCATGTGTTGAATATCTGTTTCTCACCATCATGGCCTGGGACCGCTATGTGGCCATCTGCCAGCCACTCCAGTACCCCCTCATCATGGACGCCCAGTTTTGTGTCCGCATGACTCTAGCTTCCCTGCTCAGTGGTCTGCTGTATGCATGTATGCACACTGGGAATACATTCCGGCTGTCCTTCTGCCAATCAAACGTTGTCCACCAGTTCTTCTGTGATGTCCCCTCTCTGCTGAGGCTCTCTTGCTCTGACACCACCAGCAACATGGTCCTCCTTCTTTTCTCTGCTGTGGTTGTTTGTGGTGGCTGCTTCCTTTTTATTGCTGTGTCATACATTCGCATATTTTCTGCCGTGCTGAAATTTCCCACCAGAGCCCCAGGGAAGGCCTTCTCCACCTGCATCCCTCACATCCTCGTGTTTTCCTTGTTCTTCAGTTCTGGCACAGCTGTGTACCTGAGGTCCTCAGCAACCTCTGACACCCTCCAGGACCTGGTTCTTTCTGCCTTTTACACCATGGTTCCTCCATTCCTGAATCCTCTCATCTACAGTCTCAGGAACAAGCAGGTAAAGGACGCTGTGAGGAGAGTAATGGTTAGACAATTGTTCTCAGCGAAATGATAAAGCTGTCTTTCAGCATCATCCTAATTTCTCTGAGGTAAGTTCAAGATTAGGCCAAATGCTCTTCATATCTGGGTGACACAAGTTAAACTGCCTACTCTAATGTCACTTTATTTGAATATGAGATTTCTTTATTAATTGATTTTTCATTTACCTATTATTCCATGAATCCTTTATAAAATGTGTAATTTAATCAATGTGTCTTTTAATGAGTAAATATAATTTAATATATTTGTTGAAATCATTTGTGGAAAAATGCATTAAAGTACTGTATCAAGTACTGTCTCAGAGGAAATATTTACCAATCAAATCTGAAGTAAACTTACACTCACATAATATGCTCTTATTCAGAGAAACATCAAGCAAATTACTGAGCACCATGGTACATAACTGTATCAATTTAACTACTTTGAATATATGCAATAATTAAATCCTATAGAAGTTATAACCAATCTATTTGGAACATGAGAACAGTAATTCCTTGTCCATGAATACATAGAGGGCCATGTTTACCACACCCTGTGTCCCAACAGTCATATACATCCACCAGGAAGAGCACCCAGTGCTTCCGTGGCAGTGGCAGCTGCCAGTCTTTGATTATGTCCATGAGTGACTAGTGTGGGGAACAAAGCCTGGAGCATGAGTTGCAGGTCAGCTCTGATGTTTTACCTCCTATACATGTTACTTCTGTGACATCTATGCTAATGTGTCATGCCTCAAAATTATGACATGGTGAACCATAATATTTTTGCCTAAATTTCTGACTTGGGTCAACTCTTAAATTTCCCCCAGTTTACTGTACTTCTTAAAGTACATCTGTCTATACTTGTTCACTAAAACTTTATGGCAGTGTATGTTCTCTCTGATTATTATTATTATTATTATATCATCATAATCATCATCATCATCATCATTTTCATTCTTATTCTTTTTTTAACCAAAGATTGAACTTAAGGTATCATTCTCAGTCCTTTTTTGTGTGTGTTTTACTTAGAATGGAGACTTGCTAAGTGGCTTCAGGCCTTGCTCCATTACTAATGTTGTCTTGGAACCTCTGATCCTCCTGCCTTAGCCTCCTGAGGCAGTGTGATTGCAGGCTTGCTACACCACACCTGTCTTGTGGCAGTCTTTTATCACCTCCTAAAAGTTATTTCTCCCCAATATTCTAGTGCCCTCACTGGCATATACTTCGATAATTGTCAATAATAACTGACATATGCTGAAGGACAAATTTATCTAGGTTTACTTATATAAAACAATGAGAAAAAATATTTATATGATATTACATTCAAGATTTTAAATTACAAATTCAGAAAAACAATTTGTTCAACATTACAATAATATGAAAATATGGAGAAAAACATAAATGTACTTATTACATAAGAAAATACAAAATAATAAACATATATGATTAATTGATGAATACACTTATTAAAGATTTTAGGCAAGGGAATTCTTGTGGTAAGAGCAAAAGAGCACCCCAGCACTGACCGCTATAGGAAACCTTAAATTTCTTAACAGGATCCAACCATCCCCTCACTGTGTCCCATGGCTTCCGATTCTCACTGCTTCAATGTTCCTTACTAGAACAGAAAGACCTTCAAAGAACCCCAGATAAGTTCTGTAAATTCTAACTTTATATGCATTTCCTCTACAACTGTAGCTTACTGAATGCTAGTGAGTAGACATTTTACATGGATGAGAGGGCTAGTTAAATTAATTTTAAATTTAATGTAAAAAGTTGGAAAGGTATTAAATTATACACATCAGTTCTTTTTTGTATAGATGGTAATTTTTTTTATTTGTCCTAATTAATTAGTTTTACATGGCAGCAGAAGGCATTTTGACACATTGTACATAATTAGAGCACAACTTCTCATCCTCTGGCTGTGCATGAGGCAGAGTCATGTGTTGTGCAATCACACGTGTATATAGAATAAAAATGTCCTCATTCCACTGTCTTCCCACCTCACACTCCCCTACCCTCACTCCCCTCTGTCCAATTTAAAGTTTGTCCATTCTTCCCTAGCCCTCCCACCATTACAGATCAGCATCTGTGTATCAGAGAAAACGGTGGGCCTTTGGTTTTAGGAATTGGCTTATTTCTATCAGCAGGATATTCTGCAGCTTTGTCCAGTTACGTGCAAATTCCATAATTTCATTCTTCTTTAATGCTGAGTCATATTCCATTTATTTATACCACATTTCCTTTATCAATTCTGTTGAAGGGCACCTAGGTTGGTTCCATAGTTTAGCTATTGTGAATTGAGCTGCCATAAATATTGATGTAGCTGTGTCACAATAGTTTGCTGACATTGTCTTTTGGATATAAACCAAAGAGTGGGATAGCTGGGTCAAGTGGTGGTTTGTAGGAGTTCTGTGTTTGAGATTGGGTCTCTGATAACCTTCATGACTGTGGCACTTTGGTGGCTAGAAAGTTTCTGTGCAAAGGTGCAGAATGCCTGGCTGCTGGAAAACTTCCATGTTAAAGACACAGGATGCCTGGACACTGTAATAATGCTCTTCATGAGGGTTTCCATCTTGATCTTAGGCGCATAGCTCCTGGGAATAGAAAAATTTGTTGGCTAGATAACTACCATGTTTCATCAAGCTTCGGTGCTCCTGGAGCTGCCCACCTAATAGTAACTTCAGAAAATGGACTTTCTTGAGAACTGCACAAAGCTCCTGACATCGCATATTGTAACTGTGAAATGAAACTACAGAATAAGCAACTTTCCTGATACTCTAAACAATAATGTGGTTATGGTACTAATGACCTAATGTAACCTATTGTTATAAATAAATGTGGCTGCTTGGAAAAGGAGCCACTCTGCCTCCTTCCCTGCTTCTGCACCTTGTTTCTATGTCTCCTTTCTTTGAGATTATTTACAGTGGTTCCATTCTAATTTTTCTGTGGAATCTCCATACTGTTTTCTAGAATGTTTGCACCAATTTTCAGTCCTACCTGCAATGTATGAGTGCATCTTTTTACCCACCTTCTTGCCAATGCTTATTTGTATTCTTGATAATTTCCATTCTGATTGGAGTAAGATAAAATCTTAGAGTAATTTTAATTTACATTTCTCTAATAGCTGCAGTTGTTGAACATTTTTCATATATTTGTTGATCAATTGTATTTCTTCTTCTTTACAGTGTCTGTTCAGATAATTAGCCTATTTGTTGATTGGGTTATTTGGGGGTTTTTTTCCTCTCATTTTTTAAAGTTTTTTGAGTTTTTTATATATCCTGGAGATTAGTGCTCTACCTGAGTTGCATGTGGTAAAGATTATCTCTCGTTCTATAGGATGTCTCTTCATGTTATACTTTGTTTCTTTTCTGAGAAAAAGCTTTTTAGTTTGACTCCATTCTAAAAGTCTGACCAAATTTTTATCATGTCAGCTTAGCACTGGACTTACTTAACAAGACTCATAAAGCTCAAAAAAGAAAATGAAGAATCAACAATTGGCATGGATTCAAACTAAGAAGCAAACACTTGTTGTATTGAAAGGTGTCCGTCTTGATAAAAACTGTTGGATATTTAACACCTATTTTAAGATATTTTGTATCATAAGATCTGGTAGCAAAAGATACAAAAAATGGAAACATTGGTATAAGAACTTTGTGACATCTCAAATCTTTTGTCAAATAACACAAAACCCTGCAGGTGCATGAGAATGCTATAAAATTTCTGCAGAATTTACAAAACCATTTTCTTTGTGTATTAGTCATGAACAAAGAAATAGGTTTTTTATAGTAATATAAATTATGTGAAAGATATCTACTGAAAAGTGAGCTCTTCTGAAATATTAACTCTACCCTTTAAGGAAACAATATTTAAGAGTACTTGTTACAAACTTTATTGTGATTATGTTTTTCAGTGCTTTGTAGAATCAAAATTCAGAAGACAAAAGACTTGGAACAACACATAGTTAGAAATTTGATGAGAGTTTAGCAACCAATAAGATGTAGTAACTTATTCTATAGTGTGTCTTATGGTAATATTCATGACGAGACTATTATGCCAGAATATTCAGACTTTTCTAAGTTTTATAAAGACTTTAGAATTATTTAAATTAATACCAGAGATATATTGAATTGTAAAAAAAACAGTTGTTATATTAGTAGAGTTAAAAAACAAATTGGATCAGAGTTTTAAAGGGATTGTTTAACAAACTAGGGCCAAGGAAGATGTAATTGTAATAGATACCAGCACCTAAAGAGATGCTAAGCATTTCACACAGAGACATCAGGAAAGTGGCTGAGAGCATCTAAGGAATTTTATTTTTCTTTTTGCAGTACTGGGTATTGAACTGAGGATCATTCAACCACCAAGGCATATCCCAAGCCCTATTTTGTATTTTAGTTAGAGATAGGGTCTCTGAGTTTCTTAGTACTTTGCTGTTGCTGAGACTGGCTTTGAACTCGCAAATCACCTGCCTCAGCCTCAGGAGCTGTTGGGATGATATTCATGTGCCACAGTGCCTGGCTGTTTTTTGTTTTTGTTCAGGTATTTTTGTCACAGCAATGCAAAGCTCACCGAAAGGTTCTAAACATAATCGGAGAGAGTATAGAGTGTTTACCAGAGAAGTCAAATACAGCAAAATATAAGATAACCAAACATTCAGTCAAATTATACTAGAGAATGAAAAATATGTCCACAAATAGATATATTGATTAAAATATTTCTGGCATATGCAAATAATTATTTGTCATTCATCTTTCAGAAATGAACAAATGATACATGCTACAAGTGGACTAATTTCAATGATGTTACGCTCACTTCAGCCAGAATACACATCATATACTGAGTGACTTATTTATATGCAATTTCACAAATATGTAAATTCAAAGATACAGAATACATTTAGTGTTCTCCAGTGACTGAAGTCAGGGATAATATGGAAAATGTGTGGAATGGATAAGGTGGCCAATTTAAAGTAAAAAAGTATTTTGGAAAAACATGCAGCTGGAAATTGTACAATTATTCAGTGTGGTAACTCACACTGACTTGAGAACCATAAACTATTACAAAGGTTAATTTTAAATCATGTGGATTTCATCTTAATGATAAGAAACTTTTGCTGCTGAACTGGAGGTAGTTTTAGATGTTTCCCTCTTAAAGTTTGGTGAATGAGTTAGAGCTGCCCACCACACTTAATGTTAACTAATCCATACAAACACCTACTGCTAATTCACACTGAGGTGAAGGAGGGCAGAGATGAAAACACACCCAATGAGCACCAACAGTCTCTCCTCAGTGTCATTAGTTTATCAATAATGACTAAAGTCAATGCCCAGCAGAGGAGTTCCCATGTGTCATCCACTGTCCATGCTGGCACGTGGCCAGGTCCTCTCTCCTGGGCTCTGCAGATTCCACTGCCTGGTGGTGGCTCAGGCCTCCTTCTGCCTCTGCAGGCTGAGCTCTGGGCTCCCTGGGGCCCTACTCCCACTGGCTAGGTACCATGCTCACATAAAACAATGGTGACTGAGCTCCACACAACCCATATAGCACTGGGTTGACTGGACAGATCCACCCTGGCTGCAGACACAGTGGATGGGAGAAGCCAAGGGGAGATGTAGTACTGCACCTATCATGGAGAACAGGTGACACTCAGGAGTGAGTACTTGGCATTTAGAGTCCAAATGCATCTAAGATTCATAATTATTCTGCTCTGCAAATTGCAATTTCATCCAAAGAGTCAGCTAGCCCAGGAAGAGTTTGGTGAATTCTGAGAAGAACACAGGCAGCACAGAGAGTCTTTATAACTGCATTATGTTGTTAGCTGTGATTGCAACTGCTGCAATAGTAACACAGGGATTTGGGGGACATCTGCATGGTGTATGGAAGTTAAGTGTGTAATAGTCCTTCATGTTGCTTCTTATTGGTTTAAAATTTTATTCTTCAGATTACTTTAACTTTTACTTAGATAACACCCAGTTAGTTTGCACAGAAATTCCATAGAATACTAATAAATACATTCACATTTAGACAACAAGAATAAAATGCAAAACATGGTATAGGATATGTAGGTAGATAGGAATGATATTATATAACTGATACACATGCACATAAGTCAATTACTGTGGGAAATATATTTAATGAGGTAGGAAAGATTCATTGAAATATTTTTAATATTATCTCCTTTCTTTGTTTTGTTCAAAAATACATGTTTCAATTATTCCATTGTTTGTTTGGTGTCAGGGATTAAACCGAGGGCTGCTCAATTATTGAGCAACATTCCACCCCTTTTGAATATTTATTCTGAAATAGGGTCTTGACAGGTTGCTGAAGCTAGCTTTGAACTTGAAATCTTTCTGTCTCAGCCTCTTAAGCTGCTGGGATTATAGGCATACACCACCATGCCCAAGTTTTCAATTAAATCCTTAAGTTTTTATTCTAAATATATGTTATGTATGACTAAGAGGATGTGTGTGTCCAGTGGTGTAAATATAAAAATAAAGTTGTGCAACACTTGGAAGCATATTTTTATTTTCAGAATATATGTGCCTCAGCATTTTAATGGCTTATCAAAGACACTAATCGATAATTCCTAATATGGAAAATATAATTTAGAAAATACTTTATTTTGTGTCTTCCAAACCAAATAATATTTGCAGTTTTGAAGTGCTCTATTTATTATATAAATAATTATTTGAAACACTATCAAGAGAAATTAAAAAGAGAAAACTCTCAGCTTTTACCACTTACAAAGACTTGGGTAGTCCCTCTTCATGTTCCTGGAGTTTAAACATGCTAGTTCTCCTCACACACATTTTGCTGACACTCACTTCTACCAACCCTTTCTGTTATTTATACCTTCATCTTATTGTCTTTATGAGAGAATTCTCTATAGGCATTTTTGCCCCTTAAATAAGAAGGTAGTATTAAATCACACCAAAATATTAAGGTCAATCTATACAACATAAGCCATACTTTTATTTTTAAAATCCAAGTTTAGAAAGTCATCCTATCTTTAGAATTTACTGAAATAATCTGAGGCCTTCTGTAAAAAATAGGTGGTGATTTGTACATGTATTTTATTGTATTTATACATGACTTTGGATTGGTGCTCCATAAATGGAAGTATTTGAAGACTGATACATGAAAAATTAAAGTCAAGTTCAGAAGAATTTATCAAACCATAGCTAAATCACACAAAGTAGGACATCAAGTAAGTTAATGTAACTCAAACTGGTTTGTGGAGAATTTGCTACATTCTATTGAAGAAGGAAAGGCAGTATTTGGCTTAGTGTAAATAATAATAATAATGAAAGAAAATGTCTCTGTAGTCATATGTACCTTCTAGATTTGAACCCATGTTGACATCCCATCTGTATGTGACAGGATGTCCTGGGGTGATCAACAGGAGCTCCTGTATCTCCTGGAATCCAGGTTAAAGGGTAAAAAGTCTGGCAGATTTCCTTATTAGTTAGTGTCATCATATATCACATTCAGAGTTATTCATATTAATTTGAATTTTTATATATGTACAATTTTATTTTTTTCCTTCATAGTACTCAAATCATGCTTTTTTTAAAAAAACAATCTTTGACTAAAACTCAGTATCTGTAGCAGATTTTCCCATATTATAAATCATTAGTAAATATTTGTCAAGACCTGATTTGAAACAATCTTTCTTTCTGCACAGAAGTGGGGTATGTTATTTCAAAGGAACACACACTGTATTTCTTACAGAAGTGAAGAAAGGACATCACTGACTTAGAAGGTTCTCACTTGTAAATTAGTGGAATCGAGAAACTTAGATCATGTTAGCAGTTAGTCAATTGTGTTACATTGCATTTTTTATTAACCACTATGCATGAAGTCAGTTACTTGCTACTAAGAGAATAAAAAGATGAATGATACAAGGTCCAAAATCAAAGAATTTCTATACCAGTGATTTGGGGTATTAGTACATATAGATTTACTAAAAGGTAAAATAACATGTCAACTTCTAACACTAACGGAAAAGTATAAGTAAAATTAGAGGCTAAGAAAGGGTTTCAGAGAAAAATTGCATTTCAGCCTCTTTAAAGTGCAGTGTATACTAATGGGAAAAATTAAATCAATTATGTCTATAGAAAAGGGGCTCTGTCAACAAGATCCAGGATATAGTGTGAACAAGGAGGTCACTGAAATGTGAGTACAGGTTTGTGTCAGGGAGGAATGGGGGATGGGGCTAGCAAAAGATTTCAGGTAGATTAAGTAGCACCCCTTAAACTTCACCCACACTGTGAAATTAACAGTAATGTTCATGAGTCTGGTGACCCAACAATGTCCTTGGGGGACATTCACATTTTCAGTGGAGCCCAGGCAGGCTCATCAGGTAGATTTCTTTTCTAAGGGTGAGTGTGTTTAACTTGGCAAGGTGCTATGGCGGACCCAGGTTGCAGAGGGCTGAGGAGATAATGATTTTGGTGACAAAGGATTGAACCAGTCTGAGGTGCTGCAGGAGTGCTATAACTATGAGCAAAACATTCCTTTTAGGGAATGCAGTCAGTATCTTTTTGTACACTTATGATAACTTTAAGAAGAATGGGATATAAGGGAAAGTGTCAAAAAGAAAAGGATCAATGATTGTCTAGACAAAGGAATCTTCAACTTCATCGTGCTGAGCACTGAATATAAACATATTAAGGTAAAAAAGTAGAAGTTTAGTAGAATCTTATTCTCTAAAGAACTTACACTGATCTGCTGGAGAGCAGAATAGCCCCTGAGGGAGCTGAATAAGGTCTGGCTGAGCATGTGTGTGTTTTTCATGTTCATGATGATAATGACTCTGACACCATTCCTACAAAAATATTTATAAATTATAATTTGAATTACTTAGTGTTTATAAAAAGGCAAAAAAGTGATGAAATTGCATTTATGGAAGACAATGAGGTAATAAAATTACAGAATTAGAGAACACACTGTCACACAGTTGCTCAAGAAGGAGAGAAGGTGAACGATGACTGCTAGTGCTCTGCATGGGAGTCTCAGGAGGTCAGATGAGGCCTAATGGGAAACTGAGGACAAGCTCTGAAGGCCACATGCAGACCATGGGCTGCAGACCTCCACACCTGCACTGGGAGGTGCACTATGCTTAAAAATGTTTAAAAATATCAGAAAAACAAGAGTGACCTTTGCTATACAGGGAAAGCTAATGCAAACTACAAGAAAACACTCTGGACATAAATATGCAAAATAATTGTATGAATTATTTTTCGCTTCCTCTCTCATCTATTTATCTTACCAGGCAACCAGAATATCCAACATATGACCAATGCCACCGTGGTAACTGAATTTCTCCTCCTGGGCTCTCCTGAGGGCTAGGATCCGAGTTTCCTCTATTTCACAGTATTCCCAATGACCTACCTGGGTACCTTGTTAGGGATCCTTCTCATCATCATTATCACCACTGCTGACCAAATTCTGCATATTCCCATGTACTTCTTCCTCAGGAACCTGTCCATCTTGGACATATGCTTCATTTTCATCACTGTCCCCAATGCCTGTGACAACTCTTTCACTCTCAACTGGGTCATTTCAGTGACATTGTGCAACACAGATCTTCTTGGTCTCTTTGTGCAAACTTAGAGATTTGATTCTCTCCATCATGGCCTGGGACCTCTATGTGGCCATCTGCCAGCCCCTCCAATACCCCCTCATCATGAACCCTCAGATTTGTGTCTGCATGACCCTGGCCACCGTGCTCAGTGGTCTGCTCTATGCAGGTGTGAACAAGGGAACACATTCTGGCTGTCTATCTGCCAGTCAAACGTGGTACCTCAGTTCTTCTGTGATGTCCCCTCTCTGCTGGGGCTCTCCTGTTCTGACACCACCAGCAACAAAGTCCTTATTCTTGTCCCTGCTGTGGTCATTTATGGTGGTTGCTTCCTTTTTATTGCCATGTCATGTATTTGCATATTTTCTGATGTGCTGAAATTTCCCGCCAGAGCCCCAGGGAAGGCCTTCTCCACCTGCACCCCTCACATCCTCATGGTGTCCCTCTTCCTCAGTTCCGTCACAGGTATGTACCTGAGGTCCTCAGCAACCTCTGACACACTCGAAATCCTGGATCTCTCTGCCTGTTACACCACGGTTCCTCCCTTCCTGAATCCTCCCATCTACAGTCTCAGGAACAAACAGGTAAAGGAAACTGTGAAGAGAGTAACGGGAAAAGAGTTGTTCTCAGGGAAATTATGAAGATGCCTTTCAGCTTCATCCTAATTTCATGGATCATGGTTCTTAATTAGATACATACTCTTCATGTTTGAACTTTACAAGTTACACTGTCTACTTTTGTATTACATCATTAGAAGCTGAGTTATTTCATAAGATATATTTCTGTGACTTACCATATTGTTTCCATGCACCCATAATAGAATGTGTAATTTCATCAATGCATCTTTTAACAATTAAATATAATTTAATATATTTGCTGAAATCAGTCATGGTTATATATTTTAAAGAATCATCCCATATGTCAATTACCTATATCAAATACTGACACCAAAGAAAACTCTACCTATCAAATCTGGAGATAGCTTATTCTTATATTATTTGCTGTTATTCAGAACAGTGTAGAACCTACTTGTAAACACTGTGATCCATAATTGTGTCAATTTATTTACTTTAAAAATATACATAAAAATCAAATCCTAAAGAAGTTATAGCCAAAATGTAGAGAATTTCACAGTAATATTTTTCTCCATCTGGACCAGGCAAGAAGAAGAGACTCCTTTCTGTGAAGTAAAGAGAGTGCAATGGTTAATGCACCCTGTGTCCCAACCTTCACAACTTTCCACAGGGAACAGCAGCTTGTGCTTCTTTGGCCATGACAGGGGCCAGTCTTTGATTATGTTCATGAATTGATGTCAGCTTTCTGATGGTTTGTCTTCCACACATATTACTCCTGTAGTGTTTGTGATAATGATTTAGTCCTAATAATCATGGAGAAATGGACCATAGTTGTCTGGCACTGTGTCTGGGCCATACCAACGATTACATTTCTCTCACTTTTCTTAAATTTGTAATGTAAACCTCTATATTTGTGATAGTAATTTTGCTGTTTTTGTTGTTGGTAGAGTTTTATTTATATATATTTTTTTAAATTTTTGTTTGTTATATATGACAGCAGAATGCATTACGATCTATACTACACATATAGAGCACATTTTTTTCATATCTCTGGTTGTATATAAAGTATATTCACACCAATTCATGTCTTCATACATGTACTTTGGATAATGATGTCCATCACATTCCACCGTCCTTGCTAACACTCTGCTCCCTCCCTTCCCCTCCCATCCATCTGTCCTATCTTTGCTAGTCCCCTGCCCCTCCCTTTTCCTCCTATCCCTCTTCCCTATCTAGAGTTCATCTATTCCTCTCATACACCCCCTCCCTACCCACTATGAGTCAGTCTCCTTATGTCAGAGAAAACATTCCGCATTTTTGGGGGGCGGGGGGGATTGGCTAACTTCACTTAGCATTATCTTCTCCAATGCCATCTATTTACTTGCAAATGCCATGATTTTATTCTCATTTACTGCTGAGTTATATTCCATTGTGTGTACATGCCACTTTTTTTTTATACCTTAATCTACTGAAGGGCATCTAGCCTGGTTCCACAGTTTTGCTATTGTGAATTGTGCTGCTATAAACATTGATGTGGCTGTTTTGCTGCAGTATACTATTTTTACGTCCTTTGGGTATAGACTGAAAAGAAGGATAGCTGGGTCAAATGGTGGTTCCATTCCAAGTTTTCCAAAGAATCTCCATACTGCTTTCCATATTGGCTTCGCCAATTTGCAGCCCCACCATCAATGTATGACTGTGCCTTTTCCCCCACATCCTCACCAATTCTTATGTGGTTTGTCTTCATAATAGATAGAGAGATGAAATCTTAGAGTAGTTGTGATTTGTATTTTTCTAATTGCTAGCAATGTTGTACATTTTTTTCATAAATGTGTTCATTGATTGTATGTCCTCTTCTGAGAAGTCTCTGTTCAGGTCCTTGGACCAATTATTGATTGGATTATTTGCTTTTTAGTGTTTAGCTTTTTGAGTTCTTTATATACGCTAGAGATTAATGCTCTATCTGATGTATGAGGGGTAAAAATTTGCTCCCAAAATGTAGTCTCTCTATTCACCTCACAGATTGTTTCTTTTGCTGAGAAGAATCTCTTTAGTTTGAATCCATCCAATTTATTGATTCTTAGTTTTAATCCTTGCACTATAGAAGTCTTACTAAGGAAATTGGGGCCTAATCCCAAGTGATGAAGATTAGGGACTACTTTTTCTTCTATTAGGCTCAGGGTCTCTGGTTTATTTCCTATTTATTTTTATCATTCGATGCTGAGTTCTTGATCCACTTTGAGTTGAAGTTTTGAACGTGTTGATAAATAGGGGTTTAATTTCATTTTGTTGTGTATGAATTTCCAGTTTTCCCAGCACCATTTTTTGAATAGGCTATGTTTTCTGCAATGCATGTTTTTGGCACCTTTGTCTAATAGAATTGTAATTTTGTGGGTTAGTCTTTGTGTCCTCTATTCTGTACCATTGGTCTACAAGTCTGTTTTGGTGTCAATACCATTTTTTTATTACTATTGCTCTGTAGTATAGTTCAAGTTCTGCTAGAGTGATGCCACCTGCTTCACTCTTCCTGCTAAGGATTTCTCTAGCTATTCTGAGTCTCTTATTTTTCCAGATGAATTTCATGATTACTTTTTCTATTTTTATGAAGAGTACCATTGGGATTTTGATTGGAATTGCATTAAATCTGTATAGTGTTTTTGGTAGTATGGTTATTTTGATATTAATTCTGCCTATCCAAGAGCAAAGTAGATATTTCCATATTCTAAGGTCTTCATTGATTTCTCTATTTAGGGTTCTGTAGTTTTCATTGTATAGATCTTTCACCTCTTTTGTTAAGTTGATTCCCAAGTATCTTTTTTTTTTTTTGAGGTTATTGTGAATGGGGTAGTTTTCCTCATTTTCTTCTCAGAGGATTTTTCACTGATATACAGAAATGCCTTTGATATATGGGTGTTGATTTCATATCCTGCTACTTTTCTGAATGCATTTACTAATTCTAGAAATTTTCTGGTGGAGCTTTTTGCATCTTCTAGGTATAGAATCATATTATCAGCAAATAGTGCCAATTTGAGTTTTTATTTTCCTATGTGTATCCCTTTAATTTCTTTTATCTGTCTAATTGCTCTGGCCAGTATTTCAAGAACTATGTTAAATAGAAGTGGAGAAAGAAAACATCCCTGTCTTTTTCGAGTTTTTAGAGGGAATGCCTTCAATTTTCTCCATTTAGAATGATGTTGGCCTGGGGCTTAGTGTAGATAGCCTTTATGATGTGGAGATATGCTCCTGTTATCTCTAGTTTTCCTGGTGTTTTGAACATGAAGGAGGTGTATTTTTTTAAATTCTTTTTCTGCATCTCTTGAGATAATCCTATGATTTTTATTTTTAAGTCTATTGATGTGATGAATTACATTTATTGATTTTCGTATGTTGAACCAATCTTACATCCCTGGGATGAATCCCACTTGATCTTGGTGTATGATCTTTTTGATATGATTTTATATTTGATCTGCCATGATTTTACTGAGAATTTTTTCATCTATGTTCATTAGAGATATTGGTCTGAAGTTTTCTTTCTTTGATGTGTCTTTGCCTTGTTTTGGAATCAGGATGATATTGGCTTCATAGAATGAGTTTGGGAATGCTGTCTCTTTTTCTATTTACTGAAATAAATTGAAGACTATTGGTGTTACTTCTTCTTTAAAAGTCTTGTAGAATTTGGCTGTGTATCCATACAGTCCTGGGCTTTTCTTGGTTGGTAATAGAATTCTGATGGTGTCTTCCATTCATCACTTGATATTTGTTCAAATTTTGTATATCATCCTAGTTTATTCTGGGCAAATTGTATGACTGAAGAATTTGTCAATGCCTTCAAATCCTCTACTTTTTTGGAGTGTATGTTTTCAAACTTATTTCTAATTATCCTCTGTATTTCTGTAGTATCTGTTGTGATATTACCTTTTTCATCACATATACTGATAATTTGAGTTTTCTCTCTCCTTCTCTTCATTGGCATGGCTAAAGGTTTGTCAATTTTATTTATTTTTTCAAAGAACCAAATTTTTGTTTTGTCAGTTTTTTTGAGTTGTTTCTTTTGCATTGATTTCATTGAATTCAGCTCTAATTTTGGTTATTTCTTGTCTTCTATTGCTTTTGGTGTTGATTTGTTCTTCTTTTTCTAGGGCTTTGAGATGTAGTGTGAGTTCATTCATTTGTTGACTTTTTCTTCTTTTAAGGAATGAACTCCATGCAATGAACTTTCCTCTTAGTACCGCTTTCATAGTTTCCCAGAGATTTCAATATGTTGTGTCTATGTTCTCATTTACCACTAGGAATTTTTCCATTTCCTCCTTGATATCTTCTGTAACCCATTGTTCATTCAGTAGCATATTGTATAGTCTCCAGGTGTTGAAGTAATTTTTACTTTTTTATTTTGTAATTGATTTTCAATTATCATCTGATAAAATGTAGGGTATTATCTCTTTTGTATTTGCTAAGAGTTGCTTTGTGGCTTATTTTATGGTCTATTTTAGAGAAAGATGCATGTGCTGCTGATAAGAAGGTGTATCCACTTGATGCTAGTTGAAGTATTCTCTATATGTCAGTTAAGTCAAAGTTATTAATTGTATTATTGAGATCTCTAGTTTTTTTAATTCAATTTTTGTTTGGAAGATCTATCCAGGTGTGAGAGTAGTGTGCTAAGTCATCCAAGATTATTATGTTTTGGTCAATTTGACTCTTGAACTAGAGAAAAATTTGATGAACATAGCTGCTCCATTGTTTGTGAAATACATATTTATGATTGTGGGGAATATATATTTATGGTTTTTATGGCTTGTTGGTATGGTTTCCTTGAGCAGTATGTAATTTTCATCTTTTTCTCTTTTGATTAACTTTGGCTTGAAGTCTACTTTATTTGATATGAGGATGGAAACCCATGCTTACTTCCTCAGTCCATGTGAGTGGTATTATTTTTCCCAACCTTTCATCTTTAGTCTGTGTATATCTTTTTCTATCAGATGAGTCTCCTGGAGGCAGCATATTGCTGATTTTTTTAATCCAATCTGTTAGCCTAAGTCTTTTGATTTGTGAGTTTAAGCCATTAACATTCAGGGTATTTAATTTTTTAGCTTAGAGTCTGTGTTTAAAAATCTGCTGTTATTCTAATTGGTTTTTCCCTATTTGTAATTTGATTCTTACTTCTCATGGCTTTTAAAATTCTCTCCTTATTCTGTATGTTGGGCATTTTTATTATAATGTGCCTTGGTGTGACTCTTTTGTGATTTTGTCCACTTCAGGGTATAGTGCTCCTTTCACTCCGTGGCCTGCACGGGGATCAGTACTGTGACCACTGGACTCCTAGAGGGCTCCAAGAAGCTGATGCCCATTTGTTAGGGTTTGAATGTGGTGTCCCCTGAGAGCTAAGTTGTGAGACAATGTAAGAAGATTCCAAGTAGCACTGATTGGGTTGTAAGGGTCTTAATCAATCAGTGATTTAATCCTCTGATGAGGATTAACTGAGTGGTAACTGAAGTGGTGGGGTGTGGCTGGGGGAGGTGGGAATTAGACCATGGATTTGGTGTCTATATTTGTATGTGGAGAGTGGAGTCTCTCTCTGCCTCCTGATCACTGTGATGTGAGCTTCTTCCCACCGCCACACTCTCACAACATGTTTAGCCTCACCTCAGGCCCTGAGGATTGACCCTGGCCTTATATAGGCTAAAAGCTCTGAACTGTGAGCCCTCAAATAAACTTTTCCTCCTCTATAATTGTGTGTGGTTGAGTCCTTTAATCACAGCCAAAAATGAAAGAAAAATAAAGAAAGAAAGAAAGAAACTGACTAAAACACTATTCTTTATTATTCATAACTTTCTTTCCTGATTCCCTAATCATTCCTTTTCATAGATATAAAAAACAGAGGTGTGCTTTTTATCTTGGATCCCTCACCTGGGAGAACACAGATAGACATGAAGGAAAGGTGACCACCCATGTCTCCCTTTCTCCATGAAACTTAAACTTTCTCCATTAAGCTGTCTCTAGACAGTTGACTTGATTTTATTTCATAACACTTTTTACATTCTTGTATTCATGCCCCAGATATTCAGAAAAGGTTATACTAGAAGTGGTAATATAAATTTATAAATAAATAAAAGAAAAAAACAAAGACCAGTAACAATAAGATTGGTTTTTTTTGTTTTGTTTTTACAAGCTACATTGTTCTGAACACCAGTGGCAGGTCCTGCTCTCCACATATCAGGTGGGATATTCATAAGGCATGGAGGCTGCTGGCCTTGGCCCAGGTTCTGCTGAAGACCATGAGTGAGACAGGGGGTCGTTGCTCTCTGATCACTCTCTGACTGTCCTTCAGTGGTCTTACCTCTGTGGCTCATCATAATCAGTGTTCCTTCCATGTGCTGGGTCCTCAGCCTCAGACGGTGTGGTCTGTACACCTACAAGTATAATAGGTAAAACATACCTTAGTTACTTTTTAGGATATCCATTAATCTATCCACCAGTTGTCAAGTCAAATACTGACTTCTATTCCTGGACATTTTCCAACCTTTCATAGTCCATGGGTGTTCAAGTCAAATAACCCTGTAGACATAGTAATTAATGTTGTCTCCATTGCAGTGAAGTAGTTCCCATTGCACTCTTTTACTAGCCTGTGTACACCCTGCGTCCATCCAGTGACATGCCTGCTCATTTAGTTCTCCAATCTTACAGACATTGTGGCCTAAAGACAAGGTGAACATCATTCTTGGTGGCTGTAGAGACAGGATCTTTGTACTTTGTCTATTTGTCTGGTTTAACACACATTTTTTTTTCTTTAAAATAGGTACAAGGTATGGGGTTAGTAGCTAAAGACAATGAAGAAAATGCCAGATCAAGAAAAGTAGAGCTCAATACAATATTCCTGACAAGAACATAGGCAAACCTTCTCAACAAAATCTAGCCAAAAAATTCCACAGGACACCAAAACCAGAATAGACCATATTCGTATGTATCAATCCCAGCATACAATAAGCATGTACAGAAAATCACCAACAAATCCTACAGTGGGTTAACAGAACAAAGGGAAATCATCTATCAATAGGTTGATATTGAAAATGCTGATGTATACATATAATGGAACCTAATTCATCCATTCAAGAAATAAAATAGTGATAAATGCTACAATGTGGACTTTCTTTGAAAACATCAGGCTTATTCAAATCATAAAAAATAGCACATATTTAATAATTCTAGTCATACAAAATAATCAGAACATATATATTCAAACATGGTGATTATACTTAGTGGTTTCCAAAGTAAAGATAAACAGGGACTATGTGCAATGGATTAGGTGGTTCATTTAAAAAATTACAAATATTTGGGAACAAGAGGTAGTTGAAAGTTGTACACTTTTGTCATGTGGTAAATAATATGGAATTGGTAACCACATACTGTTACAAATTTAACTTCATGACACATGGATTTCATCTCAATGATAAGAAATTTTGCTACTGAACTGCAGACAGCCTTAGATGTTTCCCACTTACAGGTTGAGGAGTGAGTGAGCGTGGCCCATCACCCTCAGTGTTAACTGATCACCATAAACACCCCTAACTCACACTGAGGTGAAGGAGGGCAGAGATGAAAACACACAGTGAGCACCACCAGTTCTCTCCTCAGTGTTACTGGATTCTCAATGTGACTAAGCATGATGTCCAGCACAGAAGTTCCACTGTGCCATCCACTGTCCACGTGGGAAAATTAGCACACATTTCCTTATTGTAAGCACTACCAAGAGAACTACCAAATGCGAAAACTCCCAGCTTCCCCACTTGCAGAGGAACGTGCTTGCGGCAGCCCTTCTTGAAATAATTGGCATTAAAAATATGATAACTCTTCCTCAAACTTATTTTTCTGAACTTCATGCTACCTGATCATGGTTTTATTTTGATTCCAAACTTTTGTTTTTATACCAAATTCTACATATGCATTTGCACTCCTTACAGGACAATGTAGTTCTGAACACTCTAAAATTATTGAGGTCAAACAATAAAAGCTAAAGCTTATTTCTTACTTTAAAAAAATCCAGATTCATAAAGAAATCACATTTTGTAGATCTGCAGGAACACTCTGACGATCTATGCAAGTTAGGCCATGATTCATATATTTTATCATATCCAAAATCTGAAGTTTCATGAGACTGATCCATGAAAAAAATCAAGTCAAATTTGGAGAAGTGTTCAAGTTGTAGTTAAAGCAATAAGCAAAAATGACATAAATTAAGCTCATGTGATTAAACTCCTTACTGGAGAATTTACTAAATTCTTCTGAAGAAACTAAAACAGTACATTGTTTAGTGTGAAAAAGAAAACAGAAATGAAGAAAATATATCTGTAGTTCTATGCCAGCTTCCAGATCTTGAACACATGTTTATTTTTCCATCTTATATTTGACACAAGTGTGTAGGGGTGGTCAGCAGGGACCCCTGGAATGGCTGGAAGTCAGAATTGAAGAGTGAGAAGCTGCATGATTTTCCATATGGATTTGTCTCATGACCCATCACCTTCTAAATTTGTCAAATTGTATTTTTTTATAATTTCTATCATGGTAAACAAATTACCTAAAAATACCAATATATTTCTTCTTTCCAAAACGTCACCATGTGAAACAACTGTGGCCCTATTGGTGTCATCAGTAATGTTTGTTGACAGATTACTGCTGTAAATAGATCTTACCTTTCAAGTGTACAGGGCAGTGCACTTGCATGACCTCCCACCAGACTGCACTGTGTGTGCTAAGGAAGTGTAGAAAGGGCAGAGCCTGTTTGGAAGAGACTTCTTTGTAAACCAGTATTATACAGAAAGCCAGTTCACGTGAGTGGTCAGTCAACAAAGCCACCAGCTTCATTTGCATCTAAAAAAACACAAAGATGACTGATACAAGGTCCCAGCTTAACAAATTTCCACAGACTGATCTCTAATGCTACACAAAATGGGGGAAAAATTAAGATTATTCAGCAGTTTCCAGAGAAAAGATTGCATTTGAACCTCCTCTAAAGACCAGTACAAAGTAAATGGGTAAAATTAAACCATTATGTCACAGTAGAAAAGGGCTATGTCAGCAAGTTCCAGGATATTCTGTGAACAAGAACATCACTCAGGCTTGAGCTTCAGGTTTGTGTCATGGAGAAATGGGGGATATGACAAGAAACAGATTGCAGGTAGACTGAGTAGGACCTCTTGAACTTTACCCACACTGTGCAATTAGCTGCACCCTACCTGTGTCTGGTCACCCACCATCTCCCTGGGAGAAAAACTTTTCCAGAGGAGCCCAGGAAGGCTCACCAGGAAGGTCATTTTACTAAGGGTGAGTGTGTTTAACCTGTCAAGGTGCTGAGGAGGGCCCAGGATGACAGAGCCCTAATGAGATTATGATGGAGGTGACCTGGGATTGAAGTAGTCTGAGCTGTTACAGAAGTGTTGAACTATGAGCAAAATCTTTCTTTCAGTGTATTTGTTCAGTATCTTTTTGTATAATCATGATATTGTGACGAAAAAAATATAGGAATGGGGTTGTGATTCAGTGACAGAGTGCTTGCCTTGCACATGTGAGGCACTGGGTTCAATCTCAGCAACACATAAAAAGGAATAAACAAAATAAAAATATTGAAAATAAAAATAAAGAAAGAAATATAATAGAAGATGTCAAGAAGGGTAAGGCAAATTAATTTTTAGACAGAGAAATCTTTAACTTCATGGTGCTGAACATGAAATAAAAACACAATAGGGTAAAAATAGAAGTTTAGGACAATGTCATCTGGAGGCTATGAGGACCTTACTCTGATCTATTGAAGAAGAAAAGAGAGTCCCTGTGGGAATAGGAACAGGTGCCTGTCTGATGGTGTGTGACAATGAGACAGCACCACTCATGTCCTGGGGAGCAGCAGGGAGAGTAGGGGACTGCAGAGAAGCCAGGTGCAGTCAGGTCACCTCAGTTTACTGTAACACCAGAGCTGAGATCTTGGAATGGGAAAGTTTGGTGGATAACTTTCCTCATGAGAATTTTTTTTTCATGTTCATGAGAATAAATATTCCAACATTATGAATCATTTATTACATAAAACAATTTTTAAAAATTTTTATTTGAATTATCTATGTAGAAAAAAATGAGAAAATACTTTGGACAGTAACATTAATGAAATAAAATGAAGGTGACTAAAATGGAGAACAAAAGAAATGCATGGTGACCCACATGGTCATGGAGAAGAGGAGGTAGGCCACTCTAGAAGTGCTCAGTGGGGAGTCTCAGGAAGTCAGGGAGGCCTGATGGGGAGGTGAGGACAAGTTCTGCAGGTCACACCCAGACCCTGGGCTGCAGACCTTCACACCTGCACTGGGAGGTACACTCTGCTCAGAAATGAGTAAACAAATCAAAAAACCAAGAGTGACCTTCCTCTGCAGGGAAAGCTACTGAAAAGTACAAAAAAAAAAAAAAAAACATGTTGGACATGAATGTGTAAACTAACTGTATTATTTTTCAAATATATATTCAGTTATCCATGAACATTAATATTTTATTTATTTATTTTTTAATTTATGTACATGCCCAGAATCGATCCCAGTGACTCACACATGCTATTCAAGTGCTCTACCACTGAGCTATAGACCCAGGACCAAGTATTTGTATTAATCATATTTTGGCTTCCCATCTCTTGTCTTCACAGACAACCAGAATTTCCACTAAATGGCCAATGCCACCATGGTTACTGAATTTCTCCCACTGGGCTCTCCTGATATCTGTAATCTGAGTTTCATTAATTTTACAGTATTCCCATTGACCAACCTGGGTATCTTGTTAGGGAAACTATTTCCATCAATGTCCCCAATGCCTGTATCAACTCTCTCAGTGCCAATAGGGATATTTCAGTGGCTGGTTGTGCAACCCAGATCTTCTTGGTAATTTTCTGTACATGTGTTGAACTTCTGTTTCTCTCCATCTTGGCCTGGGACCGCTATGTAGCCATCTGCCAGTCCCTCCAATACCCCCTCATTATGAACCCTCAGTTTTGTTTCTGCATGACCCTGGCTTCCCTGCTCAGTGGTCTGCTGTATGCAGGTGTGCACACATGGAACACATTCAGGATGTCCTTCTGCCAGTCAAATGTGGTCCACCAGTTCTTCTGTGAAATCTCCTCTCTGCTGAGGCTCTCATGCTCTGACATTACCAGCAACATGGTCCTTCTTGTCTCTGCTGCGGCAGTGGGTGGTGGTTGCTTTACTCTTATTGCCATGTCATATATTCACATATTTTCTGTTGTGCTGAAATTTCCCATAGAAGGTCTGGGAGGGCTGCTCCACCTGCACCCCTCATATCCTCGTGGTTTCAATTTTCCTCAGTCCTATCATGTGCGTCTACAGATGGCTTTCAGTGACCTCTGATAGTCCAGGACACTGGTCTCTGCCTTTTACACCATAGTTTCTCTCTTCTTGAATCATCTTACATGAAGAATCCGGTACAAACAGGTAAAGGAAACTGTGAGAGAGTGATGCAAAGATAGTTGTTCTCAGGGAAATGATAAAGATACTTTTCAGCATTATCCTCATTTCACTGAGTGGAGTTAAATGAGGTCAAATACATTTTTAATATGGGCTTCACATGTTACCCTGCCTACCCTATTATCTCCTTACTAGAATCTCAGTTATTTTATAGCATATTTTCTTTGTTATTTACCATGGATCCTTCATAAAAGCTTAATTTTTTCAATCCATTTTAATATATAAATATGATACAATATATTTTCTAAAATCATTTCTGGTGATATACATTAAAGTTTCATCAGGTACTGTCACAGAGAAAATCTTTACAAATAAAACATGAAGATAATGTACAGTTACATAATCTGCTATCAAACTGTGATACAATATTTTGTCAATTTTTGAAAATATATGAAAATCAAATCGTTAAGTCTTTATAATAATAAATGTAGAGAGAATCACAATGATACTTTTCTCCATTTAACATATACAGAGAAAGGAAAATACTCCTTTGACATGAAGAAAAGAGGGAGCAAAGGTTACATCCATCATGAACCCACAGCACAATCCATCCACTGTGGAAGAGCACCTTGGGCTCCCCTGGCTATTATGGCTGGCAATCTTTTATTAAGTCTATCAGGTCTAGTTTGGGGCACACAAACTCGGGGCTGAGTTGCAGGTCAGCTTTCTAAGGGTTTTCCTCCAACACATGGTACTTCTGTAAAAACTATGATAATGAGTCATACCTGATCACTATGAAAAAGTGGCCAGGAATTGTCTGGCCTCACTGTATGACCTGTGTAAACTTGAAAATTTCTCTGTTTTTTTTTTTTTTTTTTATTTTGTAAAGTAAACCTCTAGGAGCATTTCTGGCCATCTTTTTGGTTGTTGCTGTTGTTGTATTTATCAGGACTGAACCAAGGCTGCATACCTAAACCTTTTTTTCTGTTTTTGTTGTGGGACAAATTATATATGCTTTGACCAGACAAACTCCATTTTACCCTGTGACTCCATTGCATATGAGAAATGCTTCTCACATGAGAAAACCCTGCATATGTAATCCACTTTCTGCCAAGCACACCCTGTATGGCAACATATAAGGCTAAAAAATGTTTCAATTATTCTTTCTCAGTGTATTATTAGGAACTACATATGTAAGTTGTTCTCATTTTAATTCCTATTTTTCTTGGGCTGCTTACTGTACTCTGGGTAATTCTGACCCACTCCCCATGTTACTATGGTTTTGACTTACTGGTAGCTTGTAGTTTGGGGCTATAAAAATGTACCCTACCTTCTGCAAAAGGTAGAAGGATGCAGAGCCCACTATCTATTTGCCATTCCTACCCACCATCTAATAAACATAATGTCCTACTTCAAGACTCACCCATTGATTTATTTCTAATGTGCCACATTGTATCACAGAAAATAGGGTCTTGCTAAGTTGCTTAGGGACTCCAGGAGTTTCTGAGGCTGGCTTCAAACCTGTGATCAATGTTCATCAGCCTCCTCATGTGTGGGATGGCAGGTGTGCACCCCTGTGCCCAGTTTGTGGCAGCTCATCATCTCACATGAGTTATTTCTCTCCAAATATTTTAGTGTCCTCATTGGCATGTGCTTTGTTCATTGTTAATTATGACTGACATAGGCTCAATATCAAGTTACCTAGGAGTACTGATATAACAAAATGAGGAAAAAAATATTTATACAAAAAATAGTCAGTGTACTCAATTCCAAAATCTAAACAAGCAATTTTGTTCACCAATACGCTAATAGGAAAATGTGGAGAAAAATAAAAGTGTATTTATTACCTAGGAAAATATGAAAGCCTAAATATATGTGATTGATTAATAAGGCATTTTTTAAATTTTCAGATAAGGGAATACTTGCAGTAGGAGCCAATGAGCACCTCAGGGATGCCTGAAGCGGAAGGCTTAATTTGCTCTGACATGATCCACCAGAGTTGAGGCTCCTCCCACACACTATGTCCAGGCTTCTGGTTCTCACTGCTACAATGTATCCTGCTAGAACAAAGGGCCTTCAGAGAATCCTAGATAAATTCTGCAAACTCTACTTTTACATGCATTTCCTCTTCAACTATGGCTTACTGAATCTAAATTTATGAGCTTTTCATGAGTTGAGGTGGCCACATAAATGAAGTTTAAATTTCACAGATAAATTTCTTTGGAAAGAAATTAAATTTTAACCACCAGTCCTATTGAGAGGTGTTGTTTGGTACATTTTTGTATATTTAATTTATATTTTATTTAAAAGACCTTGAGTCAAAGGAGATAAAGAAACAAATGTTGATATAAGGACTTCTTTATAGCTCACATTGTTGTGAAATAATGCAAAGCCCCATCAATTGGTGAGCTATGGAACACATGCAGAAATTGGCAAAAAAATTTACTTTGTGTATTGTCATGAGCCAAGGAACATATTTTTATAGTAATATCAATTATGTCAAAGATATATTTTGGATAGCCAGCTTTTCTGAAATATTAGGTCTGTTTAGATAGCCAGTTTTCAAGAAATATTAGGTTTACTCTAATAAGGACACAATATTTAAGAGTACTTGTTAGAATCTTTTCTGTGACTATGTGCTGCCACCTGCATGGCCATTAATTCAGATACCAGACAGGGATGAACAGAGATTTTTAAAAAACACACAAAAACCTTTACAGAGAATGCCGGGTTCAGGCGGGAATCTCATCTCTGATTGATTTTAGTGACCCGGAGCTGGCTCAGCACATTTATTTTACAGGTTTTGTCACCAAAAGGTCATTTTTGGGAAAGTTTCAACAAAGCAGGCGTTAAGCTCCCAACACCAATGAGACATTGTGATTCTTGTTATCTTTCTATGCTCAGAATCCCCTATCCCTGGGAGATAATATCTCAGTTTCAAGGTTCAGACTGATAACTCTGAGCCTTTGCCCTGATTTTCTTTAGGCTGGGTGTCACCAACTGGGGGATCTTCAACTGTGTATTTGCTCAAGGTTTCCAGTGCAGCAGCGCACCAGAACCATGAGGCAATCACAAACCTAATGCACATCACCATCTCCCATGATTATGTGTGTCAGTGTCTGTGGGATGAAAGCTGCAGAAGAGAAAACCTTAGCCTTGTACATAGTTTGAAGTATGATGAAAGATTAGCAATCAACAAGGCAAGGTAGTAACTTATTCTATAGAGACTTTTAAGATAATATTCATGACTGAGAATATTATGACAGAACCATCAGATTTTGCCCAGCATCATAAAGCCTTTAGAATATTTATGTTGAATACCTTTAGAATACTATATCAACTGCAAGAAAGCAGTTGTTTGTATCAGTAGAATTAAAAGCCAGATTTGATCAGAGTTTTAAAGAGATAATTTTAAAAGCTGGGCTCAAAGAATAAGTGGTTATAAACAGACTGCAGGCCCTAAAGAGATGCTAAATATTTCATACCTCTTCAATAAGAAAGGAGCTGAGAGCATCTAATTCATTTGTAGGACAACACTTATTGCACATACAAGGATGTAGAAAGGAAAATTCCCTTGAGAAGTGTCTGTGGCCACCCTGCTTGCACAGAGGGCACAGAAAGCTGTTTTACCACGCTAAGCATGGAAGACATTCAGAAACCACCATTGTGTTCATTTTTGGGACCCAACTATGGTGTGAGCTGGCATCAGACTTTAGCATCAGTTACTTTGTGCCATCTCTGCAGGAATGTAGGGTGCCCAAATTAATGGGTCATGATGCCTTCCACCATCAATTCAAAGAAAGGCTTGATAGCCCAAGTGAACTGTAGCATAGTCTAGGCCCTACAGACCCCCCCCCCCCACCACCGACAGGGTGAATAGGTGAAGCTGTGAATGTGAAGCCCAAGTTGGCAAGGAATCCCAAGAAATTAATAGTTACTAGCAGCATAAACTCTCTGCCAAGAAAAGGCAAAGAGAGCCCTGTGTTCTGCAACTGGCAAGGCTAAAGGGCAGGAATTACCAGGCCTTTTGGAAATATTGTCTTAGAGTCAAGAGTCCTAGCTGCTACATGAGGATTTATAGATGGAGTTGTTTTCTCAGCTGGTTTTATATTTCCTCTATACCATCCATTATTTCCACAGCCCTACTAAGTCCTTTTGGAATAAGTAAATTCGATACTGATGCATGTAACTTGCTTTTGATTTTTATGGGGGCTCACAACCAAGATTTTTACCTTCAGTTTCAGGTGAGATTTTTGAATCAAACTTTAGGATAAAGCTAGAATTGTTTTGACTATCAGACACTTAGAGATGGGCTAAATTAATTTTGCATTGTGAAATGGACATGAGTTTTAGAGATCTGGGGTTGAAACATTATCTGGGATGTGAAGTATCTCAAAAAGTTCCTATATTGGGGCAGGAATTTCCTTTTTTTCTTTTATTTTTTTCCATTCCTGAGTGTTTATTTCAGATATATAAAATCTTGTTTTCACACAAGAATTTTTTTTAATAAAATGGGGTATAATATCTCATTTTTCCAAGTGTACAGGTGGCAGAATCACATTGGTTATACAGACATGTATATACATTCATCAATACTAGTGTATAATTTTTTCTGTTGCCCTTCCTATCAGGGAGGAATTTTCAAAGGTAGAATGATTGGATTATGAGAGTTGCAACGTAATCAACCCATGTTAATTTGAACAAATTGACTGGGTGGTAGCTTTAGGCATTTGGGACATTGCTGGAGGAGGTGGCCCACTGGGATTAATCCCTGATAGCTTTCCTCTAACCCTAACCTAACCCCAATCCTCTTTCCCCTTCCCTATCTTTGCTTACCTAGAGCCATATTCTGAGCATCTTCCCTCTGCTGTGCTGGTCCTCAGTGTGCCCCCACATTGGGCATATAGTCATGAAAATGGCTGAAGATAGACTAAAACTCTGAACCCCTGAGACACAATATGCTATCCCAAATCTGGGTTGGTTTTTGTTTATTGTGGGTGTTTTTTTTTTTAATAAACTAGTTCTTTTGGTCACAGCCATGCAAATCTGATACAGTTATTCATCATAATCACATAGACTGCAGAATGTATACCAGAGGTGACCAAATGGCCAAACTTATAATAAACAATAAATCAGTCACATCATATTACCAGACGGAGGATAAATAAGTCCACAGATGGATGTGATGATTTAAGGATCTATGGAATATACATGTAACAGAATGTCTTTCTGCTGTGTAAATTTATTTTATTTTATTTATACATGACTTTGCATCAGTTATCCATAATTGGAAGTTTCCTAATATTGACTGGCATATAAAAAAAAGAAAGTTGAAGGAGAAGAATTTATCAAACTATACCAAAATCACACAAAGAAAAGAGGACATGATGTAAGTTCATATAATTCAAACTAGTTGTGGAGAATTTTCTAAGTTCTATTGGAGAAAGAAAAGCAGGAGGTGGTTTAGTGTTAAAAACTATAATAAAGAAAAAGCACTAGGGACATATAACAGTTGATGGAGTGCTGGCCTCACATTCACCAGACTCTGGGTCCAACACTCAGCACCACAAACACAAAAAATTAAAACATTTTAAAAAGAAAGAAAATGTCTCTATAGTTCTATGCAACTTTTAGATTTAAACCCATGTTTATGTCCCATCTGTATGTGACAGGATGTTTTGGGGTGGTGAACAAAAACTCCTGGAGATCCCAGAATCCAGGATAAAAGGTGAAAAACCTGGAAGATTTCCATAAAGAAACCTGATTAGTCTTATATCACTTTCAAAAATTGTCATGTTTATTTAACTTTTTACATATGTACCATTTTATTTTTCCTTCACAGTACTCAAATTATGTTTTAAAGATGATAATTTACTTCTTTTAGTAAAACCCAGTATCTAGAGCAGATTTTGCCATGTTATGAATCATTAACAAATAATTGTGGAAAGATTACCTAATTTGAAAATATGTTATGCCCACAGGCAAAGGTGAGTTATTTTAAAAGAAGGTACACTGTATTTCTTAGACATGTGAAGAAGGGCTTACCAATTTAGGAGTTACTCATTTGTAAATAAGTCAAATAAAAACTTAGTTCATGTTAGTGGTTAGACAATTATGTTACATTGCATTTTTATTAACTATTACGTATGAAGTCATGCACTTGCAACTAAGAGAATAAAAACTTTAAGCAATACATGGTCAAAAATCAAGGAATTTGCAACAGTAATTTGGGGGATAAATCATACTGATTTACTGAAAGGTAGAATAACATGTCGATTTCTAACATTACAGAGAAATAGAAGAATAATTAGAAGCTATGAAGAGGGTTTCTGAGGAAAAGTTGCATTTGAGCCTCCTTTAAAGCTGAGTACATAGTAATGGGAAAAATGGAATCATTATGTCACAGTAGAAAAGGGCCTCTGTCAGCAAGTTGTAGGGCATGCTGTGAACAAGGGGGTCACTGAGGTGTGAGATTCAGGTTTGTGTCAGAGAGAAATGCAGAATAGGGCAAGGCAGAGATTGCAGCTAGAATGAGTAGGGGTCCTTGAAATTAACTGTGAAATTAACACCAACCTACCTGTGTCTGGGCACACACCCCTGATGCTGGGGGACACAAATTTTAAGTAAAGGCCAGACAAACTCATGATGAAGATCCCTTTTCTACGGGTGAGTGTGGTTAACCTGGCAAAGTGCTGAGGTGGACCCAGGTTTTCAGAGGGCTGAAGAAATGACAATTTTGGTGATTTGGGATTGAACCAGTCTGAGTTGCTTCAGAAGTGCTATAAATATGAGCAAAATCTTCCTTATAGGGTATACAGTCAGTATCATTTTGTATAATCATGACATTTGGAGGAAAGGATTAAAATGGAAGTATCAACAAGAAAATGAAAAATTATTGTCTAGACAAAGGAATCAACATCATGGTGCTGTATACACAGTAAAAACACATTAAGGTAAAAAATAAAAGTTTAGGAGAATGTCAGCTGGGCTGGAATCTGGAGCTTCAAACACCTCTTACTGATCTGTTGGAAAGAAAAAGAGAGCCCCATGGGAACAGGACCAGATCCCGATCTGAGATTGTGTGGTCTGCATTAAGCACCACCCCATTCTGGGGAGCAGCAGGGAGAGTGGGGGACTGCAGGAGAACCCAGGTGCAGTCAGATCCCCTCAGTTTACCACAGCACTGACCTGCAGCCCTGGAATGGGAAAGTTTGAATACTTGAGATGCTTTCCTCTTGAGTATAATATTTTCATGTTCATGGAGATAAATACTCCTATATAATGAAGAGTTTCCTATGTAAAAATATTAGAAAATTTGGCTGGGGATGTGACTCAAGCGGTAGCACACTTGCCTGGCGTGCGCGGGGTCCTGGGTTCAATCCTCAGTACCACATACAAATAAATTAAAGATGTTGTGACCACTGAATACTATAAAGTAAATATTTTAAAAAAATTCTTTCTCTCTCTCTCTTTAAAAAAAAACAGTAAGTTGTAAATCTTGAGAGACAATACAAGAAAAATTAGAAAATTACAAGAGGAATTATTAATCATACTTTGAATTATTTACTGTGGAAAAATGGCAAAATAATGTTGAAATTGTATTCATCATTTTAAAAAGAAAAACATTGTCACATGCTCAGCATGGAGTCTCAGGAGGTAAGGGGAGGCCTGATGGGAATCCGAGGACAAGCCCTGCAGGTCATGCCCAGAGCCTGGGCTGAAGAACTCCACACCTGCACTGGGAGGTGCATTCTTCTCTGAAATAAGGAATCATATCAGAAAACCAAGGGTGACCTTCCTCTGCAGAGAAACCAATTGCAAAATACAAGAAAACATGGTGTATATGAATATATAAAGTAATTGCATTAATTCTGTTTTTTTTGCACTTTATCTTTTTATCTTCCCAGACAACCAGAATTTCTAGCAAGTGGCCAATCCATCATGGTAACTGAATTTCTCCTCCTGGGCTCTCCTGATGGCTAGGATCTGAGTTTCCTCTATTTCACAGTATTCCCAATGATCTACCTGGGTACCTTGGTAGGGAATCTTCTCATCATCACTGTCACCACTGCTTACCAGAACCTGCACACATGCACACACCCATGTACTTCTTCCTCAGGAAGCTGTCCATGTTGGACAGGTGCTACATTTCCATCACTGTCCCCAATGCCCGTGTCAACTCTATCACATGTAACAGGACCATTTCAGTGGCTGGCTGTGCAACACAAATTTTCCTGGTCATTTTCTGTGCATGTGTTGAACTTCTGTTTCTCACCATCATGGCCTGGGACCACTATGTGGCCATCTGCCAGCCCCTCCAGTACCCACTCATCATGAATCCTCAAATTTGTGTCTGCATGACCCTGGCCACCCTGCTCAGTGGTCTGCTGTATGCAGGTGTGTACACTGGGAACACATTCCAGCTGTCCTTCTGCCAGTCAAACATGGTCCACCAGTTCTTCTGTCATGTCCCTTCTCTGCTGAGGCTCTCCTTCTCTGACACCACAAGCAGCATGGTCCTTTTTTAATCTCTGCTGTGGCAATTGCTGGTGGTTGCTTTACTTTAATTGCCATGTCATATTTTCGCATATTTTCTGCTGCGCTGAAATTTCCCACCAGAGTCCCAGGGAAGGCCTTCTCCACCTGCACCCCTCACATCCTCGTGGTGTCCGTCTTCCTCATTTCTTGTGCAGGTGTGTACCTGAGGTCCTCAGCAACCTCTGACACCCTCCAGGACATGGTTCTCTCTGCCTTTTACACCATGGTTCCTCCCTTCCTGAATCCTCTTATCTACAGTCTCAGGAACAAGCAGGTAAAGGAAGCTGTGAGGAGAGTAATGGGAAGACAGTTGTTCTCGGGGAAATGATGCATTTCAGCATTATCCTAATTTCACTGTTCGAGGTTCTTAATCAGAGATCATGCTCTTCATAGCTGGGGTTCAGAAGTCATACTGCTTACTCTAAGGTCACCTTATTGTGTCCTGGGTAATTCAACTTATAAAATAATTTTTGTTTTAATTTATGCCATCATTTCTATTTATTCTTCATAAAATGTATAATGTTAGCAAATGCATCTTTAATGAATGAGTACAATTCAATTTGTGTGCTATAATCATTTGAGAATATATCTGTTTATGATTCATCAAATAGTTTGTCATACTTCTATCAAGTAATGTCACAGATGCAAGTCTTACAAATTAATCATGAGAACAATCTGAAATCATTTGATCATATTCCATGATCTCATTTAGTGATGTGTGAAATAAATATGGAAGGTCTCTGGTACACAACTGTGTCAATTTAAATACATTGAAAATACTCAAAAATCAAATCCAAAAGAAGTTACAACTAAAGTGTAAAGGAAATCATAGTAACATTTCTCTCCTTCTGGAGCATAGAACAAGAGGAAAGTCCTTGTCCATGAAGTAAACAGAGGGCTATGTTTACCAACCCCTTTATCCTGACAGTCAAATCCATCCCCTGGGGAAGCCACATTGCCTTCCTGGGCCATGTTGGCTGCCAGTCTGTTTTATGTCCATGATTGACCCAGAGATGGGGACCAAACCTTGGGTCTAGGTTTCAGGTGAGCATTTAGATGATTGCCTCTACGATGTAACTTAATTCTGTAATGTTTAAGACTCTGCCATGTCTGATAAAAATGAAATGACAGGGGCTGGGGATGTGGCTCAAACGGTAGCGCGCTCGCCTGGCATGCGTGCGGCCCAGGTTCGATCCTCAGCACCACATACCAACAAAGATGTCGTGTCCGCCGAGAACTAAAAAATAAATATTAAAAATTCTCTCTCTCTCTCACACTCTCTGTCCTCTCTCACTCTCTCTTTAAAAAAAAATGAAATGTCTCCCCTGTCAAAGTCAACTTTCCATAAGTACGTAATGTAGGCCTGTATCTGTGCATATACTCTAATGCCTTTGTGCAGTCTTTCATCCTCTCACACAGCTTATTTCTTTTGAAATATTTTAGTGGCCTAACTGGTATGTGTTTTGTTAGTTGTTAATTGCAACTGACATATACTCACTGTCAATGTATCTAGAAATTTTAATATAAAAATATAGAAACAAAAGAGTTCATATATATTACAGGCAACGCATCAAACTCCAAATTCTGAGAACAGTTTTTTTTTTCAGCAGTTCACTAATAAGAAAAAGAGGGAAAAAATATAAATATATGTATTACCTAGGAAAATACAAAAGTCTAAATATATATGATTAATGAATAACAGCATCTCTTAAAGTTTGCAGACAAGGGAATACTTGTAGTAGGAACCCATGAGCACCCAGACAATCAGCAGGAAGCCTTGATCTGCTGTCACATGATCCAACCAGAACACAGATTCCATTCCCTGTGTCCATAATGACTTGTTCTCCCTGCTCCAATGATCCCTGCTAGAGCAGAAGGCCCTTCAGAGCACCACAGATGAATTCTGCAACCTCCACCTTTACATTTTCATTTGCTCTACAACTATAACCTACTGAATATTAATGAGTGGCATTCAAAGACTTACATGAGTTGAGGTGACAAGCAAATTAAGTTTAACTTTAATGTATAAATTTAGAAAAAAATAAATAGCATACACCAATCCTATTGAGAGACATCCATCTTGGTGAAAGTCGTTGGGTGTTTAACTTGTGTTTTAAGATGTTTTATACCAAAAAAAGCTGTTTGCAAACAAGATGCAAATAACAAAATATTGGTACAAAGACTATATGGAATCCCATATCTGATGTTAAAATATGCAAAGCCCTGAAGATAAGTTCCTGGGGAGAAAAAAAAAGAGGTCAGAAGATAAAAATAGATAATAACAGCAGCTAATTGTTAAGATATTTCTTTCACATATAAAATAAGGGATTGTTTTCATATATTTTCAATGATTCTTCTCTGGGATTACCAAATTATTCAGAATACATTAAAGAAGATGAAAATATGAAATATTATTTTGTGCTGATATTCAGTCTAATGTTCTGAAAACAGGCCATGTCATGAAACATGAATTCCAATTTCAGTATCTGCACATCATATTTCAACCTATTTATGTGAATTTTAACTGAATAAAACATTTGTATGTACATATCTAAATCTGTATCAGAGTTGTCTCAGGTATATTAAGCAGCTTATACCTTATTGCTTCATTTAATAACTAGGTTAAATCTGATATTAAAATAATCAATGTTAATGAAAAGATTTTCACTTTTAAATTAATCTTTTTAAAAATCATTTCTCTCTCATATACATGGTCTTTAAATCAAAAACAAAAACCTAGCATTTATCAGTGCACCTCCTTTAAAATTCTTGTAGTTCACTGCCAACAGCCTTGCATCACTATGCATTAAATAAAGATGGGTGCTTACTGATTCATTATCAATTTACTACTTCTTTTTTATTTAAAGAGAGAGAGAGAGAGCGAGAGAGAGAGAGAGAAAATTTTTTAATATTTATATTTAGTTTTCGGTGGACACAACATCTTTCTTTTATTTTTATGTGGTGCTGAGGATCGAGCCCAGCGCCCCACATATGCCATGTGAGTGCGCTACCCCTTGAGCCACTTCCTCATCCCAATTTACTACGTCTTAACAAACATGCTGTCTTACTTCACAAATCAGCAGGTAATCACATGTGATCATGTTATTTATTAAATTATCTGCATCAAGAGACAATACCACCTTTACAGACATTGATATGAAAAAAGTTACTAAGCATGTGATTTAGTGGAGTCTACCATTAAATGATTTAAAATAGAATGATAAGTAATGTCATTGTGACTTGGTGAAATTGGCCATGTGAAGGCTCAGACTGGGGATGACAGAGGCACAAGTACTGAGTTTGGACTCTTGGGTGCAAGGGGCAAGTCTCAGCAGCATGGCTTGATGAGCCAGTTCCTAGGAACAGACTGACAGCTGATGAACTCACAATGGGCCCGGACTTACTGGATCTAATGAGTTTCCAGAGAAAATGCTCAAGTTACTCTGGTTTTTTGATGCAGCTTTTTTTCTTTCTTTCTTTCTTTATTTATTTTAGTTGTCGTTGCACACAATACCTTTATTTATATGTGGCGCTAAGGATCAAACCCAGAGCTTTGCTCATGCTAGTTGAGCGCTCTACCACTGAGACTCAGACCTAGTCCCTTGATTCTGCTTTCTGATTAAGAACTTACAGGACCCCACAGTTTGTTAGTGCATCTGGTGACGCAAAGCTGGAGTGTAGAATATACCCAGGGATGGAAGGGACCAGTTCAGATGTGCACCAGTGTTCTCTGAATCATCTGTGCAGGTCAATATTTACATAAAGGTCAATACAAAGTTTTAGATGTTCTTCTAATTTTTGTAATTTTATGGATGCAAACATAGTTGCTCAACATTTCAAAAAAAAGAGATACACACCAACAGCAGAGAAGTAGAATCATCTCCACCTGGTCCAGCAGCCAATCATGCTCGTGTCAAAGACAGAAAGGTTCTTTTCTAATGTACCAAACAAAGTTGATTTCCTATGAGGAAAATTGCTCCTGCTTTTTTTGAAGATACTGGTCCCAATGCAATGGCATGAAAGGCCACAGACTTCTGTAGGACATAAGATTCTCAGTAAGACAGGATGTTCTTCCATCTTAGGAATCCTGCATCATGTCCAGATTTGCTCTGTCAAACTAACATGTGTCCAGCTCAGTCTACTCATCAGGGTAAACATTTTATGGTGTTTGGGGCATCAGTAGCACTGTCTTCCAATTTAGCAAGCCTTATTTAAACTTGAAATTGTATAGGATCTAGGATAAAAGATGGGGTGCATAATTTCCTTTCAGAAGTCAAATTGTTGATTTTTAAGCTGGAAGTGAGCTTTTCTCTTACCTTAGTCACATCTCTTATGATGAAAGTGGAAAATGCCAGGACAGTATCAGTCCTGGATATTTTATGGATTGATGTGAATCTAAGAAGCAATCACTGGGAACTACCCATGCCTGGTCTAGGAGCAGGAAGTAACATTTGCTCAGTGGCTGGGACAACGTACCAGTCCCTGTGGAAATGCAAGTAATTTATTTTTGGTAAAAATACCGCTTTAGAATTGTCTAATAGCACAGTGTGAGCCTCACTTTTCAAAGCTGGTATTTAGAAGAGAGACTTCAAGTAGAAAGATCAGAAAACTGAAATAAAAATAAGCATAAAACCCCGATTAATGAATTTACTTGAGGTTCCCAGATGGAAGATTTGAATTTTGTACACTGACATCCACAGTCCTTCCCTAAGTTCCAATTCTGTGAAAATCTGGAGAAGTGGCTAAAGTCTACAAAAGGCCCACATGTTACTTAAGCAATCACACTCCATTCTGGCTTTTACTTACTTGGCCTTACAGAATTGTGGTTACTTCCACCTGGGGTATTTTCATCTAAAATGCTGTTTCATGTTTGAATGCAGTCAGGAAAATAAATACATCGCCACCAAATCTTAGTAAGAAGTGGATTTTAGTGGTACTCAAAGAGAAATAAGGACAAGCATAACATTGGCTTGACAGTTTTAGGCAAATCCTGAGTCAAATCAAACCACATGTGTCTTTTTCATGGAGAAAGTAGGAACATTAAGAACAAGATGACAAGAGTGACAGGAAAGAAGAGCTCCAATTGGTAAAAACACCTTGATCCATCCAAAGTATTAAATAGGAGGGCAGCAAAGCAAAGAGCTTACCCATGAGAAAGAGTACTCAGCCAAGGAACCAGGATCAGCAACTACACTTGGGGAGGGGGCCTGCCTGGTGTCCCAAGACCCTGGGAAGGCTTCCCTCTGCATGACAGTGAACACTGGCTCTGCAATGTCCTTTACAGAATCCAGATTGAGTTCACCTGATTTGGCAGCCTGTAGTCTTTTCCAGGATGACTGCTTAGGTTTAAGTCTGAAGGAGGAGTCCACAGGGCACACTGTCAGGATCTCACTGACACGCTAGCTAACCACAATTGATGAACCCAAAGTCAAATGGACCCAAAGACCACATTTCTCTGCAGCCTCTTCTAAAACTGTAGTCTCTTACCTGTGGGGAACATTTGTCATTGTCAAGAGGTTTAAAACCATCATATCTGAGCTCCTGACTGTCTAACAGCCATTCACTTGGTTTGATTCTCTTCTTTTTGGTGCTAACTATGAGCAAGCAAAAAAAGAATGAAGGCCATCTTGAACAGTGATGTGGGAGTCTCCCTGGGAGGTTCCCCTGTTCCACTTTCCATGTCACTTCAGGAAACCAATGGCCAAACTCACGGCCACAGCAGGAAAATCACCAACCACCCTCATGTCTCCATGCACCTGGGCGGCAGACTCACGGGGAAGCAGGAGGCTGTGTCAACGAGCCCACCTTCACTCACATGCTGCACCCAACACACACTGACCTCAGAAACACTGCCCTGTCTTGGATTGGCTCCTGCTGTCCTTGTGTCAGTATCCACCCATCAGTACCAACTCACAATCATGAGCCCTGACTGAGGGAACAAGTCTCCATGGAACCATGAAACCCCAGAGTCCCAGCTTCCCAGCACATTCCTCACCTGAGCCAAAATGCAAACTTTAACCCCCATGAATCTTAGGCTGGGTTCTGCTGAGAAAGGCCATTGCTGCCCTAACAATGATGTACAGAAACTGTTATCTGTTCCCAGCCATCTGGGAAAGACCTATATTCTTCTACCAGGGTGACTGTGCACCAAGGAAAATAAAATAATGAGATCTTTTTGGGCTCTCTGACATGGGAAGTTGTTTTTTTTTTTTTTTTCCCCAGTATAATTTACTACAGGCTACTGGAAGCAAACTTCTTTCACCTAGTAAGACCAGAAACACACCCTCAGTGTCCTATTCAAGTACATATCAACATTTCAGCCTTACATCATGATTTTTAGTAGAGACTTTGACAACGTGAACCATTTCCAGGACTAGCAATGGGTCCACTGTGCAATACGGATTGGACAAAGCAAGCAAGAAACAGGAACAGCTCTTGGCTGGAAGGCAATAATTTGTGTGCCAGAAACTGAATAAAAACAATAATAGCTTAGGGGTCTCACATATCAGGAAAACAGCTGGGATATCATTGTCTGGGCCATGAGATTTGCCCTCTTATTTGAAGTATAAGTCATTCTGAATGGTCTCTTCTACAACTGAAAAGAGTCATGCTGGGTAGAGAACTGCTCTGAATTTTCAAGACATCCTACAAGTTGCATATAGTGTCGGTATGTGTTAGGCAGAACGCCATGTTAATGTGATCCCTCTGTCAAACGTGTGATGATCAAAGCTGAGAAACCTCCTTAGACCTTAGCCTTCCTGTGGCTGGGCATGTCATCCTCCTCTTCTCCAGTCCTTCTGAGACTTCGCCCCACCTGCTCTCTCCAGTAGCTTCCCACTGCCCTTTGTACAGCAGGGCCAGTGCCCAGTCCCATCCTCTCACTGGCTATGGCAGGGCCAGTGCCCAGTCCCATCCTCTCACTGGCTGGGTGGCCACCCTGACACTTCTTTCTGTCCTCCTTTCCCAGGCCTCCATGTTTTTAGTGACACCACCCCATTCTCTTCTTCCCTCAGATCTGCTTTTCAACTTTCACAAATGAGTTTGAGTGTGTGGTGTCTGCTTTCTGGGTCCACTTTATCCCACACAATGACCTCCCTTCCACCAGTCTGTGTCCAGCTTCAAGCAACAGCATATCACCATTTTTCACCCTGAATAAAATTCTTTGTGACCATATTCCACATGTTTCTCCATTCATCCACTCAGGGGTATCCAGATGGAGGCCATGCTTCAGCTGCAAGGATTCAACCATCTTGAAACCCTTATTGAGATGATGTTTCTTGCTAGCCTTTCTCATAGTCAGACTGAATAATGTAAGTAAAACACTGTAATAAAAAGTTCATAAAAAAGTTGCCTTGGCATTTTAAGTTTTTCTAATTCATTTTCATTATTGGTAACACATAATAATTTTGCCATTAATGAGATTCATTGTGAAAATAAATAGTCTGGTAAATATGAGGCTTATCTACGGTAGGACCCTTCTACAGCTTTCATGTCCTATGTAAATGCAGAAGCAGGAATAAAATAACAGCCGACTTGGATATTGTGAAAAAGAGAACATGCTGTTTTCTCAATCTCTTATTGAAATTTTTAGGTATGAATATATCCCTAAAGTCTATGTTAGGCAGAAACCAAAAAGATTAAAAATCATAGGCTAGATTCAGGAATGTCGGCCATAGCTAAGCTTTCCTGAAGTCCTGTTGAAACTGAGGTGTGTTGTCATATGAAGGCATGTTGGGACTGCAGGATTTGATAGTCACTGTTTGTTAATTAAGTTTTATTAAGAGGGATGGGAAGGAACACTTTGTCTTAAGGTTTTGTTAAGGTTGGGGGAATGCGTTTGCTGCCTGAGCCTGTCCGAGAGCACACATCTCGGAAAGGGCCTGAAGACACACATGACCTGAAATCAAATTGCTTCAATAAGGTAAAATTAATCAGGAAATGTTAATGATCATGTATGGAATAGGATATACAAGGAAGTACCTTTCTTCTAAAGGGATAGTGTGAACACTCTGGGTTTGCTTTGATTCTCGCACAGAAGAACATGCACAATTACTAGTGTTTCCAGTAGTGAAAATAATGTCTTCATATATTTCTTCATTAATCAGTCATAACTTTTGTGGTTAACTTGAATGTGCTAACACATAGATATTTTTCTTCTTTAGACAGACATATGTTTTAATTCTCTTTTATTTACCAGACACAAATTTTAAGCAATCAAGGAATTAAATCTGTCAATTAATTCATTGTGGTGTTTATTTTGTTAAGCTAACCAAGTTAACATCACATAATACATATTCTGCATCACTGTCATTTTATAATTAATGATGAGCATGTGTATCCTGAATTCAAATGACTTAGAATTGGTTTACCTAGAAAATTTGAAGAAAAGCAGAAGACCTATCCCTGAATATTCCCAAACCTGCATCAACCAAGGCCCTTCTAACCCACTGACAGGCCTGAGGAGCTGCCCCTCCCCATGGGAACGCACACCCTGATGGTCAATACAAGGGGGCATAAGCACTTGGCATTGGCCTAGACATTCTTTTGTTTTTCTTTTAAAGTACTATTCTTTTTACTTTTTTTTGTTTGTTTGTTTTTAGTTTTATTGATTTTATTTTTTAAATATACAAAAGTGGAATGCATTACAATTCTTATTACACTTATAGGGTACAATTTTTCATATCTTTGTATATAGAGTACATTCACACCAATTAATGCCTTTATACATTACTTTCTTTTTATTTTTGTATTAACATTTTAATACACATATATTCCACAATTTTTTGTATCTATGTTTATATATAAAGAATGTTGCCACCCAATTTGAGTCTTCATGCATGTACTTTGGATAATGATGTCCATCACATTCCACCGCTCTTGCTAATCCCCTGCCCCCTACCTTTTCCTCCCATCCATCTTCCCTATCTAGAGTGAATCTATTCCTCCCATGCTCTCTCTTCCTACCCCACTATATCAGAGAAAATATTCGGCATGTTTTGGGGGGGATTGGCTAACTTCACTTAGAATTATCTTCTCCAACGCCATCAATTTACCTGCAGATGTATTATTCTCTTTAATTCTGAGTAAAATTCCACTGTGTATATATGCCAAATGTTTTATCCATTCCTCCACTGAAGGGCATCTAGGTTGGCACAGCTTAGCTCTTATGAATTGTGCTGCTATAAGCATCAATGGGCTCGACCAGAAAATTTCTAGAACTAGTAAATGAATTCAGAAACGTAGCAGGATATAAAATCAACACCCACAAATCAAAGCCATTTCTGGATATCAATGACAAATCCTCTGAGAAGAAAATGAGGAAAACTACCCCATTCACAATAAACTAAAAAAAAAAAAATAGTTGACTCAACATGGCTGCGGGCGGGAAGGCAACGTTTTCAGTACCTTCTCAGCCAGAGAGACACATCAGAAGGTTCGGATTCTCCCTGCTGAGAAACTCCCAGCAACATTCCGCTGAAGTGAGATCTAGGCTTGGAGTTTGGGATTATTGGAGGTGACAGCTTGCCCCAGATGGGTGAATCTTGGCCACCCTGCGCGGAGGTGCAGGCCGCAACTGTCTGGTGACCAGCACAGAAGGAGGCGTTTCAGCACTTCCTGATACCCTGTGTGGCTTACAGACTGTTTGAAGAGGTTGCTAACCACACCTTCATGAAACAGTGGACCAAGAACCGAAACCGAGTCTGAGTCAGATCAAAGACAGGCTAGACCCACCCCTTTCATCGGACACTCCGGCAAGGAGTCTGGGGCCCGCCATAGCAGAGAGCTGATGTCACCAGAGTTTGGCGGACAGTATCCCTTCCCAGCGGATTTGGCTTCAGCAAGTGTGTGACTCCCATCCCCACCAGATACATACAGCTGAGAAACCTCAAAAATCTCGCCCCAGAGCTCCGTGGGTCTGAATGTAGGGGCTGAGGGAAGCAAAGGGGACCCCTGACCTCCAACTCCCCCTACCAACAGCAGTGAGAGCCAAGGCCCTTGCCGCCACCTCCCAGGGATATGGCCACCGAAGGAGTCCAGGCAAATTAAGCTGACGGTTCCCAGATCACCCACTCCACAACCTTGGGTCTGGATGAATGGCAAACAGAGAGAGTGCTCAGTCGTTCAGGAAATAGGGCACTCAGGGGGCTGCAAGTGTAACTAGATCTGTGGATATCGCCTCTGGTGAGCCAGGCCTGGCTGGGTGGCAGGAGGAAGGGGGGGAGGGGCTGGAGAAGAGAAACAGCTCTGGACTAACAGGATTGGAAAGACGCCCAGTAGGGGAAGAGGAGCCGCCTTACAGGGATTGCTGGCAGCACATAGAGGGCAAAAGCTGGGCTCGGAGGGCACAGTTCCACCTAGTGGAAGAGAAGAAAATAGAACTCTAAGACTTCATTTATCATTTTTTTTTCTTTTACCTTTTCAATTTTTATTGTTCTTTCCATTCTCCTTTATTCTACCTATTTTTCTCTCCTTCTTTCTCTTTAAGGACTTCTTCCTTCCTGTTTCCCCTAACTTTTATCCCAAGGATTACGACTTTCATTAGGTGTAATTTTCTAAATACAAATAGGTGAATGTTCCAAGGCTGTCTATAGGGCTCCTAAGTAACTAGCTATTACCAAATACCCTGATCCATTCACCTGTTAATACCCCCTTTCAGTAGAGCAATCTCCCAAAGTAGCCAAGACATACTAACCTTCATACCATCATAGCACCCAACCTAAACATAAAGTCCTAAGACGAAACAACAGATCACTATATGCCTACAGAATCCATAAGCCTTTTATGAAATGAATGAATCAGCTTTAAATTACAATAAAGCCCAACATCTCTAGACATAGTATCCCACCACAAAGGAGAGACCACAGAGATATACAAAACCAAAACAAATTTATAGGAGAAAACAGAAACACAGCAGTTAAACAGAGCTGGAAAGTTATGTGAACACCATAAAAAAAAACAAGGGATAAAAGGATTTCAAACAATGCAGGAAAACGTAAATTTACAGGAGAACCTAGAGGCTTCAGAAAAATGGACAGAGAAAGAACTCAAGGCATACCTGACTCAGATGGAATGGAATCTTAAAGAAGTCATTAGACAGCAAGTCCAAACAATAGAAGAATACTTCGAAAATGAATTACATAAGCAGATTCAAGAAGCAAAAAATCAACTCTACCAGGAGATTTAGAGATTTTTTTAAAAAATCAAACAGTAATACTAGAAATGCAGGAAACCATAAACCAAACCAAAAACTCAAATGAGAATATTACAAGTAGACTAGATCAAATAGAAGTCATAACATCAGATAATGAGGACAAAGTTTATCAACTCAAAAAGAATATAGTCAATACAGAAAGGCTGGTAAGAAACCACAAGCAAAACATCCAAGAGATATGGGATGCCATAAAAATACTGAACTTAAGAGTCATTGGGATAGAGGAAAGTATATAGGTCCAAACCAAAGGAATGAGCAATCTGTTGAATGAAATAATTTTAGAAAACTTTCCAGACATGAAAGATGGAATGGATTGCCAAATCCTGGAAGCCTACAGGACCCCAAACATACAAAAACGTAATAGACCAACTCCAAGACACATTATTATAAAGATATCCGACATACAGAACAAGTAGAGAATATTAAAAGCTACAAGAGAAAGGAGGCAGATTGCATTCAGGGGTAAACCAATTAGGTTAACGGCTGATTTTTCATCACAGACATTGAAAGCAAGAAGATCCTGGAACAATATATTTCAATTGCTGGAAAATAATGGATTCCAACTCAGAATATTGTACCCAGCAAAATTAAACTTCAGGTTTGACAATGAAATTAAAATATTTCATGATAAACAAAAATTAAAAGAATTTGCAGCCAGAAAACCAGCACTGCAAAGAATTTTGAGCAAAACACTACAAGAACCAACAGTGGGAGGTGACTCAGTAAAGGGGGGTTAAAAATAATCAAAGAGAAAAAGCAAGCCAAATTAAAATAAATAAATAAATACATAAACATGACTGGAAGTACAAACCATATATCAATAGTAACCCCAAACGTTAATAGCTTAACCTCACCAATCAAGTGACATAGGCTAGTACTTTGGATTAAAAAAAAAAACAGATCCAACAATATGCTGCCTTCAGAAGACTCATATGATAGGAAAAAGACATACACAGGCTGAAGGTAAAAGGTTGGGAAAAATCATACCACTCACATGGCCCTCAGAAGCAAGTAGGAGTGGCCATACTCATATCAAATAAAATCAACTTCAAACCTAAGTTAATCCAAAGCAATAAAGAAGGACACTACATACTGTTAAAAGGAACCATTCGCCAACAAGACATAACAATTATCAATATGTATTCACCAAAGAATGGTGCTGCAACGTTCATAAAACAAACTCTCCTCAAGTTCAATAATCAAGTAGACTGCAACACAATAATTATGGATGACTTCAACACACCTCTCTCACCATTGGACAGATCCTCCAAACAAAAGTTGAATAAAAAAACTATAGAACTCAATAACACAATCAATAACCTAGGCTTAACTGACATATATAGAATATGTAAACCATCATCAAGTGGATATAGGTTTTATTTTCAGCAGCACATGGATCCTTCTCAAAGATAGACCATGTATTATGCCATAGGGCAACCCTTAGTAAATATAAAGGTGTGGAGATAATACCATGCATCTTATTTTATCATAAAGGAATGAAACTGGGAATCAATGATAAAAGAAGGAAGGAAAAATCCTTCATAAACTGGAAAATGAACAATATGTTACTGAATGATCAATGGGTTACAGAAGACATAAAGGAGGAAATCAAAAATTCTTAGAGATAAATGAAAATAGAGGCACAACATATTGGAAACTATGGGACACAATGAAAGCAGTTTTAAGAGGGAAATTCATTGCCTGGAGTTCATTACTCAAAAAGGAAAAAACCAACAAATAAATTAGCTCACACTTCATCTCAAAACCCTAGAAAAGGAAGAGCAAAACAAAAGCAAATATAGCAGAAGACAAGAAATAATTAAAATCAGAGCGGAAATCAATGAACTTAAAACAAAAGAAACCATTGAAAAAATTGACAAAATTAAAAGTTGGTTATTCAAAAAAATGTATAAGATCAACAGACCCTTAGCCATTCTAATGAAGAGAAAAAGAGAGAGAACTCAAATTACTAACATACGGGATGAAAAAGGCCAATATCACAACAGACACTACAGAAATACAGAAGATAATTAGAAATTATTTTGAAACTCTATATTCCAATAAAATAGAAGATAGTGAAGATATTGATAAATTTCTTAAGTCATATGATTTGCCCAGATTGAGTCAGGAAAAGCCCTGGACCAGATGGATATACAGCAGAGTTTTACAAAACCTTTAAAGAAGAATTAATACCAATACTTTTCAAGTTATTTCAGGAAATAGAAAAAAAAGAGCTCTTCAAATTCATTCTATGAGGCCAACATCACCCTGATCCCGAAACCAGACAAAGACACTTCAAAGAAAGAAAACTACAGACTAATATCTCTAATGAACCTAGATACAAAAATCCTCAACAAAATTCTGGCGACTCGGATACAAAAACATATCAAAAAAATTGTGCACCATGATCAAGTAGGATTCATCCCTGGGATGCAAAACTGGTTCAATATACGGAAATCAATAAATGTTATTCACCGCATCAATAGACTTAAAGATAAGAACCATATGATCATCTCGATAGACACAGAAAAAGCATTTGACAAAGTACAGTATCCCTTTATGTTCAAAACACTAGAAAAACTAGGGATAACAGGAACTGACCTCAACATTGTAAAAGCTATCTATACTAAGCCTCAGGCTAGCATCATTCTAAATGGAGAAAAACTGAAGGCATTCCATCTAAAATCTGGAAGAAGACAGGGATGCCCTCTCTCACCACTTCTATTCAATAGTTCTCAAAATATTGGCCAGAGCAATTAGACAGATGAAAGAAATTAAAGACATAAAAGTAGGAAAATAAGAACTTAAATTATCACTATTTGCCGATGACATGAATCTATACATAGCAGACCCAAAAGGGTCTACAAAGAAACTACTAGAGCTAATAAATATATTCATTCAGCAAAGTGGCAGGATATAAAATCAACACGCATAAATCAAAGGCATTCCTGTATATCAGCAACAAATCTTCTGAAATGGAAATGAGGACAACCACCCCATTCACAATATCCTTAAAAAAATACCTCGGAATCAACCTAACAAAAGAGGTGAAAGATTTATACAATGAAAACTACAGAACCCTAAAAAGAGAAATAGAAGAATATCTTAGAAGATGGAAAAATATACCCTGTTCATGGATGGGCAGAACTAACATCATCAAAATGGTGATTTTATCAAAAGTTCTCTATAGGTTTAATGCAATGCCAATCAAAATCCCAATGGCATTTCTTGTAGAAATAGATAAAGCAATAATGAAATTCATATGGAAAAATAAAAGACCCAGAATAGCAAAAGCCATTCTTAGAAAAAAGAGTGAATCAGGTGGTATAGCTATACCAGACTTCAAACTATACTACAGAGCAATAGTAACAAAAATAGCATGGTACTGGTACCAAAACAGGGAGGTGGACCAATGGTACAGAATAGAGGACACAGAGACCAATCCACAAAATTACAACTATTGGATTTTTGACAAAGGGGCTAAATGCATGCAATGGAGGAAGGATAGCATCTTCAGCAAATTGTGCTGGGAAAACTGGAAATCCTTATGCAACAAAATGAATCTGAATCCCTTCCTCTCGCCATGCACAAAAGTTAATTCAAAATGTATCAAGGAGCTTGATACCAAAACAGAGACTCTGCATCTGATTGAAGAAAAATGTTGGATCCAATCTACATACTGTGGGGTTGGGCTCCATATTCCTTAATAGGACACCCATAGCACAAGAGTTAAAAACAACAATCAACAAATGGGACTCACTCAAACTAAAAAGTTTTGTCTCAGCATGAGAAACAATAAGAGAGGAACAAGTTTTTACTCCTCAAACTTCAGATAGAGCCCTAATATCCATAGTATACAAAGAACTCAAAAAATTAAACAATAAGAAACCAAATAACCCAATCAATAAATGGGCCAAGGACCTGAACAGACACTTCTCAGAGGAGGACATACAAACAATCAACAAGTACATGAAAAAATGCTCACCATCTCTAGCAGCCAGAGAAATGCAAATCAAAACCACCCTAAGATACCATCTCACTCCAGTAAGATTGGCAGCCATTATGAAGTCAAACAACAGTAAGTGATGGCGAGGATGTGGGGAAAAGGGTACACTTGTATATTGCTGGTGGGACTGCAAATTGTTGTGGCCAATTTGGAAAGCAAAATGGAGATTCCATGGAAAGCCTGGAAGGGAACCAGCATTTGACCCAGCAATTCCCCTTCTCGGACTATTCCCTAAAGACCTTAAAAGAGCGTACTATAGATACTGCTACATCAATGTTCATAGCAGCACAATTCACAATAGCTAGTCTGTGTAACCAACCTAGATGCCCTTCAATAGATGAATGGATTAAAAAAGTGGCATTTATACACAATGGAGTATTACTCAGTACTAAAAAATAACAAAATCATGGTATTTGCAGGGAAATGGCCCTAGAGCAGATTATGCTAAGTGAAGCTAGCCAATCCCTAAAAAACAAATGCCAAATGTCTTCTTTGCTATAAGGAGAGCAACTAAGAACAGAGCAGGGAGGAAGAGCAGGAAGAATAGATTAACATTAAACAGGCATGAGAGGTGGGAGGGAAAGGGAGAGAGAAGGGAAATTGCATGGAAATGAAGGGAGACCCTCATTGCTATACAAAATTACATATAAGAGGTTGTGAGGGGAATGGGATAATAAACAAGGAGAGAAATGAATTACAGTAGATGGGGTAGAGAGAGAAGATGGGAGGGGAGGGGAAGGGGGATAGTAGGGGATAGTAAAGGTAGCAGAATACAACAATTACTAATAGGGCATTATGTAAAATTGTGGATGTGTAACCGACGTGATTCTGCAATCTGCATTTGGGGTAAAATTGGGGGTTCATAACCCACTTCAATCTAATGTATGAAATATGATATGTCAAGAGCTTTGTAATGTTGTGAACAACCAATAAAAAAAAAAGTGAAAAAAACTGGAAAGCACCATGAGTCATGACTACACACACACACACACACACACACACACACACACCACGGACACACACACACACACACCACGGACACACACACACACACACCACAGACACAGCTTTTGTGAGTTGTAAAGCTGTCTAGTTTCATAAAATGAGTCAATTGTGTACGTGTATATTTTTTTTGGCGTGGTGTGAATGGTTTTAATCATTTAGTATTTTTAATTTTTAGTTTATAATTAACATGCAAAGATTGTACATATTTATGGGGTAAGGTTGGATTGCTCAAAAACAATAAAGGGAAGAGAGAAAGTAAAAGCACTTTTAAAGTTTATTAGAATAAAAGAAAATATATAAAAAATAACAGTGAATGTATACAATACGGATTAATTAAACTACAATTATTGTGGATGCATATTCATTCTGGATAAAAATCATACTTTCTGAAATTAATTACCTTTGTTTGACTCTACCAATTTTTATTTTTGAATTTAACTCAATAAAATTAACTTCTCTTGAAAAAATAGTAAGATACTTTGGAATCAACTTAACAAAAGAGGTGAAAGATCTATACAATGAAAACTATAGAACCCTAAGGAGAGAAATCAAAGAAGACCTGAGAAGATGGAAAGATCTTCCTTGCTCATGGATAGGCAGAATTAATATTATCAATATAACCATACTACCAAAAGCACTATACAAATTCAATGCAATTCTGATAAATATCCTAATGACATTCCTCATAGAACTAGAAAAAAAGCAATCATGAAATTCATCTGGAAAAATAAGAGACCCAGAATAGCTAAAGCAATCTTTAGCAGGAAGAGTGAAGCTGGTGGTATCACTACACCAGACCTTAAACTATACTACAGAACAACAGTTACAAAAACAGCATGGTACTGGCACCAAAACTGACTGGTAGACCAATGGTACAGAATAGAAGACACAGAGACTAACCCGAAAATTACAATTATATTATATTAGACAAAGGTGCCAAAATCATGCACTGGAGAAAAGAGAGCATCTTCAACAAATGATGCTGGGAAAAATGGAAATCCATATGCAACAAAATGTAATTAAACCTCTATCTCTCAAGATGCACAAAAGATAACTAAAAAATGGATCAAGGACCTAGGAATTAATAGAAGAACAAGTAGACCCTAATCTCCATCATGTGAGATTAGGCCCCAACTTCCATAATAAGATGTCTATAGCACAAGAATTAAAACCAGGAATCAATAAATGGGATGGAATCAAACTAAAACGTTTCTTCTCAGCAAAATAAACAATCTGTGAGGTGAATAGAGAGCCTACATTCTGGGAGCAAATTTTTACTCTTCACACATCAGATAAACCAATAATCTCTAGGGTATATAAGGATCTCAAACAGCTAAGCACCAAAAAAACAAATAACGCCATCAATAAATGGGCCAAGGACCTGAACAGACACTTCTAGGAAGATGATATACAATCAACTAACAAATATATGAAAAAAATGGCCTAGACATTTTTGACTGTACAAATCTCCAAAGCATGTTCCTAAGCAGCTTTGAGACTGTGCAGGTTACTTGATTTTATAAGTGTCACCACTTATTTTTGGCCTCTCATTTTACCCAGAGAATAAAGTGACAAGCTCATACCCCAGTGTTTAGAAACAAGCAAACACAGTGTCTCTGCAAAGCTCAATCAATAATGCATGTGCCGGGAAAGGGCCCTCAGCAAATGCTGTTGATCACCCCTCAACTGGCATTGACCAGGGACCTACTGCTGTGCAGACACTGCAGCTGAAGATCAATAGATTTATGCAGATTCTACTCTGGGTGCTCTGTGATTTTAACTAATGTCTTCCCACATAATCTTCCTGAGCAGAAAATGAAAACTAAAGAAAAATAGGAGCCCCTGGAGCACTACTATGAAAAAACATGGTCCCAGCGAGAAGGGGAAGGTGAGGCCCTGTGCTGGGTGCCCACACCCCTATAGGGGGTGACATCCCTCTACAGGACTGGTCTTCAGCAGGCTGGCTTCCTGTGTGGGAGTGATAAAGGCTCTATTTTCACATATGGCCCAGTCATTAACTATATATTCCACTTGCCACTTATGTTTATATTATCAAACAGTGAAATAAATATGGAAAGATGAAATATTTCAAATGAGAGCATTTTATATATTAAAAAATGTGCAATTATATTAAATATTACCTTTGCAAATGTTCGTGAAAATTAAAGGACTAATTGAAATTCAATGGAAAAATATCATGTGTAACCAAAGAGTAGAGATAAAAATTTATAGTAGAAAACTACAAAATTGTTCAGGCAAAGATTTTTAAATAGTAAACTATATTTTCACTGGAAAAAAATCCATCTGTTGCAACAACAAATGAAAACGGGAGAAAACAGCAACTGAAGATAATGACTGATGGTCAGAAGTATCACCCATCCTAAGTCCATGGCTCCATTCCAGAGGTGATAAAGCTTCATCAAATGCATTTCCTTCAAAAAAAAAAAGGCACTAGATGTGTTTTTGCACATGACAGTAAATTGGAAAGATTTCTTTAAACATTAAACGTGACTATAGAAACTTGATATCCCAATGAAACCAGAAGTCACTTAATATATAAAATACACAGGGAAGAAACTCACTTACAAGAATGAGTAGAACATTCTACCAAACTTCTAAATAAAGTGGGGGATCCACAATGACTCATATACATATAAATGACTACACACACACACACACACACACACACACACTGAAGCAAGTTGGAGATTAATTGACAAAAATAAGAGGTGGCTACATTATAGAGCACAAAAATATGTGTACCATGGCTTCTAAGACAGTGCCTGCCCTCCACATGCCCAGTGTCCCTGGACTAGAACAGCAATCTCTTTTCACCATGAGGATGACATCACCAGAAATTACTGGGGGCAAAGATTGAGAAAGGTGGACTCTCAATTCAATTCCCAGTCCCTGTGAATATGAATATATATATATATATATATATATATATTATATATATATATAATATATAATATGAATATATATATATATATTATATATATATATTAATTCCATAAAATAAAATTATTCGGATATTGCATCCAAGTAGATGTGTTGTAGGAAGCTATGGGAACATCCAGCAAGCAGAATCAAAGCTCAGGTTACAGTCTTCATGTGGGTTTATCTCAGGTTAACTTCTTCATATTCTCTTGCTTTACCTGCTACACACCACAATGACCATTCTTTAATATTCCACAATGAACAACTAAAACTCTGGTATGGAACTTGAGTTATTTTTTAAAAATTGAAAGAGGATTGGCATATATATGAAATATAATCTATATAGCTGCTGTTTTAATTCATTTCCATATTAGAATTAAAAACAAGTAATGCTCTGTTTTGAATGTGTTTTGAGTATTTCCTTGAAAGTTTTATATGCTAGAAGAATGGTCCTCAGTTAAACTATACAGGTGGTATTTATGCTAAAAAATTAAAGTCAGCATACTGTATTGACACATGCATACCCATGTTCATAGCAGCACAATTCACAATAGTAAAACTATGAAAACAGCCCAGGTGCCTCTCCTTGGATGAATGGATAAAAAGTTTTGTGGCAATATACACAAAAATTTATTCATCCATAAAAAGCATGAAATTATGTCATTAGGAAAATGAATGGAGCTTAAGAAGATTAGATTAAGTAAAATAAGACAAACTCAAAAAATCAAGGGCCATATATTTTCTCTCAGATGTGAAAGCTGGAAAGGACAAAAAGGTGTGTGGGGGTGGATCTCATGAAAAACAAAGGGAGATCAGTAGAGTAGAGGAAAAGGTGCAGTGGAGGAAGGAGGAGAGGGAAAGGGGAAAATTGGGGTATGCTATCGACCAAATTATATTGTTGTAGATACATATTAATCTGTGACCATTTATCCCATCATATACCACTGTAATGCAACCATGAAAAATAGGAAACAAAACAGTCCTTAGGTAGTGAAGACTTGGATGATTCCATCATCTGAGCAGCACCATCTGATGAGATTGAGGCAGTCCTATAGGACGAGATTACTTCATGTGAGATCAGCAATACAAGCACCAAGAAAACTCTCCCTTAAACAAAATTATGAGAAGTCGACAAGATCATGGGCTATGAAGTCAGAAACAATCAATCCACATGGAAATATTGAAAATCTATAGATTGACCAAAATAGCCTTTTGAGAACTATGGACACTCTTCAACGACCCATATTAACCCAGTGGATGTACAATAACCAAAAACACACATTAAGTAAGTTGGGAATTTTGTGGAGACTTTTTTCTTTTTTCTTTTTTTTTAAAACTTTATCACACATATATACATCATGACATAGACAAGAAGAGGTAGTCCAATTCTCAGTTTCCCCCCTTGGAAGGAAAGGGACAGAATTTGATGCATTCTGTCACGTTTGTGGAATATCACAGGAGTTACGTCTATATCACTTCGCTCACAGGTCAAATAGTAATTGTGGCAAAGTTGGCTGCCAAAATGAGAAACCTCCAATTGCTGAGGCAGGTACCATGGGAATAAAAGATAAAAGACCAGCAGATATATCAGGGCAAGAGATTTTAGGCCAAGGAACATAAAAGAACAATCAGTTAATGAGAAGAAGAAGAGATAGGAATCTCAGGAAAATGAAGACTTACGAAAGCATCCATGAACTTGGGAGGATTGTGGGGAGACACTTGCACAGGGAAGGGAAGATACATGCTGATAAAAGATGCCCTCAGTGAGCCTTCAATCAAGCATGTTTCTAGCACACACAGAGCCAGGCTTCAATGACAGAGGTTGTTAAGGTTGGTGTCTTATATAAAGCCCATTTGTCAACAAAAGATCACAAGACACACAAAGAAAAGGGAAGTGTCCCATTAAAAGAACAAAATAAATCTACAAATACTAATATAAAGACTCTAAATTCAAATTCACTAGACAAAGACTAAACATCCATTGCTTTAAATACATTCAAAAAGCTAAAGGAAAATACTAAGAGAATATGAAAGCAAAAGAGAAAAATATACATGAAAAAATGAGAGTACAAATAAAATTGAGGAAGTTATAAAGGAAATGAAAAAAATTCTGAACTAAGAAATGAATTGAAATGTAAAAAAATATGAACTAAGAAATAAATTGAAAAGTGTAGTTAAAGTTTCAATGTCAAATTCAAACACATAGGAAGAAGAATCAAGAAATTGGAAGACAGTTAAATTGAAATTATCAAGTATAACAAATAAAAAGAAAAGAAAAAGAAAACAGAAAACATTCTTAGAAACTTACAGGATAGTTCAAGATATAGAGAAAGAAGTTAAGACTTTCTTTTAAAAAATACAAAATTTACCTCTTTAAAGATATGAAATGCACATCCAAGACATTCATGTACTCCAATAAATCCAGAGATTAAGACCAAGAGTCATAAATATCAAAGTGTCTAAAGACAAAGGCAAAAAGAATATTGAAAGGCATAAGAGAAAAGAAGCTCATCACACAAAACTAATCCTCTATAATATTACTGATCAGTCTCTCAGTAGAAACTTTGCACACCGAAGACCACTGGTTTGATGTATTTAACACAGGAAAATAAAACCCATCAGTTGAGAATTCCCTATATGACAAAACTATTGTGTATCTCCTTAAAATAAGAGAGAAATATTGATATTCTAGGAAAAAAGAAAAGCAATCAACTTAATTAGTACTATACACATCCCACAAGATATGGTTAAAATAAAAATAAAATGACACTAGATAGTAATCTGTAGCCATATAAAAATAAAATTATCTGGTAAAGGAAAACATAAAAACTATTAATATTGTTATTTCAGTTCATTACTCCATATTTAATTTATCTTAGTGATTAGAACACAAAAGCATCAAAATGATTTTAGGTCTGTTAATTGGTATACAATTTGTGACATCAATAATGTAGTGTATAAGGTCAAAACTAAGAGAGTAGAATTTTGTACATGATCAAAGTTAAGTTGGTATCTGTTTAAAACAGATAGTTACAAACCAAGATAAACTAAGATTGATAGATGTAATTCCCAAAATAACCCTCCTACACACACACAATGTCTATATATATTGTCTCAATACAAATGATAAGTAAATAAAAATATCAGTACAAAAAATAATCAAACAAAAGGACATAAAGAAATGAATAAGAATGAAAAGAGCTCCAAGACATATAGAAAACAATAAATGGCAAAAAGTAGTCCTTCTCATCATTACTGTCATTAATTTTAACTGGATTCAATTCTCTAATCAAATCGCACACATCAGAAAATAGTATTTTAAATATCATACAACCTTGTTCTGTCTCCTAGAGTATTGACTCAGACCTTAGTATCCACATAGGCTAAGAACAAAAGGATGAAGAAGGCATAAACAGCAACCCAAAGATTCTAGGGTGCTACAATATAAGAATAAAATTAATTCAAAGTCAAAAACTTTTAAAAATATAGTGACCATTACATAATGAAAAAAGTGTTAACTCACAGGTGGGATTAACAATCAAGACAACATACATACCACATATCAGAGCTTCACAATAAATTGAGAAAGATTAAGCAGGAAGAAAAGAGAGAGAGAGCTCTGAAATAATATTCATATACTTCAATATCCAACTGTATTTAACTAGTACCTACAACAGACAGAGAAGCAATAGGAACACAGCAGACTAGAACAGCCCCCCAGTCCTACATACCCCACTTAACCCAGTGATGTGGAAGGCATGCACTTGGGTTCAGAATGGATTGCAACTACATAGCAAAGACAGAATGGTAAAATATGGTAAATATGCATATATGTGTAAATTAACATTGTCTCCTAAAAAAACAAGAGGTCAGAGAAGAAGTTGCCATCACTATCAGAAAATCTCCTTATAAAAATGAAAGTAAAAGCACAATACACCAAAATTGAAAGGATGAGAGAAATCACACACAGTGGGAAAGGGAGATTTGTATTTGAAAATACTCTGTTTCAAAAAAGACTTCCCTTCAATCACTTTACTTTACACATTGAAGACATAGAACAAGAGAAACAAATTAGACACGAAGTTAGTAGTAAGTGGAGTAATAGAGATAAAATAAAAGGAAAACAAAATTAAAAATCCACAAGAAAAATCAACAAAACTTAGATTGATTCTTCAAAACAAGAATTTAAAGGAATGACACCAATCTTAGCAAATCAGCAAGATGTTTTCGCAAAAATGATAAAAAATAAAAACATTTAAAAGACCTGGTTTTGGAGCTCAGTGTTAGGGTGACTTGGGTTCAATTCCTAGTACCATTAAAAAGAACATTTATAAAACTCATACAAAAACCAAAGGCAGAATATATATCCTAACTCATTTTTGAGACTAGTATTACTTCATAGAAAGCCAAAGTCAAATTGAGAAAATGAAACCCAAAACAGAGCCCTGATGAGTATGTTTTAAATCATACACCTTGGTATTTATCCAAAATAACTAAAAGCAGGATACTACAGTGAAACAGGCTCATCAATGTTTACACCAGAGCAATTCACTCTGGCCAGTCAAGGACTCATCCAGAAGCTGACCAACAGATGAATGGATTAAGAAAATGCAGTACAAACACACAATTGCATTTGACTGGGCATAAAGAGGAAGGAAATCATGGCCCTTTCAGGTGAATGGATGGAACTGGTGAACATCATACTAAATGAAGAAGAAAGACTGAGAAGTCAAAGGTTGAGTGCTTTCCCTCATGTTGGAAGAACAGAATTAGTGAAGAAGTGAGGAATCCAATGACTGTAGAAGGAAATCCATGGAGAAAAGGACAGGAGTTGAGGGGAGGGAGGAAGGATGGGAAGAAAGATCCAACTATTGTATGTTCATATGTGAATACATCCTAGTGAATTCCACCTTCAAAACATCAAATGAAAAACAATGAATGGAAGGAATATCAGAAGAGCAGATGAAAGGGAACGTGGGGAGGGAGGAGAGGAGAGGAAAAGGAGACACTAGGTACTGGATTAGAAGAAATTATTTCCCATGCTTGTACGACTGTGCCATTATAAACCCCAATATTATGAATAACTGGACTGTATTAATAAAATATTGAAATATTATATCAAACAGAGTTTAAAAGCACAATGAAAGTTACACAGCATAAATAATTGGTGTTTATCCCTAAATGCAAGAAAGTTTCAATACACACACACACACACACACACACACACACACACACACATACACACACACACACACACACACATCTATCAATGTCACAAACACGCTAGGAGTCATAAGGGAGAAAAAGCACTCATGGTCCTCTCCACTGGTGGAGAAGCAGCACTCTGTAAAACTCAGTTCATTTTCATGATCAGACAATAAACTGGGAATTGAAGGAAATAGGAATCCACAAACAGAAACAATAGGAATAGAGAAAGAATGTGAATAGTAATAAGAAAACAGTAAGAAGAAAACTACCTCCAAATAGTGAGAGTCTCATAGTAAATACCACAGCAAAGACATGACCAAGTACTGAGTATACTGAGTATCTGAGAATTTCTTTTAAGAAAAGAATAAGACAAATTTCCTGCTTTCATTATTTTCACTTAATGAAGTACTGTATGTCACAGGCAGAATAATGAATTAAATAAAAATAAATGACATCTGACAATGTAACTGACAGAGTAAAATTATCTTAATTTGCCACCATAACGTGATCTTAAGTGTTTAAAAAAAACAGTTTCCACAACAAACTATAAGAATTACTAAATCAGTGCAGCTAAGATGCAGAATACAAAACCAATAGAAAAAGACATTTAACATAACCATGAGCAATCAGAAGAGATAAACAATTCCATTGGTACTAGCACCCAAAAGAATAAACATAATGTTCTTTTGCTCTGATTTCTTTCCAGGGTAAACATGAGGTTTCTCCTTTGACAGTGACCAGAGGACAAGGTGGGCACTCCCTGGAGGAGCTCTGACTGGGTAACATCAGGTTCAGGTGTGTCAGACAGAGGGCAGAGGAAGAAGTGAACGTCCAGCACATGACACAGAAGAAACGTACTCCTACTCTCATGTCCCAGAGGTGTTAGAGGTGCCAACTGAGAGTTGGAAGTGACAGGGACCTGGAGTCAAGTTTTGGGAGAGACACCATGGGATTCTGTCTTTACCAATGTCAATGGGTAATATCCATAAGCTTCCCCAGGGAACAAGCTAATTAAAAAAAAAAAAACATGTGAAAGGGGGCATTTGTTCACCTAACTGTGGTGCTGGCCAGTAGGTCAGCAGTTGTAGGGGTGTTGGGTTTGGGCTCAATGTGATGGGAAACCAGCTGCCTCTTCTCCACAGCAACATGAAGAAAGCTTGTTTCACTAAGGACAAAGGCAGGGTGCACCTAGGCTTCAAAGAGTTTTAAAAATTAAAAAATTGCACACCAAGGCAGCAACTGTACTAAGCAAGGGCACAACAATAAAACATTCAGGAATTAACTTGGACAAGGAGGTTACAGGCTCATGTGCAGAAATCTCCAAAATGCTACAGAAAGTAGTCACAGTAGACATGGATGAATGGAAATGTATTCCACACTCATGTAGTTGAACACTTGAACATTCAGACAACTTTGATAGAAATGTTCAAATCTAGATATTTCTCTAGATGAGATACACAAATTGATCATGACGAGTTCAAATTATAATAAATGCTGAAGAGGATATGGGTAAAGGGAACACTTCACACTGTTGGTGGAACTGTAAATTAGGACAACTACTATGGAAATCTGTATGGAGGTTCCACAAAAGACTGGACATGGAATCACCATTTGACCCAGGAATACCACTCATTATTTGCCCTAAAGAATTAAGTTAATCACACTACAGGGATGACTTCAGACCCATATTTATAGCAGCACAATCCACAACACCCAAACTATGAAACCAAGCTTAGGTGTCCATCCATGGATGAATGGATAAAGAAAATGTGGTGTATGTAAATGATGGAGTTTTAGTCAACCATAAAGAAAAATGAAATTGTGTCATGTGCAGGAAAATGGAAGGAACTTGAGATCATTGTGTTGAGGGAAATAAGCCAAATTCAGAGGGTCAAGGGTATGTTTCTCTCTTATTTGGAAGTAAACAAAAAAAGAAAGAAAGAAAATATGAGGGAATCTCCTGAAAATAGAATGAAGATCAGTAGAGTAGAGCCATGATCCATGAGAGGAAGGAAGAGGAAAAGGGAAATACTGAGGAATGAAATTTGCCAACTTATATTGTTATATTGAGTGCATGTGTGAATATGAAACAATAAATTCAACTAGAATGTAAAATTATAATGCACTAATAAAAACATGTAAAATAAGATTAAATAATATATTATACAGTCAAACTCAATCCCAATTTACAAAATTATATTTAAAATGTTTTATCATGACAAAGATTGATTTATTATTTCAAAACATCAAGTGTTGTTTGAGAAAAGACATATATCATAAGTAAATATATAAGAGGACATTAGGGCTTCACGAGTCTAAAGTTGAAGAAGCATCAAAAACAATAACAGAAGTATGTTTCCCATTTAGAAATATGTGAAAAGACATATGATTTTGTATTAATAGAGTGTGAAATACAGAAGAGTGTTTAAAACATAATTTTGAAAATTTAATTTAAAAAAATTTGGTTATACTATACAAGTTCTGAAGTATTCGTATGAGCATTAACAGTGCTTTATGGACAACCAGATTTCCACATGCAGAACAGCATGAACACCTCCCATCACACCCTATATGCATCAGTTCAACTGTATGAAAGACTTAAATGCTGGATAGTCTAACACTACCACCACGAATCTCACTCTCACCACTTCTACCACCCAGAGTACGGAAAGTACCAGGAGGAGGTAGCAGGCAAGTAAAAGGGATAAATGTCACCCCAATCAAAAAGGAAGATATAAAATGATCTCTATTTGCAGATAAAATGAAGTTACATTTAGGACATTTCAAAGTAACACACACGAAAAAACACACACAAAACTGTTAAGATATAAGGTAAAATATCTTAATGCTGATCTTGACAGTGATTATTTTGGATTCCAGTCATGGAATCTTACAGACAGCCAGAACTCAGAAAAAGAACTACCAACGCCCTCTGGGCACAGTTAGAGGGCACACAGGACAGAGGCACAATAATGAGCAAAACAAAGCAATAATCATTGGCTGGAATCATGAGGGGAAGTTTGGAATCTGGCAAATGAAATTTTGAAGAATAATCATGGGACTCATTAAGCTAACAATATAGAAGATAACTTCTGGGAGCTCATCAGAGTCCTGTCTTCTGAGCATCCCTCCACACATGAACCCTGATGAGTGTAGCAGACAATGGCCAGGGGCATCTCATGTGAGCCTTGGGTGTCTGATACAAGCAGGGATCTTAGGGAAAACTAAGGAGTCAAAAGGACTGAGAAAATTAGTGCCCAAAAGCATGTTGCAAAAGTAAACTGCCAAGAAAGAAGAGAGAGGACTGAGATGTTTGGCTAATTATGCTGCTAGAGTAGCACTCGGGTCCTAGCATGAACAGGCAGGACTTGCCATGTTTCTGTGAGAGAATAGTGTTTACCTTTCTATCACATTTTTTTTTCAAATAATGTGAAAATAAAACTTTGATAGTTTATTTTCTTAGAAGGATAACTTTGATTGGCAATTCTTTCCTTTGAGAAATGAGATAGAGAGGTGACTTACTAGATATTCTAACAAATATTTGAAGAGTTTACAGCAATCTTTCTCAAACTCTTTTGAAGAACTGAAGAGAAGGTAACACTCTCACTTCATTCTGAGAAGCAAATCATCTCCCTGAAACCACAACCAAGGAAATTACAAGAAAAGAAAACAAAAGAGCAATATCCCCAAGTGACTAGTAACTCAAAATCCTGAAGAAGAAAAAAAAACTAGCAGACTGAATTGGGCAGCACATTAAAAAAAGCGATACTCCTGAGCAGATGGGATTTATACACAGCATGCAAGGATGATTTAACCCATGTCAATCAATGTAATACATCAAATTAACAAAATTAATACAAAAACTATGATCATTAAAATTAATATGTAAACATTTTAAAAAACTGAACAAGATAAAAATGTACATTAAAGTAGGAATATAATACATCAACATAGTAAAAGGCAGGTATAAAAAGCCCACAGATAATACCAAATTCAATGAAGAGACTGAAATCTGTGCATCTAAGATCAGGAATAAGGCAAGGTCCCTTCTCTCAGCACTACTGCTCAACAGAACACTAAGATGTTACATTCTACCCAGAGGACACAGATATGAAAAACAGCAGGAGGCATTCAGATGCCTTAGCACACACTTACCACTTCACATAGTTATCATTATTTTTGTCTGTGGTGAGAACATTTAGGATCTGCCCTCTTCAACTGTCAAGTACACAGTGACCTGGAGTGCAGTCTTCATGCTGGGCAGTTGGTGACCAGAATTTACTCACCCCAGCCAACCTCACTCTATTTCTGCCCCCCATACTTATGTGGGCTCAAAATTTTCAGATATCACATACAAAAAGTTTGATTATGAGTAACATTTTGTACATAGTACACATATGCCTCATAAGTACCTGAAATAGGTATATATTACATATATATATGACTTACACATGTAATATGTGTATGTAATAAAAAATAGAAAAAAATCTGAAAATTTGTATGAAACCACAAAAACTTTAAATGTTCACAGCCATGCTGAGAAAGAAAAACAAAGTTGGAGGCATTCCACATTCTCATTTAACATATTTTTACAAAGCCATTGCAATCTACAGTGTGCACTGGCATAAAACCAGTAACCCAAGCAAATGGAACAGAGTAGACAGGTCAGAAATATTCTAAATGTATGTAATTATGTTGACAAGTTTTCAACAAGGGCATATATATAGGAAATCTAAGCAAATTTTGTAGTTTCATTATACATCTATTAGATAGAAAAAATACCACTCTGAATATTCTTTTTAGAAGTACTCTTTTTGTTTCCTTTTTCCTACACCTCAACCCAGGTGTGTTTCACCACTGAACTACATTCACTGACATTTTAATTTTTTACCTTGAGGCAGGGTCTTGCTCCATTGCCAGGCTGGCCTAGAACTTTTGATCATCCTGCCTTAGGCTCTCAAGTCACTGGGATCACAGTCATGCACCACCGCACCAGGCCTCAACTACACCCTCAAATAGAGTCAATCAATTCTAACTACTGACAGTACTACAAAGTCACTGCAAATGCTGGATTAGTAAACACCGCCCCGTTGCTATCATGAGAAATTCAGTTTAGGCCCTGACAGCTTTGATTGCAACTGATCGCAGCCTTTTAACCATCCAACTACACACACCCTGTTCTCTGCATGTTTCTGGGAGAGGAGCTGCTGTTCAATGCACCTTATCACTGTCAGCACTGTTATGCAGGCCCTCAAAGCTCATCTCATTGTAAGGCACATCAGAACCTAATAGTGCTCAGGGACACTGAACAGCAGCTCAGCACACACGTGCGTGGCCTTCTGAACAGCAAAGCACCAAGAGCATAGTAACTAGAGCAGAGAGGCAGTACCTTGACAGAGAGGACACTGGTGTATGAACTGAGAGCCCAAAGAAGAAGAAGAAGACAGAGTCCTGCTCCATCCTTCCTAAACCAGGAGTGTGCATTAGTGTAACTCAAACAGTGCACTGTTCTTGTATTTTAGGAGTGGTCCTTAAGGGCTCCAAGTACAGAGTCTGGGGTCACATTTGTGGGAAAATCACAACAAGCAAGCTCACAAACACAGAATCAGAGAAGAAATTTCAACTGTATGTGGTTTGATATAAAGAAGTCTGATAAATAAAATTATGAACCTTTGACAAGAAATTGTCTCAAGTGAACAAACAACAAAAATTAGGGAAATTGCTGCATATATCACAAATTTGCCACTAAAAAATTACATTTAATTTAAAAAAATCAGGCATAAGGATTGAAATTTAAAAAGAACTTAAAATATGTTTAGAGGTGACATCATTTTACATGTAGAAAACCCTAAAAATTTACCAAAAAATCAACTAATTCAAAGAAGTTTAAAGATACAAACTCAACACTCAAAATTTTATCATTTGCATTAACAATAACAAATCACAAAAGGAAATTAAAAAGTTATCTCATTAAATTATGTATCAAGAAGGAAAAAGTATATTTAATCAAAATCTTAATGATTCTTACATGAAAGTATAAGAAAAGCATTGTCAAAATAAATTAAAGTTATAAATAAGTAGAATGATGTTTTATCTTGTGGATAAGAAGTATTAATGTTATTAAAATACCTCTAGTTTCTAAAATACTCTAGAGATTCAATGAAATCATTATCAATTTTTTTTATTCCTCTTTTCCTTTCAGATACAAAAAAAGTGTTACAAAATTAATGTAGAATGAAACTGTTCTCCAAAGCTAAAATAGTCTTGAAAAGAAATGAGCAAAATTAAAGGCCTCACACTGAGGTTTCCAAACATACAACAAGGAGATTATTTAAATCAGCACCTGCATCCCTCACGCAGTGCAGAGAACAGAAGGTTGAGTCCTCACTGCAGCCCTTGCACTCTGGGCTGGGAGATTTTCAATGAGGGTGCTGAGATTACTGAACAGGGTGTCAGGCTTCTCCACTGTATGGTACTGGGACCTCCGCAAAAGGGTGACTTGGGCCTCTATAACATCCTGGATCTTAGCTCAAAATGCACACAGGCTTAACTGTGAGGCTTAAATCCATTGAACTCCTACAAGAAGACATTTGATAAAGCTCCAGGACTCAGGACAGGATCACAGTTTCATGGAATAGAACCTAAATGCAGAGAAAACAAATGAAAAATATAAATATGAAAAAAAAATATTTTAAGATTGGAAAGGCAACTTGCCTGTGGGATGGGAAAGAGAAATCTGCATCTGATGGAATTTTTATTCTAGATGTAAGTGACTTTTACACTTCAATCACAATGAGCCTGATTAAAAATGGGCAAGTGATAGATAGTTTATCCATAGATAAAGCAAAGCATATCCCTGTATGGCTGAACATGCACATGTGTGAGTGTGAGCGTGCATGGGGATGTCCATCACTGGGACATTTCCCAGCACCACTGCTCCCTCCACATGGTTGCTTATGAAATAGAAACAACCCACCCTACTCTGCAAAGTGTAGAACACATAGCACATGGCAGTTTTATTCACAAAAATACAAAATGAACAGGAAGTTCCTCTCCTCTCAATGACCTCTGCCTTGGTAAATAAAAAGTGTTCGAGTGAGTCAATAACTCTAATTTATTTTCTCAGAAACTTTTTTCTAAAATTATTTAGTGTGAACGTCTAGAGCATTCGGGTCCCTGGGTAAGGGTCGCGAAATAACTGGGACACAGGGGATGCAGAGCCAAGGCAGCAATTGCAACTGCATGCTGAGATTTATTTGCAAGTTCCTTTTATATTCTTCTTCTAATAAAGCAAGCAATTAACATTTTACCCACATTGCCCAAATATCATGCCTCAGCGGGTACACAGAGCTAAATTCAGATTGTTCCTGTTCATTTGATAAGTACCCTCCCAAAGTTCTTTGTAGACATTATCTAATCCCCGAATGTACTGTTCCCAGGTCCAGTATGCAGGAAGCTTCTTCCTCTTGGCCAAACCTTGCAGAACTTGTGACTTGCGATAAGGGGAAGAGAACTTTTCCTCCTCCTAACTGAGGTTTGCCTCAGCTGACCTAAATCACAGCCACAGCTCTTGCAAAAAGTCAGGCCTGAGGGAGCTAAACTCTGCACACTTAAACCCCAACAATTTAGCAATTTACAATTTCCCAGTTTTATGGGATTTTATAAAATTACAATAATAGAATATTTCTATCCCAGCTACTAATGCTATCTTTTGTGAGTTCCAGGCTCCAGGAGGAAAGATTGTGCTATTTACTTCACTGTTCTAACTGGAGCAACTAGAATTGCATATGGCTGAAATACAAACATATCAAATAAAGTAATGAGTGCTTCCTCCCTGCACCCCAGAGCGTGGATTGGGTGCCACCCATTTTTATCATGGTGGACAGAATTCAGGATAGATACTCACATGTGGGAAGTGAAGCTTCCACAACCTCAGCCCCTCAACTCTGGGGTAGAATGAAACCAGTTGCAGAGGCCCTCCAAATGGAGAGGGAGGAGAGCCAGCCACCTCCACATGGCATAGTAGTTACAGCTGTGACACTGACATGCATCATATTTCTTCATTATTTTTCATTAGATGAAGTAACCCTTAGGTAGACAACACCACTTGATTTCAGGTGGTGAGGCATGAACCAGCTAACTCCAGAGTGCCAGGAGCCGTCTGTCTCTTCAGGGGCCTCTCTTCTTCCTGGACATTAGTGCTGCAGAACATCATAGAAGGAAGGAAATCTGAACAACAATAAGGTAAAATTATGAACCTGAATTTTTTTATGTATTTGAGGATTTAGCATGCATGGCACCAATTATAATTTTTTTCCAGTACAGTTTTCAAATATCTTCCCAAATTAGCAAACCATTTTTTTTAGTTTGTCCTCAAACACAATGAATTTAATTATTTTTTTACTGAGAAACCTGTTTCAGATTGACCAAAATGATAAACAGAAGATAGGAGATAGAGAAAATATAAAGCAGCCTGTGTACATTTCTATGTACACCTCCATGTAACTAAATAGGTGTCTCCATCTCCTTCCACATAGCTAGTATACAGGTAACATGCAGATATAGCTCTTTTATCTACATGTGTGCAAACCGCTATGGGCTGCCCCACTTAGAAACATGCAAAGTCCATTTTGTTCAAATTGGAGTGTCTTTATTTACCTGGCCAGCCGGCAACTGCTCCCTACAGCACCCATAACTGTTTCTCCAAGGAATAGCCCCAAGCCTGAGCATTTCAAGTTCTTTAAAAGCAAAAACTGCCAAAACTACATTTGGATTGATGAATCTGCAAGCAAGCATGTTACAGAAGCTACACTGAGCAGTTAGTCGAACAATGCAATGGGTACATTGGTATTTTCCATGGGACTTTCCAGGTTGGCATAGCAGCAAGCAAGCAGAAGGGAAATGGGTCAAAAATGACCCTAGTTGAGTACAATTTAGAGAATGGTTACTAATGTTTGGACAAACAATCTCTGAGAGGGTGCACTGCCCAAGAAAAATGGGAACCAAAGAGAGAACAATTTTAAATTGTGTAAGAATTGCCAATTTATGTTTCCAAGCATGCTATGCTAAGCAACTCTTGATAGGTACGGAGGCAGAGTGTTCCCATGGGAGGCACATTTCTTACATGACATGGAGTCTCAGGGTAAAATGGAGTCTGTTTGGTCATTGTCCATATAGCCTGGCCCATGACACAAACAAAAAGGTACTGAGCTGTATATTTCCTTTAGCTTATTTATAAGTAAATAGAGAAACTTCTTTGTCATTTGTATTCATTTTAAATAGTTATTACATTACAGTTTCTAAATATCCATCAACTTCATTGGAACAATTATATATCTTACTGGATCCTAACATCAAATTCTTCCACTGTAGATTGTTATAAAAATTACTTTCAGATTTCACTACAATAACTGCGATTCAAAGGCCCACTCTATATACTTGGTGGTTGTTATCTAAGTTTCTAAAAGTAGAATTTAAATCAATATTGTGATAACCTACTTACACATGCTGCTTGACTTCTTAGAAATTGTGCCAACTTGTGTTCTAACTAATATGACATGGATTTTTAATTTCATGATGTCATAAATCCTCAATAACCTTCGAATTAACTGATTTTCAATTGAAAAGCATATGGTTTTGTTCATTATGAAGTAAAAATGTAGAGTGCAATGATGACAAAAATAATAACATCCGTGTTTTAGTATATCCTAATTCCTGGGCATTCTACATTTATAAATCAACTGACTATTTACTAGGACAGACAAGTAAGAACACTGCTTACTATTAATTTAGTAATAAGATCTATAAAATATGTATGTTAATTGTGTGGTTCATCAGATTCTCCTACTCTGAAGGCACAGGCATGAACTAAGCAAGCTGAAGAAACAATGTCACCAACAAGCAGAAGCTTATTCCAAGGGGCTCCCCCAGACTACCCTATATACTTTCACTCTCATATAGCTATTTAATTAGACCAATATATTACATGGAATTTATACACAAACTTTCCAGACATGGAAATGGAAGTAATGAAAACTCTAATAACATTATAATGTGACTCTTCTATAGATCAAATGTTTCCTTGGGGAGTGCAATGTTCACCTGAACTTTGTGTTATCTTTCCAGCTGTTGTAAGAGACCTCTGGACCCGATGGACCATGGAGGTTTCTGGTGTTGTCATCTAGGGCTCCTGCATTCACTGGGAGCTGTATGTCAAGTCCTGTTGACCCCATCAAAATTGATAAAGAAAAACTGAGACCAGTAAATGTAAAAAAGTTTATTTCAGTGAGAAAAAGTTCCTAGCACTGGCCAGCATTCCACACAGAAGGAAGTTGCAAATGTTCTCCAGGCCACACAACCAGAAAGACAAGAAATGGCATGCAGAGAGTCCCCAGTGGATGAGGCCTGGCATTGGCTACATTTCAGCATCACGGACAGGCTTTGGCCTAGGATTGGCTGAGGCTCAGTTGCTTAGATATAAGGGGTGGTACTGGCTCTCCATGGTCACAAAGCCATCCTTACTCTGATATGACTTCATTTACGGTTATAATCAAAATTTGGGAGGACTCTGGGGCTCTGAAAAGAGTGGCGTTTGTGATTTGCTCTGCACAATTTCCAGATCTACTGCAGCATTTGTGAATCCAAGTCCAAGAGTCCCATCAGCAGGTGGAATAGGGAGGAAGACGCCGCCAGAGCTTTTGGAAAAGCTAGATGGGGAGACTTGGCTTCCTTCCCTCCCAGCCATGGCCATCCAAAATGGGCAAGCTGGGGCCACACCCCTCACTCCCCCCACCCCAGTGCCGCCCACCCCCTTCAGGCCCTGCCCATGCCTTGAGTAGGCTGGAATATCTGCTGCAGATGCAGGGCTAGGATTCACACCCACCTGAGCCACTTGAAGTTGTTGTAGAGTAACTAGCAAGCAGGATGCTACCCAGGTGAAGACCAATAAGGATTCTTGTGCTGAGAACTGAAATTTTACATTTTCTGTCAATGCCTGATCCACAACAGACTTCTGATTATGTAAGTGAGGGCTTTACTCATACTATGAACTCATGCAGAAATGGGATTGCTAGGAAGATAGGGACTGATAGGAACTCACATTATGGGTCAATAGGAGATAAACCCAATCCAGAGGAGTTAGGATGAGTAAACCTGAAGGGAGGAATTTGCAAGGGAGGAGTAGTCTGAGCTCATTCTGAAAAGCTGGGAGGAGGGGAAGTGTGGAGCTGGATTTTGATTGACACAGAGCTGTGTATCATTTGTATCTGTTCAGGAAGAGAGAAATCAACATTAGGCATTTTATTCAAGATACTTTAATATGGAGACTTGTTTCCAGGTCGATAAGGATTATAAACAATTGAAAGAGTCCCTAGCCAATCCTCAGGTAAACTTCCAGGCTCCTCTACTGTGCTCAGGAAGCCCAGGTTTCTCTGCTGTCCTGGAAGATCCGTGTGGAGAATGCTGCGCTCTGACAGGAAGGATATTAGGGGCTGGAAGTGGTTGGGACACTTCAAGTTCACAACAAACAAATCTTGCTGCCAAGAAATACTCAAAACCCAGCCAAGTAACAGCAAACCTCACTCCACACATGAACTACACCCATAACAGCCTCAGAAATGCTTCCATACATTGAATACATGAGAAAACAACAACAACAAGGGTCTGGGCACAAAGAAACAGAGAAGAAATATAGGTCCAAATCCTGGACATTGACTCCTTCAGCAAAAACAGAGAGAGGTCCCTAGAACCAAAATGATAACTACTCACAAAAGGACACACATTTGACAGAGGAAGGATTCCATGTCAAGTGAAGTGCACATTCCAGATCTTCAAAAACTTGAGGAATCGTGCAAGAGAACCTCCCCCCAAACTCACAACACACCAACAACGGATCCCACAGATAAAGACATAAATGGAATTCCAGAGAAAGATTATAAATATCTGATTATTAAAATATTCAATAACCTAAAAGAAGATGAAAGTAATTAAGAGGGCACATATGAGATATAAAAGACCATTTAGGCCTTTAAAGAAGAACAAGGATTAGACTTTATCAAATTATTTCATGGAATTGAAGAGTGGGAAAACTCCCAATTACATTCTATTAAAGAAGTATAACCCTAATTCCAAAACCAGACAAAGATATTTCAAGGAAGGAAATCTACAGACCAATGTCCCTGATGAACATAGATGCAAAAATTCCTAATTTTTTTTTTCAGAAAACAAATTAAAAATACATGAAGAAGATAATAAACCATGATCAAGTTATTTTATCCCAGGGATACATGGGTGGCTTAACAAATGCAAATTAGTAAATGTAATACACCACATAAATAGAATAAATAAATTTAGAGCTATGATAACAAAAAGGGCATGGTGATGGCATTAAAATAGACATGAAGTCCAATGGAATAGAAAGTAGATACAGAGACAAACCCATGCACAGTCCTCTGACTCTGACAAAGGGGTCAAAAATATATGTTGGAGAAATAATCGCTTTGTAAACATGGCACTGGGAAAACTGAATATTCACATTTAAAAGAATAAAATTAGGACCTTATATCCCACCCTGCACAATAGTCAGATCAAAATGGATTGAAGATGTAGAAATCCAGCCAGAAACGTGCAACTTCTAGAAGAAAGCATAGGGTCAGCATTTATTGGTACAGTCACTGACTTCCTTAGCAAGACCCCTGAAGCTCAAGAAATGAAAGCAATGATAAGTGAGGTATCATTAAATTAAAAAGCTTCTGCGTAGCCAAGGAAATGATAAAGAGGGTGAAGAGAGAACTTTCAGAGTGATAGAAAATCCTCGTCAGCTATTCTTCTGACAAGAAATTTATATCAAGAATATATAAAGAAGTAAACAATCTAAACACCAAAAAAATAAAATAAACCAATAAAAATTAAAAGAACTAACCATATATTTATTTTAGAAATACAAATGGCCAGCAAATATATGAAAAAAATGTTCAACATCTCTAGCAATCAAGGAAATGCAAGTCAAAATTACATACAGATTTCATCTCACACTAGTCAAAATGACAACTGTCAAGAATCAAATAATGAATGTTGGTAGGTATATGGGGAGGAAAGGACCCTAGTAAATTTTTGGTGGGACTGCAAATTAATACAAACATTATAGAAAGCAGTATGGAAATTCTAGGAATGGGATCATCATATGAATAAGCTTTACCTTTTCTTGGTATTTATCCAAAAGAACTAAAATCAATACAGTATAGAGATACAGCCATATCAATGTTTATGGGAGCACAGTTCACAATAGGCAGTTATGAAACTAGCTCAGATGGTTGTCAACACAGGCATGAATAAAGAAAATGTGGTATATGTACACAGTAAATTTTATTCATTCAAAAGGAATAATTAAATTGTGGCATTTTTTTGGTTAATGGATGGAAGAAGAAAACACCATGCTAAGTAAAATAAGACAGACTCAGAAAGTCAAGGATCAAAAGTTTTCTCTCAAATGAAGAATCTAGAGTAAATTAAGGGGGATAATGGAGTTGGATATAATACAGATATATGGAAGACCAGTGGAATTGAGGAAGGAGATCCAGAGAAAGGGAGAGGGATTAGAAATGGTCATGTGCATGTATAAATATACAACAGTGGATTCCAACTGTATGTGGATCTATAAAGCACTAATTATTAATTTAATATAAACATTGATTAAAAATAAATAAGGATAAGGCAGACCAGTTGAATAGAAGGGGAATAAGTGGAGGAAGAAGAAGAGAGAAAAGAGGGGAAACAAGAACTATAATGTACTAAATTAAGTTCAATATATGTATGATTATGTTAAAATGAGTCTTTATGGACAACTATAAACACTAATAAAAGAAAATAAGTACATAAAATAAAAAGTGTTCCCATAAAGTAATTCTGAGATAAGCAGTTACTACCTTTGGAAATGTAGCGCATCAGATAAATGCTTGGGAAGTGGGGAGAGATGACCCCCTTAAATCTGCAGAAGAGACCTCTGAAAGGAGGGTCTGCCTAGTGAACTTGGTATTGGTGGTTCTGAGCTGGATCTTGCAGTACCAGGATGTGAACTTCTGGTAGGGAACTATGCCTGTCCAATGTAGGTATCCCAGAAGAGTTCAATGAGGCTGGTTCTCAATATGACTTGAGTTAAAGCAGAAAAACCCATGACTCATAATAACCACTGTTCATCACACACAGGGAAAACTGTAAAAAGAGAATCTCTAATATACTCACTTCTCAGAAATTAATGGGGAAACATATAAAGGATCGATATTCATTGAATTGCAGAAGAGGAAGAGATAGAGGAGAAATATTTATGCTGGCGAATTTGCATACAGTGGCATTTCTGTTCATTATATTATACTATCAAAATTCAATTAAGAAAAAATCATATTTACATTAGCATCAAAACGTATACACTTCACAATACTGTGATCCTGATTAGAATAAGATGTACTCCATGTTTGTAGAACTATGTCAAAATATACTCTACTGACATGTATAACTAACGAAAATTAAACACTTAAAATAAGCAGCAACATTTAACCTAAGAGTGAACTATCTGTGGTCCCAAAACTACACAATATTGATGAGTAAAATTGAGAAAGAAAAAATAAATGGACTCAGGCCTCTGGACCAGGCAGTATGAGCTGCTGTGTGCACAACATGGCCAGGCACTGAGGGCAAAGGGCCACCCAGGCTTGAGTGGCAGCATCCATGTCTGTTTAGGGACACTGAGCCAAGCAGAGAATAGATGTAGACAGAGCAAAAGAGACAGTGGAAGAGATCAGATTCCAGAAGACATGAAACATAGTAGATTGGATATTCCTGCCTTTATACCCATTGTGAGGACTCCCAGTTTAAGGGGAGTCTTTGAGCCACTGTGAAAAGAGAGAAATGTCACTTCAAGGTTTGTTACTGAAGTTGTGGGATACATAAAATAAAAAACAAAAGACAGTACAATGATATTGACTAGCCATATACTTAGGTGAGTTGGTGAAACTCTTGTAGCTATAGTTGAGAGAAATCAGTGTACTCATATATTGCTGACAAGAACAAAATTAACTCAACACAATATGCACAAATTTGTCCACCAAATATTGGCATAAGTGCATCCTGAAAACAACCCACATAAATTCTGCCTGAACTGGGTACTTTGTATGTATTTGGTTTGTGGAAAATATGTGTCATTTTATATATGGTCATAGACTATTGATTGAACATTCTTCCATACTTGTGAAGCTGGGAAAATTTTCGTTTATGGACTTTTTCCCTAATGTTCAAATTCCTTTTCAAAAAAAGTAAACTAACTTTAAATGAAAGACATTTGAAGACACTAGAAAACATTTCTTTTACTAACACTATTAATTAAAATGGAACCATAACATTGCAAAACCTATGACATTCATGAAGCACTACTAAGGAAAAAGGTGTAATAAAGCAGAAAGTCTAAGAACAGATCCTACAATGACAGTAGAAAAGCAAACACAAACCACACTTAAAATAAGCAGTTGAAAAAGCAATGATAGATATTGGAGAAGAAATAAATTAACACTAAATAACAATATAAAAAGTATCAATGAAAGCAAAAGTTGTTTATGAAAATACAAACAAAACCAACAGACCTTTAGCTACACTAACAATAAAAAAAGACCAAGGTAAATAAAATATCAGAGAATAAAATAAATCTTTAAGTGATGTCACAGAAATGCATTAGCAACTCTTATGAACAACCACATCTCAACATATTGGAAACTATACAAGAAAGGGATAAATTTGGGACAAATATAACATACTACATCTGAATTATGAGAAAATAAATGTCCTGGACATATATAATGGCCAAGAAATTTGAATCAGTAATGAAATAATTCTATGTAAAACACACAAACAAACACACAAAAAGAAAAACATGAAATCCTCCAGCAGCTCATGGCTTCACTACTGTTCTACCAAACATTCAAAGAGAGGTAACGCCATGTCTCCTGAAACCACTCCAGGGAACTGAAATGAACTTCAACTCCTCAAGTCACATTCCACAGAAAACATCATATAATATAAGATCCAGAAAATTACACAAAAAACACCAAACAAAAGGATTACAGACCCGAATCCTTGATCAAGACACATGCAAGCATTCTCAGCAAAACCTAGAAAATGAAATACAACAGCACTTTAAAAAGACAGCACCTTGTGTACATATGGGATCTATCCCAGAAGGCAAGAAGCCCAAAGACAGTGACCAGCAATCCTACACTATGCTAACAGAACAAAGGACCAAAATGCTCAGAGAAGGATAGATAGACTTTTTAAATTGCTGGTATACATATATAAAGGAATAGTATTCATTCTCTAAAAGAATAAAATTGTGATAAATACTACAACGTGGACTAATTTGAAAAACATTTGACTGACCCAAGTCATAAAAAGAAGCCATACTGAATGATTCTACTCAACCAAACCTGAAAGACAATTTAAACATGGAGATTATACTTAGTGTCTTCAAGTGACTGTAAGTAAGTATACGTAGGGACAATGGATAATATTTCACTGAAAGTGATAACTATCTGGGAACAAGATGCATTTGGAAGTTTCACAATTTTTTAATGTGGTAGATAACACTAAATTGATGACCATGAACTGTTAAAAGGTTAACATGATGTCATGTGAATTTTATGTCAATGATAAGAAATTTTTGCAGCAAAAATGCAGATAGTGTTAGAGGTTTCCTATTTACAGGTTGGTGAGTGAATGAGAGTTGCCCACCACGCTTAATATTATCTGATACCCAAATATCCCTAATTCACACTGATGTGAAGGAGGGCAAAGATGGAAACACACACAGTGAGAACCATCAGTCTCTCCTTAGTGTTATGCATTTCTCTACAGATATCCATCAGAGGAATTCCACTGCTTCATCCACTGTCCATGATGGCATGTGGCCAGGTCCTCTCTCCTGGTCTCTGGAGGTGCTGCTGCCTGGTGGTGTGCTCAGGACTCTGGCTATCTCTGCAGTCTGAGCTCTGGGATCCCTGGGGTCCTGCTCCCACTGGCCAGGCTCCAGATTCACATAAAGCAGATGTGACTGAGCCTTCCACATCCCACATAGCACTGTGCTGACGGCACAGATGCACCCTGGCTGCAGACAGAGTTGATGGGAAAAACCAAGGAGAGATGCAGTTCTGCTCCCACCTGGAGAACAGGAGACACTAAGGAGTGAGTATTTGGCAGTTAGAGTCCAAGCACTTCTGAGCCTCATTTTCATTCTGCTCAACAAATTGCAGTTTCATCCAGATTGTCAACCACCCCAGGAAAAATGGTTAATTCTTCAAAGAATTATAGGAACAATGAATTCTTGTAAACAGGGTACTATTTTCTGATTTCCAGTGCTTCAGTAGTATTATACCTGGAGCATGGTGGACATCTGCACATTATTTGCAAGTAACACATGTGATAGCTCTTCATGTTACCTCTTAATAGCTTTTACTTGCTACACACTTAGAAAATGCACAAAATTATCTGCACAGTTTTGATGGCTGACAAAGAAATAGCTCCAGATTAAGGCAACAGGGACGAAAATGCCAAATACATTGCTGGTAACAGGGAGGTAGATATGAATTCATTTCTGCAAATTCATACATTCATATTTTTCAGTAGCTGTTGGAAATAAAAACATCCAATATGGTATACAATTTTCATTGAAGTATTTTGAATTCATCAGCCTCACCTTTTTGTCCAAATCACAAATATGTTCGCATTTTCAATAATTGTTCACATCTTAGACAAAAAGCATATGACTTAATGAGGATGTGAGTTTAGTATTTAAAATAAGTTAATATGGTCATGCAACCTTTAGAAGCACATTATGAAGGTCAGATTGCTAAAATGCTCCTCAGCATCCCTCAGTGACTGATCAATAACACTAAACCATAATTGCTACTATGGAAAAATGTAATTTAGAAAATAATTAAAACCTGTATTTTACAACACAAACAACCCACTGCATTTTTAATGCAATCTACTTACTTGATAGTTAAAAACTGTCAAAGAAATACCAAAAGGGAAAACTCCCAGCTTTCTCCATTAACAGATGAAAGTATTTTCAGAAGCCCTTCTTCAAATTACTGGCATTAAAAATATGCTAGTTTCTCTTTATGATTCTATTCTTGACCTTCTTGTTACCTGACCTTTGTTTCATTTATAACACCAAATTTGTTTTTTATGGGAATTTTCAATAAGCATTTTCATACCTTAGAGGACAATGTAGTTCTAAACATACTAAAATTATGAGGTCAAACTAGAAAAGTGAAGGCTTATTTCTTATTTTTAAAAAATCTAGGTGAAGAAAGTAATCACATTTTGGAGATCTGTAAGAATACTTGGAAGACCCCAGGAAATCAGGTAGTGGTCCTATATTTATTTTGTCATATCCATAATCTGAAGTTTCCTGTGAGACTGATCCATGAAAAAAGTAAGTCAAATATAGATAAGAATTTTTCAAGAAGTAGTTAAACACATAAGAAATGAAGGACATCAATTAAGTTCATATAATTCATACTGCTTACTGGAAAATTTACTAAGTTCTACTGGAAAAATAAAAATAGTTCATGGTTTAGTATAAAAATTGGTAACAAAAAATGTCTCTGTAGTTCTGTGCCAACTTCCAGATCCTGTGTACATATTTGTTTATCTTATATTTGACACAAATGTCTAGGGGTGGTGAGCAAGGACTCCTGTAGTGCCTGGAAGTTAGTACAAAAGGTTGAAAACCTGCAAAGTTTTTAACATGCATTTGTCTCATCACCCATCACCTTCTGAATTTGTCATATGCATTTATATTTTTACATAATGTATTATTGTACAGTTTCTCTCGTGGTAATCAATTTACTTGAAAATACCAATATTTTTCTTCTTTCCAAAACTTAACCATCAGAAATAGCTGTAGCCATAGTTGTGTCATCAGTTATCCTTATTCAGCAATTACTGCTATAAAGATATCTTACTTTGCACCTGCACTTGCATGACCTCCCACCATCCTGCACTGTGTGTGCTATAGCAGTGTAGAAGGGGCAGAGCCTGCTTGGGAGCTCTTCATCTGTAAGTCAGTAGCATAAAGAAATCCAGTCGAGGGGAGCGATCAGCCAACAAAGCCACCAGGCATTAGTTCCTTACCACTGTGAAGGAAGTCATGCACTTGCTACAAAAATGATGAACAATACAAGGTCCCAAATCAAGGAATTTGCACCAGTGATCTAAGTGATGAATACATGCTGATTTAATTAAAGGCAATACAATATGTCTATTTCTAACACTACACAGAAGGGGGAAATGTTTAAGATTGTAAAGCAGTTTCCAGAGGAAAAATTTGATTTGAGCCTTCTTTAAAGCCCAATATACAGTAATGGAGAAAATTATGTCAAACTATATCACAGTTAGAAACGGCTTCTGTCAGCAATTCCAGGGTATGCTATAAACAAGGGGGTCACTTGGGAGTGAGCCTCAGGTTTGTGTCAGGGAGGAATGGGGGATGGAGCAAGACAGTGTTCAGGTAGACAGAGTAGGACCCCTTGAACTTCACCACACTAAATTAACGCCAACCTACCTGTGTCTGGATACCCATCCCAGACCCTGGGGGACACACATTTCCAGAGGAACCCAGGGAGGCTCACCAGGAAGATCACTTTTCTAAGGGTAAGTGTGGTTAACCTAGAAGGTGCTGAGAAGGATCAGGTTTGCAGAGGGCAGAGGAAATGACAATATGGGTGACTCTGGATTGAGTCACCTTATAGGTGATCTGAGCTGCTGTTGAAGTGTTGTAACTATGAGAAAAACATTCTTTTAGTATATACGTTCAGTGTCTTTTTATGTAATTATGATGCCATTGAGAAGAAAGAAAAATAATGAAAGGTGTCCACAAGGAAAGTATAAATTATTGTCCAGACAAAGGAAACTACAACTTCATGGTGCTGAACACAGAGTGAAAACCTATAAATGTACAAAGTAGAGGTTTAGGAGAGTGTCAGCTGGACGGGAACCTGGAGGCTCTGAAAACCTTACCCTGATCACCTGGAGAGGAATAGAGAGCCCCAGCAGGAGCTGGATTAGGTCGGGCTGAGGGTGTATGTCCATGAGACAGCACCATCCCCATCCAGGGAGCACCAGGGAGAGTGGGGGCCTTAAGCAGAGTTTAGAGGCACTCAGGTCACCTCAGTTTTCCACAACACTGTATCTGTGATGCTGGAATTGGAAAATCTGAATTCTTGAGATGGTTTTCTCATGAGTAAAAGGTTTCCATGTTCATAGTGATCAGTACTCCAACATGATATATAGAGAGAGATCTCTACATAAAAACGTAAAAAAATTACAATTTGCATTATAATTTGAATTATTAGGTGTTTAGGTAATGGCAAAATAATATTGAATTGTATTTATGGAGGAATATGAAGGTAAGTAAAGTACAGAGCATTAAACAATGAACTCTCACACAGGTGGTCATGCAGTTGAGGAGGTGGGCAACCCTGGAAGTGCTCTGCATGGAGTCTCAGGAAGTCAGCAACATGGTCCTTCTTCTTGTCTCTATTATAATCATTGGTGGTGGCTGCTTTGCTATAATAATCATGTCATTCGCATATTTTCTGCCATGCTGAAGTTTCCCACCAGAGCCCCAGGGAAGGCCTTCTCTACCTGTACCCCTCACATACTCATGGTGTCTCTCTTCCTCAGTTCTGTCACAGGTGTGTACCTGAGGTCCTCAGCTACCTCTGACACCCTCCAGGACATGGTTCTCTCTTCCTTTTACACCATGGTTCCTCCATTCCTGAATCCTCTCATCTACAGTCTCAGGAACAAGCAGGTAAAGGAAGCTCTGAGGAGATTAATGCAAAGACAGTTGTTCTCAAGATAACAATAAAGATGCGTTTCAGGATTATCCTCATTTTCTCTTAGTGGTTCTTAGATAAAGCTCTTCACATCTGGGCTTTCCACCTTAGCCTACCTACACTGGGATCACATCATTAGAGGCTGATTTGTTTTATAAGGTATCTTTTGTGATTTACCATATTTTTCCATGGATACTTCATAAAATGTGAAATTTTATCTTTGTAAATATTTTTTATTTTTTAATTATTTGTTCTAATTAGTTATACATGACAGCAGAATGAATTTTATCTCATTATCCTAAATGGAGTATAATTTCTTATTTCTCTGGTGGTACATGATACAGAGTTTTATGGTTTGTGTATACATATAAGTACCTAGGGTAATAATGACTGCCTCATTTTGCCAGCTTTCTCCACCCACACCCTTCCCTTTCCTCACTCCCTTTTGCACAATCTAAAGTTCCTCCATACTACCCTATGTTCCCCCTGTTTATGGATCAAAACTGCATATCAGAGAAAACATTTTGCCTTTGGTGTTTGGGTATTGGCTTATTTCACTTAGCAGGATATTCTCCAACTCCATCCGTTACCCTAAAATGCCATGATTTTATTTTTTTAAGGCTGAGTAATTCTCCATTGTGTACATATACTACATTTTTTTATCCATTATCTGTTGAAGGGTACCTAGTTTGGTATTATAGTTTAGCTATTGTGACTTTAGCTGCTATAAACATTGATGTGGCTGTGTCATATAGTATGCTATCTTTAAGTTCTTTGGGTACAAACCAAGAAGTGAGATAGCTGGGTCATATGGTATTTCCATTCCAAGTTTTCTAAGCAATCTCCATACTGCTTTCCAGAGCGGTTGCACCAATTTTCAGTCCCACCAGAAACTTATGAGTGTACCTTTTCCCCACATCCTCACCAACAGGTATTGTTGCTTTTATTGTTGATAATTTCCATTCTGAATGGAGTGAGATGAAATATTAGAGTAGTTTTGATTAGAAGTGTCTGTTCAGTTTCTAAATCTATTTGTTTCTTTGGTGTTAAGTTTTTTGAATTTATATGTGTGTGTGTGTGTGTGTGTGTGTGTGTGTGTGTGTGTATATATATATATATATATATATATATATATATATATATATATTAGTGTTCTTTCATGTACATGTGGTAAAGATTTTCTCCTATCCTGTAGGTTCTCTCTTTATGTTCTTGATTTTTTTCCTTTGTCGTGAAGACATGTTTTAGTTCATATCATCCCATTTATTGATCTTTTATTTTATGTCTTGTGCTGTAGGAATCTTTTTAAGGAAATCATGTCCTATGCCAACATGATGAAGATGTGGTTCTACTTTTTCTTCTAGTAGGCAAAAGGACTTGGATATAATGCCTAGGTCTTTGATCCACTTTAAGTTGATTTTTGTGCAGAGTGAGAGATAGGGATTTAGTTTCATTTTGCTACATATGGATTTCCAGTTTTACAGCACTATTTGTTAAAGAAGCTTTCTCTTCTCTGAAATATTTTTGGCACCATTATTTATTATGTGATAATTGTATTTATGTGGGTTGGCCTCTATGTCTTCTATTCTGTACCATTGGTCTAAAAGTGTATTTTGGTGCCAAAACCATGCCATTTTTGAAACTATAACTCTGTAGTATAATTTAAAATTCTGTATTGTGATGCTTCCTGCTTTACTTTTCTTGCTAAGTATTGCTTTTGCTATTCTGGATATCTTATTTTTCCAAATGCATTTCAAAATTGCTTTTTTTATTTCTATAAAGAATAATAATGGGATTTGATAGGAATTGCATTAAATCTGTAAAATGATTTTGGAATTATGGTCATTTTGAAAACATTAATTCTGCCTATCCAAGATCATGGTTGGTTTTCCATCTTCTAAGGTCATCTTCAATTTCCTTCTTTGTTTTGTTGTTTTCATTGTAGAGGTCTTCTACCTCATTTGTTATATTGGTTCACAAGTATTTTTTTATCAATACATAATTTAATGAAAAAATATAATTCAACATATTGTCTGAAATTCTTTGAGGTTATATATATATTGAAGATTCATCCAATATGTCCTCTTACATATATCAAATACTGTGACAGAGGAAAATTTTACCAATTTAATCTAGAGATAACTTACACTCCATAATCTATTCTTACTCAGAGCCAGTGTCTAATAAGCAAGAACTGTGATATATAATTTTGTCAATTAATTATTCTAAAATATACAAAAATCCAATCTGAAAGAAGATGTGACCAAAAATCCAGAGAGAAACACAATAATATTTCTCTCCATCTAGAACATGAAAAAAGAAGAATTTCTTTGTCCTTGAAGTAAATGGAGGGCCATTGTTACCACCCCTTGTGTCCTGACAATAAACCCAACTGCTGGGGAAGAAACCCCACCTTCCTCAGCTGTTCATGAGTGACCCAGTGTCAGGAACCAAACCCCAAGGCTAAAATGCAGCTCATCTTTTGGACAGTTTTCCTCCCACACTGTAATTGTCTGGCCTCAGTGTCTGATTATGTGAACACTTAAATTTTTCTCACTTTACTGAATTTTTAAACTTCTATCTGTACTTGTTTCCTAAAACCTCATGGCAGTTTATTTATTTATTTGTTTTTACTGAGAAGTGATTGAATCCAGGGGAGTATCTTCAGACTTTTATGTGTTTAATATAGAAAAAGGATCTTAGTAAATTGTTTACTGTCTCACTAAGTTGCTGATGCTGGCTTGGAAACTCTTATTCTCCTGCCTTAGCTCCTGATGCACTGGAATTGCAGGGGTGTGCCACTTCCCCAGTCTTGTGGCAATCTTTCATCATCTCACAAAAGTTATTTCTCTCCAAATATTCTAGTGTCCTCACTGACATGTGCTTTGTCAACTAAAATTATAGCTGACATATGCTCATATCATGTTAGCTAGGAATACTTATATAAATATATATATATATATATATATATATATATATATATATATAATTATATCAAATTCTAACTTTTGAGAAACAATTTTATTCACCAGTACACTAATAGGAAAAAATGCAAAAAATTCAATGTACTTATTACCTAGGTAAATTTAAAAGCCTGAACATATTTGATTGATTAGTAAAGGTATTTCGTAAAGTTTGCAGATAGGGGAATGCTTGTAATAGGAATCAGTGAGCACCCCAGCACTGGCTGCTACAAGAAGCCTTGACTTGCTTAACAGGATCCAAACAGAACACAAGCTCCATCCACACACTGTGTCTATGGTTTCTGGTTCTCACTGCTCCTGTGTTCCCTGCTAGAGCAGAAAGACCTTCAGAGAATCCCAGATGAATTCTGTAAACTCCACATTGACATGCATTTCCTCCAGAACTATAGCTTATTGAACCTCTATGGGTGACTTGTATCAACAATTTTTGAGTTAAGTTAGGTGGGTAAAGTTTATACTTAATAGATGAATTAAGAATGAAATTAAATTGCAAAACCATCCCTCATGATATGTATCTATCTTGACGAAGACTTTGGATGTTTACCTTATGTTATAAGATGTTTTATATTGAAAGAATTGGTGATGAAGGAAACCAAAAAACAAAATATTGATATAAGAACTTCATGATATTTCATATCTTGTGTCAAATAACACAAAGTGTTTGGATGTGATATGAAACTTCTCCAAAATTTAGAAAAACTTTATTTTGTGTGCTAGTTTTTTACAAAGAAACACATTTTATAGTAAGATAAATTGTGTGATAATACCTATTGGAAAGAGAGCCACCAACTTAGCCACCAAAAAGACATTATAATAACATAATCTACTGAGTGCTTTAAGGTAATATTCATCACTGACAATATTATGCCATAACCATTAGGTTTTTCCATGTTTTAAATAGCTTTACAATATTTATATCAATACCAGAGATATATAGCATTGTAAGAAAGCAGTTGCTTATTTTAGTAGAGTTTAAAACCATATTTCATAAGAGTTTTAACATGATCATTGAGAAAACGAGGGCCAAGGAAGGTGTGGTGGTAAAGACATTGCAGTCCCTTAAGAGATGTCAAGTATTTCAAATTGACACGATATAGAAGAGGCTGAGGACATGTAAGGAATTTGCAAGACCACCTCTGTTGTACACTCCAGGATGTAGAAGACAAGTTCCCTTCCAAACTGTCTTGGGGCCACTCCACTGGTACAGGAGCCCAGGAAGCGAGTTTACCCTGCTCAGCAAGGAAGACATTAAGAAATCACCACAGCAGTAATTTCAGGGACCCAAGTGTAGCACAAGCTGTCAACAGATTTTGGCATTATTTACATTTGCTGGGTCTACAGGAATGCAGGGTTCTCAAGTTAAAGGCTCATGCTGTCTTTCACCACCATTTCAAAAAAAGGCCTCATATGCCAATCAAACTGTAGCAGGGTCTGAGGCCCTGCAGGCTTCCCCTGACCAGGTGATAGGTGAAGCTCTGAAGGTAAAGCCAACTTCAAATGGAATTCCCAGAAATTAGTAGTTACCAAAAGCATGAACTGCTGGATGAGAAAAGCTGCTGGCTACAGAGGTAGTCAAAGGAAAAGAGAGCATTTGCCTGTGCTCTGCAAATGGCAAAGCCAAAGAGCAGGAATACCTAAGCACTTTGGAAATATCTTCTTGTTGTCAAGAGTCTTAGATGCTACATGAGTAATTACTGGTGGAGTTGAGGGACACATTTGTTGAACTGGGTTTTGCATTTCCTCAGCCCTAATCCATTCTTTATATGCCCCTATTATTGCCTTTTGCTTATGGAAGATTTACTGTCTGCTAGTGAATACTGGATGTATGTATCTTCTTTGATGTTTTATAGGGGTTCACAGCCAATAGTTCACCTACAGTTTCAGGAAAGATTTTGGACTTCCACTTTGGGGCACTGCTGGGATTATTAAGACTGTGAAACACTTGGAGATGGAGTAAGTTAATTTTGCATTGTGAAATGGACATGGGGTTTGAGGTGCCAGCAGTAAATTTTACGGATGTGATGTGAGTTGTCTCCCAGTAATTATTCTGTTGAAGCAGAAGTTTTTGTCATTTTGTCTCTGTGTCTTCTATTCTGTACCATTGGTCTACATGTCTCCTTTGGTGCTAAGCCCATGCCATTTTTGTTACTATAGCGCTGTAGTATAGTTTAAGGTCTGGTATTGCAATGTCTCCTGCTTCACTCTTCTTGCTAAGAATTGCTTTGGCAATTCTGGGTATTTTATTTTTTCCAAATAAATTTTATTATTGCTTTTTCTAGTTCTATGAAGAATGTCATTGGGATTTTAATTGGAATAGGATTAAATGTGTATAATGCTTCTTGTAGTATGGCCATTTTGACAATATTAGCGGAATCATCCTGTGACCCATAGCTGGGTCATCCCATTCCTTTATATTTAAGCAAAAGAACTAAAGCAGTACACTACAGTGATATAGCCATATCAAAGTTTATGGAAGCAAAATTCACTATATCCAGTTATGAAACTAGCCCAGATGATGGTAAACAGATGAATGAATAAGGAAAATGTGATATATGTACACAGTAAAGTTTTATTCATTTAAAAGAAATAATTAAATTGTGACATTTTCTGGTTAATGGGTGGAGGAAAAAAACATTATGTTAAGTGAAATAAGACAGTCTCAGAAAGTCAAGGGTCAAATGATTTCTCTCATATGTAGAATCTAGAGGAAAGTAAGGGGGAAATTTGGGTTGGATATTATAAAGACATAGGGAAGATATGTGGAATAGAAGAAGGAGATCCAGATAAAGGCAGAAGGGATAGGAAAGGGTCATGAGTGTGTGTAAATGTACTACAGTGGATTCCACCTCTATGTGCATCTATAAAACTCCAATTAAAAATAAATGAACAGAGGCTGTGGTTGGGGCTCCATGGTAGAGTGTTCATCTAGCACGTGTGAGGCCCTGGGTTTCATCCTCAGCACCACTTAAAAATAAATAAATGCAATAAAGGTATTGTGTGCAACTACAACGAAAACAGATTTGAAAAAACAAATAAATGATCAGATGAGGTTAAGGTAGACTAGTAGAATAGAACAGAGGAATCAGGGTAATGAGGAGGGGAGAAAGGGGATCCAGGGACTGTAATCAAGTAAATTAAGTTCTCTGTGTGTATAATTATATTAAAGTGAATCTTTATGTACAAATAAAAATCACCAAAAGGCAAAATAAGTAAAAAGAGTTCCATAAATAAATTCAGAGATAAGCAGTTACTGCCATTGGAAATGTAGCACATCAGGTAAATGCTGGGGACCAGGGGAGAGATGACCTCTGAAAGCTGCAGAAGAGACCTCTGACAGGAGGGTCTGCTAGTGAACTTGGTATTGGGGGTTCTGGGCTGGATCTCACAGTGTGAGGATGTGGACTTCTGGTAGGAAACTCTGCCTGGCCAAAGCAGGTATCCCTGAGGAGTTCAACGAATCCAGTTCTGAATATGACCTGTGATAAAACAGAAGGACCCAGTGCCTGGTATTAATCACTGCTTATCACACTCAGAGAAAAGTGTAAAAAAAAAAGAATGTTTAATATGACAAATTCTCAGAAATTAATGAGAAACAACTACAGAGGGTTTATATGCATTGAACTACAGAGGAGGTTGAGATAGAGAAGAAATTTTTATTTTGATAAATTTGTCACCAGTGGCTTTTCTGTTCATTTTAATGTACTACCAAAAAACTCAATTATGAAAAAAACATCATATTTACAAGAGCATCAAACTATGTGTATACTTCAAAAGAATTTGAATAATTAAAATAAGATGTACTCTGTATAAATCTGTCAAAATACACTCTACTGTCATTGATAATTTATTTTTTATTTTTTTATTATTTTTATTGTTGGTTGTTCAAAACATTACATAGTTCTTGATATATCATATTACACACTTTGATTCAAGTGGGTTATGAACTCCCATTTTTACCCCATATACAGATTGCAGAATCACATCGGTTACACATCCATTGATTTACATATTGCCATACTAGTGTCTGTTGTATTCTGCTGCCTTTCCTATCCTCTACTATCCCCCCTCCCCTACCCTCCCCTCCCCTCTTCTCTCTCTACCCCCTCTACTGTAATTCATTTCTCCCCCTTGTATTATTTTTCCCTTTCCCCTCACTTCCTCTTGTATGTAATTTTGTATAACCATGAGGGTCTCCTTCCATTTCCATGCAATTTCCCTTCTCTCTCCCTTTCCCTCCCACCTCTCATCCCTGTTTAATGTTAATCTTCTTCTCATGCTCTTTGTCCCTACTCTGTTCTTAGTTACTCTCCTTATATCAAAGAAGACATTTGGCATTTGTTTTTTAGGGATTGGCTGGCTGCACTTAGCATAATCTGCTCTAATGCCATCCATTTCCCTCCAAATTCTATGATTTTGTCATTTTTTAATGCAGAGTAATACTCCATTGTGTATAAATGCCACATTTTTTTATCCATTCGTCTATTAAAGGGCATCTAGGTTGGTTCCACAGTCTTGCTATTGTGAATTGTGCTGCTATGAACATCAATGTAGCAGTGTCCCTGTAGCATGCTATTTTTAGGTCTTTAGGGAATAGACCGAGAAGGGGAATAGCTGGGTCAAATGGTGGTTCCATTCCCAGCTTTCCAAGAAATCTCCATACTGCTTTCCAAATTGGCTGCACCAATTTGCAGTCCCACCAACAATGTACAAGTGTACCCTTTTCCCCACATCCTCGCCAGCACTTGTTGTTGTTTGACTTCATAATGGCTGCCAATCTTACTAGAGTGAGATGGTATCTTAGGGTGGTTTTCATTTGCATTTCTCTGACTGCTAGCGATGGTGAGCATTTTTTCATATACTTGTTGATTGATTATATGTCCTCCTCTGAGAAGTGTCTGTTCAGGTCCTTGGCCCATTTGTTGATTGGGTTATTTGTTGTCTTATTGTCTAATTTTTTTTTAGTTCTTTGTATACTCTAGATATTAGGGCTCTATCTGAAGTGTGAGTTGTAAAGATTTGTTCCCAGGATGTAGGCTCCCTATTTACCTCTCTTATTGTTTCTTTTGCTGAGAAAAAACTTTTTAGTTTCAGTAAGTCCCATTTGTTGATTCTAGTTATTAACTCTTGTGCTATGGGTGTCCTATTGAGGAATTTGGAGCCCGACACCATAGTATGTAGATCGTAGCCAACTTTTTCTTCTATCAGACGCCATGTCTCTGATTTGATATCAAGCTCCTTGATCCATTTTGAGTTAACTTTTGTGCATGGCAAGAGAAAGGGATTCAGTTTCATTTTGATGCATATGGATTTCCACTTTTCCCAGCACCATTTGTTGAAGATGCTATCCTTCCTCCATTGCATGCTTTTAGCCCCTTTATCAAATATAAGAAAGTTGTAGTTTTGTGGGTTGGTTTCTGTGTCCTCTATTCTGTACCATTGGTCCACCCGCCTGTTTTGGTATCAGTACCATGCTGTTTTTGTTACTATTGCTCTGTAGTATAGTTTGAAGTCTGGTATCGCTATACCGCCTGATTCACACTTCGTGCATAGCATTGTTTTTGCTATTCTGGGTCTTTTATTATTCCATATGAATTTCATGATTGTTTTCTCTATTTCTACAAGAAATGCCGTTGGGATTTTGATTGGCATTGCATTAAACCTATAGAGAACTTTTGGTAATATCGCCATTTTGATAATGTTAGTTCTGCCTATCCATGAACAGGGTATATTTTTCCATCTTCTAAGATCTTCTTCTACTTCTCTCTTTAGGGTTCTGTAGTTTTCATTGTATAAGTTTTTCACCTCTTTTGTTAGGTTGATTCCCAAGTATTTTATTTTTTTTGAGGATATTATGAATGGAGTGGTTATCCTCATTTCCATTTCAGAGGATTTGTCGCTGATATACAGGAATGCCTTTGATTTATGCGTGTTGATTTTATATCCTGCCACTTTGCTGAATTCATTTATTAGCTCTAATAGTTTCTTTGTAGACCCTTTTGGGTCTGCTAGGTATAGAATCATGTCATCTGCAAATAGTGATAATTTAAGTTCTTCTTTTCCTATTTTTATGCCTTTAATTTCTTTTGCCTGTCTAATTGCTCTGGCCAGTGTTTCGAGAACTATGTTGAACAGAAGTGGTGAGAGAGGGCATCCCTGTCTTGTTCCAGATTTTAGAGGGAATGCCTTCAATTTTTCTCCATTAAGAATGATGCTAGCCTGAGGCTTAGCATAGATTGCTTTTACAATGTTGAAGTATGTTCCTGTTATCCCTAGTTTTTATAGAGTTTTGAACATAAAGTGCTGCTGTACTTTGTCAAATGCTTTTTCTGCATCTATCAAGATGATCATATGGTTCTTATTTTTAAGTCTATTGATGTGGTGAATAACATTTATTGATTTCCGTATATTGAACCAGCCTTGCATCCCAGGGATGAATCCTACTTGATCATGGTGCACAATTTTTTTGATATGTTTTTGAATCCGATTCGCCAGAATTTTATTGAGGATTTTTGCATCTAGGTTCATTAGAGATATTGGTCTGTAGTTTTCTTTCTTTGAAGTGTCTTTGTCTGGTTTAGGAATCAGGGTGATGTTGGCCTCGTAGAATGAATTTGGAAGTTCTCCCTCTTTTTCTATTTCCTGAAATAGCTTGAAAAGTATTGGTATTAGTTCCTCTTTGAAGGTTTTGTAAAACTCTGCTGTATACCCATCCGGTCCTGGGCTTTTCTTAGTTGGTAGTCTTTTGATGGTTTCTTCTATCTCCTCAATTGATATTGGTTGGTTTAGGTTGTCTATATCCTCCTGACTCAATCTGGGCAGATCATATGACTTAAGAATTTTATCGATGCCTTCACTGTCTTCTATTTTATTGGAGTACAAGGATTCAAAATAATTTCTGGGGCTGGGGATGTGGCTCAAGCGGTAGCGCGCTCGCCTCGCATGCGTGCGGCCCAGGTTCGATCCTCAGCACCACATACCAACAAAGATGTTGTGTCTGCCGAGAACTAAAAAATAAATATTAAAAATTCTCTCAATCTCTCTCTCTCTCTCTCTCTCTCTCTCTCTCTCCCCTCTCTCTTTAAAAAAAATAATAATAATTTCTGATTATCTTTTGTATTTCTGAAGTGTCTGTTGTGATGTTGCCTTTTTCATCCCATATGCTAGTAATTTGAGTTCTCTCTCTTCTTCTCTTCATTAGCATGGCTAAGGGTCTGTCGATTTTATTTATTTTTTCTAAGAACCAACTTTTAGTTTTGTCAATTTTTTCAATTTTTTCTTTTGTTTCAATTTCATTAATTTCAGCTCTGATTTTAATTATTTCTTGCCTTCTACTTCTTTTGCTGTTGTTTTGCTCTTCTTTTTCTAGGATTTTGAGATGAAGTATGGGATCATTTATTTGTTGTTTTTTTTCTTTTTTTAAGTAATGAACTCCAAGCAATGAATTTTCCTCTTAGAACTGCTTTCAATGTGTCCCATAGATTCCGATATGTTGTGTCTGTGTTTTCATTTATCTCTAAGAATTTTTTCAATTTCCTCCTTGATGTCTTCTATAACCCATTGATCATTCAGTAACCTATTGTTCATTCTCCAAGTGATGCATGATTTTTCCTTCCTTCTTTTATTGTTCATTTTCAGTTTCATTCCATTATGATCAGATAAGATGCATGGTATTATCTCTACTCCTTTATATTGTCTAAGAGTTGTCCTGTGACATAATATATGATCTATTTTTGAGAAGGATCCATGTGCTGCTGAGAAAAAAAGTGTAACTGCTTGATGTTGGGTGGTATATTCTATATATGTCAATTAAGTCTAGGTTATTAATTGTGTTATTGAATTCTATAGTTTCCTTATTCAACTTTTGTTTGAAAGATCTGTCCAGTGGTGAGAGAGGTGTGTTGAAGTCTCCCATGATTATTGTATGGTGGTCTATTAGACTCTTGAACTTGAGAAGAGTTTGCTTGATGAACATAGCTGCACCATTGTTTGGGGTATATATATTTATGATTGTTATGTCTTGTTGGTGTATGGTTCCCTTGAGCAGTATGTAGTGTCCCTCTTTATCCCTTTTGATTAACTTTGGCTTGAAATCTATTTTATTTGATATGAGTATGGACACTCCTGCTTGTTTCCGAAGTCCATATGAGTGATATGATTTTTCCCAACCATTCACCTTCAGTCTATGTATGTCTTTTCCTATCAAATGCGTCTCCTGTAGGCAGCATATTGTTGGGTCTTGTTTTGTGATCCATTCTACTAGCCTGTGTCTCTTAATTGGTGAGTTTAAGCCATTAACATTTAGGGTTATTATTGAGATATGGTTTGTTCTTCCAGCCATATTTGTTCATTTATGTTACTAAACATGGTTTGTTTTCCTCTTTGATTATTTTCCCCCCTTTACTGTCCTACCTCCCACTGTTGGTTTTCATTGTTATTTTCCATTTCCTCTTCCTGTAATGTTTTGCCAAGGATGTTTTGGAGAGATTGTTTTCTAGCTGCAAATCCTTTTAACTTTTGTTTATCGTGGAAGGTTTTAATTTCATCTTCCATCCTGAAGCTTAATTTCGTCGGATACACGATTCTTGGTTGGAACCCATTTTCTTTCAGTGTTTGAAATATATTATTCCAGGATCTTCTAGCTTTCAGAATCTGTGTTGAGAGATCAGCTGTTATCCTGATTGGTTCACCCCTAAATGTAATCTGCTTCCTTTCTCTTGTAGCTTTTAAAATTCTCTCCTTATTCTGTATGTTGGGCATCTTCATTATAATGTGTCTAGGTGTGGATCTCTTATGATTTTGCACATTTGGCGTCCTGTAGGCTTCTAGGATTTGGGATTCTGTCTCATTCTTCAAGTCTGGGAAGTTTTCTCGTATTATTTCATTGAATAGATTGCTCATTCCTTTGGTTTGGACCTGTATACCTTCCTGTATTCCAATGACTCTTAAGTTTGGTCTCTTTATGTTATCCCATATTTCTTGGATGTTCTGCTCATGGTTTCTTAACAGTCTTGCTGAGCTGTCTATGTTCTTTTCAAGTTGAAATACTTTGTCTTCATTGTCTGATGTTCTATCTTCTCTGCTGGTAGTATTCTCAATTGAGTTTTTAAGTTGGTTTATTGCTTCCTGCATTTCTAGGATTTCTGTTTGTTTGTTTTTTATTACCTCTATCTCCCTGTATAGTTGATCTTTTGCTTCTTGGATTTGTTTATGTAATTCATTGTCAAAGTGATCTTTCATTGTCTGATTTTGCTGTCTATTGTCTTCCTTGAGACTCCAGATCATCTGAAGCATGTATATCCTGAATTCTTTATCTGACATTCCATTTGCTGCAGCTATTACCTCTTCTAAAGTTGAGTTGACCTGCATTGCTTGTGGTCCTTTCTTTCCTTGTCTTTTCATATTGCTCGCGTTTCTTTCTGCTTGGTGAAACTGTTGTGTTTTTGAAATTTTCCCTCTATATATTTATATTGCTCTTGTATAGTTGAAAGTCTCCCTTGCAGGGCGGGCAGCGGCTGTGCTCCTCCTCCAATTGGGGTGTTCTGTCTACCACGCTGGCAGGCCGCTGGGTCTGTTCTGCCGGTTGGTCACAGGTCTGCCTACCTTGCAGGAGCGGGCGGCGGCTCTGCTCTGCCCTTACTCCAATTGGGGTGACATGTCTACCACGCCGTCAGGCCACTGGGCCTGTTCCGGACGCGGACAAAGGCTCTGCTGTGCCCCTATTCCAATTGGGGTGACGTGTCTACCATGCCAGCAGGCCGCTGGGCCTGATCCGCCAGTCGGTCGCAGATCTGCCTACCTTGCGGGCGCGGGTGGCGGCTCTGCTCTTCACATCCTCCAATTGGTGTGACGTGTCTACCACGCCCGCGGAACGCTGGGCCTGTTCTGCCGGTCAGTCGCAGGTCTGCCTACCTTGTGGGCGCGGGTGGTGGCTCTGCTCTGCCCCTACTCCAATTGGGGTGACGTGACTACCACGCCCGCGGGTCGTTGGGCCTGTTCTGGATGCGGGCAGTGGCTCTGCTCGGCCCCTACTCCAAATGGGGTGATGTGACTGCCACGCCGGCGGGTCGCTGGGCCTGTTCCGAGCGCGGGCAGCGGCTCTGCTATGCCCCTCTGGCCTCCACAGTATTCAGCAGGACCGGGACCGAGAAGCAATTTCCGCGGGTTCTTTAGCCCTGGGCCAGAGCAGTTCTGGGAGCCAGAGTTTGGCCGCTCCGGGCTCGGTGTATGTTCTGATAGGGGCAGGCTCCAAGAAGCAGTTTCTGCGGGTTCTTTAGCACTGAGCCTGAGTAATTTGTCTGCGAGACACACACAAAGGGCAGCCTGAAATTACCTGTTCTATAGCTGAATGAGCTTCGATCAGTCGAAAACAGGGATGGTGATGTGACGTCAGCTCTCTAAGATCTGTCATTGATAATTTAAAAAGAACACATTTTTGAAAATATAAACAGGGGCTGGGGATGTGGCTCAAGCGGTAGCGCGCTCGCCTGGCATGCGTGCGGCCCGGGTTCGATTCTCAGCACCACATACCAACAAAGATGTTGTGTCCGCCAAGAACTAAAAAATAAATATTAAAAATTCTCTCTCTCCTCTCTCACTCTCTCTTTAAAAAAAGAAAAAAGAAAATATAAACAACTTAAGACTAAATTTAACCTAAGAAGTGAACAATCTGTGCACTTAAAATTACAAAATATTGATGAGTGAAATTAAGACAGAAAAAATAAATGGACTCAGCCCTCTGGACCTGAGTGCACACAGCTGGACCAGGCACTGAGGGCAAAGGGCCACCCAGCTGGAGTTGCAGCTCCCTTGGTCTGTTTGGGGACAGTAAGCCAGGCAGAGTAAAGATGTGGAAAGAGCAAAAGAGACAGTGGAGGAGATCAGAGCCCAGAAGACATGATACATAGTAACTTGAATTTTCCTACCTTCATACCAACTATAAGAGGAGCCTCTGAACCAATGTGAGGAGAAAGGAATGTCCTCTCAAGTGTGTGATTGAAAGTTTGGATTGTTTTAAAATGGATAAATCAAATTTTAAAAGAGAATAAATGATATTGACTGGCCTTAAACTTCAGGTCAGTTGGTGGAACTCTTGTAGCTACAGTTGAGAGAAATCAGTGTACTCACATACTGCTGACAAGAACAACAGTTAGTCCAACATCATATGCACAAATTTGTCCATCAAATATTGGTATAAGTGCATCCCAAGATCAACTCACCTAGATGCTGCCTGAACTGTGGGGTACCTTCCATATATTATGTGTGAAAATGTCTGACATTTTATATGTGGTCATAGTCTGTTGGTTGATCAATCTTTCACATTTCTGAAGTTGGGGAAAATATTTTGTATGGAGTTTGTCCTGAAGAACAAACTCCTTTTTTAAAAATTAAGAATAGACTAACTTTAAATGAGAGGCATTAGAAGCAGCTGGAAAATACCCCTTTTACTAAGACTATCTATAAAAATAGAATCATACAAGGCAAAACATATGAAATTCATGAAGAACTACTAAGGCAGAAGATGCCTGCATCAAAGAAGCAGAAAGACTAAGTGCAGACCCTACCATGACAACAGAAAACAGACACCCACATGTGTAAAAAGCAGTTGGAAAAGAAATTATAAACATTAAATCAGAAATAAGAAATTAACACTAAATATCAACAGAAAATATCAAGAAAACAAAAAGTTGTTTGTAAAAACAAAAACAAAATTAGCAAATCTTTAGCTATGCTAACAATAAAAAAGACCCAAATAAATAAAATATCAAAGAATAAAAAGAAGACCTCTTCACTCATGTTACAGAAATGATAAGACCTATTAGCAGCTCGTATAAACAAACACATACCAACATATTGGAAAATCTATGCAAAAGGAATAGTTTTGGGACAGATATAACACACCAGAACTGAATTATGAGAAAATAAAAGACCCACACATCAATATGACCAATAAATTTGAATCAGTAATAAAAGATTCCCAGTAAAGAAACCTCCAAAAGATCATGCCTTCACTGCTGTTTTAAAACACCTTCAAAAAGAAGAGACACCACGTCTCCTGAAACGACTCTAGGGAACTGAAATGAACTTCAACTCCTCAAGTTACATTCCACAAAACCATCATTTCCCTAATATAAGATCCAGAAAACCACACAAATACCACCAAAAAAGAAAATTATAGACCCATATCCTTGAACAAGATATATACAAGCACTCTCAGCAACACCTAGAAAACCAAATCCAATGGCACATGAAAACAATAGCACTCCATATATATGGAATCTAACCCAGGAACCAACAAAACCCAATAGACAATGATTGACAAATCACACACTATTTAATAGAACAAAAGACCAAGATGGCTATAGGTAGATATATGGACTTTTAAATATGCTGATATAAATATATAATGGAAACTTACTCATCCACTAAAAGAATAAAATAGTAATAAATGCTATAATGTGAACCAATTGTGAAAATATCAGGCTGAGTTAAGATCACACACTGAATGATCTACTTATACAACATCTCCAGGACATAAATTCAGACAAGGAGATTGTACTTAGTGCCTTCAAGTGACAGTAAGTAAAGATAAGTTGGGACAATAGATAGATGTTTCATTAAGACTGAAACAAATACTTGGGAATAAGATGTAGTTGGATGTTGTACAATTGCATATTTTTGTACATAACACTGAACTGATAATTACAAATTGTTACAAAGGGTAAATTCATGACATGTGCCTTTCATCTCCATGACAATAAATTTTGTAGCTAAACTACAGATAGTGTTATATTTTTCCCACTTACAGGTTGGAGAGTGAGTGAGAGTTGCCCACCACCCTTGATGTTAACTGATCCCCATAAACACCCCTAACTCACACTGAGGTCAAGGAGGGCAGAGATGAAAAAACACAGGGCAACATCAGTCTCTCCTCATTGTTACTCATTCCTCAATAACGACTTAGAGTGAGTCCAGCAGAGGAGTTTCTAAGTGTCATGCACTGTCCATGCTGGTACATGGCCAGGTCCTCTCTCCTGGGCTCAGGAGGGCTGCTGCCTGGTGGTGTGCTCAGGCTTCCTGCTGTCTCTGCAGGCTGAGCTCTGGGCTCCCTGGGGCCCTGTTCCCACTGGCCAGGCACCAGGTTCACATAAAGCAGGGGTGACAGAGCTCCCCACATTCTACGTACCATGTGCTGACTACCCAGATGCACCCTGACTGCAGACAGAGTAGATGGGAGAAGCCACAGAGAGACTCAGTTCTGCTCCCTTGTGGAGAACAGGATACATTCAGGAGTAAATTCTTGGCATTATAGTCCAAAGGCATCTGAGCCTCATCTTTATCCTGCTCAGCAATCTGCAATCTCATCCAGATTATCATCTAGTCCAGAAAGTTAATTCTGCAGAGAATAACTGACACACAGAAGTCTTGTAAACACTGCAGTTTTGGCGATGATTTCTATTCTTCACTGATAGTGTACCTGCAGTGTGGTGGAGATTGCACAGTGTTTGCAAGTACCGCATGTGATAGTTCTTCATGCTGCCTCTTGTGGGTTTAAAATCCTTCTTTTCAATTCACTTTTACTTACCACACACACAATTGCACAAACTTATCTGCACAGATTAGAGAGTTGACAGAGAAATATATTCAGATTAAGGCAACAGGGACCAAGTACCAAATACATTGTAGGTGACAGGGAGGTAGATGAATGAATTCATTTATACAAATTGCATACTTAAATATTTTTAGTAGCTGTGGGAAATAAAACCATCTAATATTGTATACAATTTTCATTGAAACATTTTAAATTTATGAACCTTACCTTTTTGTCCTGATCACAAATACGTTCTCCTTTTCAATAATTTTCACACTTTATATTAAATGTATATCAGATGTAATGGGGATGTGTGTTCATTGGTAGAAATATAAAAAAGACAGTTGTGCAGTCTTTGCAAGTACATTAAGAAGGTAAGGATGTAACACAGTACTCCTCAGCATTTCTCAGTGGCTTATCAATAGCACTACCATAATTACTAATATAGAAAGATATAGTTTAGAAAATAATTAATTCCTGTATCTTACAACTCAAGAAATCTTTGCATATTTACATGCAATCTGTGTGTCATGCCTTTCCTCATGTTAATTCAAGAGAATTACCAAAAGGGAAAGTTCCCAGCTGTCCCTACTTTAGGAGAAAAACACTTGGAGCCGTCCCTCTTATACTTCTGACATTAAACCCATGCTAACTTCTCCTACTTCTGTTCCTGATGCTCATGCTACCTGACATTTGCTTTATTTATGTCCCCATATTTTGGATTTTATTAGAATTTTTTAAATAATCATTTCACCCCTTAAAGGAAGATGTAGTTCTGAACACTCTAAAATTATTGAGGTCAAGGTACACAAACTAAAGTTTATTTCTAATGTTAAAGAATCTAGGTTCTAAAGTACTCATATTTTGTAGTCCTACAGGAATACTTTGAGTGCTTATGAATGTTAGGTAGTGATGCATAAATTTATTGTATCACATCCATAATATTAATTTTTCTATGAGACTGATCCTTGAAAACAGTAAGTTCAATTCAAAGAAGTTTTCAAGTTGTAATTAAGTCACATAAGCAAAGAAGGACATCAATTAAGATGATATAATTCAATCTACTTCATGGAGAATTAACTAATTTCTTTTGGAGCTACAAAAACAATACATGTTTTAGTAGGAAAAAAAAAATAGAAACAAAGAAAATGTCTGCAGTTCTACATCAGCTTCCAGATCCCAAACACATATTCAATTGTCCATCTCATATTTGCCACAAATGTCTAGAGGTTTTCACCAAGGACTGCTGGAGAGGCCAGAAGTCAGTATAGAAGGGTGAAAACCTGCAAGGTATTTAATATGGATTTATCTCATCACACAACATCTCTGAACTTGTCATATGTATTTACTTTCTTATACTATGGATCATTATATTATTTCTCTCATCTAAATCAAATTATTTAAAAATACCAATACTTCTCTTCTTTCCAAAACCTTAGTATCTGAAACCCTGTAGTCATATTTGTAACATTGATAAACACCTCTTTACAAATTTCTGCTTTAAAGAGACCTTACCTTGCAAGTGCACAAGCCCCTGGGCTTGCATGACCTCACACCAGCCTGTAGAGTGAGTGCTACAGCCATGTAGAATGGACAGGGCCTGTTTGGGAGCTCTTCATCTGTAAATTAGTAGAATACAGAAAGCTAGTGCAGGTGAGTAGTCATTCAACAAAGCCACCAGTCATTAGTTCATTAACCACTGCACTTGCTACTAAAAGGAGAAAAACTTGAATGATACAATGTCCAAAATCAAGGAATTTGTACTAATGACTTGATTATTGATTACATAGTGATTTATTAAAAATAATATAACATACTGATTTCTAACAGTGCACAAAAGTGGAAAAAATTGAAATTCTACAGAGTCCCAGAGAAATTTATTTTATCTGAGCCTCCTGGTGTCCCAATACATAATAATGGAGAAAATTTGTTTTAAGAAAATTTCTGGTGGAATTTTTTGGATCTTCTAGGTGTAGAATCGTATCGTTGGCAAATAATGCTAGTTTGAGTTCTTCTTTCCTATCGGTATGACTTCATTTCTTTTGTCTAATTGCTCTGGCTAGATTTTCAAGAACTATGTTGGATATAAGTGGTGAAAAAGGGCATACCTGTCTTGTTCCAGTTTTTAGAGAACATGCTTTCAATTTTTCTCCATTTAGAATGATGTTGGCCTGGGGCTTAACATAGATAGGTTTTACAATGCTGAGATATGTTCCTGTTATCCCTAGTTTTTCTAGTGTTTTGAACATGAAGGGGTGCTGTATATTGTCAAATGCTTCCTCTGCATCTATTGATATGATCATATGGTTTTTATCTTTGAGTCTATTGATGTGATGATTCCATTTATTGATTTCCATATCTTGAACCAACCTTGCATCCTTGGGATGAACCCTACTTGATCATGGTGTACTATCTTTTTAATATGTTTTTGTATTCAATTTCCCAGAATTTTATTGAGAATTTTTGCATTCATTAGTGGTATTTATCTGAAGTTTTCTTTCTTTGATATATCTTTGTTTAGTTTTGGAATAAGGGTGAAATTAGCCTCATAGAATGAGTTTGAAAGTGTTCCCTTTTTTCTATTTTATTAAATACTTTGAGAAGTATTGGTATTAGTTTTTCTTTAAAGGTCTTGTAGAACTAGGCTGTGTGACCATCTAGTCCTGGGCTTTTCTTGGTTGGTAGGCTTCTGATGGTGTCCTCTATTTCCTTGCTTGAAATCAATCTGTTTACATTGTGTATATCATCCTGATTTAGTTTCGGCACATCATATGCCTCTAGAAATTTGTCAATGTCTTCAATATTTTCTATTTTATTGGAGTGCAAATTTTCAAAATAACGTCGAATTATCTTCTGTATTTCTGTAGTGTCTGTTATGATATTTACTTTTTCATCATGTATGTTAGTGATTTGATTTTTCTCTCTCCTCTTTCTTAGCATGACTAAGGGTCTGTAAATTTTATTATTTTTTTGAAAGAACCAACTTTTCATTTTATCAATTTTTTTCAATTGTTTCTTTTGTTTCAATTTCATTTATTTCAGCTTTGATTTTAATTATTTCCCATCTTCTAATGCTTTGGGGCGTCAAATTATTTTTCTTTTTCTAGGGCTTTGAGATGTAATGTTAGGTTATTTATTTGTTGACTTTTTTTATTTGAAGGAATAAACTTTATGCAATGAGCTTTCCTTTTAGAATTGCCTTCATAGTGTCCCAGAGATTTCTATATATTGTATCAGTGCTCTCATTTACCTCTAAGAATTTTTTAATCTCCTCCTCTCTATACCACGATTTGAGCTGACTTCATGAAAGAAGGTTTGAAAAGCCTTGAGAAAATGCTAGGGAGTTTTAAATTAAAGAGACAAGACTCTAATTACCTTTAAAACCAGCTCCAGGATGGCTCCTCCCAGCTCCAGGTTCAAGCCACCAAATGTGGTAGTGAGGTTTACTGAAGAGGCTAGCGAGAGAGAAGGAGAATATGCCAAGGAGTGGACTTTTATTGGGGAACAAAAAATTCTGGGGAAAATCCCATCCAATGAATATTAAGGTGGGCAGCATCCCAAGGTCAGGGGCGATGAATGGGCATTTGGGGCAGTGGCCAGACACAACTCTGCACAGATAAGCCCTCAGACTTGGAGAAGGATGGGGAAAGCTCTGACAGAGCTGTGCGTAAATGCCTCTCACCCAGCCAGGGTGGTAACTCAAGTCATGTTCGAGGATGACCTCCCACATTCCTTGATATCTTTTGCAACCCATTGTTCATTCAATAGCATATTATTTAGTCTCCAGGTGTTGAAGTAGCTTTTATTTTATATTTTGTCATTGATTTCTAATTTTATTTCATTGTGAGCTGATAGAATTCAGAGTCATACATCCACTTTTTTGGATTTGCTAACAGTTGCTCTGTGGCATAATATATAGTCTATTTTAGAAAAGGATCTGTGTGCTTCTGAGAACAAAGTGTATTTGCTCCTTGATGAATAATATATTCTATATATGTTAATTAAGTCTAAGTTATTTATTATATTATCGAATTCTATAGTTTCTTTGTTCAACTTTGGTTTGAAAGATCTATCCAGTGGTGAAAGAGATGTGTTGGAGTCACCCAGTATTTTTGTGGGTGATCAACTTCTTATGATTGCCCTTTCAATTCATATAATCTAATACGTCTATATTCTCACATCCTACCTCATAAATATCTCAAATAATTATTATTATTTGACTCTTACACTTGAGAAGAGTTTGATTGATAAACATAAATGCTCAATTTGGGGGGGGCACATATTTTTATAATTGTTATGTCTTTTGATGTATGTTTCCCTGAAGCAGTATGAAATGTCCATCTTTATTCCTTTTGAGTAACTTTGGCTTGAAGTCTATTTTGTTTAATACAAAGATGGAAATCAATGCTTGTTTATACAGACCATGGGAATAATATATTTTATCCCATCCTTTCATCTTCAGTTTGTGTATGTCTTTTCCTGTGAGATGAGTCTTTTGAAAGAAACATATTATTGGGTCTCTTTTTAAAATCCAATCTATCAGTCTATGACTTTTGACTGGTGAGCTTACACCATTAACATTCAGAGTTATTATTGAGACATGATTTGTATTTCTGGTCATTTTTGTTTATTTTGGTATTTAACTTGACTTTGTTTAACCTTTGTTTGGTGTTTCCTTTATTATACTTCTTCCCTTTGCAGATTTTTATTGTTGTTTCTTACTGCCTCCTTGTAGAATATTTTGCCAAGAATTTTCTATTGTGCAGGCTTTCTTGCTGTAAATGCTTTAACTTTTGTTTATCATGGAAGGTTTTTATTTTGTCATCAAATATGAAGCTTAATTTTGCTGGCTATAAGATTTTTGGTTGGCATACATTATATTTTAGAACTCGATATATGTTGTTCCAGGATCTCTGCCCACCCCAGCACCCTGTGACCAGCAACCTGGAGAGAGGCGCCCCATGCTAGGTTCTTTATTTACCAAAGCATGGCTCCACAACCCAACATTAGGTTACACATAGGATTGAGGCCGCCATCACCATGAAACTGAGATATCACCGCTTCTATCAAAGAACAACGATAAGGACCTAGTAAGACATCACCAAGCTCTCTGTGGTCTTGGCTGCACTAGAGGTATCTCTACTAGCGGTGCTAACAGTTATCCTATTGCTGATGTGAAAGGGAGTCTTGCCTCTCTCTTGTTTCTCCCACTAACAGCCAACTTCTTATTATCGCCCTTTCACTAGTCATATAATCTAATACCTCTATATTATCACATCCTACCTCATAAACATCTCAGCCAAACCCCACCCTCTCTTCTACCATTAGAAACTGTAAACCATTCCACAAACCTATTGACTATATGGTATAAGATAACCAAACTCATCATTTATGATTATAGTGACAAAACTGTTAATATAAAAATAGAAGCTTACTAATCTATGGCTGCACATTGGGTACATTGAGCACTGCAATATTGATCTCCCCCTTAAAGGTGAGGTATTGGTAACAAATAGAGACATTATAAGACAATAGGGCAGAAGCTGTAATCGGATCTATACTGCAAGAGAGGAAGTCACATAGACATCAAGAAAAAACAAGGGAGGAAAGTGCCTCAAACAAACCAAGAGACTACAACAATAGAATCCATAGATAGCGCCATAGATGATGTATAAGAGAAGAAATTTGGAATATACATAACTAAATTTATCTGGGAATTAAAGAACAACCTAAGTGAGCAGATATAGGCAAAAATCAATTACTCCAGCAAAGAGATAAGAGCGCGAATACATGCAACCATCAATCACACCAACAAAGAGATAAGAGAGAAAATAAGGTAGCCAGAGATTACTTCAAGAAAGAGATAGAGATTCTGAAAAACAAACAAACAGAAACCCTTGAAATTAAAGAAACAATAAGCCAAATAAAAAAAAAAAACTCAATAGAGAGCATCAACAACAGACTAGATCACTTGGAAGACAGAACCTCAGGCAATAAAGAAAAAATATACAATCTTGAAAAGTTGGCCTCACAGTGAAGATGGTAGAAAAACCATGAACAGAATATCCAATAATTATGAGATACCATCAAAAGACCAAATTTAAGATTTATTGAGAGAGGAAGGTTCAGAGATTCAAATAAAAAAATGCACAATCTCTTCAATGAAATAATATCAGAAAATTTCCCAAGCATAAAAATGAATTGGAAAATAAAATACAATTGACCAAATGTACAAAATTACAACATATCTACACTAAGACCATTACAGTGAAAATGCCCAGCCTACAGAATAAGGAAAGAATTTTAAAGGCTGCAAGAGAAAAAAATGAAATTACATATAAGGAAGACCAATTCAGATCTCAGCAGATTTTTCAACCCAGATCCTCAAAGCCAGGAGATCCTCGAACAATATATTACCAGTTTTTAACTTGATTTAGTTTCTCCTTTGATTGGCTTTTTCTTTAGTGTATTTCTGCCCTATGCTTGTTTTCACTTTTTTAAATTTCATCCTCATGGTGTATTTTGCTAAGAATGTTCTGTAATGCAGGCTTCCTAGTTGTATATTATTTTTGTATTTGTTTATCATGGGAGGTTTTTATTTTATCTTAAAATCTAAAGCTTAATGTTTGTGGCTATAAGATTCTTGGTTGGCACTCATTTTCTTTTGGAGTTGATATATGTTGTTCCAGGAACTCCTAGCATTGAGGCTGTGGTTGAGAAATCAAATGAGATCCAAAATAGTTTCCCCCATAGATAATCTCATAATTTTCTCTTATGGCCTTTAAAATTTCATCCTAATTCTCCATGTTAGGTATTTGTGGATTCATGTGGGTCTGTTGTAATTTTATTCATTTGGGGATCCTGAAAGACTCTTGTATTTTACTTTCCATTTCATTTCTCAGTTTGGGGAAATTTTCTGGTATTATTTCACTGAAAAGATCATGTGTTCCTTTGATTTGTATATCTATGCCTTCTTTTACACTTGTAAATCTTACATTTTGTTTTTTTCATATTGTCCCATAATTCTTGGAATTTCTGTTTATGGTTTCTTACGACCATCTCTTTGTGGCCAACTTTATTTTCAAGATTATAGAATTTCTGTTTGATTTCATTTCATAATCTCTCTTTATTGAAGTGATATTTTACCTCCTGAAATTTGTCTCTAATTTCACTCTTTCCATCATACTTCATCTGACATCAGCTTAACTGAGCACATTCTGAACTTCTTCTCTGATATTTCTTCCACTGTGTCGTCAATGGATTCTGTTTTTCTAGCATCTTTCTTTCTCTGGGACACTTTGTTCACTTGTTTTTTCATGTTGTTCATGTGGCTTCTCATACTGTAATGTGGATCTGAGGCAGCAGAGTTTCAACCTTATAACTTACATTATCCCCTAAAGTTTTCAGTATCTCATCTTTAAGAAGGAGATCAATATTAACAGCACCCAATGCAAATGCTATCTAGCCTTAAACCTACTAGCTCTAACTAAATGGCCACAGATTTGTCACCTTAAACAGAAATCACGTGATAAATTGTAGTTTACAATATAAAGAGTATGTTTGCAAAATGGTTTACACCTCATTAGCAGAAAGACTCTGTTTATGAGACTGTGTGCATGTCATTAATAAACTTCCCTTTTGATTCAAATCCTCCACTGTTTGCTTTTTCTTGGGCTTGCCCACTTTCCCAGCTGTCTCAGCCAAGCGTCCTGTACCTCTTTGTTCTTCAGGGTGTAGATGAGAGCGTTCAACAGGGGGGTGACCACAGTGTAGAAAAAGGTGAAAAACTTGCCGTTCTTTGAAGCAAAGTTGCTCTTAGGGTCAGTGTGCACCATGGCCACTGTCCCATAAAACATGAAGACCATGAGGAGGTGGGAGCAGCTGGTGGAAATGGCTCTCATCCTTCCCTCCTCTGACTTCATGCTCCTCACAGCCTAAGCAATGCAGCCATAGGAAGCCAGGATCAGCCCCACAGGAACCATGGTGAAGATGACAGAAATGATGGTAAAGTGGGTGGAGCACCACTTCCTTGGCCTCAAGTAACTTAAGGAACCAAGCTTAGCAACCCCATCACTGTTCTTACCTGATGACTGGCTACAACAACCACTGCAGAAGAAAGGTGGTGCCAGGGTCCTTCCAGAACCAAGAGCTGACATTCCCAGAACTGGTGAAACTGAAATCACTGTAACTGCTGCTTGATTTTACCCCATATATGTCTAACATCGTAATCCTCAAAAACCAACCAGGAATAAAGTATAAATATAAAGATATTACCATTCCTGAAAAATAGAGATGGACCAAGGGCATGGACACATGCCGGTAATCCCAGAGCTCAGCGGGCTGAGGCAGGATGATGGTGAGTTCAAATCCAGCCTGTACAGCCCCATGGGTGGAGTTATGCTCACCTGTTTCTTTGTAATATAAGCCCTTGCCCTGTTTGGGATAGAATGTTCCATGGAAGTGCCTTTCTGTGTCCCCTTATCTTACTGTGCCCTTGGGTGTGGCCTACCCAGGTGTCAAGTCACCCTGCTGACAGTGGACATCATGAAGCTAGACTCAGCCCTCTGAAACTTGACCCCTTGCCTCATTTGAATAGCTTCTTATCAATAAAAGGGGTCAGTGCCTGCTCTCTCTCTCTCTCTCTCTCTCTCCTTCTGTGGACCCTTAAGGTCAGAGGAGCCATCATAGTGACCCCAGTGAAAAAGGTATTTTTGCTCTTGTGTGGTTATTTCGCACAGCCCAGTTAGCCCAGTTCCCCTAGAGTGACCCATGAGTGATTTAGTCACAAACAAAACCCGGCAATTAATATCCCTGGGTGGACCAAAAGGTCTAAGTGCTTAAGCCCCTGGGACAAAAACCACACATGATGGAATATTATAATCAGAATTGATAATAAAAATCATTTTCTTTAAAGAAAAATGTAACATTTGATGATATTATTGTGAAATAGAACTCAAATGTTATGTATGAGGTATCCAAGGAGAAATATAAAACAAAAATTGAAGCTAACATTGTAAGTCAGCAAAGTGGGGGTTTCAAATAAAAAAGAAAATTATGTCAAGAATAACTTAAATGTATAAACTGCTGCAGATGTTTAATAATTTGAAAAAGACACTTAAAATCTTGAGTAAAATAAGAGAAAATTCAAAATATTAAAAGGGAAAGCATATGGAAATGGTAGGAGACCGTCAATGATACATAAAATTATAAGAGGTTATGAGGGGCAAGGGGGAGGGAAAAAAAGGGAGAGAATTGAACAACAGCAGAGGAGGTAGAGAGGGAAGGTGGGAGGGGAGGGGAGGGGAGGGGGGATAGTAGGGGATAGGAAAGGCAGCAGAATACAACAGTCACTAATATGCCATTATGTAAAAATGTGAATATGTAACAGATGTGATTCTGCAATCTGTATTTGGGGTGAAAATGGGAGTTCAAAACCCAATTTGAGTCAAATGTATGAAAGATGATATATCATGAGCTATGTAATGTTTTAAATAATCAATAAAAAAGGAAAAAAAATAAAAGAGAAATAATTAATTTGTAAGCCCAAAATTTAAGGCTAAAATATAATTAATAAATTTGAAAATATAAGTGAATAGAAAGAGAAATTCAATCAAAAGTATTATTCAAAATTCTAAACCACATTGCTTGCCTCAGGATACATTGGCAGGCCACAGTTTGTGAGCTCACATTAGAGTTCTTTGTAGTAAACCATGCCAAACTGAATGAAATTCTTGCTGAATCTTGGTTTGGATTTCATTGAGATTTGGGACATTTAGAAAATGTCTATCACTCTTTGGCTTTAGATCCTGCCAGAGGTTCTGAGTCACAAGAACAGCTCCCCTAGGTGCTATGGACTTCATGATACTGGTATTCTTGAGACAGGGTCTTGCTAAGTTGCTCAGGTCCACGCTTAGTTGCTCAGATTTGCCATGAACTTGTGATCCTCCTGCCTCATCTTCACACTGAAATTACAGGCACGTGCCAACCTGCCTAGCCTTCCCCCAATGTTTAAGTGGAACACCAGGGCAGGAACTCAGCTTGTGGAATTCACAAGTTAGCTTGTAGGACTGGAAAAATTGAACGTCAGCATCTTTCTCATTTAACACTGGTCAAAAAAAGCAACCATGGAGACACAGAAAGAAAATTTTGAAAATATTATAAATGTTTATTATTCTAACATTGAATACAACAAAAATAGAAATAAAATTACAGAAATGCAAAATTACAGAGATGCAAATTTCCTCAATAAAATACTGACAAACCAAACTCAAGAACACATTTAAAATATTGTACACTATGATCAAATGGAATTCGTCACAGGGAATATCATTTACTACTGTGTTCAGCACATCTACACATTTACACAATGAATGTGATATGTCACATTAAAAGAAAAGATTAAAGTTATATAATTATTCAACAGCATATAAAATTACTTGACAAACTCAACATCTGTTCATGATAAAAATAAAACTCACAAATTAAGGGTAGAGAGTATGTATTTCAACACAATAATGGTCATATGTGACAAACCTTCAACTAACATCATACTGAATGGGGAAATCTGAAAGCTTTACTCTAAGACATAGAAGAAGACCAGGATGACCACTCTCATGAATTTTCTTTAGTACACTACTTTAAGATCTATCCAGAGAATTAGATATTAGAAAGAAATAAGAAGCATGCAAACTGAGGAGAAGAAGATCAGTTATTATCATATGATAATGATGATATCATTTTATAGAGAAAAAGATCTAAAAACTCCACCAAAAACTGATGGAAATAATAAACAAATTCAAGAAGTAATAGGATACAAAATAAATACACAAAACAAGTATCATCTCTACAGAGTAATAGCAAAATTTCTACAAAACAAAGAAGTCAATATATTTTAATGGCTTCAAAACATATCTAGAAATAAACTTAATCAGGAGGTTAAAAAATCTAGATTGAAAAGTATAAAATATTCATAAAGAAATCACAAAAATAAATGAAAGTTATACTACATTCATGAATTGGAATAATGAATATTGTTAAAATATTCTTACTACTCACTGCAAACCCCATCAAAACTCAAGATCTTATTCATAAATGGAAAAAAATTCTAAAACTAGAATGAAATCACAGAATATCCTCAATACCGAACCTAATCCTGAGAAAAGGGAGCAAAATTAGAGATATTCATTCTGTCTGACTTTCAAATATACCACAAATCCATAGAAATAAATCCATGAAATTACAACTAAATTATTTTTAACAATGTTGCCAATAACACACATTGGGCAAAGGACCAAAATTAATTTTTTAATATTTATTTCTTACTTCTCGGCAGACACAACATCTTTGAAAGGTAGCAGAATACAACAGTCATTAATATGCTATTATGTAAAAATGTGGATGTGTAACCGATGTGATTCTGCAACTTGTATTTGGGGTAAAAAAGGGGAGTTCATAACCCACTTGAATCAAATGTATGGAACATGATATGTCATGAGCTTTGTAATGTTTTGAACAATCAATAAAAAAGGACCAAAATTAGAAATTCACATTTACAAAAGAATTAAACCAGGCCTCTGTCTTTCATGTTACTCAAAAATCAACTCTAAATGATTTAAGATATAAATGTGAGAACATGGTCTGCACAATACACAGCACCTTCTTTAAGCAGTTGCTTGAGCTTCATAGGAAGAATCTGGTGAATGTTTAACATGGAGAATTGTTATTAGTGCTGATAGAGAAACACACAGCCACTTTATTTGCCAGCAGCACCCAGGAATTGCTGAGCATGCTCTGCCTTCCCCAGAGCCTCTGAGGTCCTACTCTTCTTATTTCCTCCTAGTACAGACTGACAATCCAGGGCCTCAGAATCTCTTCCTAACATCACACAAGTGACTCAAGAGAGGGCCATGTCCCCCCAGGGTGCAGCAGAGCACCTCAGTGCTCTTGGAACACAGTGTCCTCCCTCTGCCATGGACAGCTCAAATCTGGTCCACCCACTTTTTGTGTCATCAGGGAAACATGAACATGATCAGGAGACTTGCTTCCAGCATTGCTGTGACCCCATAATTGACCCCCATGTGAAGCAAGGACAGTCCTCCTTCCTCTGCAACGTTGCAGACTTGGAACATCTAATGCAGCTTCCTACCACCATCTGAAGCATAAGAAGGAATACATACTCCTATGTCCATGAATAATCTGAAATAAAAACACATTACTTAAGATGTTGCAATAAATAAGTGCTATATGCATGTTTTTAAATGAAAACACATTTCTTCTCTCCAGGAAAACAAATGATAGAGAAACACGGAGAAATGTCATTAGACCTAACAGAACACCTCAACAGCAGGTCAGCAAGCCCTGCACAGCCCACACGACAAGGGAGGGGGACCCAAGATGGCGAGTTAGAGGGAGGCTGCAGTCTGTGTTGCTCTGTGACCTGCAATTCTAGTAGTGGTATACAGTTGCTCTGCTAGTTATTAGAGGACCTCCAAAAGCTGCTTGTGCAGCAATTCTGGCCACTGTGCCCGCGCAGGTCTCCAGGCCTCAGTTCAGTGCAGGACTCCCAGCTGCTCGCCCACATAGGACCTCCAGCTGCTGTGCAGTGGTGGGACCACTGGCATCAGCACCCACACAGGATCCCTGGCTGCCTACTCACACAGGATACCCAGCCACTGCCCACACATAGGGCCTCCAGAGGCACTCCTATGTGGACCCCCATCTACCAATATGGGGCTCCCCTGGTAGTCTCCATCTTGGGACACTGCAACCACTGCCATAGTCCCCTTCATGTAGTAGCCTGCACCTGGGGGTAAAGGACGAAGCCTGGAGACACAGGACGAGTTCTGGGGATAGCCATCAGCAACAACACTGCAGGCCATAGAGCTGCGTCTCTGAAAATGCCACGCAACTCCACCACTCAACCCAAGCCAACCCAACACCCCGTCTGTGACAGCAGCTGCCTCCATCATGGGACACCTTTGTCACCATATTAACTTGGGGGAAATCCCAGCTTGGGACATGGGCTGAGGACTAGAAGCAAGATCAAGGTACCTATAGTCCCCAACTACTCCTCTTCCCCTGCCACCACTAACCTGGCATAGGGCTTGAGGCTACACGGCTGGTCCATATCCCTCAAAGCCTGGTCCTGCTCTGCCAGCTACAAAACACCTCTCCGTAACAGGTTTACGTCCCCCAGAGTGCTTCCCACATACCTCCAGAGAGAGGTTCCTGATTGGAAAGTAGAAAGGGAGGAAATGAGGAAGATCCAGTTTAGAGACTTAGAGACCAGAAACTGTGAGGGGTACATGTGATACAAGGAGATAAGACCAAGTGCCCACATCGCAGGAGCAGGCTCCAAAGGAGATCCTTGAGGTGCAGTCTCCACTGGGGACCAGCAGATACTATAGCCCAACTTGAGGATCTCTGCCTCCAAGATCAACCCACCCACTCTAAAAACCTTCACTGTCCTGAGAGTGGAGACACCAGGAAACAACAGACAAGCCCACCTATCAGATGAGAAGGGAAGCAGGAAAGATCCTGACCTCCAACAAAAACAATCCTTCTATTTTCCTTCGAGATTTTTTTCTTCTTTTCTCTCTTTCTCTCATCTCTCAACCTCACATCCCCAACATTGGTGGAACCAAGTACTTTTCGTGTATTATGCTACTGAGGTCTGGGATGTCTGAATAGTATATTACAGTTGTGTTGCATATTCTTTTATTGCCTATTTTTACATTTAAAAAATTATGTTTGTTTTTTTGTACTCTGTATTGTCTTTCCAGTTGCTTGTCTCCCCCAAATAACTTTCTCTCTTTTCTACTCCTACAATCCAACTTTAGATTCCTTTTCCACTCTTCCTAAGAGCCAAAAACTCTGTATCCTCACCTCCTACCTCCTTAACTCTTTATCTTACACCTCACCTCTGGCTTTCTCATTGTCCACCAGAAATTATAGACCCTTTGGCAAACCTCCTGATTGTGTTGAAGATGAGAATTGAACTCACCATTTCTGTATATCATGACAAAACCATAAACATCTTAATATCAACTATTTGGTTTAAGGCTGAATGTTGTTTGTATTGCAATGTGTTAATATTGTTCTCCCCACTAAAGGAGAGGTATTGAAATCCTGCAGGGACACCATAAGCCTACAGGGTAAAAACTGTAATACCTCGGATCCACAGTGATAGAAGGGAAGACACCCAAACACCAAGAACAAACAAGGGAAGAAAATGCTCTAAACAAACCAAGATAATAAATTATTAGAATCCATGACCAGCACAGCAGAAAAAATGACAGAGACAAAGTTCAGGATATACATAATTAAATGTTTTGTGCATTAAAGGATGATATAGGAGAGCAAAAGTGGCCATCTGCCAGCCCCTCCAGTACCCCCTCATCATGAACCTCAGTTTTGTGTCTGCATGATGCTAGCTTCCCTGCTCAGTGGTCTGCTGTATGCAGGTGTGCACACTGGGAACACATTCCAGCTGTCCTTCTGACAGTCAAACATGGTCCATCAGTTCTTTTGTGATGTCCCCTCTCTGCTGAGGCTCTCCTGCTCAGACACCATCAGCAACATGGTCCTTTTTCTTGTCTCTATTATAATCATTGGTGGTGGCTACTTTGAAATAAAAATCATGTCATACATTTGCATATTTTCTGCTGTGGTGAAATTTCCCACCAGAGCCCCAGGGAAGGCCTTCTCCACCTGCACCCCTCACATCCTCATGGTGTCTGTCTTCCTCAATTCCGTCACAGGTATGTACCTGAGGCTTTCAGCAACCTCTGACACCCTCCAGAACATGGTTATCTCTGCCTTTTACACCATGGTTCCTCCCTTCCTGAATCCTCTCATCTACAGTCTCAGGAACAAGCAGGTAAAGGAAGCTGTGGGGACAGTAATGCAAAGACAGTTGTTCTCAGGGAGACGATAAAGATGCATTTCAGCATTAGCCTAATTTTACTGTTAAGATTTATAATTAGATGAAGGTCTTCAAATCTGGCCTTTACAGGTTACACTGCCTACCCTGTTATCACTTAATTAAGACCCATGAATGTTTTAATATAATAATTTTGTGATCTACACTATTATTTATATTCATCCTTCATAAAATGACATTAGGTTGAACTATAGAAAAAGAGAAAGCAGTAACATATTTAAGAATTACTACATATATGAGACTACCTTCTGAGCTATGAAAACAACATCCACATTTTTGCAATAATACATTTTATCCCAGGCAAAAATATAAATAATAAATACATTTGTATAAATTCAAATAGAGACTCTTGGGAGAGCAGACAGGAGGTCTCTTTAGGACTCAGAAACTTGACACACAAACCATTGACCATGCCTGCAGGGCATGGTAGACATGACTCTGAGCATGCTCAGGGAGGTGCATGGAGCAGACAGGCTGCCATTGGCTACCAGGATCAGTATTGCTCCAGCCTCTTCTGCAGAAAACCCTGTTTTCACACTGTGCTTGCTGTAGATTAGAGACTCAATGCATCCCTCTAAGGAAACAGCCCACAGGACAACTGGATTTGCTTCAGCCCTAAGCACAGGCCTCCCACCTCCACAGAGGCCATTGTGCCTAGGAGGGGCAGGCCCCCACCTCACTTGCCCCACCCTGGAGAGTGCTTGATGAATGTTGTGTTCAGGAGGAGTCTGCATCTGCCTCTGCCCTGAACAATGCTGCTGGCCTCTCCGAGGTCCTGAGGGACGGGAGGAAAGACAATTCCAATAGTCCAGGGACAGTCCAAGGCCAAGATGGACAGGATTCCATGGCAGGTGATAGTGCTCCTCTCCCTCCATGGCCTGCAGGGAGGTCAGCACTGTGACCTCTGGACCCCTCTGGGGCTCCAAGAAGCCTTTTCTTCTTCTTCATTATTCTTAACTTTCTTTCCTGATTTCTTGATCATTCCTTCTTATAAATATAAAAACAGAGGAGTCCTTTTTATCTTGGATCCCTCACCTGTGGAACACTGCTGATGGATTGAAGAGGTGTCCATCCACATCATTCTTTCTCCATTAAACTTCTTTCTAGGCATCTGACTTGGTATTCTTTAATAGTGATTTTTATATTCTGTACTTTCTTCCTAGACATAGGGAAGGTTATACTAGAAATGATAGTTAACTTGTGAAAACTACACCAATCACCAGTACACCTGAGATTGGTCTTATTTTAGAAGCTACATTGTTCTGATGACCAATACCAGGTCCTGCTCAATAGTCTCAGGTAAAATGTCCATAAAGGAGTGGAGGCTGCTGGCCTTGGCCCAGGGTCTGCTGAAGATCATGAGTGAGACAAGGGGATGATGCTCATGGGTCACTCTGAGACCGTCCTTCATTAGGCTTCCCTCTGTGGCTCATCATTATCAGTGTTCCTTCCCTGTGCTGGGCTCTGGGCCTTAGTTTGGTCTGTACCAATATGAGTACAGAAGGTTAAAGATTCCTTTGTAACTTTTGAATTTTCAGGAATGTAGGATCACCCTCGAGCTGTACAATGGTGACCAAGTCAAATACTGAATCCTGTTCTTGGACATTTTCCTTCGTTTCATTGTCCATGAGACTCAAAGTCAAATAAGGTGCATAGATGTAATAAATAATGTTGTCTCTACTGCAGATGAAGCCACTTACATTGTACTCTTTTCCTAGCCTTGGAGCCCCCTAGGACCATACAGTGACATCCCTCCTCATTGGGTCTTTCAATCTCACAGACCTAGTGGCCTAAAGACCAAGGTGGCCATCATTCCTAATGCCTGTAGATACAGGGTCTTTGTTTTTTCTCTCTTTTTCTAGATCAATACAGATTTATTTTCTTCCTTATTTTTCCTTTAGGACAGGCACAAGGTGGGGGATGAGTAGCTAAAGACAATATGGAAAAGGCCATATTGAAATGAAGATCAGAAGATAATAGCTCTGATCAGAACATAGGCCAACATTCCCTACAAAACCTAGCAAAGCAAATCCAGCAGCATATCAGATGGATTATAGAACACATTCATGTGGAATCTCTCCCAGGATACAAAGAAGCCCCTATAGAAGATTACCAACAAATCTCACCTCATGTTACCACAGTGAAGAGCAAAACATCCATCAGTGGATGCATGGATTTTTAAAGTGCTGGTGTATACATATAATGGACTGTTATTCATCCCTTAAAAATGAAATAGTGATAAATGCTACAATGTAAAATAATTTTGAAAACATCAGGCTGAATCCACATCATAAAAACAGCACATATTGAATGATTCTAGTCTAACAAAATGTCTGGGACATATAAATTTTAAAAAATGGAGATTATACACAGTGGTTTCCAGTGACTCTAATTAATGATAAGCAGAGATATTGTGTGTAATGGATTAGATGGTTCATTTGAAGAAATACAAATATTCTGTAACAAGATGTAGTTGGATATTGTGCAATTTTTAAATATAGTATATAACACTGAATTGATAACCATGAACTCTTTTTTTTAATTTTTTTATTGGTTGTTCACAACATTACAAAGCTCTTGACATATCATATTTCATACATTAGATTGAAGTGGGTTATGAACCCCCAATTTTACCCCAAATGCAGATTGCAGAATCACGTCGGTTACACATCCACAATTTTACATAATGCCCTATTAGTAATTGTTGTATTCTGCTACCTTTCCTATCCCCTGATAATCATGAACTCTTGCCAAAGTTATCTTTAAATCATTTGCATTTTATCTCAAGGATAAGAAATGTTGCTGCTGAAATGCAGACACTGTTAGAGGTTTCCCACTTACAGGTTGATGAGTGAGAGTTGCCCACCACCCTTAATGTTAACTGATCCCTGTAAACACTCCTCCTTCACATTGAGGAGGGCAGAGATTAAAACACACAGTGAACACCATCAGTATCTCCTCAGTGTTATTCAATTTTCAATATTGACTTAGGGTGATGCTCAGCAGAGGAGTTCCACTGTGTCATCCACTGTCCACCTTGGCACATGGCCAGGTCCTCTATCCTGGGCTCTGGAGGTACTGTTGCCTGGTGGTGTGCTCAGGCCTCCTGCTGTCTCTGCAGGCTGAGCTCTAGGCTCCCAGGGGCCCTGCTACCACTGGCCAGGCACCAAGTTCACATAAAGCAGAGATGACTGAGATTCCCACATCCCACATTGTACAGAGCTGGCTGGACTGGTCCATCTGGCTGCAGACACAGTGGATGGGAGTTGCCAAGGAGAGACAGGGTTCTGCTCCCAGGTGGAGAACGGGTGACACTCAAGAGTGAGTACTTGGAAGTTAGAGTCCAAGCTCATCTGAGCCTAATTTTGATTCTGCTCAGCAAATTGCAATCTCATGCATATTTTGAGGTATCTCAATAAATGCTTGGTTAATTGTGCAAGAATAACAGGCACAGAGAAGTCTTGTAAACACTGCAGTAATTGCTGTGTACATATTAGTGTAACTGGAGTGCTGTGGACTTATGAATGCTGTTTGCAAGTATATAATGTGATCACTCTTCATACTGCCTCTTGTTGGTTTAAAGTATACTTTTCAAATTATTTTACTGACCACACACTTAGAAAATGCACAAAATTATCTGCATAGATAAGAGAGGTGACCAGGAAAACATTTGTATCATGACAAGAAAGAAAATTGCCAAATAGTTGAGTTCATTTAGCAAATGATATTCTTATTTTTCAGTAGCATTGAAAATAAAACTTCTAATATACTATAAAATTGTCATTGAAGCATTTTGAATTCACCAACTTCACCTTTCTGTCATGATGACAATTATGATCTCCTTTTCAATAATTTTTCACATTTCATACTAAAGTTATATCAGGTGTGATGAGGATTGTGTGTCCAGTGTAAATAATATAAAAATACAGTGGTGCAGCCTTTGGAAGCTCATTATCAAGCTCAGCATATGATAAGTGCCTCTCAGCATTCCCCAATGGCTGATCAATAGCATTAATCCATAACTCCTAATACAGAAAAATATAATTTAGAAAATGATTAATTCCTGTCTCTTACAACCCAAGAAATAAATGGATTATGCACAGAAAAGTGAAAGAAGGGGATGCAACGTGGGGATCAGAAGGATGGAGGAATGAGACAGACATTATTACCCACTATACATGTATGATTACACTACTAGTATGACTCTGCACCATGTTCAGCCAGAGGAAGGAGAAGTTGTGCTCAATTTGTGTACAATGTGCCAAAATGCATTCTGCTGCCATGTATAACTAATTAGAACAAACTAAAAAATTAAAAAAAAAACATTATGAGCCAAAAAATAAAAGAAATGCTTTGCATTTTTACTTGCGATCCATACACTTCTTCATTTTAAGCACTATCAAGAGAAGTAACAAAAGGAAAAAAGAATGTCAGCTGTCCCCAGTTACAGAGGGAAGCACTTGGAGCAGTCTCTCTACATACTTATGGCATTAAACATATGCTGATATTTCATTGTACTTATTTTTTGTACCCTCAAGATATCTAATCTTGTTTTTCTTTATGCCCCACATTTTGGATTTTTTAAGGGAATATTCAATAAGCAATTTTCACCCATTAAAGAAGAATGTAGTTCTGAACACTCTAAAATTATGGAGGTCAAACTGCAAAAATTAAAGCCAATTTCTTATTTCACAAAATCTGGATTCATAAAGTATTCATATTTTTAAGATCTGCAGGAATACTCTGAGGACCTATGAGAGTTAGGTGATGATTCATGTATTTACTGTATCACATCCATAGTCTGAAGTTTTCTAGGAGATTCATCCATGAGAAAATTAAGATAAATGTAGAGAAGTTTTCAAGTTGTAGTTAAATCACATAAGCAAAAAAAGGACATCAATTAAGTAGAAGTAATTCAAAGTACTTACTAGAGAAATTACTAAATTCTGTTGCAAAAACAAAGACAGTAAATGGTTTAGTATAAAAAAAAGTGAAACAAAGAAAATGTCTCAAGTGGTTCTACTCCAGCTTCCAAATCCTAACAGATAGTTGATTTTCCAACTAATATTTTACACAAATGCCTGGGGTTGGTCAGCAATCACCCATGAAGGGTCCAGAAGTCAGTACAGAAGGAGAAAAAGCTGCTAGGTTTTTAATATGGAATTATCTCATCACCCATCACATTCTCAATTTGTCATATGTATTTACACCTTATATATTGTGTTATTATATTTGTCCTCTAATGGTAATGAATTTATTTTAAAATACCAATATTTTTCATCTTTTCAAATCCTCAAGGTCTGAAATACCTGTCACCATATTTATGTCCTTAGTAATATTTGTTGGGCGAGTACTGCTTTAAAGACATCTAGATTTGTAAGTGAACTTGACCTCACACTACCCTGCACTGTGTGTGCCACAGCAGTGCAGAAGGGGAAGAGCCTGCTTGGGAGCTTTTCATCTGTAAATCAGTGGCATAAAAAAAACCAGTCTAAGTGGATGGTCTGAACTATGCCAGCAGGTGCTAGGTTATTAACCACTGCGCAGGAAGTCATGCACTGCTACTGAAACGTAAAATGATGAATAATATAAGGTCCCAAATCAAGGAATTTGCACCAGAGACTTGAGGTGATGAATGTATATTGATTAGCTGAAAGGTTGTATACCATGTTGATTTCTAACACTCAACAAAATTGGAAGAAAAATTAGAGATTATGAAAAAGGTTTCAGAGGAAAGATTCCAGTAGAGTCTCCTTTAAAGCCCAATACCTACTAAGGGGAAAAAAGAAATTAATACATCACAGTAAAAAAAGTCAGCACTGAACAAGAGAGTCCCTCAGGCTGAATGTCATGTGTGTCAGGAGGAACAGATTGCAGGTAGACTGACCCCTTGAACTTCACAATCACCACCAAATTAACAGCAACCTACGTGAGTCTGACCACCCACCTATTGCCCTGGGATACACACAGATTTCCAGAGGAGCCCAGGCAGGATGAGACGAAAGGCCTTTTTTCTAAGAGCCTGTGTTGTTAACCTGGCAATGTGCTGAGGAGGACCCCAGTTTACAGAGGGCTGAGGAGATGAAGATGCAGGTGACTCAGGAGTGAACTGGACTGAACTGCTACAGAAGTGTTGAAAGTATGAGCAAAACCTTCCTTTTAGGGTTTACAGCCAGTTTCAGTTTGTGAGATTGTGACATTGATAAGAAAGCAATAGAAGGTGTTACCAAGACAAGAAAGCAATATAATAGAAGGTGTTACCAAGACTACGGCAAATTATGTTTTGGACAAAAGATGCTTCAACTTCATGGTGCTGAACATGAAAACAGAACAAGGTAAAGGTAGAAGTTTAGGTCAATGTCAGCTGGGCTGGGACCTAGAGGTTGAAAAGAACATATGCTGCTCAGTTGGAGAGGAAAGAGCCTCAGGGAGGCTGGGACTGGTCTGGTTGAGGTCATTTGGCCATAAAACAGCACCATGCATGTACTGGGGGAACAGCAGGGAGAGTGGAGGCCTGCAGGCAAGTCCAAGTGCAGTCAGGTCACCTCAGTTTTCACAACACTGGACCTGTGAGCCTGGGTGAGAAAGTAAATTCTTGAGATGTTTTCCAAATGAGCCAAATTTATTCGTGTTCATGAAGATATATTCTACACCATTATGAATAATTTCCTATATATTAAAAAAGTAGAAAGTAATTATTATTTGCATTATTAAGTGTGAATACAATGGCAAAATAATGTGGAAATTATATTCATGAACTAAATTGAAGGTAAATAAATTGGAGAATATTAAAGAATGCACTATCAGACAGGTGGCCATGCAGGAGAAGAGGGAAATGTCGGGCTTTTTAGCCCCCCATTCCCTCCTGACCTGTGGGAGAGATGGGGGAGCACACCCCACTAGGACAGGCCAAGAAAGGTAAAGGTCGACTGGCCACCCACACCCAGCCCTCCCTCTCAGGAGGACAATCAGACACGCCAGGGGGAACTGTCAAAGCAGGATCTCCTTTAATGTGAAAACATACACAGCTAATATAATGTACAGGAACCAATCAGGATAAAGGTCAACAGGGTGGGGAGAATTTACATCTACACCCATCCTACAGGCAGTAATATCCATGAAGGCAGAGGGGTTCTGAGCCTATCCCAGAGGTGGTTCCATTCTTCATCCCAACCCAGGGCAATGCCTTCTGGCTAATTGCTAGGTGCTCTCTTAGCCACATGTGGTCCCAGGACAGGGAAGCGAGTGAAGCCAGCAAGTTAATTTTCCTCTTTTCTGATGCAACATGCCCCACATTACATTATGCCCTACAGGGAAAACCCCTAGAAATGCTTCACACAGGAGTCTCAGAAGGTCAGTGGAGGCCTGATGGGGAGCTGTGGACAAGCCCTGCAGTTCAGGTCCAGACCCTGGGCTGCAGACCTCCATACCTGCACCTGGAGATGCACTCCGCTCAAAATGAGTAAACATATCAGAAAACCAAGAGTGATCTTCCTCTACAGGGAAAGCAATTGCCAAATACATGAAAAATACTACAAAAAGGATATACAAAGTAATTGCATTTTTTTCAAATGATCAATGGAGGTTTCTTAACACATGCTAGACAGGTACTCTATGACTGAACAACAATACCAGCCCCAAGTAATTGTATTCATCATGTTCTCTTTTTCCTTCCTCTCTCTTATCTCTTTATCTTCTCAGACAACCAGAATTTCCAGCAAATGGCCAATGCCACCATGGTAACTGAATTTCTCCTCCTGGGCTCTCCTGAGGGCTGGAATCTGAGTTTCCTCTATTTCACAGTATTCCCAATGACCTACCTGGGTACCTTGTTAGGGAACCTTCTCATTGTCACTGTCACCACTGTTGACCAAAACCTGCACACACCCATGTACTTCTTCCTCAGGAACCTGTCCATCTTGGACATGGGCTTCATTTCCATCACTGTCCCCAATGCCTGTGTCAACTCTCTCACTGGCAACAGGGCCATTTCAGTGCCTGGCTGTGCAACACAGATTTTCCTGGTCATTTTTTGTGCATATGTGGAGATGCTATTTCTCACCATCATGGCCTGGGACCGCTATGTGGCCATCTGCCAGCCCCTCCAGTACCCACTCATCATGAACCCAAAGTTTTGTGTCTGCATGATCCTGGCTTCCCTGCTCAGTGGTCTGCTGTATGCAGGTGTGCACACTGGGAACACATTCCGGCTGTCCTTCTGCCATCAAATGTGGTCCATCAGTTCTTCTGTGATGTCCCCTCTCTGCTGAGGCTCTCCTGCTCAGACACCACCAGTAACCTGGTCCTCCTTCTTGTCTCTGCTGTGCTGATTTGTGGTGGTTGCTTTACATTTATTGCCATGTCATATATTCGCATATTTTCTACTGTGCTGAAATTTCGCACTGGGAAGTCAGCGAAGGCCTTCTCCACCTGCACTCCTCACATCCTCGTGTTTTCTGTGTTCCTCAGTTCTGGCACAGCTGTGTACCTGAGGTCCTCAGCAACCTCTGACACCCTCCAGGACATGGTTCTCTCTGCTTTTTACACCATGGTTCCTCCCTTCCTGAATCCTCTCATCTACAGTCTCAGGAACAAGCAGGTAAAAGAAGCTGTGGGGAGAGTAATGCAAAGACAGTTGTTCTCAGGGAAATGATAAAGATGCATTTCAGCATCATCCTAATTTGTCTGAGTGAAGTTCAAGATTAGGGAAAATGCTCTTCATATCTGGGTGATACAAGTTAAATTGCCTATTTTAATGTCACTTTGTGTGAATATGGATCCTTTATAAAATGTGTAATTTAATCAATGTGTCTTTTAATGAGTTAATATAATTTAATATATTTGTTGAAATCATTTGTGGAGGCATACATTAAAGATTCATCAAATATGTTGCAGTGCCTGTATCAAGTATTGTCACAGAGGAAAACTTTACCAATCAAATCTGAAGAAAACTTACACTCACATAATATGCTATTATTCAGAAAAGTGTCAAGCAAAATTCTAAGCACTGTGGTACCTAACTGTATCAATTTAACTACTTTGAATATATGCAATAATTAAATACTGAAGGAGTTATAACCAATCTATTTGGAACATGAGAAGAGTAATTCCTTGTCCATGAATAAACAGAGAGCCCTGTTTACCACACCCTGTGTTCCAACAGTCAAATCCATCCACTAGAAAGAGCACCTGGTGCTTCCCTGGCAGTGGCAGCTGCCAGTCTTTTATTATGTCCATGAGTGACTCAGTGTGGGGGACAAAGCATGGAGCATGAGTTGCAGGTCAGCTCTATGGTTTTCCTCCCACACATCTTACTTATGTGACATCTATGCTAATGTGCCATGCCTCAAAAGTATGACATGGTGGACCATTATTTCTTGGCCTAAATTTCTGATTGGGTCAACTATAAAATTCCCCCCAGTTTACTATACTTGATTCTTAAAGTGCATCTGTCTGTACTTGTTCCCTGAAAACTTATGGAAGTATATGTGCTATTATTATTATTATTATTATTATTATTATTATTATTCTTTTATTTAAACCAAAGATTGCACTTAAGGTCTCATACCCAGTCCTTTTTTGGGGTTACTTACAATGGGGTCTTGCTAAGTGGTTTCAGGTCTTGCTCCCTTGCTAATGCTGTCTTGGAACCTCTGATCCTCCTGCCTTAGCCTCCTGAGGCACTATGATTGCAGGCTTGCACGACCCCACCTGTCTTGTGGCAGTCTTTCATCACCTCCCACAAGTTATTTCTCCCCAAGTATTCTAGTGCCCTCATTGGCATATACTTTGAAATTATCAATAATAAATGACATATGCTGAAGGACAATTTTATTTAGGTTTACTTATATAACACAGTGAGAAAAAAAAAATATTTATATAATATCACATTCAAGATTTTAAATTACAAATTCTGAAAAACAATTTGTTCAACATTACACTAATATGAAAATATGGAGAAATACATAAATGTACTTATTACCTAAGAAAATACAAAATAATAAACATATATGATTAATTGATGAATAGACTTATTAAAGTTTTTAGGCAAGGGAATTCTTGTGGTAGGAGCAGATGAGCACCCCAGCACTGACTGCTGCAGGAAGGCTTGAATTGCTTAACAGGATCCAACCATCCCTACACTGTGTCCCATGGCATTTGGTTCTCACTGCCCCAATGTTCCCTGCTAGAACAGAAAGACCTTCAAAGAACCCCAGATAAATTCTGTACACTCCACCTTTACATGCATTTCCTCTACAACTATAGCTTACTGAATCCTAGTGAGTGGTACTGGACATTTTACATGGATGAGAAGGCTACTTAAATTAATTTTAAATTTAATGTAAAAAGTTGGAAAAAAATTAAATTATAAACACCAGTTCTTTTTTGTACAGATGGTATTTTTTATTTGTCCTAATTAATCAGTTTCACATGGCAGCAGAAGGCGTTTTGAAACATTGAACATAAATGGAGCACAACTTCTCATCGTCTGGCTGTACATGAGGCAGAGTCATGTGTGGTGCAATCACACATGTATATAGAATAAAAATGTCCTCATTCCACTGTCTTCCCAGCCCACACTTCCCTACCCTCACTCCCCTCTGTCCAATTTAAAGTTTCTGAATTCTTCTCTAGCCCATCCACCATTACAGATCAGCATCTGTGTATCAGAGAAAACATTGGGCTTTTGGTTTTTAGGAATTGGTGTATTTCCATCAGCATGATATTCTGCAGCTTCGTCCATTTACCTGCAAATGTCATAATTTCATTCTTCTTTAATGATGAGTAATATTCCCTTTATATATACCATATTTCTTTTATCCATTCATCTGTTGAAGGACAGTTAGGTTGGTTCCATAGTTTAGCTATTGTGAATTGAGCTGCCAAAAATATTGATGTGGTTGTGTCACAAAGTTTGCTGGCATTGTCCTTTGAATATAAACCAAAGAGTGGGATAGCTAGGTCAAGTGGTGGTTTGTAGGAGATTTATATTTGAGATTGGGTCTCTGATATACTTCATGACTGTGGCACATTTGGTGGTTAGGAAGTTTCTGTGAAAAGGTGCAGAATGCCTGGCTCTTGGAAAACTTCCATGTTATAGTCATGGGAATGCCTGACCACTATAGCAATGCTCTTCCCTGAGGGTTTCCGTCTTGATCTTAGGCACATAGCTCCTGGGAATAGAAGAATTTGTTGGCTAGATAACTACAATTTTTCATCAAGCATTCTTTTGGAACTGTCCACCTAACAGTAACTTCAGAAAACGGACTTTCTGGAGAGCTGTACAAAGTTCCTGACATCGCATATTGTAACTATGAAATGTAACTGCAGAATAAGCAATCTTACTGATACTCCAAACAATAATGTGGTTGTGGTACTAACGACCTAATGTAACCTATTGATATAGATAAATGTGGCCACTTGGACAAAGAGTAACTCTTCCACCTTGTTTCTATGTCTCTTTTGAGATTCTTTTCAGTGGTTCCATTCTAAATTTTCTGTGGAATCTCCATACTGTTTTCCAGAGGGTTTGCACCAATTTTCATTCCCACCTGCAATATATAAGTGCACCTTTTTACCCATCTCCTTGCCAATGCTTATTTGTATTCTTGATAATTTCCATTCTGATTGGAATAACATAAAATCTTAGAGTAGTTTTAATTTATTTCTCTAATTTCTACAGATGTTGAACATTTTTCATATATTTGTTTATCAATTGTATTTCTTCTTCTTGTACAGTGTATGTTCAGTTATTCAGCCCATTGATTAAATGGATTATTTGTGGGTTTCTTCTCTCATTTTTTGAGTTAAGTTTTTTGAGTTTTTTATATATCCTGAAGATTAGCAGTCTACCTGAGTTGAATGTGGTAAAGATTTTCTCTCATTTATAGGATGTCTTTTCATGTTATTGTTTATTTCTTTTCTGAGAAAAAGCTTTTTAGTTTGACTCCATTCTAAAAGTCAGCCCAAATTTTTATCATGTCAGCTTAGCACTGGACTTACTTAACAAGACTCAAAAAGCTCAAGAAGGAAAATTAAGAATCAACAAGTGGCATGGATTCAAACTAAGAAGCAAACACCTGTTCTATTGAAAGGTATACCTCTTAATGAAAGATATTGAATATTTAACACCTGTTTTAAGATGTTTTGTATCACAAGATCTGGTAGCAATAGATACGAAAAAAGGAAACATTGGTATAAGGACTTTGTGATATCTCAAATCTTGTGTCAAATAACACAAAACCCTGCAGGTGCATGAGAATGGTATAAAATTTCTGCAGAATTGAGCAAAAATATTTTCTTTGTGTACTAGTCATCTACAAAGAAATAGATTTTTATAGTAATACAAATTATGTGAGATATCTATTGGAAAGAGAGCTCTTCTGAAATGTTAACTCTACCCTTTAAGGAAACAATATTTAAGAGTACTTGTTAGAGACTTTATTGTGATTATGTTTTTTCAGTGCTTTGTAGAATCAAAACTTCAGAAGACAAAAGACTTAGAACAACACATAGTTAGAAATTTGATGAGAGTTTAGCAACCAACAAGAAAATGTAGTAACTTATTCTATAGTGTGTTTTATGGTAATATTCATGACTGAGACTATTATGCCAGAATATTCAGAATTTTCTAAGTTTTATAAAGACTTTAGAATATTTACATTAATACCAGAGATATATTGCATTGTAAAAAAAAGCAGTTGTTTATATTAGTAGAGTTTAAAACAAAATTGGATCAGAGTTTTATAGGGATTGTTTAAGAAACTAGGGCCAAGGAAGTTGTAATTATAATAGATACCAGCACGTAAAGAGATGCTAAGCATTTCACACAAAGACAGCAGGAAAGTGGCTGAGAGAATCTAAGGATATTTTTTTTTCTTTTTTCAGTACTGGGGTTGAACTGAGGATCATTCAACCACTGATGCATATATTGGAGACAGGGCCTCACTGAGTTGTTTAGTGCCTTGCTGTTTCTGAGACTGCCTTTGAACTTGCAATTCTCCTGCCTCAGCCTCAGGAGCTGTTGGGATGATATGCACACACCACAGTGCCTAGCGGCTTTTTGTTTTTGTTCAGGTATTTTTGTCACAGCAATGCAAAGCTCACTGAAACAGTTTCTAAACATAATCATAGAGAGTGTAGAGTGTTTACCAGAGAAGCAAATACGGCAAAACACAAGATAACCAAACAAATCAGTCAAATTATACTAGAGAATAAAAAAACATGTCCACAAATAGATATGTTGATTAAAATATTTCTGGCATATGCAAATAATTGTTTGTCCTTAATCTTTCAGAAATGAACAAATGATGCATACTACAAGGTCGACTAATTTCAATGATGTTACTTTTACTTCAGCTAGAATACACATCATATACTGAGTGACTTTATTTATATGAAATTTCACAAATATGTAAATTCAAAGATACATAATACATTTAGGGTTTTCCAGTGATTACAATTAGGGATAATATGAACAAGGTGTGTAATGGGTTAGGTGGTCAATTTGAAGTAAAAAGTATTATGGAAAAAGATGTAGCTGGAAATCATACAATTATGCAGTGCGATAACTCACACTGAGTTGAGAACCATAAACTGTTACAAAGGTTAATTTTATATCATGTGACTTTCATCTTAATGATATGAAAATTTTTTGCTGCTGAACTGGAGGTACTTTTCGATGTTTTCCTCTTACAGGTTAGTGAGTGAGTGAGAGCTGCCCACCACACTTCATGTTAACTAATCCATACAAACACCTACCACTAACTCACACTGAGGTGAAGGAGGGCAGAGATGAAAACACACACAGTGAGCACCATCATTCTCTCCTCAGTGTCATTAGTTTCTCAATAACGACTAAAGTCAATGCCCAGCAGAGGAATTCCCGTGTGTCATCCACTGTCCATACTGGCAGGTCCTCTCTCCTGGGTTCTGCAGGTTCCACTGCCTGGTGGTGGGCTCAGGCCTCTTGCTGCCTCTGCAGCTGAGCTCTGGACTCCCAGAAGCCCCATACCCACTGGCTGGGCACCTTGCTCACATAAAGCAGTGGCGACCAAGCTCCCAACATCCTACATGGCAGTGGGCTGACTGGACAGATCCACCCTGGCTGCACACACAGTGGATGGGAGAAGCCAAGGAGAGATGTGGTTCTGCACCATCATGGAGAATAGGAGACACTCAGTAGTGAGGACTTGGCATTTAGAGTCCAAATGCATCTAAGATTCATAATTATTCTGCTCTGAAAATTGCAATTTCATCCAAAGAGTCAGCTAGCCCAGGAAGGGTTTGGTGAATTCTGAGAAGAACACAGGAAGCACAGAGGTCCTTATAACTGCATTATGGAGTTTGCTGTGATTGCCATGGCTTTAATAGGAACACCGGGACCTTGGGGACATCTGCATGGTGTATGGAAGTAAAGTGTGTAATAGTTTTTTGTGTTGCTTCTTGTTGGTTTAAAATTCTTTTCTTCGGATTACTTTAACTTTTAATACACTTAGATAACACCCAAAGTAGTTTTCCAGAAATTCCATAGAAGACTAATAAAAATATTCACATTAAGACAACAAGAATAAAATGCAAAACATGGTATAGGATAGGTAGGTAGATAGGAATGATTTTATATAGCTGATACACATGCACATAAGTCAATAACTATGGGAAATATATTTAATGTAGTAGGCAAGATTAATTGAAATATTTTGAACATTAATCTCACTCCTTTCTTTTGTTCACAAATACATGTTTTCAATTATTTCTTTGTTTGTTTGTTTGGTGTCAGGGTTTGAATTCAGGGCTGCTTAATCATTGAGCAACATCCCAGCCCTTTATTAACATTTATTCTGAGACAGGGTTTTGACAAGTTGCTGAGTCCTGGCTTTGAACTTGAAATCTTCCTGTCTCAGCCTCCTGAGCTGCTGGGATTATAGGCATGCACCACCAGGCCTATAATTATATTATATTCTTTAGTTTTTATATTAAATATATGTTATGTATGACTATGAGGATGTGTGTGTCCAGTGGTATAAATATAAAAATAAAGTTGTGCAACATTTGGAAACATATTTTTATTTTCAGAATATATGTGCCTCAGCATTTTTAATGGCTTATCAGAGACACTAATCAATAACTCCTAATATGGAAAATGTAATTTAGAAAATAATTTATTCTTGTGTCTTCCAAACCAAAAATTATTCACAGTTTTGAAGTGCTCTATCTATTGTGTAATTCATTATTTGAAACACTATCAAGATAAATTAAAAAGAGGAAACTCTCAGCTTTTACCACATACAGAGAAAGCACCTGGGCAGTCCCTCTTCATGTTCCTGGAGTTAAAACATGCTAATTCTCCTCATACACATTGTGCTGACTCTCACTTCTACCAACCCTTTCTGTTATTTATACCTTCATCTTATTGTCTTTATGAGAGAATTCTCTATAGGCATTTTTGCCCCCTTAAATGAGAATGTAGACTTGAATCACACTAAAATATCAAGGCCAATCTATGCAATCTAAGCCATAGTTTTATTTTAAAAATCCAGATTCAAAAAGTCATCCTATCTTTAGAATCTACTGAAATTATCTGAGACACTCTGTAAAAATTAGGTGGTGCTTTGTATATTTATTTTATTGTATTTATACATGAATTTGGATTGGTGCTCCATAAATGGAAGTTTTTGAAGATTGATACATAAAAAGAGAAAGTCAAATTCAGAAGAATTTATCAAACCATAGCTAAATCACACAAAGGAGGACATCAAGTAAGTTAATGTAACTCAAACTGGTTTGTAGAGAATTTGCTAAGTTGTATTGGAGAAGGAAAGGCAGTATTTGGCTTAGTGTAGAAAACAATAATAAAGAAAGGAAATGACTCTCTAGTTTCATGCACCTTCTAGATTTGAACCCATGTTGACATCCCATCTGTATGTGACAGGATGTCCTGGGGTGATCAATAGGAGCTCCTGTAGCTCCTGGAATCCAGGTTAAAGGGTAAAAACTTTGGCAGATTTCCTTATTAGTTAGTCTCATCATATATCACATTCAGAATTTTTCATATTAATTTGAATTTTTATATATGTACCATTTTATGGTTTTTTTCCTTCACAGTACTCAAATCATGTTTTTTAAAAAACAATCTTTTACTAAAACTCAGTATCTGCAGCAGATTTTGCCATATTATAAATCATTAGTAAATATTTGTCAAGATTGCCTGCTTTGAAATAATCTTCTTTCAGCACAGAAGTGGGGGTATGTTATTTAAAATGAACACACACTGTATTTCTTACAGAAGTGAAGAAAGGACATCACTGATTTAGAAGGTACTCACTTGTAAATTAGTGGAATCAAGAAACTTAGTTCATGTTCACAGTTAGTCAATTGTGCTACATAACATTTTTATTAACTACTATGCATGAAGTCACTTACTTGCTACTAAGAGAATAAAAAGATGAATGATACAAGGTCCAAAATCAAGGAATTTATACCAGTGATTTGGGTGATTAGTACATATAGATTTACTAAAAGGTAAAATAACAAGTCGACTTCTAACACTAACAGAAAAGTATAAGAAAATTAAAGACTAAGAAAGGGTTTCAGAGAAAAAGTTACATTTTAGCTTCTTTAAAGAACAGTATATACTAATAGGAAAAATTAAATCAGTTGTGGCTTGGTAGAAAAGGGGCTCTGTCAACAAGTTCCAGGGTATGGTGTGAAAAAGGAGGTCACTGAAGTGTGAGTTCAGGTTTGTGTCAGGGAAAAATGGAGGAAGGGGCTAGCAAAAGATTTCAGGTAGATTAAGTAGGATCCCTTAACTTCATCCACACTGTGAAATTAACAGTAATGTTCATGAGTCTGGCCACCCACCAATGACCTTGGGAGACACACACGTTTTCAGAGGAGCCCAGGCAGGCTCAGCAGGAAGGTCTCTTTTCTAAGGGTAAGTGTGGTTAACCTGGCATGGTGCTAAGGTGGACCCAGGTTGCAGAGGGCAGAAGAGATAATGATTTTGGTGACAAAGGATTGAACCAGGCTGAGGTGCTGCATGAGTGCTATAACTATGAGCAAAACATTCCTTGTAGGGAATGCAGTCAGTAACTTTTTGTTCACTTATGATAAATTTAAGAAGATTGGTATATAAGGGAGGTGTCAAAAAGAAAAGGAACAATGATTGTCTAGGCAAAGGAATCTTCACCTTTATGGTGCTAAGCACTGCGTAAAAACATATTAAGGTAAAAAGTAGAAGTTTAGTAGAATGTCAGTCTCTAAAGACCTTACACTGATCTACTGGAGAGAAAAATAGCCCTGCCGGGGGCTGAAACAGGTCTAGCTGAGCATGTGTGAAATTTTCATGTTCATGATGATAAAGTCTGAAACCATTCCTACAAAAATATTTATAAATTATAATTTGAATTATTTAGAGTGGATACAAAGGCAAAAAAGTGGTGAAATTGCATTTATGGAAGACAATGAGGTAATCAAATTACAGAACATTAAAGAATGCACTGTCACACAGGTGATCAAACAGGAGAGAAAATGACCAATACTTGCTAGTGCTCTGCTTGGGAGTCTCAGGAGGTCAGAGGAGCCTTGTTGGGGAAGCTGAAGACAAGCCCTGAAGGCCACACGTAGACCATGGGCTGCAGGCCTCCACACCTGCACTGGGAGGTGCACTAGGCTTAAAAATGATTAAAAAATATCAGAAAAACAAGAGTTACCTTTCCTCTACAGGGAAAGCTAATGCGAAATACAAGAAAACATTCTGACATAAATGTGTAAAATAATTGTATTAATTATTTTTTCCTTCCTCTCTCATCTATTTATCTTACCAGGCAACTAGAATTTCCAGCAAATGGCCAATGCCACCATGGTGACTGAATTTCTCCTCCTGGGCTCTCCTGATGGCTGGGATCTGAGTTTCCTCTATTTCACAGTATTCCCAATGACCTACCTGGGTACCTTGTTAGGGATCCTTCTCATCATCATTGTCACCATTGCTGACCAGAATCTGCATCCGCCCATGTACTTCTTCCTCAGGAACCTGTCCATCTTGGACATGTGCTTCATTCCCATCACTGTCCCCAATGCCTTTGTCAACTCTCTGACTATCAACTGGGTCATTTCAGTGACTGGATGTGCAACACAGATCTTCTTGGTCCTTTTTTTGTGCATATGTAGAGATTTTGATTCTCTCCATCATGGCCTGGGACCGCTATGTGGCCATCTGCCAGCCCCTCCAGTACCCACTCATCATGAACTCTCAGTTTTGTGCCCACATGACCCTGGCTTCCCTGCTCAGTGGTCTGCTGTATGCAGGTGTACACACTGGAAACACATTCCGGCTGTCCTTCTGCCAGTCAAACGTGGTCCACCAGTTCTTATGTGATGTCCCCTCTCTGCTGAGGCTCTCCTGCTCTGACACCACCAGCAACAGGGTCCTTATTCTTGTCTCTACTGTGGTCATTTGTGGTGGTTGCTTTCTTTTTATTGCCATGTCATACATTTGCATATTTTCTGCTGTGCTGAAATTTCCCACCAGAGCCCCAGGGAAAGTCTTCTCCCCACCTGCACCCCTCACATTCTCCTGGTGTCTGTCTTCCTCAGTTCTGGCTCAGGTGTGTACCTGAGGCCTTCAGCAACCTCTGACACACTCCAGTACATGGTTCTGTCTGCCTTTTACACCACAGTTCCTCCCTTTCTGAATCCTCTCCTCTACAGTCTCAGGAACAAACAGTTAAAGGAAGCTGTGAAGAGAGTAATGCAAAGACAGTTGTTGTCAGAGAAATTATAAAGATGCCATTCAGCATCATCCTAATTTAATTGATCATGGTTCTTAATTAGATACAGTACTCTTCATATTTGAACTTTACAAGTTACACTATCTTTCTATTTCATTATTAGAAGCTGAGTTATTTCATAAGGTATATTTCTATGACTTACCATATCATTTCAAGGGTTCCTTCATAGATTGTGTAATTTCATCAATGCATCTTTTAATGATTAAATATAATACAATATATTTGCTTGAAATCATTGGTGGTTATATATTTTAAAAAATCATCCCATATGTCAATTACCTATATCAAATACTGTCACTAAAGAAAACCTATCAAATCTGGAGATTACTTATTCTTATATAATTTGCTTTTATTTAGAACAGTGTAGAAACTACTTGTAAACACTGTGATACATAATTTGTCAATTTACTTACTTTTAAAATATATAGCGGGCGGGAAGGGCGCGGGACCCGGATGGAACGAGCCTGGCCGGGCAGAAACCGCATCTCTGCGGCAGCGCCCGGGGCGCTCTTCAAGTTCCTGTTCTAGGAGCCGCCGCCTGGACCGGCTCTGACGTCCTGGCCCCAGGCTGAACAGTGAGCGGCTCTGGAGCCTAAAACCGCGCCAAAACGAAGCCCGAGCATCCTCCCGGGCCTGCGCCTCGGGCTCGGAGACCGGCGGGCGGAGACCGAGACGAGCCCACCTTCCTCGATGGTGACCCTAGCCCTCGGCCTGCGCCAAACTCCGCTCCTAATAACACCATCAGGCCCTGTCAGTTAGGAGCAGCGTGTTCTTTGCATGCATTCTCATACTTAAACCTCCCAACAGCCCTATAAGGGTATTGTTATTCCTAAATACCACAAAGGAGCAAGTGAAAATTGGGAGGTTCTAAAAGGCAAGAAAGCCACTTGGGCGCAATTTTCTGTGGCATCTCTGGAATACTACCTGAGAATTCTTGTGTACCATGTCAAAGAAACGCAAGTGGGATAATGACTATGTCCGTTACTGGTTCACCTGTGCAACAGAGGCTGATGGAACTCAACGCCCACAGTGTGTGTTGTGTAACTCAGTGTTTTCAAATACTGACCTTAGGCCATCAAAACTGTCAGACCATTTTAACAGACAGCATGGTGGAATAGCTGGACATGATCTCAGTGGCCTGAAGCCTGTGCCAACACCATCTGATAAGAGAGAAACCTTGAAGGCACTCGGAGTTGCGTCTCATGAGGATGCCTTATTACAAGCATCGTATCAGTTTGCAAATTTATGTGCCAAAGAGAAGAATCCTCATACAATAGCTGAAAAATTGGTCAAACCTTGTGCACTGGAAATAGCCCAAATAGTTTTGGGACCAGATGCACAAAAGAAGCTTCAGCAAGTACCTTTATCAGATGATGTGATCCATTCTAGAATTGATGAAATGAGCCAGGATATCTTACAGCAAGTTCTAGAAGATATCAAAGCCAGTCCTCTTAAGGTGGGTATTCAGCTTGCTGAGACAACTGACATGGGTGACTGCAGTCAGCTAATGGCATTTGTACGATATATAAAAGAAAAAGAGATCATAGAAGAATTCCTGTTCTGTGAACCACTGCAGTTAACCATGAAAGGAAAAGATGTGTTCAGCCTCTTCAGGGGCTTCTTTCTGAAGCACAAAATAGCACTTGATGTATGTGGCTCTGTTTGTACTGATGGTGCCTCCTCTGTGCTAGGAGAAGGTTCAGAATTTGTTGCCTGTGTGAAAAAAGAGGTACCTCATATTGTGGTCACACACTGTCTGTTAAACCCTCATGCACTTGTCACAAAGACATTGCCTACAAAACTGAGGGATGCCCTGTTTATTGTGGTGAGGGTAGTAAATTTCATCAAAGGTCGAGCTCCAAACCATCGCCTGTTTCAAGCCTTCTTCGAAGAAATTGGCATAGAATATAGCGTCCTCCTTTTCCATACTGAAATGAGGTGGCTTTCCCGAGGTCAAATGCTTACTCATATCTTTGAAATGTATGAAGAAATAAATCAGTTTCTTCACCACCAAAGCAGTAATTTAATTGATGGGTTTGAAGATAAAGAGTTTAAAGTTCACTTGGCATACCTTGCAGACTTATTCAAACACCTAAATGAACTTAGTGCCTCTCTGCAAAGGACTGGGATGAACACAGTATCAGCTAGAGAAAAGTTATCTGCTTTGGTTAGAAAGTGTCCATTTTGGCAAAAAAGAATTGAGAAAAGAAACTTTACAAACTTTCCTTTCCTTGAAGAAATCACTGTTTCAGATAATGAAGGAGTATGCATTGCCCCCGACGTCTCGTGGCATCTCCAGGAGTTGAGCAGCTTCTTCCATGGATATTTTTCGGTTGGAGCTCTTGATGAGGCAAGTAAATGGATACTGGATCCATTTCTTTTTAATCTCGATTTTGTAGATGATGGTTATTTAATGAAAAATGATCTTGCCGAACTACGAGCTAGTGGCCAAATCCTCATGGAATTTGAGACGATGAAGCTTGAGGATTTCTGGTGTGCTCAATTCACGGTGTTTCCAAACCTGGCAAAGGCAGCTCTAGAAATCCTCATGCCATTTGCAACTACATACCTTTGTGAGATGGGCTTTTCATCACTTTTACATTTCAAAACAAAGTCTAGAAGTGGCTTTAGTGTGAGTGATGACATCCGTGTGGCTATTTCAAAAAAAGTTCCTCGTTTCTCAGACATCATCGAACAAAAGCTGCAGTTGCAGCAAAAGGCACTGTAAGCTTAACACTTTTTTAATGTGTAATTTTTTTTCTTTTTTTTATTTTATTGTTGGTTGTTCGAAACGTTACATAGTTCTTAATATACCATATTTCACAGATTGATTCAAGTGGGTTATGAACTTAATGTATTCTTAATAACTATTGTAAAATTAAGCTGTAATTATTTTCCTTCCTTTTATATTTATGGTACACTGAATTCTGTGCTTTAAAAATTAGCTACTTCAGCTTTCAATAAGGCATGTGAAAATGTGTTGTGGTTTTTGTTTTTTGTTTCCGTGTGTATATAAGTGTGTTTTGAGAGGAACAGCAGAAAAGATTACCAGTACCTGGTTGATACGTAAGGATTTTTCCAATACTGAGTATCTATGTAACCTGTTGATACAATACATAAAAAGGACCCAAGCTCTAGAAAATCCAGCTAACTAATGGGCTAGGAATTGAGCCGTGAGTAAAGAGAAGATCTCCTAGAAATTGACAACACAGTGACAGCTAACTCCTGCCCTTTTAAATGTACTCTTTGGAGCTAGTCTCAATGCCCATTCCCCCAGCTCCAATGTTCTCAATACCAGGATATTAATAAATACCATAACGTATTACTCAAAAAAAATAAAATTAAATTAAAAAAATCAAATATATAAAAAATCAAATCCTAAAGAAGTTATAGCCAAAATGTAGAGAATTTCACAGTAATATTTTTCTCCATCTGGACCAGGCAAGAAAAAGAGACTCCTTTCTGTGAAGTAAAGAGAGGGCAATGGTTAATGCACCCCATGTCCCAACATTCACAACTTTCCACAGGGAACAGCAGCCTGTGCTTCCTTGGCCATGACAGGGGCCAGTCTTTGATTATGTCCATGAACTGAGGTCAGTTTCTGATGGTTTGTCTTCCACAATCTTACTCCTGTAGTGTTGTGCTAATGACTTAGTCCTAATAATCATGGAGAAATGGACGATAGTTGTCTGGCACATGTGTCTGGGCCATGCCAACTCTTACATTTCTCTCACTTTTCTCGAATTTGTAATGTAAACCTCTATCTTTATTTGTGATAGTCATTTTGGGTTTTTTTTGTTGTTGTTGTTGGTGGTGGTAGTGTTTTATTTATTTATTTATTTATTTATTTATTTATTTATTTTAATTTTAGTTTGTTATATATGACAGCAGAATGCATTACGATCTCTACTGCACATATAGAACACATTTTTTATTTTTTTAAGTAAATGAGAGCAGAATGCATTATAATTCTTATTACACATATAAAGCACATTTTTTTCATATCTCTGGTTGTATATAATGTATGTTCATGCCAATTCATGTCTTCATACATGTACTTTATAGAATGATGTCCATCACATTCTGCCATCCTTGCTAACACCCTGCTCCCTCCCTTCCCCTCCCATCCCTCTGTCCTATGTAGAGTTCATCTTTTCCTCCCATGCCCCCCTCCCTACCCACTATGAGTCAGTCTCCTTATGTCAGAGGAAACCCTTGGCACTTGTTTTTTTGGAATTGGCTAACTTAACTTATCATTATCTTCTCCAATGCCATCCATTTACCTGCAAATGCCATGATTTTATTCTTGTTTACTGCTGAGTTATATTCCATTGTGTACATATGCCACACATTTTTATACATTCATCTACTGAAGGGCATCTAGGCTGGTTCCACAGTTTAGCTATTGTGAATTGTGCTGCTATAAACATTGATATGACTGTGCCCCTGTAGTATGCTATTTTTAAGACCTCTGGGTATAGACTGAAAAGAGGTATAGCTGGGTCAAATGGGGGTTCCATTCCAAGTTTTCCAAGGAATCTCCACACTGCTTTCCATATCTGCTGCACCAATTTGCAATCCCACCATCAATGTATGAGTGTGTCTTTTCCTCCACATTCTCCCATACACTTATTGTTGTTTGTATGCATAATAGCTGGCATTCTTAAAGGAGAGAGCTGAAATCTTAGAGTAGTTTTGATTTGCATTTGTCTAATTGCTAGCAGTGATGAACATTTTTTCATAAATGTGTTCATTGATTGTATATCCTTTTCTGAGAAGTGTCTGCTCAGGTCCTTGGCCCATTTATTAATTAGATTATTTGCTTTTTGGTGTTTAGCTTTCTGAGTTCTTTATATACCCTAGAGATTAGTGCTCTATCTGATGTATGAGGGGTAAAAATTTGCTACCAAGATGTAGGCTCTCTATTCACCTCAAAGATTGTTTCTTTTGCTGAGAAGAAACTCTTTAGTTTGAATCCATCCCATTTATTGTTTCTTGGTTTTAATTCTTGCACTATAGGTGTCTTATTAAGGAAGTTGGGACCTAATCCCACATGATGAAGATTAGGGCCTACTTTTTCTTCTATAAGGCGCAGGGACTGTGGTTTAATTCCTAGATCCTTGATCCACTTTGAATTGTAGTTTGAACTTTTTAAAAGTTTTTTTGCATGGTGAGAGAAAGAGATTTAATTTCTTTTTGTTGTGTATAAAATTTCAGTTTTTCTAGCACCATATTTTGAAGAGGCCATCTTTTCTCTAATGCATTTTTTTGGCACCTTTGTCTAATATAATTGTAATTTTGTGGGTTAGTCTCTGTGTCCTCTATTCTATACCATTGGTCTACAAGTCTGTTTTTGTGCCAATACTATACTGTTTTTGTTACTATTGCTCTGTAGTATGGTTTTAGGCTGTATTTTGTCAAAGGTCTGGTATAGCAATGCCACCTGCTTCACTCTGCCTGCTAAGGATTGCTCTAGCTATTCTGAGTCTCTTATTTGTACAGATGAATTTCATGATTGCTTTTTCTATTTTAATGAGGAATAGCATTGGGCTTTTGATTGGAAATGCATTAAATATGTATAGTGCTTTTGGTAGTATGGTCATTTTGATAATATTAATTCTGCCTATCTAAGAGAAAGGTAGATCTTTCCATCTTATAAGGCGTTCTTTGATTTTTTTTCTTTAGTGTTCTATAGTTTTCATTATATAGATCTTTCACCTTGTTCATTAAATTGATTGCCAAGTATTTTTGTTTTTTGAAGCTATTGTAAATTGGGTAGCTTTCTTCACTTCCCTCTCAGAGTATTTGTCACTGATATACAGAAATGCCTTTAATTTATAAGTATTGATTTTATATCCTGGTACTTTGCTGAATTCATTTACTAGTTCTAGAAGTTTTCTGGTGGAGCTTTTTCAATCTTCTAGGTATAAAATCATATTTTCAGCAATTAGTGCCCATTTGAGTTTTTGTTTTCCCATGTATCTCTTTAATTTCTTTCATCTGTCTTATTGCTCTGGCCAATGATTCAAGAACTATATTAAATAGAAGTGGTGAAAGAGGGCATCCCTGTCTTGTTTCAGTTTTTAGAGGCAATGCCTTCAATTTTCTCCATTTAGAATGATGTTGGCCTGGGGCTTAGCATAGATAGCCTTTATGATGTTGAGATATGTTCCTATGATCCCTAGTTTCCCTGGTGTTTTGAACATGAAGGGGTGCTGTATTTTGTCAAATTCTTTTTCTGCATCGAATGACACGATCATATGCTTCTTATCTTTAAGTCTATTGATGTGATGAATTACATTTATTGATTTTCACGTGTTGAACCAACCTTGTATCCCTGGGATGAATCCCCACTTGATCTTGGTGTACGATATTTTTGAAATGTTTTTGTATTTTATTTGCCAGAATTTTATTGACAATGTTTGCATCTATGTTTGTTGGAGATATTGGTCTAAAATTTTCTTTTTTTTGATGTATCTTTGCCTGGTTTTGAAATCAGGATGATACTGGCATCATAGAATCAATTCAGGAGTGCTCTCTCTTTTTCTATTTAGTGAAATAAATTGAAGAATATTGGTGTTACTTCTTCCTTGAAGGTCCTGTAGAATTGGGCTGTGTATCCATCCAGTCCTGGGCTTTTCTTGGTTGATAGACTTCTGATGGTGTCTTCCACTTCATCACTTGATATTGGTCTGTTCAAATTGTATATATCATCCTGGTTCATTCTAGGCAGATTGTATGACTTAAGGAATTTGTCAATGCCTGACATATCTTCTACTTTATTGGAGTATATGTTTTCAAAATAATTTCCAATTATCATTTGTATTTCTGACATGTCAATAGAAGATATGTCAATGCCTGACATATCTTCTACTTTATTGGAGTATATGTTTTCAAAATAATTTCCAATTATCATTTGTATTTCTGTAGTATCAGTTGTGATATTACCGTTTTCATCTCATATGCTGGTAATTTGAGTTTTCTCTCTCCTTCTCCTCATTAGCATAACTAAAGGTCTGTGAATTTTATTTATTTTTTCAAAGAACCAATTTTTGTTTGTCAGTTTTTTCAGTTGTTTCTTTTGCTTTGATTTCATTGATTTCAGCTCTAATTTTGGTAATTTCTTCTCTTCTACTGCTTTTGGTGTTGATTTGTTCTTCTTTTTCTAGTGCTTTGAGATGTAGTGTGAGGTCATTCATTTGTTGACTTTTTCTTCTTTTAAGGAATGAGCTCCTTGCAATGAACTTTCCTCTTAGTACTGCATTCATAGTTTCCCAGAGATTTCAATATGTTGTGTCTATGTTCTCATTTACCTCTAGGAATTTTTCAATCTCCTCCTTGATGTCTTCTACAACCCATTGTTCATTCAGTAGCATATTGTTCAGTCCAGGTGTTGGAGTAATTTTTATATTTTTTATTTTGTCATTGATTTCCAATTTCATTCCATTATGATCTGATAAAATGCAGGGTAGTATCTCTACTCTTTTGTATTTGCTAAGAGTTGCTTTGTGGCATATTATATGGTCTATTTTAGGGAAGCATCCATGTGCTGCTGAGAAGAAGGTGTATATACCTGATGCCAGTTGAAATATTCTCTATATGTCACTTAAGTCAAAGTACTTAATTGTATTATTGAGATCTATAGTTTTTTATTTAATTTTTGTTTGGAAGATCTATCCAGGTATGAGAGAGGTGTGTTAAATTTGTCCAAGATTATTGTGTTTTGGTCAATTTGATTCTTGAACTTGAGAAAAAATTGTCTGAGGAACATAGCTGCTCCATTTTGGTGGGAATATATATTTATGATTGTTATGGCTTGTTGGTGTGGTTCCCTTGAGCTGTGTGTAATTTCCATCTTTTTCCCTTTTGATTAACTTTGGCTTGAAGTCTACTTTATTTGACATGAGGATGGAAACCTCTGCTTGCTTCCACAGTCCATTTGAGTGCTATGATTTTTCCCAACCTTTCATCTTCAGTCTGTGGATGTCTTTTTATATCAGATGAGTCTCCTAGAGGCAGCATATTGTTGGGGTTTTTTTAATCCAATTTTCTAGCCTATGTCTTGATTGGTGAGTTTAAGCCATTGACATTCAGGGCTATTGTTGAGACATGTTTTGTATTCCCAGCCATATTTATCTATTTTTTTATTTAACTTGACTTGATTTTCTTTTTTGATTAGTTTTTCTTTTAGGGTACTACCTCGCTCTGCTGATTTCATCGATTTTTTTTTGTTGTTGTTGTTTGTTTGTTTGTTTGTTTCCTCTTCATGGAATATGTTTCCAAGGATATCTTGTAGGCCAGTTTTCTAACTATAAATTCTTTTAATTTTTGTTTATCATGGAAAGTTTTTATTTCTTCATCAAATCTAAAGCTTAATATTGCTGGATACAAGATTCTTTGTTGGCATCCATTTTCTTTCATAACTTGATATATGTTGTTCCAGGATTTTCTAGCTTTTAGGGTCTGTGTTAAAAAATCTGCAGTTATCCTAAATGGTTTCCCCCTGTATGTAATCTGATTCATTTTTCTCATGGCTTTTAAAATTCTCTCCTTATTCTGTGTGTTGTGCATTTTTATTATAATGTGACTTGGTGTTGATCTTTTGTGATTTTGTACATTTGGCATTCTGTAGGCTTCTTGAATTTGGATTTCCAATTCATTCTTCATGTTTGGAAAGTTTTCTAATATTATTTAATTAAATAGATCATTTATGCCTTTGGTTTGGAACTCTATGCATCTTCAATCCCAATAACTTTTAAATTTGGTCTTTTTATGCTATCCCATATTTCTTGAATGTTCTGCTTATGGTTTCTTATCATTATCACAGTGTGTTCTTTTCAAGATTATATATTTTGTCCTACTTCATAGGCTGAGTAGGATCCCTTGAACTTCACCCACAGTGTGTAATAGCAGCACCCTACCTGTGTCTGGCCACCCAATATCTATCACAGGAGACACACACATTTCCAGAGGAGCCCAGGCAGGCTTAGCAGGAAGGTCATTTTACTAAGGGTGAGTGTGTTTAACCTGTCAAGGTGCTGAGGAGGACCCAGGATGACAGAGGCCTGAGGAGATTATGATGGAGGTGACCTGGGATTGAGGTGGTCTGAGCTGTTACAGAAGTGTTGAACTATGAGAAAAATCTTCTTTTCAGTGTATTTGGTCAGTATTTTTCGTATGATTATGAAACTGTGAAGAAAAAATATAGAGCTGGGTTGTGGTTCTGGTTCAGTGACAGAGTGCTTGCTTCGCACATGTGAGGCATTGGGTTCAATCCTCAGCAACACATAAAAAGAAATAAACAAAATAAATATATTGAAATAAATAAACAAATTGAACAAATACATTGAATAAACAAATAAATAAATTGAATAAACAAAATAAAGCTATTTAAAATAAAAAGGAAGAAAGAAATATAATAGAAGGTGTCAAGACTAAGGCAAATTAATTTTTAGACAAAGGAATCTTTAACTTCATGGTGCTGAACATGAAATAAAAACACAACAGGGTAAAAGTAGAAGTTTAGGAGAATGTCAGCAGGAGGCTATGAAGACCTTACTCTGATCTGTTGGAGAAGAAAAGAGAGCCCCAGTGGGAACAGGAACAGGTGCCTGTCAGATGGTGTGTGACCATGAGACAGCACCACTCATGTCCTGGGGAGCAGCAGGGAGAGTAGAGGACTGCAGAGAAGCCAGGTGCAGTCAGGTCCCCTGAGTTTACTGTAAAACCAGACCTGTGAGCTTCGAATGGGAAAGTGTGGTGGAGAACTTTCCTCATGAGAATTTTATTTTTCTTCATGAGAATAAATACTCCAAAATTATGAATAATTTCCTACCTAAAAAAATATTTAAAAAAAACATGATTCAAATTATTAAATGTGGAAAAAATGAGAAAATAACTTGGACAATTATATTAATGAAATAAAATGAAGGTGACTAAAATGGAGAACAAAAGGAATGCATGGTGACACACATGTTCATGGTGAAGAGGAGGTGGGCAATCCTGGAGTGCTCTGCATGGAGTCTCAGGAGGTCATGGAGGCCTGATGGAGAGCTGAAGACAAGCTCTGCAGATCAGGCCCAGACCCTGGGCTGCAGACCTCCACACCTGAACTGGGAGGTGCACTCTGCTCAAAAATGAGTGAACACATCAGAAAACCAAGAGTACCTTCCTCTTCAGGGAAAGATACTGAAAAGTACAAGAAAACATTTGGATATGAATGTGTAAACTAACTGTATTATTTTTCAAATATGTTTCAGTTGTCTATGAACATTTTTAGTTATTTATTTTTTTAGTTATTTATTTTTTTATTTTTTTTATTTTTTTATTTATATGCAGTGCTAAGAATCAATCCCAGTGGCTCACATGTTCTATTCAAGTGCTCTACCACTGAACTACAGACCCAGGCCCAAGTACTTGTGTTAATCGTAATTTTGCTTTCATTTTCTTCTCTCTTTATCTTCATAGACAACCAGAATTTCCACTAAATGGCGAATGCCACCATGGTTACTAAATTTCCCCCACGGGGCTCTCCTGATATTTGTAATCTGAGTTTTCTTTATTTCACAGTATTCCCACTGACCTACCTGGGTACCTTGTTAGGATAACTATTTCCATCACTGTCCCCAATGCCTGTATCAAGTCTCTCACTGGCAACAGGGCCATTTCAGTGCCTGGCTGTGCAATACAATCTTCTTGGTCATTTTCTGTGCATGTGTTGAACTTCTGTTTCTCACCATCATGGCCTGGGACCACTATGTGGCCATCTGCCAGCCCCTCCATTACCCCCTTATCATGAACCCTCAGTTTTGTGTCCGAATGACCCTGGCTTCCCTGCTCAGTGGTCTGCTGTATGCAGGTGTGCACACTGGGAACACATTCTAGCTGTCCTTCAGCCAGTAAAACGTGGTCCATCAGTTCTTCTGTCATGTCCCCTCTCTCCTGCTCTAACACCACCAGCAACATGGTCCTTCTTCTTATCTCTGCTGTGGCAGTTGGTGGTGGTTGCTTTCCTTTGATTGCCGTGTCATATTTTCGCATATTTTCTACAGTACTAAAATTTCCCACCAGAGAGTCAGGGAGGCCTGCTCCATCTGCACCTCTCCCATCCTCATGATTTCAGTTTTCCTCAGTCCCATCATGTGTGTAAAAGATGGCCTTCAGTGACCTCTGACACAGTCCAGGACATGGTTCTCTGCCTTTGACACAAGTGTTTCTCTCTTCTTAAAGCATCTTACATAAAATCTCAGGTACAAACAGGTAGAGGAAACTGTGAGAGAGTGATGCAAAGACAGTTGTTCTCAGGGAAATGCTTTTCAGCATTATCCTCATTTTATTGAGTGGAGTTAAATGAGATCAAATGCTCTTCTACTCTGCCTACCCTATTATCACCTTACTAGAATCTCCGTTATTTTATAGCATAATTTTTTTGTGATTTACCTTATTATCGCCACAAATCCTTCATAAATGTTTAATTTTATCAATTTGTTTTAGTATATAAATTTGATCCAATATATTTTCTGAAAAAATTTCTGGTGATATATATTAAAGTTTCATCAATTACTGTCACAGAGGAAATCTTTACAAAGAAAACATGAAGATAATGTACATCCACATAATCTGCTGTCAAACTGTGATACAAAATTGTGTCAATTTAATTACTTTGAAAATATATAAAAATCAAATCTTTAAAACTTTGTAATAAAAAATGTAGAGAGAATCACAATGATACTTTTCTCTGTTTAATTTATATAAAAAAGGAAGATACTCCTTGTCCATGAAGAAAAGACAGAGCAAAGGTTACATCCATCATGAACCAAAGGTAAAATTCATCCACTGGGGAAGAGCACCTTGGGCTCCCCCAGCTGTTATGGCTGCCAATCTTTTATTATGTCTAGGATGGTCTAGTATGGGGGACACAAACTCGGGGCTGAGTTGCAGGTAAGCTTTCTAAGAGTTTTCCTCCAACACATCTTACTTCTGTAATAACTATGATAATGGGTCATATCTGATCATTATGAAAAAGTGGCCAGGAATTGTCTAGCCTCATTGTTTGACCCATGTAAACTTGAAGATTTCTCTCAGTTTTTTGGAATTTGTAAAGTAGACCTCTGGGTGCATTTCTGGCCATCTTTTTGGTTGTTGTTGCTGTAGTTGTGCTCAGCAGGACTGAACCAAGGCTGCATCCTAGACTTTTTTCTGTTTTTAATGTGGGACAAACTACACATGTTTTGACCAGACAAACTCCATTTTACCCTCAGACTCCATTGCATATGAAAAATGCTTCTCACATGAGAAAACCCTGCATATGTGAACCACCTCCTGCCAAGCACAGCCTGTGTGGCAACAAATAAGACTAAAAACGTTTCAATTATTCTTTCACAGTGTATTATTAGGAAATGGATATGTAAGTTGTTCTCATTTTAATTCCTATTTTTCTTGTGCCGTGTACTGTACCCTGAACTGGGTAATTCTGACTCACTCCCCATGTTACTATGGTTTTGACTTACTGGTAGCTTGAAGTTTGGGACTATAAAAGTGTACCCTACCTTCTGTAAAATGTTGAAGGATGCAGAGCCGACTTTCTATCTGCCATTCCTACCCACCATCAATAAACTTAATGTCCTACTTCAAGACTCACCCAGTGATTTCTTTCTAATGTGCACATTGTATCACAGAAAATAGGGTCTTGCTAAGTTGCTTAGGGACTCCAGGAGTTTCTGAGGCTGGCTACAAACCTGTGATCATTGTTCATCAGCCTCCTCATGTGTGGGATTGCAGGTGTGCACCCCTGTGCCCAGTTTGTGGCAGCTCAATATCTCACATGAGTTATTTCTCTCCAAACATTATAGTGTCCTCATTGGCATGTGCTTGGATAATCGTTAATTATTACTGACATAGGCTGAATATCAAGTTACCTAGAAGTACTTATATAACAAAATGAGAAAAAAATATTTATACCAAAAAACAATCAGTGTATTCAACTCCAAATTCTAAACAATCAATTTTGTTCACCAAAACACTAATAGAAAAATGTGGATTAAAAATAAAAATGTATTTATTACCTAGGAAAATATAAAAGCATATATATAATTGATTAATAAAGGCATTTCTTAAATTTTCAGTCAAGGGAATACTTGCAGTAGGAGCCAACGAGCACCCCAGTGCTGCCTGATGTGGGAAGGCTTGACTTCTTCTATATGATCCACCAGAGTTGAGGCTCCACCCACACACTATGTCCATGGTTTCTGGTTCTCACTGCTCCAATGTTTCCTGCTAGAGGAAAAGACCTTTGGAGAACTCCAGATAAATTCAGCAAACTCCACCTTGACATGCATTTCCTCTTCAACTATGGCTTCCTGTATCTAATTTTATGAGTTTTTCATGAGTTGAGGTATCCACATAAATGAAGTTTAAATTTAACAGATAAAGGAGGAAAGAAATTTAATTTCAACCACCAGTCCTATTGAGATGCATCCTCTGGGGTACATTTTTGGATATTTAACATATGTTTTATTTGGAAAACCTTGAGTCAAAGGAGATGAACAAAAAATATTGATATAAGGACTTTTTTATAGCTCACATTGTGTGCGAAATAATGCAAAGACCCATCAATTGGTGTGGTATGGATCATATGCAGAAGTTGGTAAAAAAAATTTACTTTGAGTATTAGTCATGAGCCAAGAAGCATATTTTATACTAATATCATTATGTCAAAGATAAATTTTGGATAGCCAACTTTTCTGAAATATTAGGTCTATTTATTAAGCCAGTTTTCATAAAATATTAGGTTTACTCTAATAAGGAAACAATATTTAAGAGTACATGAGTTGCCACCTCCATGGCCGTTAATTCAGATAGCAGACAGGGATGACCAGAGATTTTTTTAAAAACACACAAAAACCTTTAGAGAGAATGCTGGGATCAGGTAGGACACTCATCTCTGGTTGAGATGAGTGACCCCGAGCTGGTTCAGCACATTTATTTTATAGGTTTTATCATAAAAAGGTTATTTGTGGAAAAAATTCAACAAAGCAGGCAGGTGTGAGGCTCCCACTACCAATGAGACATTGTGGTTCTTGTTATCTATGCTCAGAATCTCTGATCCCTGGGAGATAGTATCTCAGTTTCAAGGTTCAGACTGATAACTCTGAGCCTTTGCCCTGATTTTTCATAGGCAGAGTGTCACCATAGCAACTGGGGGATCTTCAACTCTGTATTTGCTCAGGGAGTTCCCACTGCAAGCAGCACACGACCACCATGAGACAATCACAAACCTGATGCACATCACCATCTCCCATGGTTATGAGTGTCAGTGTCTGTGGGATGAAAGCTGCAGAAGACCGAGCCTGAGCCCAGTACAGAGTTAGAAGTATAATGAAAGTTTAGCTATCAACAAGGCAATGTAGTAACTTATTCTATAGAGACTTTTAAGATAATATTCACAACTGAGAGTTATGCCAGAACCATCTGACTTTTTCCACCTTCATAAATCCTTTAGAATACTTATATCAATGACTTTAGAGTATTATATCAACTGCAAGGAATCACTTGTTTGTATCAGTAGAGTTAAAAGCTAGATTTGATCAGAATTTTAAAGACATCATTTTAAAAGTTGGATCCAAAAACTGAGTGGTTGTAAACTGACTGCAAGCCCTAAAGAGATGCAAAGTATTTCATACCTGTTCAATAGGAAAGGAGCTGAGAGCATCTAATAAATTTGTAAGACCATACCTATTGCATACTCAAGAATGTAGAAAGGAATATTCCCTTGAGAAGTGTCTTGTGGCCACCCTGTTTGCACAGCGGGCACAAGAAATTGTTTTACCATGCTAAGCAAGGAAGACATTCAGAAACCACGATTGTAATAATTTGGGGGACCCAACTATGGTGAGGTGGCATCAGGCTTTAGCATCATTTACATTGTGCCAGCTCTACAGGAATGCAGGGTGCTCAAATTAATGCCTTCCACCATCAATTCAAAGAAAGGCTTGGTAGACCAAGTGAACTGTAGCATACTTTGGGGCCCTACAGACTCCCGCGACAGGGTGAATAGGTGAAGCTGTGAATGTGAAGCCAAAGTTGGCATGGAATCCCAAGACATTAATAGTTACCAGTAGCATAAACTCTCTGCCAATAAAAGGCAAAGAGAGACCCTGTGCTCTGCAACTGGAAAGACCAAAGGGCAGTAATTACCAGACATTTTGGAAAATATTGTCTTACAGTCAAGAGTCCTAGCTGTTACATGAGGAATTACAGATGGAGTTATTTTCTCAGCTGGTTTTGTATTTCCGCTACATCACCCATTCTTTCCACAGCCCTACTAAGTCCTTTTGGAGTAAGAAGATTTATGTTCTACAGTGGATATTGATGCATGTAACTTGCTTTTGATTTTTATGGGGCCTCAAAACCAAGATTTTACCTTCAGTTTTAGGTGAGATATTTGGCTCAAACTTTAGGGTAAAGTTGGAATTGTTACGACTAACAGACAGTTGGAGATGGCCTAAATTCATTTTGCATTGTGAAATGGACATGAGTTTTGAAGGTCTTGGGTTGAAACATTATGGATGGAATGTGAGGTATCTCAAAAAGTGCTGAGGGCCATTGCCAAGTAGGAATGACGCATCGATATTTCCTTGCCAGCGTACCCCATGTTAAATGGACTTGCCTTGGAAATTTGCTGTGACCTTGCATGTGTGTTTGAGAAAGGTGACCCTGCTCAATGACCAGGGTGGATCCAGGTTTTAGGAAGTATCTGGGTTTAAGATAATTTGGTTTTAAGGCGTTCCCGGTTTAAGACAATAGGGGTTTTAGGGAAGTTGGAGGTTGCTGCTCTTATTCCTTTGAGTATTAATTGTCCTACAGCCTCAGGATACCTAGTAAGAATAGTGTTAGGAGAATAAGATAAATGTATCCACAATAATGGACCTTCTTGCCAAAATACTCCTGTAGGAATATTTTTTGTTGGTAGTACAATAAATAATAAAGGCAAACTTATATCAATTCTATCTAGATGCATATTTTCCATATATGTTTCAATAATTTTTAATGCCTTTCTAGCTTTAGGAGTTAACATTCGGGGTGAATTTGGATCTGATGGACCTTTTAGAATATCAAATAAAGGTCCCAACTCTCCTGTTGGTATGCCTAGATAAGGCCATATCCAATATATGTCTCCCAATAACTTTTGAAAATCGTTAAGTGTTTTGAGTTGATCGAATGTCTTGGCTGGGCACAAGATCACGAGCCACCACACACCTTGTAGATTCAAACAGCAATTCTTTATTCCCGAACTCACACCGGCCTCTACACACACGTTCTGGGGAAATCCCAGTTCTGCTGCCGCCCAATTCACTTACTCCACGAGGCTTTCTTCCCAAAATCCTTTCTTAATCTCTCGAGAACTCAAGGGGAACAAACAGCAGGAACACCCTAATCCCAGCAGCAATAATCTTCAACCTCCAACTTCCCTAAAACCCCTATTGTCTTAAACTGGGAACGCCTTAAAACCAAATTATCTTGAACCCGGATACTTCCTAAAACCTGGATCCACCCTGGTCATTGAGCAGGGTCACCTTTCTCAAACACACATGCAAGGTCACAGCAAATTTCCAAGGCAAGTCCATTTAACATGGGGTACGCTGGCAAGGAAATATCGATGCGTCATTCCTACTTGGCAATGGCCCTCAGCAAAAAAAGTTCCTGGATTGAGACAGAATTTTAAAAGGTAGAATGATAGGATTATGAGAGCTGCAACCTAATCAATCCATCTTAATTTGAATTAATTGACTGGGTGGTAGATTTAGGCATTTGGGACATTGCTGGAGAAAGTGGTCCACTGGGATTAATCCCTGATAGCTTTCCTCTAACCCTAACCCTAAACTAACACTCATTCTTCTTCCCTGTCTTTGCTTTCCTGGAGCCATATGCTGAGCATCTTCCCTCTGCTGTGTTGGTCCTCAGTGTGCCCCCACCATGGGCACAAAATCATGAAATTGTCCAAAGATAGACTATAACTCTGAAACCCTGAGTCAAAATATGCTTTCCCAAATTGGTTGGTTTTTATTTATTGTGGGTGTGTTTTTTTGTTTTTTAACCAGGTATTTTGGTCACAGCCATGCAAATCTGACACAGTTCTTCATCATAATCACGTAGAGTGCAGAGTGTATACCAGAGATGACCAAATGGCCAAACTTAAAATACACAATAAATCAGTCACATTATATTACCAGATTGAGGAGAAATAAGTCCACAGATAGATGTGCAGATTTAAAGATCTGTGGAATGTACACATAACAGAATGTCCTTCATCCTAAGGAATGTACAAACAATGCCTGTACAGGGTGGACTGATTTTGAAAAAGTTAGGGTAAGTCAAGCCAGAACATATATTGAATGATTTTATTTATATAAAATTTCACAAATATATAATTTCAGAGGTACAGAATATAACTAGAGTTTTCTAGTGTCTGTAAGACCATGTGTAACAGATTAGATGGTTCATCTGAAGCAATAAAAGTATCTGGGAACAAGTTGCAGTTGGAGTTCTACAACTTGGTAATGTAGTAAATATCACTACATTTATAAGCATGAACTGTCACAAAGGTAAACTTTATGTCATGTGAATTTCATGTCAATGATAAGAAATTTTTATGCTGAACTACAGTGTGAACAGCTTTCCACTTACAAGTTGGTGAGTGAGTGAGAGTTGCTCACCAGCCTTGATGTTACCTGATCCATACCAACACCCTTAATTCATAATGAGGACAGGAGGCCAGAGATGAAAACACACAGGGAGAACTATCAGTCTTTTCAGTGTTACTCACTTCTCAGTAATGACTTACTGCCATGTGTGGCAGAGCAGTTCCACTGTCCATGCTGGCACATGGCCAGGTCCTCTCTCCTGGGCTCTGGAGGAGCTGCTTCTTGGGGGTGTGCTCAGGCCTCCTGCTGTCTCTGCAGGCTGAGCTCTGGGCTCCTGGGGGCCCTGCTCCAACTGGCCAGGCACCAGGTTCACATAAAGCAGAGGTGACTGAGCTCCCCACATCCTACATAGCACTGTACTGACTGGACAGATTCACCCTGGCTGCAGACACCATTGATGGGAGAAGCATGGGGAGACACGGTTCTGTTCCATGTTGACAACAAGTGACACTCAGGAGTAAGTAATAAGCAGTTAGAGTTTAAATGCATCTGAGCTTCACTTTTATTCTGTTCAGCAAATTACAGTGTCATCCAAACAGTCAGCTAGTCCAGGAAAAGTTTTAATTCTGAGAAGAACACAGCAAGCATGGAGACTCCTTAAAAGTGCACTATGGTTTTTGGGGTGATTGCCACTGCTGCAATAGGAACACAGGGACCTTCAGGAGGTCTGCACAGTGTATGCAAGTATAGTGTGTGAAAATTCTTCAGGCTGATTCTGGATAGTTTAAAATTCTCTTCTTCAGATTACTATTCCTTATAGCATACTTGTAAAATTCCAGAGAAAAATAAACACATTCACATTAAGACAACAAGCACAAAATGCAAAATATGGTATAGGATAGTTAGGTAGATAGGAATGTTTTCATACAACTGATAAACATGCACATATGTAAATAACTGTGGGAAATAATATATTTAATGTAGAACACAATTTTCATTGGAATAGTTTGAAAATTAATCTCACCCCTTTCTTTTGATCACAATACATTTTTTCACTTATTCATTTTGTAACTTTTTGTTTTGGGGTTTCAGGGATTGAACCCAGGGGTGCTTAACCACTGAGCCACATCCCAGCCCTTTTGATTATTTATTCTGAGACACAGTCTTGACAAGTTGGGGGGCTAGCTTTGAGTTTACCATCCTCCTGTCTCAGCCTCCTGAGCTGCCGGATTACAAGCATGTGTCACTGTGCCCAAATTTTCAATTGTATTCTTAACATTTTTTACTGACTATATATTGAGTATGACTATAAGGATGTGTGTGTCTAGTGGTATCAATTTAAATTTCAAGTTGTGCAACATTTGGAAGCATATTTCATTTTTCAGATTATATGTACCTCAGCATTCCTCAATGGCTTATCAAAGATACTAATCAATTTCCTAATAAGGAAAATGTAATTTAGAAATAATTAATTATTGAATCTTTCAAACCAAAAATTTGTTAGCAGTTTTGAAATGATCTATTTATCATATATTTAATTATTTGAAACACTATCGAGAGAAATACAAAAAATAAAAAGTCCTGGCTTTTCACGTGCAGAGAAAGCACCTGGGCAGTCCCTCTTCATGTTCCTGGAGTTAAGACATGCTAGCTTCTCCTCACACACATTGTCCTGACTCTCACTTTTACCAACCCTTTCTGTTATTCATACCTTCATCTTATTGTCTTTAAGAGGGAATCTTCTATGGGTATTTTTTGCCCCTTAAATGAGGATGTCATATTGAACCATACAAAATTTCAAATTCAACCTATGCAATCTAAGCCATATTTTAAAAAAAAATCCAGCTTCAAAAATCACCATATATTTAGAATCTACTGAAATTGTCTCAGGCCCTTTGTAAAAAATAGGTGGTGCTTTGTACATTTATTTTATTGTATTTATACATGACTTTGCATCAGTTCTCCATAATTGGAAGTTTCCTGATATTGACTGGAATATGAAAAAAGAAAGTTGAATTGAGATGAATTTATCAAACTATACCAAAATCACACAAGGAAAAGAGGACATGAAGTAAGTTCCTATAATTCAAAATAGTTGTGGAGAATTTTCTAAGTTCTATTGGAGAAAGAAAAGCAGTAAGTGGTTTAGTGTTAAAAACCATAATAAAGAAAGAGCACTAGGGACATATCACAGTTGATGGAGTGCTGGCCTCGCATGCACAAGACTCTGGGTTCAACACTCAGCACCACACACACAGAAAATTAAAACATTTTTTTAAAAAGAAAATGTCTCTATGCAACTTCTAGATTTAAACCCAAGTTTATGTTCCATCTGTATGTGACAAGATGTTCTGGGATGATCAACAAAAACTCCTGAAGATCCCAGAATCTAGGATAGAAGGTGAAAAACCTGGCAGATTTCCATAAAGAAACCTGATTAGTCTCATCATATATCACTTTCAAATTTTTTCATGTTTATTTGATTTTTACATATGTACCATTTTATTTTTCCTTCACAATACTCAAATTATGTTTTAAAGATGATAATTTACCTCTTTTACTAAAACCAGTATCCGGAGCACATTTTGCCATGTTATGAATCATTAGTAAATATTTGTGGAAAGATTACCTAATTTGAAAAGATCTTATGTTATGCCCAAAGGCAAGTGTGAGTTATTTCAAAAGAAGGAACACTGTATTTCTTACAGATGTGAAGAAAGGGCTTCACCAATTTAGGAGTTACTTGTTTGTAAATAAGTCAAATAAAAACTTAGTTCATGTTAACAGTTAGTCGATTATGCTATATTGCATTTTTTAGTAACTACTATGCATGATGTCATGCACTTGCTACTATGAGAATAAAACTTGAAGCAATACATGATCAAAAATCAAGGAATTTGTAACAGCATTTCCAGGGATAAATCATACTGATTTACTGAAAGGTAGAATAACATGTTGATTTCTAACACTACAGAGAAATAGAAGAATAATTAGAAGCTACAAGAGGGTTTCTGAGGAAAAGTTGCATCTGAGCCTCCTTTAAAGCTCAGTACGTAGTAATGAGGAAAATGGAATCATTATGTCACAGTAGAAAAGGGCCTCTGTCAGCAAGTTCTAGGGCATGCTGTGAACAAGGGGGTCACTGAGGTGTGAGATTCAGGTTTGTGTCACGGAGAAATGGGGAATAAGGCAAGCAAGAGATTGAAGTTAGACTGTGTAGGTGTCCTTGAAATTAACTGTGAAATTAACACCAACGTACCTGTGTCAGGGCACAAACCCCAGTCCATGGAGGACACAAAAAATTTAAGTAAAGGCCAGACAAACTCATGAGGAAAATCGCTTTTCTAAGGATGAGTGTGGTTAACCTGGCAAGGTGCTGAGGTGGACCCAGGTTTCCAGAGGGCTGAAGAAACGATGATTTTGGTGATTTGGGATTGAACCAGTCTGAGCTGCTTCATAAGTGCTATAAATATGAGCAAAATCTTCCTTCTAGGGTATACAGCCAGGATCACTTTGTATAATCATGACATTTGGAGGAAAGGGTTAAAATGGAAGGTGTCAACAAGAAAATGACAAATTATTGTATAGACAAAGGAATCTTCAACTTCATGATGCTGAACACAGAGTAAAAACACATTAAGGTAAAAAATAAAAGTTTAGGAGAATGTCAGCTGGGCTGGAATCTGGAGCTTTAAACACCTCACACTGATGTGTTGGAGAGAAAAAGAGAGCCCCAGTGGGAACAAGACCAGATCCCTATCTGAGATTGTGTGGCCTGCATACAGTACCACCCCATCATGGGGAGCAGCAGGGAGACTAGGGGACTGCAGAAGAGTCCAGATGCAGTCAGATCCCCTCAGTTTACCATAGCACTGGTCCTGCAGCCCTGAAATGGGAAACTTTGAATATTTGAGATTCTTTCCTCATGAGTAAAATTTTTTCATGTTCATGGAGATAAATACTCCTACATTATGAAGAGTTTCCTATGTAAAAATATTAGAAAATTAATTACAATTGGAATTATTAATCATACTTTGAATTATTTAGTGTGGAAAAATGGCAAAATAATGTTGAAATTGTATTCATGGAAGAGAATGTAGGTAACTATATTACTGATCATTAAAAAATTAAAAAAAAACATTGTCACATGCTCTGCATGGAATATCAGGAGGTCAGGGGAGGCCTGATGAGGAGGAACTGAACACAAGCCCTACAGGTCACACCCAGACCCTGAGCCGCAGACCTCCACACCTGAACTGGGAGGTGCACTCTGCTCAGAAATGAGTAAACATATCAGAAAACCAAGACTGACCTTCCTTTGCAGGGTATCTGACCACAAAATACAAGAAAAAAATGGTGCATATGAATATCTAAAGTAACTGCATTGAATCTGTTTTCTTTCCACTTTTATCTCTTTATCATCCCAGTCAACCTGAATTTCCAGTAATGGCCAATGCCACCATGGTAACTGAATTTCTCCTCCTGGGCTCTCCTGATGGCTGGAATATGAGTTTTCTCTATTTCACAATATTCTCAATGACCTACCTGGGTACCTTGTTAGGGAATCTTCTCATCGTCACTGTCACCACTGCTGACCAGAACCTGCACACACCCATGTACTTCTTCCTCAGGAACCTGTCCATTTTGGATATGTGCTACATTTCCATCACTGTTCCCAATGCCTGTGTCAACTCTCTCACTGGCAACAGAGCCATTTCAGTGGCTGGTTGTGCAACCCAGATCTTCTTGGTCCTTTTTTGTGCATATGTTGAACTTCTGTTTCTCACCATCATGGCCTGGGACCGCTATGTGGCCATCTGCCAGCCCCTCCAGTACCAACTCATCATGAATCCTCAGATTTGTGTCCACATGACCCTGGCCACCCTGGTCAGTGGTCTGTTGTATGCAGGTGTTCACACTGGAAACACATTCTGTCTGTCCTTCTGTCACTCAAACGTGGTCCACCAGTTCTTCTGTGATGTCCCCTCTCTGCTGAGGCTGTCCTGCTCTGACACCACCAGCAACATGGTCCTTCTTTTTGTCTCTGCTGTGGCAATTGGTGGTGGTTGCTTTACTCTTATTGCAATGTCATACATTCGCATATTTTCTGCTGTGCTGAAATTTCCCGAATCAGGGAAGGCCTTCTCCACCTGCACCCCTCACATCCTCGTGGTGTCCATCTTCCTTAGTTCTGGTGCAGGTGTGTACCTGAGGTCCTCAGCAACCTCTGACACCCTCCAGAACATGGTTCTCTCTGCCTTTTACACCATGGTTCCTCCCTTCCTGAATCCTCTTATCTACAGTCTCAGGAACAAACAGGTAAAGGAAGCTGTGAGGAGAGTAATGCAAAGACAGTTGTTCTCAGGGAAATAATAAAGATGCTTTTCAGTATTATTCTAATTTCCCTGTTTGGGGTTCTTGATTAGAGATCATGTTCTTCATAGCTGTGCTTCAGAATTTATACTGCTTACTCTAATGTCACCTTATTGGGTCCTGGGTACTTCAACTTACAAAATAATTTTTGTTTTAATTTACACCATCATTTCTATTTATTCTTCATAAAATGTATAATGTTTTAAAATGCATCTTTTATAAATGAGTATAATTCAAGTTGTTTGCTATAATCATTTGAGATTATATATGTTTATGATTCATCAAATCGTTTGTAGTACTTTTATCAAGTAAAGTCACAGATGCAAACCTTACAAATCAATCATGAGAACATCCTGAAATCATTTGATCATATTTAGTGATTTAATTTAGTGATGTGTGAAATAAATATGGAAGATCTATGATACACAATTGTGTGAATGTAAATACATTGGAAATAACACAAAAATCAAATCCTAAAGATGTTATAACCAAAAGTGTAGAGGGAATCATAGTAACATTTCTCTCCTTCTGGAACATAGAAAAAGAGGAAAATCCTTGTCCATGAAGTAAACAGAGGGCCATGGTTACCAACCCCTGTGTCCTGACAGTCAAATCCATCCCCTGGGGAAGCCACATTGCCTTCCTAGGCCGTGTTGGATGCCAGTCTTTTTTATGTCCATGATTGACCCAGAGATGGGGACCAAACCTTAGGACTAAGTTGTAGGTGAGCATTAAGATTGTTGTCTCCCCCATGTAACTTAATTCTGTAATATTTAAGACATTTGTCTTGTCTTATAAAAATGAAATGATATATACTAATTATCTGACCTAAGTGTCTCCCCTATGTCAACTATCAACTTTCTGTAAGTATGTAAAGTAAGCCTGTATCTGTACATGTCCTCTAATGCCTTTTTGCAGTCATTCATCCTCTCACAGAGTTTATGTCTTTTGAAATATTTTAGTGGCCAAACTGGAATGTGTTCTGCTAGTTATTAATTGCAACTGACATATACTCACTGTCAATGGATCTAGAAATTTTAATATAACAAAATAAGAAAAAAAGAGTCCATATATATTGCAGGCAATGCATCAAACTCCAAATTCTGAGAACAATTTTTTCACCAGTTCACTAATAAGAAAATAGTGGACAAAATTATAAATATATGTATTACCTAGGAAAATACAAAAATCTAAATATATGTGAATAATGAATAACAGCATCTCTTAAAGTTTGCAGACAAGGGAATACTTGTAGTAGGAACCCATGAGCACCCCAGACAATCAGCAGGAAGCCTTGACCTGCTGTAACAGGATCCAACCAGAACACAGGCTCCATCCACTGTATCTGACCACTGGGTCTCCCTGCTCCAATGACCCCTGCTAGAGGAGAAGACCCTTCAGAGCACCACAGATGACTTCTGTGACCTCCACCTTTACAACTATAACCTACTGAATCCTAATGAGTGGCATTCAAAATCTGACATGAGTTGAGGTGACAATTAAGTTTAACTTCAATGCATAAATTTAGAAAAAAAATAAATAGCATAAAACCAGTCCTATTGAGAGACATCCATCTTGGTCAAAGTCATTGGATATTTAACTTGTATTTTAAAATGTTTTATACCAAAAAAGCTGGTTGCAAAGGAGATGTGAATAACTAAATATTGGTACAAAGACTATATGGAATCCCATATTGGATTTCAAATTATGCAAAGCCATGAAGATAACTTCCCAAGGACAGAAAAAAAGAGAACATCAGTTAAAAATAGATAATAGCAGCTAATTATTAAGATATTTCTTTAGCATATAAAATAAGGGATTGTTTTAATCTATTTAATGTGGTTCTTCTCTTGTTATTTATTAAATTATCTGCATCAAGAGACAATATCACTTTTACAGACATGGATATGGAAGAAGTTACTAGTGTGGTCTACTGTTAAATGATTCAAAACAGAATGATAAGTAATGTCATTGTGACTTGGTGAAATTGGCCATGTGAAGGCTCAGACTGGGGTGACAGAGGCATAGGTCCTGAGTTTGGACTCTTGGGTTCAAGGGGCAAGTCTCAGCAGCATGGCTTTATGAGCCAGTTCCTAGGAGCAGACTGACAGCTGATGAGCTCACAATGGGCCCCGACTTACTGGATCAAATGAGTTTCCTGAGCAAATGCTCAAGTTACTCTGGTTTTTTGATTCTGCTTTCTTTATTTATTTCTTTCTTTAAATATTTATATGTATTTTAGTTGTAGTTGCACCCAATACCTTTATTTATACGTGGCACTGAGGATCGAACCCAGGGCCTCACTCATGCTAGGCAAGTGCTCTACCACTGAGCCCCAGCCTCAGCCCCTTGATTCTGCTTTCTCAGTAAGAATTTACAGGACCCCACAATTTATTAGTGCATCTGGTGATGCAAAACTGGATTATAGAATATGCAACCCAGAGATGGAAGTGACCAATTCAAATGTGCCCCAGTGTTCACTGAATTATCTGTGCAGATCGATATTTACATCAAGATCAATTCAAAGTTTTAGATGTTCTTCTAATTTTTGTAATTTTATGGATGCAAACATAGTTGCTCAACATTTCAAAAATCAAAGATACACACCAACTTAAGCAAAGAAGTAGAATCAGAGTCTGTGGTGCATTTCCACCTGGTCCAGCAGCCAATCATCCTCCAGTCAAAGATAGAAATGTTCCTTTCTAATGTACCAACAAAAGTGGATTTCCTATGAGTAAAATTGCTCCTACTTTGATTACTGGTTACAATGCAATGGCATGAAAGTCCACAGACTTCTGTAGGACATAAGATTCCCAGTAAGACAGGATGTTCTTCCATCTTAGGAATCCAGCATCATGTCCAGATTTGTGCTGTCAAACTAACATGTGTCCAGCTCAGTCTATTCATCAGGGTGAATATTTTATTGTGTTTGGAGCATCAGTAGGACTTTCCCCCAATTTAGCAAGCCTTATTTAAACTTAGAATTATATAGGACCTAGGATAAAAGATGGGGTGCAGAACTTCCTTTCAAAAGTCAAATTGTTAATTTTTCAACTGGAATTGAGCTTTTATCCTACCTTAGTCACATCTCTTATGATGAAAGTGGAATATGCAAGGCCAGTATCAGTCCTAGATGTTTTAAGGGTTGATGTGAATCTAAGAAGCAATCCCTGGGAACTACCCCTGCCTGGCCTAGGAGCAGGACGCAACATTTTCTCAGTGGCTGGGACCACATACCCGTCCCTGTGGAAATGCAAATAATTTATTTTTGGTAAAATACCTCTTTAGAATTGTCTAATAGCACAGTGTGGGCCTCACTTCTCAAAGCTGGTATTTAGGTGGAGAGACTTCAAGTAAAAAGATCAGCAAACTGTACTAAAGATAAGCAGAAAACCCCAACTAATGAGTTTACTGTGAGGTTCCCAGATGGAAGACTTTAATTTTGTTCACTGACATCCACAGTCCTTCTCTAAGCTCCATTTTTGTGAAAATCTGGAGAAGTGCTTTTAGCCCGACACCCACGCTGGCTTCATGAAAGAAGGTTTGATTGTGAGAAAATGCTAGGGGGTTTTAAATTAAAGAGACAAAACTCTAATTACCTTTAAAACCAGCTCCAGGACTGTTCCTCCCAGCTCTAGCCTCAAGCCACCGAATGTGGTAGCGAGGTTTACTGAAGTGGCTAGCGAGAGAGAGAACACGTCAGGTAGTGGACTTTTATTGGGGAACAGGAAATTCTGGGGAAAACCCATCCAATGAAGATTAAGGGGGGCAGCATCCTAAGGTCGGGGTGATGATTGGGTCTTCAGGGCAGTTTCCAGACATGTCTCTGCACGGACAAGCCCTTGGACCTGGAGAAGGGTGGGGAAAGCTCTGACAGCTGTGTCTAAGTGCCTCTTACCCAGCCAGGGAGCTAACTCAAATCATGTGCGAGGATGGCCTCCCACAGTGGCTAAAGTCTACAGAAGGCCCACATATTATTTCAGCAGTCACATTCCATTCTGGCTTTTACTTACTGGGCCTCATGGAATTATGGTCACTTGCACTTGGGATATTTTCATCTAAAATGCTATCTCATGTTTGAATGGAGTCAGTTAGGAACATAAATAAATCACCACCAAATCTTAGTAACAAGTGGATCTTGGTGGCACTCAAAGAGAAATAAGGACAAGCACAACATTGGCTTGACAGTTTTAGGCAGATCCTGAGTCAAATCAAACCACATGTGTCTTTTTCATGGAGAAAGTAGGAACATTAAGAACAAGATGACAAGAGTGACAGGAAAGAAGAGCTCCAGTTGGTAAAAATACCGTAATGCATCCAAAGTCTTAAACAGGAAGGCAGCAAAGCAAACAGCTCAGACAGAAGAAAGAGCACTCAGCCAAGGAACCGTGATCAGCAACTTCAGATGGACAAGGGCTGCCTGGTGTCCCAGGAACCTGGGAAGGTTTCCCTCTGCATGACAGTGAACACTGGCTCTGCAATGTCCTTTACAGAGTCCAGATTTAATTCTCCTCTTTGGCAGCCTGTACTCTTTTCCAGGATGACTGCTTAGGTTTAAGTCTGAAGGAGGAGTCCACAGGGCACACTGTCAGGATCTCACTGACACGCTAGCTAACCACAATTGATGAAGGCTCTTTTCAAATGGATGCAAAGTCCACTTTCTCTGCACCCTCTTCTAAACTGTAGTCTCTTATCTGTGGGGAGCATTTATCATTGTCAAGAGGTTTAAAACTATCATATCTGAGTTGCTTACTGTCTAAGAGCCATTGACTTGGCTTGACTCTCTTCTTTTTGGTGCTAACTATGAGCAAACAAAAAAAAAAAAAAAAGAATGAGTGCCATCTTGAACAGTGATGTGGGAGTCTCCCTGAGAGGATCCCCTGTTCCACTTTCTATGTCACTTCAGGAAACCTGTGGCCAAGCTTACAGCCACAGCAGAAGTACCATCCATCTTGTGTCCCCATGCACCTGGGTGGCAGCCTCACAGGGAAGCAGGAGGCTGTGTCAACGAGCCCACCTTCACTCACATGCTGCACCCAACACACCCTGACCTCAGAAACACTGCCCTGTCTTGGGTTGGCTCCTGCTGTCCTTGGGTCAGTATCCACCCATCAGTACCAACTCACAATCATGAGCCCTGACTAAGGAAATAAGTCTCCATGGATCCATGAAACCCCAGAGTCCCAGCTTTCCAGCACATTCCTCACCTGATCCAGGATGCAAACCTTAACTCCCAGCAAATCTTAAGATGGATTCTGTTAGAAAGAGCCATTGAAGTCCTGCCAAAGCTGCACAGAAACTGTTAAGTGTTGCCAGCCATCTGGTAAAGACCTACAGTCTTCTACCAGGGTGACTGTGCACCAAGGGAAATAAAATAATGAGACCTTTTTGGGCTCTCTGACATGGGAAGTTGTTTTTTTCCCAGTGTAATTTAGTACAGGCTACTGGAAGCAAACTTCTTTCACCTGGTAAGACCAAAAACACACCCTCAGTGTGCTGTCAGGTACATATCAACATTTCAGCCTTACATCAGGAATTTTAGCAGAAACTTAACAACCTGCATCATCTCCAGGACTAGCAATGGGTCGATTGTGTAATACTGATTGGACCCACAAAACAAAAAGCAGGAACTGCTCTTGGCTGGATGGCAATAATTTGTGTGTCAGAAACTGAATAAAAACAATAAAAGATCAGGGGTCTCACATATCAGGAAAACATATGGGATATCATGGTCTGGGTCATTAGATTTGCCCTCTTATTTGAAGTATAAGTCATTCTTCCTGGTCTCTTCTACAACTGAAAAGAGTCATGCTGGATAGAGAAATTCTCTGAATTTTCAAGACATCCTACTGGTTGCATGGATATGCTACTTCAGCCCACTGAGCAGGTGGCCATGGAGCCTCTGACTCTCAGTGGGAAAGAGAAGAAGAGAGGGCTCTGTGGCAAGTCCAGGCTGGCATGCAAACTTCTCAGTCACTTGATCCCTAGGATCCAGCAGAACCAGACATGTCTGAAGTGACAGTGGCTTTCAGTGACACTGCTCAAAGCATTTGGTAGGTCCCTATAGGTAAAGCACAATACCGATACTTCAGATTTTGTAGCAGATTCTTGCCATAATCTGTGAATACATTTCTTCCTTTTAATGGGTATATATTAATTAATTTAAAATGGAGCTTTGTAGAGACACAAAGAACTACAGGAAACCAGCATGATGAAATGCATGCTGAGCAGCAGAGGAGGAGCCCAGGAGTGAGGAAAGGAATCTTAAGTTCATGCACCTGCCACAGGCCAGGGGAGAAGAACTACAACCTCTGTTCAGACCAGTAATGTGCAAAGCGAAAGTATCTGTGGGAAGTTATGAAACAGGCATAAAAGCATCTTCCTGAAACTTCTACTTAGCAAGGAAGACTTTAGGACAAACACATGAGATATAGCAAGAGAATGCATCCAATAGGATAGGGAGAAGACAAATTGCCATTGTCATTGTCTGATATACAGAACTAACACACGCCTGTGCAAACACACACCCAAAAATAATAATTGCAAAATTGATAGCACATTTAAAATAAAATTTTATTTTATTTACTCTGGCTTGGGGTGGTGTGATATCTTTTAACCACTATTGTCAGTCACATGTATCCCTGGTGCAGGAAGAAAGTTAAATATAGATGGAGAACTTCATCGTCTTTAGATCTGTGTCATAAGTAAACATAATGTTTGAATTGCTTAAGTTTAGGAAGATAAATTTAATAGATAGCATCTGCTTTTTATCTCCAATATTTTACCAGGAGAAATTTTTCAAAATTATAGTTGTATACAAGAGTAATGTTATTGATCAATGTCGACTTTAGATATTTTAAAGAATATAAAGAAAGAACTAAAGTTGAGGAAATTATGCTTCCTCCCGACTAATCATTTACTTGTAGTGTCAGATGCCGGTGGGCACACATTGGCACCACTAATGAGGCCATCCTGGCCAGCAGCTGGCCTCATACTGCATGGTCCAAGAAATCTCCTTTCTATCTTCTGTGTCTAAAAATCTGAAAAATGACCTCCAAAGAATCTATAATAAATTGCATTTTTAACACATTGCATAATGCTCATTCATTTTCAAGCAATCCATTTCATGACACCAATATGAATCTTTGATTTTGCATGCAGCTCAACACTGATTTTGATGTAGACTATCATGTTAATTTGAAGTCTGCTCATGAAGAGTCAGATGAAAAAATAGACACTTGATCTTTTGATTTGGTATGCTGACATCTTTTCCCATGTTGCAAAAATTTCTCTTAGATGACTGGAATTTCATTTTACTTTTTGGAAATCATTTTTAAATATTAATTCATGCTATAATTTAATTACCTACACAATGTCTAGCATATAAAGATTGCAGTGAATATGTTGATCTAAGAAAATAAAATAGACCAATGCTTTTACCTTCAAATTTAATTTTGACTCATGTCGATTTTTATTTTATTTTTTAAGTTGAGATGTAGTGTCTGTATGTGTTAGACAGAACACCATGTTAATGGGATCCCCTGTTAAACGTGTGACGATCAAAACTGAGGAACCTCCTTAGACCTTGGTCTTCCTGTGTGTTGGGCATGCAATCCTCCTCTTCTCTAGTCCTTGGGAGACCTTGCCCCACCTACTCTCTCCAGTAGCTTCCCACTGCCCTAAGGCAGGTCCAGGGTCCAGTCTCCTCTTCTCACTGGTTGGGTGGCCACTCTGAAACTTCTTTCTATCCTCCCTTCCCAGGCCTTTCGTGTCTTTAGTGATACCACCCCATTCTCTTCTTCCCTCAGATCTGCTTTTCAGCTTTCACAAATGAGTTAGAGTGTGTGGTGTCTGCTTTCTGAGTACACTTTATCCCACACAATGACCTCCCTTCCACCAGTCTGTGCCCAGCCTCAAGCGACAACATTTCACGATTTTTCACCCTGAGTACCGTTCTTTGTGACCATATTCCACATGTTTCGCCACTCACCCACTCAGGGGTATCCAGATGGAGGCCATGCTTCAGCTTCAAGGATTAGGCCATCTTGAAACCGTTATTGAGATGTTGTTTCTTGTTATAATTTTTCATACTCAGACTTCATAATGTAAGCAAAACACTGTAATAAATAAGTTCATAAAAAGATGCTTCGATATTTAAGTTTTTCTAATTCATTTTCATTGTAACACATAATAATTTTGCCATTAATGAGATTCATTGTGAAAATGAATAGTAAATGTGGCTCCACCAGAAAACTTCTAGAACTAGTAAATGAATTCAGAAAAGTAGCAGGATATAAAATAAACACCCATAAATCAAAGGCATTTCTGTATATCAGTGACAAAACCTCTGAGAAGGAAATGAGGAAAACTACCCCATTCACAATTACCTCAAAAAAAAAAATAAGACACTTGGGAATCACCTTAGCAAAAGAGGTGAAAGATCTATTCAATGAAAACTACAGAACCCTAAGGAAAGAAATCAAAGAAGACCTTAAAAGATGAAAGATCTAACTTGCTTTTGGATAGGCATACTTAATATTATCAAAATAACCATACTACCAAAAGCACTATACAGATTTAATGCAATTCTGATCAAAATCCCAATGGCATTCCTCATAGAAATAGAAAGAAGAAATCATGAAATTCATCTGGAAATATAAGAGACGCAGAATAGCTAAAGCAATCTTTAGCAGGAAGAGTGAAGCAGGTGGTATTGCTATACCAGACCTTAAACTACACTACAGAACAACAGTTAAAAAAAAAAAAACAGCATGGTACTGGCACCAAAACAGACTGGTAGACCAATGGTACAGAATAGAGGACACAGAGATTAAACCACAAAATTACAATTATCTTATATTAGACAAAGGTGCCAAGAATATGCACTGGAGAAAAGATAGCATATTCAAAAATGGTGCTAGGAAAACTGGAAATCCATATGCAACAAAATGAAATTAAACCTCTGTCTCTCACCATTCACAAAAGGTAACTCAAAAATGGATCAAGGACCTAGGAATTAATAGAAGGAAAAGTAGACCCTAATCTCCATCAAGTGAGATTAGGACCCAACTTCCTTAATAAGACGTCTATAACATAAGAATTAAAACCAAGAACCAATAAAAATGGGATGGAATCAAACTAAAAAGGTTTTTCTCAGAAAAAGAAACAATCTGTGAGGTGAACAGAGAGCCTACATCCTGGAAGCAAATTTTTACCCCTCACACATCCTATAGAGCACTAATCTCTAGGATATATAAGGAACTCAAACAGCTAAGCACTGATAAAACAAATAACCCAATCCATGAATGGGCCAAGGACCTGAACAGACACTTCTCAGAAGATGATATATAATCAATCAACAAATATATGAAAAAAAAAACGGCCTAGACCCTCTTGACTGTCGAAATCTCCACTAAGCAAGTTTCTAAGCAGTGACTTGAGACTGTGCAGGTTACTTGATTTTATAGGTGTCACCACTTATCTTTGGCCTCTCATTTTACCCAGAGGACCAAGTGACCAGTTCATGCCCCAGTGTTTAGAAACAAGCAAGCACAGTATCTCTGCAAAGCTATATCAATAATGCATGTGCCAGGAAAGGGCCCCCAGCAAATGCTTTTGGTCACCCCTCAACTGTCACTGATGGAGGACCTACTGCTATGCAGACACTGAGGCTGAAGCCACCATCACACTGAATAGATTTATGCAGATTCTTCTCTGGGTGGTCTCTGTGATTTAACTAATGTCTTCCCACATAATTTTTCTGAGCAGAAAATAAAAACTAAAGAAAAAGAGAAGCCCCTGGAGCACTCCTATGAGAAAGCATGGTCCCAGGGAGCAAGGGAAGGGGAGGCCCTGTGCTGGGTGCCCACGCCACCACAGGGGGTGGCACCTTCTACAGGCTGGACTTCAGCCAGCTGGCTTCCTGTGCTCGAGTTTTCACATATGGCCCAGTCAGTAACTATATATTCCACTTGACACTTATATTTTCAAACAGTGAAAAAAAAATGGAAAACTCCAATATTTGAAATGACAGCATTTTATACACTTAAAGAATGTGCAATTAAATATTACCTTTGCAAATGTTCATGAAAATTAAAGGATTAATGGAAATTAAATTTAAAAAAAAATCATGTGTAACCAAAAGAGTAGAGATAAAAAATCATAGAATAAAACTACAAAATTGTTCAGGCAAAGATTTTTAAAAAGTAAACTATATTTTTACTGGAAAAAAATCCATCTGGTACAACAACAACTGAAAACAGCAACTGAAGATAATGACTGATAGCCAGAAATATCCAAGTCCTAAGTCCATGGCTCCATTCCAGCGGTAATACAGCTTCATCAAATGCTTTTTCTTCAAAATACAGGCACTAGATGTGTTTTTGCACATGACAGTAAATTGGAAAGCTTTCTTCAAATATTAAACGTGACTATAGAACTTTATATCCCAATGAAACCAGATGTCACTTAATATATAAAATATACAGAAAAGAAACTCACTTATGAGCATCAGTAGAACATTCTATCAAACTTCTAAATAAAATGGGGTATGAACAATGACTCATATACAGACACACACACACAAACACACACACATACACACACACAATGCAGCAAATTGGAGATTAACTGACAAAAATAAGAGGTGGCAGCTTTATAGAGCATGATACAATGTGTACCTGGGCTTCTAAGACAGTGCCTGCCCTCCACATGCCCAGTGTCCCTGGACTAGAACAGCAATCTCTCTTGACCCTGAGGATGACATCACCAGGAATTACTGGGGGCAAAGACTGAGAAAGGTGGAATCTCAATTCAATTCCCAATCCCTGTGAACATATATGTTAATTCCATAAAACAAAATTATTTGGATATTGCAATCAAGTAGATGTGTTGTAGGAAGCTATGGGAACATCCAGCAAGCAGAATCAAAGCTCAGACTACAGTCTTCATGTGGGTTTATCTCAGGTTAACTTCCTTATATTCTCTTGCTTTACCTGCTACACACCACAATGACCATTCTTTAATATTCCACAATGAACAAGTAAAACTCTTATATGGAACTTGAGTTATTTTTTAAAAATTGAAAGAGGATTGGCATATATATGAAATATAATCTATATTGCTGCTGTTTTCATTCATTTCCATATTATAATTAAAAACAACTAATGCTCTGTTTTGAATGTGTTTTGAATATTTACTTTAAAGTTTTATGTGCTAGAAGAATGGTCCTCAATTAAACTATACAGGTCGTGTTTCTCCTAAAGAATTAAAGTCAGCAAACTGTACTGATACATGCATATCCATGTTCATAGCAGCACAATCCACAATGGCCAAACTATGAAAACAGCCCAGGTGTCTCTCCTTGGACAAATGGATAAAAAGTTTTGTGGCAATATACACAAAAATTTATTCATCCATAAAGAAACTTGGAGTTATGTCATTAGGAAAATGGATGGAGCTTGAGAAAATTACATTAAGTAAAATAAGCCAAACTCAGAAAATCAAGGGCGATATATTTTCTCTCAGATGTGAAAGCTGGAAAGGACAAAAAGGTGTGTGGGGGTGGATCTCATGAAAATCAAAGGGATATCAGTAGAGTAGAGAAAAGGTGCAGTGGAGGAAGGAGGAGAGGGAAAGGGGAAAATTGGGGCATGCTATTGACCAAATTATATTGTTGTAGGTCATATGAATCTATGACCATTTATCCCATCATTACCACTGTATTGCAACCATGAAAAATAGGAAACAAAACAGTCCTGAGGTGGTGAGGCCTTGGGTGATTCCACCATCTGAGCAGCACCGTCTGACGAGATTGAGGCAGTCTTATAGGAATAGATTCCTTCATGTGAAACCAGGTTTTTATAAAACAATGACCTCAGTTCCTTCCTTCCCTCATGCTTCGTGGCTCACACAGTGTCCCTTCCTCACCTGACCAATTCTCTTTGTGGTTCTTCATTGTTTTGGCATATCCAGTGGTGGTACCATGATGTTTGGACCATGATATCTGGACTTCCCAGCCACCAAAATGGTAAGCCAGTTAATTTTGTTTCCTGCTGAGGGCCATTGCCAAGTAGGAATGACGCATCGAAATTTCCTTGCCAGCGTACCCATGTTGCTTAGACATTGCATGTATGGTTTAGTAAGGTGACCTTGCTCAAGGACCAGGGCGGATCCGGGTTTAGAGCTGATCAGGTTTTAGGGAGTATCCCGTCCTTGGGTTTAGGGAAGTTCCAGGTTTAAGGTGTACCCTGCGGGGGGGGGGGGGGGGAATAGGCGTATCCTGCTGCCTCAGGCAACCCGATCCTTGAGTTCCCGTTGAGTTCTCCTGAGATTCAGAAAGTATTGGAAAAGAAAGCCTCGTGGAGTAGGTGAATTGGGCGGCGGCAGAACTTGGATTTCCCCAGAACATGTGTAGAGGCCTGTGTGAGTTCGGGAATAAAGAATTGCTGTTTGAATCTACAAGGTGTGTGGTGGCTCGTGATTCTGTGCCCAGCCAAGACTGCGGCAGTTTCCTTTAGATATGACCCAAAGCTGTATACTCTTACAGCAACACAAGCACCAAGAAAAATCTTCTTTAAACAAAATTATGAGAAGTCAGCAAGATCATGGGCTATGAAGTCAGAAACAATCAATCCGCATGGAAATATTGAATATCTATAGATTGACCAAAATAGACTTTTGAGAATTATGGACACTCTTCAATGACCCATATTAACCCAGTGGATGTCCAATCACCAAAAACACACATCAAGTAAGTTGGGAATTTTGTAGAGTCGTTTTTTTTCTTTCTTTCTTTTTATTTTTTTTTAAATCTTTATCACATCATGACATAGACAAGAAGAGGTAGTCCAATTCCCAGTTTCCTCCCTTGGAAGGAAAGGGACAGAATTTGATTCATCCTGTCATGTTTGTGGAATATCACAGGAGTTACTTCTATATCACTTGGCTCACAGGTCAAATAGTAATAGTGGCAAAGTTGGCTGCCAAAGCGAGAAACCTCCAATTGCTGAGGCAGGTACCACAGGAATGAAAGATAAAGAACCTGCAGATATGTGAGGGCAAGAGATCTTAGGCCAAGGAACATAAAAGAACAATCAGTTACTGAGAAGAAAAATAGATAAGAATCTCAGAAAAAAATGAAGATTTAAAGCATCCATGAACTTGGGAGGATTGTGGGGAGACACTTGCACAGGGAAGGGAAGACACATGCTGAGAAAAGATGCCCTCAGCGAGCCTTCAATCAAGCAGGTTTCTAGCACACAGAGAGCCAGGCTTCAATGACAGGTGATGTCTTATAGCTGATGTCTTATATAAAGCCCATTTGTCAACAAAAGATCACAAGACACACAAAGAAAAGGGAAATGTGTCCCATTAAAAAAACAAAATTAATCTACAAATACTAATATAAAGACACTAACTTCAAATTTAATAGACAAAGACTAAATATCCATTGCTTTAAATAACTCAAAAAGATAAGGGAAAATACTAAGAGAGCATGAAAGCAAAAAAGAAAAATATACATGAAAAAAATAAGAGTACTAAGAAAATTGTAGAAGTTATAAAGTAAATGGAAAAAATTCTGAAAGCAAAATTAAGAAATGAATTGAAAAGTGTAGTAAAAGTTTCAATGTCAAATTTAAATACATAGGAAGAAGAATCAAGAATTGGAAGACAGTTAAATTGAAATGATCAAGTCTAACAAACAAAAAGAAAAGAAAAAGAAAACAGTAAACATTCTTAGAAACTTACAGGATAATATCAAATTGTAGAGAAAGAAGTTAAGACCTTCTTTAAAAAAATAAAAAAATTACCTATTCAAAGATATGATATGTACATCTAAGACATCCATGTACTCCAATAAAGCCAGAGATGAAGACTAAGAGTCATAACTATCAAAGCATCTAAAGCCAAAGGTAAAGAGAATATTGAAAGGCATAAGACAAAGGCAGCTCATCACACAAAACTAATCTTCTATAATATTACTGGACAGTATCTCAGTAGAAACTTTGCACACTAAAGAACAGTGGTTTGATATATTTAGCACAGGAAAATAAAACCCATCAGTATGAATTCCCCAAATGACAAAACTATCATCTATCTCCTTAAAATAAGAGAGAAATAATGATACTCTATGAAAAAAAGCAATCAACTTAATTAGTACTATACAGATCCAACGAGATATGTTTAAAATAAAAATAAAATGACACTAGATAGTGATCTGTAGCCATATAAAAATAAAATTCTCTGGTAAAGGAAAATATAAAAACTATTAATATTGGTATTTCAGTTTATTACTCCACATTTAACTTTTCTTAGGGATTAGAACAAAAAAGCAACAAAATGATTTTAGTTCTGTTAATTGGTAGACCATATGTGACATCAATAATATAGTGTATAAGGTCAAAACTAAGAGAGTAGAACTTTTGTACATGATTAAAGTTAAGTTGGTATCTGTTTAAAACAGATAGTTATAAACCAAGATAAACTAAGATTGATAGATGTAATTCCCAAAATAACCACACACACACACACACACACACACACACACACACACACAAACAATATCTATATGTATTGCTTCAATACAAATGAGAAGTGAATCAAATATCACTACAAAAATAATCAAACACAAAGGACATAAATAAAGGAATGAATAAGAATGAAAAGAGCTCCAAGACATACAGAAAACAATAAATGGCAAAAAGAAGTCCTTCCCGTCATTAACGCCATTAAAATTAACTGGATTTGATTGTCTAATCAAATCACACACATCAGAAAATAGGATTTTAAATATCATACAACCTTGTTCTGTCTCCTAGAGTATTGACTCAGATAAGGATAAGACCAAAAGGATGAAGAATGCATAAACAGCAACCCAAAGAGTCCAGGGTGCTACAACAATGTAAGAATGAAATTAATTCAAAGTCAAAAACTTTTAAAAATATAGTGATCATTACATAATGATAAAAGTGTTAACTCACAGGTGGTATTAACAATCAAAAGAACATACATAACATGTATCAGAGCTTCACAATAAATTGAGAAAGATTAGGCAGGAAGAAAAGAGAGAGACAGCTCTGAAATAATATTCATACACTTCAATATCCAAATGTATTTAACTAGTACCTACAACAGACAGAGAAGAAATAGGAACACAGAAACTAGAAGAGCACCCCAGTCCTACATACCCCACTCCACCCAGTGATGGGGAAGGCATGGACTTTGGTTCACAATGCATTGAAACTACATAGCGAAGACAGAATGGTAAAATATGGTAAATATACAAATATGTGTAAATTAACATTGTCTCCTACGAAAATAGGAGGTCAGAAGGGAAGTTGCCTTCTCTACCAGAAATTCTCCTTATAAAAATGAAGTAAAAGCACAACACACTGAAATTGAAAGGATGCAGAGAGAACAGTGGGAAAGGGAGATTTGTATTTGAAAATACTCAGACTCATAAAAGAAAGATTTCATATCAGTCACTTAACTTTACACACTGAAGACATAGAACAAGAGAAACAAATTAGACATGAAGTTAGTAGCAAGTGGAGTAATAGAGATAAAATAAAAGGAAAATAAAATACAAAAGCCTCAAGAAAAATCAATAAAACGTAGATTATTGATTCTTCAAAACAAAGATTTAAAGGAATGACACCAATCTTAGCAAATCAGCATGATTCTCTCTCAAAAATGATAAAAAATAAAAACATTGAAAAGGCCTGTGGATGGAGCTCAGTGTTAGGGAGACTTGGGTTCAATTCCTAGTACCACTAAAAAGAACTTTTATAAAACTCATACAAAAACAAAAGGCAGAAAATATATCCTAACTCATTTTTTGAGACTAGTATTACCTCATAGAAAGCCAAAGTCAAATTAAGAAAATTAAACCCAAAACAGATAGCCCTGATGAGTATTTTTAAAATCATACACCTTGGTACTTATCCAAAATAACTAAAACCAGCATATTACAATGAAACAGGCTCATCAATGTATACAGCAGAGCAATTCACTCTGGCCAGTCAAGGACCCACCCAGGAGCCTACCAACAGATGACTGGATTAAGAAAATGTGGTACAAACACACAATGGGGTTTGACTCAGCCACAAAGAGGAAGGAGATCATGGCCCTTTCAGGTGAATGGACGGAATTGGTCAACATCATGCTAAGTGAAGAAGACAGACTCAGAAGTCAAGGGTTGAGTGCTTTCCCTAATGTGTGGAAGAGCAAAATTAGTAAAGAAGTGAGGATGCCATGAATGTAGAAGGAAATCCATGGAATAAAGGTCAGGAGTTGAGGGGAGTGAGGAAGGATGGGAAAAAGATCAAACTATTGTATGTTCATATGTGAATACATCCTAGTGGATTCCACCTTCAAAACATCAAATGAAAAAAAATGAATTGAAGGAATATCAGAAGAGCAGATGAAAGGGAACATGGGGAGGGAGGAGAGGAGAGGAAGAGGAGACACTAGGGACTGGATTAGAAGAAACTATGTCCCGTGCTTGTATGACTGTGCCATTATAATCCCCAATATTATGAATAACTGGACTGCACTAATAAAATATTGAAATATGATATCCAAGAGAGTTTAAAAGCACAATGAAAGTGTTACACAGCAAAAATAAGTGGTGTTTATTCCTAAATGCAAGAGAGTTTCAATACACACACACACACACACACACACACACACACACACACACACATCTATCAATGTCACAAACAGGCTAGGAGTCATAAGGGAGAAAAATCACTCATGTTCCACTGGTGGAGAAGAAGCACTCTGTAAAACTCAGTATTTTCATGATCAGATATTAAACTGGAAATTGAAGGAAATAGGAATCCACAAAGAGAAACAATAGGAATAGAGAAAGAATGTGAATCCTAAGAAGTAAACACTAAGAACAAAACTACCTTCAAATAGTCAGAGTCTCATAGTAAATACCACAGCAAAGACAATGACCAACTCTGAGGATCTGGGAGGTTCTTTAAGACAAGAATAAGACAAATTTCCTGTTTTCACTATTTTCACTTAATGAAGTACTGTATGTCAAAAGCAGAATTATGAATTAAATAAAAATAAATAAAAGACATCAGACAAAGTAACTGACAGAGTAAAATTATCTTATTTTTCCACCATAATGTGATCTTTAGTGTTTAAAAAAAAAACAGTTTCCACAACAAACTGTAAGAATTACTAAATCAGTGCAGCTAAGATGCAGAATACAAAACTAATAGAAACAGACATTTATCTCTACAACACAACCATGAGCAGAGGAAATAAAGAATCCCATTGTAGTAGCACCCAAAAGAATAAACATGATCTTCTTTTGCTCTGATTTCCTTCCAGTGTTGACTTGAGGTCTCTCCCTTGACAGTGGCCAGAGGCCAAGGTGGGCACTCCCTGGAGGCGCTCTGACTGACATCAGGTTCAAGTGTGTCAGACAGAGGGCAGAGGAGGAAGAGAAAGTCCAGCCCATGACACAGAAGAATTGTACTGCTCTCCTACACTCATGTCCCAGAGGTGTTATAGGTGCCCACTGAGAGTTGGAAATGACCAGGAGCTGGAGTCAAGTTCTGAGGGAGACACCATGGGATTCTGCCTTTACCAAGGTCAATGGGCAATATCCATAGGCTTCCCCAGGGAACTGGCTAATTAAAAAAATAATAATAATAACACATTCGAATGGCGACATTTGTTCACCTAACTGTGGTGCTGGCCAGTAGGTTGGCAGTTGCAAGAGTGTTGAGTTTGGGCTCAGTGTGATGGGAAACCAGCTGCCTCATCTCCACGACAACATGAGGAAAGCTTGTTTCACTCAGGGCAAAGGTAGGGTGCACCTGGGCTTCAAAGAGTTTAAAAAATTAAAAAATGCACACCAAGGCAGCAACTGTACTCAGCAAGGGCACAATAATAAAACATTCAGGAATTAACTTGAACAAGGAGGTTACAGTCTCATGTGCAGAAATCTCCAAAATGCTACCGAAAGTAGTCACAGTAGACATGGATGAATGGAAATGTATTCCACACTCATGTAGTTGAAGACTTGAACAACAACTTTGATAGAAATGTTCAACTTTGATAGAAATTCGGAGAACTTTGATAGAAGTGTTCAAATGACCTAAAGATATTTTTCTAGATAGATAAACAAATGGATTATGATGAGTTCAAATTATAATAAATGCTGAAGAGGATATGGGTAAAGGGAACACTTCACACTGTTGGTGGAACTGTAATTTAGGACAACTACTATGGAAATCTGTATGGAGGTTTCACAAAAGACTGGGCATGGAATCACCATTTGACCCAGGAACACCACTCAGTATTTGCCCTAAAGAATTAAATTAATCACACTACAGGGATACATGCAGACCCATATTTATAGCAGCACAATCCACAGCAGCCAAACTATGGAACCAAGCCTAGGTGTCAAACCATGAATGAATGGATTAAAGAAAATGTGGTGTATGTACATGATGGAGATTTAGTCAACCATGAAGAAAAATGAGATTATGTCATTTGCAGGAAAATGGATGTAACTTGAGATCATTGTGCTGAAGGAAATAAGCCAAACTCAGAAGGTCAAGGGTATGTTTATCTCATGAGTGGAAGAAGAAAGAAAGAAAGAAAGAAAGAAAGAAAGAAAGAAAGAAAGAAAGAAAGAAAGAGAGAGAGAGAGAGAGAGAGAGAGAGAGAGAGAGAGAAAGAAAGAAAGAAAGAAAGAAAGAAAGAAAGAAAGAAAGAAAGAAAGAGAGAGAGAAAGAAAGAAGGAAAGAAGGAAGGAAGGAAGGAAGGAAGGAAGGAAGGAAGGAAGGAAGGAAGGAAGGAAGGAAGGAAGGAAGGAAGGAAGAAAATGTGAGGGAATCTCCTGAATATAGAAGGAAGATCAGTAGAGCAGAGCCAATGCCATGAGGGTGAGGAGGAGGAAAAGGGAAATACTGAGGAATGATATTTACCAACTTATACTGTTATATTTTGTGCATGTGTGAAAATGTAACAATGAAATCCACTAGTATGTAAAACTATAATGCACTAATAAAAACACATACAAAAGAAGATTAAATAATATATTATACAAACTCAATCCCAATTTACAAAATTATATTTAAAATTCTTTATCATGACAAAGATTGATTTATTATTTCAAAACATCAAATGTTGTTTGGTCTTATTTGAGAAGAGACATGTATCATAAGACCTTAGGGCTTCACAAGTCTAAAGTTGAAGAAGCATCAAAAACAATAATAGAACACTGTTTCCCAATTAGCATAATACTAAGAACCTAGACAAATTGAACAGAGTAGACAGGTCAGAAATATTCTAAACATATGTAATCAGGTGGATTTCAACAAGGACACCAAGAAGACACAGTGAGGAAAGAGGAGTCTATTCCATACACATTGCTAAGAAAAATATGAATTTCCAGAAGTAAAAGAATGAAATTGGGTGCTTATCTAACTTCACATGTAAAATCAGCTTAAAATGGATAAGTGACATAAAAGTAAGGCCTGGAACTATAAAACTTCTGGACAGGAACAAAAGGGAAAAATATCTCAATGCTGATCTTCACAGTGATTTTTTCTTATTCCAGCCCTGGAATCTTACAAACAGCCTGAACTCAGAAAAAGCACTCCCAACCCTCTCTGGGTACAGTTAGAGGGCCACACAGGACAGAGGCAGAATAATGAGCAAAACACGGAGATAATCATTGGCTGGAATCATAAGGGGAAGTTTGGAATCGGGCAAATGAAATTTTGAAGAATCGTCATGGGACTCATTAAGCTAACAAGATAGAAGATAACCACTGGGAGCTAATCAGAGCTCTGTTTCCTGAGCATCCCTCCCACATGAACCCTGGTGCCTCTAACAGACAACACACAGAGGCATGCCATGTGACCCTCAGGTGTCTGATGCAAGCAGGGATCTTAGGGAAAACTAAGGAGTCAAAAGGACTGAGAAAATTAGTGCCCCAAAGCATGTTGAAAAGTAAATTGCCAAGAAAGAAGAGAGAGGACTGAGATGCTGGGCTAATTATGCTGTCAGAGGAGCACTCGGCTCCTAGCATGAACAGGCAGGACTTTTCATGTTTCTGTGAGAGAATACAGTTTACCTTTCTATCATATTTTTTTTCAAATAATGTGAAAATAAAACATTGATAGTTTATATTTTTAGAAGGATGATTTTGATTGGCAATTCTTTCCTTTGAGAAATGAGATAGAGAGGTGATTTACTAGATAATTCTAACAAATATTTGAAGAATTTACAGCAATCTTTCTCAAACTCTTTTGAAGAACTGAAGAGAAGGTAACACTCTCACTTCATGCTGAGAGGCAAATCATTTCCCTGAAACCTCAACCAAGGAAATTACAAGAAAAGAAAGCAAAAGAGCAATATCCCCAAGTGACTAGTAACTCAAAAATCCTGAAGAAGAAAAAAAAACTAGCAGATTGAATTGGACAGCACATTAAAAAAAAAAAAGCAATACTCCTGAGCAGATGGGATTTATACATGGCATGCAAGGATGGTTTAATCTATGTCAATCAATGTAATACAGCAAATTAACAAAATGAATACAAAAACTATGATCATTAAAATTGATGTAGAAACATTTAACAAAACTGAACAAGATAAAAATGTACATTAATTTAGGAATAGGAGGAAAATACATCAACATAGTAAAAGGCAGGCATAAAAAGCCCACAGATAACACCAAATTCAATGGCGAGATGAAATCTGTGCATCTAAGATCAGAAATAAGGCAAGGTCCCCTCTCTCAGCACTACTGCATAACAGAACATAGGATGTTACATTCTACCCAGAGGACACAGATACAAAGAAGCAGCAGGAGGCATTCAGATGCATTAGCACACTTACCACTTCACATAGTTATCATTAATTTTGTCTGTGGTGAGAACATTTAGGATCTGACCTCTTCAACTATCAAGTACACAGTGCCCTGAGTACAGTCGTCATGCTGGGGAGTTGCTGACCAGAACTTACTGACTCCACATAACATCACTCCATTTCAGCCTCACATACTTATGTAGGCTCAAAACTTTCAGATATCACATACAAAAAGTTTGATTATAATTATCATTTTGTGCATAGTACACATATGCCTCATAAGTACCTGAAACAGGTATATCTTACAAATGTCTATATGACATACACATGTAATATATGTATGTAATAAAACATAAAAAAATTTCTGAAAATGTGTATGAAATCACAAAACTTTACATGTTCACAGACATAATGGGAAAGAAAAACAAAATTGAAGGCATTTCACTTTATCATTTAAGGTATTTTTACAAAGCCATTGCAATCTACAGGATAGCACTGGCAAGCACTGGCATAAAACCAGTAATCCAAGCAAATGGAACAGAGTAGACAGGTCAAAAATAATCTAAATATATGTAATCAGGCTGGCAAATTTTCAACAAGGGCATATTTATATAGTAAATGTAAGCAAATTTTGTTGTTTCATTATACCTCTATTAGATGGAAAAAATACCACTCTGAATATTCTTTTTAGAAGTACTCTTTTTGTTTCCTTTTTCCTACAGCTCAACCCAGGTGTGTTTCACCACTGAACTACATTCACTGACATTTTAATTTTTGAACTTGAGGCAGGGTCTTGCTCCATTGCCAGGCTGGCCTAGAACTTTTGATTGTCCTGCCTTAGGCTCTCAAGTCACTGGGATCACAGGCGTGCACCACTGCACCAGGCCTCAACTACACCCTCAAAGAGAAACAATCAATTCTAACTCCTCACAGTTCTACAAAATCACTGCAAATGCTGGATTCGTAAACACTGCCCCATTGCTACCATGAGAAATGCAGTTTAGGCTCTGAGAACTATGATTGCAACTGATCACAGCCTTTTCACCAACCGACTACACACATACCCTGTTCTGTGCATGTTTCCGGGAGAGGACCTGCTGTTCAATGCACCTCATCACTGTCAGCACTGTGATGCAGGCCACACAAAGCTCATCCGATTGTAAGGCACATCAGAACCTAGTGGTGCTCAGGGACACTGGAAAGTAGCTCAGCACCACACATGGGTGGTCTTCTGGACAACAAAGCACCAAGAGCATAGTAACTAGAGCAGAGAGGCAGGACCTTGACAGAGAGAGAGGACACTGGTGTACGAATTGAAAGCCCAAAGAAGAAGAAGAAGGCAGAGTCCTGCTGCATCCTTCCTAAACCAGGAGTGTGCATTGGGGTAACTAAAATAATGCACTGTTCTTGCATTTTAGGAGTGGTCCTTAAGGGCTGCAAGTACAGAGTCTGGGGTCACATTTGTGGGAAAATCACAACAAGCAAGCTCACAAACACAGAATCTGAGAAGAAAGTTCAACTGTATGTGGTTTGATATAAAGAAGTCTGATAAATAAAATTATGAACCTTTGACAAGAAATTCCCTCAAATGAAGAAACAACAAAAATTAGGGAAATTGTTTGCATATATCACAAATGTGCCACTAAAAAGTTACCTTTAATTTTATATATATATATCAGGTGTAAGGATTGAAATTTAAAAAAGAACTTAAAATATGTTTAGAGATGACAACATTTTACATGTAGAAAACCCTGAAAATTTACCAAAAAATTTGTTGGAACTAACAATTAATTCCAAGAAGTCTAAAGATACAAACTTAACACTCAAAATTTTATAATTTGCATTAACAATAACAAATCACAAAAGGAAATTTAAAAAGTCATCCCATTCAATTATGTATCAAGAAGGATAAAATACATTTAATCAAAATCTTAATGATTTAATAAAATAATTGTCCAAATAAATTAAAGTTATACATAAATATTTAATGTTCCATGCCTGTGGATAAGAAGTCTTAATGTTATTAAAATAACTTTAGTTTCTAAAATACTTTAAAGATTCAATGAAATCATTATCAAAATTTTTTATTCATCTTTTTCTTTCAGAAACAAAAAAGTATCATAAAATTCATATAGAATGAAACTATCCTGAAAAGCTAAAATAGTCTTGAAAAGAAATGAGCAAAATTAAAGGTCTCACACTGAGGTTTCCAAACATACAAGAGGGAGATTATTTATGACAGCACCTGCATCCCTCACACAGTGCAAACAGCAGAAGGTGGAGCCTCACAGCAGCCCTTCCACTCTGGGCCTGGAGATTTTAAACAAGGGTGCTGAGATTACCCAATAGGGAGTCATGGTACAGGGTCCTCCGCAAAAAGGGTGACTTGGGCCTCTATACCACACCTGATCTTAGCTCCAAATGCACAAAGGCCTAACTGTGAGCCTTAAATCCATTGAACTCCTACAAGAAAGACCTGAGATAAAGCTCCAGGACTCAGGACATGATCACAGTTTCATGAATCTGAACCTAAATGCAGAGGAAAAAAATGAAAAATAAACAAATGAAAACTACATCAAACTTAAAAACCCTCTGCATATAAAAAATATTGTAAGATTGCAAAGGCAACCTGCCTGTGGGATGGGAAAGATAAATCTGCATCTGATACAGAATTTTATTCTAGATGTAAGTGACTTCTATATTCAATCACAATGAGCCTGATTAAAAATGGGCAAGTGACAGATATTGTCTCCAGAGATAAAGCAAAGCACATCCCTGTGTGGGTGAACATGCACATGTGTGAGTGTGAGCGTGCATGGGGATGTCCATCACTGGGACATTTCCCAGCACCACTGCTCCCTCCACATGGTTGCTTATGAAATAGAAACAACCCACCCTACTCTGCAAAGTGTAGAACACATAGCACATGGCAGTTTTATTCACAAAAATACAAAATGAACAGGAAGTTCCTCTCCTCTCAATGACCTCTGCCTTGGTAAATAAAAAGTGTTCGAGTGAGTCAATAACTCTAATTTATTTTCTCAGAAACTTTTTTCTAAAATTACTCACCAATTCACAATTTCCCAGTTTTTATGGGATTTTATAAAATTACAATAATAGAATACTTCTATCCCAGCTACTTATGCTATCTTTTGTGATATCTTTCCTCCAGGCTCCAGGAGGAAAGATTGTGCTGTTTACTTCTCTGTTCTAACTGGAGCAACTAGAATTGCACGTGGATGAAATACAAACATACCAAATAAAGTAATGAGTGCTCCCTCTCTTCACCCCAGAACATGGAGTGTGTGCTACCCATTGTTATCATGGTGGACAGAGTTTGGCATAGCTACTCACATGTGGGAAGTGAAACTTCCACAACCTCAGCCCCTCAACTCTGGGGTAGAATGAAGCCAGTCACAGAGGCCTTGCAGATGGAGAGGGAGGAGAACCAGCCATCTCCACATAGCATAGTAGTCACAGCTGTGACACTGCCATGCATAATGTTTCTTCACTCTTTTCCATTAGATGAAGTAACCCCGATGTAGACAACACCATTTGATCTCAGGTGGTGAGGCATGAACCAGCTAAATCCAGAGCACTGGGAGCGGTCATCTCTTCAGGGGCCTCCCTTCTTCCTGGACATTAGTGCTGCAGAACCTCACAAAAGGAAGGAAATCTCACCAACAACAAGGTAAAATTATGAACCTGAATTTTTTGATGTATTTGAGAACTTAAGGTGCATGGCACGGATTATATTTTTTTTCCAGTACAATTTTTGAATGTCGTCCCAAATTAGCAAACCATGTAATCTTTTTAATTTTTTTAGTTTGTCCTCAAACACAATGAATTTAATTAGTTTTTTACTGAGAAACCTGTTTCATATTGACCAAAATGGTAAACAGAAGATAGGAGATAGAGAAAATATAAAGCAGCCTGTGTACATTTCTATGAACACCTCCATGTAACTAATTAGGTGTCTCCATTTCCTTCCACATGCCTAGTATACAGGTAATATGCAGATATAGCTCTTTTATCTACATGTGTGCAAACCGCTATGGGCTGCCCCACTTAGAAACATGCAAAGTCCATTTTGTTCAAATTGGAGAGTCTTTATTTACCTGGCCAGCCGGCAAGTGCTCCCTATAGCACCCATAAATTTTTCTGCAAGGAACAGCCCCAAGCCTGAGCATTTCAAGTTCTTTAAAGGCAAAAACTGGCAAAACTACATCTCAGTTGATGTAGCTGCAAGCAAGCAGGAGCACAGAAGGTATATTGAGCAGTTAGCAAGACAATGCAATGGGTACATTGGTATTTCCCATGGGACTTTCCAGGTTGGCATAGCAGCAAGCACAAGGGAAGTGGTTCAAAATTACCCTAGTTGAGTACAATTTAGAGAATGGTTACTAATGTCTAGACAATCAATCTCTGACAGGGTACACTGCCCATGAAAAATGGGAACCAAAGAGAGAACAATTTCAAATTGTATAAGAATTGCCAATTTATGTTGCAAACTTGCTATGCTAAGCAACTATTGATAGGTACAGAGGCATAGTATTTCCATGGGAGATGCATTTCTTACATGAAATGGAGCCTTAGGTTAAAATGGAGTCTGTTTGGTCATTTCCCATATAGCCTGACCCATAACACAAACAAAAAGACACTGAGCTCTATATTTCCTTTAGCATATTTACAAGTAAATAAAGAAACTTCTTTGTCATTTGTAATTCATTTTAAATAGTTATTACATTACAGTTTCTAAATATGCATCAACTTCATTGGAACAATTATATATCTTACTGGATCCTGACTTATCAAATTCCTCCACTGTTGATTGTTATAAAAATTACTTTCAGATTTCACTACAATAACTGCAATTCACAAAGCCCACACTTTTTACTTGTTGGTTATTTTCTAAGTTTCTAAAAGTGGAATTTAAATCAATACTGTGATAACCTACTTACACATGTTGCTTGACTTCTTAAAAATTGTGCCAACTTGTGTTCTAGCTAATATGACATGGATTGTTAATTTCATGATGTCTTAAATCCTCAATAATCTTCATATTAACTGATTTTCAATTGAAAAGCACATGGTTTTGTTCATTATGAAACAAAAATGTAGAGCAAAATAATGACAAAAATAATAATGTCCCTGTTTTAGTACATCCTAATTCCTGGGCATTCTATATTTATGAATCAACTGATTATTTACTAGGACAGACAAGTAAGAATGCTGCTTACTATTAATTTAGTAATAAGATATATAGAATATGCATATTGAGAGTGTGATTCATCCGATTCTCTTACTCTGAAGGCACAGGCATGAACTAAGCAAGCTGAAGAAACAATGTCACCAACAAGCAGAAGCTTATTCCAAGGGCTCCCCCAGACTACCCTATATACTTTCACTCTCATATAACTATTTAATTAGACCAAAATATTACATGGTATTTGTACACAGACTTCCCAGACATGAAAATAGAAGTACTAAAAACTCTAGTAACATTCTAATGCAAACTTCTAAGATAATCAAATGGTTCCTTGGGTAGTGCAATGTTCACCTGAACTTTGTGTTATCTTTTTAGCTGTTGTGAGAGATCTCTGGACCCAATGGACTCTGGAGGTTCCTGGTGTTGTCATCTAGGGCTCCTGCATTCACTGGAAGCTCTATGTCAAGTCCTGTTGACCACATCAAAATTGATAAAGATACACTGAGACCAGTATAATGTAACAAAGTTTATTGCAGAGAGAAAAAGGTCCTAGCACTGGCCAGCATTCCACACAGAAGGACATTGCTAATGTGCCCCAGGCCTCACAACCAGGAAGACAGGAAATGGCATGCAGGGAGTACCCAGTGGATGAAGCCTGACCTTGGCCTCATTTCCTCATCACTGGACAGGCTTCGGCCTAGGATTGGCTGAGGCTCAGTTGCTTAGATATAAGGACACACTGATGGGTCATGTTATACCCTGCTTGGAACCCAGCTAGGTGGTAGTTCACTATGTATGGAGGCTGGTACATGCTTACTCATCATGAACACAGAGGCTTCCCTGATCTCCAGTTCTGCAAGATGGGAGGTATTCCCCTGTGTTACGGCAGGAAGCTGTGAAATTATTGGATCAGGAGAGCTGAGACCTAATCAGATCATCCTAGTTTGAATGGAAAGATATATCTTCCCTGCAGACCCTTCCCCCTCACTCCCTCTGCTATCTGGCTGCCATGAGCTGAGCAGCTTTTATCCGCCACACCCTGTGACCATGGCCTAAAGCATAGAACTGGTCCACCATGTACTGAAACTCTAAAACCAGAGACCAAACTGAACATTACCCTCTCTAACTTATTCTTGTTGGGTATTTTGGTCACAGCAATGAAAAACTGACTAACACACCACTTTTTGGTCATCCCCTCAAATAATGACAGATTTAACAAAACTACAGATGTGGACAGTGACAGCACCTACTGCCACCATCACAGGCAAGCTGCCTGATGCCTGTGCAGCTTATGTCACAAAGGCATTCCAATTAGGTGACTGTTATACTCTCTTTTATTATGCTAATCACAATAGCACCATGACACATGAGAGATAACTGCCTCCAGGTGTTCAACACCTCTGGGTGACTACAACACAACCCAATATCCAGAGAAAAAAGACTGAAAAATACACACTTCCTCATTAAGGGGAGTCTCCACAATGCAAGCCAGTCAATTTTCAAATACCTTTTCATTACAGCCTTTTCCTGTTTCAATGTTAAATTTCTCTAAAAAGGAAGAAAACTGGCATCAAAAATATCACTCCAAAAAGAGAAGAAAAGCAAATCTGCTTCCGCAGCTGGACAGTTGCTTGATGTCAACTGCACTGGCCAACCAGGTCCCTGGAGAACCTCTCAGGTTTAAGGCTCAGAATCTCTCTTCATGCCAATCCACACTCAGTCTTCAGAAATTCATCAGCATTGTCCTGTAAGTGTGCCACAGTTTATGGGCCCAGCAGCTTTGCACCAGGCAGCTGCTCTTGGCTGCCCATCTACCCTCCCCTATTGTAACCTCCATAGCCCAGGGAGGGGCAGCAGCTCTGCAGCCTTTAAACAAAAAACTCAGGAAACTCCATCAGAAGCAAGTGACAGATGTGCACACAGTTTCAGTGATTTATCATTTGACAAAACTCTGAATAAACACAAGGCAAGCTTCCGGTGGACACTCTCCTCACCTGCAGAAGGCTGCCTGGGTCTGTGGTGTCTCTCATGAGCACTTTTGGTTTTTCTCCTTGTCTTCTCGTTGCTGATGTGTTTCTACAGGTAACTCAGAATTTGTTGGTTACAAACACCATCATTGGTCAGTGATCGGGTGGTACTGGCTCTCCATAGTCACGAAGCCATCCTTACCCTGATGTAACTTCATTTACAGTTATAATCAAAATTTGGGAGGACTTTGGGGCTCTGAAAAGAGTGGCGTTTGTGATGTGCTCTGCACAATTTCCAGATCTACTGGAGCATTTGTTAGACCAAGTTCAGGAGCCCCATCACCAGGTGGAATAGGAAGGAAGACGCCACAGCTTTTGGAAAACCTAGATGGGGAGACTTGGTTTCATTCCCTCGAGGCCACGGCAGTCTAATATGGCCAGGCTGGGGCCACACCCTCACTCCCCCCACCCCAGCACCGCCCATGCCCTTCAGGCCATGACCACACCCTTAGTAGGCTGGCCTCTCTGCTGTAGATACAGGGCTAGGATTCAGACCCATCTGAGCCACGTAAAGTTGTGGTTCAGTAGCTACCAAACAGTACTCTACCCAGGTGCAGCCCAATAAGGATTCTTGTGTTGTGAAAGGGAATTTTACAGTTTTTGTCAATGCCTGATCCACAACAGACTTCTGATTATGTAAGTGAGGGATTGACTGATACTGTGAACTCATGCCGAAATGGGATTACTAGGAAGATAGGGACTGATAGGAACTCACATTATGGGTCAATAGGAGATAAATCTAATACAGAGGAGTTAGGATTAGTAAACCTGAAGGGAGGAATTTGCGAGGGAGGAGTAGCCTGAGCTCATTCTGAAAAGCTAGGAGGAGGAGAAATAGGGAGCTGGATTTTGATTGACACCGAGCTGTGTATCCATTTGTATCTCGTCAGGAAGAGAGAAATGGACTTTAAGCATTTTATCCAAGATAATTTAATATTGAGACTTGTTTCCAGGTCAATAAGGATTGCAAACAATTGAAAGAGTCCCTGGTCATTCTTCAGGTATACTTCCAGGCTCCTGTACTGTGCTCAGGAAGCCCAAGTTTCTCTGCTGTGCTGGAAGATCCATGTGGAGAATGCTGGGTCCTGACAGGGAGGAAATTAGGGGCTGGAAGTGGTTGGGACACTTTAAGTTCACAATGAAGAGATCTTGCTGCCCAGCAATACTCAAAACCCAGTCAAGTATCAGCAAACCTCACTCCACACATGAACTAGACCCACCACAGCCTCAGAAATGCTTCCTAACATTGAATACAGGAGAAAACAACAACAATGGTCTGGGCACAAAGAAACAGAGAAGAAACGTAGGTCCAAATCCTGGACATTGACTCCTTCAGCAAAGACAGAGAGAGGTCCCTAGAACCAAAATGATAACTACTCACAAAGGACACACATTTAACAAAGGAAGGAGTCCAAGTCAACTGAAGTGCACATTCCAGACCTTCAAAATCTTGAGGAAACATGCAAGAGAACCTCCTCCCAAACTCACAACACACCAACAAAGGATCCCACAGATAAATGGAATTCCAGAGAAAGATTATAAAAATCTGATTATTAAAATATTCAATAACTTAAAAGAAGATCAAAGTAATTGGGAGGGCACCTATGAGATATAAAAGACCATTTAGGCCTTTAAAGAAGAAGTAGGATTAGTCTTTATCAAATTATTTCATGAAATTGAAGAGTGGGAAAACTCTGATTCCAAAACCAGACAAAGATATTTCAAGGAAGGAAATTTACAGACCAATGTCCCTGATGAACATAGATGCAAAAATTCCTAATCTTTTTCAGAAAACACATTTAAAAATACATGAAGAAGATAATAAACCATGATGAAGTTATTTTATCCCAGGGATACATGGGATAAATAAATAAATAAATAATAAATAATAAATACAAATTAGTAAATGCAATACATCACATAAATAGAATAAATGGATTTAGAGCTATGGTAACAAAAAGGGCATGGTTATGGCACTAAAATAGACATGAAGTCCAATGGAATTGAAAGTAGATACAGAGACAAACCCATGCACAGTCATCTGACTCTTGACAAAGGGACCAAAAATATATGTTGGAGAAATAATCGCTTTGAAAACATGGTGCTGAGAAAACTGAATATCCACATATACAAGAATAAAATTAGGTCCTTATATCCCACCCTGCACAACAGTAAGATCAAAATGGATTGAAGATGTAGAAATCCAGCCAGAAAGGGCAACTTCTAGAAGAAAGCATAGGGTCAGCATGTAGCGGTGCATCCACTGACTTCCTTAGCAAGACCCCTGAAGCTCAAGGAATAAAAACAATGATCAATGAGGTATCATTAAATTAAAAAGCTTCTGCATAGCCAAGGAAATGATAGAGAGGGTGAAGAGAGAACAAATTCAGAGTGAGAGAAAATCCATGTCAGCTATTCTTCTGACAAGAAATTTATATCAAGAATATATAAAGAAGTAAACAATCTGAACACCAAAAAATCAAATAACCCAATAAAAATTAAAAGAACTAAACAGATATTTATTTTAAAAAGAAATACAAATGGCCACCAAATATATGAAAAAATGTTCAACATCTCTAGCAATCAAGGAAATGCAAGTCAAAATTACATAGAGATTTCATCTCATACTAGTCAGAATGGCAACTGTCAAGAATACAAATAATGAATGTGGGCAGGTATATGGGGAGGAAAGGACCCTAGTAAATTGTTGGTGGGACTGCAAATTAATACAAACATTCTAGGAAGCAGTATGGAAATTCTAGGAATGGGATCATCATATAACTCACCTTTACCATTTCTTGGTATTTATCCAAAAGAAATAAAATCAATGTACTATGGAGATACAGCCATATCAATGTTTATGGAAGCACAGTTCACAATAGGCAGTTATGGAACTAGCTCAGATGGTTGTCAACACATTCATGAATAAAGAAAATGTGATATACGTACACAGTAAATTTTATTCATTCAAAATGAATAATTAAATTTGGCATTTTCTGGTTAATGGATGAAAGAATATAACACCATGCTAAGTAAAATAACACAGACTCAGAAAGTCAAGGATCAAAAGTTTTCTCTCAAATGCAGAATCTAGAGTAAAGTAAAGGGGAAAATGGAGTTGGATATCATAAAGATATATGGAAGACCAGTGGAATTGAGGAAGGAGATCCAGAGAAAGGGAGAGGGATCGGAAATGGTCATGTGCATGTATAAATATACAACAGTGGATTCCAACTGTATGTGGATCTATAAAGCACTAATTATTAATTTAATATAAACATTGATTAAAAATAAATAAGTATAAGGCAGACCAGTCGAACAGAAGAAGGGGAATCAGGGGAGGAAGAAGAGGAAAGAAAAGACAGGAAGCAAGAACTATAATGCACTAAATTAAGTTCAATGTATGTATGATTATGTTACAATGAGTCTTTATGGACAACTATAAACACTAATAAAAGAAAATAAGTAAATAAAATAAAAAGTGTTCCCATAAAGTAATTCTGAGATAAGCAGTTACTACCTTTGGAAATGTAGCGCATCAGATAAATGCTGGGGAAGAGGGGAGAGATGACCCCCTCAAATCTGCAGAAGAGACCTCTGAAAGAAGGGTCTGCCTAGTGAACTTGACATTGGGGGTTCTGAGCTGGATCTAGCAGTACCAGGATGTGAACTTCTGGTAGGGAACGGTGCCTGTCCAATGTAGGTATCACAGAAGAGTTCAATGAGGCTGGTTCTCAATATGACTTGAGTTAAAGCAGTAGAACCCATGACTCATATTAACCACTGTTCATCACACACAAGGGAAACTATAGGAAGAGAATCTCAAATATACTCACTTCTCAGAAATTAATGGGGAAACATATAGAGGATTGATATTCATTGAATTACAGAAGAGGTTGAGATAGAGGAGAAATTTTTATGCTGGTGAATTTGCCTACATTGGCATTTCTGTTCATTATAATGTACTATCAAAATTCAATTAAGAAAAATCATATTTACATTAGCATCAAAATGATGTATACACTTCACAATACTGTGATCCTGATTAGAATAAGATATATTCCATGTTTGTAGAAATATGTTCTAAATATACTCTACTGAAATGTAAAATGAAAGAAAAATAAACACTTAAAATAAGCAGCAACATTTAACCTAAGAGTGAACTATCTTGGTCCTAAAACTATACAATATTGATGAGTGAAATTGAGAAAGAAAAAATAAATGGACTCAGGCCTCTGGACCAGGTGGTATGAGCTGCTGTGAGCATAGATTGGCCAGGCACTGAGGGCAAAGGGCCACCCAGGCTTGAGTGGCAGCACCCTTGTCTATTTAGGGACACTGAGCAAGGCAGAGAAAAGTTGTAGACAGAGCAAAAGAGACAGTGGAGGAGATCAGATCCCAGAAGACATGAAACATAGTAGATTGGCTATTCCTGCCTTCATACCCATTGTGAGGACTCCCAGTGTAAGGGGAGTCTCTGAGCAACTATGAAGAGAGAGGTACATCCCCTCAAGGTTTGTGACTGAAGGTGTGGGATACATCAAATAAAAAATAAAAGACAGTAAAATGATATTGACTAGCCATATACTTAGGTCAGTTGGTGAAACTCTTGTAGCTATAGTTGAGAGAAATCAGTGTACTCACATATTGCTGACAAGAACAAAATTAACTTAACATAACATGCACAAATCTGTCCACCAAATATTGGCATAAGTGCATCCTGAAAACAACCCACATAAATGCTGCCTGAACTGGGTACTTTGTATGTATTTGGTTTGTGGAAAATATGTGTCATTTTATATATGGTCATAGTCTATTGATTGATCATTCTTCGATACTTGTGAAGTTGTGAAAATTTTTGTTTATGGACTTTTTTCCTAATGTTCAAATTCCTTTTCAAAACTAAAAAGTAAACTAACTTTAAATGAGAGATATTTGAAGACACCAGAAAACATTCCTTTTACTAAGACTATTAATGAAAATGGAACCATAACATAGCAATCCTATGACATTCATGAAGCACTACTAAGGAAAAGGGTGTAACACTAAATGCCTACATCGAAAAAGCAGAAAGACTAAGAACAGATCCTACAATGACAGTAGAAAAGCAAACACAAACCACACTTAAAATAAGCAGTTGAAAAAGCAATGATAGATATTGGAGAAGAAATAAATTAACACTAAATAACAATACAAAAATATCAATGAAAGCAAAAGTTGTTTATGAAAATACAAACAAAATCAACAGACCTTTAGCTACCCTAACAATAAAAAAGCCAAAGGTAAATAAAATATCAGAGAATAAAAGAAACTTTATAACTGATGTCACAGAAATGCCAAAACCATTAGCAAGTCTTATGAAAAACCACATCTCAACATATTGGAAAATATACAAGAAAGGGATAAATTTGGGACAAATATAACATGCTACATCTGAATTATGAGAAAATATATGACCTGGACATATATAATGACCAAGAAATTTGAATCATTAATAAAATACTTCTAAGTAAAACAAACAAACAAAAACAAAAACATAAAATCCTCCAGCAGCTCATGGCTTCACTACTGTTCTACCAACCATTCAAAGAAAGGTGAGACCACGTCTCCTGAACCCACTCCAGGGAACTGAAGTGAACTTCAACTCCTCAAGTCACATTCCACAAAAAACATCATTTCCCTAGTATAAGATCCAGAAAATTACACACAAAATAAGAGGATTACAGACCCATATCCTTCATCAAGACACATGCAAGCATTCTCAGCAAAACCTAGAAAATGAAATCCAACAGCACATCAAAAAGACAGCACCCTGTGTAAATACGGAATCTATCTCAAAAGACGAGAAGCCCAAAGACAATGACTGGCAATTCCACACTATGATAACAGAACAAAGGACCAACTGCTTATAGAAAGATATATAGGCTTTTTAAGTTGCTGGTATACATATATAAAGGAATAGTATTCATTCTCTAAAAGAATAAACTTGTGACAAATACTACAATGTGGATTAATTTGAAAAACATGTGACTGACCCAAGTCATAAAAAAGAACCCATACTGAATGATTCTACTCAACCAAACATGCAAGACATAAATTTAAACATGGAGATTATACTTAGAGTCTTCAAGTGACTTAAGTAAAGATACATAGGGACAATGGGTAGTGTTTCACTGAAAGTGATAAATATATCTGGGAAGAAGATATATTTGGAAGTTGCACAATTTTGTAATGTGGTAGATAACACTGAATTGATAACCATGAACTGTTATAAAGGTTAACATAATGTCATGTGAATTTTATCTCAATGATAAGAAATTTTTGCAGCAAAACTGCAGATAGTGTTAGAAGTTTCCCATTTACAGGTTGGTGAGTGAATGAGAGTTGCCCACCACCCTTAATATTATCTGACACCAAAATACCCCTAATTCACACTGAGATGAAGGAGGGCAAGATGGAAACACACAGTGAGAACCATCAGTCTCTCCTTAGTGTTACTCATTTCTCTACAGATGTCCAGCAAAGGAATTCCACTGCTTCATCCACTGTCCATGCTGGCATGTGGCCAGGTCCTCTCTCCTGGTCTCTCCGCCTGGTGGTGTGCTCAGGCCTCTGGCTGTCTCTGCAGGCTGAGCTCTGGGCTCCCTGGGGTCCTGCTCCCACTGGCCAGGCACCAGGTTCATATAAAGCAGAGGTGACTGAGCCTCCCACATCCCACATAGCACTGTGCTGACTGCACAGATGCACCCTGGTTGCAGACAGATTTGATGGGAAAAACCAAGGAGAGACGCAGTTCTGCTCCCCCCCCCCCCCCCGGAGAACAGGAAACACTCAGGAGGGAGTACTTGGCAGTTAGAGTCCAGGCACTTCTGAGCCTCATTTTTATTCTGCTCAACAAACTGGAGCTTCATCCAGATTGTCAGCCACCCCAGGAAAAAATGGTTAACTGTTCAAAGAATTATAGTAACAATGAAGACTTGTAAACACGATACTATTTTCTGATTTCCAGTGCTTCAGTAGTATTATACCTGGAGCGTGGTGGATATCTGCACAGTGTTTGCAAGTAACATGTGATAATTCTTCATGTTACCTCTTATTGGTTTAAAATTCTTCTATTCAAATAGTTTTTACTTACCACACACGTAGAAAATGCACAAAATTATCTGCACAGTTTTGATGGCTGACAAAGAAATATATTCATATTAAGGCAACAGAAACAAAATGCCAAATACATTGCAGGTGGCAGGGAGGTAGATATGAATTCATTTATATAAATTACATTCATTCATATTTTTCAGTAGCTGTTGAAAATAAAAACATCCAATATGGTATACAATTTTCATAGAAGCATTTTGAATTCATCAACGTCACCTTTTTGTCCTAATCACAAATATGTTTGCATTTTCAATAATTGTTCACATTTTAGACTAAAAGCATATCATGTGTAATGAAGATGTGTGTCTAGTGGTAAAAATATAATAATAGGGTCATGCAGTCTTTAGAAGCACATTAGGGTCAGATGTGCTAAAGTACTCCTCAGCATCCCTCAATGACTGATCAATAACACTAAACCATAATTGCTAATATGTAAAAATGTAATTTAGAAAATAATTAAAACCTGTATTTTACAACATAAACAATCCACTGCATTTTTTAATGCAATCTACTTACTTGATAGTAAAGAACTGTCAGAGAAATACCAAAAGAGAAAACTCCCAGCTTTCTCCACTAACACACGAAAGTATTTGCAGAAGCCCTTCTTCAAATTACTGGCATTAAAAATATGCTAATTTCTCTTTATGATTCTATTCTTGACCTTCTTGTTACCTGAACTTTGTTTTATTTATAACACCAACTTTTGGTGTTTATGGGAATTTTCAATAAGCATTTTCATTAGAGGACAATGTAGTTGTCTACATTGCTAAAATTGTGAGGTCAAATTAGAAAATTTGAAGACTTATTTCTTATTTTTAAAAAAAAATCTAGGTGAAGAAACTAATCACATTTTTGAGATCTACAAGAATACTTGGAGGACCCCAGGAAATCAGGTAGTGGTCCTATATTTATTTTGTCATATCCATAATCTGAAGTTTCCTGTGAGACTGATCCATGAAAAAAGTAAGTCAAATATAGATGAGAATTTTTCAAGAAGTAGTTAAACACATAAGCAATGAAGGACAACAATTAAATTCATATGATTCAAACTGCTTACTGGACAATTTACTAAGTTTTATTGGAAAACTAAAAATAGTACATGGTTTAGTATAAAAAGTGGAAACAAAAAAATGTCTCTGTAGTTCTGTGCCAACTTCCAGATCCTGTGTACATATATGTTTATCTTATATTTGACACAAATGTCTAGGGGTGGTAAGCAAGGACTCCTATAGTGCCTGGAAGTCAGTATAAAAAGTTGAAAACCTGCAAAGTTTTTAAAATGCATTTGTCTCATCACCCATCACCTTCTGAATTTGTCATGTGCATTTATATTTTTACATAATGTATTATTGTATTATTTCTCTCATGGTAATCAATTTACTTGAAAATATCAATATTTTTCTTCTTTCCAAAACGTAACCATCAGTAATCGTTGTAGCCATACTTGTTTCATCGTTATGCTTGTTGAGCAATTACTGCTATAAAGTGGAAATGTACACATTTGCAAGTGCACAGGGCACCTACGCTTGCATGACCTCCCACCATCCTGCACTGTGTGTGCTATAGCAGTGTAGAAGGGGCAGAGCATGCGTGAGAGCTCTTCATCTGTAAGTCAGCAGCATAAAGAAATCCAGTCGAGGGGAGTGATCAATCAACAAAGCCACCAGGCATTAGTTCCATACCACTGTGAAGGAAGTCATGCAGTTGATACTAAAAAGATGAACAATACAAGGTCCCAAATCAAGGAATTTGCACCAGTGATCTGAGTGTTGAATACATGCTGATTTAATCAAAGGCAATATAATATGTCTATTTCTAACACTACACAGAAGGGGGAAAAGTTTAAGATTGTAAAGCAGTTTCCAGAGGAAAAGTTTCATTTGAGCCTTCTTTAAAGCCCAATACACATTAATGGAGAAAATTATATCACTAGGTCACAGTTAGGAAAGGCTTGTGTCAGCAAGTTCCAGAGTATTCTATGAACAAGGGGGTCATTCGGGAATGAGCCTCAGGTTTGTATCAGGGAAGAATTGGGGATGGGGCAAGACAGTGTTCAGGTAGACAGAGTAGGACCCCTTGAACTTCACCCTCACTGTGAAATTAACACCAACCTACCTGTGTCTGGCTACCCACCCCTGACCCAGGGGAACACACATTTCCAGAGGAACCCAGGGAGGCTCACCAGGAAGATCACTTTTCTAAGGGTAAGTGTGGTTAACCTAGAAGGTGCTGAGAAGGACCAGGTTTGCAGAGGGCAGAGGAAATGACAATATGGGTGATTCTGGATTGAGTCACCTATGGGTGGTCTAACCTGCTGTAGAAGTATTGTAACCATGGGAAAAATATTCTTTTAGCACATACATTCAGTATCTTTTTGTATAATTATGATGCCATTAAAAAGAAAGAAAAATAATGGAAGGTTCCACAAGGAAAATATAAATTATTGTCTAGACAAAGGGAACTTCAACTTCATGGTGGTGAACACAGAGAGAGAACATTTAAAGGTACAAAGTAGAAGTTGAGGAGAGTGTCAGCTGCTCGGGGCCTGAGGCTCTGAAGACCTTACCCTGATAACCTGGAGAGGAATAGAGAGCCCAGCAGGAGCAGGGACAGGCTGGTTGAGGGTGTGTGTCCAGGAGACAGCACCACCCCCATCCTGGGGAGCACCAGGGAGAGTGAGAGACTTCAGCAGAGTTAAGGGGCACTCAGGTCACCTCAGTTTTCCACAACACTGGGCCTGTGATGCTGGAATGGAAAATTTGAATTATTGAGATGGTTTTCTCATGAGTCAAATGTTTTCATGTTCATAGTGATCAGTACTCCAACATGATATATATAGATCTTTACATAAAAATGTAAAAATATTACAATTTGCTTTATAATTTGAGTTATTAGGTGTGGAGGTAATGGCAAAATAATATTGAATTGTATTTATGGAGGAGGATGAAGGTAAGTAAACTACAGAGCATTAAACAATGAACTGTCACACAGGTGGGTATGCAGGTGAGGAGTTGGGCAACCCTGGAAGTGCTCTGCATGGAGTCTCAGGAGGTCAGGGGAGGTCTGATGGGGAGCTGAGGACAAGCCCTGAAGGTCAAACTCAGATGTTGGGCTGCAGACCTCCACACCAGCACTGGGGGGTGTACTCTGATCAGAAATGATTAAACATATCAGAAAACCAAGAATACCTTCCTCTGCAGGCAAAGTGTCTACAAAATATAAGAAAACTATTTGGACATGAATGTGTGAACTAATTGTATTAATGATGTTTTTTACTTCCTCTTTTTAACTCTTCATCTTCTCAAATAACCAGAATTTCAAGTAAATGGCCAATGTCACCATGGTAACTGAATTTCTCCTCCTGGGCTCTCCTGATGGCTGGAATCTGAGTTTCCTCTATTCCACAGCATTCCCAATGACCTACCTGGGTATCTTGTTAGGGAACCTTCTCATTGTTACAGTCACGACTGCTAACCAGCACCTGTACAAACCCATGTACTTCTTCCTCAGGAACCTGTCCATCTTAGACATGTGCTTCATTTCTGTCACTGTCCTCAATACCTGTGTCAAATCTCTTACTGGCAACAGGGTCATTTCAGTAGCTGATTGTGCAATACATATCTTCTTGGTCATTTTTTGTGCATATGTGGAGATGCTATTTCTCACAATCATGGCCTGGGACCGCTATGTGGCCATCTGCCAGCCCCTCCAGTACCTCTTCATTATGAACCCCAGATTTGTGTCTGCATGACCCTGGCTTCCCTGCTCAGTGGTCTGCTGTATGCAGGTGTGCACACTGGGAACACATTACAGCTGTCCTTCAGCCAGTAAAACGTGGTCCATCAGTTCTTCTGTGATGTCCCCTCTCTGCTGAGGCTCTCCTGCTCTGACACCACCAGCAACATGGTCCTTCTTGTCTCTATTATAATCATTGGTGGTGGCTGCTTGGCTATAATAATAATGTCATATATTCACATATTTGCTGCTGTGCTGAAATTTCCCACCAGAGCCCCAGGGAAGGCCTTCTCCACCTGCACCCCTCACATCCTTGTTGTGTCAGTCTTCCTCAGTTCCATCACAAGTTTGTACCTGAGACCATCAGCAACCTCTGACACCCTCCAGGATATGGTTCTCTCTGCCTTTTACACCATGGTTCCTCCCTTCCTGAATCCTCTCATCTACAGTCTCAGGAACAAGCAGGTAAAGGAAGCTGTGAGGAGAGTAATGTAAAGACAGTTGTTTTCAGAGAAATGATAAAATTGCATTTCAGGATTGTCCTCATTTCCCTGTTTGTGGTTCTTAGATAAAGCTCTTCACATCTGAGATTTCCATCTAACCCTGCCTACACTGGGATCACATCATTAGGAGCTGATTTATTTTATTTTATAAGATATCTTTTTTGTGATTTACCATATTTTTCCATGGATACATCATAAAATTTGTAATTTTATCATTGTATACATTTTTATTTTTAATTATTTGTTCTAATTAGTTACACATGACAGCAGAACGCATTTTAACTCATTATTCTAAATGGAGTATAATTTCTTATTTCTCTGGTGGTACATGATACAGAGTTTTACGGTTTGTGCAACCATAAGTGTATGTACACAGGTTAATAATGACTGCCTCATTTTGACAGCCTTCTCCCCTACATCCTTCCTTCCCCTCACTCCCTTTTGCACAATCTAAAGTTCCTCCATGCTTCCCTATGTTCCCCCAGTTAATGGATCAAAACTGCATATCAAATGAAACAGTTTGCCTTTGGTGTTTGGGGATTGGCTAATTTCACTTAGCAGGATATTCTCCAACACCATCTGTTACCCAAAAATGCCATAATTTTATATTTTTAAGGCTGAGTAATACTCCATTGTGTACATATACTACATTTTCTTTATCCATTCATTTGTTGAAGGGCACCTAATTTGGGTCTAGGGTTTAGGATTGTGACTTGAGCTGCTATAAACATTGATGTGGCTGTGTCATATAGTATGCTGTATTTAAGTTCTTTGGGTATAAAACAAGAAGTGAGATAGCTGGGTTATATATGGTGGTTCCATTCCAAGTTTTCTAAGAAATATCCATACTGCTTTCCAGAGTGGTTGCACCAATTTTTGGTCCCACCAGCAATGTATGAGTGTACCTTTTCCCCCACATCCTAACCAACAGGTAATGTTGCTTTTATTGTTGATAATTTCCATTCTTACTGGAGTGAGATGAAATATCAGAGTAGTTTTGGTTTGCATTTCTCTAATTGCTAGAGATGTTGAAAACTTTTTCATATATTTGTTGATCAACAGTATATCCTCCTCTGTGAAGTGTCTGTTCAGTTTCTAACAGATTGGTTATTTGTTTCTTTGGTGTTAAGTTTTTTGGATATATTTCTTTCATGTACATGTGGTAAAGACTTTCTCCTATTCTGTAGGCTCTCTCTTTATGTTCTTGATTTTTTCCTTTGTTGTGAAGAAGTTTTTTAGATGATATCATCCCACTTATTGATCTTTGATTTTATTTTTTGTGCTGTACAAATCTTTTTAAGGAAATATGTCCTAAGCCAACATGATGAAGATGTGGTTCTACTTTTTATTCTAGTAGGCACAATGTCTTGGGTCTAATGCCTAGGTCTTTGATCCATTTTAAGTTGAGTTTTGTGCAGGGTGAGAGATAGGGATTTAGTTTCATTTTGCTACATATGGATTTCCAGTTTTTCCAGCTCTATTTGTTAAAGAAGCTATTTTTTCTTTGATGTATTTTTGGCACCATTGTTTAGTATGTGATAACTGTATTTATGTGGGTTTGTCTCTATGTCTTGTATTCTGTACCATTGGTCTACAAGTGTATTTTCGTGCAAAAACCATGCCATTTTTGTTACTATGACTCTGTAGTATAGTTTAAATTTCTATATTGTGATGCTTCCTGCTTTACTCTTTTTGCTAAGGATTGCTTTCGCTATTCTGGATCTCTTATTTTTCCAAATGCATTTCAAAATTACTTTTTTCTATTTCTATGAAGAATGACAGTGGGATTTGATAGGAATTGCATTAAATGTGTATAATGATTTTGGTAGCATGGTCATTTTGACAACATTAATTCTGCCTATCCAAGATCATGGGAGGTTTTCCATTTTCTAAGGACATCTTCAAATTCCTTCTTTGTATTGTTGTTTTCATTGTAGAGGTCTTTTTACTTCTTTTGTTACATTGGTTCCCACTTATTTTTATCAATGCATAATTTAGTGAATAAATATAGTTCAACATATTTGCTAAAATTCTTTGAGGTTTTATATATATAAAACCTCAAAGAATTTTAGGATATATATATATATATATATATATATATATATATATATATATATATAAAAGATTCATCCAATATGTCCTCTTACCTATATGAAGGGCATCTAGTTTGGTTCTATAGTTTAGCTATTGTGACTTGAGCTCCTATAAACATTGATGTGATCAAATACTGTGACAGAGAAAATTTTACAATTTAATCTAGAGATAACTTACACTCCATAATCTATTCTTACTCAGAGCCAGTGTCAAATATGCAAGAACTGTGATATATAATTTTGTCAATTAATTATTTGAAAATATACAAAAATCAAATCCTAAAGAAGTTGTGACCAAAAATCCAGAGAGAAACACAATAATATCCCTCTCCATCTAGAACATGAAAAAAAGAGAAGAGTTTCTTTTTCCAAGAAGTAAATGGGGGGGGGCATTGTTACCACCCCTTGTGTCCTGACAATAAACCCAACTTCTGGGGAAGAAACCCCACCTGTTCATGAGTGACCCAGTGTTAGGAACCAAGCCCCAAGGCTGAAATGCAGGACATCTTTTGGACTGTTTTCCTCCCACACTGTAATTGTCTGGCCTCAGTGTCTGATGATGTGAACACTTAAAATCGTCTCACTTTACTGAACTTTTAAACATCTATCTGTACTTGTTTCCTAAAACCTCGTGGCAGTTTATTTTTTTTCCTGAACAGCGATTGAATCCAGGGGAGCATCCCCAGACTTTTATGTGTTTAATATAAAAACAGGGTCTTAATAAGTTGTTTACTGTCTCACTAAGTTGCTGATGCCAGCTTGGAAACTCTTATTCTCCTGCCTTAGCTCCTGATGCACTGGAATTGCAGGGGTGTGCCACTTCCCCAGTCTTGTGGCAATCTTTCATCATCTCACAAACGTTATTTCTCTCCAAACATTCTAGTGTCCTCATTGACATATGCTTTCCAACTATGAATTATAAATGACATATGATCATATCAAGTTACCTAGGAATACTTATATAACAAAAAGAGAAAATATATATATATATAATATGAAAATATTACATCAAATTCTAACTTTTGAGAAACAATTTTATTCAACAGTACACTAATAGGAAAAAAACCAATGTGATTATTACCTAGGTAAATTTAAAAGCCTGAACATATTTGATTGATTAGTAAAGGCATTTCTTAAAGTTTGCAGATAGGGGAATGCTTGGGAACCAGTGAGCAGCCCAGCACTGGATGCTACAGGAAGCCTTGACTTGCTTAACAGGATCCAAACAGAACACAAGCTCCATCCACACACTGTGTCTATAGTTTCTGGTTCTCACTGCTCCAGTGTTCCCTGCTAGAGCAGAAAGACCTTCAAAGAATCCCAGATGAATTCTGCAAACTCCATATTTACATGCATTTCCTCCAGAAATATAGCTTATTGAACATCTATGGGTGACTTGTATCAACAATTTTTGAGTTAAGTTAGGTGGGTAAAGATCATACTTATTATGAATTAAGAATGAAATTAAATTGCAAAACCATCCCTAATGATATGTATCTATCTTGACGAAGACTTTGGATGTTTACCTTATGTTATAAGATATTTTATATTGAAAGAATTGGTGATGAAGGAAAGCAAAAAAGAAAATATTGATATAAGAACTTCATGATATTTCACAGCTTGTGTCAAATTACACAAAAACACTATTGGTATGTGGGTATAATATGATATTTCTTCAGAATTTAGAAAAACTTTACTTTGTGTGCTAGTTTAGTACAAAGAAACACATTTTTATAGTAAGATAAATTGTGTGGTAATATCTATTGTAAAGAGAGCCACCAACAAGACATTATGGTAACATAATCTACTGAGTGCTTTCAGGTAATATTCATGACTGACAATATTATGCCATAACCATTACATTTTTTCATGTTTTAAATAGCTTTTCCAATATTCATATCAATACCAGAGACATTTAGCATTGTAAGAAAGCAGTTGCTTATTTTAGTAGAGTTAAAATCCATATTTGATAAGATTTTTAACGTGATCATTGAGATAATGGCCAAGGAAGGTGTGGTGGTAAAGACATTGCAGTCCCTTAAGAGATGTCAAGTATTTCAAACTGACACTATATAGAAGAGGCTGAGGACATGTAAGGAATTTGCAAGACCACCACTGTTGTACACTCATGGATGTAGAAGACAAATTCCCTTCCAAATTGTCTTGGGGCCACCCCACTAGCACAGGGGCCCAGAAAGTGAGTTTTCCCTGCTCAGCAAGGAAGACATTCAGAAATCATCACAGCAGTAATTTCAGGAACCCAACTGAAGCACAAGCTGACAACAGACTTTGCCACTATTTACACTGTGCTGGCTCTGCAGGAATGCAGGGTGCTCAAGTTAAGGGGTCAGGCTGCCTTTCACCACCATCTCAAAAAAAGGCTTCATATGCCAATCAAACTGTAGCAGGGTCTGAGGCCCTGCAGGCTTCCCCTGAGCAGGTGATAGGTGAAGCTCTGAAGGTGAAGCCAAAGTTTGAATGGGATTTCCAGAAATTAGAGGTTACCAAAAGCATGAACTGAAGGCCAAGAAAAGCTGCTGGCTACAGAGATAGCTAAAGGAAAAGAGAGCATTTGCCTGTGCTCTGCAAATGGCAAAGCCAAAGAGCAGGAATACCTAAGCACTTTGGAAATATCTTTTTGTACTCAAGGGTCTTATATGCTACATGAGGAATTATAGGTGGAGTTGAGGGACATATTTGTTCAACAGGGTTTTGCATTTCCTCACCCCTAATCCATTCTTTATGTGCCCTTATTACTGCCTTTTGCTATTGGAAGATTTACTCTCTGCTAGTGAATACTGGATGCTTGTAACTTCTTTTGATGTTTTATGTGGGTTCACAGCCAATAGTTCACCTACAGTTTCAGGAAAGATTTTGGACTTTCACTTTGGGGCACTGCTGGAATTATTAAGATTGTGAAACACTTGTATATGGACTAAATTAATTTTGCATTGTGAAATTGACATGGGGTTTGAGGGGCCAGCAGTAAATGTTATGAATGGGATGTGAGGTGTCTCCCAGTAGTTCCTCTGTTGAAGCAGAAGTTTCTGTCATTTGTCTCTGTGTCTTCTATTCTGTACCATTGGTCTACATGTCTCCTTTGGTGCCACGACCAGGCCATTTTTGTTACTATAGCGCTGTAGTACAGTTTAAGGTTTGATATTGTGATGTTTCCTGCTTCACTCTTCTTGCTAAGAATTGCTTTGGCTATTCTGAGCCTTTTATTTTTTTCCAAATAAATTTTTTGATTGCTTTTTCTAGTTCTATGAAGAATGTCATTGGGATTTTAATTGGAATAGCATTAAATCTGTTTAATGCTTCTGGTAGTACAGCCATTTTCACAATATTAGTGGAATCATCCTATGACCCAGCTATCCTATCCCATTATTTATGCAAAAGAACTAAAATCAGTAACTACAGTAATACAGCCATATCAAAGTTTATGGAAGCACAATTCACTATATCCAGTTATGAAACTAGTCCAGATGCTGGTAAACAGATGAATGAATAAGGAAAATGTGATATATCTTCACAGTAAAGTTTTATTCATTTAAAAGAAATAATTAAATTGTGACATTTTCTGGTTAATGGGTGGAGGAAAAAAAATCATGCTAAGTGAAATAAGACAGACTCAGAAATTCAAGGGTCAAATGATTTCTTTCATATGCAGAATCTAGAGGAAAGTAAGGAGGCAAGTTGGGTTGGATATTATAAAGACATAGGAAAGATATGTGGAATAGAAGAAGAAAATCCAGAGAAAGGGAGAAGGGATAGGAAAGGGTCATGAGTGTGTGAAAATGTACTACTGTGGATTCCATCTCTATGTGCATCTATAAAATTCCAATAAAAATAAATAAACAGAGACTGGGGTGGGGGCTCAGTGGTAAAGTGTTCACCTAGCACGTGTGAGACCCTGGGTTTGATCCTTAGCACCACATAAAAATAAATAAATGCAATAAAGGAGCCGCAGTCTGGCTGGGCAAAATTCCGGGGGGGGGGGGTGATAAGCAACTTGTGAAGGTTGAAACAGTGGGAGCCACTTTATTGTAGGACAGCAGAGGTATTTAAACCTAACTCATTATACACAACTTGTTTCAATTAACATCATCTAGATACATCAATTAGTCATTAAGGAATCCTCATTATCTTAATAATTACACACAGCTTAACTTAATTAACATCATCTAGATACAGCAGTCAGTCATTAAGAAATCTCCATCATCTTAATGGCTCGCTGGTGTTACTTCTCAAACCACGCCCCCTGGCAAAGTGCCAGAAACCATCTTGACTTGTCTGTGGCCCTCAACATAAAGGTATTGTGTGCAACTACAATGAAAACATAAATTTTAAAAATAAATAAATAAACAGATGAGGATACTGTAGACTAGTAGAATAGAACAGGGGAATCGGGAGAATGAGGAAGGGAAAGAGGGAATCCAAGACTATAATAGAATAAATTAAATTCCATGTGTGTATAATTATACTAAAGTGAATCTTTATGTACAATTAAAAATAACAAAAAAGGCAAAATAAGTAAAAAGAGTTCCATAAATAAATTCAGAGATAAGCAGTTACTACCATTGGAAATGTAGCACATCAGGTAAATGCTGGGGACCAGGGGAGACATGACCCCTCAAAGCTGTAGAAGAGACCTCTGACAGGAGGGTCTGCTAGTGACCTTGGTATTGGGGGTTCTGAGCTGGACCTTGGTATTGGGGGTTCTGAGCTGGATCTCGCAGTGTGAGGATGTGGACTTCTGGTAGGGAACTGTGCCTGGCCAACACAAGCATCCCTGAAGCCTTCAAAGCAGCTGGTTCTGAATATGACCTGTGATAAAACAGAAGGACCCAGTGACTGGTATTAACTATTGCTTATTACACACAGGGGAAACTGTAAAAAAAAGAATGTATAATATTACCAATTCTCAGAAATTAATGAGGAACAACTATAGAGGGTTTATATGCATTGAACTACAGAAGAGGTTGAGATTGAGAAGAAATTTTTATTTTGATAAATTTGTCACCAGTGGCTTTTCTGTTCATTTTAATGTACTACCAAAAAATCAATCAAGAAAAACCATCATATTTACAGTAACATCAACTTATGTATATGCTTCAAAAGACTGGGACTCTCATTAGAATAAGATGTATTCCATGTTTGTATAAATCTGTCAAAATACACTGTACTGTCATTGATAATTAAAAAATAACAAATTTTTAAAAAATATAAACTAATTAGACTGAATTTAACCTAAGAAGTGAATAATCTGTACACTTAAAATTACAAAATATTGATGAGTGAAATTAAGACAGAAAAAATAAATGGACTCAGCCCTCTGGACCTGAGTGCACACAGCTGGACCAGGCACTGAGGGCAAAGGGCCACCCAGCTGGAGTTGCAGCTCCCCTAGTGTGTTTGGGGACACTAAGCCAGGCAGAGAAAAGATGTGGAAAGAGCAAAAGAGACACTGGAGGAGATCAGAGCCCAGAAGACATGATACATGGTAACTTGAATTTTCCTACCTTCATACCAACTGTAAGGGGAGCCTCTGAACCAATGTGAGGAGAAAGGAATGTCCTCTCAAGTGTGTGATTGAAAGTGTGGGTTGTTTTAAAATGGATAAATCAAATTTTAAAAGAGAATAAATGATATTGATTAGCCTTAAACTTCAGGTCAGTTGTTGGAACTCTTGTAGCTACAGCTGAGAAAAATCAGTGTACTCACATACTGCTGACAAGAACAACAGTTAGTCCAACATCATATGCACAAACTTGTCCATCAAATATTGGCAAAAGTGCATCCCAAGATCAACCCACCTTGGTGCTGCCTGTTGAGAGCCACAGCCGAGTTGAGATAACGCATGGCATTTTTTCCAGAAGTAGTGGTTGAGAAATGACGCCAGCGAGCCATTAAGAGAATGACTTTTGAGTTCTCGCGGAGTTCCCGTTGAGTTCCAGTTGAGCCTTGCGGGGATGCCTGAAGAGTTTGCATTGGTTGGGGAAGTGCCGGAGGAGGGATTTTCCAGTTGGTATTCCCTGGAGGAGCCGCATGGCATTCGGGGAAGTTCCCAGGGAGCGTGTGTGGAGTGTGCTGGTGGAGTTCAGAAACAAAGTTTGTTACTGCTTGAGTGGCTTGTGATTTATGCCCAGCAAGACTGCTGCATTTACCTTATCACTTACCCTCAGGTGAACACCAATTCTCTCTCCTTCCCTCAGGGACGAGCAATTTACCTTATCACTTACCCTCAGGTGAACCTCAGGTGATAAGGTAAATTGCTCGTCCCTGAGGGAAGGCAAGAGAATTGGTTACCATTTCAAAAAACAATGTGTTCTTGTTTTGATTTGTTTTGTTTTTGTTTCAAGCTTCCTATCCCTAGAACTTTCTCAGGAAAACTGGGAAAAATGGTTGGCTCCAGGTTTGAAGTTGTTTGCCCCTGAGGAAGAGATAGAAATATACACAAATGCACATGTCAAGAAAATAGGAAAATTGATATAATGATTTTTTGTTCCATTTTTGTTTCATTCTGTTTCAGTTTTGTTTTGTGTTATCTTGTTGGGTTGCGTTATCTTTAAAGCAGATTAGAAATCAGTAAAAAACAAACCAAAAGAGTGTTAAGTAAATTGTTAGAGGTTCAGATCATGGAGAAAGACATTTTAGATCAAGTAAAAGAGAAGGTCTCTCGAGCTAGTGAGACAGAGGAAGAAAATTTAAAGGAGGAAGAACTATCAGGGAAACAGTTACAACAGGAGGCTGCTACTAACACATTTCTATCACCAGAGTGTGTAAGTGTCCAACCAACCGCTCCACCTATAGAGACAAAATATCCTATGGGGCTCTCAAACCCTGTAGTTGATAGATGGGATCTTGAGACAGGACCTCAAAAATTAGCATGCCCTGTACTTGAGCAGGCAGGAGGGCAGTGAATTCACCGTGCTTTAGATTTCAAAACAGTGAAGAAGTTAAAGGAGGCTGTAACAACCTATGGTCCCCAAGAACCCTTCATTGTAAGCATGGTAGAATCCATTATCAACTTGGACATGACTCCAGAAGACTGGGCTAGCATGTGTAAATCTGTGCTAAATGGAGGACAATATTTGTTATGGAAGGTTGCCAATGAGGAATTTTGCACAGAGATGGCTAGGAGAAATGCAGCAGCCGGTTACCCTCAAAGAAATCTAGATATGATATTAGGAAAAAAGACCTTATGAGGGTCAACGGCAACAAATTGAATATGATCCTACTATATATTCACAAATTGCTGCAGATGCAGTTAGGGCATGGAAGACTTTACAAGGAAATGGAGATTTACAAGGTCAATTATCTAAGATAATACAAGGAGCTAATGAAACTTACACTGAATTTGTTGATAGGCTTATTCAAACAGCTACCAGAGTTTTGGGGGACACAGAACAAACAATGCCATTAATTAAACAGCTAGCCTTTGAGCAAGCAAACAGATGGTGCAAGGAGGCCATTAGACCATGGAAACATGGAGATTTAAATACATATATTAAATTATGTAGAGACATTAATGAACAAGGGCAAGTCTTGGCAGCTGCAGTACAACAGGCTTTAGATGTCAGGCCAAAAACATGCTACAATTGTGAACAAACAGGACATTTTAAAAGGAATTGCCCCATAGGAGGAGGGTTTAACAAAGGTAGGTGTCAAAGGAGTAGAATACCGGGTATTTGCCCATGATGCAGTAGAGGGAGATTGGGCTAATGAATGCCATTCTCAAACCACCATAGAGGGTACTCCATTATCAAAAAACAGACAAGAACCAGGTGTTTACCCATGATATCATGGAGAAAAGCATTGGGCTCCATTGCCAAAAACGTACAGGGGGGCCCAATGCTCTGGGGCCCAAGACCACGAATATACGGGGCACTGGAGGAACGCAGCGACACGATCAGGGTAGTGCCCAGGACACATTGTCCATTAGATTTCTCATCAGACAAACCAGAGGGAGTGCAGGATTGGACATCTGCTCCTCCGCCAGAGCAGTACTAACTCCAGAGATGGGAGTTCAAATCATTCCCACAGGGGTAAAAGGACCTCTTTCCAAAGGAAGAGTAGGCTTATTATTGGGATGCAGTTCTTCCACTCTAAAAGGACTTATGATAAGTCCTGGGGTAATTGATCCCGATTATGAAGGTGAAATAAAAATTATAGCCAGTTCTCCAAGGGGTATATCAGTAATTTCACCAGGAGATAGAATAGCACAGTTATTAATAATACCAAGCCTGTATGATAAATTTTCCAGCCATACTATAGAGAGAGGTTCCAGGGGATTAGGCTCCACAGGTGTAAATTTAGCTATGCTGTCTTTAAATATAGATTCTCACCAAATGCTAAAACTAAATATTCAAGGACATGAATTTAATGGGCTACTGGACACAGGTGCAGACCTTAGCATCATATCTCATCAAGAATGGCCAAAACATTGGCTGTTACAACAAGCCACTCAAACGTTTCAAGGCCTAGGAGTGATGACTAATCCCCATAGAAGTGCAATGGTATTAGATTGGAAGGATCCTGAAGGATGTAAGGGAACTATACAACCATATGTATTGGATCATCTTCCTATAAATTTATGGGGATGAGATGTCCTAGATCAATTAGGTTTGACATTAACAAGTAACATCAATCCAAATGTGCCCACTATTAGAGCTAGACAAGGTTTTAGGAAAGGAAAAAGATTAGGAGAACAAGAACAAGGTAGAGTAGCACCAATTCAAATAGATCAAGGAATAAATAGACATGGATTGGGTTTTCAGAAGGGGTCACTGAGACAATAAAAATTACTTGGAAATCAGAAAGAGCAAGTATGGGTTTCTCAGTGGCCCCTGACTAAAGAAAAGATACAAGCAGCCCATGACCTGGTCAAACAACAATTAGCAGAGGGACATATACAACCTTCTGTATCTCCCCATAATACTCCCATTTTTGTCATTAAAAAGAAATCTGGTAAATGGAGATTATTGCAAGATTTAAGAGCCATTAATAATGAGATGGTTATTATGGGACCTGCTCAATCGGGGATTCCCCAATTATCTGCTTTGCCCAAAACCTGGTATGTTTTAGCTATCGATATTAAAGATTGTTTTTTTTTTTTCAATTCCAATTCATCCTGACAACAGTCCACATTTTGCATCTACTATCCCTGCACTGAATCATGAAGGTCCTGATCAGAGATATGAATGGAAAGTACTCCCTCAAGGGATGGCTAACAGCCCAACTATGTGTCAAATTTATGTTAACAAAGCAATCCAGACACTTAATAATCAAAATCCTGAACTACAAATATTTCATTATGTGGATGATGTACTATTAGCACATAAAGATAAAAACACATTGCTAGAATGTTATGCCACACTTAAAAACTTATTAAAAAATTATAATCTAGAGATAGCAATAGATAAAGTACAATTAAATTTTCCAATTAATTATTTAGGAGTTCTATTATCCTCAACCATGTTCCATCCACCAAAAATTCAAATACAAGTAGATCAACTCAAATCACTTAACAACTTTCAAAAGTTATTAGGAGAAATAAATTGGATAAGGCCTTATCTAAGCATACCAATAGGAGAGTTGAGACCTTTATTTGATATCCTAAAAGGTCCATCAGATCCAAATTCACCCCGAATGTTAATGCCTGAAGCAAGAAAGGCATTAAAAATCACTGAAACACATATGGAAAATATGCATTTGGATAGAATTGATATAAGTTTGCCTTTATTATTTATTGTTCTACCAACAAAAAATATTCCTACAGGAGTATTTTCGCAAGAAGGTCCATTATTGTGGATACATTTATCTTATTCTCCTAACACTATTCTTACTAGGTGTCCTGAGGCTGTAGGACAATTAATACTCAAAGGAATAAAAGCAGCAAAGGGAGTGTTTGGAATTTCTCCCAATAAAATTATTATTCCATATACTATGGATCAAATTGATGAGTTAGCTAATGAGTTACATACTTGGGCAATAATCATGTGCAAATCTAATGTTTCATTTGATAACCACTTACCATCTAATCCTTTATTGTCTTTTTGGTCTTCACATCCTGTAGTTTTTCCAAAACTGACAAGAAAAACACCTATCATGAATGCTCCAAATACATTCACTGATGAGTCAAATAATGGTACAGCAACAGTAGTTACCCCTGATCAAACTTTTACATTTTTAGTACCCAAACAATGAGCTCAAAAGGTAGAGCTTAATGCAGTACTACAAGCTTTTGTGATGTTTAAATATTCTGTATTTGATTTATTTTCTGATACTCAGTTCATGCTATAGTATCCCTTGAGGATACTGGTAGGATTTTCCCTTCCTCTACTGTTTTCTCTTTGCTTTCCACTATACAAAGTCTAATCGGACATAAAAGATCCATTCTTTATTGTACATATCAGAGCACATACAGAATTGCCTGGAGCCCTTAGTTTGGGCAATGATTTAGCAGATAAAACTACACATGACATACATATTTTCTCTACACTAGAAGAAGCTACAATTTTTAATAAAAAGTTCCATGTCAATGCTAATACTTTACAAAGGCATTTTAAAATAACTAAGAAATAAGCTAGACAAATAATAAAACAATTTCAAAACTGTGTGACCTTTTTACCACAAGTTAATCTTGGAGTCAATCCTAGAGGATTGATATCTGACCATATTTGTCAGATGGACGTCACACACTTGTCAGAATTTGGAAAATTAAAATATTTGCATGTTACAGTTGATACTTCTTCCAGATTTTTTATGGGCTCCCTTCATGATGGAGAAAAAAACTAAAGATATTATAGCTCATTGCTTACAAAATTTTGCCACTGTGGGAGTTCCAAAACAGTTAAAAACAGATAATGCCCCTATCTATACGTCTACCTCTTTTAAACAATTTTGCTCATCATTTGGCATTACTCATATAACAGGAATTCCATACAATCCACAGGGACAAGGCATAGTTGAAAGAGCTCATCAAACTATTAAAATGTACTTTTTAAAGCAAAAAGAGGGAATTGGAAAGGGGTATATATCCCTCAAAGATAAACTTAAAATAACCCTTTTTACTCTAAACTTTTTAAATTTGGATTCATCAGGGCTTAGTAGTGCAGAAAGACATATGTATCCAAAAAATGTACATAAGCCTAAGATACTTTGGAAGGATATTTTAACAGGACAATGGAAAGTTCCTAACCCAGTGATTGTCTGGAGTCAGGGTTCTGTTTGTGTGTTTCCACAGGGAAAACAGCAGCCAATTTGGATTCCAGAGAGACTAACTAAAGCGATTTCTACAGACCAAAAAGAAGATGATTTGACTCAAATCCATAACAGCTGATATCCAGAGCTCCAGTTTGGCTATTCTTACATCTGCAACAGTGGTTCTCCCACACCTGGAGGCTAATGAATAATGAACACCATTAAAGCCTATTTCAAATGTAAAAAACCCATTATGCAAGTTACAGGAAAAAGGATGGGATATCCAAAAAAGAGTCAAACCCAGGTGGTAACCAGGATGTCTTTTTTTCAATATCTATTTTATTGCCTTTTCCCACATCATAAAGTTTTATTTTGTTTTTTGAGCTCATACAGACCTGGGTTAATGTTTTTCTGATCAGCTCTATTTTTTTGACTGTGGAGTTTTTAAACATTGCAATGGAGATTTCACCTGTGAAAAGCTACAAGGCCTTTACTATTATGTTATGTATTGTATGTATTGTATTATGTGTGCACACTTCTGTTTTGTGTTGTATGTCTGTATGTGCGTATGTCCATATATCATATATGAGAAGTGCTCATGAAAAAATGGATCCAAATATTTTTTTATTCACGTGATTTAAATGGTTTAATTTAAATTGGGTAAACAGCTGTTGAGGATTGTTTTCATATGTGAACAAAAAAGGAGGTTAACAGAACTGATTGTTTACTTTCACTTTTCCTTTTCATTATATTTAATAATTCTGTTCAGGATAATGTAAATTGTTCAGAAAATTGTTTTCTTAGTAACTGTTGGAATGTTACATAATTTTTTTTCACCATCATTGCCAGAATTTCTATCTTCATCCCAGTGCCAGTGAAGACAATGATAAAACCAAACTACAGCTTCTTCTATAGCTATCACAGTAAACTGTATAAACTGATGCATCAATGAATAATAACTCAACAAATAATGCTCAATCAAGGAGTCAATTTACTTTGGGAGGAAATGGACATATTGATAGATTCCTCTTCTTTGAACTGCTTGCAGAACTTGCCTGGACTATGTATCACTTGTATGCATTGTGAACTATCTGTTGGTGCAGCGAATTGTGGTAGTGCTGGCGTATCTTTGCAGATGGTGTCATCGGTGGTAAAATTTTCCCAAAAAGAGCCGTCATTTGGCTTAGTGTCCTGGCATTTTGTATTCTCCTCCCTTCTGCTAGTGGTGGTCTAAAATTTGGGAGCCAACAGAGGTGAGGCAAAGAACCCCACCCCCCCACTGGCACAAAGGCCAAATTTGGGGGCCAACAGAGGTGAGGCAAAGAACCTCACCAAACCACTGGTGCATAGGCCTATCCACAAGTATGGTTGTATGTTGGACCAGTAGTCAGTGACAAGTAAGATCCAATTGCAGTGGTACCAACCTAAGACAGAAGCCTGACGCCTTGAGGTCAGCTCATCTGATGACAGGTAAGGACCATATGTAGTATTGGACAGCCTAATAGTGAGTGAAGATCACACACTGAATGATCTACTTATACAACATCTCCAGTACATAAATTCAAATATGGAGAATATACTTAGTGGCTTCAAGTGACAGTAAGTAAAGATAAGTTGGGACAATAGATAGATGTTTCATTAAGACTGAAACAAATACTTGGGAATAAAATGTAGTTGGATATTGTGCAATTGCATATTTTTGTATGTAACACTGAATTGATAATTACAAATTGTTACAAAGGCTAAATTCATGACATGTGCCTTTAGTCTCCATGACAAGAAACTTTGTAGCTAAACTACAGATAGTGTTAGATTTTTCCCACTTACAGGTTGGGGAGTGAGTGAGAGTTTCCCACCACCCTGATGTTAACTGATCCCCATAAACACCCCTAACTCACACTGAGGTCAAGGAGGGCAGAGATGAAAACACACAGGGAAGCATCAGTCTCTCCTCATTGTTACTCATTCCTCAATAACGACTTAGTGTGAGTCCAGCAGAGGAGTTTCTAAGTGTCATGCACTCTCCATGCTGGTACATGGCCAGGTCCTCTCTCCTGGGCTCAGGAGGGCTGCTGCCTGGTGGTGTGCTCAGGCTTCCTGCTGCCTCTGCAGGCTGAGCTCTGGGCTCCCTGGGGCCCTGTTCCCACTGGCCAGGCACCAGGTTCACATAAAGCAGAGGTGACCCAGCTCCCCACATCCTACATACCATGTGCTGACTTCCCAGATGCACCCTGACTGCAGACAGAGTAGATGGGAGAAGCCAAGGAGAGACTCAGTTCTGCCCCCTTGTGGAGAACAGGATACACTCAGGAGTGAATTCTTGGCATTATACTCCAAAGGCATCTGAGCCTCATCTTTATCCTGCTCAGCAATCTGCAATCTCATCCAGATTATCATCTAGCCCAGAAATTTAATTCTGCAAAGAATAACTGGCAAACAGAAGTCTTGTAAACACTGTAGTTTTTGCGATGATTTCTATTCTTCACTGATAGTGTACCTGGAGTGTGGTGGAGATTTGCACAGTGTTTGCAAGTCCTGCGTGTGATAGTTCTTCATGCTGCCTCTTGTGGGTTAAGATCCTTCTTTTCAATTCACTTTTACTTACCACACACACAAATGCACAAACTTATCTGCACAGATTTGAGAGATAAAAGAGAAATATATCCAGATTAGGCAACAGGTACCAAGTACCAAATACATTGCAGGTGACATGGAGGTAGATGAATGAATTCATTTATACAAATTACATACTTACATATTTTTCAGTAGCTGTTGGAAATAAAAACATCTATTATTGTATACAATTTTCATTGAAACATTTTTAATTTATCAACCTTACCTTTTTGTCCTGATTACAAATCCATTCTCCTTTTCAATAATTTTCACACTTTATACTAAAGGTATATCAGATGTGATGAGGATGTGTGTCCATTGGTAGAAATATAAAAAAGACAGTTGTGCAGTCTTTGAAAGTACATTAAGAAGGTCAGGACATAATAAAGTACTCCTCAGCATTCCTCTGTGGCTGATTAATAGTAGTAAGCCATAATTACTAATATTGAAAGATATAACTTAGAAAATAATGAATTCCTGTATCTTACAACTCAAGAAATCTTTGCATATTTACATGCAATCTGTGTGCCATACCTTTCCTCATGTTAAGGACTATCAAGAGAATTACCGAAAGGGAAAGCTCCCAGCTGTCCATACTTTAGGAGAAAAGCATTTGGAGCCATCCATCTTACACTTCTGGCTTTAAACCCATGCTAACTTCTCCTCCTACTTCTGTTCCTGACACTCATGCTACCTGACATTTGCTTTATTTATGTCCCCATATTTTGGATTTTATTAGGAAATTTTTAATAATCATTTCACCCCTTAAAGGAGGATGTAGTTCTGAACACGCTAAAATTATTGAGGTCAAGGTAAACAAACTAAAGTTTAATTCTAATTTTTCCTACTGTTTTTGTGGGGAGCCATTCTGACACGTGATTGGGTGACTCCCGTTAAGGGCCTGAGGCACTCTGGCTGTGTCAGAGTTATCCCGACCCTTTCCTGATGAGAGAGCCCATCCGTGTGGGGGTGTGCGTAACCACTGACCCTGGAGACCCAATCACTGACCCTGACCTTGGAGTGCAGCCCCCCCTCAACCTTCATTGGATGGAATTCTCCCCTGAATCTCTTGTCCCCCCAAATAAAAGGCTACTCCCCGGCGTGTTCGCTCTCTCTCTCTCCTGCTAGCCCAGAGTAATCCTCGCTGCCCTGCTGGGCGGCTTGAGGCGGGGACCAGGGAGGCGAGCCGTCTCGGACCTAGCAATATAAAATAAGCTACTGTCTGTGTGTTTTATTTTGATCTCTTCTAACTAACTTAATGCCAGAACCTCATTAATGAAACCACTGCGCAGGCCGCGTGGTAGAATTGGCGCCCACGAGGGGGGCATTCTGAATTAGTTAGATTGAGTGGGAGCACGCGCTAAAAAGATTAAGGGAAAGAATAAAAAGGAAGATAAGGAATAAAGAGATAAAGAGAAAATAAGGAAGATAAGGAATAAAGAGAAAAATAAGGAAGAGGTGACATTTGGGTCACAAAAGTACCGGGAGATACTGAAGGAAAGAGACGTTAATTTACTTAAAATGGGAAATTCTACTTCTTCGGATAAGGAAATGTATCTGACTATTTTAGACAGTATAATTAATCAGAAAGGAAAACAGATAAAGAAAACTCAGTTATTACAATTCTTAAAGATTGTAGGTGAATATTGTCCTTGGTTTTGTGACCAAGAGTCTCCAAATTTACTTACTTGGGAGAAATTAGGAAGAAAGTTACAGAGAGTCTGTCTTTCTACTGAAATACCTGGAGGTATAGAAAATATACAGAAAACTTGGACAGCCCTAGAAGTCTGTCTCTTTGAATACATGGACCAGAGTCCGTGGCCGCCAGAAGATCTTCTGAAAGGTATTCAAAGAGCCATTAGGTCTATTCAAATGGAAAATCGGCCTGAGGCTAAGTTAATTTCCTTTCGTTTGAAAACAAAAGCACTAGGGACCAAGGTTAGAAATGTGAACTTAGACTCCCAGCCCCATGCGGAGAATTCAGATGGTGCGGATCAGCCCACTTTCTCACTGCCGCCGGCATTTCCTCCCAGCGGGAGCCCGGGAATTCCAGGAACGGTCGCAGCGTGTGACGTCACTGGCAGCGCCGACCAGGACAGTCCGCAATTTTTACCGGGACAGAGACAAGGATCCCAGACAGTTTTCTTAGGACCTTCAAAGACAGTTGAATTAGATCCTGAAACGGGACCAACACAAATCCCTACTGGGATTTTCGGGCCGCTTCCTGAGAATACTGTAGGTTTAATTCTGGGGCGTGATAATTTGAAGGGAGCCATTGAAGTAATACCTGGTGTGATAGATTCAGAATTTAAAGGGCAATTATATGTTACTGTAAGGTCCAATTATGCCCTAAGACTCACCCCAAGGGATATTTTTGCTCAATTAATATTATTGCCTTGTGTCTCAGAAAGGCACTTGCCGGTAGATTCAGTTTCTAAACCGCCGGACAGAGTATATTGGTCCCAATTAGTATGACAAGAACGCCCTTTATTAAAACTTAAAATTAATAATAAAAATTTCCTAGGCATTATTGACACAGGGGCTAATAGCTCAGTATTGTCCAGCCGGTTTTGGCCCAGGACATGGCCCTTACATACAGCATCAGCTAACCTAGAAGGAATAGGACAGATTTCACAGCCTGCTCAAAGTGCCAACTATCTCCGTTGGGAAGATTCTGATGGGAACAGTGGAGTATTTAAACCTTATGTGTTAGAGTCTTTACCAGCTAATCTATGGGGAAGAGATATATTAGCCAAAATGAGACTGTTACTAGTTACTTCAAATTCTATAAGATCAGTTGAAGAAGTTAATCAGAGGTATTCTCCTAGAGATGATAGGGAGACCCTTCAGGAAGAATATCTGTTTACAAGCCAGTCTCCACGAAATACCCCAGGCCAAAATTTTTACTAGGGGCCCTGAGTACTTCCCCGATCCTTAAGACAGCTGAAAAAATCATGTGGCTCACAGAAGAGCCTATTTGGATTTCTCAGTGGCCCACCTCAGGGGAAAAGCTTAAAATAATTCATAGATTAGTTGAGGAACAACTTCAGGCTGGTCATATTGAACCAACACTTAGCCCTTGGAATACACCTATTTTTGTTATTAAGAAAAAGTCAGGAAATTGGAGATTACTACAGGATTTAAGGGCAATAAACCAGGCAATTCAGCCTATGGGATCATTACAGCCAGGACTTCCCTCCCCCACAGCCATTCCTTTAGATTATAGCTTGATGGTAATAGATTTAAAAGACTGTTTTTTCTCTATAAGGTTACATCCTGAAGATTGTGAAAAATTTGCTTTCACTGTCCCAGCAGTTAATTTTAAGGAACCTGTTAAAAGATACTGCTGGAAAGTCCTTCCTCAGGGAATGCGTAATAGTCCTACACTGTGCCAAAAATATGTTGACCAGGCAATAGATCCCATTAGAAATAGCTTCCCTGATGCATATATTATTCATTTTATGGATGATATACTATTGGCTCATATTAATCCAGAAGTACTTTCAGAAATTTTTACTCAGTTAGAAACCTCACTTACAACAATGGGTTTGTGTATAGCTCCTCAAAAAATTCAAAAGGTATCTCCTTTTCAATATCTAGGTCAGATAATTCAAGGGAGTACAATCCGTCCTCAAAATCTTCAGATAAGAGTTAAGGAGTTACGTACCCTTAATGATTTTCAAAAACTATTAGGAGATATTAACTGGCTAAGACCATCTTTAAAGTTAACTACTTCTGAGTTAAGTCCTTTATTTCAGATATTACAAGGAAATCCTTCTTCAACCTCTCCACGTCAACTAACTTTGGAGGCCAAAGCAGACTTAAGGAAAGTGGAAATTGCAATTAAAAATGCACAGCTTACTAGAATAGATCCTAAAGAAATAATGTATTTATTAATATTTCCAACTGAGCATACCCCAACAGGAGCCATATGGCAAAGATTAGGAGTTATAGAATGGATTTATTTATCCCATACCCCTCAAAAAACATTAATTCCTTTTCATGATTCTATAGCTCAATTAGTTATTAAAGGTAGAACTAGGATTTTACAATTAATTGGATCTGAGCCTGATATCATAATTATTCCATTTTCTGTTCAACAGACTAATTGGCTTCTTCAAACCTCTAGTTCATGGCAGATAGCTTTTGCAGATTTTCCTGGCCAGATAGATAGCCATTATCCTCATGATAAGATTGTACAATTTGCATCATTAACATCACTTATTTTTCCAAAGATTGTACGTTCTCATCCAATAGAGGAAGCTTTATCGGTGTTCACAGATGGTTCCAACTCTGGTAAGGCAGGTTTCTTCAGCCGTGTTCACACAGAGGTAATACAAACTTCTTATACTTCTGCTCAAAGGGCAGAGCTCCGAGCTCTGATTTGTGCCTTAGATTATTTTTCAAATGAGCCTATTAATATCTATTCTGACAGCTTATATGCAGTCGGAGTTACCAAAAATATTGAAACCTCAGTTATTGGGTTTACTTCATCACAGGAGTTATTTGAATTATTTTATAATTTACAAAAGACAGTGCTAATGCGAAAATACCCATGTTTCATTGGACATATCCGTGTGCATACTGACCTTCCCGGACCTTTGGTTGCAGGTAATGATAAAATTGATAAATTAGTAGCTTTTTGTCAACAGATGTCTTCATATGACTGTGCACTAGCTTCCCATTCCTTACATCATCAAAATGCTTCTAGCTTACGTAAAAAATTTAGTATTACCAGAGAACAAGCTCGTCAGATTGTAAGCCAATGCCCTAAGTGTGTTATTCACACTCCATCTCTGCCATCAGGGGTAAATTCCCGTGGATTAAAACCAAATCAGATATGGCAAATGGATGTAACTCATATTCCTCAATTTCGTAAGCAATGTTATGTACATGTCATAGTGGACACTTATTCTAGATTTATTTTTGCCACAGCATGTACTAAGGAAAATACTCAACATGTAATTTCTCATTGCTTAGCAGCTTTTTCCGTTTTAGGGTGCCCTATGCAGATTAAAACAGATAATGCTCCAGCTTATGTAAGCTCTTCTTTTCAACAATTTTGCCAAGAGTTTCAAATTAATCATAAAACAGGAATTCCTTATAACCCCCAAGGTCAAGCCATTGTAGAACGAGCTCATTTATCTATTAAACTTCAATTACAAAAATTAAAAAGGGGGGATAAGATAGTGACTCCCCAAAATAGCCTTAATCATGCCTTGTTTGTTTTAAATTTTTTAAACTGTGACGCAGAAGGCCACACTGCTGCTGAGAGGCAAATGTCTCCCTCGGTGACAGGCTCCTTAGGCAGAGTTCTGTGGAAAGATTTACAGACTGTTCAATGGAAGGGCCCGGATACGGTAATATCATGGGGCTGAGGGCATGCTTGTATTTTTCCAGAAGGTGCTTTTTGTCCTATTTGGGTGCCTGAACGTGCTATCAGACATGGAGGAAATAGAACCCAGACTCAAGCGACTGAGGATCGACCTGGAGGAGCCACAACCCAGAAGGAGGAGATATCGGAAAAGGATGAAGAAAAACCAGATTGAACCAGCCGAGAAGCTGATTTCATGGAAAGATGTAAAGAAATTGACAACCCAGGCTTCCCAAATACTTCGACGCCTAGGAAAGAACAGGACCCCAGTCTTGATGGTAGCGACAGTAATTGCCCTACTGGGCTGTCAGGTAAAAGGGAATCAAGTAGACACTTATTGGACATATTTCCCAGATCCACCCCTGGTACACCCAGCTGTGTGGACTGGAGAATCTATTCCAGTATTTACTAATGACTCATTCATGATGGGAGGATTTACAGATACTCATATTACTCCCAATCATGTGACTAGATTTAATTATTCTGGCTACAGTGCCCAATTACCTTTGTGTTGGTCACATGATAATCATGCTGGCTGTCTGAAAGTATCATTTGAAGAAAAGACAGCGATTGGTAAACCTAGACTGACAAATAATTCTATTTATGGAGACTTAAAACCTAATACTAGATCAGTAATTAAGATGGGACTTTCCCATAACAAGCCAGTCATTTCTGCAAAACCTCCACCGGTACCCCACTGTCCAAATAGTTCTATAATTGAGATTGGCACCTTTCCTAAATGGATGGATTGTGTAAATACCTTTCCTGTACAACATAAGGTGTCTAAAGCTGGTGGGTATATTTTAGACTGGTCTCCAAAAATTGATAAGAGACAATTACGAAGAAATTCTGCTATGACACCTGCAGGATTTGTTAGTAATATTTTGACTTATAGTGAAGGAGGTATTCAAAAAGATATTTGGCGTTTAATTGCTGCCTCAGAATATTTACATTTTACAGATAAACCTTTACCAAAATTTGTTGGCAAGAACTGTAAAGAGGGATCTTGCTATGGCTTAAGAGCCTGTGTCCAATCTCCTTATGTTTTAATTATTGGAAATGTAAAAGTTAAATGGATAGATGACAGATATTTTGTTACTTGTAATAAGTGCAACCTAACTAATTGTATTTCTAGGTATAATGGAGGAAAAGGAGTGCTGATACTTCATCAGCCCTCTTTTGTTTTATTACCTGCTAATATTTCAGAGCCATGGTATGCTGATGCTGGTTTACAAGTCTTACAGCAGATTCATGCCCAGCTAACAAGACCTAAACGTGCTATTGGAGTCATAATTGTTGGTGTTTTAGCACTGGTCTCATTTATTGCCTTAACTGTCTCTGCATCTCTGACATTGTCTCAAAATATTCAGCATGCAAAATTTCTTAATAATTTAGCTCAAAATACTTCCAAGGCTCTGCGTAATCAAGTAAATATTGATGAAAGGATTGAGACTAAGTTAAACGCCTTAGAGGCGACTGTTATAAACATTGGTAATGAACTTTCAGCCTTAAAATTTAAGGAAAGGCTTAAATGCCATGCTAATTATAAGTATGTGTGTGTTACAGCTGCCAAATACAACGCTTCTCTCTGGGACTGGGAGAAAGTTAAAAACCATTTATTAGGTATTTGGCAAAATAGTAATAATAGCTTGGATATTCTGGAACTTCATCACCATATCCAAGACATTCAGAATAATAGAGCTGATTTTTCAGATCCTTCTTCTTTGGCTAACCAAATATTGAAGGAGTTAAATGGATTCAACCCTGGAAATATTCTCAAACACTCCGCTTGGTATATTATTGGATTATTCTCTTTGCTGTTAATTCTCTTTTGTATTGTAACTATAGGATGGCGAGTCTTCCAATCAAGAATCCGGGGACTCCAGAGAGTGAACCGCCGCCTCATTGTTAAGAATAGAAAGGGGGAATATGTGGGGAGCCATTCTGACACGTGATTGGGTGACTCCCGTTAAGGGCCTGAGGCACTCTGGCTGTGTCGGAGTTATCCCGACCCTTTCCTGATGAGAGAGCCCATCCGTGTGGGGGTGTGCGTAACCACTGACCCTGGAGACCCAATCACTGACCCTGACCTTGGAGTGCAGCCCCCCCTCAACCTTCATTGGATGGAATTCTCCCCTGAATCTCTTGTCCCCCCAAATAAAAGGCTACTCCCCGGCGTGTTCGCTCTCTCTCTCTCCTGCTAGCCCAGAGTAATCCTCGCTGCCCTGCTGGGCGGCTTGAGGCGGGGACCAGGGAGGCGAGCCGTCTCGGACCTAGCAATATAAAATAAGGTACTGTCTGTGTGTTTTATTTTGATCTCTTCTAACTAACTTAATGCCAGAACCTCATTAATGAAACCACTGCGCAGGCCGCGTGGTAGATGTTTTAGTAGGAAAAAAACTAGAAACAAAGAAAATGTCTGCAGTTCTACATGAGCCTCCAGATCCCAAACACATATTCAATTGTCCATCTCATATTTGCCACAAATGTCTAGAGGTTTTTACCAAGGACTGCTGGAGAGTCCAGAAGTCAGTATAGAAGGGTGAAAACCTGCAAGGTTTTTAATGTGGATTTATTTCATCACCCAACATCTTCTGAACTTGTCATATGTATTTACTTTCTTACACTCTGTATCATTGTATTATTTTTTCATCTTAATCAAATTATATAAAAATACCAATACTTTTCTTCTTTCCAAAACCTCAGCATCTGAAACACCTGTAGTCATATTTGTATCATTGGTAAACATCTGTTGACAAATTTCTGCTTTAAAGACATCTTACCTTGGAAGTACACAAGCCCCTGGGCTTGCATGACCTAACATTAGTATGCACTGTGTGTGCTACAGCCATGTAGAAGGGACAGAGCCTGTTTGGGAGCTCTTCATCTGTAAATCAGTAGAATACAGAAAGCTAGTGCAGGTGAGTAGTTAATCAACAAAGGCACCAGACATTAGTTCACTTACCACTGTGTAGGAAGTCACGAACTTGCTATAAAAGGAGAAAAACATGAATGATACAATATCCAAATCAAGGAATTTGTACCAACAATTTTATTATTGATTACATAGTGATTTAGTAAAAAAAAAAATAGTATAACACTGATTTCTAACAGTACACAAAAGTGGAAAAATTTGAAATTCTACAGAGTTCCCAGAAAAATTATTTTTATCTGAGCCTCCTGTGTAGCCCAATACACAGTAATGGAGAAAATTAAATCAGCATGTCAAGTAGAAAAGGGACTCTGTCTCAAAGTCCAAGGAGCATGCTGTGAACAAGGATATCACTTAAGTGTTAACTTCAGGTTTGTATCCGGGAGGAACTGGGCTGGGGAGAAACAGAAAGCAGGTAGACTGAGTGGGACTACTGGAAAATTCATGCCCATTGTGAAATAAACACAGACCTACCTGATTCTGACCACCATCCCTGACACTGGAGGACACAAAATTTCCAGTGTAGCCTAGGCAGCCTCAGTAGGAAGGTCATTTTTCTAAGGGTGAGTGTGGTTAACCTGACAAGGTTCTGAGGGGGACCCGGTTTTCAGAGATCAGAGGAAATGACTGTGTAGGTGACTCAATATTAAACTGGTCTGAGCTACTGCAGAAGTGTTTTAAGCATGAGCAAAACCTTCCCTTTGGGAACACAGTATCATTTTGTACACTTATGATGAGAAGAAAGGAATATAATGGTAGGTGTCAAGAAGAAGTAAGCGAATTATTGTCAACTTCATGGTGCTGAAAACAGAGTAAAAACATATTGAGGTAAAAAGTAAACATTTAGGAGAATGTTAGCTGGGCTGGAATGAATCTAGAGGCTTTAAAGACTTCACATGAATCTTTTGGAAAGAAAAAGAAAACCCCAGTGGGAGCTGGGAGGGGTCCAGGTCTGAAGGCATGTGGCCTGGAGACAGGACCATCCCCTTCCTAGGGCAGCAGCAGGGTGAATGGGGAACAGCAGGAGAGTCTATGTGGTGTCAGGTCACCTCAGTTCTCCACAAACTGGTCCTGTGAGCCTGGAATGGAAAAGTTTGAATTCTACATGGTTTCCCATGAGTGAAATTTTTTCATGTTCATGGTGTTAAGCACTTCAAGATTATAAACATATTCCAACATAGAAATGTTAAAAAAAATAATTATAATATGAATTATTATTCATGATTTAAACTGTTAAGTGTTGATACAATGGCAAAATAATATTTAAATTGTATTTATGGAAGAGGACAAAAGTAACTTATTAATTAGCTAAAGAGAGAATTAAAGAACACACTGTCACACAGTTGGTCACAGAGGAGAGGAGGTGGGCAACCCTGGAAGTGCTCTGCATGGGAGTCTCAGGAGGTCAGAGGAGGCCTGATGGGGAGCTGAGGACAAGCCCTACAGGTCAGGCCCAGACCCTGGGCTGCAGATCTCCACACCTGCACTGGGAGATGCACTCTGATCAGAAATGAGTAAAGATATCAAAAAAACAAGAGTAAGCTTTCCTCTGCAAGGAAGCAATGGCCAAATACAAGAAAACACCATGCACAGGAGTATGTAATGTAATTCTATTGATTACATTTCTGCTTCTCACCTCTTATCTCTTTACCTTCCTAGACAACCAGAATTTCACAGCAATGCCAAACTGATACAGTTACTACATAATTACATAGAGTATAAAGTGTTCACCAGAGATGTGAAATATGGCAAAACATATGATAACCAGTTATTCACAGTACAATAGAGAATGAAAAAAATATGTCCACAAGTAGATGTGTTGATTAAAATATTTCTGGCATATGCATATAATGGTGTGTCATTCATCCTTAAGGAATGAACAAATGGTATATGCTACAAGGTGGATGAATCTCAATGATGTTAGGCTAACTTCAGTCAGAATACAGACCATACACTGCTTGATTTTATTTTTATAAAATTTCACAAATATGTACATTCAAAGATACAGAATATCTGTAGTGTTTTGTAGTGACTGATATTAGGGATAATATGGGCAATGTGTAAAATGGATTAGGGGGTTAATTTAAAGTAAAAAAAAATGTAGGTGAGTGAGTGAGAGTTGCTCACCACCCTCAGTGTTAACTGATCGCCATTAGCACCCCTCACTCACAATTAGGTGAAGGAGGGCAGAGATGAAAACACACAGTGAGCATCACCAGTTTCTCCTCAGTGTTACTGGATTCTCAATAACGACTTAGGGCGATGCCCAGCAGAGGAGTTCCCATGTGTCATCCACTGTCCATGCTGGCAAGTGACCAGCTCCTCTAAACTAGGCTCTGGAGATGCTGCTGTCTGGTGATGTGCTCAGGCCTCCTGCTGTCTCTTAAGGCTGAGCTCTGGGCTCCAGGGACCCTGCTTCCACTGGCCAGGCACCAGGTTCACATAAAGCAGTGGTGACTGAGCTCCCCACATCCCACATGTCATTGTGCTGATTGCACAGATTCACCATGGCTGCACACACATTGGATGGGAAAAGCCAAGGACAGATGGGGTTCTGTTCACAAACAGAGAATAAGAAACACTCAGGAGGGAGTACTTGGCAGAGTAGAGTCCAAATACATCCAAAACCTCATTTTTATTCTACTCAGCAAATTGCAATCCCATCCTTCATTTATAACTAGTCCAGGGAGTGAAGTGTTAATTATGCAAAAGTAACAGGCACAGAGAAGTCTTGTGAAAACTGTAGTATTTGCCATGATTTCTAGTGCTTCAATAGTAATATGCATGGAGTGTGTGAGAGGTCTGCACAGTGTTTGCAAGTACTGCATGTGATAGTTCTTCATCCTGCCTCTTATGGGTTTGAAATTATTTTTTTTTTCAAATTAATTTTTCTTACTAAAAACTTGTCATATATATTTACATTTTATGTATTTTATTATTGTATTTGTCTTCTAATAGTAATAAAATTATTTTAAAATTATATTATTTTACAAAACCTGAAGATCTGAAATACTTATGGCTCTATTTGTATCCTCAGTAATACTTGTTGAGCAAGCACTGCTCTAAATAGACTTACATTGCAACTGCACAGGGGCCCAAGGCTTGCATGACCTCATGGTAGCCTACTCTGTATGCTACAAAAGTGCAGAAGGGGCAGAACGTGCTTAGTAGCTCTTCATCTGTAAATCAGTAGAAAGAAGAAGCCAATCTGGGTGAGTTGTCAACAATGCCACAAGGCATTATTAGTTCATTAACCACTGTGCAGTTTAAGGTCTGGAATAGTAATGCCACCAGCTTCACTTGTTAAAAATTGGTTTGACTATTCTGGGTGTCTTATTTTTCCAAATGAATTTCATGACTGCCTTTTCTATTTCTAAGAGGAAACTCATTGGTATTTTGATTGGGATTGCATTGAATCTGTATACTGCTTTTGGTAGTATGGTCATTTTGACAATATTAATTCTGCCTACCTAAGAACAAGGAAGAGTTTTCCATATTCTAAGGTCTTCTTCAAATTCTTTCTTTAATGTTCTGTAGTTTTTACTGTACAGATGTTTCACCTCTTTCATTAAGTAGATTCTCAAGTATTTTATTTTATTATTTTTTGAAGCTATCATAAATGGGGTGGTTTTCCTAGTTTCTCTTTCTGAGGATTTGTCACTGATCTACAGAATGTCTTTGATTTATGAGTGTTGATTTTATATCCTGCTACTTTACTGAATTTATTTATTAGTTTTAGAAAATTTCTGGTGGAATTTTTTGGGTCTTCTAGGTATAGAATCCTATATCATTGGCAAATAGTGCTAGTTTGAGTTCTTCTTTTCCTATCTGTATGGCTTCATTTCTTTTGTCTGTCTAATTGCTCTGACTAGATTTTCAAGAACTATGTTGGATACAAGTGGTGAAAGAGGGCATCCCTGTCTTGTTCCAGTTTTTAGAGGAAGTGCTTTCAATTTTTCTCCATTTAGAATGATGTTGGCTTGGAGCTTAACATAGATAGGTTTTACAATGCTGAGATATGTTCCTGTTATCCCTAGTTTTTCTAGTGTTTTGAACATGAAGGGGTGCTGTACATTGTTAAATGCTTCCTCTGTATCAATTGAGATGATCACATGATTTTTATCTTTGAGTCTATTGATGTGATGATTATATTTATTGATTTCCATATGTCAAACCAACCTTGCATCCTTGGGATGAACCCTATTTGATCTTGGTGTACTATCTTTTTAATAGTTTTTGTATTCAACTTGCCAGAATTTTATTGAGAATTTTTGCATATATATTCATTAGTGATATTTATCTGAAGTTTCTTTCTTTGTTATATCTTTGTCTGGTTTTGGAATCCGGGTGATATCAGCATCATAGAATGAGTTTGGAAGTGTTCCCGTTTTTCTATTTCATTAAATACTTTGAGGAGTATTGGTGTTCTTCTTTAAAGGTCTTGTAGAACTCAGCTGTGTGTCCATCTAGTCCTGGGCTTTTCTTGGTTGGTAGGCTTCTGATGGTGTCCTCTATTTCCTTGCTTAAAATTGATCTGTTTAAATTGTGTATATCATCCTGACTTAGTTTGGGCATATCATAAGCCTCTAGAAATTTGTCAATGCCTTCAATATTTTCTATTTTATTGGAGTACAAATTTTCAAAATAATTTCTAATTATCTTCTATAGTTCTGTAGTGTCTGTCCTGATATTTTCTTTTTCATCACATATTTGAATGATTTGAGTTCTCTCTCTCCTCTTTTTCAGCATTGCTAAGGGTCTGTCAATTTTATTATTTTTTCAAAGAACCAATTTTGGTTTTATCAATTTTTTCAACTGTTTAAATTTCATTGATTTTAGCTATGATTTTAATTATTTACCATCTTCTACTGCTTTGGAGGGGATGATTTGTTCTTCTTTTTCTAGGGCTTTGAGATGTAATGTTAAGTCATTTATTTGTTGACTTTTTCTTATTTGAAGGAATAAACTCCATGCAATGAACTTTCCTTTTAGATCTGCCTTCATAGTGTCCCAGAGATTTCTATATATTGTATCAGTGCTCTCATTTACCTCTAAGAATTTTTTAATCTCCTCCTTAATATCTTTTGCAACTCATTGTTAATTCAACAGCATATTATTTAGTTTCCAAGTGATGAAATAGCTTTTATTTTATATTTTGTTATTGATTTCTAATTTTATTCTGTTATGATCTGATATAATTCAGGGCAGTATCTCTACTTTTTTGTATTTGCTAAGAGTTGCTCTGTGGCATAATATATAATCTATTTTAGAGAAGGACCTATGTGATTCTGAGAAGAAAGTGTATTTGCTCCTTGATGAATAATATACTCTATATATGTCAATTATGTCTAAGTTATTGATTATATTATTGAATTCTATAGTTTCTTTGTTCAGCTTTTGTTTGAAAGATCTATCCAGTGGTGAAAGAGATGTGTTAGAGTCTCCCAGTATTATTGTGTTGTGGTCTATTTGACTCTTGAACTTGAGAAGAGTTTGATTGATAAACACAAATGCTCCATTTTGGGGGGCATATATATTTATAATTGTTATGTCTTTTTGATGTATGTTTCCCTTAAGCAGTATGAAATGACCATCTTTATTCCTTTTGATTAACTTTGGCTTGAAGTTATTTTGTTTGAGACAAGGATGGAAATTGCTGCTTGTTTATACAGACCATGTGAATAATATATTTTATCCCAACCTTTCATTTTCAGTCTGTGGATGTATTTTCCTATGAGATGACTCTCTTGAAGGAAGCATATTATTGGGTCTTTTTTTAATCCAATCTACCAGTCTAAGACTTTTGATTGGTGAGCTTAGGCCATTAATATTCAGAGTTATTATTTAGACATGATTTGTATTTCTGATTATTCTTATTTATTTAACATGACTTGGTTTCTCCTTTGGTTGGTGTTTCCTTTAATATAGTTCTTCCCTTTGCAGATTTTTATTGTTGTTTTTTATTTCCTCCTTGTAGAATATTCTGCCAAGAATTTTCTATAGTGCAGGCTTTCTTGGTGTAAATTCTTTTAGCTTTTGTTTATCATGGAAAGTTTCTATTTTGTCATCAAATGTGAAGCTTAATTTTGCTGGCTATAAGATTCTTGATTGGCATCCATTATCTTTTAGAACTTGGTATGTGTTGTTCCAGGATCTCTGCCCACTCCAGCACTCTGTGGCCCAGCAACCCGGAAAGAGGCACCCCATGCTAGGTTTCTTTTTTACCAAAGCGAGGCTCCACAGCCCTACATCAGGGTACATTTAGGATTTAGGGTGCCATCACCATGAAACTGGGATATCACTGCTTCTATCAAGGGACAGCAATAAGGACCTGGTAAGATATCACCAAGGTCCCTGTGGTCCTGGCTGCACCAGAGTTATCTCTACTAGGGTTGGTAGCAGTTATCCTGTTGCTGAGGTGACAGGGAGTCTTGCATGGGTTTCCCTATCTCTTGTTTCTCCTTCTAACAACAAACTTCTTATGATTATCCTCTCATTAGTCATATAATCTAATACCTCCATACTCTCACATCCTACCTCATAAACATCTCAGCCAAACCCCCAGGCCCCCCTTCTACAATTAGAAACTGCAAACCATTACATAAACCTATTGACTATATGGTATAAGATAACCAAACTCATTTATGATTATAGTGACAAAAGTGTAAATGTAAAAATGGAAGCTAACTGATCTATGGCTGCAAATTGGGTACATTGAGTGCTGTAATATTGATATCCCCCTTAAAGGTGAGGTATTGGTAACCTATAGAGACATTATAAGACAATAGGGCAGAAGCTGTAATACATCAGATCTATGCTGCAAGAGAGTAAGTCACATAGACATCATGAAAACACAAGGGAGGAAAGTGCCCCAACAAACCAAGATACTACAACAATAGAATCAATAGATAGCAACATAGATGATGTATCAGAGAAGGGGTTTGGAATATACATAACTAAAATGATCTGGGAATTAAAGAACAACTTAAGTGAGCAGTTACAGGCAAAAATCGATCACTCCAACAAAGAGATAAGAGAGCAAATACATGCAACCATCAATCACACCAACAAAGAGATAAGAGAGCAAATACAGGTAGCAAGAGATTACTTCAAGAAAGAGATAGAGATTCTGAAAAACAAACAAACAAACAAAGTTTTGAAATGAAAGCAACAATAAGCCAAATAAAAAACACAATAGAGAGCATCAACAACAGACTAGATCACTTGGAAGAAAGAACCTCAGAAAATTAAAAAAAAAAAAAATACAATCTTGAAAAATTGGCCTCACAGTGAAGATGGTAAAAAAAACCATGAACAGAATACTCAAGAATTATGAGATACCATCAAAAGACCAAATTTAATATTTATTGAGATAGAGGAATGTTCAGAGATTCAAATCAAAGGAATGCACAATCTCTTCAATTAAATAACAGCAGAAAATTTCCCAAGCATAAAAATGAATTGGAAAATCAAATACAAGAGGCCAAATGTACAAAATTACAATATATCTACACCAAGAAACATTACAATGAAAATGCCCAGCCTACAGAATAAGGATAGAATTTTAAAGGCCACAAGAGAAAAAAAAATCAAATTACATATAAGGAAGACGAATTCAGATCACAGCAGATTTTTCAACCCAGATCCTCAAAGGCAGGATATCCTGGAACAACATATTATCAGTTTTTAACTTGATTTAGTTTCTCCTTTGATTGGCTTTTTCATTAATGTAGTTCTGCCCTATGCTGGTTTTCACTTTTTTTTATTTCATCCTCATGGAATATTTTGCTGAGAATGTTCTGTAGTGCAGGCTTTCTAGTTGTGTATTATTTTAACTTTTGTTTATCATGGGCAGTTTTATTTTATCTTCACATCTGAAGCTTAATTGTTTTGGATATAAGATTCTTGCTGACATCCATTTTCTTTTGGAGTTGGTATATGTTGTTCCAGGAGCTCCTAGCATTGAGGGTGTGGGTTGAGAAATCAAATGAGATCCAAAATAGTTTCCCCATAGGTAATCTCATAATTTTCTCTTGCAGCTATTAAAATTTTATCCTAATTCTCTATGTTAGGCATTTGTGCATTCATGTGGTTCTGTTGTAATTTTGTTCATTTGGGGATCCTGAAAGACTCTTGTATTTTACTTTCCATTTCATTTCTCAGTTTGAGGAAATTTTCTGTGTTATTTCACTGAAAAGATCATGCATTCCTTTGACTTGTATATCTGTGCCTTCTTCTATACTGATAAATCTTACATTTTGTTTTTTCATATTGTCCCATAATTTTTGGAATTTCGGTTTGTGGTTTCTTACCATCATCTCTTTGTGGTCAACTTTATTTTCAAGTGCCGCAGTCTGGCTGGACACAAAATAACCGAGCCGCCATGAGGCACTTGTAGGTTCAAAACAGGAACTTTTTTATTGCCCAAACGACCATGAACGCCACCCACAGGGCCCTTCCAGGAATACCACCAACCGGAAATCCCTCCTCCAGAACTTCTCCAACCAATGTGAACTCCCCAGACATCCCTGCAAGAACTCCAAAGCAGCAGGTGCCAGAGGCAAACAGCAGGGGTCTAATATACAATTGAATACACAGTTTAACATAACCATCATCATCTCAATGGCTCGCTGGCATCACCTCTCAACCACTCCCTTCTGGCAAAAATGCCATGCATCAATCCAAATCGGCTGTGGCTCTCAGCATTCAAGATTATAGAATTTCTTTTTTTTTTTTTTTGAAATTTTTAACATTTATTTTTTAGTTTTTGGCAGACACAACATCTTTGTTTGTATGTGGTGCTGAGGATCGAACCCGGGCCAGGCGAGCGCGCTACTGCTTTAGCCATGTCTTCAGCCCGAGAGATTATAGAATTTCTGTTTGATTTCATTTCATAATCTGTCTTTATTGAAGTTATATTTTACCTCCTGAAATTTGCCTCTGATTTCACTCTTTCCATCATACTTTATGTGACAGATCAGCTTAACTACACACATTCTGAACTTCTCTGATATTTCTTCCACTGTTTCATCAATGGATTCTGTTTTTCTAGCATCTTTCTTTCTCTGGGGCACTTTGTTCCCTTGTTTTTTCATGTTGTTCATGGGGCTTCTCATACTGTGGCTCTGAGGCAGCACAGTTTCTACCCTATAGACTTATATTGCCCCCTAAAGTCTTCAGTATCTCACCTTTAAGAAGGAGATCAATATTAACAGCACCCAATGCAAACAATATATAGCCTTAAACTTAATAGCTCTTACTAAACGTCCACAGTTTTGTCACAATAAACAGAAATGGTGTGATCAATTGTAGTTTAACATATAAATAGTATGTTTGCAAAAGGGTTTATACCTCTTTTGCAGAGAGATTCCGTTTAGGAGACTGTGTGCATGTCATTAATAAGCTTCCTTTTTGATTCAAATCCTCCACTATTTGCTTTTCCTTGGGCTCAACCACTTTCCCAGCTGTCTCAGACATGCATCCTGTACCTCTTGGTTCCTCAGGGTGTAGATGAGAGGGTTCAACAAGGGTGTGACCACAGTGTAGAAGAAGGTGAAAAACTTGCCATTCTTTGAAGCAAAGTTGCTCTTAGGGTCAGTGTACACCATGGCCACTGTCCCATAAAACATGAAGACCACGAGGAGGTGGGAGGAGCAGGTGGAAATGGCTTTCTTCCTTCCTTCCTCTGACTTCATGCACCTCACAGCCTGAGCTATGCAGCCATAGGAAGCCAGGATCAGCCCCACAGGGACCATGGTGAAGATGACAGCTGTGATGGTCATCTGCCACTCATTGGCAGTGGTGTCTCCACAGGCAAGGCGCATGAGGACAGGCACCTCACACAGAAAGCCATCCAGGAGGTGATGGGGACAGAAGGGCAACTGGAAGGTGGTGGAAGATTGGAACAGAGACACTATCAGACCAGACAGCCAGGCTAGGAAAACCAGCTTCCAACAGAGTGAACGGTGCATGAGGACAGTGTAGCGCAGGGGCTGGCAGACAGCAATGTAGCGGTCAAAGGCCATCTCCACCAGCAGCACGCCTTCTGTGGCTCCAACACAGAGGAACACACTCAGCTGAATGACACACCCTGTGTAGGTGATGCTCTTGTCTGTCCCCCACAGGAGGGACAACATCTGGGGCACAGAGGCTGTGGTTAAGCAGAGATCCAAGAAGGAAAGATTGCCAAGAAAGAAGTACATGGGGGTGTGGAGATGGGGGTCCATGCAGGATAGCAGGACGATGCTGGAGTTGCTGAGGATGGTCATGGTGAACAAGAGGATCACAACCCAGAAGAGCATCCTTTCCAGCTGAGGCCACTCAGAGATCCCGAGCAGGACAAAGCCGACAGGGAAGCTCTGGTTGGTCCTCCCTGTGGTTTTTGGCATCAGGGCTTGAACATAATGGTAAGCAAGATTTTGTGTATAAAATTTGGAGAAAGACTCTACTGCCATTTATTTGGAGAGGATAATTGGATGCAATGATTTTCTTATAAATGTCTGTTTAAGCCAAGGTGGTTTTGCAACACCTCTTGTAACTGTTCTGTAAAATCTGCAGCCCCTGCATTCTCAGATGAAAACCTTACATGGTCACCTTAGAATACTTACATGCTCCTTCCAGATTTTACACTTACCCATGTTTATACATGGAATTAAAAGTGGAAAAAGTTTAACTTTCATTTATCTATGTTTTCCTCCCAAAGAAGTAGATATTATTTAGCATTATTTGGTGATATTAATAGAAATGCATGGGCTATAGATTATCCCAGAACCAATAGTCCTGTGCCCCCAGTGTAATCTTCAGTACCATTCTCTGAGTGATTGAAGCAGTACCTGGGCATAGAAGAGATACCAATGTTTAAGGAGTGTAAAGTGGGTTGGGCACCACTTCCTTGGCCTTAAGTAATGTAAATTAAAGAACCAAGCATAGCAACCCCATCACTGTTCTTACCTGATGAATGGCTACAACAACCATTGCCATAGAGGATTCTGTTCCAGAAGAAAGGGGGTGACAGGGTCCTTCCAGAAACAAGAGCTGACATTCCCAGAACTGGTGAAACTGAAATCACTGTAACTGCTGCTTGATTCTACTCTATATATGTCCATCATCGTAATCCTCAAAAACCAACTAGGAATAAAGTATAAATATCAAGAAATTACCATTCCTGAAAAATAGAGATAGACCATGTGCAGGGACACATGCCTATAATCCCAGATCTCAGGTGAGTTCAAATCTAGCCTCGGCTAATTCTTGAGGGTTAAGCAACTCAGTGAGTCCCTGTCTCCAAATAAAAAATAAAAAAGGGCTAGGTATGTGGCTCAGTGGTTAAGTGCCCTTGGGTACAATCCCCAGTACCAAAACAGAGAGAGAGAGAGAGAAATATGAATGGGGAGAGAGGGATAGAAAGAAGGGGGGCACCAAGTGAGACGTTTATGAAATTGGTATTATTTAAACATTTTCTACTTGGCAAGGTGGAAAAGGTTTGGCAGAAGCACTGGTTAAATAAACTAACTGGGACACAGAACTTAGCACTAGAATACTGATTTTTTTTTTGTCTTCCCAGAAATGTAGAAATCTTCCAAAGAAATCAGGAACGTGAGAGGCAGAGACATAAAACTTGTGCTAGGTGAAAGGGAATTGGAGTTGTTCATTTGGAAATTAGCCTTTGAATGTGGCCAAATAGTGTAAAATCTTATGGAACATTCTAGAAACCTATCACTGTTCTTCAGTAATTGATTCTCATGAGCCAGGTGCTTTGCTCTGATGGGTGGACATACTGCGAACAAGAGATGAAATTCTTGCTTTGGTGCAGCTCAGAAGTCCATGGAGAAAGTAAGTACATTGATGAACAAATAAATCATAAGCATCCCATTTTTTGAAACAATGCGTTCTACAAAAGCAAACAAGGCTGGCTGTCATAACTGCAGAAGGCGGTGAAGGGGGCTAGAAGCAGAGATGGCTGCTGCCATAAGGACTGGAAGCCAAGCACTGAGCAGGGCACAGCCTGAGAGCCCAGCAGGGAGGGCAAGGGGGCAGGAGCAGAGGCCCCAGGCCCGCAGCTGAACTCGCCCCTCTCCTGGGGCGCCCACCATGTCCCAGGACTGACCTGCACTGTGTTGTGTTAGGAGTTCCCCCTCCTCCAGGTGCCCCATCCCCCGAGTCTCAAGTGACCACTTACTTATGCTGACTCTGGCACTGGACTCTGGCACTGGACTAGAGCTTGCAGGTTATGTGCTGGGATTTGACTTTTGAAACGACTCCAACAGGTTATGGTTCTTCATACAAAAGGAAAAAGTAAGTTGAGGTCAGTGATATTATGTGTTTACTTTTTAAAAAATTGTATTGAATTATATTCGTAAAAGATTATATGCTTTCTTTATAAATGAATTTTGTGAAGACTACAAATAAAGATACATTAAAAGAAGCAATAAAATCAACTGTAATCCCACTGTAACTTCAATAAAATATTTACTATAGAGGTTTGATTTCTTATTTTCATAATACATTTTATTAGATGTGATGTGTAAATACACGGCACTGTTTTTCATAAAGGATGCCAGATATGGATTAGAATCCCAAGTCCAGGAGCATTACAGTTGTGCATGCAGCCTCACGTCTTTAAACATCTTCATAAGTGTCAATCCTTGAGTGTGATTCAGAGCTTCATACTACTTGACCTTAGTGCCAGACTTTGTGTAATGATTTTAATCCTATTTTGGAAGTATTTTCTATTCATGTTTTTCTTATCTAAACACTGAGAAAAATGTCTGTGTAAATAATTCCTCCATTCTTGCCAGGAGTGCATTTTTCATGAGAGCAACCCATCTCTTTCCAAACTCTATAATGACAGAGGGATGGGGGATGCCCTCCCCCTGCCCCACATGCAGGGCTGATTTTTACCTAACTCATCACACCACCAATAAATAACCTCTGTATCTCTTCTCTGTAATTCAGAACTAAGATGGTAAGGCCCTAGTGGGCATGTGATTTACATTTTCATTACAAATCTGGGAATTTAGTGGGAATTCTTCCTCACTAAAAGAAAATATTTATGATTCTATTTAAGTTTATGTAGTTTATTTTTCTAAAGAGTACATAAGTTAATAGTACTCATTCCCTGATAATAGGAATTAACCTTTGAGCTTATACATATATTTAAATATGCTTTAGCTTATTTGATATTTTAGCCTTCATGCTTAGCCTTGGGTTATTATATGAACAACACAAATGCCCAATTAAAAGCATTTAATATTGTTTACCATCCTTTCTTCTTCTATGTGATTTTTTTCTTTCTTCATTTTTATTGCTATTTCATTCATTGCCTTTTTTTATACTTTAGGTAAATTTTTACCAAGATATTTGTGTCCTTGTTTACTAATATCATTTTTTGCACCTAAAGTTTACATCAATTGGATTTTGAAATGTTGAAAATGAAATGTAAATGCAATTCCTAACTTATTAAGTGTTCAGAGTACTTCACTGAGACCCCTCTTTCTTCTCACTGAAACAATGGCCATTTTGCACTGGTATTTTCCAAAAGCCTCCATTGTCCAGGTTGAGGCCCCAAACTACCTCATCTGCTGAGGGAGAATCTGCCCTGCTCCTGCCTCCCTCTGGAATTGTCAGATTTGGGCTCAAAAACACCTCAGCTGTTACATCAAGTTATCTTACATAAAGAAACGTGTGCATTTCAATTCTAACTAGCTATAGTTTTACTACGACTGACTGTGATTCTTACAAGCACATGTAAAGTGAAGAAATGTGTGATGGTTAATCACTAGGCTTGCTTGACAGTGATGCTTCACTAAATAATCCTCCACCTCACTTCACACCTCTCAATATGAGGTGTTTTAAGTTCACTTAAGTGGTGTGGGAAATAAAAATATGGTAAGAGATTTCTGCAACAGTAGTGAAAACAGGTGTGTGTGAGTGTGTGTGTGTGTGTGTGTGTGTGTGCTGTAGCATGAAAAGTCTACAACACAAACATGATATTCTTGAGGTTGATAATTTGTGTGTTTTTAATATATTCTGCTCCACAGTTGCACATAGCTTCAATCCCCTTGAAGTCTGAGACCTGTTATGCCTTCTGAGCCTTTTCTAGTTTTATTTATTCTATTTTCATATCTACTTTCTATCTCACAAAATCAGCAGCTTACCAGTGAGGAAGCAGGTCAGCAACAGAGCTGGGCAAAGCAGGGTCCAGGCCCGGCATCACCTGCAGACCTACCTGTCTTGGGACTTGTCTCAGCCCTGAGTATCTCTGTATTTAAATACAAGGAGGGCACAGACAATAGCATCTGGGAGGAAAAAGGGCAACAACTTTTTTTTTCCATAAAGAAAGAAAGTGATTACAAGAAACTGTCTCTAGGGCATTGTTCCTCACAGTAATTAGTGGCCAGTCCCAACATGTGGCAAAGTTGAAAGAACAAAAACAAAATAAAATGAATTAAATGTTTCCCTTGTCTTCAGTGAATAAATTCCCTACTTCTTTAACTGTTATCATTTGACTGCTTAAATCCATTGCCATGAACACTGATCAATTGGTTTAGTGATTATATCTTCTAAAGGTTGCAAGAGGGCATGCTTTATTACTCATGACATCAGGTTCACTGAGTGCCTGCTGCAACCCACCCTGCAATAGCTGTGAAGACAGAACAGAGACAGGAGAAAGCCAAAAAAGGCCAGACAGCTCTGTTGCCTGTCTGACCTCAATTTCAAGTATTATTCCAAAACTAAAAACAGAGATATTGGACAATTCAAAGAAAAGTTACATCAGACAGAAACACATTTTAATATGAGGGTTGGGATGCTTAATGACAAAGTAGAAGATGAAGACAAAGAGGTTCATCCCAGACAACATAAGCAGACAGTTAAATTTATTTTTAGATATCTTTTGAAGCCATTAAAATATATTGACTTCTTGATTTGTTTTGTAGCAATTTTGCTATTACTCTGTAGAGATGATACTTGTTTTGTGTATTTATTTTGTATCCTATTACTTCTTGAATTTGTTTATTATTTCTAACAGTTTTTGGTGGAGTCTATCAATTATCCTGGGAATCATCCATCACATAGCAGGTGTGGGAGGCACAAACTCATCTCAAAAAATATTCTGAACATAGACCTTGATGGCTCAGAATAAAAACATTCTTCTTTTAAGTGTAAGATACTTCAGTGTAGGAAACATCATAATCAAATGTAAAAAAGTTGAAGGAAATGTGAGAAGAAAGTCAACAACAGCATGATTGTGGGAGACCAACCTTGCATGTGACTGAGTCACTTTTTGGCTGAGTGATTGAGGCTTTTGACAGCAACCATACCAGACAGCCCCTCCCTTCTTGGGTTCCAGGGACATTGTCTTGCTACAGCCCCATTGGGTGGAGCTATGCTAACCTGTTCCTTTGTAATATAACCCCTTGCCCTGTTTAGGATAGAGTGTTCCATGGAAATGCCTTTGTGTGTCCCCTTATCTTACTGTGCCCTTGGGTGTGGCCTACCAGGTGTCAGTCAACCTGCTGACAGTGGACATCATGAAGCTCTAGACTCAGCCCTCTGAAACCTGACCCCTTGCCTCATTTGAATAGTTTCTTCTCAATAAAAGTGGTCAGAGCATTCTCTCTCTCTCTCTCTCTCTCTCTCTCTCTCTCTCTCTCTCTCTCTCTCTCTCTCCTTCTGAGGACCCTTAAAGTCAGAGGAGCTGTCACACAACCCCAATGAAAAAGGTATCTGTGTCTCTTGTGTGGTTATTTTGAACAGTCCAGTTAGCCCAGTTCCCCTGGAGTGACCCATGAGTGTTTTAGTCATGAACAAAACCCAGCAATTGGCATCCCTGGGTGGACAAAAAGATCTAAGTTCTTAAGCCCCCAGGGAAAAAGCCTCACATTATAGAAAATTATAATCAGAATTGATGATAAAAATAATTTTCTTTAAAGAAAAATGTAATATTAGGTGATGCTATTGTGAAATAGAACTCAAATATTATGTATGAGGTATCTAAGGAGAAATATGAAACAAAAATTGAAGCTAACATTGTAAGTCAGCAAACTTGGGGTTTCAAATAAAACAGAAAAAATAAAATTATGTCAAGAATAACTTAAATGTAGAAACTGCTGCAGATGTTTAATAATTTGAAAAAGACTACTTAAAATCTTGAGTAAAATAAGACAAAATTCAAAATATTAAAAGAGAAATAATTAATTTGGAAGTCCAAATATAAGATGAAATATAATTAATAAATTTGAAAATATAAATGAATAGAAAGAGAAATTCAAACAAAAGTATTATTCAAAATTCTAAACCACATTGCTTGCCACAGGATACACCGACAGGCCACAGTTTGTGAGCTCACATTAGAGTTCTTTGTAGTAAACCATGCCAAACTGAATGAAATTCTTACTGAATCTTGGTTTAGATTTCATTGAGATTTGGCACATTTAGAAGATGTCTATCACTCTTTGGCTTTGGATCCTGCCAGAGGTCCTGGGGCACAAGAACAGCTCCCCTAGGTGCTATGGACATACTGCCACTGGTATTCTTGAGACAGGGTCTTGCTAAGTTGCTCAGGTCCATGCTGGGTTCCACAGATTTGCCATGAAATTGTGATCCTCCTGCGTCAGCCTCACACTGAAATTACAGGCATGTGCCAACCTTGCCAGCCTTTCCCCCATTTTCAAGTGGAACAGTCTCAGGAACAAGCAGATAAAGGATGCTGTGGGGACAGTAATGCAATGAGAGTAGTTCTCAGGGAAATTATAAAGCTGCCTGTCAGAATTTGCCTAACTTTACTGTTAAGATTTATGATTAGATGAAGGTCTTCAAATCTGGACTTTACAAGTTACACTCCCTACCCTGGTATCACTTAATTAAGACCCATGAAAGTTTTAATATAATAATTTTGTGATTTACACTATTATTTCTATTCATCCTTCACAAAATGACATTAGGTTGAACTGTAGAAAAAGAGAAAGCAGTAACATATTTAAGACTTACTCCATATATGAGACTACCTGCTGAGCTATGAAACAACGTCCACATTTTGGCAGTAATACATTTTATCCCAGGCACAAATATAAATAATAAAGACCATTCTGAGTAAAAGGTGTTTTTTTTTTTTCTGTGTCCCTCTGCATGTGAGAGTGTACAAATGTATAAATTCAAATAGAGACTCTTGGGAGAGCAGCCAGGAGGTCTCTCAAGGACTCAGAAACTTGACACACAAACCACTGACCATGCCTGCGGTGCATGGTGGACATGACTCTGAGCATGCTCAGGGAGATGCATGGAGCAATGGGCTGCTGTTGGCTGCCAGGATCAGTATGGCTCCAGCCTCTGCTGAGAAAACCCTGTTTTCACACTGTGCTTGCTGTATATTAGAGACTTAATGCATCCCTCTAAGGAAACAGCCCACAGGACAACTGGATTTGCTTCAGCCCTAAGCACAGGCCTCCCACCTCCACAGAGGCCATTGTGCCTAGGAGGGGCAGGCCCCCACCTCACTTGCCCCACCCTGGAGAGTGCTTGATGAATGTTGTGTTCAGGAGGAGTCTGCATCTGCCTCTGCCCTGAACAATGCTGCTGGCCTCTCTGAGGTCCTGAGGGACGGGAGGAAAGACAATTCCAATAGTCCAGGGACAGTCCAAGGCCAAGATGGACAGGATTCCATGGCAGGTGATAGTGCTCCTCTCCCTCCATGGCCTGCAGGGAAGTCAGCACTGTGACCCCTGGACCCCTCTGGGGCTCCAAGAAGCAGATTCCTCTTCTTCATTATTCTTAACTTTCTTTCCTGATTTCTTGATCATTCCTTCTCATAAATATAAAAACAGAGGAGTCCTTTTTATCTTGGATCCCTCACCTGTGGAACACTGCTGTCGGATTGAAGAGAAGGTGTCCATCCACATCATTCTTTCTCCATTAAACTTCTTTCTAGGCATCTGACTTGGTATTCTTTAATAGTGATTTTTATATTCTGTACTTTCTTCCTAGACATAGGGAAGGTTATACTAGAAATGATAGTTAACCTGTGAAAGCTAGACCGATCACCAGTACACCTGAGATTTGTCTTAGTTTAGAAGCTACATTGTTCTGATGACCAACACCAGGTCCTGCTCACCACGTCTCAGGTAAAATGTCCGTAAAGGAGTGGAGGCTGTGGCCTTGGCCCAGGGTCTGCTGAAGATCATGAGTGAGACAAGGGGACGATGCTCACGGGTCACTCTGTGACCCTCCTTCATTAGGCTTCCCTCTGTGGCTCATCATAATAGTGTTCCTTCCCTGTGCTGGGCTCTGGGCCTCAGTTTGGTCTGTACCAATACGAGTACAGAAGGTTAAAGATTCCTTTGTAACTTTTGAATTTTCAGGAATGTAGGATCACCCTCGAGCTGTACAATGGTGACCAAGTCAATTACTGAATCCTGTTCCTGGACATTTTCCTTCCTTTCATTGTCCATGGGACTCTAAGTCAAATAAGGTGTATAGACATAATGAGTAATGTTGTCTCTACTGCAGATGAAGCCACTTACATTGTACTCTTTTCCTAGCCTGTGAGCCCCCTGGGACTGTGCAGTAACATGCCTGCTTATTGGGTCTTTCAATCTCACAGACCTAGTGGCTTAAACACCAAGGTGGCCATCATTCCTATGGCTATAGATACAAGGTATTTGTTCTCTCTTTTTCTGGATCAACACAGATTTATTTTCTTCCTTATTTTTCCTTTAGGACAGGTACAAGGTGGGGGATGAGTAGTTAAAGACAATATGGAAAATGGCAGCACAATGTGGGGTCAAATGCATGGAGTTCTGCATACATGGTATACGTTAAGGGCATCTGTGTGGCAAACCATCCCCCATGCTAGGCGTGTGAGCAGCAAACCTCTTAACCCATAGGCACAGACCTGGCCATGAGGCCCTGTGTTGCAGTCCCTATTCTTACTCCAAGGCCTGTTCCTCGATTGGTCACTGCAAGGACAGTTGGCCAAAAATTGTATTGGTGGTGGCATGTAATCTGCTTGGCTACTGCCTGAGTATATATACATGGTAACTGCAAATAAAATCAGACCTGCTTCCTGCTTGGTCTCTGGAGGTCTTCAATAGTCACTCCACAGCCACATTCTCCTCTACCCTGTTCTGTGGACCTCCTCACTGGAGAAGAGAGTGACCACAAAGTACAAGAAAAGAAGATTACAGAATAATTGCTTTGATCAGAATATAGACTAACATTCTCAATAAAACCTAGCAAAAAAGTCCAGCAACACATCAGATGGATTATAGACCACATTT